>NC_090444.1:676703808-677903808 GCF_031143425.1 Pleurodeles waltl
AGATTTAAGCCCTAGGGATGTGGCAGTCCGTGTGCTCCAGGGGGGAGGGGGCAATACGGCCCTCTCCACTCAATGTGATTAAATCCCCGGGGAGGTGGCAGACCCCAAGGCATGGGCAGGCCAAAGGGGCCCCAACATAATAAATATAAGCCCACGGGAGGTGGTGTTCTCCGGGACTTAAAAGTGCCCTAGGAGAGGGGCCCCGTGTGCCCCCCCCCCCTTATTTTCATATGGCCCCAGGACCTGGCCCACCTAGGGGGCTTCTTTTCAACAAGTGCTGGAGTGTTTTGTTTTATTTAGAAATTTTGCTGGATCCACCTATTGGCTGCAACTTGCAGCAATTTTGTTTAAAAAAAATGTATTTTTTGCCCCGGGAGTGGGGTCCTAAGCTAAGGGGTCAGAGTGTCCATACCCTGGCCCCTTTTCTTTTCACATCTTTTTTTGTGGGATTCGTCTGAAGCAGAATCACAAGATGGCTGCCAACTCTTGCCAACTCTTGTAATTACCCCACAAATGACGGCATTCATGACATCGTTTTAATTGATAATATCGATGTAATATTTGTGATAACAATTTTGATTTAAAAAACTGTGCATGGTGGGGATGCAAGTGCAAGGTATTGTTACTTGAGATAACTTTAACTATACCAGGTGAATTTCTATGGGTTTGTACATTTAAAATGTGAGCTTTGTTTTTTTATTGAATATATAAAAATGTGTGTGTGTGTGTATATTATATATATCTATATATATAATGCCTACTGGTGATCACCAGTAGATAGACATAGTTAGGATCAAGTTTACATAGAAAGAGCGTTTTTTATTTTGACAATAACTTTGGCACTGCTTGACGAATCTTCACACAATTTTCAAAATGAATATAACAGTAACTATAACTCGCGCCCTAAGGTAACTAGAACTCAAGCCCTCACCATGCACTGCTATTTACAGCAGATATTACAGCACATATGACATATACTTCTATAAGGTTGATAAAAAATATCAATGAAACATTAGCAGTCTACTGAACTTCTATGGTTTTGTGCAAGTAAATTCAGACCCTAACTATAATGTCCCTGTAACCTTTGGTTCTTGTAAGTGGAAAAAAAAAAAAAATATATATATATATATATATATATATATATATATATATATATATCCTTCTCCAAAATTGCTCCGTACGGGACCACAGACCCTCCAGGTAAAGGGTGAAGCACCAATCCACAGTAAAGTACAGACAAACAGAGGCAGTTGCTAGTATGTAGTTATTGGCAGGTCAGATTTTCCGAAGCAAGATCATTTTTTGTTTTGCTTATAACTTTGGTGCCGTTTGATGAATCTTTATGAACCTTTCCAAACAAAAACTCCATCTACCTGAGCTGCTTCCTGGCAAGTGTTAGGGTGATCCATTAAGCGGGGGCTGGAATAAGGGAGTCCCAAAATGTAATTTTCCCATGTTTATTCACAAAGGGAAATTTGAGAAGAGATACAGAAACAAATGGCTGTGTGGAATTGTGGCAAATTTAGCAGAGAGTTTGAATTTTGCTCACAAAATCTTTTTTTTGTGTGATTATGGTGTGAATTCATTTAGTGTTTTTTGAGAAATTTTTGTTTAAAGAAGAGCTTGGGCGTCCCTGAAAGGGTTAAAAAAAATAGATATATTAGGGACCAGGTTCTCAGGTGTCCCGTGGGACTCAGCCATACCCCAAATTAAGTGTGGCCTAATTGGCTGAGGGAGCTTGTTTTCCCATTGGTCCTTTCAGTCCTATTGCATTGGAACAAAGTGATCTGATTTGTTGCCTGCAGCTTGAAGAAAAATGTTTCACCCGGGATTTCAGGGCATTGGCACTTGGTCTCAATGTACTGAAGTTGTTTAGCAAAAAACATATAAGGGGTCAGGGTAGAGATAATCCAGACACCTGCATTCCTCCCTTTAAGGCCACAAATGTAAATATGTGTGCTGTACTTCCCTGGGAGCCAGCACGGCCCTCTCCTGAGGTGCTGCGGAACTCCAGTGGAAGCATAGAGTGGCACCAGTACAATAATCTGTTAAAGCTTCAGTAAGCAAAGCTTCTGTGGTCGCCTGATACCTTAGGGGTGAAGCCTGCATGGTGGAGCACTACAGTACCACACAAAAATGAAAAAAAAACATATATGACAAATGTGAAGCAGTGGTCTGCGGGGTTTGTTCGCTTGCAGGGGTTTGGGTGCAGGCCCTGCAGCCAACCCCACTTTACATGGCTGCCTACTGGGGAGTTGAGTGCAGGCCCTGTGGACAACCCTCTGCTGTTCACAGCTAGAGGCTGTGGTTGGCAGGGGGTTGGCTACTCCTGGGGGTTGATTGCAATGCCTGGCCAGAGCCCAGGCCCTGCTCCCAACCCACTGCTCTGTGCAGCCGAGTAGGGATGGACAGTGTAGTGCGCTCCGTTCATAGTGCAAGGATGGCTGCATTGAGGGGGAGAGTATTTTTGTGCAGTAAGAAATACTTTCCTACACTCTTGAATGGTGATTTGCTCTATCTATGTGTGCTGCAGAATGTGTGATGCAGCATACATAGAAAAAGCAAAAATTAGGACCAATGTAAGAATTTGTTTTGCCTTGCTAACGCCACCCTTGGAGTGGTGGTAGATTTTGGTGCTGCTTCTGGTTCATGAGAACTCGCAAATCTGAGGCAGCATCAAAACGCAATGGGTGTTCCTGTGGCATGCCCACAGCAACACTCATAGAACGCACCTTCCGCGCAAAGTAATACGTTGAAGGGGTTGCATTTACAAGGTGGAGTTAAGCCACAAACAGTGGCTTTATGCCACCTTGTAAATATGATACAGGACATTGCACCACTAGAGTTTCACCAAAAGTGACACTCAGATGGCGTTCAGGGCACCTAAATATGCCCCAAAATACCTTGTGAACTTGAACCATGTGTGATGCCCAATGCAACACATAGGGCCTGATTGCAACTTTGGAGGAGGTGTTAATCCATCCCAAATGTGACGGATATACCACCAGCCGTATTACGAGTTCCATAGGATATAATGGATTCGTAATATGGCTGGTGGTATATCCGTCACTTTACCGTCACTTTACAGCCACTTTTGGGACGGATTAACACCTCCTCCAAAGTTGTAATCAGGCCCATAATGTACAGCTACAACCTTGGGTATGTAACATGTCACTGAGCCTCCAGTAGCGAATAAATGATGTGCCATGTCAACAGCCACAACAACCTAAGATTGACTTTACACTATCTCATTGAAGAAGATGATGGCTTATCTCCTGCCGAGCTGCCTGTCCTGGATTTTACAGATGCAAACCATCAATGAAGAGACTCTCCGGGATGTGCTAGGATCCCCCAGACAGCACCTCCAGTTGCAGGGAGGACCCACAGCATTGTGGAGTCTCCACATGGACTACCCAGCTACCAACACACCCCACCAGCCAGTACTGACACAGCCCTGGACTCCGAGGATCCAGAGATCACCTTTCAGCGGACAGTGGTAGGAGTCCAGCGAGAGCTGGCTAACCAGGTGTGGGTGGGGATGGAGACCATGGTAGACAGCCTAGAGGGAGTGCAGAGGTGCCTCAGTCCAAATAATGACAACTCAGCTGCCATCAGAGGCACCCACTGTCCGCTATGTGGACTCCAGCAGTTCCTGGCAGACATAGCTGCTGTCATGAGGCAGAGGCTGCAACAATTGCCCTCCCAAACTGGCAGCAGAATAACAGACAACAGGCTGGGGACTATGCAGAATACCCAGGAGTCTATACAGGGGGAAGTGGCATCCCTCAGGGAAAACATGGCTGCCTACCACTGTGATGTTGCTGTGGTGTTGACAAATCAGCAGTTCCTCCTTGCTGTAGTGATGCCTTTTGTGTTCCCACAAATGACAGCTGCCCGTACCTTTGATGCCACATCTCTATCCCTTGATGTATGTGTGCCCCCCTCTAGTTGTACAACAGCACCAGCCATAACACAGGAGGAACCACACACATCAGAGTATGAGGATGTGGAAGGAACACGATTCATAAGGAAAAGCACCTGGTAGCACCAGTCTGTGCCACATGGACTGCATCTCCTTAGTTCTGGGCTTAAGATCATGCTTGTGTTGTGACAGTAGGAAATATGCTCTCTTTACCCAACCAGTGTTGACTTGTCTGCTATGTACTGTCATTGTCTCCATTCTTACCAATTGGCAATGTTTAACCTCCTCACTAATGCACACTTCTCATAACCATGCCTCATGACATGTCCCTCGCCCCTGGACTCTGACTGTGCTACATATGGCTAACGTTCACGCATGGGGTCTGTGAACTGGGCATTGTATAGCATTTGCACCTGTAAATAAAGCACCTTGTATACATGTAGCATTTCAACTTTTACTGTGATCCATATACTCAGCTAAATGATTGCATTGTGTGAATCCATGTCAATCAGTACAGAACAACATTACATGAATGCATTACTGTCAGACGCAAAGCCACACAGTAGGACCCTTCAATGAGAAAGGTGAATGATGGTGTTGTCGGCTACAACCAACTTACTGAGTATTCTATAAAAAAATTAAACAGATATCATTTGAAGTTGACATACGGCATGAATGTCTCAAAACCAAGTCAATGGTAATTTACTTAGATGGGAGTACCAGTAAAACTAATTTGTGTGGTACAGAAGAAGCTAACCTTATCAGTGATGGACACCTGTCAGTGTTGAAGGATACAGTGCCAATTTTGCCTGTTGTCAGATGTGCCACACTTTCCAACAATGCAACTGCAAGACCCACCAATGACAGTTGAAGTTCCATACTTACCTGTCCAAGATAAAGTATGCATACACATTGTGAATGGCTTGAACAGTGGGTGGCAAATGAATGGACTAGTTGGTGTTATTTAGCAGCCAATCTGACAGTTCCTTGATCATAGGGGATGCTCATGGTAATCCTTGGAAATCAAGACAGTAAGCATACCCTAGGCTGTTCCTCCAACTTGGCCAGTGCACACATGAGAACCCCCAGACACTCAATCAACTTTGAAAAAAACTAGTCTTATACAAACAGGATTTATTGTAAAATATTAATAACTATACCTAATACTATCCTAAAAACTGCCCTACACTAACCTAATCTAAACTAACTTAACTTACAGCTACACCTATCTAACCTATTCTAAACGTATCTTACACTTGGAACATCACACTCTAAACATTGTCCCCCTACTCCATTTGAGAAACAAGATACAATTATGACAACATAAACTATGACTACACAGGTACTAACTTAACCTATGACCTAAACAAATATATATATATATATATATATATATATTTTTTTTTTTTATACACAAATACCCAAACATCATCCCCCACCCAACCCTCCCAATAAATAATGTACTAAAACCCACCCCCAACTATTCTTTATCTAACCTATGCCTACCCTACACTACTACACTAACCTAAAACTACCCACCCCAACAGAGGGGAAGGAACTGGGAGGCTGTGGAACTAGCTTTTTATTTTTTTTTCAAATACATCTTGTTGTTGGTGCTCTCCTTCTCCAACCTGTCCAGTCTGGCCATTATGTTGGCCATGTCCCATCTCATATTGCTTTCAAATTGGGTGCTCATGACTATAGCAGGTGGATGCACAGGTGCCTGGCTTCTTACAAGTGCAACTGACATGGAGGGGCTTGGACCTGCATAGGCCACCTGCACCCCTGATGCTTTCTCCAAGTTGTCCTCCTTCAGCGGCTGCTGTGGAGGCCCCCATGTGCAAACGCACGCCATTCCACAGTGTTTTTTTCCTAGGGGAACCTCCTTCTCATCCTGTGGTAGCCGGCATCCTCTTCCAAAATGTGCCTGTACCTTTCAGCCTTTTTGTGGTATGCATGCCGTTGCTCAGGTGTCATATCAGTAGCTGAAAAATGAGGAGAATCAAGCATCACATACAGCATTGGGTGGAGGTTGAACAGACGTATAATGTATGTTGCATCTGCAGATGGCACATGCAGTCCACACACAACAATGGCTTACTCCTCATCTATGACTATTTCCTACTAGCCATCTACGGTATCATTGCAACAAAATATTGGTAAGCCCATCATTGTTCCATATCAATATTCCAAATCTTCACATCGCGGTAGGATTTTGAAAAACACTCATTTCATAAATTCAGTAGATATTTTATTGTGACATATATAGAGATGAGCTACAGCTGATACGTGTTTCACCCCCTAGCGGTATGCAAATCTCGGGCTTTCTCAAGGCTATTTGTCTGTTCTTAAGCATATAATCCTTTTGAAAGTTTACGGGATGAATCCCTGCCCTCGAAACGGGTGCACTTCAGTTAATTCTCCAGAGCGCTTTTCCGTTCTAAGCTGTATTGTATAGATTTGCTCTTTTGATAAACAATATATGATAAGGAGCTTTCAAAATGGAAATGCACTCAGGTATTCACATCATATGCACAGGTGATGTGACCTACATCACTCACAAAAATTATGGTGGCAGGACCATGTTGTGAATTCTGCTGAGATCTAGCTTGGGACAATTCATAGACTTTTCCCACAACCATCTGGAGCTGAGTTGTCTCCTAAATGTGTACACTACAGACTGTTGTCCAGCACATAATGGGTCCTTGCAGAACTACAACCTCAATTTATATCTGTAGGGTACCTGTGGTGCAAGTGTCTCCTACATAAGCCCTCTAGAGACCTTTATACATAACCTACATCTGTACCGTCTTGTGACAAAGTGTAAGCTATGTGTGGCACAAAGTGCTGTCAATAGTTCTGTGACAAAGTTGTTAACAGGCATGCTATTTACATAAACAGCTGCTCTGATACCTATCATGATTAACATCAATGAATATGTGGCCAGGCATTCCATTTCCTAACA
The DNA here is from genome assembly GCF_031143425.1 of Pleurodeles waltl. Taxonomy (NCBI): domain Eukaryota; kingdom Metazoa; phylum Chordata; class Amphibia; order Caudata; family Salamandridae; genus Pleurodeles; species Pleurodeles waltl. Next base: position 676,710,696 of record NC_090444.1, read on the forward strand.
CCCACAAATCCATGCCAGCATATGTTGGCCCTTGTGCTACAGCCAAGCCATTCTCAATGCTCAACATTCCAACAGAAATGATGTCACCATCCTAAATCCAATGATATCATATTATTGGTTAGGCAAAACCATTATTCATAGCATTCCACACATCAGACTGACTCACACCAAAACCTGGATTGGCACAGATGACGCACAAGATGACACTTACTGGCTGCATCGGAGTCTGGCGACCTCATCAACAGTGTCAGGTGGAGGTCCACCTGCAAGACATGAATGGAAAACATTACTTAGTGATATTTATACATATCGGTTAATGGGCGACATTGTTTATTATCAGCTTGTTAGGCTGAGTGAGCAAGTCAACCTAGTGGTAGATCAAACCAACTGACAAACATCTATGATCAGTCAATCACACATAGGGGGTTATTCCAACTTTGGAGGAGTGTTAATCCGTCCCAAAAGTGACGGTAAAGTGACGGATATACCACCAGCCGTATTACGAGTTCCATAGGATATAATGGAGTCGTAATATGCCTGGTGGTAAATCCGTCACTTTTCCGTCACTTTTGGGACGGAATAACACCTCCTCCAAAGTTGGAATAACCCCCATAGTCTCAGATAATGGAGAACCAGCCACCTACAAACCATCACTTTCCCGGATACTCCTGTGATGCTTTTCACTGCACCATATATACATGGCATTGTGGTGGAGGTTAGCTTTACACCTCCATGGCCATGGGGGACTGCATGACACTGTATACTGCATCTGTGGAGCACGCGATGGTTGTTGCAGTAGCCATCCCATTGTGACACCCATAGCTTTTGAGTCTGCCCTAGAAGTTGAAGACATCTACCTCATTGTCACCGCAAACTGATGAACAACTGCCCAAGGGTTGTGTAGGTATTCCAAAGTGTTGATACATCCTTGTTTGTAGTTACTTATATCTGTGTGCCATCACAAGGCACACCCATAAGCAATAATGCCATGGGAGTTTACTTATGTTCAATTAGTTGTATCTACCTGCACATTGACTGATTGAAATTACAGATGTATTGCCAATACTGTGTGGCCAGCCATTTTGGCATGGTATACCATTATTTGTCCAGAAAGGGATAAGAACATGGGCATAGACCCATACCTCAACACAAACACACTTGCTCTGTGATCTAAGGATGCATGTGTTGGTACAGGTTTCTGAGTAATGTGCCAGTGACAGAGCAAATGAAGGGCAGCCCCATTCTGTCAGTAAGATGTGTCAGGCCTGTGGTACTAAATCAGCACATGTGTGTGGGGTAATAAACATAGTTTGGGCTGTATGTGACACACATGTGAATTTTCAGGAAGAGGAAAGTGCTAGTAGTCTGGACCCAGTGCATAGTCAAGCTCCCTTACATTGCCTCGGCCAATGACACAAAGGGGAAGATTGAATGAAAGTGGTGCAGCACTAAGTGATTCACTGGAGTCCTTGTGGCCCTCAGCGCACCCCTTACCACCACGATGTGTGTGCCTAATGACAATTGAGGCACTGCATGATTCAGGTAGGGTCCAGCTGCATCTATTTATATGGAGGGAAATGATGTACGAAGAAGGAGTTGCAACAAAACAGTTCATCACGACTTCTGCTACGTACATAGGGGTTCATTAGATATATTCATATGCCCCTGTATAACACCTGTTCTCACCAGTCATTCAAAGTGCATGAAGAATGAGATTTAGGTATTTCTCATTTTTCCCAGAGGCTTGTACATTTGCCCCCCCAAACAGGTGTTGGCACAGGTCTCATGTGCTGCTCAAAACAGAGTTGCCCTATGCATGCATCACAACACTTTGTAATGGTTGTGGAGGGAAGATGGCACATCTGCCCTGCCTCTGCTTCATTATTGTACATTAGAATGTTAGCCCTAAGGTGGCACTTGGGCACTTCATAAAGGCAGCATACAACATGTCTAGATCCTCAAACGTGACATGCTGTACTCAACCGTATCAGCACCTGTCATGCACAAGCAAACAATGGACTTGGTATGGAAATTGGATACTTACCAACTGCTCCACCAATCTCTATGACCAGGCGATCCAGCAGATCTTCCTCCCTTGTGATGAGGTCAGCCCAACGGTGTTTCAGTTGGTGGTCATTTCGTCCAGTGCCAAAAACTCAAGTCAATGCGCTGGAGCACCTTGCCCCATAGCAGCTTCCTGGCTTCTGTGGGGTAGCACTGAATTACACAGCCACCCAGTATGAGCGTCATGGGGAGGTAATGTTGTACCAGCCAAATGAAGCCCCAAGCTCATCGTCCAACTTTGTGTCCATCCTCCCTTTCCCTGACATCATACTCTGCAAATACAGTTGGCAGAAAAACAAATACCCTAACACTACCCCAACTGCCCAAACGACCCTGCCCAACAAACTATCCTACCCCAGACACCCCACAATACAGTGACAGATACAGAACAATTACAATGCAAAAGACAAAAAAACACAACAAATAGAGAAAACAGCAGAAAAAACACTCCAAATCACCAACAGCACCAGCTCCACACACCCTCACACAGTCACAGAAAATAAGACTGTGAAGTGAAAGTGGACTGACGGTACCATGTATGCAGGCAGGATGTCCTGTTTCATCACTTCCTGGGCCTGTGCATCACATTTCCATTCATGCATCGTTTTTTTTACGCATGATGGTCATTTGTAAATTTTTCCCCAAGGTACGTTAAAAGGGCTGTGGACATGCGATTGATGCTCAGGGGTGCGGAGTCTTTTTGCTGAGAGGAAAAGTATGAGGATAAGGCATTTCCATCTATACTTTTGACGCATGATGGTCATGCGTCAAATTGTTCCCTTGTGCATGAAAAGGCCTGTGGACATGTGATAGATGCTCAGGGGCCAGGTGTCATTTTTCTGGTGTTGCAGAGTATAGATTTGAGCCATTTGCACCATAAGTTTTTGATGCCTGATGGAAATGTGTGGAATTTTGCAATGTAGGCTTTGAGTGCCCCCAGATTCACATACCATGTCACATGGGCTATACAACAATGTTGTGATTATGTTATGGCTACATGTGTGTAACTATCCAGTCACATCTTTACGGTGACATTGGTATGTTGAACCTACATGTGATGACTTATACCTTGTGCCTATGTGCATGTGTAGCTACATTGTGTCCACATACATGTTAGCACATGTGTACTATGGGTGTACATACGTGTTTGAACACTTATTTGTGGGAGTACTATATTGTACAATTGTACATATACCAACAACACTAAAGTTATGACGACCTATGTCCAAAACATGGTAAGGCATGTGACATCATTTTACCCCTGACAATTTGCAAGTGCATGTGTGTCCACTCTGTGGTGTGTTGTTGGTTTTGCTTTCATGATGCTCTGCTACATGTTTGACATATAGTTCTCCATGCATCTTCGTGGCAGGAGATGGTATGAACACATGTGTCACCAAAGGTTGCTATATGCTGTGTGTGTGTGTAAAGATATGTGTAGTGTCAGTTCAGTAACATATGACCACAGTGGTGTGTTCATGAGATATGAAACCTCACATTCTATCTTCCTGCATGGACACATGTTGAACTTTGACAAATTCCTGTGTAGTCATATTAGTGCCACCTATGTTTCCATATGTCAGAACACATGTGAAGGTCATTTTTTTCAGTCAGTGATCTTGTGATACATATGTCCTTACATTTGTGGTAGGTTGCCTTTTGTTCAGATTCCTATACACATTACCATGTCTGAGCCATTTAAGTGGTACATGTGTGCCTAGATATGTGGTATATGTGTGCATGCCACCAACTAGACACTCACATTCGTCCACATCATGTTTGTTATGACTGTCACATACAATAGCATACCACTGTGTAACAGTGTTGCAGTCTGGCATAGATGGCAGCCTACTCTTCATCACTACTGTGGGAGTTTGAATGGCAACACAAACCCATGGTTGCATGTGAAGGGTCAGGTTTACGGAGCTCCAGATTACTCAGGCCACTGTGCATATGCATCAGGCCCCTGATAATGTCATAAGTTAATGTAGCCGAAGCAGTGGTGTTAGGGTGTTTTGAGCTTGAATCTAACCTCTTCATGATTGCTAATCAGCAGAGCAATGTACACTCCCCCGCAGACAGACACATGCACAATTGTGTTCAAACAGACCAGGATATCACATTTTCCTCTACTGTACTTGATGTCAGCCTTCCCCTCTCATTTACAGAGGACTAGGTACGTGCACGTGTTGGATATGTCTCATTATTTGATGTCCTTAGTATTTTCTGTGGGCAGCTTGGTTAGGGGTTGTATCTCTGTTGCGACTTCTATTTTGGAAACATGCCAAGGGATTGATGGTGTAATCTATCACTGTCTCCTGTCATGTTTGCATGCGATGAGCAGCTACCAGGTTATGGTAGTGGCAAACATGATGGGGTTATGTACTGACCTGGCCACCCTCTCTGTACATATGTTGGATGTTCACTTGTAGAGACATTGATGTGTTGCACAGTCAGTATTGGTCTATGTGTATTCCTTCTCCATTTTTTACTGCATTTTTTGTAAGGTATATTTTGTCTCCTACATTGCCCCATTCTTTAGGCTGCTTACACATTGTACAAATTTTCTACAGCAACATTGTCTGGTCATACATGGACAGGATGCAACATGTGACTTGTGTAAATTGTAGATGTAAACATCTTCTACTACTGGCTACATGATAGTTACCGTCCCTTTGCCGATATTTGTGAGATGTAATGTGTGCCACACACACATGACATTACACATGCCACAGCACTTGTGTTGTCTCCAAGTGACCTCCCATGTTGTATTTTTAAGTATCTTTGGGTATTTCTCAGATCTCCATCCGCATCCTCCGTTAAACATGGTTATGCATTCATTCCTGCATGCCACAACCTAGGTAACTCTTACCATGACTGAATTATGTTGATGTGTGAAATCATCTCAGTGCTGCTTTTTTTTCATTAGCCAAATGCAACATATATGGCTACTTCTACTCCCCTTCATTTTTGTGATGGGTCTCTGCCATTTTTGGACATTGCTGGACATAGTTCCACATCCGACACCTGATTGCCATGATGGAGCCCTTAGCTACCTAGGACATACACCTGTACATCAGCCTTCACATGTTTATCTGGAATTGCTGTAGGCATGTGTCAAGACAGCAGATGAGTGTGCATCCTATGTACTTAGGGAGTGTAACACACTGTGCCTACATTCCACCTGGACAATTATTTGTTGGTGCATTGTCCCATTTAAATCTTGGATCATGACAATTGGTCATATGTTTGGATAGTGATTCTGCACCCATAGCTGCTTCATTTGTCTGCAACCCATAGCGCGCTTCACAGCCAACGTGTGTGTGCCATAAGTGTGGTACACCTCACCATGTGTCAGGTTTGTGCCCAATGGTAGTGCCAGGAAATAATCCCATGAATAGACAGTGCAGGCTCTGCCTCTAACATTGGTTACAACCCCTGTACAGTTACTGAAGGTCCATAGTTACCAATGTTTTCCCCCCCTTGTCACACATGCACCATGCAGGCAAAGCAGCAATCTCCCTGAGATGTGACAGTGTTCAGTTCCTACATTACATAAACACTGTTTGATCACAGCCCCTACCTTATGTATGCCCCTCTTGCATACATCCTGGAAGGTGTGGTGATGTTGTGGGGAAAGGGCTGGGAATTAGCACCTTACCCACCTGATGGCATGGTATATGTTATGGTGCATGGATCTAAGGTCTCAGGAGTCACATGCCCATGAATTGTGTGTCACTGATATGTGAAATGGAGGCAGTAGACCCTCTTACATCACAAATGATGTTGCTACCATATTTGTAACTATTTTGTTTCTTACCTGCTCCCTGCGGTTTGAGTTACATTCCAATGGTATATGTAGTGGAGAATGAGTAGGCCAAGGAGATTCAGGTGCAAAGTATTTTATTGGTGCTATTTACAATAAGATGATGATAGTCCAGTCACTATGTATAAAAGTTCTGTACTATGTTGAGTCTCATGAAAACTCCTGCAGCAGTATTCTGTTGTTCCCCGTCCAAATTAGCTGCATCATTATCATCCTCCTCCTCATTGGGTTCATCAACCTGTTCATCCCAGGGAACATTTGTTCTTATACATATATTATGGAGGATTGCACATGCCAGTATGGTTTTACACACCAGTGGTGGAGCATAAAAGAGACTTCCTCCTGTCAGGGCCAGGTACCTGATCCTTGACTTCAGAAGCTCAGATGTCCTCTCCACCAAATTGTGTATTCTTCTGTGCCCTTTGATATTTACACGCTCTTCCACCGTTGTGGGATTGGCAAATGGAGTCAATACCCATGGCTGTATGCCCTAACCTTGATCGGCTGCAAAGGAATGGGAGAATATGTGTTGGTAAAGGTTGATAGTGGTTTGGAATGTACCATGGCAATGTTAGTTGTAGGTGGAGTGGTGACTCAGACGTGCTTGTGGTATAGTGTATGTCCCTGTTTTAGGGAAATAGTTTAATAGGTCTGTGTTGAGGGACATGACAAGCTTGGGTTGTGGCTCAGGGACCTGGAAATTGTCATATTAATTTCAAACTGATGGAAACCATTGCAAAGATGTACTGTGTAGTCCATATTTGAGTCAGTGTCCTATTTTCGATAGAACCTACCACCTCTTTGCACCACAGTGGTGTCAGATGTAGAGACACAACGGTAGCCCTACAAAGCCTAACTCTGCCCTCCATTTTACCATGTGGCACTACGCACAGTGTCACATTTAGGCCCTCATTATGACCATGGCAGTCCGAAGGCCGCCAGGGCCATGGTGGCAGTCTCACTGCCGACGGCCGGTACCAGCAGAGAAGTGGCGCTGTGGCCTCTGCCAAACAACCACATCTTCACTGGTACCACCAGGGCGGCAGGACAGCTGGGCCGGAGGACAGCACCTCCGGGCCGGCAGTCCTCCGAAGACCACCGGTGGTATTACGTGTCACCTTTCTGCCACGGTTCCACAGCGTTAGCACCGCCATAAAAACCCTGGCAGAAAGGCTGCCAGTGACAGGAAATTATTTTCCTGCCGCTAGCAGACGACTCCCCCAAAGCCCCTGCAATTATAATACCCCCCTTCCATGAAAGCACCACTCCCACACCCCCCTCCATGACAGCACCCCACCCATCCCCCGTCCATGACAGCACCCCCCTTCCCTACCCCTCTTCCATTACATCACCTTCCACCCCAACATCCCGCATACATACATTCACCAACATGCATACATACACGCATTCACCAACACTTACATACATGCATTCACCAACACTTATATACAGAGATTCCCCAGCATCCAAACTCTCATTCACTCGCACCAACAGACATTCACACAAACATACCAACACGCACTTACTTCAACAATCACACACCCATACACACTTACATTCACACATGCATACAAACTTAAGTTCACACATGCAGACATACACCCACTCACACATGCACACACAACACCCCCACCCTCCCGCCCCCCTCCCCTGTCGGACGATCGACTTACCTTGTCTGGCGAGGAGGTCGTCCTCCAGGGAATGGGACTCGGCGCTTCCACTGCTGGCAGCGCCCCACCTTCAGGGCACCAGCAAGTTGTATTACTGCTTACAATACGGCGGGCGAAGTCCTTGTGGAGTCGCGGTGATGGATGTGGAACCGCCTAGGTGCGGCTGACCACCAGTACGACTGATGACAGATTTCTGCCCAGATTGTGGTGGAAATTCTTCATTAGTCATAATATGGCGGTCTTCTGGTGCCCGCAGCTTCAGGGTCTTTGTAAAAGACCTTCAAAGTCGTAATGAGGGCCTTAGTGGTGACCCTTTGTGGCAGATGAAGGATGTGAATCACACATTTGTAGGATGATCAAATTTGGTGCAGTAGAATCTCCTAGCTTCCAATTCATGATTTATCACAGACACTTTTAACACAGGCTTTGGGAGGGGGCACACCTACTTTTACATGGGTCCCTATGTACGGTGCATGAAAGGTAAGGTATGTCCTCTATTCTCCTACAGAGTCCTACTATGGCATCTATGATCCTTACAGTATTCCACAAACTCTGCACACTGGTGGACCATTTCTTGTATACAGAACACACATGGTGGTGTTAGGGGGTGCTAAGGGGCGCATGTGAGGTGGCACTGGAGTAGGTGCTGCACCATTTCTGTTGATTTTGCTCCATGGTCTTTTATGGCAGGTTAATTTGTATTCAGATATGGCCCAGCTGAACCTGACAGAATATGCAGGGGTGTCTGGGAAGGTAATTTTCGACATTAAAGTGCAAAGTCCTGCTTAAGCATCACATCCTGCTTGACAGGTCTGCTGATGTTTTTATAGGACATCTGGGGCACACTTCAAAGCAGCCTCCACTTTTACAGGCAAATGTTAGCTGACACTTGGGCAGGCCCCTTTTTTGTCCCCCAGTCAATCAGGCCTTAATCACAGTGAGCTTCTTTACAGTATCACAGGCTATTTGACATGTCAGTAAGATTTACATTTGGAGTGCCCTTTAAAGGGCAAAGGCCAGAGGCCAAAACACTTCTTATGAATCCCAATACTGGTTATTGAAAACTCAGGTTTGTCCTGCCAGATGTCTCTAAGGTGGTTGTAGGTACTGGTGCCACCTAAAACTGTATTTTGGTGTTCTATGTGGACAGACACTAGAGCTCACATAGTACACTCCACCTTCACACCTCTAGCCCTCAGAGTCCAAGTGAAAATTCCCAAAGTGGGTAGGGTTAGTCATGGGATCCATTTCTCCTACCTACTAGCTCATTCCAGGCAAACACGTGGCATGTCTAGGCACTCACCTCAGATGACTCACAAATGAGAGGAAGAACAGAAGAGGAGTAGAAATACTGTCTGTGGCCTGAGGAGGGCCCTTGCAGGCTGGACCTGCTCTCCCTCGTGTACACAGGACAAGGAAGTGGACTCCAAGTTTCATAAGGCAGACCCACTGTTCAAGCTACAGTAATACAATAAGTCACAAGAGGCCTATCCTTCAATGGACTAGTGGATCAGTGGCAACTAGTCCTGGACTGGACTCTGCCTGACACTGGGTGAGTCGCTCAACGTCCTGGGGGCTTTTAATGTGTATTTCTATGGTAGATTGGGAGATAATGGACTAAAGTCAGAAGGTGAAAGCTTTGACCAGGATGAACCTAGTTAATGTATCTGGCCCACATTCCATGGCAGTCTGCATCAAACTGCACCTACATCCTGTTCTAGATCAACCTTTGACTACCATTGGCACTTTGTGCTTTGTGGAGCTATTTCTACTTGAAACGTTAAAAAAAATCATATTTCTGTTTCTACTTATTGGATTTTAGTCATTTAGGTGTCATTTTGTTTATTAAATGTTACTCTGTTTTTTTATCGTTTTAGGGTTTTTATTGGCTCAATGATGTCCACTCCCACCCTCTCCAATGGTGTTGTCACTATGGAGAAAGGGTGCAAGAGGCTTTACACCTCCCCCCGACTTACCACTAGCTTTGGCAGGTATTGTAGAACCTACAGATAACATCTATTTTAGACCTCTTTCTGGATCAATAAAAGCAGGTGAATAGGAGGTCAAGAGTTTTGGCCTGATCCAGATGTCCTCCTAAGGGTATCTCATGAGCAAACTCGAATAGGAAGATGTATAGCATTGGAGGACCACCAATACTCTGGTTGACCCAGGCTCAGGGACCTTAGGCACACTATACAGGAGACCATTCTCCCAGGAAATGTGGTGATCACCAGAGGTGTTGCCTTGGCCTGGCCAGTAGTCATGTTGGTTCCTCTGTATCTCAGTGCCTCAACCCTCTGCCAGTTGATGGTCAGCCACAGCCTGTATTTCGTACTATTGTCAGGAATGTAAGCCTCTGTGACCATCACTATCACCCAGGAACACAAGGATAACCTCTGCACCCCCTCCCCCTGAAGTAACTGGGGCAACCTCCTCCTCCAGCACTACACTTGTGATACCCGGGGTTGGACCATCATTGGGGAGCTGTTTCCTGAGGGGGCAGAGGAATCCATCTTCTTAAGTCCTGTCTGGTAACCTCATAGCACCTGGGCTGGACAAAGCCTGTGGGTTTCTTCCCACTACACCCTCCCCTTGTATGGTCAGGATTAGATTGGGATTCTTTCTCTTTCGGGGCATTTAGAGAGCTCCTTTTTTTTCCTGTCCCTCCCATTCTTCTATTAAGGGGGAACCTAACCCATTTTTTGTAAAGGCCTCACAAACCCCAGATACCTTCCTTGACAGTCTGGTACTGATCCAAGGACAACCTCTTTGCCAAGTCCTTTGGCTACAGTTGACTTCGAATCAATTACGTGCTGGCACACTTCTGCAAAACATTACTCAGTATGTGCTCCTTCACCAACAGGTTATAAAGCCCAACATTTTCATTCACATTTCCTGCCCTCCACACACTGCCTAGTGCCTTACTGCAGAAGTTTCAGTTGCATCTCAAACATGAGGTATTTACGAAAGTGGACTAATAAAACACAGCAGCTTGTCCTATATTTTTTGTCTTTTTTGACATTGCTCAGAATATGAATTTCCATCACATGGCAGCATTCCATAGCACTGTCTGAATTGCAAATCGATTAGTGGAAATATATTTGAAAATACTCAAACTGTACAAAAAAAGTTAAGAAAAGGATGTTTTTCACCCCTGTGTGGGTTCATAATATTTTGACACAGACTCCTCATATTACCTTCTCTTGCAGCACAGAATTAAACTGAGGTTGCTATGTACAAAATGTAATATTTGATCACAAAATTGTTGTACTTCTTTAATGTTTAACATATGGGGTACTTGTAAAGTGTGCATTCTCCTCTTATGCACGCCCCTAAATATGTTGTTAAGGCCATAGAGTAATTTCTTGCATGGGAACATCTACCTGGCATCTCCTTAATGCAAGGTAGGTCTCCACTTCCAAAAAATGAAGTTAACTCCATAAATTTGGCGCTAGACGGGTCTAGCACCAAAGTATAAATAGGGACTTAGTTTTGCACTGAATTAGAAAAAAAATGTGGCTAATTCTGTGCAAACAGAGTACAAATATGCCCCCAATTGCTGTAATCCTTTTCTTAATTAAAGTAGTGACAAGGCTTTGAATCTTTGGGGAGGAAGATAGCTCTCCCTGACTTTACATTTCACATTCCACTACATACTACACTGTGCCAGTATCAATTCAAGCACAGAGCAGCAGAGAGACGTGGCTGCCATTGGGACCTATATCAGGCACTAATTGCATGGTAAAATATGCAGTTTTGTCGCTTGGTGGATGGTTTATGTCCAAAATTCATTAAAATTAAAATGCGAAGAGTGGCTTTAGACTAATCAACACATGACAAAGCAAACCAAAATGAAGGTTTCTAGCCACAAACCAAAACTGCAGTTATCTTTGAATGAATGACCCCTGAATCCGTGAGTTTCATCACTGCTAATTGATTTTTCTTCCAGATGCCAACCAACAACATCATATTATAGATAAAGTACCCCCTGCCTTACATTAGAAGAATATTGCAAGTCACTGAGAAGTTCCATAACCACATAGGAACAAGGCTGAATGCCATTTCCTTTGTAAGGCTATGGAACTCCATGGTGACTTGCAATATCCTTATCATGTACAACAGGGGGCACTTTATCCAATATAAAACATGGTCACACCATTATGTTTCACACAAATCACTTAAACCACTTAAACCTTGATTCACATTTCTTTCATATAAAAGAGCAAGCATGTTTGCAAACCTGAAACACAACAATAAACCCTGTAGTGTGAATTTAAACACATCAAAAACCTGTTAGGTACTTGTTGCACACAGATGTTGGAAACAGTTGAATACAAGTCAGTTTAAAAAAAAGCTGCAGTAGCCTGGAACATGTAGAAATATACAGAATAATCTAGCTTTTTTCTATCTAAGGAGTGCAAAAAGAAAAATATTCTCTGTGCTTGTCATTGTAAGCTATTGAAGTAAAAAAAAAGAAAGAAAATCAACATTTCCTTTGTTGCTTTAACTGCTGCTTCAATTATGCTCCATGACCTGACCTGTCTTTCACCTTGGCTGCTGGCTCTGGCAGTAGTCATTATGGTGTCAGAACTCAATTGTAACAACCTATGGCCTTAATTAGACCTAGGTGGAATCGGTCCTGCCATCAGTTTTCCGTCAGATAACTCGTCCCCTGACAAAGCACTTTGCCCACTCTATCTAAATGCTGGCGGCCCCATAGACAAAAGTCCGTGGGCATACCACCGTCACCGCCAGTTTTTAAAAGCTGCATCAATGGAACCATAGGGAAAAGTGGCTAGCGGTGGTACCACAGCCACTTTTACTGCCAAGCCAATCAAGATATGCCTTCTTTCCAACACAACTGTGGCAGCTAAACCTTCATACACCAAAGGGCATATTTATACTCTGTTTGCGTCGAATGTGCTTCAAAAAGTTTGAAGCACATTCAGCGCAAACCTTGCCCCATATTTATACTTTGACGCCGGACCCCGCGGACGTCAAAAATCCTCCATGTGTGTCATTTTTGGGATGCGGGAAACCGCCTTGCGTTAATGACATGCAAGGTAGGCGTTCCTGTCCAAAAAATTACTTTAAGGCCTGTGCGCCTTATTTATACTCCAGCGTCATTTTGACACACAGGAGGGGGCGGGCCTTAAAAAATGGCACCCAGCCTGATGTGCACCGTTTTTAAGGCGTTAAGGGACCTGTGGGCTCACTTCCATGGTCTCTGACCATGGAAGCAGTCCAGAGATGCCCTTCCCTGCCCCCAGGGACACCCCCTGCTACCCTCACCCACCCCTGGAGGACACCCATGGATGGGGGGACCCATCCCAGGTAAGTACAGGTAAGTTGAGGTAAGTATTTTTTTGTTGTTATGTGGCATAGGGGGGCCTAATTTGACCCTCCCACATGCCACTGTGCCCAATGGCCATGCCCAGGGGACAGAAGTCCCCTGGGCATGGCCATTGGGCAGGGGGGCATGACTCCTGTCTTTGCTAAGTAAAGAGTCATTTCAATAGGGGTTGTGCATAAAAAAATGGTGCAAGTCCGGTTTGAGCCATGATTTTTGCCTCAAACCTGACTTGCACCATTTTTTTACTCACAACCACCATTTTCCCCTTCACCGGCTAACATCAATCCTTAAATAAGGCGCCCTCATGGTGCGTAGGAATGGCGTTAGCCGTCGGTAATTTTTTTGACGCAAACCAGCTCCGGCGCTGGTTTGCGTCAAAAAGTATAAATATGGGCCCATGTTTTTTCAGATTGGAAGGAGTAAAAGGACAAAACTTACCATTTTCTCTTTTGTTAACTTCACTTGCCATCATGGACCCGATCACACAAGTCCTGCCTTTGCTGCTGATACTGGACCACGAAGCAACTCAACTCCGTCATCACAGAAGCCAAAGGTAAGTGACTGTTTTCCCTGTTACTATCAAAATTGTCTATGTACATTAGCTCTGGACTCGTGCAGATTAAAAAATACTTGCAAGCAATAGTGCAATGATGTGTAATGCATGTGTGTGTAATGTGGTAGTTTTAAGAACGTAAAGAAACACACCTCTATGTATTATTAACACTCACCAATCTGGTACTAACTCCCTTCATGACAATGGACACCTACACAAAAACGTACATTAATCCCTAATTCGAAATGTATCCCTATAGGTTTGTGTAATCATTTACCCTAAACTACCATATCATGCACATAAACAGTACACATCATTGTAACAATATAAATCCGATATGTATGTTTTGCACTACACAATACAACAAGTGGGTTTACACAAAATGTACAACCAGTGTCACCTTTAAACTTCAAATGTGTCATAGATTTATTAATGTCACATTTCCCCTTGCCTTTTCAATTTCTGTTAACCATTAGGACATTTAACTCAAATTTTTTATTTTCCACGTGTAATGCATATTTGTTTATTATTAACACATCAGTTTATAATAGACACACCTGCATTCAAAAGTTAGAAAAATATACACATGTTTGACCTTGGTGAAAGTGTACATTAGCATGAGGAATGATTGCATCAAAATTAACATGTCCAACACAAATGTCCAACACTGATGTATTCACCATACACATATGTCAAAAATAAAAACTATGTTTGTCACTCTCAGAAATTAACATAAGTTCATGCTCCACACATTTACATCAATAACATTGTCAGCAATCAATTACTAATAATTTAAAAATAATGCCATGACAAAGTTAGCGAAAATAAATGAAATGTAATCAAAGAAAGAGGAGGGTCTCTCATGAGAAAATAATGTAAATATAAAAAAGGGAATTGCCCATGGTGTCCATGAATGAACCTGGGGGCCTAACGCCCAGAACTTGCCTCCTAAGTACTTTGTCTAGTACAACCTCTGCAGTAAGGGGCATGTAGTGGGAGGAGCAGGTACCTCAATGATGTTTCTTGTAATGGGTGTCTTTGAGTCTGAAAGGGTCAGGGACAGGGTAAGAGTAAAAGGGTGTGGAGGAGAATGGGTAGAAGAGGTGGGAGAGGATGGGGTTTGGGAGGCAAAGGGACCTGGAGTGGGTTTGTGTGCATGTCTATCTGTTGTTCAGATGCATGTGGATCTGGTGTATGAGTGTAAGTGGTGAATTTTTGCGTGTGTGTGTCTTGGAAGGCGTATGGCATTAGGGTTAGTGCCTGCATCTGCATTTGGTTGGTGTTGGGGTTTATGATCCTTCCTGTGAGTGTGTATGTTCGGATGTGTGTGGTTTTGCAGGTGTACTGTGTTCAGGTGACTGTGAGCTTTTCCAACTGAGGGTGTTGTCTTGTGTGTAGGTGTGTGTGTGTGACTGTGTGTGCTTGGTTGAGGGAGATGTAGAGTTGGATGATGTGGTTCTTATGCTTGTGGGTGTGCTAGTAGGTGTGGGTGTGCTGGTATTTGGGATTGTTGTGGTCATGGTAGGGGTGCATGTGTCTGTGGTGGTCAGTATTGTGGGTGTGGGTGTGGGTGTAGTGGATGTGTCTGTGGTGACGGGTGTTGTGGTTATGGTGGTTGTATCTGTGGTGAAGGGTATTGTGGGTGTGGCCGTTGTGTCTGTGGTGATGGGTGTTGTGCTTGTTGGTGTGGTCTTGGGTGTTGAGGTACCTGTGGGTTGAGTGTCAGTAGTGTGTGTCTGGTAGATGTGTGTATGCTTGTGTTTCTTGGTGTGTTTATGTGTGGGTACGACTCTATCTCTGGAGAGGGTGCATGCAAGGAAGTGAGTGCATTTGGTAATGGAATGGAAGGTGGGATTTGGGATGAGAAAGGGACAGGAGTAGGGGCCCAACGTGGGGCTGGCTGGGGGCTGCAGTCAGTGCAGAGGCTATCTTTGCAAGCGATCTCTGCAAGCCAGACATGAAACTCTGAATGGCATCCTGGGAACTGAGCCCATGGATTCTGTTTATAATCACCATCTGGCTTACAGAGATGCTGCGTCAGAAGTCAATAGCCTCTTCACTTAGCACAGCCGAGGAGACGGGGCATGAGGAAGGTGCCTGCAGCATTTTAGTGGTGAGGGATTGGCCAACTGGAAGGGAGCAAGATGGAAAGTGTAGATGGGAAATTGTTTGGCAGACAAAAAAGCAGATGGGACAGGTCCTGTTGGGTCCACCACCACTAGGGACTGGTCTTCTGTGGAGGCGTCCGAAGAAGATAGAGAGTTGGTGGCCTCCGTGCCAGTCGCCCCATATCCTCTGTGTGTATTCGTGTCTGATGTTTCTGCACCTGAAACACAGCAGCCAGCTGCTTCCCCGTCTTCATGGCTAATGTTTCCTTCACCTCTTCCTGATGATGCTGAAAAGACTGTGAGTAGGTATCCTCTTTCTTGCATTGTTACCCCTACTTTTGGCCTGTTTGTGAGTATATGTCAGTGTGTTTTTACTGTCTCACTGGGATCCTGCTAGCCAGGACCCCAGTGCTCATAGTGAAAATCCTGTTTGTCAGTTTGTTTTTGTCTGTCTCACTGGGATCCTGCTAGCCAGGACCCCAGTGCTCATAGTTTGTGGCCTGAATGTGTATACCTTTGTAGTGACTAACTATGTCATTGAGGCTCTGCTAACCAGAACCTCAGTGCTTATGCTCTCTCTGCCTTTAAATTTGTCACTATAGGCTAGTGACCACTTTTACCAATTCCAGTTGGCACACTGGAACACCCTTATAAATCCCTAGTATATGGCACCTAGGTACCCGGGGTATTGGGGGTTCCAAGAGATCCCTATAAGCTGCAGCATTTCTTTTGCCACCCATAGGGAGCTTAAACAACCCTTTACACAGGACTGCCACTGCAGCCTGAGTGAAATAACGCACAAGTTATTTCACAGCCATTTTCGCTGCACTTAAGTAACTTATAAGTCACCTATTTGTCTAACCTTCACTTGCTGAAGGTTAGGTGCAAAGTTACTAAGGCGGTCATTACAACATTGGTGGTAAAAGCCACTTACTGCAGTGCAGAAGACTGCCAACACACCGCCGCGGCCGCGGAAATCCTCCAAAGCTATTATGACCCACAGCACGGAATCCGCCAAAATTCAGACACCCACACAAGTCCGCCACACCAAAGGTCAGTGATAAACTGGCGAAAACAAATCCTCCACCGTCACACCAACAGAAATACGCCCACACTATCACGACACACTAATCCACGCGGCGGTCTTTCAACCGTGGTTTTCCGTTGGCGGTACACACCGCCGCGCTCAAAATACACACACATATACAAAACACAGCCACATTGGACAATTCAAAATACACACACCTGATACACATACACACACCACTCCCACACACCCAATACAAAATAAAACACACACCCACATCACCCACAAACCCCTACGACAACATTACCGAGAGAAGGCCAGAGAGAGACACTACAAACTACTACCAAGCATCCACAGGCACAAAATACCATCACCCACAGAACTTCCACGCACCTCACACAACACACCACTACATATCAGTACACTTATCACCACCCACACCACCCCACACATCACCCACACCACCCCATGGCACGGCAAAGACACCCCAGGTTCTCTGAGGAGGAGCTCAGGGTCATGGTGGAGGAAATCGTCCGGGTAGCGCCACAGCTATTCGGATTACAGGTGCAGCACACCTCCATAGCTAGGAAGATGGAGCTATGGCGAAGAATAGTGGACAGGGTCAACGCAGTGGGACAGCACCCAAGAAATAGGAATGACATCAGGAAGAGGTGGAACGACCTACGGGGGAAGGTGTGTTCTGTGGTCTCAAGACACCACCTTGCGGTTCAGCGGACTGGCGGCGGAACCCCACCTCCTCCTCCACAACTAACAACATGGGAGGAGCAGGTCTTGGCGATTCTGCATTCTGAGGGCCTCGCAGGAGTAGATGGAGGAATGGACTCTGGTAATTCAAAGCTTTACTATTACATCCCCCACCCTACCTGCATGCCATCACATACCCCCACCCTCACCCTCACCCCATCACTCCAACTCCTCACAAATGTCCCAATATCACAAATCACCCATCCCAACACCAAGCCCTGCATGCAACAACAAAGCATGGACACCCATCACCAAAGCATGGCCACTGCACATACCCATACACCCCCTAGACTATCCAAGGTCCCACACAGGAATGCAAGCACTGGGGTACACGGTCACCCACCCATTGCACACCATGCCACACACAGAGGTAATAAACATCCTTTTATACCCCTGCAAGACCCATACCCAACGTCACCGGACAGTAGGGCCCACACATGTCCATACCACCAACAGAAGAGGCCCACAGTGATGACAGCACCTCTGTCCAACTGGATCTAGATGACCAGCCCGGCCCATCGGGGACCTCGGGACAGTCGGTTCCCCTCACACAGTCACAGGCCACTACAGAGCTTCCTCCCTCTGGAAACACCAGCACAGCACCCACCCAGCGGGCCCATACCTCTATCCCCAGGACACGTCAAGCAGCAGTGTGTCCACTACTACAGGGAACCCAGGCTAACCCACCACCCCAACAACAACAGGGACCTGGGGCAGTGGTAGTGGGCACACGGTCCAGGGGACGGAGGCCCAGGAACACAGGGGAACTGGGAGGGCTGCTGTGCGACAGGGGGAGGACAGGCCAAGGGAACCCACTCTCCACGAGGCTCTCTCCTCCATCATGGGAGCCTACCACCACTCCCAGGAGACGATGGCAATGGTACTGGCCAAGTTTCAGGAGACCCAGTGGCTGCAGGAGGAACAGTATTTGGGGTTCAGGGAGGAACTCAGAACCATCAATTCCACCCTGGGCACCATCGTAGGGGTGCAGAAGGAAGTACTCAGCACCAGGAGGAACACTGTGGCACAACAAGGGGCCCCTGATACTAGTATGGATGATGAACTGCCCACCACCTCCGCCGGCGCTAGTGGACTGGACTCCCTGCCACAGGACCACCACACCAGCACCCCACCCCCTGCAGAGGGAGAACCACCCCGCAAACGGTCCCTGAGATCCAGGACAAAGACAGAGAACGATGCCAAGACCCCGCCAAGAAATGAGACCACCCTGAATGTCATCTTTCTGTCCCACTTTGTCACCTTGTCTATCCTCAAACTGCCCCAGCTCCACTTCCTATGCCCATTTGGGCAATGCACCTGTGAGACTAATAGACTGGACTTTGCCATGGACATTCCTCCACCATCCCCCCTCACCATTTGACAACCCCCTCCAATATTGAGCACTTCAATAAACACCTTTGAAGCACAAAACAATCTGGAGTCAGTCAGTGATTTCGAAATTGTGTATTAGCAATTACAGTGACAAAATGCTCTTTCAATTGCAATGTCAGCATACCTATGTCACACAGCTCTAGTCCATGAGGAAATAAAGCAGATGTCACACAGTGGGACCCACATCTGTGAAATTGTAAGGGAAAGTGACAACTCAGTGACCATACACTGGGTGAAAACGACAGACAGTAGAGAGGTAGTAGTGTTAAAGTACATGTAGTAGGCAGGTCTGTACTCTTACCTGTGTCTCACTGGAAATATTGCAGGATCACTGAGTTCCTGTTGTCCATGTCCTCTTCTTCTGTTTCCTCGTCTTCACTGTCCACAGGCTCCACAGCTGCAACAACACCGCCATCTGGACCATCCTCCTGCAGAAAGGCACCTGTCGTCGCAAAGCTAAGTTGTGAAGCATACAGCAGGCCACGATGATCTGACACACCTTCTTTGGTGAGTAGAATAGGGATCCACCTGTCATATGGAGGCACCTGAACCTGCCTTCAGGAGGCCGAAGGTCCACTCTATTATCCGCCGTGTTCACCCATGGGCCTCATTGTAGCGTTCCTCTGCCCTGGTCCTGGGATTCCTCACTGGGGTCAGTAGCCATGACAGGTTGGGGTGACCAGAGTCACCTGCAAATGGCGATGGACAACTGTTAGACACACACTAACCTGGAGGGATATCCCCAGACAACCATTTCCACTGTCTTGCTTTCAGGTGCTCACCTAATAGCCACACCCGGTGCCTCTGGAGTTGACCCATCACATAAGGGATGCTGCTATTCCGCAGGATGTAGGCGTCATGCACTGAGCCAGGGAACTTGGCATTCACATGGGAGATGTACTGGTCTGCCAAACACACCATCTTCACATTCATGGAATGATAACTCTTCCGGTTTCTGTACACCTGTTCACTCCTGCGGGGGGGACCAGAGCCACATGTGTCCCATCAATGGCACCTATGATGTTGGGGATATGTCCCAGGGCATAGAAATCACCTTTCACTGTAGGCAAATCCTCCATCTGATGGAAAACGATGTAGCTACGCATGTGTTTCAGCAGGGCAGACAACACTCTGGACAACACGTTGGAAAACATAGGCCTGGACATCCCTGATGCTATGGCCACTGTTGTTTGAAATGACCCACTTGCAAGGAAATGGAGTACTGACAGCACCTGCACTTGAGGGGAGATTCCTGTGGGATGGCGGATAGCTGACATCAGGTCTGTCTCCAGCTGGGTACACAGTTCCTGGATTGTGGCACGGTCAAGCCTGTAGGTGATGATCTCATGTCTTTCCTCCATTGTCGACAGGTCCACAAGGGGTCTGTACCCCGGAGGATGCAGTCTTCTCCTCACATGTCCCAGCGGACGGTGCCTATGAAGGACAACAGCGAGCACAGAGTCAACCAACTCAGAGGTAAGTACCCACAGCTTACACAGAACACAAATCATAATCCGAAAAGTGGCCTGTATGTGTGTTGAGGCTAGGCCTAGGTATGTGTGACGCAGTTAAAAATGAAGCCATGTGGGCCCCTGAAATGGAGGCTGCCTGACTTCTAAAGTGGGACAATGGGATGTGAGGTAACTGCGCTGGCGTTGTACACCATCGCGGTAGGCGTTCGAAGACCGTGGCGCAATGCTGCATTGGTTAACATTGGACCCTATTGGTCCCAGGAGCCAATGACGATGTACGCCGGGAGTGACGGTACGCACCGCCACGGACGTGACCAACATTTTCTATCTGTTCAATCACTCGATACCTGATCTTCGACAGGAGAGGACCTACACTGCAAGTGCTGCTGTGACCTCGGTCTGGAAGAGACAATGGCTCGAGTGTCTGGGGAAAGGGCCCCTGCCTTCACATCGGAGGAGTTGGAGAAACTCGTGGATGGGGTCCTCCCCCAGTACACGCTACTCTACGGTCCTCCAGACAAACAGGTAAGTACACTGGGAGCATGCTGTATGGGCTATGCCTGTGTGGAGTGGGGTGGATGAAAGATGGGGGGGGGATTGAGGCATGCATGAAACGACGATGAATGCATGTGTCACATGGCAAGGGTAGGGATGGGGGCCAATGACTGTGACGGTGTAGTTGGTAATAAAATTTCTCTTCCCCCTGTACAATTCATGTAGGTCAGTGCCCACCAGAAAAAAGATATTTGGCGTGCCATCGCCAAGGACGACCGGACCCTGGGGGTCTACCACAGACGGAGCACCCACTGCCGGAAAAGATGGGAGGACATTCGCAGCTGGAGCAAAAAGACGGTGGAGGCTCAGCTGGGGATGGCCTCCCAACGTGGGAGGTGTGCCCGTCGCACCATGACCCCCCTGATGTTCAGGATCCTGGCGGTGGCGTACCCGGAGTTGGATGGGTGCTTGGGGGCATCACAGCAGCCACAAGGGGGTGAGTACACTCTCATCCTGCTGATTTTGCGCGCAGTGGAGGTGTCTAGGTTGGGGAGGTGGGCTGTGGGTTTCCCTAGGCCAGGGCGAGTTTAGTAGGCAAGGTCCCTCCGTAAGGAAGGCCATGTGGCACCCCACCTCTGTAGAGTGGCAAGTACTCCTAGTAAAGCCCCTGTGTCATCCATGTGTGCAGATGTCGTCCATAGCCTTGTAGGCCATGTCCCAGGGATTGAACAGTGGAGCCCAAGAGCGCGGCGTAGTGCAGGGGGCTTCTGTGTCTGTTGTGTCCGCCAACGGTAGTGGTAATGCATGCACTCAACATGTCTTTCTTCTGTCGTTCCCACCCTTTTTGTGGTCTCCCTGTTCTTGTGTGCATTAGCATCATCAGGCGGAGGAGCAGTGGCACCGGAGCAGGATGAGCTGTATCCCACATGGCCCTGGAGGGCCACACTACGGACTCGGAGTTCACCAGTGGGCCGGGGGGCAAGGGGAGCTCGACGGCAGGGACAGGAGCTGACACCAGTGACACAGACTCGTCCTCTGATGGGAGCTCCCTTGTAGTGGTGGCAACATCTGTGCCCCCCGCATCTACAGGTACAGCCGCCACCCCCCCTACCAGCACCGCCCTCCCAGCAGCCCCTCAGCCTTTGCCCCGTGCCCGCTCACCCAGGAGGGTTCGCATCACCTTCGCCCCAGGCACCTCAGGCCCTGCCCCAGTCACCCCTGCTGCCCTCAGTGAGGAGGCCATTGACCTCCTCAGGTCCCTCACTGTTGGGCAGTCTACCATTTTGAAAGCCATCCAGAGTGTAGAAAGGCAGTTGCAACAAACAAATGCATTCCTGGAGGGCATTCATTCTGGTCAGACGGCCCTTCAGCGAGCTTTTCAGACTCTGGCCTCAGCACTGATGGCAGCCATTGTCCTCGTCTCTAGCATCCCCCCTCCAACTTCCTCCACCCAGACCCAATCCCCTGTACCCCAGCCTATCCCAAGCACCCTTTCAGACCAGCATGCACACACGTCAACACACAAGGGAAGCTCAGGCAAACATTAGCACCACACATCCCACAGGCACTCGCGCAAGCATCACACACATGCAGACACACCAACATCCACTGCCTCCACTGTGTCCCCCTCCTCGTCGTCTCCCTCCTCCCTCCCAGTCTCGTCTACACTCACACCGGCATGCACTACATCTACAGCCACTACTGCCATCACCAGTACACACACCACCACACCCCGCCCACTTGCAGTCACCACCACCACTACCATTCACACATCTCCTGTGTCTTCTACCAGTGTGTCTGTGACGCCACCTCCCAAGATACACAAATGCAGGCCCACACCCACCCAACAGCCATCCACCTACCGACAGCCTCCAGCGCATGCACCTTCACCCAAAGTCACCAAACGAACACCTCCTACAACCACAACCTCTTCCTCCACTCCCAAACCCCCTCCAGCTACCCGTCCCAGTGTCTCCCAAAAACTTTTCCTGTCCAACCTTGACCTCTTTCCCACACCTCCCCCACCCCGTCCGTCTCCTAGGGCCCAAATTTCCAGGTCCCAACCTAGCACCTCAGCCACAACATCTCCGGGACCAGTGGTGCCTGTAGTCACCGGAATCTGGAGTGCACCGGCCACCAGCGAAGCCGGTGTGGCACGGAGCCACAGCACGGACAGTCCCCCACCTGTCAAGCATCAAAAGTTCGCCAGTGCCCGGCTGGAGAGGGGAAAGGCTCCAGCCACCAAAGCCACTCCCAGGGGTCCCGGTGGGAGTGTGGAGTCAGCTGCGACACCTTCCAAGGTGGGGAAGGGCCACAAGAAACCCGGCAAGTCTGGGAAGAGCAGCACGGCGGAGAAGACCGCCATCATCCCCACTGCCCAGGAGGACACCGCCAGCACCTGCCCTGCTGCCCAAGAGGCCACCGCCATCATCCCCGCTGCCGAGGAGGCCAGCACCTGCCCTAATGTCCAAGAGGCCACCGCCATCATCCCCGCTGCCCAGGAGGCCACCGCCAGCACCTGCCCTGCTGCCCAAGAGGCCACTGCCATCATCCCCGCTGCCCAGGAGGCCACCGCCAGCACAAGCCCCGCTGGGCTAGAGAGGACCGCCAGCACAAGCCGCTAGAGAGGACCGGCAGCACAAGCCATCTTGGGCCAGAGAGGACCACCAGCACAAGCCCCGCTAGGCCAGAGAGGACCGCCACCACAAGCCCCGCTGGGCTAGAGAGGACCGCCAGCAGCTGAGTCACTGCAAAGGAGCCCACCACCACAAGCACTGTTGAACAGGGCACCGCCGCCTCAAGCACCGCTGCCAAGGACACCGCCACCTCAAGCACCGCTGAACAGGGCACCGCCGCTACAAGCACAGCTGAACAGGGCACCGCCACTACAAGCATCGCAGGCCAATGAGCACCAAAAGCTCTAACACTACTGAGGCCACCACGAGCAGGATGAAGCACTCTGTGCACAAGGCCCCCTCCAGAACCAGTGGAAAGGTACATCCACTACCTCTGTCCTTGGCAGGATAAAGCACTCTGGCCACAAGGCCCCCTCCAGAATCAGTGGAGATTGACATCCACTACCTCTGTCCTTCGCAGGATGAAGCACTCTGGGCTCAAGGCCCCCTCCAGAACCAGTGGATACTGTTATCCAGTTGAGAGACTGTGGCTTTGCACTCCCCAGGATGGAAAAGTGGGCAACCCACCCACCCACACACTGTAAAGACTTGAGAGACTGTGGCTTTGCGCTTCCCGGGATGGAACAGTGGGCAACCCACCCACTGTATAGACTTGAGAGACTGTGGCTTTGCACTCCCCAGGATAGAACAGTGGGAAACCCACCCACTGTATAGACTTGAGAGACTGTGGCTTTGCACTCCCCAGGATGGAACAGTGGGCAAACCACCCACTGTATAGACTTGAGAGACTGAGGCCTTGCACTCCCCAGGATGGAACAGTGGGCAAACCACCCACTGTATAGACTTGAGAGACAGTGGCTTTGCACTCCCCAGGATGGACCAGTGGGCAAACCACCCACTGTAGAGACTTGAGAGACTGTGGCTTTGCACTCCCCAGGATGGAACAGTGGGCATGTGGCCCCCTCGTGGATTTGGCGTTGTGCACTCAAGCGGCTGAGGTGCCCCCCCCTTTCCCTCCCCCTGAGGTGCCTGTTTTATTGGCATCTGATGCCCCTGCAGTGTCTCTCCGTCATGGTCGGGGATCTTGTGTGGGCCTCGCCCACACCGTGTGGGCCCAGTGTTCCACGGACTTCAATGGAGCACTACCTGGACTACTATTGTCGATGTATATATTTGTTTATGGTGTGTATATATATTTTTGCGTACTGGATTTTAATATATTACAATGGTTACACTCATTTTCTTTTGTCTTTGCATTCTTCCGGGGGGGTTTGGGGGGTGTACCTGTAATGTATCATGCTGTATTAGTGTGTGTGTTGTGGTGGGTGAGGGTGGGGGTGTTGCATGTTGCGTTTCCCTGTTTTTTCCTCCCCTGTGTCGCAGGTGCAGTACTCACCGTGGTCTTCGCCGCCGGCGTTCGTGCTCCTGTTAGAGGAGCAAGAAGATAAGGGCTGGCAGGATCTGCAGCTCTGGTTCCATGGCGTCCTGATTCCTCGTGGGGTGTGTAGAGGTGAGCGTTTTCCCTTCGAAGTACTGTTTCCGCCGTGTTTTTGTCTGCGGTCAATCCGCCCCGGAAAAGGTGGTGGATTGGCCTGTTGTGATACTGTGGGTGGTACATTGTCCTCCGCCTGTCTGTTGGCAGTGACCGCCAAGCTGTTTGTTTGTACCGCTGTGGCGGTCGGAGTGTTAAAGTGGCTGTCTTTGTTGGCGGTTTCCGCTACGGTCATAATTCCATTTATTTTACAGCGGGCCTGTTGGCGGTCTTACCGCCACTTTAACACCGTCCGCCAGGGTTGTAATGACCACATAAGTGTGAGGGAACCCTTGCACTAGCAAAGGTGCCCCCACATAGTTCAGGGCCATTTCCCCAGACTTTGTCAGTGCGGGGACACCATTACACATGTGCACTACATATAGATCAATACTATATGTAGCTTCACAACAGTAACTCTGAATATTGGCCATGTAACATGTCTAAGATCATGGAACTGTCCCGAAATTCCAAATCTGGTATTGGGGAGTCAATTCCATGCATTCCCAGGACTCCACCATGCCAGAGCTCCTGCCAAACCAGCCCTTTGGGGTTTTCTCTGCAGCTACTGCTGCTGCCACCCCACAGACAGGGTTCTGCCCTCCTGGGGTCTGGACAGCCCAGTCCCAGGATGGCAGAACAAAGTATTTCCTCTGAGAGCAGGGTGTTACACCCTCTCTCTTTGGAAATAGGTGTTAAAGGCTGGGGAGGGGTAGCCTCTCCCAGCCTCTGGAAATGCTTTGAAGGGCACAGATGGTGCCCTCCTTGCATAAGCCAGTCCACGCCGGTTTAGGGAACCCCCAGTCCCGTATCTGGCACGAAACTGGACAAAGGAAAGGGGAGTGATCACTCCCCTGTCCATCACCACCCTAGGGGTGGTGCCCAGAGCTCCTCCAGTGTGTCCCAGACCTCTGCCATCTTGTTTCCAGAGGTGTGAGGGCACTCTGGAGGCCTCTTAGTGGCCAGTGCCAGCAGGTGACGTCAGAGACCCCTCCTGATACGTGCTTACCTGGATAGGTGGCCAATCCTCCTCTGAGGACTATCTAGGGTCTCTCCAGTGGGCTTTTCCTCAGATAACGACTTGCAAGAATTCGCCAGAGTTCCTCTGCACCTCTCTCTTCGACTTCTGCCAAGGATCGACCGCTGACTGCTCCAGGACGCCTGCAAAACTGCAACAAAGTAGCCAGAAGACTTCCAGTGACATTGTAGCGCCTAATCCTGCTGATTTTCTCGACTGTTTTCTGGTGGTGCATGCTCTGGGGGCTGCTGCCTTCACCCTGCATGGAAGCCACAAAGAAATCTCCCGTGGGTTGATGGAATCTTCCCCCTGTTTCAGCAGGCACCGGTACTCTGGGACCCCTCTCATCCTGGCGAGCGTTGCCCCTGGAACACAGGTGGTGGACCCAAGTGACCCAGACTGTGCAGTGTTCCAACTGTCCAAGTTTGGAGGAGGTAAGTCCTTGCCTCCCCTCTCCAGAAAGTAATCCTGTGCACCGCGTGAACTGCAGCTACAAGGGCTTCTGTGCACATTTCCATGAAATCCTGCATGCACAGCCGAGCCTAGGTCCCCAGCACTCTGTCCTGCGATGGATGCTCAGCTCCCTGAGTTGATCTCTGGTGTTGTGGGACCTACTTTTGCAGTGTTGAGATGACCGCCATGTCCAGACTTCTTGAACCTGTGTTCAAGGACTTCTGTGGGTGCTTCCTGCTTGTGCATGGGCTTTCTATGTTGCTGAGGGACCCCTCTGTCTTCACTCCCAAGTGCCGACATCCTGGTCCTTCCTGGGCCCGGACAGCACCCTTTTTCTCTCACCGCCACTCTCGCAGCTAGCAAGGCTTGTTTGTGGTATTTTGCCAAGGAAACAACTCTGCATCCTCCAGCACGCCGTGGGACATCTTCTGCACAAAGGAGAAGTTCATAGCACGTTTAGTTGTTGCAGAATCTTCAGCTTCTTCCATCCGGAAGCAGCTATTTTACACCTTTATCTGGGGTTTAGTGGGCTCCTGCCCCCTGGATATTTTCGCGACTCTTGGACTTGGTCCCCTTCTATTGCAGGTCCTGAGGTCCAGGAATCCAGCTTCAGTGCTTTGCAGTCTGTTATGGTCTTTGCAAAATCCCTTATCACGACTTCAGTGTGTTTCTGGGGAAATAGTAGTACTTTACTCCTAATTTCCAGGGTCTTGGGGTGAGGTATCTTGGACACCCTTAGTGTTTTCTTACACTCCCAGCGACCCACTACACGCTACACTAGCCTAGGGGTCCATTCGTGGTTCGCATTCCACTTTCTTAGTGTATGGTTTGTGTTGCCCCTAGGCCTATTGCATCCTATTGTATTCCACAGTGTTTGCATTACTTTCTGACTGTTTTACTTACCTGATTTGGTCTGTTGTGTATATTTTGTGTATTTTAATTACCTCCTAAGGGAGTATATCCTCTGAGATATTTTTGGCACATTGGGAGTCATTCCAACCCTGGCGGTCGGTGTTAAACCAGCGGCCAAACCGCAAACAGGCTGGCGGGTAAAAAAATGAAATTCCGACCCTGGCGGAAACCGCCAACAGAGACCGCCACATTACCACACCGCCCGCCACGGCAGCACAAAAAAACAGCGCGGCGGTCACCGCCAACAGACAGGCGGGAGTCAATGTACCGCCCACCCTATCACAACACACCAATCCGCCACCTTTTCCGGGGCGGTAGCCCCGCCGATAAAAACATGGCGGAAACAGCCATTTCAAACGGAAAACGCTCACCTCCATACACCTCACGAGGAATCTGGACAGCATGGAACCCGAACGCCACATCCTCCCAGCGATTGTCTTCCTGCTCCTCTACCAGGAGCACGAACGCCGGAGCAGAAGACAACGGTGAGTACTGCACCTACGTCACAGGGGAGGGGGGAGGAGAAAATATTACGGGGACACACATACGCGACACACCCACCCCCACCCTCACACACACATCAATGCACAGTAATACATCACAGTTACCCCCCCAAACCCCCCGGAAGAATGCAAAGACAAAAGGAAATGATTATAAACATTGGAATATATTGTATTACTGGCTGAATTATATATATATATATATATATATATATCTACACATCAAAACACTTATATACATATATGTACAAGTCCGAGTATTGTAGCAGGCATTGTCCGTG
Organism: Pleurodeles waltl; assembly: GCF_031143425.1. Classification (NCBI taxonomy): domain Eukaryota; kingdom Metazoa; phylum Chordata; class Amphibia; order Caudata; family Salamandridae; genus Pleurodeles; species Pleurodeles waltl. The sequence goes on from NC_090444.1 coordinate 676,738,752, forward strand.
GACCACTGGGCCCAAATCACATGGGCAAAGCCCACACAGGATACCTGACTCCAACGGAGAGAACACTGCAGGGGCATCAGATAGGAAAACTACAGGCACCTCAGGGGGAAGTGAAGGGGGGGCACCTCAGCCAGATGAGTGCACAACGCCAGATCCACGAGGGGCCTCCATGGCCACTGTTCAATCCTGGGGAGTGCAAAGCCACAGTCTCTCAAGTCTATACAGTGGGTGGCTTGCCCACTGTGCCATCCTGGGGAGTGCAAAGCCACAGTCTCTCAAGTCTCTATAGTGGGTGGGTTGCCCACTGTGCCATCCTGGGGAGTGCAAAGCCACAGTCTCTCAAGTCTCTACAGTGGGTGGGTTGCCCACTGTTCAATCCTGGGGAGTACAAAGCCACAGTCTCTCAAGTCGATGACAGTCTCCACTGGTTCTGGAGGGGGACTGGTGCCCAGAGTACTCGTGCAGCCCTGCCCGACACAGATGCGGGCCTGCCCCTGCCGCTAATGGGCCAGCGGTGCTTGAGACGGCGGTGCCCAGTTCAGCGGTGCTTGAGACGGCGGTGCACAGTTCAGCGGTACTTGAGACGGCGGTGCCCAGTTCAGCGGTGCTTGAGACGGCAGTGCCCAGTTCAGCGGTGCTTGAGACGGCGGTGCCCAGTGCAGCGGTGCTTGAGATGAAAGGCCCAGTTCAGCGGTGCTTGAGACGGCGGTGCCCAGTGCAGCAGTGCTTGAGATGAAGGGCCCAGTCAGCGGTGCTTGAGACGGCGGTGCCCAGTTCAGCGGTGCTTGAGACGGCAGTGCCCAGTGCAGCGGTGCTTGAGACGGCGGTTCCCAGTTCAGCGGTGCTTGAGATGAAGGGCCCAGTTCAGCGGTGCTTGAGACGGCGGTGCCCAGTTCAGCGGTGCTTGAGACGGCGGTGCCCAGTGCAGCGGTGCTTCAGACAGCGGTGCCCAGTTCAGCAGTGCTTGAGACGGTGGTGCCCAGTGCAGCAGTGCTTGAGATGAATGGCCCAGTTCAGCGGTGCTTGAGACGGCGGTGCCCAGTTCAGCGGTGCTTGAGACGGCGGTGCCCAGTTCAGCAGTGCTTGAGACGGCGGTGCCCAGTGCAGCGGAGCTTGAGATGGCGGTGCCCAGTTCAGCGGTGCTTGAGACGGCGGTGCCCAGTTCAGCGGTGCTTGAGACGGCGGTGCCCAGTGTAGCGGTGCTTGAGATGAAAGGCCCAGTTCAGTGGTGCTTGAGACGGCGGTGCCCAGTGCAGCGGTGCTTGAGATGAAGGGCCCAGTTCAGCGGTGCTTGAGACGGCGGTGCCCAGTTCAGTGGTGCTTGAGACGGCAGTGCCCAGTGCAGCGGTGCTTGAGACGGCGGTTCCCAGTTCAGCGGTGCTTGAGATGAAGGGCCCAGTTCAGCGGTGCTTGAGACGGCGGTGCCCAGTTCAGCGGTGCTTGAGACGGCGGTGCCCAGTTCAGCGGTGCTTGAGACAGCGGTGCCCAGTTCAGCGGTGCTTGAGATGGCGGTGCCCAGTGCAGCGGTGCTTGAGACAGCGGTGCCCAGTTCAGCGGTGCTTGAGACGGCGGTGCCCAGTGCAGCAGTGCTTGAGATGAAGGGCCCAGTTCAGCGGTGCTTGAGACGGCGGTGCCCAGTTCAGCGGTGCTTGAGACGGCGGTGCCCAGTTCAGCGGTGCTTGAGACGGCGGTGCCCAGTGCAGCGGTGCTTGAGACGGCGGTGCCCAGTTCAGCGGTGCTTGAGACGGCGGTGCCCAGTGCAGCGGTGCTTGAGATGAAGGGCCCAGTTCAGTGGTGCTTGAGACGGCGGTGCCCAGTTCAGCGGTGCTTGAGACGGCGGTGCCCAGTTCAGCGGTGCTTGAGACGACAGTGCCCAGTGCAGCGGTGCTTGAGATGAAGGGCCCAGTGCAGCGGTGCTTGAGATGAAGGGCCCAGTTCAGCGGTGCTTGAGATGAAGGGCCCAGTGCAGCGGTGCTTGAGACGGCGGTGCCCAGTTCAGCGGTGCTTGAGACGGCAGTGCCCAGTTCAGCGGTGCTTGAGACGGCGGTGCCCAGTTCAGCGGATCAGGCCATGGCGTGCAGGTCATTTGCCACCTGTCCTGTGGCTGGCGGGGCCTTCCTGCCCATCTGTCGGGTGGCTGGCGGGGCCTTCCTGGTCTGCACTACCAGGCCTGTTGGTGTCCTCCTGCCCACCTGGGATGGGGCTGGCGGGGCCCTCCTGGCCAGCTGGGCTGATGGCGCTCTCCTCGGGTGTGCTGACCTTCCCAGCCTTCCCTGTTCGCCTGTGGCCCTTCCCCACCTTGGGCGGTGTGCCACCTGTCTCCACACTTCGTGCCGGAGCCATGGTAGGGATTTTAGTGCCTGGTGTTTTCACCCTCTCGCGCCGGCTGCTGACTATTTTCGGGTGTTTCTTCGGGGGTGGGCTGCCCGTGCCTTGGCTCCGTACTGAACTGGCTGCCCTTGAGGGTGGGGGACTCCACAGTCCATGGCAGACTGTCATCACAGGGCCCGGTTTTGTGGTGGCTGAGGTGCTGACTGGAGTCCTATGAGATGGACGGGGTGGGGGTGTTGTAGGAAAGAGGTTAAGTTTGGACAGGAATAGCAATTTAGGACCAGTGGGACGGGTAGGTGTAGTGGGTATGGGAGTGGAGGAAGAGGTTGTGGTTGTAGGAGTCTTAAGTCTGGTGTCTTTGGGTGCAGGTGCTTGGGCTGGAGGCTGTCGTGAGGTGGATTGCTGTTGGGTGGGTGGCTGCCTGCGTTTGTGTATCTTGGAAGAGGGGGTGACAGACACACTGGGAGAGGACACAGGGGACGTGTAAATGGTAGTGGGGGTGGTGCATGCACGTGTGCGGGGGGTTCTGGTGTGTGTGCTGGTGATGGACGTAGTGGCTGAAGATGTTGTGCATGCAGGTGTGAGTGGAGACGTGACAGGGAGGGAGACGAAGAAGGGGGGACACAGTGGAGGCAGTGGGTGTTGGTATGTCTGTATGGGGATGTTGCTTGTGTGAATGCTTGTGTGATGTGTGGTGCTTATGTCTGCCTGAGCTTCCCTTGGGTGTTGAGGTGTGTGCAGGCTGGTCTGATGGTGTGTATGGGATAGGCAGAGGTACAGGTGAAAGGGTCTGGGTGGAGGAAGTTGGAGGGGGGAGGCTAGAGACAGGGACAATTGCTGCCATCAGTGCTGAGGCCAGAGTGTTGAACGATCGCTGAAGGGCAGCCTGACCAGAATGAATGCCCTCCAGGTATGCATTACTCTGGTGCACCTCTCTTTCGACACCCTGGATGGCATTCAAAATGGTAGACTGCCCAACAGTGAGCATCCTCAGGAGGTCAATGATCTCCTCACTGAGGGCAACAGGGGTGACTGGGGCAGGGCCTGAGGTGCCTGGGGCGAAGGAGATGCCCACCTTCCTGGATGAGCGGGCACGGGGCAAACGATGAGGGGCTGCTGGGAGGGCGGTGCTGATGCGCTGGGTGGCGGCTGTACCTGTTGTTGCGGGGGGCACGGATGTTGCCGCCGCCACAAGGGAGCTCCCTTCAGGGGACGAGTCCGTGTCACTTATGTCTGCCCGAGTCCCCGCTGTGGAGCTCTCCTCACCCTCCGTCCCACTGGTGTATTCGGAATCCGTTGCATGGCCCTCCAGGGCCATGTGGGATGCAGCTCCCTCGTGCTCCGATGCCACTTCTCCACTGCCTGATGAGGCTAATGCACACATGAACAGGAAGACCACAAAAAAGGGGGGGGGAGAAAATAAAGACATGTTGAGTGCATGCATTGGCGACACCGTTGGCGGAGAGGACAGACACAGAAGCCCCCTGCACGACGCCACGCACTTGGGGTCCACTACTCAATCCGTGTGACATGGCCTACAAGCCTATGGACGACATCTGCACACATAGATGACACAGGGCCATGAATAGCTGTACTTGGCACCCTACAGAGGTGGGGGGCGGGGGCACAGGGCCATGCCTTACAGAGGGGCCTAGCCTACAGAAATCGCCCTGGCCTAGGGAGACCCACAGCCCTCCTCCACCACCCAGACACCTCCACTGCGCGCAAAGTCACCAGAATGAGAGTGTACTCACCCCCTTGTGTCTGCTGTGATGTCCTCACGCGCCTATCCAAATCGGGGTAGGCCACCGCCAGGATCCGGGACATCAGGGGGGTCAAAGTCCGACTGGCACCCCTCCCACGTTGGGAGGCCATCCCCAGCTGAGCCTCCGCCGCCTTCCTGCTCCAGCGTCGAATGTCCTCCCATCTTTTCCGGCAGTGGGTGCCCCGTCTGTGGTGGACCCCCAAGGCCCGGACGTCCTTGGCGATGGCACGCCAAATGTCTATCTTCTGGTGGGCGCTGACCTATGTGAAATGTACAGGGGGAGAAAAAGAGTTATCACCTTCTGCACCCTCAATGTGAGTAGCCCCCCATCCCTACCCTTGCCATGTGGCACATCCTGTCATCCGTCGTTTGATGCATGTCTCATTCGCTCCCCTCCCCACCATCTTTCATCCACCCGACTCAACACAGGCATTGCCCCCAAAGCATGGTCCCAGTGTACTTACCTGTTGGTCTGGAGGTAGAGTAGCGCATACTGAGGGAGGACCCCATCCACGAGTTTCTCCAATTCCTGAGCAGTGAAGGCAGGGGCCCTTTCCCCAGTCACATGAGCCATTGTCTCTTCCAGACCGAGGTCACAGCAGCACTTGCAGTGTAGGTCCTCTCCTGTCGAAGATCAGGTATCGAGTGATTAAGCTAATAGAAAATGGCGGTCACGCCCGCGGAGGTGCGTACCGCGACCGCCGGCGCACATCGTCATTGGCTCCTGAGACCCATAGGGTTCAATGTTAATCAATGCTGTTTTGTGCCACGGTCTTCGACCGCCTACCGCCACGGTGTGCCATGCCAGCGCATTTACCTCACATCCCATTGTCACACTTCACAGATCAGGCAGCCGCCATTTCAAGGGCCCACATGGCTTACTTTTAACTGCGTCACACATATCTAGGCCTTGCATCCACACTCCTACAAACCATTCAATGCATTGGGAATCGTGTTATGTGCAAGCTGTGGTTACGTACCTGTGGTTTGATTGACTCTGTGCTCGCTGTTGTCCTTCATAGGCACCGTCCGCTGGGACATGCGAGGAGATGGAGGAATCTTCCCGTGTACAGACCGCTGGTAGACCTGTCGACAATGGAGGAAAGACATGTCATACTGACATACAGGCTTGACCGAGCCACTATTCATGAACTGTGTGCCCAGCTGGAGCCAGACCTGATGTCACCCATCCGCCAACCCACAGGGATCCCACCTCTAGTGCAGGTGCTGTCAGTACTCCATTTCTTTGCAAGTGGGTCATTTCAAACAACAGTGGCCATATCATCAGGGATGTCCCAGCCTATGTTTTCCAAGGTGTTGTCCAGAGTGTTGTCTGCCCTGCTGAAATACATGCGGAGCTATATTGTTTTCCCTGAGGTGGGGGATTTGCCTACAGTGAAGGGTGATTTCTATGCCCTTGGACATATCCCCAACATCATAGGTGCCATTGATGGGACCCATGTGGCTTTAGTACCCCCCAGCAGGAGTGAACAAGTGTACAGAAACAAAGAGTTATCATTCGATGAATGTGAAGATGGTGTGTTTGGCAGACCAGTACATCTCCCATGTTAATGCCAAGTTCCCTGGCTCAGTGCATGACGCGTACATCATGCGGAATAGCAGCCTCCCTTATGTGATGGGTCAACTCCAGAGGCACCGTGTGTGGCTATTAGGTGACTCTGGTTACCCCAACCTGTCATGGCTACTGACCCCAGTGAGGAATCCCCGGACAAGGGCAGAGGAACGGTACAATGAGGCCCATGGGCGAACTAGGAGGGTGATCGAGCGGACCTTCGGCCTCCTGAAGGCCAGGTTCAGGTGCCTCCATATGACAGGTGGATTCCTATTATACTCACCAAAGAAGGTGTGCCAGATCATCGTGGCCTGCTGTATGCTTCACAACCTGGCTTTGCGACGCCAGGTGCCTTTTCTGCAGGAGGATGGTCCAGATGGTGGTGTTGCAGCAGCTGTGGAGCCTGTGGAGAGTGAAGACGAGGAAGCCGAAGAGGACGACATAGACAACAGGAACACAGTAATACAGCAGTATTTTCAATGACACACAGGTAAGATTCCAACCCGGCATATTACATATACTTAACCCCTACTACCTCTCTACTGTCTGACCTTTTCCCCCAGTGTATGGTAACTGAGTTGTGACTTTCCCTTCCAATTTCAGAGATGTGGGCCATACTGCGTGACATCTGCTTTATTTCCCCATTGACTACAGCTGTGTGACAGTGGTATGTTGGCATCACAATGTAAATATGCATTTTTGGCACGGTAATGTCTAATACATTTGTACAAACTCACAGCCAGACTCCTGATTGTTTTGTGCAATAACTGTGTTTATTTCAGTGCTCTATATTGGTGGGTGATTGCAAATCGGTGAGGGGTGATGGTGGAGGATTGTCCATGGCAGAGTCCAGACTATTAGTATCACAGGTGCATTGTCCAAATGCCTGTGGAAAATGGAGCATGGGCAGTATAAGAATGGACAGGGTGTCAATGTGGGACAGTGGGATGACAATCAGGGAGGTATCCTTTCCTGGCGGGGGTCTTGGCATCTTACTCTGTCTTCTTCCTGGATCTCAGGGCCCGCTTGCGGGGTGGTTCTCCTTCTGCAGGGGGTGGGGTGCTGGTGGCCTGTTGGTCCTGTGGCGGGGCCTCCTGTCCACCAGCACCGGCAGAGGTGGTAGGCAGTTCTTGGTCCATGCTAGTGTCAGGGACCCTTTGTCCTGCCACAGTGTCCCGCAATGTGGTGACTACCTGATTCAGAGCCCCTACAATGGTGGCCAGGGCGGAACTGATGTTTCGTAGTTCCTCCCTTAACCCCAAATACTGTTCCTCCTGCTGAAGCTGGATCTCCTGAAACCTGGCCAGGACCGTCGCCATCGTCTCCTGGGAGTGGTGGTAGGCTCCCATGATGGAGGAGAGGGCCTCGTGGAGAGTGGGTTCCCTGGGCCTGTCCCCCCCCCTGTCGCACAGCAGCCCTCCCAGTTCCCCTGTTTCCCTGGGCCTCTGTCCCCTGGACCGTGTGCCCACTACCACTGCCCCCAGGTCCCTGTTGTTGTTGGGGTGGTGGGTTAACCTGGGTGCCCTGTAGTGGTGGACACACCGCTGATTGACGTGTCCTGGGGACAGAGGGATGGGCCCCCTGGGTGGGTGCTGTGCTGGTGTTCCCAGAGGGGGGAATGTCTGCTATGGGCTGTGGCTGTGTGAGGGGAACTGACTGTCCCGAGGTCCCCGATGGGCCGGGCTGGTCATCTAGAACCAGGTCGACTTTTGTGACAGTGATTTGGTGGGGGAGGGGTATGTGCAGTGGGCATGCTTTGGTGATGGATGTCCATGCTTTGTGGTCGCATGCAGGGATTGGTGTTGGGATGGGTGGGCTGTGATGGTGAGACATTTGCAAGGAGCAGGATGTGATGGGGGTGAGGGTGAGCGTGGGGGTATGAGTTGGTATGCTGGTGGGGTGGGGGGGATGAAGTAGTGATGATTTGACTTACCAGAGTCCATTCCTCCAGATACTCCTGGGAGGCCCTCAGGATGCAGGATCGCCAAGACTTGCTCCTCCCATGTTGTAAATTCTGGGGGAGGAGGTGGGGGTCCGCCGCCAGTCCGCTGCACCGCTATGTTGTGCCTGGATACCATTGAACGCACCTTCCCCCGTAGGTCGTTCTACCTCTTCCTGATGTCGTCCCTATTTCTTGGGTGCTGTCCCACAGCGTTGACCCTATCGACCATTCTGCTCCATAGCTCCATCTTCCTGGCAATGGTGGTGTGCTGCACCTGTGTCCCGAAGAGCTGTGGCTCTACCCGTACAATTTCCTCCACCATGACCCTGAGTTCATCCTAGGAGAACCTGGGGTGTCCTTGCGGTGCCATGGGGTGGTGTGGATGATGTGTGGGGTGGATTGTATGGTGATGTGTATTGGTGTGTTGTGTGAAGTGCGTGGAAATATTGCTGGGTGAAAGTAAAATGCACGTCTGGGTGCTCAGTTCTCTTTTTCTCAGTGCGTGGTCCCGATTCTGTAGCAGTGGGGATTTGTGGGTGATGTGGGTGTGTGTTTTATATTGTGTTGGGTGTGTGGGAGTGGTGTTTGTATGTGCATCAGGTGTGTGTATTTGGAATTGTCCAATGTGGCTGTGTTTTGTAAGTGTGTGTGTATATTGAGCGCGGCGGTGTGTACCGCCAATGGAATACCGCGGTTGAAAGACCGCCGCCTGGATTCGTGGGTCGTGATAGTGTGGGCGTATTTCTGTTGGCGTGATGGTGGAGGTTTGGTCATCGCCAGTTTCTCGCTGCCCTTTGGTGTGGCGGACCTTTGTGGATGTCTGTATTTTGGCGGTTTGCCTGTTGTGGGTCAGAATGACCGTGGCAGTTTACCGCGGCCGCGGCGGTATGTTGGCGGTCTTCTGACAGCGGTAAGCTGCTTTTACCGCCAAGGTTGGAATGACCACCAAAGTCACTAAAATAAAGTACCTTTATTTTTAGGAACTATGGGCCAGATGTATCAAAGGGTTTAACCCATTCTGTGTCTATGGGAAAATGTGTTCGTACATATGGCCCTATGAGTATTGTCTTTCTTATGATACAGTACCTATGTGATATAAGTGGTATTGCATGAGCTTTGCATTTCTCCTAGTTCAGCCTTGGCTGCTCTGCTATAGCTACCTCTATCAGTCTAAGCTGCTAGAACACTACTATTCTGCTAATAAGGGATAACTGGACCTGACAAAAGTTGTAAGTACCATTGGTACCCACTATAAGCCAGGCCAGCCTCCTACAAAGACACAGACAACATTTTAATATATCTGTACAAATAAATATTTTCATCTGTTTATTAAAAAAACATTTTACACTTTTATTCTTTCACCTGCTGCAAGACACTAAAACATAGGTATACTTCACCAATACCCCATGCATGTTTGGAACATATCATGGACCCATTTGATCAAATTTTTGCAAATTACCATTATTATTCTCATCTAAGTTTTGATTATTTCTCTTAAACGCTTAAGATTTCCCATGGAATTGTACATTACCTCTGAATGGATTAGATATGTTGTTTTGACTAGTGAACTAATGACACAAATTAAATATCAAACAAGAAAGCTTTGTAACATGTACTTTGTCCATCTTCAGAAATCTCTTTCAATAACCCCTTTTCTTCAATGTCGATTCATTATCTGGACATAACAAAGGGCCAAAAATGTTGTTTGAGGTGTGGGTAACTGTCACCAATATGTACACATTCCATCTGTTTCAATTAAGAATCTTGGCTTACTAAATTCATGTTTGTTTAAACATTCTGCCTATATACACACTTGTGAAGGAGTAAGGCTTCATGTCAATCTGCTGCTGTCAACATGAACTGACTTGAACCTTGCAGTGAAAACATGTGTATCAAATGTCTTTGCCAAGAAATTTTGTTATTGTACTCATGTTTCTAGTCATTTTTGACCAGATACTGAATGTTATTTTGTCATAATAACAACCCACCACTTTGAAGTCAGAAACATCATTGGATCATAAATGCATTGTATGCCATGTCACCAGTAATAGGACCAACATTACCTACTCATAATTGTGATGGAACAACACACCTTATAGAAATCCTCAGTTGGGGCCTGTGTGGTACAACTGCCCTCATATCACAGAAAAATTCCAGTTACCTTTTTGTTTTTAGGAAGGCATGTGTCTGCTCAAAACAATGTTTTGGTTGTGATAAGGAATCCAGTGGCATCCTTTAACACAAATCAATACACAAAACACATCATCAAACACCCTAAATCTACAATTTCCAGAATTCCTCTTTTGCCTTGGATGTGTGTCAACCTTTATGGTGCGCCCTTAAATCATTGGTGTAACAAACAATAGTTAAGTAACAATAAGAACTCAATAAACTAACTTATACCCTTAAGTCTACTGTTGGGCTGTCAACTGCCCCTCAAGGTCCGGCTAGGCCACCGCAAGTATGTGGGCCATTAGGGTAGTCAGAGTGTGGCACACACACTTCCCACTTTGGGAGAACTGGCCAAGCTGGAGTTCAGTTGACTTGTGGGCCCAGCGTTGCAGGTCCTCCCTCCTCTTGCAACAGTGAATGTAGTGCGACTTGTAGGTCACCAGGGTTGGCACATTCTTGGCAATGGCCTTTCATATCTCCTTCTACTGATGGGATTGATCTGCATGGATATAAAAAAGAAATAAAAATATGTTTTGTGAGGTTTAGTTTTACTGAATTGCTGTGACACAATTTTGAAACATCTCTCACAAGCAATTCTAAAAGGTTAGCACAGATTGTATACCAACATTTAAATTTGCCTAGGAAATACTCATTTGTAGTGTCCTTATGTTACAAATCCAGACCACAAACATCATCTATGCCAGGGGTCTGAGGCATTCTCTATACTGTGAGCCACTTCTAAGCAGTACACATCATTGTGAGATACTGAAGGCTAAAGAGCTTGTACATTATTAGCAGACACCCCCATTCGCAGCTACAGTGGCTTAATGACTAACGGTTTTAGAGCCAAATACTATGGTTTGAGCCACATACAATGAATACAGGCAGCATGGAAGGACTGCCACATGTGTCAGTGATAACACGTTTTAGGAAACGCACATACTTGAATGGGTGATTGAGAGCCTGTGTCATATGTATTTTCAGCCCATGATAATACTTTCCCCATATGTGACACCATTAAATGGGTAAAAATACGAATGCTCATTTTTTAAAAATGGGATAAATTTAAAGTGAAAATAAAAATATTCTGACAAGTTCATAACTTAAAAGTTTTTCTTGCACTATACATTTCTCTCATTTCAACATATGACTGTGTTTTTCACTTATACTTATGGTACAATGTCTACTGGCCACTGGAAGTAAGAGACATGCAATTTGTAAATTATGAAATTATGTTCCCTGCCAAATTATTGAGCTGACTACGCTCCAATCACAACACTTCACTCAGGAACTCAAAAGGACGAATTAGCCTGTGTATTTAAAAAAAGTTACTTAAAAATACATTTCCCATTCAAACATGTACCTTTTCCTCTGGGTTTCCATACAGCTGGCTGTACAGGGACAGGACCTCCATGGGGAGGATTTCCAATTTCTCAGTGGAGGCGTTAAGGGCCCTGTCACCTGCTTTGCCCGGCATTCTGGCTCCCAGAGATCGATAACAGCAGCAAAAGTGGAGGGTGTGTTGTTGGCTGCAAATTTAGGGGTCAAGTTAGCTTTTTTCCTAAAGCTGTGTATATTTACATGATATATGTGATCTGCAATGGAGTCGGACAAAGCCATTGGCTTTCGTTCATTGCCATCACACACGTTAGACTATGACTGTGTCTGTCGTGGAGTGTTACACCTACTACATGGTCAACTTCCACCAACAGCAATCAGATTGCCAATGTCCTGATGGCAAGGTCAGGCGGCCACCATTTAAGGTTGTGAACCAGTGTATTTTTAAATGTTAAGTACATCATCACCACTCAAAATGGTGGCTAGTTTGTTTACCAATGTAAAATACGTACAACGCTGCTTTTTGATAAGTTTAACACATTAAAATGTGATGCATTACTGTTTAGGGTCAAGCGCGCAAGCGCTCTAGCCACTGTAATCTCTCTGTGGGCTTTCAACCTGTCTTGATTGCATTTGTGAAAGGCATGCATACATCATGCCTTTTTTGGTGTTTAGCCCTCCTCAAGCACACGGGTAAACTACTGAAAACATACGAGGCTCCATGTTTTCCCCATGGCTTCTGGACAACTTTTTCTTTTTATTTCCTATTCAGCGCGATCCCGCCTGACAGTACTTGAGCGCTTTGCATGACACCAACCTTGTTACGTGGGTAGTTGCATAACTGCTGGTACATTTGACTGCAAGCAAACTTCTGTTATCTTTTGTGTGCTCCTTCACATTTATAGCATGGTGTGGTGCTTATGTAAAACCGATTACTTTTCATTTTTTGTGGCAAGTAAAGTCTGGTTAGGACCTTACAACACTATTAGCTGTAAGCAACTGGACTAACTGTATTACTTTTAGTTTTCAATTTATGTGGCAAAAAAAATCCAGTTAGGACCTTACAATGGTAATAGCTTTAAGCAACTAGACTACTCTGTCCTTTACTATATACCTCACTGAAGAGCAGACAGCAGTGCTTAAGTTGGACCAAAAAAACACAGAGTTCTCTTAGAAGTCTGCTGTTGGCCATGCCAAATGCCAGTGTTGCTGAACTGTAGTCTGCCTACCTCATTTCACCTCCACACTAACTTTGTGCCTCTTTATCCCACTCTTGTTATGGTTCATATCTGCTTTCTTCCTTTATCGCTGTTTTTCTATCTTTTTCTTCAACCTAGTTTCTCCATTTTCTGTCTTACCATCTTTTGCTTTGGATCAATCTGAGGAAGAAAATTAAATCCTGGTGCCCACCGGCCCAAATGAATCAGTGACAGACAAGACACGGGGCACACAGCACTAAGGAGGAACCTACAGGATCACTAGGCAGCAGACAGCATTGGTGATTCTCGGCAAACCATGAGAGCTCAGCTCCCTCGCTTCACAGTGCTGCATGTGAAGTTTATTCAGCTCGGGTTTCACCGCTGGAAAGCACCAGGCATGTTCTGCACAAGCTAATGGCTTTAATATGTGCCGGGCGAAAAGGCCTGCCAAGCAACAAAAAAAAACTCACTTCGCTGCAGCTATTTAAACATGTCCAGAAGAGGTTGTGCTTTAACTGCTAAATTATAGAGCTATTTTAAAAAGTTGTTGCGTGGGGGCAGGGTGGCCCAGTCTGAGGTTCTACACTTGGTTTAGAAGGGAACGTCCGTAATCTGTGCTGATTCCAGCCGGGCAGTGTCTGCACTGAAGTTTGTGGCAGACTTCCAGCCTGGCCACTGCAGGAGGCACATGTGCGTCTTGGAGGTCTAGATGCCTTTGATTATTTGTGCTTCTGCTGTGCCTTGTCTTAAAAAACACTTGATATGTTCAATTCATTTCAGTGACAATTTGAAAATAGTGTTTAATCTATACCCATGCCACCGTAGACCACCTCTTAGTCATGTTCGTACATTCACAGACCTAATTCATCCTGGGAATTTTAGTCTTGTTTTGCGTTTGACAAACCAATTGCACTATTGCCAGTGCTTGAAATGGAATAATAGAAGTTCAGGTACTCTGTGCCAGAGTACCTGCTTATTTCTGAGAAGTGCTGGTACTCTCCAATTAAAAGTATTATGTTTTTTTTAGAAGTGCAGGTACTCTATCTCTGAAAATAAAAACATGCTTGTACTCAGTACTGGACTGTACCGGCCCATTCAAAGCACTGACTATTGCACCTGATGGCAATGATTTGTAGCAGAAAAGCCCAGGCCTGAATGCAAGGAGCTAGATTGCTAGAAAGTGGATGACTGTATTCAGAAATGTATGAACTTTCATATGTGAAATTTAACACATTGTGGGAATACACAGAGGTTTGCCAGGTTGCGCCTGGAATCCTGTGATGGTTACCAGGATCCAGGCATTCTTCTTGAAATCTTTTGTGAATTCGCAATTGTGACTGTCCAAGTGCATTTCCAACTGAAAATCTGTACACAGTGCACAACTGGATATGATCAAATAGCATTCACGCAAATCTAGGTTTTTGTAACTCTTTTTTCTCTTTCTTCACAGAGAACCAAGGTGTCAGACGACATGGATTAAGGCAGCAGTCTTATTTGCCCTCTGATCGTCCGATATCGTGCTTCTAAAATTTTGCTGTCTCACACAGTTTCCTTCTTATGTCTTCGGGGAGGAAAACAATATGACAAGCACATTCTGCAAAGTGTTCCCAAGGGTTCCTGCAACTTGCCATGTAACTTCAGAACTCAAGAATTCAGTATGGCCACCTCAAAGATAGATACAGGCCAGGGGCTTATCAGTCCCCCTTTACAGGAACACAAGTTGCACCCCTAGGGACTCCCCTGCTCACATGGGCTCCATTCTGCACCACTCTGGGCTTCAACTGCTTAGAGGGACCCCTAGCTGTACACCTAGGGGCTTCAACTGTTTACATGGGCCAGACACTGCATGCATAGGGAGTTTCAACTACTCACAGGGCCCCAAGCTGCAAGCCAGGGGGCATCAACTGCTCACAGGGGCCCCAAGCTCCACACCTGGGGGCTTCAACTGCTCAGAGGGGCCCCAAGCTGCATGACTGGGCACTTCAACTGTAAATGGGGCCCCAGGTCGCACACCTGTGGCCCTTCAAGGGCTTCATCTACTCACATGGGCCCCAAGTTGCATAATGGATACTTCAACTGCTCAAAGGGACCCAAAGCTGCAACTCAAAGGTCTCCACTTTGCATGCTACAGAATATTGCTACAGCTCTGTTTTTGGTTGGAGAAGGTCATAGAACTTAAAAAATGTGGACATCGCCCCAGTTTTGGGGAAGCCTAAATTCTTCAAGTTTAATAACATTGGAGGGAAATTATTATGCCATATTGAAAATGAGAGTCAATCGTCAGATGATGAGCCTGGGGAATCCTCCTCCTCCCTCAGTACTGTGTTTTCAATGCCTTCTAGCAGTGATACTCAAAGTACGGCCCGGGGGCCACATGCTGCCCTCATAACCTTTTCATGTGGCCCTCTGGTCAACGGTGTTCTACACTGCCAGTTACTTGAACTAGTCCTAGTACAGATTGAACCTTCGTTGGAACGGCCTTGCTGGTGGCAAAGAGGGACATTGCGGCCACCTGGAATTCCACCAGGGGTCCTTCCCTCTGGAAATGGAGGCGTGGAGTGGACTGGTGCGCAGCACAAGAAAAAGTGGTGTATGAGTCTAGGGGGTGCCCCCACAAACATGGGAGGGTTTGGGGGAAATGGATGGGCTTACTCAATTGAAGTCTTACCGGTGGATGTGCGTTCCTGCATTTTTGTTAAGTAGCACTATTAATAACCGGTGTGTTCTATATCACTTGGATGAAAACCAGAACTGGTAGTACCTGTTTGTACCTGTGCAGATTATGTTGAGTTTTTCCTCTTTTTGTTATTTATGTTTCTTATGAAAAGCAATACAAATTTGTTAACTAAATGGGCAAGCAGCAACATGTTAATTAAAGTTAAAGAAAGTATATAAACACGATTTCCTGAACCGCTTAACTTTAGGAAAAGCATCATTTTTAAAGACATCTTGCAACAAACGTGTAAAAATATGATAACTTTTCTTCAGAATTCAAAAAAGGGTATTTCATGAACATACAGCACAATTTCACCTTAGTGCACCAGATTCTATCAGTGAATTCAGAAGTATTTTCATAAAGGGATAGTTTTTAGTTCGAGCATAGCAGCGCGCAAATGCTGCTTTTCCAACATGTTGGTATCTATGTGGACTTTTAACCACGCCCCCCCTCACGCCCAACACTTTCACTCGTTCATGGGCTTGCCTTTCAGAAATCCTTTGATATCATTGGAAAGTGCTTTACATTTGTCCTTCCCTGGGGCGGTTTTGTTACCACATTGTCGACCGGCCCTGTTACATGGATAATTGCACATTTGCTGATATGTTTGACTGCAAGCAATGCATGACCATTTTAAATGATAATTTATTTTTCTGACTTCAGATGTATGAACTCAGGGAGAGGTAGAAGACGGCAGCCTCAAGTGTTTCAGACCTTCTTCCAGACCTTGCCACCATGGAAGAAAGGGACATTATCAAAAATTTCAGATTGAATAGGCAAACTATTCTGGATTTATGTAATCAGCTGGAGCCAAATCGTCTGCCTCACAATAGGAATCCCACAGCAATAACACCAATAGTGAAACTCATGGCAGTACTCCATTTTACTGGCCCCATGATCCTTCCAATAAACTGTTGCAGTTTCTGGAGGTATGTCAAAGCCAACTTTTAAGTCTTTTCTTCAATGAAGAAACACATCAACATCTTCATCCAGTTTCCACAACATGAGGATTTTGCAAATGTGAAGGGAGATTGTTATGCTTTGGGTGGCATACCACATCTTGTTGGAGCAATTGATGGCACCCATATTGCCTTAGTGTCACCACGTGCCAGGGAATAGGTCTACTGCAATCAGAGGAACTTCCATTCAATCAATGAGCAAGTTGTGTGCTTACCATATTTGTACATCCCAACCATGTGTACCCATTTTCCAGGGTCAACACCTGATTCCTTTCTACTACGGAACAGCAGCATACCCCTGCAAATGTCACAACTTGGACCTGAGAAGGCCTGGCTTGTTGGTAAGTACAATATGACAATAGTATAATTTGTTTTATTTATAGTTTTGAAATGTACAATGGGACAAGATGTTATTGCTCTATATATTTTTTAATTTCATATAAGAGACTCAGCTTATCCTAACCAACCATGGTTGTTAGCACCTTTAAGGAATCCAACAACACACGGGGAAATATGCTTCATTGAGGGCCATGTAAGAACAAGGAGGCCAGAGGTGGGCTTTTGGGCTCCTGAAGGCCAGATTTCACTGTCTGGACAAGACCGGTAGAGCCCTCCTTTACTCACCCGAGAAGGTTTGCCAAATTACAGCGGCCTGCTGCATGTTGCACAACATAGCCGTGTGACAAGACATCCCATACGTCGCAGAGGATGGAGACAATGAAGAGCCACCAGGTGAGGATGTTTAACTTGAAAATGACGATGACAGTGGTAAGGAATTGATGCACATCGAGATGTCATTGATCACTTCTTCAGGGATGCACTGCATTTAATAGAATATGGCGCACCCCTGTGTTGTCGCTGGCACTAAATATGAGCTGCTTAGAGTCAACGCAGGCATCCTTGCACCATCGTGCGTGCAATGATATCTGCATTGAGGGGTTTGATTGTTTATGTGCAGGAAGGTGTTCCTTCCTGCACATAAATAATCACTAATGGCAATTTGGCACTTCTGTATGCTGCAGGATGCCCCTGGGGTGGCGTTGAATTTTGGCGCTGCCTCAGGTTTACGAAAACACGTAAATCTTGGACAGTGTCAAAATGCAATGGATGTTGCTGTGGCACACCCACAGCAACACCCGTTGCGCGCCTCATCCACACAAAGTGCTGCGTGTGAAGGGGCTGTATTTACAAGGTGATGTTAAGCCACAAAAGGTGTCTTAATGCCACCTTTTAAATATGGCATAGGGCATGGCGCTACCGGAGCGTCACTTAAAGTGACGCTCTGGTGGCGCTAGGGGTCTATAAATATGCGCCTTAATTTCTTCTTGCTCTTCTGTTTTAGGATCCTTCACCTTGCCATCTTCATTTGGGCATTTCAAAGTTGTGACATTTGTTGATATATGCTGCTGTTGCCAAAAACAAAGGGAACATTTGTTTATCCTGTGGAAGACACACACACTTTGGATGTATATATCTTGTAGAAAGACAACTTGCACATTGATTGTATAGGAGTTTTGGCATGAATTGGACTTGTTTTCTGTTGTATGATGCCACCAAGCCTATATGTGCTGCTTCACTTGCTCTAACGACATATGTGATTGGAACCATAGCATACTCATCTCCATTCACATTTGCTAAAAGCTCATTTTGTGTTAAGTGTATGAGACTTTTGATGTGCCTTACAATTGTAGGATGAACGTCTTGCAGTACACAACTTTAGGTTGGTTGTGACATTTCACCAGATACTGCCACAGTGTATTGCATTGATCCTGTGTCCATTAAGGTAGTTCTGTCATGACTTTGACTATTGATGCTATTGATGTAGGATTCCTCTTTTCCTCTAGTAAATCAGGATTTCTGGATCCAGCTGATGACATGAATCAAGATTAGTTTACCTACTGAATCATTTTTGTTGTCTAAAATTCCTTTCTTTCATGGTGTCAAGGTCTGGAACTGTATTTGTAATAATGGCACAGACGATTTAGATTATGCTGAAATCGTACTTTATTTTTCTTTAGTTTGACCAAAAAAGCTTTATTGTAAATGGATGGTACAGATACATCAAGATTTGTCCTGATGCTAATTATGTTACATATTTGGAATTGGGAGAAACATTACCTAAATGTAGCAATTTGTTCCAAATGTTTTGCTTTCTGATTTTTTCCAAAAATGATGGAATATAATATTTTAAAAATTACATTGCAAGAAAAACAACACCAGTCTTTGAATTTTTGTGTTAAGTTTTATTTTTACAAACACACATCAACTCAAGCAGGATTAAATTAATATACAAATGAAAACCAAAAATGAAACAGTCAGTCAAGGTGAAGGAAGCTATTTTTGTAGAGGCAAAACTGTTTGAAGTCCAATGTATAGATTGCATCTATTCTCAAAAAGGTAACTGTGCCCAGAAATAGTCCACAGAGTGAATGGTAGTCACATACTGGAGGTAATTAGGGGGCATATTTATATTCCATTTGCTCTGAATTTGCGTCATTTTTTAAAATGCAAATTCGGCATAAAACTAAATCCATATTTATATTTTTATGCTAGACTTGTCAAACATCAAAATATTGGTGTTTGCACCTTTTGTAGATGCGTGAACCTACCTTGTGTCAATGAGATGCAAGGTAGGCGTTCCCATCTAATAAATAGAGTTAACACCATAGCCCCATATTTATCCCCCGTGCTAAATTGACGCACGGGTTGGTGGTGGCGCTAGATAATGATGCAAAGATTGCTTTGCACAGTTACTTAATGCCTGGGTCAGAAAAAGGCTTTAGGGGACCTGTGGACCCATTTCCATGGTTGAACACCATGGAATGGTTCCACAGGTGCCCTCCTCAAACCCCAGGAACACCCTCACCCACACCAGAGGGATACTGGAGGATGTGGGACCCCCATCCCTAGTAAGTAGGGTAAGTATAAGTAAGTATTTTATTTTTTAAATTGAACTTGGGGCCCCCTGCATGGCACAGGGTGAAATGGACATGTCCAGGGGACACTGGTCCCCTGTACTGGCCATTGCGGTGGAGGGCATGACTCCTGTCTTTTCTAAGACAGGAGTTGTGTGGTAAGGATGGTTTGTGTCAGACAGAGAAACTAGGCTGGTTAGAGGCATTGTTTTTCCCTCTAACCAGCCTAATGTCATTTTTTGGTGCAAAACCCCCTTCTCCATACCGCCACCCCCACCAGACTAATGTGATTTTTTTTTACGCTAGCCCATCCTTTGCGCCAGATTGCACTATTCCATTAATATGCCGCCCGGCAGGCATCCTGGAGTGGCGCAAGCCAGCACTTTACTTTTTGATGGAATACTGTGCAAACGCAGTTTTGCATCAAAACATATTAATATGGGTATAGGTTCTGTGTCTCTGGGTGGTGGTGGTGGCGGAAGTCTTGCCACCCCCTCCTGGAGGTCTGGATAAACATTCCCTCCTGGAGGGGGGACAGGGTTGGATTCACAGTTGCAGGGACTGAGGTGGTTGCAGGTGTTTCTGCTTGTGGCAGGGCCTCCCTTTCTGTGGCTGAGGTAGGTGAAGTGGGGCCAAGTGTTGTAGGGCCACAGAAAGGGGTAGATGTTGCTGGGAAAGCCCTTGACATATGATGGTAAATGTCAAACAGCATCCCAATCAGGAAGATCATTTTGGATTTGTGGTTCTGCATTTCTAAAATGTGCTCCCTCTGCAACTGCTAAATGTCCCAGAGCTCTGTAAGGAGCTGGCCCATCATGTCTTGGGACTGACGTTGGGCTCCCATAACTTGGTCAATGGTAGTCTGGATAAGAGTGTACCCAGTGGCCTCACTTTGCTGACCCACAGATTCCCTCCCATGACCACTAGACCTATTAACCTATGCCCTTGAGCCAGTGTGCCCCCGTCCCACTGGGTCTTGGCAAACTGAAGGTGGTGGTGGTGGTGTTGTCTCAACAGCAACCAGGATGGGGGCACAAGATTGGTGAGATATTACTTTGAGCAAAGCATCTATTGTTCGAGGTGTTGTAAAAGCTGGGGAGGGAGGTATGGTTTGGGCTGAGTTAGACTAACTGGACCAGGCAGCTCACCAGCATCCAGACTTGCTGGAGTGGAGTCCTCACTGGAAGCTTGGTATCCTCTGTGGCTGTTAGTTGGCCAAGTTCTCCGGGTGTAGCACCTAAGATGAATTGTGCGAAAATCATATTGTAAGAGTCTGGATCATGAAAAAATTGCATTTGAGCCTACTATGATGGTATGATTAGGTATTTCAATGTTTGTGGCAACTTATAAACACATTTGAAATTACACTCATGCATACTTAAAAAAAAAAACTACAACTATAATAGTTACTTAGGAAGGGTACATGTGATATACCACACAGTCAAACCAACTGAGTAGCGAAGGAATCGACAGGGCATAACACCCAAGTGGTGTACGCCAGACCCACAGGAATACAAGCATGTCTGCAGACAATGGGAATGGAAATGGAGGCTCAGCAAATCCATGAAGACGTCACACCCTCCAGAAATGCAGTCACCACGTACCACCAGAACATTAGAGCCACCAAAAAAGCCACCTTTCTAGCATGCCTCAACACCAACGCTCACAACAGCAAAGAGCTCTTCACTATTGTCAAAGAGTTTGTGAACCCCAGGGAAGACACCTCATCCATCCCTCCCTTCCAAGGCCACTGCAACGTCCATGCCACCTTCTTTCACCATAAGAAATCCATCCATGGTAGCACCTTCAGATCCATGCCCTCAGCACAACCTCAACCTGGCCAGAGCCACCATAGCACCAGAGCTCTGCTGAACCATTAACCTATCCTTCAAGACCACCACATTTCTCTCAGACTGGAAACACGCTGAAATCAGCCAGTTGCTCAAAAAACCCACCGCTGACCCTAGAGAGCTGAAGAACTACAGACCCATCTCTCTGCTCTCTTTCCCTACCAAGGTAACAGAGAAAGCCGTCGACCAGCAACTCACGAGTTCCTCAAGACACACCACATCCTAGATCCTTCCCACTCCGGATTCAGAAGCAACCACAACACTGAACCCTCAGCCACCGACGACACACACTTCATACTGGACCACAGAGGTATGCTTGCATGCATCCTCCTCAACCTCTCCACTGCATTTGGCACCTTCTCCTACTCCACTCTCTGTGGCAGTCTGCACGACGCCAGCATTTGAGACAAAGCCCTGAACTGGTTCAGGTCCTTGCTCATCGAAAGAACACAGAGGGTCAGGCTACCACCGTTCATATCAGAACCTAAAAACACTTGCTCCGGAGTGCCCCAATGAACCTCACTCAGCCCAACGCTTTTCAACGTCTACATGACCCCGCTCACTAAGATCACCAAACAACACAGACTAAACATAGTCTCCTACGCCGACAACACCCAGCTCTCCCTGTCTGATGACTCTACACAACTCAAGAGGAATTTCCACAACGGAATGAGAGCAATCACCACCTGGATGCTGGTGCCTCAAGCTCAGCTCAGACAAGACAGAGATCCTCATGATTGGCTCCACCCCTTCTGCCTGCAACGACTCCTGGTGCCCACAGCTCTGGGTAACGCCCCCACCCCCACCCCCACTGACCATGCACATAACGTGGGCATCATACTGGACTCTTTCTATAGGCCCGCCAAGTTAACACTGTCTCCTGCAGAAGATCTTCAAATGGATTGCCCCCGACACAAATAAGTCAGTCACCACGCACTCATCACCAGCAAACTAGACTATGGCAACGCGTTCTATGCCGGCACCACCAAGAAACTTTAATCTAGACTACAAAGAGTCCAGAATGCAGCAGCCAGACTCAACCGAGGCATCTCCCGTCACAGGCATATATGCTCCCACCTCAGAGACCTACACTGGTTCCCGGTCAACAAGCACATCACATTCAAACTCCTGATCTACCCCTATAAGGCACTGCACAACATAGGACCAACATACCTAGACCAAACCTCACCTTCTACATACCCAACAGAAGTTTCCGTTCCTTGCAGCTCACCCTTGCAGCTATCCCCAAGATCTGGAAGAATTCAGCAGGAGGAAGATCCTTCTCTTACCTAGCAGCCCAGACATGGAACACAATTACCTTCAAGCTCAGGCAGACCGCATCATTGAAGCAGTTCAGGAAGGACCTCAAGACCTGGCTCTTCGACTGAGTAGCACATCAGCGCCTTGAGACCCTATGGGTCATTAGCTGCGCTTTGCAAATCTGTGATTGATTGATTGATTGAGAGAGAGAGGAGAAATGTGAAGGAAACGATTCCCAGGCCTAACATGTTAATAACATCAGACGATCATGCGACTTGGTAGGACTTCTGGCATAATTCTTCATATCAACTTTGCTAGGTACAATTCATATCATTACAAAGTGGGTTCTGCAGGCAATATGACTTATAAGAAACACTTCAAATCAACATACTTTGATTTGGGAGACCGGTTGCATCAATTCAAGTATTGCCAAGCAAGAGACAACATACAATATTGGAATTCATGGCATCTTAATTCTTTGCATCAAATGGGGTTTGTCTGATGCATGAGATTTTGACACATGTGTATATATGTTAAAAAAGAGATAATTAGAACCATCACAGTGGAAACATGCTTTCCAGATATAGAAACAAGGCATCATGGCAGCTGTAGTCACTTCAACTTAACATTACCAACACTTTGAAAAAAAACTATCTGAACATTCCTAGTGAAAGAAATACTGTGGAAATGTACACAAATATACAAAAGATTACTGTTTGTGAAATATGCTGATAACTGAAGAAACACGATCACCATACCTTCATGTTCTAATAGATGGAGTTTGGAACTTGTTACATTCAAACAAACAGACAAGCATGTGCAAAAAATTATCAATGAAAAATGTAGGACAACACACATTTTGACCATTCAAAGTCCCATACTGCCACTATTTTGATGATAGCAGGTTTGTGATTTTTACATTTGGGTTTATATGTTGTACAAAGGTGTAAAACACATTACTAACAGCTAACTTAAGAGCTAACACTACATTTCTGTTTCTTGAGACATTGAGAAGTGTAACTTACCAGTCTGCACTCTACCAGGGATTCCAGTCTAGTCTTCTGTAGGAGGCTGGCCCTCTATGTAGTGTGCAAGACCAGGCATTCTATGTAGCGGGTCCGGGCAACCACATGTTGATGTACAGAAGTAAAAACAAGACCAACCAATGCTCTAATTTTTATGGTAGCTTGGTCAGGCAGTTAGGCTAATCTTGGAGAAGTGCAAAGCATTTGTTGCACTCACAGTATCAATAAAGCAAAACACACACTCAAAAGAATAACCCAATTTGCAAAAACACTTCAGATTTTTAAAATGCTCTTAAGACCAAGATCATCAAAATCAGATATGTTTTTTTAAGTTATTAACTTTTAAAGTTTCGTAAAATTAGTATTTTTGTGCGTAATTATGCACCATAGGAATCAATAGAGAAATACTTTTAAAATGCATAGAAAATCAGGCAATGTATTTACCAATGTCTCCTTTTGCAGGTATGTCTAGGTCATCAATCGGCACTATGGACTAGTTGGAGAAGTTCAGGCAGCTCCCGATTTTGGCAAGAGTCGCTCTAGAAACTCATTGGAGCTGGTGCCAGGCCACTGCGAGGGACCACTTGGAAAAGCACTGCACAGGTGGACATAAAGGTAAGTCCGGTGGGTCCCCTTGGAAAGTTCAGTTTGCAAGGGGTGGGGGACCCTTAAGGCATAGCTGGTTCTTTGGTGCAGGGCACAGGGCAGCCGGTTGCAGAACGAATCAGTGAGCCAGGAGCTGTGCGCAAAGGTACTCTTGGAAGCAGGAGGTAGGTCACTTTGATGGTCACTTGCAGGTCAGCAGGGGTACTCTGCTGGGAGGTCCTGGTTGTTTCTGATTCCCCTTGACTGGGGCTTCCTCCTGGTCCTTTTACAATCTGGAATGGACTGTCCTTCTGGGTGTCTGACATTAGGTGACCACTACATCTGACAATGATGCAGTTCATCTGCTGGAGAGGACAGTGCCACCAAACCTGGCACACATGCAGGGTTCATCCTCATGGTTTGTCGGGTGGAGTTTGGTTTGGATTCTGCTGCATCTGGTTTCTTGGTCAGTTGCCAGTCAGTGAAGTGGCCTTCACTGGGTCTAAGGTGTCTGTTTGCAGGGTAGTGATGCCTTCACTTTGGGGGAAGATCTTTGGTGATTTTTGAAGTTTGGAGGTCATCTGGGGCATTATAGAGTCTGTCCAATGCCCTAGCAACCCATCAGCAGCGATTGTCGATTCCTGAAGGCAGCAGGCAGGGTTTGGCACCTTTTTCTTGGTGCTGCATGACTTCAGTTGTCAAGCTTTACTTCTTTGTTGCTGGTCTTCTTTTGTCCTTGGAGTCTGATTCTCTGGTCTAGGGATGCCAACTAAATATTGTATTTAGTGCCCGTGTAGTGGAGCACCTAGGTCTGACAAGGGGGTCATCTACCTTAGGGTGGCCACACCCACTAAGTGACCACTTCCTGTGGGAAGAGTTTACATCCTTAAACCTGACTGGCTACTTCCCTTTCATGCAAGATGGAGGAAAATGAAATGGAGGGTTCACCACACATGCAATACCTTAGGGGTGGTGCAAGATGGGGCTGACCAATCCTCCTGTCCTTTGTGTTTTTCTGCCATTGCTCCCACCAAAAGTGGAGGTTTGCAATGGGGCAGACATCTGCTGCTAGCAGCAGGCTTGAAGGTACAGTTTCAAGGGCTGCAGGCCCTTTGAGGTTCTCTAGCAGGGCAGAGCACATTCCCAGGAAGGACTTTCTTTTGTGACTCAGAAAGTAGGATCCCTAACCCCAGAGTTCCAGAACCTTGTCTGGTGGTGGCATGTTGGTTGTGACCAGACAGCAGCCATGCAGGGTAGTTAGCTTTTTCAGGGGGTACCTCTAAGGTGACCCTTGTGTACATTTTAGACTAAATCCAATGCTGGTACCAGATTGGATTTATCATTCTGAGTTCTTTATTACCAAACAACCCAGGGTTCAGAGTAGCTATCATGTAGCTCTGAAACCTGTATTGACCAGTGTCCAGCTCATGTATTAAAATGGCTGCTCTGTTCACTCACTATGTCCCAGGTTTGGCAAGGACACAGTAGGGGCATATTGATCATGCATCTATGCTCACACATATAGCATAGTGCACCCTGCCGTAGGGCTGGAAGGCCTGCCAGGGGGTGACTTACCTATGTTGCATGCAGTGTATAGTGAACAGAGCACACAGGCTGTGTGCCATGTCGAGTTTGCTTTTTAGGATGGCATTGAAACAAAGCCTGCAATGGCAGTGCGGGGTGCTTCTGGATGCATGGCCCTAGAGGGTGGCACAATCTGTGTTGCTTCCCTCAGGGGGCTACTGTTAGTACCCCATGCCATGGGTACCTAAGTACCATTTACTAGGAACTTATAGTGGCAGCTAAAGGTGTTGCTAAATGTGCCAATGCATCACAACAGTTTTGGGAAAGAGATTTGGCCCATGGAACATGGTTGACAGGAGCACTGGGCACTAACAAGTTTGGGACCACATCAAATACCTGGCAAAAAGTGGGGGCTAACTATGACAAAAGAGGCTTTCTCTCACACCTTTAGCATGTAAGATCTGCAAAACCATCTCCTCTCAGGGAAAAGTTGTAATGGGGGCTGGGAGAACCACCACCAGCCCTCTGGGTCTCCAGGTGACAATTGGAGTCCAGGGAGTGTACTCTTCCCTGCAGGCTGTCCCTCCTCTTCCTAATTTCCTCCTGTATGCATAGGTTGTTGCTACAGCATTCATTCTGTCAACCATTCTGGCCCACATTTGCCTTTTCTGAGAGATAGTTGTATTTTGTACATGGGCTCCAAACAACTGTGGCTCTACTCTGATGATTTCATCCACCATGATAGATAATTTTCCCTCTGTAAAATATGGATTCCTCCTCCCTGCCACAGTGATACTCTAGAAATAAATGAAATTGTGGCTCATAAGTTGATAAAAACTTTAAAACTGAAACAAATGAGAAATAAACAGAGGGAGGAAAAAAGTAAACAACCTGACTCCTAAGTGGCAAATTCAACAGCACAATGGCAATCTGCAGTGGAACGGCAAAAGATTGTGGTCTGAAATGGAGTGTGTTTTAAATGAGGGTTGCAGGTGTACACAATTGGACAATATACATCAGATTTGTACAGCTAGCATCCATCCTATAGCTACAGCCATTATACAATGTTGAGCGGGTGCCACAACAGACTATTGTCGGGGATCCGCAATCAAAACAATGCCAGCACAACTGTGAAATCTAAATATGCTTGGTGCAATCCCCCCACCCGGACAGTGACAGAGTACTTTTAGCCAGCAGTGAAGTCTGCCGCGTCAGCAACAGTAGGCCGCTTACAGTGTGGACTCAACTCTGTCGACAGGAACTGAGGTTCAGCCACCAAAGATCTAATAGAGAGGTCGGATGTCCGTCACTTTGACGGAGTACTTGGAACTACCCTTACAGTGGGATGATGGGACTCCTGTCAAGATCACAATCAGGCTCTTAGCCAAGTTCTGATGCTTTTTCTTTATAGTTGGCGACTTGGTGCATCACAAGTAAATGGTTATAAAGAAATTGGAAACTGCTATTTATACAGGGATTACAGAATCCCATGTATTACATAGACATAACACACAACAATATTAGAAGGCTCTTTGTTTAAAATCACAATGTTGTGACAAAAAGCTCAGCCTTGTAGACACCTCATCAAATACATGCCCCTAGGGATGAACTTCATTGGTGAGCTCCTAGAATGGGTTGGAGGAATGGGCTTATACCTTATTTCCCATTCGTTCCTCAAGTAACAAAGGCTGATAGAGAATTAAACCACACTGTAATATAGAATACCACATGCATAAGCAGATGATTTATTTGCTTCATGAGTTACTGTCAACACCAGAGCAGTACGCACTCTATTTGCAACAAAAATTAAAAAACCCAGCACTCTGAAAACAAAGTAATTTATGCATTGTGCTGATATGTTGTGGTTTAACCTTTTGCATTGCAGAGTTCAATCCTGAAAACTTATTTTTAATATGCTTACAAATACTGTTCCTTTGCAATGTATTGCTGCAGGTTTTCAGAGTGTTAGGGTGTGGCCCCTTTCCAGGGCCTTCCAGAGACTTTCCCTGCAACATGCCTGGGCTTGGTTCTGGGCTGGGCCAAGACTCTATAAAAGAGAGCCAGCCCAACTCCCAGTGCTCACTATTCAGAGGTCCCGGTGCAGAGCAGCAGCTTCTTCCTGAGCTCCTGTCTCGGCGGCCTATTTGGATCTTCCAGTCTTCTGCCCTAATCCTTCATTGGTGATCATTGTTCCAGGCGGTAAGACAGTGGTTGGACTGTCCCGACACCGTTATTTAGAATTTTCATATTCTTGGTTTAAATTCTTAAATGAGTAACAGATTACTTGCACGCTACCATTTCTTGACATTTATATGGTAGTTTACAAATAGGCAAGACGCGCATTTTATTTCATAAAGGTTTGGCTTTGTTATTCATTGCACGCTACCCTTTCTTGACATTCACATGGTGGCTTAAGAATTGGCAAGACGCGTGATTCGTTTTATGGTGTTTAAACATTGTTGTCCATTGTGCGCTACTATTTCTTGACATTTACATGATGTTTTACGAATTGGCAAGACGCACAACTCGTTTCATGAGCATTTAACTTTGCTGTTCATTGCGTGCTACCATTTCCTGACCTCTTACATGGTGGCTTAAGAATCGGCAAAAGAAGCGCGATTCATTTCATTGTACTTTGATCTTGTTATTTATTGTGAGCTGTTATTCCTTGACATTTACATTGTGTTTTACGAATCGGCAAGACGCTCGATTCGATTAATGATGATTTGACTTTGATATTCATTGCGTGCTACCATTTCTTGGTATTTTACATGGTAACACTCGAATTGGCAAGACGCACGATTCTCTCCTCGAGTTTAATTCATGTTGTTTATTGTATGCTACTATTCTAAGATATTTATTATGTAATATTCAAGTTGAAAAGTTATGTGATTTGTTTCCTGAATCCATATTGTGTTATTCATGGTGCACAATCCTTTCATGGTGTTTACTATATATATATATATATATATATATATATATATATATGTATATATATATATATATATAAATCTCTGCAATATGCACAATTTGTGTTGAACCATTTTAAGAGTACACAGAAGGCCAGAGTTTCTAGATGCAATATTGTATGGTCCTAGTATACATTCTCAAAAACAGGATTTATATGACTGGTTTAAAATTTAGTCAGAATGTTTTTTCTGATTCTCATGTAAAGGAAAGTACTTGAATAAGAAAGTTTTCATTTAATTCATCTTGATTCCCCTACAGGTATCCGGCCATCTTGAAACTTAGTCATTTTAAACTTAACTCTTACATTGTTCATGTTTTCAGAGTGACTAGGCTTAGAATCATAGACTAGTATTGATTTCAGGAGATATAATTTTCATATTGTGTGTTCTAACCTTTTTCTTACTACAGGTCTCCTTCCCAGCTGTTCCCTTCCTAATCCCGTCTTCCCCTCTTGAACTCTCTCAGTCTCTGTGATTTATCTATCAGAGTCTTGGAGCTGTTCAGTGGTGGACGTGTTGGGAATGTGCACAGACCCCAAGGATCTGGTGACTCTGAAAGTTACTATTTTATTTTGCTATTCTTTGAAATTCAAACCCAAGAAATTCATAAGTGTAAGAAACTGGCTTATAGTTGGGCAGGATTTGAGCCCAGTGCAAGTAACAGGTCCACAAATGTCTCCTTACTGGGAACCAAGCACCCCGTTGTAGCTCTTTACTCTTTCAGGGTAACAAAACAGAGCTGTCAAAGGCTTACTCAGGAGAGGAGGTGTGGGCTAGTGAATACCATTGACTGGCATGAAATAATAACACCCAATAAATAATTGTCTAATAAGTGCTTTTTCTTTGAAAATGAAAAAGTACATTTATTACACACACTACTAAATACTGTGCATTAATTTCTAAAAGTATACACCAGGTAGATGGAAATACCTTTGGTGACATTTTGAAATCCCACTTGACCCTAAAGAGGTCCTGAATCCTAAGACTGCAGAACACCCACATATACAGATTGAACTTCAGATAATAGGGGGGGGGGCTTTTTAAATAAAACAGGCCTACTGGCGTTGTCAGGGGGACACTACATAAAAATATCAGGCAAGCCAATTGGCTTTGTGAAGGGGTTATAATATTAAAGTATAGAGCACACCTATTGGCTTAGTCAGGAGGTCACCACATTATTAAACCAAAAACCACATATTAAAAATCACCTTTCTATCATTGAAATCAGTAACCATGTTTAAATGCAATCATTATTGTCTATAAAACATTGCAATGCTAATAAAAAATCAGTCAGTAATATATTAGCAATAAAGCACTGAAAATCAAAGCAACATGTCTGAGTCTTTTCTTTACATCTCAACACCATGTAGCATGCAGTCATAGGATCAACCATTAGAGGTCTTTGTACTCCCATGCTGTAGAGCAAAAGCTTAAGCTTAGGAGGTGCTTTGAAAATACTCAAACGCCTCCCCAGGTCCCATGAATTCTGGAATCTAGTAGACATAGGCCCTCATTATGACATTGGCGGTAAGTCCTGCTTACCCCCATGCCGACTGCCGCCAACATACCACGACTGCGGCGGTATACCGCTACCCATATTATGACCCACTCATAGCAATCCGTCAATATACAGCTGCACACACACAAGTCCACCAGCCCAGAGGTCAGTGATAAACTGGCGGTACCAAAACCCACACCGTTATGCCAACAGAACTACGCCCACAGCATTATGACCCACAAATCACTGCAGCGGACATTCAATGGCGGTAAACCATTGGCGCTACATACCGCCATGCTCAAAATACACACAAATACAAAACAACACTACATTGGTCAATTTGAATAACACACCTGACACACATACACACACCACACACACACAACACTATAAAACACACACACACATTACCCCATCCCTTTATGACTAACAAAAATTGCCACTAGAGAGAGATACAGCAAGAGCACCCACCCAACCAGAGCCACAGAACGCCATCACCCATACACCATCCACGCACCTCACAGCACACACCCCAGCACATCACACCCTCACCTACACCACTCACACTACACACATGGCACCACAATGACATCCCAGGTTCTCAGAGGAGGAGCTAAGGGTCATGGTGGAGGAAATCATCCGGGTAGAGCCACAGCTATTCGAATCACAGGTGCAGCGGACATCCATTGCTAGGAAGATGGAGCTATGGCTGAGAATCGTGGACAGGATCAACGTAGTGGGACAGCACCCAAGAACAAGGAATGACATCAGGAAGAGGTGGAAAGACTTACATGGTAAGATATGTTCTGTGGTAGCAAGACACCAGATAGCAGTACAGAGGACTGGTGGTGGACCCCCAACCTCCTCCCCCACAACCAACAACATGGGAGGAGCAAGTCTTGGCAATCATGCATCCTGAGGGCCCGGCAGGAGTAGCAGGAGGACTGGATTCTGGTAAGTCAAATCTCTATTAATATCTCCCCCCTACCTGCATGCCATCACATACCCCCACCCCTACCCTCACCCCATCACACCACCACCTCACATACACTCCACCATCACACCCCACCCATCCCAATACCAAGCCCTGCATGCACCACCAATGCATGGACATCACTCACAGCACTGCATGGACACCCATCACTAAAGCATGCATATTAGAGCGAATCACCCAGCTCACAAAATATCTACTCACACAAGGC
Organism: Pleurodeles waltl; assembly: GCF_031143425.1. Taxonomy (NCBI): domain Eukaryota; kingdom Metazoa; phylum Chordata; class Amphibia; order Caudata; family Salamandridae; genus Pleurodeles; species Pleurodeles waltl. Next base: position 676,769,575 of record NC_090444.1, read on the forward strand.
AAAGCTGACAGAGCTATCATAACCATACAGGGCAACACACCCATGCACAAGATGACACACACAGAAACAATAACACTGCATTTACATCCCCACAGGTCCCACACCCAACGTCACCGGAGAGAAGGTGCCAGCAACATCCAGTCCCCCCACTGAAGAGGCCCACAGTGAGGACAGCAGCTCTGCTCACCTGGATCTGGATGAACTACCTGGCCCATTAGGGACCTCCGGACAGTCGGTTACCCAGGCACAGTCTCATACCACCAAATAGCCTCCCCCCTCAGGAAACACCACCACAGCACCCACCCAGCAGGCCCATACTTCAGTCCCCAGGACACATCAATCAGCAGTGTGTCCACCACTACAAGGACCCCAGGCAACCACATAAACACAGGACGACCAGGGACCTGGAGTCAGTGGCAGTGGGCACACGGTTCAGGGGACAGAGGCACAGGACAAGAGGGAAGCTGGGAGGACTGCTGTGCGACAGGGGAGGACAGGCCCAGGGAACCATTAATCATTAATATTTAAAAGGAATGTTTAAGTCTGTCAAAAGGGGTATATGAAGTTTAAAACTACAAAAGGCAGGTTGCTTGTGTGTAGCTACCATGCTGCACATGACCGTAATCTCTCACATGCAGCCTGCATCTATGCGCACACACATGTGCACCTGTGTTCACATATAATAAGCCCAGTGCTTTTTACCCTAACTGTGTCGTGGCACCCTTACCTTAAAAGTCAGACATTGGCAGTAAGCATGTGCCAGCCAATTACCATGCAATTCCTGGGAGTGAGATTCAGGTAGTGAGACCCACCTACAGTAAAGGTAAAAAAACAGGTGATCCAAAGCAAAATATCTTAGAGGACTATGTGGCAGCAAAACGTTTGCAACAAAAAGCTCTCTCCGATGAATCTGTAGTTCTAACTGAGGGTAACATCAAATTTCAATACATTTCATTGACATGAACCACATTAAGCGCCACAAGCAAGACAGAGAGGGGTTATGTTTCAAACCATAAAGGTTTATTAAAGGATGAACAGGGTTACAAACCCAAATCATCAAATTAGTTGTAAATCAATAATCAATGCATGAATGCAAAATTAAATGTGTTGTTAAATGCAATTGACATTCATAAAAGCAAATACTATCAAAGATTTGCCTGAAAAGAAAGATAGGTAAAATTGGTTCTCTCACAAAGAGAGAGCCCTGCTTTGCTGAAAAAAGGAAAGGTTCTACTAATAAGTCAAAAAAGGGTTCTACCATAAAGACATCTGAGAAGCATCTGCTCTAAAGCAAATAAAAGGCATCTGTCCAAGGGTCAGGCAAAGAAGCTTCTGCAAGACTAATGAAAAAACATCTGAATCTCTGTTTGCACTGCATTCTCTTAAATCACAATTCTAGCAATTGGTGCAGATACACGTGATTCCCAGAGTAAGGACTATGACAAATCAGGTCACGGAACAAGCAGATAAAGTAAACTCATTAGTTTTCTCTAGCTGCTACAGAACAAGCCTACTCTAAACAGCCTTCAAACTAACATCTATCGGCAATATAATGAAATACATTGTGCCAAGCTGTTCTTTGCAGGTGCATTGGAACTGCTTGTTAATACATTCCACAAGGATTGTATAAAAGAGAAACATTTCACAGGAGACTTGAAAATCAAGGACACATCGAGATAATGTAGATGAAGTTGGCTTCTCCTAAAATAAAAAAGACATGTTAGGAAAGCAAGAATGCAACTAAACATCAACCATTTTAGAATGCGGCTTATATTAGGTATGATCAAACTAAAAGTGAAAACACGCACATTTGCGTGTTACATGATAATATCAATACAAGTGCAAATCGATAAATTATGAAAAAAATTCCATTAAGTCCACAGGACTTTAAACTCGGAGTACTGAAGCAGAGGATATTTATAGGCTTGTCATAAGCAAGACTGATTGTGTAGTCGTACTCAAAACCAATGAAAGCAAAGCAGATTAAAGAAAGGAATGAATCATCTATAGTGCCAGTGCACATCAAAGGTTGGTGATGGTGTTCCTTATTTGAGAACATAAGCTAACATGAGGAACCTCATGCACCACAGAAGAGACTGCTTCTCACAAGACCTTTAACCCAGATTCTGTAATGGAATTGCTCCGTGTTTTGCAGACAATTTCATTTAGGGCGTGGAGTTCTTGTGACTGGGGTATTTTAACTGGATTGCTGACAGTTTGTGAGCCTATTTCATCATTTACAACAGTCGTATAGAAGGGTGTCCTGGGGCCCAGCACAGACAAGGGAAACGAGCCCTTCACTGATGTATAACTAGTAAAAGGCAGCCATAATTGGAATTTCAAGTAGGCACTTCACACTCTAGGCACTGGTGCTACTGCATCTGCTGCACTACTGGTTCGCAACACCTCTGGTAGTAAGGGCCATATGTACGAACACATTTTCCCATAGACACAGAAAGGGTAAAACCCTTTGCTACATCTGGCCCTAAGTTATTAGATGGAACACATCTAGACTCAAAAGAAATTCTCCCCTTTAAGATGCATGAACAACATGTAGAGTTTACAACATTGCAATGTTGCTTCCTTAAAAATCGTTCTCTTAGGTGCGTGGCTTGCAGAGATGCCATAAAGACGAGCCTTCAGTGGCTCTCCCTATGGTGGAAAATAATCCTGAAATTGTAATTGCTAAAGATGCTCATCAATGGCATGATGTGCTGTATATTGAAGCAAGAAACAACCCTGTACCTTAAAATCATTTGGCCCTCCGTGACAACGGCCTGCAGAGAAAGGTAGCTCCGATCAAATGAAAGCCCCCTCGTGGACTTAGGCCCATATTCATGCCCCCCTGCCTAATGGCCATGCACAGGGGACTTCTGTCCTCTGGGCATGGTCATTGGGTACAGGGCCATGTAGGGGGGCACAAGCTAGGCCCCCCTATACCACTTTAAAAAAAAATTAAAATACTCACCTGGACTTACCGTTGATGGGTCCCCCCATCCATGGGTGTCCTCCAAGAGTGGGTGAGGGTGGCAGGGGGTGTCCCTGGGGGCAGGGAAGGGCACCTGTGTACTGCTTCCATGGTCAGAAACCATAGAAGTGAGCCCACAAGTCCCCTAATGCCTGCCCTGACCCAGACGTTAAATAATGGCACTAAACAGGCTTAGCGCCATTATTTAAGGCCCTCCTCCTCCCGTGTGTCATTTTTGCCTGGGAGGATGATTAAGGCGCAAATGCCTTAGAGTCATTTTTTGCATGGGAACACCTACCTTGCATCATGCAAGGTAGGTTTCCTTGTCCAAAAAATGACGCAAACTCCATAACTTTGACGTTAGACGGGTCTAGCGCCAAAGTATAAATATGGAGTTATGTTTGCGCCGGATTTGCGTAAAACAAAATGACGCAAATCCAGCACTAACAGAGCATAAATATGGGCCTGAGTCACCAGAGCATCAACAAGCTTGAGCGTGGAAGCCTTGCAGAAACACTATGTAACAATGGAAGTCACCAAGATCAGGAACATTTTATGGCATGGACAAAGTGGGTAAATGGCCCGGGCCTCCACCTTCCAAAAGGCCCCCTGAGCAAGTGACCTCTCTTTATATTAAACCTCTGTCTATTCTATTTCTCCCTCTAAACCTCTTTCCCTCTTTGCCTACATGTACCTTTAACTCTCTCTCGCTATTCATTGTCCTCTTAATGATTTTTGGTGTCTCGAGCAATAAATAGTTGAACAGTAGGGAAACAATTGGATTTCGGAGGGGTAAAATGTATTATTCCCACTCCAAACAGTCCATGGAAAATGTTGGACTTTGAAAGGGGGGGATTCCTCTTCCCATTACAGTCTGAGCAACAGTAGGGAAAGTGTTGGATTTTGGAGGGGTGAAATATACTATTCCTATTTTCAAACAGTGCAACAGTAGGTAAAGTATTGAACTATGAACAGGTTAATTTTACTATTCCTACTACAGTCTAAGCAAGAGTAGGGAAAGTACTTAACTTCAAACATTACATATATGAGTAACACCATGAATGTAGAACTATTAATATGAAAATATTAATTTACTTCATGTTTATATATTTATGCATCAGAAATAAAAACAGTTAATTTATATAATTACTACTCAATAAAAAATAATTAATTAATAATTGCTATTTAATTATTATTTTTTTGGCTTATCAAACTCTACCCCTACAAACATAGCCACCAGCACCTGAAATATCACTAAAAGATAACTATTCTGTAGCTTACATATTTAAAATGAATAAACAATTGATTAACAATTAATAATTAATTAATTAATTATTAATTAATTATTACTTAAATAACTTCCCACCCTAGACTCCTACAAACTTTGCATCCCCCAACTACAATCAAATGAAAATAAATAAGTATTCCACAATTTACATATTTAAAATTCAAATAATTATTTAAAAAACAATATTTAATAGGTAATTAATTTTAACTTAACGTCCAACCTTATACCCAAACAAACCTAGAATCCTGCAATTAAAATATAAGTGAAATAAATCAGAATTCCATATTTTACATAATTAAACATTAATTCAATGATTAATTAGCAATTAATAATACATTGTTAATTAATTATTACCTAACATCCCATACTTCACCACCACAAACCTACTGGCCTGAAACTCAAATATATATAAAAATAAATAAGTATTTCAGAAATTACATAATTGAAAACCAATGAAATAACTGATTAGCAATTAATAATGAATTAGTAAATAATTATATTTAAATAACTTCCTTATTACCCTACAGTTCTATCAACCCACAAATAATATGTAATGAAAATAAATCAGTATTACATAAATTACATAATAAATGTCAATCATATAATTAAATGAACTTTAGCAAACTTAGCACCCTCTCCCCCTACAAACCAACAACATGGTACAATATTATAAATTATCATTAAAAATCAAATAAATAATTCTAAACCAATTCAATTTTAAGCTATATTTTAAAAACAAATAATAACATTTATATATAAAATAGCAACATATAACATTAATACATCAACTAAAGCACATTAAAATAACAAAAAAATTATATTTTGTAAACACTATATTAGTGAAAACAATATTAAAACTGTAAATATTATTTAAAACGGTGTTACTCACCTTAAAGAATGATATTCTTGTCAACGATATTTGCGCGTCAGGACAATTGTGTATCACAATATATAATTTCTGAAATTTCTGTCTCACAATATTTTTAACTCAATATTTTGTCCAAACACCCATCAAAGAGATATGAACATCAAGCATTAACATATATTCACTAAAGTGCTGTATATTAAACTGGAAGCTACTAAATCTAATCATTACTCACTAACCTGAAGCACTTTAATGCAAAACATAGAAGCATAAAGACAAGCAATAAAAACAAGTGCCTGAAGACTGATAATATTGCAAATGTGGGATATTGCATAGCAAGAGCCATTCATTGCTTGTCTATCTATAAATAAGCACCTCAGAGGCAAAGTGATATATAACGTGTGGGAAACATGGCAGAACTGACAATGTCAGATGCAATCTTTATTATTGATTTTTATTTTATTTTATTGAGTAGAGTCAGAAATTCATGTTGCAAAAAACCTCCATCGAAACCTCGCAATCATTTTTAACTTACATAATTAATTCAAATGTCTTAGTCAACCTTATACAATACAAACCCACTAATGTATTCAAATTCTAAACTAAAAGTGACAATCAAGTGCCACAGTGCCTTAACTTATCAGGAATCTTTTCCCTCCATCATACTCTCGAGAACAACATTTATAACTTATTTTTGCCTTTTTGGGAAGACCGCCATGGTGGCGGGCACCAAAAGGCAGCCATGTCGGCGGTAATCAGACCGCTGTATTAAGAGTCACACTGATAACTCTGCCAAAAAGCAGCCAAAATTCCAAAACATCCAGGAAACTGGAGGATGGAAAAGAGGTGGTTCCACCACCAGCACCGCAAGCCTGTAACAATTCCCCCACCAAATTACGATCCACAAATCGCCACAGTGGTTCTTCCATAGTGGAAAACCATTGGCAGTCTGAAACACGGCGGTCACAACTCACTTCTGTCAGAACACAACACCATATTGGATAGTTTGAATACCCCACACCTGACACACATCCACATACCAGACACACCTACTCACAGCAGTATATAACACACCCTTACACAACCCACAATCCTTTGCATCCAGAACACCATACACACACACTAAGATGCCAAAAAAGAATAGAAGTTGTACTTGTACATCATAGGCACACATACACTTTTCACTCAGAACACACCCCACAGTTGAGGGTCGTGGTCAATGAAATTGTAAGGATAGAGCTACACCTGTTTGGAGCACAGGTCCAACAAACATCTGTTGCCAGGAAAATTGAGTTGTGGCAAAGGATAGTCAACAGGGTCAATTCTGTAGGCAGTCATACATGCACAAGGCAGGATATAAGGAAGCGGTGGAACGACCTACAAGGGAAGGTGCATTACATGGCATACAGGCACCTGCTAGCCATATAGAAGACTGGCGGTAGACCCCCAGCTCCTCCCCCTACCTTTACATCATGGGAGGAGAAGGTCTTGGACATACTGCTCCCTGAGGGCCTCACAGACATGATAAGGGGACTGAAGTCTGATAAGTACCCACAATGTTTTATGTGTTGTCCAGCATGCTTCCTCACCACCCAAACCCACCCCAATAGACTATTTTAGCCATTACACCTCTCACCAAATCACCTAAAACCCTCTCTTGCATGCCACCTCTCCACTGGCCCAACTGCCCTCAAAGCCCTTTGAAATGGCACATTAAATACAAGCTAATCATATCACTATGACTCCCATAATGCACTAACCCTTTATTGTGAAAACCTGGAATGTGCACAACACATCACATGTAATGCATGTGCAACTCAATTAGTAGGTACACCATCTAGATTGTTTCACTGAGGTTCAGTACATGGCAATGACAGCAATGCAATGGCACACATGTACAATAGTAACCAAAGCAAAACACAGCTATAGCTGTGTGACCATTCCTAATGGCCTCAGATCAAATATCCCAAACCAAAAATAGGCTGACCTGCCCTGGAAAGTAAGATGGCTGATTCGATGCACATGCACAACATCTAGATACTGGACAATTTCCCTTGCAAACCTACATATTGTGTTCCATCTAGGACACCATTGTGCAGCTTTGATGTGTGACATCCAGCAAGCCTGACTAGTCACTAGGTAACAGAGTTGAACAGTCATTTCAATAATCAGACAATGACAATTCCCATCTGCAGTGCAATCTGTTACAACCTAGTATAACAACTCTAAACATGGCGTATGGAAATCAAGTCACAGAGTTATATGTACAACAAAGGTATGATGTGCAGCAGCTGTCAATGTAATTGCAAGAAATCATGTTAGGCCACTGTCACACAAATACAACTAAAAACACATTTTAACCTGAACTCTGTGTCTTGCTTCCTCCACAGGCAACCTTGCCATTGCCACCATGGAGAGGATGTCTGAGACTGTCAGTACTCCTCAGGATGAAGGCTCCAGTGAGAACAACAGCTTTGGATGTCTGGTACTGACGAACACCCTGGCCCATCTGGGACACATGGTCAGTCAACAACTCTCAGCCTCACCCTGCCCACATCAACTCCTACGAACCCTGTTGCATCCACATCACAGGCAACCATTCACCCCCAAACATGTGTACCAAGGAATGTATAATCTATTGTTTTCCCCACAGTACAGGTATCTGAGTCTCACCTTGCCACCCAGTGTGTCCACTGGGAGTGGGCACACTGTGCCAGGGGCATAGGCACATGGGTTTAGGGTGCATGGGAGGGATGATGTGGGCCAGAGGATGGGCCCTCAAAGGGACACAACTGACCAGGAAACCATCTCCCAAGTCTTGGGAGCATACCAAAGTTCCCAAGACAGGATGGGCAAAATCATCACTGTGCTGGGAGAAAATCAAAGGCTGCAGAAGGACCACCACCAGGAAGTCAGGCAGCAGTGGCAGGCACAAAATGCCTGCATGGCTACCATAGGGTGGAGGGGTGCTGGGGGACATCACTACCACCCTGATTAGTTTTTCTACTCAACATCAGGCCCCTTCCACTAGCAATGTAACATCTGCCCCTTCAACATCTGCGGCTGCTAGTGGAATGGAGGCCCTGCCAGGTGAAGCTCATGTCTCAGACACCCTTCCCTCTGTAGCTGAAGAACCTCCCGCAACCATAGATGTCCACCCAGACATCCAGCAGAAGCAGATGCCAAGACCACAAGACCAAACTCACTGCCAGGAAGTGAACTTCTCCTGATTAGTCTCCCTTGTGTGCCACACATACACCCTGTTGACTATTCTGAAAGCTAACTCCATTTTCCCATGGTACAAGGGCAATGGACTTGTGTTACCAACTGGTGTGGTAGCTACCCCAATTAAATCATCCACCATGACTTCACCCATTACTGTTATGTTCATACATATTAGTATGATGGTTACAGATTTCCTCTTGATCTGCACAATAAATCACACTTAAACATAGGTACTGTGTATGTATCCTTTATAATCCATGTACAATAGTTATGCTTGCCAATTTTGGTGTGGTAATCCCTCCCCTGTATCAAACAGCCATTGTAATGGATGTCTAATGGAGACCCATTCATCAGCAGGAGGCTTTTTACAACAGAAATGTTACAGGACAGATGCAAAAGAGGTTGAAATCCAGGTCAATACAAATGTATAGTCAGTTTTGCAATCAGCACATACAGCATGACTGAGAGTAACATCAAAATGCATGTAATGGTGTCATTAAATGCATAGACACAGAATACAGAAGTCAGGCTCATGGTAATCTACCTACAAAGCAGGGGCACACTGATAGGCCTTCTGTATCACCTGGTACAGGCTCTTCACATACCCATACCACAGCTTCTAATTCACATATCCCATGGAACATACAAAGATCACAACAGAGGTACCCAGTACTGAAACCATACACCAACATTGGTCCCATACCTGCAAGTTTGTCACCCACCTTTGTCAGTCTACAGTGACATGCACCTTGGACTGCAAAGTCACAACAAAATGGCAGCAAGGTCCAATGGCGGTCACAATTTACTCCACCATTACACATGTGCCAGACAGTTCTCCAGAAACATAATACACCATTTGACATTCTCCTTTACCCCACAGGTGAAAGAAAAGGAAAAACCATTTACCAATCCTGTTTTATGATGGTTAAACTATCAAGCTTACACCCGACTTAAACTAAACTGATATTATCAGGTATCTGTCATGTACACCTTTCATGTCTGTCAGCAATTCCCTTCTGCTTCTGACACAGTGTTCCTCAAGCCAAGGTTGTAGAACCAAACAAGATCTAAGCAAAGCTGTGAGTGAAAGGGAAAGGGAATAGGACATTGCACAAAACATACCTCACATCTGAGAAGTCGTTACCAGAAGTGTAAGTTTGCATCTGCTGTAACAATACATATGAATGCAGAACAATATGTCCTGTACAAAATACAGACTTTCAGTCTGCATTCACAACTCACTCATAGGCATTGGAGCCCATTACATCCCCATATATGAAGCAAGTAGGGAGGTGTGATGTCAACCATCTTCATCTGGTTGCACAATTACATCTGAATAATAGGCCTACTTCACATACCTATGTGTCAGTTGAAGTACTGATTGATGAGATCTGCCCTAAAGTCACCTGCTTCGTCATCCTCTGGCTCTTCATCACTTGGTATATCAGCATTACCAGCCACAGGTTCAGCTGCCTCCCCCTCATCTGCTATCAATGGTATCTGACTTCTCAGGGCTAGATTGTGGAGCATGCAGCAGGCAACTATTATCTGACATATCTTGTTGGGCGAGTAGAGGAGGGCTCCTCCAGATAAGTTCAGGCACCTAAATCTTGCCTTCAGGAGCCCAAAGGTCTGCTCAAGTACACGCCTTGTCCTCCAGTGGGCCTCATTGTAGCAGACTCCCCCTAGCGTGGTTGGGTACCTCACTGGTGTCAACAGCTAAGGACGGTTTAGAGGTATGCTATAGGGGTTGCGAATGGCAGGCATCAGATCTGGCTCCAACTGATCACAAAGATTCATGATGGCATGTTGATTCAGACGATATGTCTGAATGACATGCTTTATCTCCATGGTGTGCAGGTCTACTAGGGGGTGGTACACTGGTTTTTGTCTTACTCTCCTCATGGCAGAATAAATATGTGAAAAAAGTAAACATAGTATGATAAATGCAGAATGCACACATCTATTACAGCTATTTACATTCCTCTCACCTAACAGCTGTTGAGGACGGCTACAACATCTGACATATACAGTACAGCACACAGCTATGTATCCTATTTGACCTTCTTTGATGCACATTGCCAAACATAACAATGGGATATAACTTTTGTAACCACTGTAACTGTCAGTGTGTGTGAGACTTAGCAGTTATACTTATGTCTCACATATTGTTGAAGTTATTCAATTTTTAACCTCTGAGTAACTGTACAAAGCTGTCACCACATATCCTCACACAACACAGCTTTTATGGCACATATGTCACCCAAACATGAGGGTAGTACGTACAGATGCATAGCACAAAAGGGGTTAAGTATATGGCTCTGTTTGAGAAACACTTCCATACATGAAATGTGTTCAAAATGGCAGGTGCCTGCCTTACTGTACTGGACAGGTGAAAGTGGCCTAAGTACTGCAGCGGAAGTCTCCATGTTGGTAGGCGGTCACAACTGCGGTGTAACTTGCCTTTGGAAGACATTACTGACTTTGGCGGACTAGGGCCAATGGAGATGTCCGCCAGTGGTGGTGGTCATGTATGTGGCAGCTGTGACCACTATCTTCAGCAGTATTACTCACTTGACTCCTGACACTGCTGCCAGCAAAACCTCCACTATCTAAACTGCTGTGTGCTGCTTCTGGGAGCTATCATGCCACGTGCTGCAGGTGATAGGGCCCCAGCCTTCACCCCTAAAGAGCTGGAAAAGCTAGTGGAGGAGGTCCCACCCATGTAAGGAAAACTATATGGAGCACCAGAGGAGCAGGTGAGTTTAATGTCATAGCAATGCGTGATAGGTGTTGTCTTGGACGGTGTACCATTGATGTAAACTTGTCAAGGTGTTGATGCATGCAGATGGTGTATTGTGAAGAAGTGAAAGCAGAGAGGATGGGTATGTGTGCCAGCTTGCTGTGACTGATGTGTACTGTCCACTCCTATTGGTGCGTGTGGACATGACTTTCTCCTTTTGTCTATTTCATCTATGCAGGTCAATGCCATTCAGAAGAAGGGGATTTAATGTGCCATCGCCAAGCAAGTGTGGACCCTGGAGGCTTGAAATGCTGGGCCCAGAAGACTACTGAGGCCCAGCTGGGGATGTCCTCCCAATGAGGGAGGGGTGCTAGTTGGACCCTGATCGCCCTCGTGGCCCACATTTTGGTGGTGGCCTACCCTGAGGAGGATGGGCATTTCAGGGTAGCACAGAAGACACAAGGGTTTATGTACTGACTGAATCCATGTACTTTCCTCTGATAGTTTGGTATATGCTGTCCACATGTGTTATTCTACACAGCCATGTATATGTCTGTAAGGTGCTACATCATCCTTCCCGTCTAGTGTTCCCAGGTTTAATAATCAAATTAGAGTTTAATGTAGCTCTAAGGTGTAATACCACTCCCATTAAATTGGACCTGCTCTTTGTGCAACTTTGGGCCTGACATATTAGTTACAGGGCCTAGTTATCCAGTGTCCTGAAACAATAGTATACTTCATGTGAGAATTGCATCCCATTCAGGCAACTGGTATGGCCAATATAGTTCTGCCCATATGTGGTTTGAGGAGGTGTCCCCATTGGCAACTCTAAATCATACAATGGGGTATGTGAAGTTTGTAACATATGGATATCCAACAATGGGAGACTCATGTTGTGCATAAGCCCTTAACATTTCTTGGCATTACATTGACATGCGGACAAAGAACTTGTGTCCCAATGCCTTTGTTGTAGAGGAGGTAAGTGGATAGGCAGTTTCATCCTTAATGTGCTTTGTCCATGCTAGATGTGCCAATGTCATACCTATAAGAGTGCTACATATGGTGTTACCTTCCTACATCATGTCTCAATGGATACATGGTGGCTGATAATTTATAGTGGGCTATTCTTTGCTGCACTCACTTTAGCTGATGTGGGCTGTTTGGACAGGATTTGGTCTTGGCTCACCTCATGTTAGCCAGATTATAGGTTTAGCTGTACTTTCATTTCACATACACCTGTTGTTGTTGTGGGATATTTTGTCAGTGAAATAGCAGTTATGTAGGTATATGTGTAATTCATGTGTACATTGGTTTTCAGTGGGCTAAGTGTTTTGTCAGGACTCAGCTCATGGGAAGCCTGTCAGGACAGCTCTAAGTGAAGTTGGTGTACTTATGTTGTCATGTTGTAGCTCTGAATCAGCATGTCAGGTGGGTGTTATGAACCTTCCTAGAAAGCTGTAGGCTGTCCATGGTTTGTTGTTGTAACTATGCTCTCTGTGATTGTCTGTGGATGTATCACGCATGCCAGGTAGCCCACAGTTGCAGTACATGGAGTCATAGTGTATTTGGCAATGTCTGTGAATGGTGACATCAGAAAATCCTGTCAGAGTTGATACATGTATTGACATAGCTGTTCTCCAGATATGGACTATCAAACTGTGAAAACCACTGTATAGGACTTCCACGTGTTGTGTATTCATCAGTGTATGTTGCCATTGTGTCACGCCTGACATACCTGTAGACACCACAGCAACATTCACAGATTCAGCCACTACACCTGTTTTACCCACAGACATTATGGCAGCAGACCCTCAGACATCCACCCCAGTCACCACATCTGCAGACACCACAACCACAGACACACCACCATTCAGCACATCCACCATACCTGGAGTCACCACCCCAACAGTCATCCATCCACCAAGTCAACTCCCAGCACCTTCACCCCTTCCTCCCAAAACACACAAATATCCACACTCATCCACCCAACAGACATCCACAAGCATACCTCGCACACACACATGCACCCAAGACATCTACAACTACACCTCAGACAACCACTTCCTCTCTCTCCACATCCAAACCCTTTTGTTATGGCTGTCTCCGTGCGCCAAAGAAAGCTTTCCTCTCTCAGTTGTCCCTTTTGCTTACTCCTCTCCCACCCCGTGATACCCCTAAATGTTCTGTGTCCAGCCCTTCCACCTCTATGACCTCCCCTACACCCCCAAGCTAGTACCCATGCCCTTCACCTGCCAAAAAGTCAATAGCAAGCTAGCTTTGTGTGGCCTTGTAAATATAGGTTGTCACACTGCACCACCAGAGTTTGAAAAAGCAGGACTACTACAGACCGTCTGGGTCACAAATCCAGCCTTACCATATGCTCTTGGAACATTAGAGGTCTGCTGGACAAGTTGGAAGATAAGAACCTGCTGAAATATTTGACATCATGGACAGAAGCACTGCTGGCTATATCAGGATACATGAGCTATCATGTACCGGCAGCAAGGAGAGCCCACTTTGGGCGTCTGATGGTAGACTTATTACATACATCGACTCTGCTATGAAGGTGAGCCACCACCTGTCCCCAGTCATGCACAAACATCTACAGACTGTTTTGCTATCCATGCCACAAAGCCCCATTACACTCCATCTAGTTTTAGACAATATTTATATTTCACTAGGGAAAGCTTGCAAATTAGAGGTTGTAGCACAATTGAAAAAGGAGATAGAAGAACTGTGAGATAACACTCACTGCCCAAGCTAGTCCTGTCTGGAGATTTGAATATGAACTAATTGGGCATGGAGCGCTCTGATGAGGCCATTGTGGCACAGAACAGCTTCTGGCAGATCCCTGATCAATTTACGCAAGCAGCCTTCAAAAGGGAAAAGCCAGGGAAATTGCTTATAAAAGATCTAGAAGCAATGGACATTCATGCCACCAACAGCCGTTATATCATGGATCAATCTCCCTTGTTTACGTTCTATCATGAGAGGGTGAGAACACTAATAGACTTCATGATCCTATCATCCTTCTTGTTTGGTCGAATCTCGAAATTCGAAATAGCAAATAGAGGTGAAAGTGATTGTTTGCCACAAGTATTATACTTTGCTTGTGCAATTGATCACCACGATCCTACAGATGCATTGCAGTGTGGAATGTATACAAACAATGGTAGAAAGCTTAAATGGTCATCAGACACCATTTTGGAACTGTCAGAAAAAGCCAAGCGAATGTGGTCTTCCATATTAGATCATATCGCCCCTAGACAAGCAGCACAAGTAGCACAAGCCACCTGGAGCAAGTTTAAACGCAGGTTTCTTATCTCCTGCCCACACCAATCATTAGGCTCAAGGCATCGCAGATCCCAAGGGTCACCATCTGGCCAGCTAACAAAGACACTAAAAGGCAACCTAAATAGGACCCTCCACCTACTTCAGAGAGAGCCTAGAAATGCAGCCCTGAGGACACTGGTGTCTACTTCCAGGTCCACTGACAGGGTTCATTTGTGGAAATGTCAAAGAAATGTGGCTACCAGCCTGGCAGCCGGGCTCCTGTATGCGTTGAAGACAAACAGGCACGCACAGTTCTGGAAGCGTGTAAACAGCCTAAGCACCGTAACACATCCTCACTCCACAATTAATATCGCAGAGTCCTCCTGACATCAATATCTTTTCTGCCATATTGGCCCCTTGATTTAGGAAGCAACTCAGGGTGAGGGCCCTTCGAGCCAGGAAATAACTTACGACCAGGCACTGGGAGCTGCTCAATGCTCCGCTGAGTAACTCAACAGCTTTCGAATTCTCCCGGAAGCAGTCAGGAGAATCACCAAGAGTCAGAGGGAGGGAGCCCCAGACCCCAATGGCGTCCCCACTGCACTGTTTAAAGAAGATCTGGATTTTTTGGGCAAAACATCTTGCAGTACTTTACAACAGTACAATTGCCACTAGTGTCCTTCCGCATTCATGGAGAGGCTCGATAATCTCCCCAATCTTCAAAGGGGCTCAGTCAGCAACCCAGCAAACTATCTGGTAATTGCACTTTTAGGTGTCGAGTCCAAGTACTTTGTGCTGTGTGTCCTGGAAGAACTAGAAGCCTGGGCTGCACATAATGACCTAATTCTATTTAACCAAACAGGCTTTTCCAAAAGGGTCAGCACAACTGATAATCTCATGGCTATGTTGTTATCATTCGATCAAAGTTGGTGCACCAATAAGCCCCTCCTCCTCTAATTCATAAACTACAAGGTCGCATTCAATTGTGTAGACAGAGGGAAACTAAGGGCCAACCTTGCAAAGTGGGGTATTCCGGTTCGTTTGTTAAATGCAATAACTCTTCTCCACAGAAACTCTCTGGTGAGATTCAAATTGGTTGATGGCACGTACCTCTCCAGGGAAATACCAACTTCACAGCACCTGCAACAGGGGAGCGTACTGGCTCCTCTACTTTTCAATCTTTTTCTAGCTGATTTACCATCAAGGTTGGACGAAGTTAACTCTCATCCTCCAAGTCTGGGGAAAGCGGCTATGGGATGTTTGTTGGTGTACATCAATCTCATGTTTTATGTTACACCAGAGTAGGACTACAGAGGTTACTTAATGCCACGATTTAATACTCTGAAGAAAATGATGCTCTTGTCATCAACCTGGGTAAATCTAAAACAATGTCTTTCAGAGCAACAACATGACACTGGCATCAGCAGTACCTGGGCAACAGCAAAATAGAGTCTGTGTGTGAATACAAATACCAGGTTGACTGTGTAGTGTGGTTAGTTTTATGTATCCTTTGCGCATTAGCTTCAGGCTTTAGGCCTTTGTGCACTTTGCCCTGGATGTATTTTATTCATTTGCTTGCAGCTTAGAGCCTCTGTGCACTTTGCTCTAAATGCTTTTTATTAGGCTTCGTAATGTTATTTTTCAAATAGCCAGTTCTACGGTCTTGTTTTTTATTCATATCACACTGTTTAGTGTACTTCAGCACAGGAGTTCTCCATAACACATTCCTGTTCACTCTGTGCTTCAGTCAAGGATACAGTCTGGTACATTGTCGATAGACGTGGTATGAGTTTAGTCTTTGGCATTCCTGCGTAGGGACATTTTGTGATCACGCTGACATGTTAGTTATAAAATCACTTCCTTGTCCCAATACACGCAAGAGGGAGATTCCGACCAGGGAACCACAACTAGACGCTGACTGCCTCGTTGCAGATGCTGAACCAAGATCACAGGCCTTTGCTCAGGTATGAGGGCTGATGTCTCCCCAGTGACTCAGAAAGGCAAGTTAGAAGCTTAACATGCTGTGCTCGAAATAGAACAAGCAGAGGGAGAGTAGAAACTATTAGACACGATGATCGCTTTGTTTTTATGTTTTACTCTCCTGGTGACTATTTCAATCCTACTGTGTTGTATGGTTCTGGTTATTGCGGCTCACTCCTTATTATCTAAAATACAGTCGTTTTATTAAAACATTATATAAAACTTATACTGCCTTTGTCATTTGTATATGAGATCATACTGTAAATGAGAGAGTTGGTTTGGATCTGAGTGACCACGACTTCCCTGAGAAGTTCCAAAGATGTCATGCGCTCGGCTGCCCAATCATCTCTTCCCCGTGGGAGAAATGAGGCACTGCTAGTTAGCCGGAGCAAAAACCGGATTTAGGGTGACAGAGTTCCTTACACGTGGGTCAGACTCAGTCCCCCACACCGTTATCGATCCTGCTGCTTAGAAATCCAGTAGTCTCATTTAGGATAATGAGAGTCCACGTGACATGGCGCCGCCAACGATTGGTCTGGCTCTAATATTTAGGTCCGACTGACTCTCTCGGTCTCATATATATTTTGACTCCTCGGTTCCGTAAGCGGAGACGTCCGTGGGGCTGAGGGTTTCCGCCACCACGGGATAGGTACATCCTATTACTTAGTGGTTGGTTGTTCAAGCTTGAACTTTGAAAGGAAAAACCCCGTTATTGGTGTGCCTTCTCTACCCAGGTGCTGTTTTTCTCTAGATGGCGAATCCGGTAGTGGTGCAAGTAGCGCTTAATATGCGACACCCGCTCACAGGACATCTGATAGCACATGGACTGACGGTCCAGGGGGGTCCGGTCACTTTTGTGGTGGACGCCCATGCAGCCTATAGAACAGAACTTTTTTATTCTTGGGTCGTATTTCCAGCAGTTGATGGGGGTACAAACAATTTTCACGAATACACTGTTGCGAATGTCCCTGGACAATACAGGGCTTATGCATACTTAGAGATACCTTTATCTTATCAAGAACACCATAATTGGCTTGATGGCGCCCTCCCACACACAGTAGCACAAGTTAGGTTAGGTCCACTGAGTAATGATGGTCCTACCTGCCCTTTATTGGCTACATATACACCTCATCCTGCGGCTGCTCAATTGACAGTGGTTGAAGTTCGTCGTTTATATACAGACTTAACGGCTACATATAGACGATTAGTTCAGTTTGTCATGCAGACACTAAATACAAACGCAGTGCGTGCTGCTCCGGCGCACCCACAGGCGGTGGTTCCGGGTATCAATCTGGCCACTGTACACTCAGTATGGGTAAGGTACCGGCTAAACGTGAGGAAACTCCATTTTGGCTGGTGCAAAAAATTAATACGCTGGAAGCAGTGTTTCCCCATACGGGACCTCAGGATGAACATAGAATATTGACGATGTGTTTGCCGTATGGGATGGTTCCTCCAGTGGACCTTTGTAATACCTGGGGCACGGTGTTTGCCGCGCTCTACACTACGGCACACGGTACACCGACATTAGCTAATTTACCGGAAGTGCTTAAAAAATTCAAGATGAATATGGGGCTGCTCCTGCCTTAGATTTGGGCATGCAGTTAATGGGCAATTTTGCTGCAGTTTCTTCTATTATTTTGAGTAATCTCAAGGGAGAGGCAGTAGCACTAGCAGTGCGAATGCGTCTTCGGGACGTTCCGCAGATTAATCAGGAGCGGGAACTTCCGAGAATAATAGCAGAGACATATTCCAGTATTGGTCGCGATAGCCTAGGGGCTAGACCGCATAAACCCCAATTACAGGGTAAAAATAATAAAGACAATGCTAAACAACAGCAACCTGAGGGTACTAAAAAGCGCTGGGAAAAGAAACAGCAAACACCTAAGAAAGATGGGGGACAGTCTCCACAACCGGAGACCCCGCAGAATAGGTATAATCTCAGGAATAGGGATAATTTGAAGACGCCTGATAGATATCAATATACTGATACACGCCAATCTCGTTCCTTTCAGGACTCCTCAGAGAAGAGAAGTGAGAGAGGTGGGCGGTCAGAGCGGAGAACGGAGTACGTGAAACCAAGACAGGATTCACAACGCTCAACGGAGGTTTCTATTAAACAAGAAGAGAAACCGCTGCAACAAAAACAGCAATTTAAAAAGAAGAAAGTGGCAGCAGTCTCAGTTAGACATGCCGCTCAAGAAGAGAGTTCTCTTGACGAACAAGACATGGGCGTTGGCACTGTTAGACAGCGCGGCAAAGGTCACAATAGTTCGCCGGAGTCTTCTAGAGCATCTGGAGGTGAAAGCAACTGATGACTTCATACAAGTCGAAACGGCGGATATGCGAGTCTCTGATCCTGATAGAGTATATAAAGTGACTCTGCGATTAGAAGGGGACATTGACCGCATTGTACACGCCATCTTTTGGGACCATGTGGTAAAATCATATGATGTTCTGCTGGCCGAACAGGATTGGCCACCTGACTTTGTTCGCGACTGTCCGGTTGGGGAGGAGGTTATTACACCTTCCTTCTCACCACTTGTTCCGAGAGAACTAGCGGAGTCCTATAGTAAAACATGGGCTCTAGCACAGGCTCCCGCCCGATATAGAAATAACGTGGGGTGGGATAGACAATCACCTTATCATGTAATTCCAATAAAGGGCGAACCTCAGCCACAGCCGCAGTATCCTATCAAATTTGAGGCAAGGGCATCGGTTAGGAAACTTCTTACACAATTGGAGTACCAGGGTGTAATTGAGCCCTGTGTCTCGCCGATGAATAATCCCTTATTTCCGGTTGCTAAACCGGACCATTCATATAGGATAGTGGTGGATTACAGACATTTAAATGGTCATACACGCACATATGCAATACAGAATTCACATAGCGCAGCGCTTATGAATAATATAGTGCGTAAGAAATACAAAACAACGTTAGATATCTCGAATGGATTTTTCTGCCAAAATATAGCGCCCGAAAGTCGGGACTATACCAGTTTCAGTGCGTTTGGCTCTCAGAAAAAGTTTTGTCGTTTGCCTCAGGGGTATAAGAATAGCCCAGGCCTGTTTTCAGCTCGTGTGACTGAAATACTGCACGAGTTGGACCCTGAAGCGTTATCATATGTTGATGACATATATCTGACAGACGATGAGATTCTGCAACATCTAAGGCGTGTATCGCGCATTGTTGTGGGGTTTGCGGAAATTGGCTATAAGTTTAATTTTAAGACATCAAAGATTGCCTTCCTCAGCGTCATTTTCCTGGGATATGAGTTGTCGAGTGAGGGCAAGAGCTTAGCGCCACATTTTTTGGAGAAATATGCTTTATTGCAGCCTCCTAATACGGTTCGGAAGCTCCAGTCATTGTTGGGGTTTTTGAATTTTGGCAGAACTTACATTCCTGATTATACTACGCGTATAAAACCATTATACGAGTTGATTCGTCCGAATTTTTCGAGTAGATTTTGGACGATTGAGCATACACATATACTACGAGATTTGCAAACTGATCTCTTAGCAGTTAAACATTTACACACACGGGACAATAAAATGCATTTAGTCATCAGGGTGATACCTGGGGCTGTTGGGTTTACATATGTCACCTTTAATGAGGGTGAGACAGTCCTGATTGCATACAAGTCCCACTTGTATTCGGCTGCAGAACAACGATTTGCGCAAACTGAGAAAATACTCACTGCCGTACAGATGGCTGTGATTAAAGAAAGACCTCTTGCTCAGGGCCAACGCATTATTGTCGTTTCCCCGATTCCGGCCTTAGAGGCTGTTACAGAAGCGAGTGTCCCTAATTCGAAAGCTTTACACCCGCAATGGATACAATGGGCTACGTCTTTGACAGCCACTGATGCAGATTACATATTTGACCCTAAACTGCAGACTCAAGAATTTCTTCAATATGAAATGGAGTACCCAGTCCCTGCTGGCACATTGCCTACTGACCAATATCAGGTGGTCATGTATACCGATGGCTCTGCGCAACCAGCGGTTGGGACTAAACAACAGTATTCTGCTGCATGTGAGGTGGTGAGCGGCACGATGGAGGGGGAAGTGTTCTGCCCCCGACATACTTATACTAAAACCTTGGGAGATTGCACGGCACAGCTGGCTGAGCTCAAAGCTCTATTGTTAGCGTTGGAGCACGCGGATCCATCGATTTTAACCTTGCTGGTCTGTGACTCCTACTACTGTGTACAGTCTTTCAATGAATATCTACACTATTGGAAGTTGAATGGGTTCAGAGATTCTAAAGGCAACACCATTAAACACAAAATGTTGTGGGGTAAGGTTGCGGATCTGAAAGAAACGCTTCCTAAGGTCGATGTTGTGCATACACTTGGACACCAGCGCGTTGGGACACACATTGCTGGGAATGCTTTGGCTGATGAAGCAGCAAAGTCGGCAGTGGTTGTTGCCACTGTGGCCGCAGTGACTCGTTCGAGTTCCAAACCAGACACAGAGATTGCGGCTGCCATACAAGCTACGGCTGATGGCACGCCATTTCCTAAAGGATTTCCTTCTAAGTATCGTTACTGCTTTAGTAGTGCGTTCAATGCTGTTGTTAATATTCCAGGCATTGGTGTACGTGATTTACCAAATAAAATTGAGAGACCTCGATTAATTTCTGCAGCACATGAGGGGGCGGCATCTGCACATGCTGGTGTGGCTGCCACTATTTCGCTTTTACAGGCTCGTTACTGGTGGTCTGGTCTCTATAAAGAGAAAGCAATATGTCCTTTGTTGTGATGTTTGTCAACAAATTAAAGCTTCTTCGGCTAGACGCCCGCAGCAGACGCCCCTTCTAATTTCGAACAAACCTTTACAGTGTGTGTACTTGGATCATTGTGGTCCATTGACCCCAGACAGTGCATACAAATATATCTTGGTTGCTGTAGATTCGTGCTCCAGATTTGTGTGGGTCTGGCCACAGCGCTCGGCTGACGCTCGGACTGTTATTAAAGATTTGCACATCTTTGTCGATATATTTGCAGTTGCGGCTTTTCATTCGGACCAGGGCCCTGCTTTTGCCTCTAAGGCATTCAGGGACACCATGGCTTCGTTGGGGGTCCAACTCTAATTCTCATTTCCATTTCATCCCGAGGGAAATTCTGTTGTGGAGCATTTAAATCGTGATTTAAAGCAATCCTTGACGGCCAGAGTTATAGGTACGGGTCGTAGTTGGCTAGCCCACCTGTATGGAGTACAGAGAGCACTTAATAACTTGCCTAGAAGGTCACTGGGGGGTCATACTTCATATGAGTGCCTGTTTAGAACACAAATGTATGTTCCTGATCTAGATGGTCCTGGTGTGGAGGCGGCAGATACGCCCTTTGACATAAATGATCGTGTCACTGTTTTGCAGGATTTACAACAATTCCGTGAAGATAACTCTTCTGCAGGTGCTGCCTCCTCAGGAATTAAGGATGAGCCAGTGACTCCTACTGGTTAGATACCCAGGATTGGGGATCTAGTGTGTGAAAAGGTCACAGTAAAGAAAGAATCTGGTCCTTCTTATCGAGCACCAGTCCCTGTGTTAGGGGTTAGCGGCACGAGAACTGTGATTTTACCGCCGCTGCAAGGGGCCAAAGGAAATCGCTTTGTTTCCATTGATAATGTCAAGTTACAACATGTGGCCGATTCTGCACAGCAGACCAAGTGTCACGACTCACGTGCTGCTTGCGCCTGGAATTTGCAGATCTGGTGGCGTGAATCTTCAATGTTCGGCTTTGGCCCAAAAAGGGGCGACTCTTTCTGGTAGCCACGGTGCTGTAGGCAATGGAGACACCAAGAACAGACCGTGCCCTTCAGAAAGTAGCACCAGAGGGAAAAAACCCCTTAAAAAGGGGAAAAAACCTCCAAACAGGAAGACTCCTGGAGAAAAACAAGAACAAACAAACAGGAATCCAAAAGGAGCAAAAATCAGAAAACACAGAATGCAGAATCCAAAACCAAAAGGCAAGGAAATCAGGAGCGAAGACACTAACTGAGCAGAAAGTGTTGCAGCGCAAAGAAAGAGGAAAAACACAGCCCTTATATACCAAAAAACAGGAAGTGACCCACAGGAAGTAAAAGGACACCATCTTAGATAGGGAAACAATACATAGAACAGAATAGTAGAGGAACCATAGAGAATAGGGAACAAGGAATGCTGGGAAAGCACAGGAATCTGGGAAGGAGGAAAAAACATAAAGAAAGGCACACAACAGACTGCAAAAAAGAGGAAAGGACAAAGAAACAAAGAAAAACAGGTAAGAGGGTTCAGTGAAAGGCAGAAGGAAGAACGAGGCCCCAAGCAAATCTGGGGCCTCGAAACGCGCAGGAGAGGCTGGGGGCGCGCCGCGTCTTAATAACGCAGTGCGCGGCCCGAGCCGAACGCCCGGCAGAAGTCGAGCTCTCGGCTCGCGCCGCGCGGTGCGGCGCGACAGTAGGTCCCCCTCCCGAAGGCCCAGGTTTAAGAGGGAATAAACAGTGAAAGCGTTGAATCAGGAGAGGAGCGTGAACGGAAGAGGCATCTTCCCATGAACATTCACTGAGAGGATAACCCTTCCAATGAATCAGATACTGAAGTCGTTTATGAAAAAGACGAGAGTCACAAATTTCCTGCACTTCATATTCAGGAACATCATCCACAAGGACAGGAGGTGGACAAGGAAACTGACGTGAGTAAGGATCAGGCACATAAGGTTTAAGCTGAGAAACATGAAAAACCGGATGGATCTTCCATGTATGGGGTAAGTGAAGACGGACAGTGACAGGATTGACCAACTGGAGAATACGGAAAGGCCCATAGTAACGAGGTGTGAACTTGTTTTGAGAGAGACGTGAGGGCAAGAATTTGGAGGAGAGCCAGACTTTATCGTGCAGATGATAATTTGGATTGGTTGTACGTCTCTTGTCTGCAGCCTTCTTCATATACCTCTTGGTATGTAACAAATTAGATCGAATTAGTTTATGGAGTTGGAGAAGGCGTTTGGAGAAATAGGTAATAGCAGGTAGAGGAGAGTTGGATTGTGGAGAAGTAGGGAAAGAGGTAGGATGAAAACCATAGGAACAGAAAAAGGAAGTGACCTTGGAGGCACTATGGACTGAGTTATTGTAGGAAAATTCAGCTAAAGAGAGGTAAGTGCTCCAGTTACTTTGGGTAGAATTGCAAAAGCATCGAAGATATTGCTCTAGTCCTTGGTTCAGACGCTCAGTCTGTCCGTTGGTCTGAGGATGGAACCCTGAAGACAGTGCTCTATTTATATTCAGTGTTTTACAAAAATGCTTCCAAAATCGGGAGATGTACTGAGGTCCTCTATCAGATATTATGGTATGTGGAAGTCCATGGAGACGGAAGACATGATCTTTGAATATTTGACTTAGTTCTTGAGAAGTAGGCAGCTTTTTTAGGCCAGTGAAATGAGCCATCTTTGTGAAAGAATCCACTGTGACCATGATAACCCGGTTTCCTGCTGATGGTGGGAGTGAACACATAAAATCAGTAGAGATAGTATGCCATGGGGCCGATGGAACAGGCAAAGGCTGTAGTAATCCTGCCGGTCTGGTGTGAGGTATTTTGACTTGGGCACATATGGGACAGGCCTGAACGTATTTTTCCACATCCAGTTTCCAGGTAGGCCACCAGAAAAATCGTGAAAGTAGTTCTTGTGTGGCTTTGATGCCTCTATGACCAGCTACAGGGGAATCATGGCACATTTGTAATGCTTTCTTTTGCACCTTGTTTGTAGGGAGGAATATCAGGTCTTGGTAATAAAAATATCCTTGTTTCTTGTACAATAATGGTCTTAGTTCTTCTATGTCATGGTCCGATAGGTTGGCGTATTCTTGTTGTACTTCTTCCAGGAAAGATTGAGCCACTCCAATGATCTTACTGGGTTCTAGAAGATACTGGGATGAGGAAGGAGAACACTCTGGATATCGGCGAGACAGAGCATCAGCCAGAATGTTTTGAGATCCTGGAATATATGTAATATAAAAATCGTACTGACTGAAGAAAAAGGCCCAGCGGGCCTGACGACTATTCTGGCATACAAAATTTCTTAAACATTGTAAATTACGGTGGTCTGTCCTCACCTCAAATGGTTCCTTGGAACCCATCAGAAACTGTCTCCACTCAAGGCAGGCTGTTTTCAGAGCCAATAATTCCCTTTCAAGTACGGAATAATGTTGTTCAGCTGTGGAAAGGATATGAGACAAATAGAAAACAGGATGTTCAAGGCCATCATCCTCTTGTCGTTGGAGTAAGACAGCTCCGATGGCTCTCTCAGAAGCATCAGTTACTACTATAAATTGTTTGGTGGTATCTGGATGTCTTAAGATGGGGGCTTGGGTGAAGGCTCTCTTTAAGCTTTGAAAGGCTGCTTCAGCAGCCTCAGTCCAGACAAACCCCTTCTTTAAATTGTCCTTCTTTAAGGTGTGAGTTATGTGGCTAGTCTGACTGGCAAAGTCTAGAATGAATTGTCGATAGAAGTTTGCTAAACCTAGGAAACATTGTGTTTCTTTTATGGTAGAAGGAGAAGGCCACTCTAGGATAGCTTGTACCTTTTCTTGATCCATAGCTATGCCGGTGGGACTTAAATGATAGCCCAGATATTTGACTTCCGTCATGTCGAACTCACATTTCTCTGGTTTGCAAAATAGTTGATGATCACGAAGTCTTTGAAGAACTTGTTTCACATGGGAAGTATGGAGTTCAGGATTTCTAGAATAAATAAGAATATCATCTAGGTAGATCACGACTGTCTGATTCAGTAGGTCTGAAAACACTGAGTCCATAAATCTCTGGAAGATTGCGGGGGCGTTAGTAAGACCAAACGGCATAACCCTATATTCAAAATGGCCAAATGGGGTCCTGAATGCTGTCTTCCATTCGTCGCCTTCTCTTATGCGTAAAAGGTGGTAGGCTCCTCGTAAATCCAATTTAGTAAAACGTTGGGCCCCTCTGATTGCTTCCAGTATGTCCCTGATGAGAGGCAAAGGATAACGATCTTTAATGGTAATTTTATTCAGACCTCGAAAATCCAGGCATGGACGAAGATCCTTAGTCTTCTTGGGCACAAAAAAGAGAGGAGCCCCAGCCGGAGACGACGATGGAACAATAAGACCACTCTGTATATTTTCGTCCAGATACTCCTTTAGAACTTCCTTTTCGGGTTCCGTGAGGGAGTACATCCTTCCAAAAGGAACAATTGTGCCGGGTTCCAATGGAATTGCACAATCATATTCTCGATGTGGAGGTAGCACAGGTTTTGACGGTTTTTGGAAAACATCCTGAAACTCCAAATAGTGGTCTGGGACCCCTTGGACCGTATTAATGGACATACCAGTGGCACCTTCAGTAGCTAAGGATCTTTTCGGAGACCAATACTTGTCGGAAGTAAAACAGTTCTCATGACAAAATTGCGAAGACAAAGAGACTGTCCGGGTAACCCAATTTATATATGGGTTATGTCTGATGAACCACGGAATTCCAAGAATGATGGTATGGTTAGGGGACGTAATAAGATCGAAGGAGATGTGTTCTTGATGGTTTCCCACCTGTAGACTTAACATCAGGGTAGTGGTGTCTACAGGACCAGAGGATATCAAAGATCCATCCACAGTGTGTACCTGTTCGGGTACTTCTTTTGCTTGAGTAGGAACTAGGTTAGCAGCAGCCCACGTCTTGTCCATGTATATACCACTAGCACCACAATCTAGTAATGCCATAGTCTTTTCTTGACGACCGTCAGGAAGTTGTAACAGGACAGGAAAGATGAACAAGGCAGTTGTATTGTCATTAAAGGAGCTGATGGAAGGTATAGCTGTAGATTCCGTCCCCTCCCTTCTTACAGAGGACGGGAGGTGGCGTTTCCCGAAGGCCTGGACGGACGTACTGGACAGGTACGGAGCATGTGACCAGCAGAACCACAATACAGGCACAACCCTCTCTTGCGTCTGTCTTCTCGTTCACTAGCAGAGAGCGGACCTCGGGTAGTATCCACCTGCATGGGTTCCCCTTCGATGTCTCTAGCAGGAGTGCGAGGTTCCTCGGAACGCTGCAGGTATGCACGTGAGCTACTTGGCTGGGCAAACCCTCTACTCCTTTTCTTTTCCGATCTCCGTTCCTGAAGACGATATTCGATGGACAGTGCTTGATCCATCAGGCCACGAAGATCTTCCGCTCTGGTAGAATGCACTAGTTCATCCTTTATTTCTTCTTTGAGTCCTCTACGAAATAATGTTACCAGAGTACGTTCCACCCAAGTGGTCTCTGCCGCCAGCTGACGAAAACGGGTTATATATTGCAGGACGTCTTGGGAGCCTTGTTGGATGTCGCACAAGGCTTCTTCAGCGGAAGCTTCCAATCCAGGACGGCTAAACATCTGTTTGAAGCGACTCACAAAGGTGGAATAGTCTGACAATACAGGGTCGTTGGAGGACACCATCGGGGTTGCCCAGGCCAAGGCTGGACCGGATAAGGCACTGATAAGATAACCCACCTTGGTCCTGTCGTGGGAGAATTGAGTAGGTCGGAAGGCGAAATACACCGTTAAAGCATCCAAGAACTCGCGAAGCTTGGTTGGTTCACCAGAGAAACAAGGGGTAGAAGCGGAGATTGTCGGAACATCACTGGTGCGGAGGGCCAAAGCCTGTCGTAACGCAGCATTTTCATTACGTAGTTGTTGCAATTCCTGGGCTTGTTGCTGAATCGTGGTCAACAGAGATTGCTCCGGATCTGCAGCAGCCGCCACTGTATTATCCATGGTGTTTGAGGACGCCGGAATGGTTAGGCGCTGCAATCTGTCACGACTCACGTGCTGCTTGCGCCTGGAATTTGCAGATCTGGTGGCGTGAATCTTCAATGTTCGGCTTTGGCCCAAAAAGGGGCGACTCTTTCTGGTAGCCACGGTGCTGTAGGCAATGGAGACACCAAGAACAGACCGTGCCTTTCAGAAAGTAGCGCCAGAGGGAAAAAAACCCTTAAAAAGGGGAACAAACCTCCAAACAGGAAGACTCCTGTAGAAAAACAAGAACAAACAAACAGGAATCCAAAAGGAGCAAAAATCAGAAAACACAGAATGCAGAATCCAAAACCAAAAGGCAAGGAAATCAGGAGCGAAGACACTAACTGAGCAGAAAGTGTTGCAGCGCAAAGAAAGAGGAAAAACACAGCCCTTATATACCAAAAAACAGGAAGTGACCCACAGGAAGTAAAACGACACCATCTTAGATAGGGAAACAATACATAGAACAGAATAGTAGAGGAACCATAGAGAATAGGGAACAAGGAATGCTGGGAAAGCACAGGAATCTGGGAAGGAGGAAAAAACATAAAGAAAGGCACACAACAGACTGCAAAAAAGAAGAAAGGACAAAGAAACGAAGAAAAACAGGTAAGAGGGTTCAGAGACCCCTGGGACAGTGAAAGGCAGAAGGAAGAACGAGGCCCCAAGCAAATCTGGGGCCTCGAAACGCGCAGGAGAGGCTGGGGGCGCGCCGCGTCTTAATAACGCGGTGCGCGGCCCGAGCCGAACGCCCGGCAGAAGTCGAGCTCTCGGCTCGCGCCGCGCGGTGCGGCGCGACACCAAGAGGGACACCCAGTAGTTTCGGAATCCCTCTCACTACTGGGGAAGAAGTCCTGCTGCAGGTGATTTACACCGATGCTGTTTCCTCTCCGAGCTTGGGGAGGGTGGAAGATGATCTTGCGATTGTTCCACAGACAACGATTAATTTGGAATCTTTTGATCAAGTTGCTGTACGTTCTACTGATGTTTCTGAACAGGTGGTTTATAGTGTGCCAAGGCGGGAGCCTCCATCTGCTTCTTTGTTCACAGTTGCACCTTTTGCAAGAACTGCCTCTGGCTGCTTCAACGACACTGATTATGCAGTGTCCGGCTCCTCGTCCTCGATGTCTTCAGTCCGAGGTCCACGTAAGCTGCTGTGTTGGCTTAAACGCACATAATTTGTTTTTCCTTGGAACTATTTGTGGCTTTTTATGGCTGTAATGACTATTTTTTTGTGGTTGGGATTTGTGGTTACTTTTTTTCTAGTAATACATGGTCATTTTCTTCCTGAACGATCTGACATTGAGCACGTGGAGACTGTGTTAAAACCACATTTTTCGTCTCATATGGTTCGAAGAGACTTGTCCAATGTAAACATTTCTGCAATACCGATTCCGGATGGGATTGTGTGGGATAAAGTAATGTTTGATATATATGGTCCCACTGAATTGATTCAAATATCGTATGCCTCAAGTTATCAATGAATGATATTGTTATACCAGGCATTGTTTCTGATGATTGGGATGTGAAGACAGTGGATTCTATGCTGACAGACTTACAATATTATATTGTCTATGACGATGAAGATGCTTACCTATTTAGAGATAATCATGGTGACATGTTTTGCTACAACTATTATGGACACCATTTTATTCATAAAGCAAGTAGCCCTAAGTCCATATTTGATTATGTGCAATGGGAACATTGCCCAACTCCTCCACAAAAACGTATTATGATAAATTTGCATATTTTTCTGGGCATAATCAACAAAATGCTAAGTCTTACTATTTTAAAGTTACTCCGTATGCTAATAAGCAAATGTTATTGACCGATACTAAATTACTGTATTCAAATTTGTTTGTGTCTAAACTTTCGGTTGAGGGGTATGAATATTGGTTTAAGACTGTTGATTTGAAAAGTGTCTGGGGAATGAAAAATTGGCAAATGCAGGGCAGGGACACATTATTTAGAGCATGTATTATCCCTGTGCAGATGATTTTCCTCAATGACACAGTACAACAGACTAGCTGTTTGGGCTTGGCAACGATTAGAGAGTTGAATTTGCCTAGTATACCTGTCCCTTCCAAATTGAACAATTGGCAGCGATATGTAAATGCTACGTTTAGTGAGTTTACACACTGGGTCCAGAATGGTACGCTTAACACTTCATTGGTACATCCGGGCGGGTGGTTATTATGGCCTGTAGACACTAATAAGTGTCATCAATGTTTTGTCACCTCTTCAGGGGGGTTCAGGACTACTAGGGCAGACCCTTGTTACATTTCACCAGAACATGCTGATATTATAACTACATACAGCGTGGGAAAGCTTTGTCAGCAATGGTTGAAGTCGTCCACGCTGGATGTAGTTAAATCACATCTCACGTTACTGTCTAATGATACTGACTTACAAGATTTTTTGTCAGGACCTAGGGTACCACAGAAGAAACAATTTTTATACAAAGTTTATAATGAGATTTGGAAGCTTTCACAGCAGGAGGCAGCGGCCCGGTTGAGGCAAATTGATCAGGAAAACCTGATGCAGGCTTTGTCTGTTGTAGATAATGGCATGCATACCCTTTCTGACCATGTTTACACAATTGACAGCATTGTTTCCTCTGCTATAGACATTATTAAATCAGATATGTCTTCTTTATATCATGGGCAGAGTCAGACGCGGTCCATCATGCAGCTGGGTTGGACTCTTCAGACCTTAAAGGCAGGTCGCGTTCCGTGGTAGCACATTCGTGCCAGGGAGATCTTTGTCTCCTTTAATTTAACTTGTCAACAACAGCTGATGGCTAAAAAGGAAGCGATGTATGTCATGTTGAATATTGAAAAACTGGAAAAACTGCCTTTCACGGTTGCTGAGATTCCGTCAGCTGAGTGGTTGATTCATTGGGTAATTAATCTGCCTATCTCCACTCTGCAATTTACTTCTTGTTTGAGGCACATTCCGGTGGGAAGATATGAACGGTTGGGAGACAGTTACATACACGAGGTGTGGGAGCTTCCCTTTCTATGCAGATGTATTAATGGTTTGAGGGAGGTTTTTCTTAGCAGTAGTGAATGCGAAACTTCTGTCAGCCATTCCATGGTTTGTAAACAGCTGTCCTTGCACGGAGCGTGTAACGATTCGATTGCTAACTTAGCTTGTTATCTGAAGGGAGTTCCAGTCCTGGTTATTAAAAACACTTTCCAGGTGCTTTCCAACGGCAGTTACATTGTTCTTAACAGCGAACGCTGCTGTGGCATGCGTGCCGGAATAGTTTACGTTGTCGTTGTCACCAAGGCCGTTACGTGCTGCGGGAATGTGTTGTTTCCCCCCACTCAAATTAGGGAGGTAGCCGACATCTGGCCTCATATTGCTACTTCCAAGGTTAATTTCGACAAGTTGAGTCGACTGAAGGCTTTATTGTTTCAAAAACGTGTGGTCCTTACATCTGCTAGCGAGACCTACGCACTACAGGTGGCAAGGTCATCAGCGGAAATACAGTCCCTTTTGAATACTAACTTTCCGAGTCACTTTGGTGAACTTGTGGGACGAATATTTAATGCGTCCAGCACTGCTGGAATTGCTAACTTTTTCAAAGCCGTTGGTGTTGGTTTTGCTCACACCTTCTCTTCCATATTCGGTTTGATACCTTCGGCTATACACTCTATTTTCTGAAGCATTTTTGGGGGTTTCCCGATTACTTTGGCTTTGTTGGCTGGAGTCTTGCTATTGTTGCTATTTTTACGCAATGGCTGTCCCGCCACGACGAGATCCTGTATTGCTGCTCCTGTCAGCGCAGCTGTGTGGTGAACGTGTGATGCAGCATTTTGGAGCAACACTCCGGGGACATTTGGAGTGTGACCGGTCTCTGTCATTCCGACCAGTTTTGGATTGTGTGCAACCCGTGTTTCGGTGCCTTTGGTGCTCGTTTGAACATGCACTGGCTTTCTGTCTCTCACTGCAGCGCCCTCCAGTGGTCGAAACTGATCTGTTGATGTTCCCGATTAGGGCTCATTCCCAGACTTGTGAACTACGGTTGCGTTTGCTTCGTGAGGCGGTTTATGAGATTCCCTTCCTGGAGGAAGATGGTGTTGTCTCATTCATAGGCCCTGCACGGTGTGCCGCCCTGAATGGTTTTGGGGCTTTGGAACACACCTGCTCCATGGTACTTTGTGGCGTGGATCTTCCGATATTGACATATATCAAAGTGGAGGAGCTCCTACGTTCTATTGCTTCTGTCTGACAATTGGATTTTTGTTCTCTCCTGCAAAATTGACACTATATTGAATTTGGATTTATCGTCACATGTTTCCTAAATTTATGACTTTGTTGTCTTCTGACCTTGTCGAAATATATAGTTTTATGTATTGTTTATATTTGGGGCATACTTTTATATTATTGGAACCACTTGCTACCGACAAGGGGAGGGTGTAGTGTGGTTAGTTTTATGTATCCTTTGCGCATTAGCTTCAGGCTTTAGGCCTTTGTGCACTTTGCCCTGGATGTATTTTATTCATTTGCTTGCAGCTTAGAGCCTCTGTGCACTTTGCTCTAAATGCTTTTTATTAGGCTTCGTACTGTTATTTTTCAAATAGCCAGTTCTATGGTCTTGTTTTTTATTCATACCACACTGTTTAGCGTACTTCAGCACTGGAGTTCTCCATAACACATTCTTGTTCACTCTGTGCTTCAGTCAAGGATACAGTCTGGTACATTGCCGGTAGACGTGGTATGAGTTTAGTCTTTGGCATTCCTGCGTAGGGACATTTTGTGATCACGCTGACATGTTAGTTATAAAATCACTTCGTTGTCCCAAGTGTAAGAAGGAGATTCCGACCAGGGAACCACAACTAGACACTGACTGCCTCGTTGCAGATGCTGAACCAAGATCACAGGCCTTTGCTCAGGTATGAGGGCTGATGTCTCCCCAGTGACTCAGAAAGGCAAGTTAGAAGCTTAACATGCTGTGCTCGAAATAGAACAAGCAGAGGGAGAGTAGAAACTATTAGACACGATGATCGCTTTGTTTTTATGTTTTACTCTCCTGGTGACTATTTCAATCCTACTGTGTTGTATGGTTATGGTTATTGCGGCTCACGCCTTATTATCTAAAATACAGTCGTTTTATTAAAACATTATATAAAACTTATACTGCCTTTGTCATTTGTATATGAGATCATACTGTAAATGAGAGAGTTGGTTTGGATCTGAGTGACCACGACTTCCCTGAGAAGTTCCAAAGATGTCATGCGCTCGGCTGCCCAATCATCTCTTCCCCGTGGGAGAAATGAGGCACTGCTAGTTAGCCGGAGCAAAAACCGGATTTAGGGTAACAGAGTTCCTTACACGTGGGTCAGACTCAGTCCCCCACACCGTTATCGATCCTGCTGCCTAGAAATCCAGTAGTCTCATTTAGGATAATGAGAGCCCACGCGACAACTGTAATGGCTCATTTAAACCTCATTTGGAAAGTCTCAGATGGAAATTCATTTGTCGTCCTTCTGCATTTCAACTCGTCAAAAATGCTATTTGCACTTCAACATATCTCCCTTTACTGAAATCCATCCAAGCCAAACTAATCCCCACAATAACATACAGAAGTGAAGCATTGAGAAGCAGAGGTGGGAGCAATTGGATAAAATGATTATTAAGCTCTTCAAGGCAATATTCTGTCTACCAAATTACGTATTGCCGGCCCAGGTTTGCCTCAAAGAGAAACGGGGAGTTTATGGAACTGTGCTATGAACTTAAGGCAGCAAGACAAGGCACGCTAAGCTTCCTTCTTCGGACTGTAATACTTCGCAGCCTAGCTCTCCTGCCCGGCTTTACCTTGAGTCCTCCCTGACAGCACTGGGTCTAACAAATCAATGGGCCCATTTTAGTTCATATCAGCTTTTCAAGCAAGTGACCAAGGAAAATGCTAAAATCTTCTTGCAGTTAATGGACTTGTTTGTGTTTTCATCATATGACAGACTTGCCCCATAGTCCTACTTGGGCACAGCAGTTAGACCATGGATTAAACAGCTTTCTTGAAGTGTCGCATGGGTTGCCTTCCAATGCACGTGCATCTCGCCCATTGGAAACAAGTCAATATGTCAGGTGTTTGCAGACTTTGTGGGCTAGCCCCAGAAACATTGATCCATCAGATATGCCCCTGCAAAGGCATTGTGGCAGATTGCAAGTTTCTTCTTCAGCCAGAGTGGCTCCAAAGGGGGCTGCGCAGGTGTAGCCCGGTGATCATGGCTGGGTTTAATGGCGAGGATGTACAACTCAGGTGCAGACTGGTGAAATTTTTAGGCAGGCTCTCAGCACTTGAGGATACAGAACACAGACGTGCACTTAGTTAACTGCTCTGCCAATGCTGTGTTTATGGGTGGCCAGGTGTTTCCTATTTTACATGGGCCCTTGATCCTCTAGTAGGAGAAGGTGGGTAAGAAGTAATCTTTAATCATCTGTAAGCTATAAGTCCACTCCCACTATTCTCGACCCCTCATCTCTAGAGTGGGGAGGGGCTCTGCAGCACCTTATGTAAAGGATAAAAAGGTGGTTATGAATAGTATATGTGTCATTGTGTGGAAATCTTTCCCAAACGTTGACATTTCTGAACAGTTTTCCAGATATCGGGGTGCCAATGCCCTTCTAGGCTTCAGGTCTAATTTTTCTTCTTCAAGCAGCTATAAACTCCAAACATTTGTGGAAAGGTTTTTATGATTTTTTGTATTTTTACCTTTGTAATGTTACGCTGTATGTTATTGAGAGTACACCAACGGTGCAGATTTTACAAGGTCGCTCTCCGCTTTATTGCTCTTTGTAATATTACTATAGACATTGAGGTGTTCGACCTTTGACCCTGTCACCAGGCAGGTCGCTCCCCCCATCTGCCATGCAGCCCCCTGTGGGTTGAACCTCCGTTGACGCTTTTACTGCTTGACTACTCGCTCCCTTTTTTATTCTGTACCCCTGCGCTTGGCTTCTGTGACACTTTGTTTTTTCATTCTGTGCCCCTGTGTTTTGCTTTCTGTACCCCTGTGCTCTGTTGTCCCTCTCCCGCCATCTTTTCCCGCTGTTTTTTCCCCAGGTTTTCCCCGGGTTTTTCCCTCGCCGCTGAGCCCCTGCTGCCCCGCCCTCTTCACTCCCATTGGCCGCCCGCTCCCACCTCCCAGCTGCTCCTCCCTCCCTCTGCCCTCATATGGAGGCCGCAAAGCGGTGGTAGAGAGCGACCTTTGACCCTGTCACCAGGCAGGTCGTTCCCCCCCTCTGCCACGCACCCCCCTGTGGGTTGAACCTCTGTTGCCGCTTTTGCCGCCTGACTACTCGCTCCCTTTTTTATTCTGTACCCCTGCGCTTGGCTTCTGTGCCACTTTGTTTTTTCATTCTGTGCCCCTGTGTTTTGCTTTCTGTACCCCTGTGCTCTGTTGTCCCTTTCCCGCCATCTTTTCCCGCCGTTTTTTCCCAGGTTTTTCCCTCGCCGCTGAGCCCCTGCTGCCCCGCCCCCTTCACTCCCATTGGCCGCCCGCTCCCACCTCCCAGCTGCTCCTCCCTCCCTCTGCCCTCATATGGAGGCCGCAAAGCAGTGGTAGAGAGCGACCTTTGACCCTGTCACCAGGCAGGTCGCTCCCCCCATCTGCCACGCAGCCCCCTGTGGGTTGAACCTCTGTTGTCGCTTTTGCCGCCTGACTACTCGCTCCCTTTTTTATTCTATACCCCTGCGATTGGCTTCTGTGCCACTTTGTTTTTTCATTCTGTGCCCCTGTGTTTTGCTTTCTGTACCCCTGTCCTCTGTTGTCCCTCTCCCGCCGTTTTTTCCCCGGGTTGTGCCCTGGTTTTTCCCTCGCCGCTGAGACCCTGCTGCCCGCCCCCTTCACTCCCATTGGCCGCCCCGCTCCCACATCCCAGCTGCTCCTCCCTCCCTCTGCCCTCATATGGAGGCCGCAAAGCGGGCGCGCGCAGCGGGCACGGCGCTGGCGCGCCGCTGGCGCGCCTAAGGCAAGCCTGTCTGCGCCCGTCTGCGCCTGGACCGCACCCAGCACCAGAACCCCTGGAACCCGTACCCTCCGCAACACCAGACTGCACTACGACGCAAGCACCCTCCACGCACTCAACACCAGACGAGACCACTCCTGCTACCAGGCCACCCTGAAATGCACCCAGGGGCCTTTCACCTGCCGGAACTGCAGATTCACCAGCATCCAACCCTCCACACCACCAGCCAGAGAACCCAACCACCTCCACTGCATCCTCCTCAACACCCGCTCCGCTCGCAAGCACGCCATTGAACTTCGGGACCTCCTAGACTCCACCACCCCCGACGTCGCCTTCCTGGCGGAGACCTGGCTGGACGCCACCTCAGCACCAGACATCGCCATAGCCATCCCACAGGGCTACAAGATCTCCCGCAGAGGCTGCACCAACAGAGTGGGAGGAGGAATCGCCATCATCCACAAAGACTCTATCAAAATCTCAACGAACACCGATGACACCCTCACCACCGCCGAGCACATGCACTTCCAGATCTACACCGACCCCAACACCACCCTCAGAGGAACTCTCATCTACAGACCTCCCCGACCCCGCCTACAGTTCAGTGACACCATCGCCGACCTCATCAGCACCCACGCCCTCGCTTCCACGGGCTACATCCTCCTCGGGGACCTGAACTTCCACCTCGAGAACAACAATGACGCCAACTCCACCGCCCTGATCGACAACCTCGCCAACCTCGGACTCAAACAGCTCGTAACAACACTTACTCATGCCGCTGGACACACGCTCGACCCCATCTTCTCCGCAAGCCCCCACGTCTCCTTCAACCACACCACCGAACCACACTGGACCGACCACAGATGCGTCCACTTCACCTTCAGAAAACCCACCACACACCACTGCACCCAACAGCTACCACGCCGCTGCTGGGGCAAGGTCACCGAGGACCAACTGACTACCGCCCTCGCCCTGAGACCACCCACTGACCCCACCGACACAGACACCGCCGCAACCAACCTCACACAGTGGATCAATGACTGCGCCAACACCCTCGCCCCTCTCAAGACCTCTACAACCAACCACACCAACAGGAAAGCCGCCTGGTTCACCGAGGACCTCCGGATCACCAAGCACACCTGTCGGAAGCTGGAGAAGAAATGGCTCCAGGACCGAACACCAGACAACCACACAGCCTTCAAGAGCGCCACCCGCAGACACCACCAACTAATCAGGACCACCAAGAAGACCGCCTTCAAGGACCACCTAGACAACAACGCACACAACACCAAAGAGCTCTTCAGCATCGTGAAAGAACTCTCCAACCCCAGCTCCAACACCAACGACATCCCGCCATCTCAAGACCTGTGCGACTCCCTGGCCACCTTCTTCCACCGCAAGACCACCGACATCCACGACAGCTTCAACTCCGACCCCCCCGCACCCACCACCGAGTCCACCACCCCTGCGACTACCACTCGCACCAGTCGCCTGACCGTCTGGTACAGCGTCAGCGACGAAGACACCATCAAAACCATGAACTCCATACACTCCGGATCCCCATCAGACCCCTGCCCTCACCACGTCTTCAACAAAGCAGCGCAAACATCGCGCCCCACCTCCGGAAAACAATCAACTGTTCCTTCGAGACAGCAACCTTCCCAGAAAGCTGGAAGCACGCCGAGATCAACGCCCTTCTGTAGAAGCCCAAGGCGGACCCCAAGGACCTCAAGAACTTGCCGCCCATTTCCCTGCTCCCCTTCCCGGCAAAAGTGACCGAGAAGATTGTCAACAAACAGCTGACCCGCTACCTCGAAGTTAACAACATTCTGGACCCTTCCCAATCCAGTTTTCGCAGTAAACACAGCAGCGAGACCGCCCTCATCGCCGCCCCTGACGACATCCGGACCCTGATGGACAAAGGAGAAACAGCCGCCCTCATCCTCCTGGACCTATCAGCAGCCTTTGACACGGTCTGCCACCGCACCCTATCAGCACGCCTCCATGACGCCGGTATCCAAGAGAAGGCCCTGGCCTGGACCACTTCCTTCCTCTCCGGCAGAACCCAGAGCGTCCGCCTCCCACCCTTCCGCTACAAAACCACTGAGATCATCTGCGGCGTCCCACAGGGATCCTCCCTCAGCCCGACACTGTTCAATATCTACATGGCCCCCCTCGCCCACGTCGCACGACAACACAACCTCAACATCATCTCCTACGCCGACGACACCCAGCTGATCATATCCATCACCGAAGATCCCCACACCGCCAAAGCTAACCTCCACCGAGGAATGAAGGCCGTAGCCGACTGGATGAAGGACAGCAGACTGAAGCTGAACTCAGACAAGACGGAGGTCCTCATTCTCGGACCCACCCCATCAGCCTGGGACGACTCCTAGTGGCCCACATCACTAGGCACAGCCCCGGAACCCACGGACCACGCACGCAACCTGGGGGTCATCCTCGACTCCACTCTCTCCATGACCAGGCAAGTCAACGCAGTCTCCGCGTCCTGCTTCAACACCCTCCGTATGCTCCGCAGGATCTTCAAATGGATCCCCCTCGACACGAGAAAAAACGTTACCCAGGCCCTCATCACCAACAGACTCGACTACGGGAACGCCCTCTACTCAGGAACTACAAACAAGCTCCTGAGATGACTCCAACGTATCCAGAACACCTTGGCCCGACTCATCCTCGATGTCCCCCGCCGCAGCCACATCACACTCCACCTGAGAGGCCTGCACTGGCTCCCCGTCAACAAAAGGATCACCTTCAAGCTCCTGATCCACACACACAAAGCACTGCACAACACCAGACCCACCTACCTCAACAACCGACTCAGCTTCCACACCCCCACCCGAAGCCTCCGCTCAGCCAATCTCGCCCTCG
This sequence comes from Pleurodeles waltl, assembly GCF_031143425.1. Taxonomy (NCBI): domain Eukaryota; kingdom Metazoa; phylum Chordata; class Amphibia; order Caudata; family Salamandridae; genus Pleurodeles; species Pleurodeles waltl. Next base: position 676,807,570 of record NC_090444.1, read on the forward strand.
CCACAGTCCCCCACATCCGAAAAACCACCGGCGGCGGCAGATCCTTCTCCTACCTCGCCGCCAAGACCTGGAACACTCTCCCTACTATCCTACGACAGACCCAGGACCTGCTGGCCTTCAGAAGACTCCTCAAGACCTGGCTCTTCGACCAGTAGCACCTCCCCTCCCCAGCGCCTTGAGACCCTCGCGGGTATGTAGCGCGCTTTACAAATGCAGTGATTGATTGATTGATTGATTCGTCTTTAGCACTTTAGCCAAGTAACACCACTCGTAAGGTCTAATATTTGGGAATTATTGTCAATGGAATGACCTCCTTTCCTGCCCTGACTCCAGACTAGCTACAGGGGGAGTTGCAGCCTTCCTTGTGGGGACAAGACACAGCCCATCCAGGTGTAAGTGTCAGCTCCTCCTTCCCATCCTGCCCAGGATGGGCCATCAGGCTGTGGATGGCCCATCTTTCACAACTAAGCTCCATTTGTGTGTGGTCATCTAGAGAGAATGTACAAGGTCCAGCTGTCACTTACCTTAGACGTGTATTCAGAGACAGGTAGCAGGCACCTATTGACTAAGTAAGAAAATACTAACTTTATAAAAGTAGCATTTTCAGAACTGCAATTCCAAATCCGACTTTATCATAAATTGTGATTTTAAATTGTTAGTCCAGAGACACAAAACCCAAAAACCGTATCTCTTCCAGATTGTGATTTATACTTAAAAATGTAATAAGGAATCCCTCCCAGTGTTATCCTATGGGATTGATTGACCTTGCTGTAGTGAAAAACGACTTTGAAAGTTTTTCAATACCAGGACATGTGAAACTTAAAAGTACCTGCCCTGCCTTTTAAATAAATTGCACCCTGTGCTCTGAGTTGTAAATGACCTAATTTAGGGGTGGCTTAAATGTATTAAAAGGGAGGTTTATCTTGCCAGGTCAGGCTCTGCAGTGACAGGCTTCAGCTGTGGTTAGACGGCTACTTAAGTGGGTATCACAATGAGTGCTGCAGCTCCACTCTTATCATTTAATTTAAGGACATGGTCACTTGTAGTGCACTTTACTAGGGACTTATAAGGAAATTAAATATGCCAATTGGGGATAAACTAATATTTCCATGTTTAGGGGAGTGAGCACAGGCACTTTAGCAATAGTTAGCAGTAGTAAAGTGCACAGAGTCCTAAATACAGCCAAAACGGGGTCAGAGAAATGGAGGAGATAAGCAAAAAGTTGGTAGGAAGACCACCCTAATGCTGTTAGATCTAACATCCCTGAAGAATATTATTAACATGCTTCACCACTACCGGCTCTAGATCAGAGTTAGATGTTTTAGGAACCTTGATGGGGGTTGTGGCCTGCACAGCTAAGATGGCGGATGTGCTCTTGTGAGCTCCTGCCCGGTACTGCTGTGGAGACGGCGTTCTGGGTTCAGGCGTGACCGGATGATTTGGTGTCGGGCTTCACAAATCTCTAACACTCCAGGAGGTGGCAGAGGGGAAAAGGCCAGGAGAATGGAGGAAGACAGGGGCCCCAGGACGTGAAGTTGGGGGATTGCATAGAGGAAGATGGTGGCTCGGGGGTGACACCCGGGTGTCCAGATGCATCAGAGCTCCAACCACGACAGAAAGGCTTCTCCTAGCTGCCTGCTTGTTCCCGCTGGACCAAAATCGAGGAACACACGCGACTGAGGGTGGAGTCTGCCTGACCACCTTTTATAGGAGAGGCGGGATTTGGGTGACCCGGCGGCACTCATGACCAGAACATGGAGATCCACAGATTACCAATGCTGGCAGCTAGTACCGGACCACTGTGGGGGGCAGCGCTGATGAAGGTTAAACTCTACGCAAAGCTCTTAGCCAATTGTTCCTTCAGGTGTTACCCTAGTTGGTACATCCTGACCAGTGCGGGTTAATTCCCTGCCGTAGCACAAGTTATTGCATCCAGAGAGTGCACTTAGCATTAAACTGGATTTATTCTCTGGGGTGGTTCATCAGCTTTTTTGCTGATACTCTTTGAATACACATTCAATATCATAAGCAGGTCATTCCTGGCTGAAACCCTTACCAAGATGGGGCTTGGGAATGAATACCAGGCGTATGTCAGGGTCCTCTATGCTGCTCTGAAAACCTGAGGGCGAATCAACAGGGTTTTATCCCCTAGGTTTCCTATCAGACGAGGCACCAGACAGGGCTATCTCCTCTCCCCATACTTTTTGCACTGGCCATTGAACCTTTCACAGTCTGGGTCCACTCTCATGCACAGAACTGGGGTCTCGACTGGGGCTTGATGACAGAGGGGCAGGGATATTGCATTGTAATGATGTAAAAATAGTAGACCTACTGGAGTAACCAGACGATAAATGCTTTAAACTCTCCCTGGAAGAATGGATCACCAAATACTTAAAGCACAAGGGATTGTCATGCTTCTTTTTTGGTTGAGGGAGCACGTAGAATATATGCACCTTCACAGATGCCAAGGGCACCAGTCAGAGCAATAATATTTCGGCTCCTCTACTATAGACAAATGTAATTCTGACGGTTGTCAAGAAGAAGAAGGGAATTGCTTATATGGAGCTCAAATTGTTCTATGTGCAGACTATACCCAACTGGTAGAAAAGCAGTACTGTTTCTTTGATGCAGTGAAGAAGAAATGCAGACAAAAGAACATGAAGTATGTTATGTTCTTTGCAGTGAAACTAAAGGTTATATATGAAGGAAAATCAGACTTCTTCATAGCAACAAAATAAGCTTAATTTGGCTGGAACAACTAGCCAACAGAAGACAAAGGCACCAAAGAGGCTGAACTGATGATTACTACCAAAAGTAAGCGAAGGTGGGATGAGTACACAACAAGAACTATGAGTAAAGACAGAGATCAGTTGAGAAAAGCTATGTGAGTTACATGTAAGTCTTGGGGTGGCCTCAGAATGCACCGCCTAAAGGTTAAAAAAATTGTATTGGGCGTTCAGTCACCACCTCCCCTCAGAATACCACCAGATCTATTGTAAAGGTGGCTGCAGGATTAGATAACACCACTCAGATGGAACTGACCCACCTGTAAAGGTCTTTGAGTCAGCAAAAAATAAACAATTTAGGGGCATATTTAAGAGCCTCTAGTGCCTCCTTAGCACCGCCATAACATCATTCTTTTACGCTAAGACGGTGCTAAAGTGGCTTTTCAGCTGCACCATATTTACAAAGTGGTGCAATGCATGCATTGCTCCACTTTGTAAACCCTTGTGCCACATTATGCCTGCACCAGGCATAAAGTATGCACAGGGTCATCCAGCGCTAGGAGGCCTGCAAAAAATGGTGCAGTGAAATTTAAAAGATTTCACTGTGCCATTTTTGTCATAATTTTTAACACATGCTTAGAGCAGGCATTTATATGACGCTTTTATGGGCATCCTTGCACTTTGCTGCACTAGTGTCAACTTTTTTTGTGCTAGTATAGCAAAACGCCACAATAGCGTAAAAAATGTTGACGCTATTGTGCTTACTTCCGCCATGGTGTCATTAGGTGCCAGTAGGGTCACGCAAGAAAAGCGGTGCATCAGAGCTGACGCGCCACTTTTTCTTAAATATGGGCCTTAATGTGTTAATATGTGATGTTAGTGTTCTACAGGATCAGACATTGGCGGCTCCTATGTTTGGGTGGAGGAGCGTCGACCCCCACCCCCACCCCCCCACCAGCAGCAGAAGATGAAAACCTTTCACAAGGAAGGGACAGTAAACTTTTTTATTGTCCCTTCCTTGCGAAAGGGGTGGGCCATGGGGTGTGCACTCCCCTCACTGCGCATGTATGTTTGGCGTGACATCTCGGGCTGGCCAAACATACATGTTCAGTAAGCTCTCTCATTGCAGGGCTGGAGAGAGCTTGCACAGGCTCTTAGTCTGCCTGGGTACCTCCAGCCAATCCTGACGCTGCTCTGAGCAGCGTTAGGATTGGCCGCAGGGCAGGATGGGAGTCTGTGCCTGCACTGCAAGACGGAAGATGGAGAAGCGTTGGAGAGAAGCGGAGCGGAGATAAGTTTATTTATTTTTAATTAAAAGTCCTTAACCTCGTGCTCAGATACGCAGTTCTTACTCAAGCCTGGGCTTTTTATTTCTAGATAGACAAAGCACACAATATGTTACAGATATTCTTTATCTAAAACATTTGAATTTGAAGTCAGGTATAGTAAGCTCCTTTCTGAGCAAATTGTTGTGGGCGATACAGTTCTCTCAACCGTACAGCACGAGAGGCTTGTCTGCTTTGTGCCCCTGAAAGAATGTGATCAGGGCACAGGTCGAAAAGGGGTGACTAGTTGCTATGCATACCAGTCATCTCAGCCTGGTCCTAGCTTGTTTACTTTTGTATTTTTAATTTTTCTCCCCAGTGGCAACCACATTTCAGCCTATTCCGTGTGTCAATGTGTGCTGCAAGAAGTGCTCGAGATCGCATTTATCCAGTGATAGTTGAAAACTGCAACTCCTTAAAGAGATCAACTGCAACAAGCAAGTCAAGGGTCGGCTTCGATTTTTGAGAAACAAGCTGCTCCAAAGCAATGCTCAAAGCTCCCTTTCTTGTGCTTGAAATGGAAATATCAAAGTGGCGGTACTAGCGGAGTACCTGTTCCAACTGAGAATTGAAATGTCCCACACTTTCATCTTTTGCAGGGTTGGAATGTTGCTTCCTCTTGCCTTTATCAGCAGAGCTTCACTTCAGCAGGCTCGGTGCTTATTTTTTATTCTTTATTTGTGTGTTAGATGCCTCATGTTATAACCTTTATGACGAGGATGGAATAAAAGACTCCCATTTCTTTACTAGTTTGAAACAGGAAGGTAGAAAAATGCTTGTACAGTGGGGTTAATGTTTTACATCGCAGAAAAGAGTTGTTCTTTGACAGTTTTCATTACTACGCAAAATAACCCTTAATTGAAATCTTAGCATAAAGCAAGTCAGAGAAAAACATAGTTATAGTCTGCACTTACGTTTTGCTGTTTGCGTGCAGCTCCTTGATGGCAGTTCATAATTCAGTGAGTTTTATTACAAAGATTATAACTTGTGATCTGCAGAAAACAACAAAATCTGGGTAGCAAAAGCAGTAACCCACTGAGTTGTCTACGTAAAACACAAATCAGCGAGCTTTGCACCAGGCATTTTAACTTTCTATATTATTTCATGATAAGCTGAACCTGTGATTAGACTGCACAAGGATTTTTCCATTATGTAGGTTACTGGCCTTCCATTTCAGGGATTGCGCAGCAGCTTCAACGTCCTTCCAGAGCTTGTCAATTCTCAAGAGCGGTCATATCTGATATTTATATCTTAACATGGGCTTTAATGTCGTTGGCTTTTTCTACTAGTCAAATTGTATTGGTTTTAATGTAAACATGTACATCAAACATAATGCAACAATACACTGCACCCTTCCCGCCCCCTACTGTGTACAGACCCACCACAATTCAATATTCATGGCACAGACTAGATAAATAGTCCATAGTGTCCCCACCATCCTCCCATATTTTGTGGTATTTCTTTTGGGCACCCTCTGGCGGCATTGATGTGCTCCTCTTGTTTAGCACAGCAGTCCATCTCCTGTTTCACCCAATGAGAGCTGTTGGATCAAAGGAAGCCCATTTGTGCTCCATGTATCATTTGACCACAATTGTGGCCATCCTGACTAGCGCTCGGTCCCCCCGCATCCCACCCACATCCTCCAGTAGGCCCAGAAGGAATACATTAGGTCATAGTTCATCTGGTCTTTCCAGTATTCGTATCAGGGTATAGAAGATCTGCTTCCACCATGTGTCAAAATCTGCCTCAGGTGCATGCAGTGGGCACATGTGGAGTCAGCACTCAATCTTGCTCTCACAAGGCAGCTATGGTGTGTATTAGTAAGTCATGTGGAGGCAGTGTAGCTAAATCATTTGAAAGTGTGCCGATATAGCAATCTCTCAGGAAGCCAGACAAGCCTCTTGCCATTCTGTGTCCTCAAAGGCATTCACCCACTTCTCCCACCTATTGTGGAGTGTCACAAGTTTTTTAGAGGTATTGCAAATCAATGAGTGGTACAACTGAGTTATTTTTCTGCACCCCAGATGACTCATAAGCGGTTTGGCCTCCATCGGACGGAAATCTGGTAGGTCAGTCAATTGTGTGTTGTGGCTCGCCAGTGCATGGTGAAGCTGGAGGTATTTGTGAAATTGAGTATGTGAGATTTTGAATTGCACTTGTAGCTCTTAGAAGGACATCATGTAAGAGACTCTAAATATACCTCAAGGTAGTGATTTCAAATTTTTATGTCACTTCCTAAAGCCTTCTAACTGGGCGGTTTGGTGTAGCCATCGGCTGCTTCATAGGGGAGTCTGTTGCTTCTGCCTCTTCTCCAACCCCTTAAGTCTATTAGCAGCTCGCCAAATGAGGATCACAGGCCTTGTGATTTCAAGAGTATATGACTGAATGGGTCAGCCATATACCAGGTCCATCAGATGATCTAGTCCCAAAAGGGCCAGCTCCAGCCAATACGCCGGATCAGTCCAGCCGCCGTTCAACCAATCATTTATAACCAGGAGTTGGGAGGGCCAGTGTTACAATCTGATGTCAGCTGCTCCCAAACCCCGATCATAGACTAACAGCCAGCATTTGTCAAGGGAAATACATGGAGCCATCACTCCCAGACGAAGAAGCGAATCAAGGCTGATACCAGGGCACCCCGAGCCGCTCAGACCAATCTCGACACTGCTTACATGCTATGTTTAGCATATCAGCAGCACCAGGATTGCTGGGGAGCCTGTGCTGGTGTCCCAGTGAATATTGTGAATATTGTGAATATACACCACATTATTATACACCAATATTGTGAATATTGTGAATATACACCACAAGAAGACCAGAGGAGCAACCAATATTGTGAATATTGTGAATATACACCACAAGAAGACCAGAGGAGCAACACGGCAGGAGGCAGCAGCAATGACAGAAAAAAGGTATGTTTTATTTTTTTATTCTTATTATATTTTTTATTTATTTATTTATTATTTGGGTAAGCTCTGATATGATCAATATGTGCACCTAGAGGCATTTGAAGCTGAGATGCCAAACTGGGATACCCAATGGTCACTTGATGGTAGCATGATCTCCCGTCAGGGGAACAAGTAGGGATTTACTCCAGTTCACTTGGAGGCCAGAGGCCTCTTAGTTTAGCTTCAGGTGTTCAAGGATTCTAGGCCTGACTCCGGGGATTGGAGAGAAAGAGGAGTATGTCGTCGGCATATAGCATGATCTAGTTCTCCAGTGAGCCCCCAATTCCAACCTCTCACTTTGGCATCACATTGTACCAACCTGGCCAGTGGCTCAATGGTGAGGGCAAAAAGGAGGGGAGACAGTGGGCAACCCGTCTTGTGCCTCTCCAGATCACAAATGTGGTTGACAAACCCCATTGATGAGGATCTGAGTAGTAGGTTCATGAAACAGGAGCTGAACATAACCCCTGTATCTGGGCCCAAAGCCCATGCCACTGAGAACTTCATCCATGTATCCCCAGTCCACCAGCAAAAGCGCTGAGATGGACACCCCCTCCAATCTATCAAACACTATCACCGCTGGGGTTTCAGCAGGTGACTGGCCATAGGCTGTGTCCCACTGCTGGTATTAAGGATAGGAGGTTGTGACAGAATAGCTCTCATCTTTCAGCCACCCACCGCCATGCTGTCAAGGAGACCAGATCCTCGGGGCTTGCGCATGTTCCCAACATGTCCACCTCTTGGCACCTCCAAACTCCACTAGTTATATAGCACAGAGTTAAAGAATGGCCAAGTGGGGGAATGGGTTTTGGGTTGGAAACAGCGGGGAAGGAGACCTGTGGAAGCAAGAGTTAAACCACACAATTGCAAGATTAATCACAATGACTTTCAATAAGTTTTGTTTCAAATAAAACACTTATGCTGAAAACATGAATGGCCTAAGGCTTCACTATAACTAGGCCTCAAGAATCTAGGTACCTGGAAATCAAGAAAAGGTTATGCAAGGTTTTCACATGAACATTCCAGAATTAGCATATTATATTTTGAACAATAAACTCTCTCTAAAATACTGCTTAGAACACTCTCTGCATTGTAGCAAGAATCAAAGAGCACATGGTTTTTTCTCTACATGAATTAACTGTACAAATACCATGAATAACACTTCTACATCACTTTCTGATTAAGAGTTTTAAGACTTAAATGTTCAGGGAATAGTATGCTCTTTAATCAAACCGCTCATCTAAGTTTCAATGTCTAGAAATGATCGCGCCCTCCGCCGATCTGTATTTCAAAAGTTAAACATCAGGAAAGAATCGTGCACTCTATTGCCGATTCAAACATCTAGATTTTTTTGCAGTGAAATGATTGCGCACAACTCCGATCTATGATTCAAGATTTAAATGCAGGGAAAAGAATCACGCACTCTGTTGCCGATTCAGAATTCACAATACAAATGTCATGGAATGATCGTGCACACTGCCGATCTGAATGCCACGAAGTAAATGCCTGGGAGGAATCGCACACACTGTTGCCGATTCAGAATTCACAATGTAAATGCCATGAAATGATCACGCGCACTGCCGATCTGAATGTCAAGAAGTAAATGCCTGAAAGGAATAGCGCACTCTGTTGCCGATTTGGAATTCACAATGTAAATGCCATGAAATGATCGCACGCACTGACGCTCTGAATGCCAAGAAACAAATGCCTGGAAGGAATTGCGCACACTGTTGCCGATTCAGAATTCACATTGTAAATGCCATGAAATGATCGCACACACTGCCGATCTGAATAGCAAGAAGTAAATGCCTGAAAAGAATCAGGCACACTGTTGCCGATTCGGAATTCACGATTCAAAGACCATGAAATGATCACGCACACTGCCGATCTGAATGCCAAGAAATAAATGCCTGAAAGAATCGCGCACACTGTTGCCAATTCGGAATTCACAATGCAAATGCCATGAAATGATCACGCACACTGCCGATCTGAATGCCAAGAAATAAATGCCTGGAAAGAATCACGCACACTGTTGCTGAATCGGAATTCACAATGCAATGCCATGAAATGATTGTAGACACGCGATTTCAAGTTTAGGCCCAAAACTCGAATGTCACTGGAAAACGGAGTCGGGACCTAACCCGACCTCCACCTTACCACCCTGCCTGAAGATCACCAAATAAGCAAGAGCAGGCCTGTAAATGACTGGATAGGCCTCCGGGACAGGAGCTCTGGAAAATGCTGCTGCTCTGCACCGGGACCTCTGAATAGTGAGCACGTGGAGCTGGGCTGGCTCCCTTATATAGAGCCAAGCCCCACCCACGAGCCACACCCAACCATGCTGCAAGAAAGGCTTCTAGAAAGTCTTAGAATAAAGGACCACACCCTGTAGTCCTGCAAACAAGCCTTGTAAATGAACAATGAATTACAAACAACATTAATTACTTTTCAAGGTGAAAGTTCTGCAATGCAAAAGGTTAACATACTGCATAGAAACACAATGCATGAAATATGTCTCTGCATAAGGACTGGGTTTTTGCATTTACTTCGCCAGTAGAGCGCGCACTGCCCTGATGTTTACACATGCTTCCTAAAGTGTATTGTAGAAGTAAGCCCAGGAGTTGTGAAAAACCTTCCATTTCGCAAGCAAGATCAACATATGACACAGGGACATTTCTCTCAATTTGGATTTCACTGTGTCAAATGGTTTGCATTGTTTCGGGACAGTTTTGTGTAATCAGGGAGAATCTAATGAAGGCTGACTGAAAATGCAGGGTTCCCTTGGCCCACACTGCTTGCAGGATATTATCTCAATCGCAAAAGTTTAGTATCTGAGCACTTATGTGACGGGGAAATGCGGCCAAAGACCTGTCTGTCCGCTCCACCACAAACCAATGAGACAGGGTTTCCTCTGGAATCCAGGACTTGAGGAAGGTCTCTATGAATGTTTCCGGGGTCAGAGTTTCAGCTACCTCCGGGAACCCCACGAGAAATAGGTTGTTGTGGCGGGAGCGATTATTGGCGTCCTCCACACTGGTCTCCAATACACTGGAAGCATATAGCAGTTGGACACCTTCACTTTGAAGGCCACCATGTCATCCTCTAGAGTTGGAATGCTTTGTTCCGCCTCAGTGACTCGCCCAGCCATGTTACGTAGGTCCTGATGAAGCAATGCAACATCAACTCCTATCTCTCCTATGCTCATTTCCACCGCTTGGCAGGAGGGTTGGATTGCCTGAAAAATGCTCATCACTTCAGTAGATTCCAGCTGTTCCTGCACCTGGGGGTGGCCAGCTGAGTTCCAAGATGGCCACTTAGCGGCAAAAGAGCAATTTTATCCTTACAACTCTCCTTGATGACTCCTTTGCTGACTCCCTGGGGTGCGTGGACACTGTTGATGCAGCTGGTGCGGTCGGGTGGCACTCTGGTGGAGTGAAGACCTCATAGATGGAGCATGGCCTAAAGAAGGTGGGAAAGGCTGTGCTCCTGCCGACATTTCTGGTAGGTGTTGGAGGCCCTGGTGGGCAGGCGGGTGATCTGCTCTACAGGTGCTGCAGTCCACTCCCAGGCTTGCTGTGATTGCTGTTGGCTTGGTAGTGTGGATGCCCGGCCCGGGTGAGACTCGGGCGGGTGCAGGCCATTCTGCTCTGTGAGTACCTGTCTATCTGGGGCTGCTGTGGCAGTCCTCTACTCCCCTCTACCATATATTGTAGAACACAGGGGAAGGCTAGGCTGCATGGTGAGCTGAGGAACCTGGCTTCCTTGTAAGTGTGCGACTGCTCCTGAAATACAGATGCCGCTGACCTGACACCCTACAGGCCTGGAGGCCCTCGCCCCCTCATGTTCCCCTCACCAATGTGATCCTGGTTTGGGCCTGCCTATTGTGGGCCGCGACTGACTGTGGGGTGATGTGGGGATCTTGGACCTCACTCTCACTATTGCTCATTACCGTTGGCCTTCCTTGGTGGGGTCCCTCCCCTGATCCTCTGCTCTCCCGAGCTGGCCTGCTGGTGCAACCTACCTTCCCGGTTATTCTGTACTCTGCCATGAGGGGCGGTTGCTACCTTCGATATCGCTGACAGACCCAGGGATTCTATTCCTCTTCTGATCTGCTCTACTGGTGGGGGCTATTGCTAGCGCAGGTGTTTTAATAAAAATGAATAATGAGTGTTTATGTATTCTGAATAATAAGTTTGGGTAGAAAATAAAATAACGTAGAAAAATGATGCACGCATTTTCAAATGTGATTACGAAGAATGACCACCAATGTTAACGAAAAGTACTAATCAAGATTTAATAATATGAAATGTTAAATGTTAAATATATGTTTGACTAATGTAGTAATATGTCATATTAAGGGTTATGCAGTAAGCTTTCTTAATTGTAGGCCTTAACTTAGCGAGTGCCATGGGCTACTTGCCAGGCCTCATGTAAAAGCTGTATTTTTTAACGTTTAATAAAATGGCGTCCTAGAGAGTTAAACTGTGATTTTCCATTTTGCATTATGTGCTCGTAGCTGAAGATTTCTCATGAGAATCGACTGCTAAAAGATGATGTTATTGTTAATGTAACATTTTATATGTAATGTGTGTGAGACTGACTTTTCCAGGGCAAGAACAATGAAGATACTGACTAGAGTGAAAGCTGCAACAATATTATTACCTGAAAAGCCATATGATGAGGACATTGCAAGACAAACCAATCAATGACATGTGAATGGAGTAATATTAGAATTCCAAGATTTGGGATCTTAATTTTATTGGACAAAGTGTGAACATGCGATTAACTGACCAATAGGGATTTGGGAGGTAGTTTAGGTAACTTTGACTTAACAACACTGCAAAGGGGGTAGACAGGCCATTTTCTCTATTCTTCTAGAGGGTTTACCTCTATTCTTTTGAGTACCAAAAGAATTTGCACTTTCTGAACTTTGATGCTGAATCCTGATGACTCGCTGATTGACTGGTGCCCTGAGGATGAAGACTGGTTCTGCTTTGCTGATCCATACTGAGGATAGGTATTATAAGCTAATCTGTGATTATCATGCATATTTGCCTTTTCTTTCTAGGTACCAACTGCATTGTTTGATAGAACCATAGTTAGATGTTTTTCCAAATTTGTGTTACTAAATTGTATTGCATGAAGACCAGCATGCTGACGCTAATCTGATGTTAGTTAAGGATCCTCACTAATGGAATTGTGACAACAGGGACTAATGTTTGATGAATTTCTCTGCTAAACTTCATGTATATAATTACATTGACACAGCTGACTTTGTTACTGATTTGCACCATAACCTTAGAATGTGTTGTAGTTCAAGCTTTGATTAGATTATGTTTCTTTCGCCGCTTTGGACAGCCAGTATTGTTTATATATGTGTATCATTTGATTTTGAGATTAATCTACATGACCTTAGCATTGGTAATTTAAGGAAATAAATATTCTAACTTTCACTAAAAGGTGTGGTTATTCATGACTGAAAGGTCATGGTGCGTGACAATGACTGATTCCATTGATTACTGATGTTATTGATTAATGTTGATTATTGTGTACTGATTATTATTTATGTACTGGAGACATGGTAAGAACATCCTAAATGCGAGTCAAAAGGTTAATCGACCTATTCGCGTCCCCTGGTAAGTTTACTTATTATGGTCAGACGCGCTATTTCATTGATTGCAGATGCTGACCTGAGGCCACTATGCTATAATGGGCGAGGGTGATCAGCACCAAAGCAAACTCACTTTCTACCAATGTAAAGCCCATAGCAACCCATGATGACTTGGTGCAGGAATGCAAGTGGGGGCATCACACAAATCCTTCCTGAACTGAAAGCGGGTCCTGCAGCTATTGACAGAAAGCTGGATGCTGTGAAAACACATCTGGGCAGTCTAATGCAATGACTGGAGAGGCACAACACATGACTGGATGGAGTAGCAAATATCCGAGTTGGAGAATATAGGTGAGAAATGCTCAACCAGACCACAAGTGAACAAGAGGAAGCTACTGGTAGTAGCAGTTAAGAATGAAGATTTAGACACATAGGGGGTCATTCTGACCCTGGTGGTCCATGACCGCCATGGCGGCGGAAGCACCACCAACAGGCTGGCGGTGCTTCCTGGGCGATTCTGACCGCGGCGGTAAAGCTGCGGTCAGAAAAGGGGAGCCGGCGGTTTCCCGCCGGTTTCCCGCTGGCCCAGGGTATCCGCCATGGCGGCGCTGCTTGCAGCACCGCCATGGGGATTCCGACAGCCTTCCCGCCAGCCTGTTTCTGGCGGTGTCCACCGCCAGAACCAGGATGGTGGGAACGGGTGCCGTGGGGCCCCTGGGGGCCCCTGCACTGCCCATGCCACTGGCATGGGCAGTGCAGGGGCCCCCTAACAGGGCCCCACAAAGATTTTCACTGTCTGCTTTGCAGACAGTGAAAATCGCGACGGGTGCCACTGCACCCGTTGCACCCCTGCAACTCCGCCGGCTCCATTCCGAGCCGGCTTCATTGTTGAAGGGGCTTTCCTGCTGGGCCAGCCGGCGGTCTTCTGGCAGTCGCCCGCCGGCCCCGCGGGAAAGCCAGAATGGCCGCCGCGGTCTTTTGACCGCGGAGCGGTCTTTCGGCGGGAACCGCTTGGCGGGCGGCGACCGCCGACCGCCGCGGTCAGAATGACCGCCATAATTGCTCCACAGTAACATCAGAATTACTGGCCTGACCGAATCCGTTAACACAGCCAAGATGGAGCTCTTTGTGGAAACTCTCCTGCTAGAGTTGTTTGGTTGGGGGTAACTTCACCAATATCTTTATGGTCGAGCATGCTCATTTTTGGTGCGCCACTGTGTGCAATTATAGCACAAATGCTTAACTACTGCAGCAGAAATGTTGTCCTTCAGATGGCCAGGGTGCGAGACTCACTAGCTGCCAGGGTACAGATGTTGCCATTTTTCCTGACTTCATGATCATGGTGCAGGAAGTGAGACAGAAATTCTTTGAAGCCATGAAATTGTTGTGCAACAAGATATTTAAATATGCCATGCTATACCCAGCAAACATATGTGCTAATCTTAGGGACAAGCTGCAACAGTTCACTGTTCCCATGGCAACCCTGATATTCACTAAGCAATACCATGCTATGATGTCTGCGATGCCCCCACAGGGATCCGATCCTGGGTCCACCGCCTCTGACCTTGACCGAGGCACTATGAGTGACAATGACTGAACTAACACACCAGCGATTGGACTTGGATGCAGTGCTGGATGGTGTAATGTATATCCTCAGTTGTTCAACATGGGATTCCTGTGGCGCTGCTTATCCTCACTCCCCAGGATAATGTTGCAGCCCTTTTCCCCCACAGGAGGCCGATAGCTGTGGCCCTCATGTGTAACACCTCATTTACCAATGGGTACTTGTTTAGTTTACAAGCGTATGTTCGCTGACAGTTTGGGTGGTCAGTGTGAGCGGGGCACTGGCTGTTTCTCACCATGTGTATGGCTCGGGTGGCTTATATTTGGGGAAGTTGTTTAAGTATGTTATTGTTTGTTCAACTCACCATTTCTCCACCACTCCATATCACATAGTCACATAGTCCAGAATGATCACACTTCAATCAATCAATCAATCAATCAGTGTATTTGTAGAGCGCACTACCACCCATGAGGGTCTCAAGGTGCTGAGGGGGCTGCTACTGCTCAAATAGCCAGGTTTTGAGCCGCTTCCTGAAAGTCAGCAGGTCTTCGGTCTGTCGTAGGGGCAAGGAAAGGGTGTTCCAGGTCTTGGTGCCGAGGTGGGAGAAGGATCTGCCTCCGGTAGTCGCTCTTTGGATGCGGGGGACGGTGGCGAGTGCGAGGTCGGCTGAGCGGGGTTGGCGGGACGGGGTGTTGTAGGTGAGTCATCTGTTGAGGTAGGCTGGACCGGTGTTGTGGAGCGCCTTGTGGGTGAGGAGCTTGAAAGTTATCCTTTTGTTGAAGGGGAGCCAGTGTAGGTCTTTCAGAAGGGGAGTGATGTGGCTGTGGCGGTGGGCATCGAGGATCAGGCGCGCAGAGGCGTTTTGCATGCGTTGCAGTCGTTTGAGGAGTTTAGCCAGGGCTCCTGTGTAGAGTTTGCTGCTGACGAGGGCTTGGGTGACTGTTCTTCTTGTATCTGTGGGGATCCATCTGTAGATCTTGAGGAGACTGCGGAGGGTGTTGAAGCAGGTTGAGGAGACGCGCTGACTTGCTTGGTCATGGAGATTGTTGAGTCGAGGATGATGCCCAGGTTGCGTGCGTGGTTGGTGGGTGTTGGGGCTGCTTCCAGAGCGGTCGGCCACCAGGAGTCGTCCCAGGCTGAGGGGTTGGCGCCGAAGATGAGGACCTCCGTCTTATCTGAGTTCAACTTCAGTTTGCTGTTCCTCATCCATTCGGCGACGGCCTTCATTCCATTGTGGAGGTTGGATTTGGCGGTGAGGGGGTCCTTGGTGAGGGAGAGGATCAGTTGGGTGTCGTCGGCGTAGGAGATGATGTTGAGGTTGTGCAGTCGCGTGACGGGGCGAGCGGGCCATGTAGATATTGAAAAGTGTAAGGCTGAGGGACGAACCTTGGGGAACTCTGCAGATGAACTTGGAGGATTCGGAGTGGAAAGGGGGGAGGCGGACGCTCTGGGTTCTGCCGGAGAGGAAGGAGGTGGTCCACTCCAGAGCCTTGTCCTGGATCCCTGCGTTGTGGAGGCGTGTGCGTAGGATGGGGTGACAGATGGTGTTGAAGGCGGCCGAGAGGTCCAGGAGGATGAGGGCCGCAGTTTCGCTGTTGTCAAGCAGGGCCCTGATGTCATCGGTGACAGCGATGAGGGCGGTTTCCGTACTGTGGTTGCTGTGGATCCCTGACTGGGAAGGGTCCAGGATGTTGTTTTCTTCGAGGTAGTGGGTCAGTTGTCTGTTGACGATCTTCTCAATGACCTTGCCGGGAATGGGAGCAGGGAGATGGGGCAGAAGTTCTTGAGGTCTCTCGGGTCCGCCGTGGGATTCTTGAGTAGGGGTTTGATCTCAGCGTACTTCCAGCCTCTCGGGGTAGGTTGTGGTCTCGAAGGAGATGTTGATGAGTTTGCTGAGGTGGGGTGCGATGGTGGCGCTTGCTTTGTTAAAGATGTGGTGCCGGCATGGGTCTGACGGAGATCCAGAGTGGATGGAGCCTATGGTTTTGATTGTGTCGTCTTCGTTCACGTTGGCCCAGACGAGCAGGGGGTTGTGGTTGAAAGTGGGTGGAGAGTCTGAGGAGTCAGTGATTGGCGGGCTGGTCTGGCTTTTGAAGCTGTCATGGATGTCTGTGATCTTGTGGTGGAAGAAGGCAGTGAGGGAGTTGCACAGGTCTTGTGAAGGTGGGATGTTGTTTGTGCTGGAGCTGGGGTTGGAGAGTTCATTCACAATGTTTAAGAGCTCCCTGCTGTTGTGTGCGTTGTTGTCCAGGCGGTCTTTGAAGGAGGTTTTCTTGGCAGATCTGATGAGGTGATGGTGATTGCCGATGGCGTTCTTGAAGGCGGCATGGTTGTCCAGAGTCTGTTCAAGAAGCCACTTTCTCTCCAGTTTGCGACAGGTTTGCTTGGAGGCTTCAAGGTCCGAAGTGAACCAGCTGGCTCTCTTGTTGGCATCTCTGTTGGAAGGTTTATTGAGGGGGGGCGAGAGTGTTGGCACAGTTGTCAATCCAGCGCCAGAGGTTGCAGGCTGCGAGGTCAAGATTGGTGGGTTCGGTGGGTGGTTTTCGGGCGAGGCTGGTGTTCAGCTGGTCTTGGCTGATTTTGCTCCAGTTGCGGTGGGGGATCTGTTGGGTGTGGTGGTGCGTGGTGGGTTTCAGGAAGGTGAAGTGGATGCACTCGGTCCATGGGAGTTCAGTGGTGTGGCTGAAGGTGACGTGGGGGCTAGCGGAGAAGACGGGGTCTAGCGTGTGGCCAGCAGTGTGTTGGGGTAGTGACGAGTTGTCTGAGTCCGAGGATGGCGAGGTTGTCAATTAGGGTGGTGGTGTTGGTGTCGTCGTTATTCTCCAGGTGAAACTTCAGGTCGCCGAGGAGGACGTAGTCGGCGGAGGCTAGGGCATGCCTGGCTGACAAGGTCGGCGATGGAGTCGCAGAACTGAGGCCGAGGTCCGGGGGGTTTGTAGATGAGGGTTCCTCTGAGGGTGGTGTTGGGGTTGGTGTGGATCTGGAAGTGCAGGTGTTCAGCGGCGCTGAGGGTGTCGTCGGTATAGGTCGTGACCCTGATGGTGTTCTTGTGGACGATAGCAATTCCGCCTCTGACTCCGTTGGTGCGATCACTGCGTGTGATCTTGTAGCCATCCGGAATGGCTATGGCGATGTCCGGGGCCGAGGAGGCGTTCATCCAGGTCTCTGTCAGGAAGGCGATGTCCAGGGTGGAGGTGTCGAGCAGGTCCCAGAGTTCGCCGGCGAGTTTGCGTGCAGAGCAGGTGTGAAGTAGGATGCATTGGAGGTAGTTGCGGTCAGGCTCGGCAGGAGGTTTGGTGATTTGGAGGCTGGTGAGGCCGCAGTTCCGGCAGGTGAAGGGTCCCTGGGTGTGCTTAGGGGAGGTCAGGAAGCAGGCGTGTGCTCATCCGGTGTTGAGTGCGCGGAGGGTGCTGGTGGTGTAATGGCGTTGCTCGCCGTGCTGCCCTTGTGGACCAGAGGTCCTGCTGCTGGGCGCAGTCTGGGCCGGGTCTGGGCGTAGATGGGTGCAGACGGGCTTGCCTTAGGTGAGCATTCGGCGTGCCAGCGGTGCGTCCGCTTTGCTCATCCGCGCAGCAGCTGCCATATGAGGGGAGGTGGGAGGGAGTGGCAGCAGGGAGGAGGGAGGGGACAGCGAATGGGAGAACAGGGGAGCGGGGCCGCAGGGACGCAGCAGCGGGATGAAGGAAACTGAAATGGAGGGAGGGGGCGAGGCCGCAGGGACGCAGGGGCAGGGGCAGAGGAAAAAAAACAAAAACAAAGACCAGGGCACCTGGAGCAGAGGCAGCACGGGCACGCAGTGCAGGGGAGGGACCTGCCTGAGGCACGGTCAAGGGTCTCTTCACCATCCTCTGTCACATCACCTTTGCTGTGGCTACAACTCAAAACCAGTCATCTGTGCACATGGCTGTGCATGTGTCGTCTTCATTAACTCTGATGACTTGGAAAATCCATGGCTTAAAAATCCAAAGAATTACAGGCTAGTTAAGGCATACTTGGACGGTCACAATGTGTCAATAGCAATGTTGCAGGAGCTACACCTCTACAATAATAATCCAAATAAATTTTCTGGAAAATGGGGACACTGCTATTTTGTGTCATACATTTTTTACTCATGTGGAGTAGTTATACTGATATAGATAAATGTAGATAATAAACACAAATCTAAATACATCACTCTACAAGATAGGTATTCTGGTGCAGGGCTAGCTGATGGGCCACCTCGTCCTGATCTTTATTGTGTTTGGTCTCAGCAAAGATGACACCGAATCATTTAGGGAAAGTGCCTAAATCTCCTACCAGCACATCAATTGCTTTCTGCTTCGGGGTGGGGACTTCATCCTCAGCCTTGACACATTCAGGGATAGATCCTGATGTGTTTTTCCCCTTGAAGATACTATTGGACGCACTGAAGTATGAAATGGAGCTCCTGGACATTTGCGACCTCTGGTGTGCCCTATTTTGGACAGAAAATGAATACTCACATTCCACAGTCCACGACTCCTACCCCGCAATAGACTTCTTGTGGTGTTCTTTCACAATGCTGGGGTGAGTCACGGAACAGAGTTATCTGCCACGCAGTCTCTCAGACCACCGTCTGGTGCGACTGTTATTATCTTTACCAACCACCGAGGGCATCCCCTCCAGAGTGTCACCGGATTCTGACTTCAAGGCAAAAACGTAAACAATCATCCATGTCTGTTTCCATTTAGACTCTGGGTCAGTGAATTCCTATGCAACATTATGACGACTCGAAGCACATTGGCCTTCTGAAATTAGTTTGAGAACAGCTTGCCAAACTGGGGGGGAAATCTTAAACATAGAGGCTCACTGACTGCAGCAGACAGTTGATGAATTAAACCACGAACTACATGAACTTATGGCCTTTCGGAGGCAATTGAGAGGAATACTAATGTCTCTACGGGCGATTTGCAGGCTAGCACTATGGCGAGGGCTAGCGGCCGGGCAGCACCCTCGCATGGCTCTTCAGGGATCACATAAAAAGTAACGTCATTCCCAGTATATGGGTCAACACTGGTGACCGCTGCATCACCACGTCACAGATTGCCGAGGTTTTTATTGATTATTAAACGCACCTTTATACTTCCACAACTCTCTTCGATGATGCCCAAATTAATTGCCTGGCTGGGTACAAATGACAGACTGACACTCAACGAGCCGCTGTCACTGGAAGGTATAACTGAGTCTATTGAGGGCCTACCCTCTGGCATGGCCCCTTGCTCAGATGGCTTCACTGTCGAGTTTTATAAGGCATTTGTAATGATCCTTGGACCACACCTTCTTCACAGCCACTACCAGAAGCTATCCCCATCACCCTCTGAAGCACAACAAGGACCCACTCCTGATTGGTTCCTATTGACCTTTATCCCTTCTCAAAGCAGACAGCAAAATTATGGCCAGAGTCATAGCCAACCGACTCATTTTGGTAATGAATGGTTTGGGTCTGCTGGACCAGACAGAGTTTATTCCTGCTCGTTCTAATGCTTACAACATTCACTTGCTATTTGCACTGATGAATCGGGTCAACCCGGAGCTCCCAGTAATTGGTGTCTTTCTGAACGCTGAAAATACATTTAACTCAGTGGAACGGCCTGTTTTGCAAACGGTGTTGCAAAGGATGGACTTGGGCTCCTTTATTCTTGGCTTGATCTCTTTGGTGCCCACCTCCTTCACTTCCAGAGTTCTCATTAATTAGTCGTTATGGTCTACTCTTTTGCTTACCAAAGATACGAGACGTGGTAGCCACCAGGTCTCCACTCCTCTTTACTATAGCAAAGGAACCCTTGGCTTGCAAGGTGAAACAACATCATGCACTGGGAGGGTGACATTTACGGCTCAGCACTTAGTACTCTCACTATTCAGTGACACAATGTCCTGGTAAAAATATAATTCATAAAAATATTGTGTCCAAAATATAATTTACCACAATAATGTTGTGCTCCTATACTCATGTGTATACACACAAACACATACGTATATATATATATATATTTCCAAAACTCAGGTGTCCCCAACCTCATGAGAGGATGAATGGATGCCAAGGGAGCACACTTGGTAAAGTAAACCACAAATCCAGCATCCATAAATCACCGTTCAATACGTGGTGCAAAGGCAAATCCAGTTTATTGCAAAATCACCACATGACAAAGCCTTGTTCACATGACTAGATTCTTCTGATTCTCACTCTAAATAGTGCATAACCATAAAAGAGGGCCACATAGTTGTCAGGGTTGTGAAAAAAACTGTCAGCCTTCCTATGCTGGAAATAACAATGTATGGTTACAAGTACAAGTAAACACAATTCATATGTAGAATGTAGAAATAGCCTCCAGTTTCGAATTTAGGAAACGAAGGGTTACAAACGTAAACATCACATTTTACTACCACCAGGTTGAATGTTAGAAATGAACCATCCAGATCTAAAAAATATACAGAGTAAAATACCCTATAAGGGGCTATTCTTACAACAATATATATTGTGATGTACCTTCCTTAGAATAGCCAAATCATTCCAGGGGTATCAAATTAAATGGATAACATAATTAGTGACAAAATATGTTGAACATAAAAAGTTGCTTGTGTGGTTCGGCGTGGGCCCGCAGCTTTAGCACTAACTCCAACTTAATTGAGGGGTTTCTTGTTTTACGGCATGAAGTCCACAACCTGTGGAGTCTCCATTTACTTTCTATTATGGGGTGCTAAGGGAGGTGATTTCCATCGATCCGCTGAAGGCATGGAGAGGGGCAAACACTCTGAAGGACATCCTGGATAATTTCTGGCCCTTTACTCTGCAAATTTTCACCTGTCAGGGATGACATGGAGGATCCCTTGGAGGCTTTCCAGATTTTCAATTTTTAGAGGAGATGGATCCCATTTTATTCACTTGATTAACTGTAAGTTTTCATCTCCCTGTAAAATCCCCAGTGTCCAGACTGCTTAGGTTCATATTCAATTTTATGACGAGGGGTAATGGTCACTAGCTTCAGTGTGAAGAATTTCAAAGGTCTCCAGTTACTTGATAACTTCATCTGAGGCGCAAATATAATCAAGAGTACTTTTCCACTGAAAAGATTGTAGATACGTTTATGCCAGAAAACTCTTCTCAATAGTATGTTGAATGGAGGCAAGGCTGTGTTTAGTGATCAAACATTGAAGCAACTGAGTTTCTGGACATCCTGACTGGACGTCATCAGCTCCTATCCCCAAATATCTGAGATAAAGTCACCGAAGATAATGATATTATGAAGTTTAAAAATCTGTTAAAGGAATTACTAATGACGACAACAGCTCATTTCGATGGGATAAAAGCCAAGATACCTCTTTGCTCAAGTTATAGTGTAGCTGCCCAAAGGCGGTCTCTCACGACTGATTCCCTCCCTACTTTGCCAAATGTCCCTAGTGGTAGTAAGGAGGTTACATGGAGGGAAGTGGACGAGGTGGAGGGGAGAAAGCATGAAGATCAAAAGGCAACAAAAGAAGGACCTAATTGCACAGTGCCAATATGGCCAAGAGCATACCATCCTCTGCAGGGGCCTAGGTAGGGGGGACTCTGTATCTCAAATTCAAATATACCACCCAATCAGAGGGTTGAGCAGGAAAATCCGACTGAGGAGCCAAACTCAAGAAATGATGAAAAGGTGCTCAAGGCAGGGTGAGATAACCCCAACTTGCTACACCTCCCACCTGATTCAGCATCTCTAGCAGGGGTTTTGACAGGTGTACCACCAATTAAAGAAGGTATAAGGGAGCCTACACTTGACCTGCTTCATAAGGTGAAACATTGGTGTGATAACACAGTGGGAATGGCAAGTCTTATAATTATGGCAAGAAGAGTAGCCTGGGTTGGGAGGAGGGAAAAAAGTTTTGATGGGGACTGTGTGGTGGTGAATCTGGGGCATCCTAGATTCGCCAATGACCTGATTCACCCTAGAATAGTCACACATAATACAGCTTTAGCAATTATGGTGCCTCCATTGCAATATTTGTATCCGTCTCTAGCCTCCAATCACTTAAAGAATAGGCCGCCACCCCCAACCATTTATCGGAGGCCAAGGGGTGATGTTCATTTTGGGGAGATCCCCCTAGAGAATAGTTTTGCTCCCTTGCATGGGCTGGATGACAACGACTGACTTGCTCTGTGCCATGTAACCACCTTCTCTCCTATCCCACAGATGGGCCAGAGTAAAGGTTTTCCCCCCAAACCAGTCAGTGCGTAGGAAGAAATAAGTGCTCACAGTAATGAGTTGGAATATAGCGGGTCTAATAGCTAAACAAGATGATTCTAGGTGTTTGAATGTTCTAGAGGGAAACCATACTGTGGTTATGCAGGAAACCTGGGACACAGATTATTTTTTCTACATAGATGTTTTTACCTCCTTTTGTAAAGCAACCTTTCCTTCATCTTCAGGCAGAGCAAAGGGCAGCCTACTAACTTTAGTCTCCCTCACAATTCCATGTACTGATAGAGCGTTCCGTACTAATAATTTACCTGTATTTGGACGCTCTTTCGGCCGATGAATCTTTTGGCTAAGTGGTACTCTCTTCACCCGAGATCAGTCAATTTAATCAAATCAATAATCAATAACGAACGTAAGCAATGCCCTGATCAACATAACACTTAACAATTAATCCAGAATACATGTCGGCGAACCATGACCTTCCGGTCATGAATAACCACACCAGTTTATTCAAAGTTAATGAATTTATTTCCCTATATTAACAAAGCTAGCACAATATAGATGTGTCTCAACACCAAATGATAAACGTAAATGAACATTAATAGCTGTCCATAACGACGAAACAGGTGCAATCTATGCAGCATTTGAATAACAAGGCATTCGATGATAGCAATGCAAATCACTAAAACTATAATCTGTAATGAGCTAATTACATACATTTAGTCAGCATAACAAGGTCTCAAATTGCATCGTGCAACAAAAGGAATCCTCATCTAACCTCAAATTAGCATCGGCATGTGGGAATTCATGCAAAAACAATTTAGCAACATTAATTTGGAAAACTCCTAACTAGGGCTCTTATCAAAAATCAGCAGTTGGTTACCTAAAAGAAACACAATGCAATTGTACAATTTCCTTTCATATTTACCAATTACAATCAGCATTCAAGGAAGTCTTCGTCTCACAGGTACCGTTTCTCGATCAGCATGGGACGGGGCAAAGGGGCAGGGGTGGACGGGGCAATTGCCTCACGGCGGCAAGATAAACTACTACTTCATGCAAAGGGACAAATCAAAGTTAAAGTCTCTAGGGTAAGAATCATTTAAAGTCTCTTTCTCTCGATTAGAGAAAGCATCAGTGTCTCTTTCAAAATGGCGTCTCAGCAAGGTGGGCCATATTAGCTGCAAAATGGCTCAATGGGTGTGATGTCGGGTAATAGCTCCTTTCTTCTCGTGCACCTGGTTTTAATAGACAACAGTTCAAATCCAGTAGGGTCTTCCATTGGAGGGTTCATAGGTTGGCTTCAAATTGTCCAATCAAAAACAACAGTTCTCAAGCTTTTACTTAAGCATACATTATCCTTGGAGACGGGTACGCAAGTTGCAACATTTTATACCAATTAACTCATTTTCAGAGCTTCCATTGTCCGCACCTGCAGATTGACCTTGGAGCAAAGAGAAAAATGCCAGGCTGGCACGAAACCTTAAGATAAGCATGTGAACGATCTCAGTGGAAAAGTACAGCTTCAAGCAGAAATACACGTTTATTAGCACATTGGAAAAATACGAGCATCTAAACCGTGAGACCAGGCAACTAGGCTGAAGCCTCCACTAAAGTTAGGCTAAGCTAAAGCATTTCAAACAAGCAAATCATAGCACACGTTTACGATTATGTCAGATTCGTGCAGTTCTAATACATCACGTTATATAAAGCACGCTTATAAATGTTGGCAAACTACTCTGAGGGCACATTTTGTCCCCGTACAATCTTTATTAGTTCGATTAATGTCACACTCGATTATTGCAGCACTACGTTTATGCGCTGATAAATGTAAAACCTTTATTTCTGCATCATCAGTACTTCATCCATAGTTGAAGATGGCTTCCATAATCTGTTGGCAGTTGAATTTGTTTTTAAGAATACTTTACCTCTGTTGATGGTCAATATTTATAATTCCTTTGTGAGGGGAGAACCAATGGAGCTTTTAGCATCTTCAAAGACCCTGCTCGAAAACTATGAGGAAAAGCTGATCTCACCATTTTATATATTATTTTAGGGGATTTTAATGTTCATTTTTGTCAGAGTGGGTGCACAATGGATGATCTGTTTATTGGTGCCACCACCCATCACATACACTTTCAACATACCACGCAGCACGATTTGTTGGAGAATAAAATGTCCAGCAGTAATTTGTTTTGTATTGAGCATACAGGGAAGGACAAAGTGGTTCCTTCGTTTACAGGCGGCGTAGTAATACAACTGTTGACTTCTTTATACTATCTGCCGCTCTGGCCTCCTCGATAACGACCAGGAGAACTTAATGTAACATCATTAGTGATCACAACCTCATAAGTTTGTTTTTTCCCTGGGAAGTAGGCCTAGCATGAAAACAAGGCACTGGCCCCTCTATTCTCGACATAGTAAAAAGGGATAAGGCTTGGAGGCTAAAGTGGGATAGAGGTATTCCTAGTGTCTTTTTAGAAAATGTATACTTTGCGAATGCCGGGGCCATTGCCAGATGCACACAAGGTGGCAATCGGGATGAGAGGTTTTGGTTGCTTTTAATAGGGTATGTGCTCAGATCTCTGCCAATCTTACTACCAAGTCAAGAAAGAGCAACCATTGGGGAGGATAAGTGGTTTGATGGTAATTGCTCTAAAGCACATAGAAATTTGATGGCTGCTCTGAGTAAGACCCCTAAGGATATGATGAATGCACAGGCCTGTAGGAAAACTCATAAATCACCTAAGCAAGAAATCAAGGCTCAAGCCTGGTCAGAGCTGCTGCAGCCTAGTGTGCTCCATAATAGTGCAAAGTTCTGGGAAACTATTAACAGAATTGTTTTCTCAGAGCTGGGGAATTCTAGGCTGGAATGTAACATTACCTCAGACAGATGGGTGGCACATTTTAAAAAGGTATATGGTAGGGTAACAGAAGAGGCCTGTGACACTGGTTGTGATCCCACCAAAGATTGCACCCCCCAGTCTTTAGTGAAGGGGAGGTAAGCAAGGCCGTGTTAACCTTGTCTAGAATTAAGGGCCCAGGACCGGACAGGGTTCCCACTGTCCTTTATAAGGCTGACTCCTAAACCTGGTCCAAAATCCTGGCACAAGTTTTTAACGCAGTAGCTAAAGTACGGTTCCCCACATCCTGGACCAAATTGATCACTGTTCCATTATATAAAAAGGGGGAGAGGCATGACCCTCAATACTATCGTCCCATCTATCTTTTAGAATCAGTGTTTAAAATTATGGGTAGTGATGTACTAGCCAGATGGTCTCCTTGGCTAGACAGTAATACCTCATTTCGGACCTCCAATATGGTTTTAGACAGGGAGAAGGGACATTATGTCAGTGTATCAATCTTCAGCTAATATTGGGAAATGCACCATAGCTAAAGAGGGGAGTCTCTATTGGTCTTCATGGACCTTACGGTGGCTTTTGATTGATTAAATAGATCTAACCTCTGGCCCTTACCTATCAAGATAGGTATAGAGTAGGATCTAGTTGCTTTACTACACTGTCTTCATACTAACCTCTATGCTTCAGTAAGATATAATGAAGATGGCAGCTTGTCGCCCTACTTGGAAGTCAAAGGGGCATTAGACAAGGATGCATCCACGTCCTCCTGCAATTCACCCTTTCTATAAATCACTTGGGAGATTCACTTGTGGCTGTCAGCAGGGCATACCAAGGGCAGGTAACAAGTTAATACCCTCTCTTTTGTATACCAGCAATGTGGTCCTGCTAGCAAGGACCTCAGTGGGCCTTCAACGTTTACTAGATGCTTTTGTTGGCTTCATGGACTCACTTGATTTGTCTAACAACTTTTCCAAATCACATACTCTGTGGTTAGGATGCAAGAAGAGAGTTAGGAATACGTTTTTTGTCAATGGGGTTGAATTGTCTACAGAACCTACCTTCCTCTACCTGGGAGTACTTTTTGATGACTGAGGTTTTTGGAACCCCCAAAAGACCATGAAAAAGAACATCTCAGCGAGAGCAGTGGCCGCTACCACACATATTGCCAAGAGATTAGGAGTAAAGCCAGTACAAGCGTTGTTAAAGGTTTATCAAGAGAAATGTAGTTCCATGGCAAGTTATGGGTGTGATGTGTGGGGCTACAAAGGTGTCAAGGAGCTCCAGTTAGTAGAAAATATGTTTCTGAGAAGCCGCCTTGTGGTCCCCACTAGTTCACCTTCTTTCGCAGTACATGAAGAATTGGGCACAGGGCATATTTCAGATCTTACAGCGCTGGCCCCAAAAGAGAGATGGTTTAGAATATGGACGAACCCCGCTCTTGCTTTAAATCAGATGATGATACTTGACTCTAGGTCAATGGGTGGAGTGCTTCGGATACCCTGGCTTAGATATATTAAAAATATGTTGTGTTAAGTGGGAAGGTTGGAGGTATTTGAAAATCATGAAACTCTGGGGGTCGGGGACCTGCCAGAGATAAAGAGTTTGCATCTCCTATTTCTGGTGGCAGAAAGCGAGAGGAGGGAATTGACTAAACCCACTGTGAGGTCGTATATTGTGCTCACAACAGGTCCAGCAAAAAACACTATCTTGTGGTTTTACACAATTCTTACCACCGTTTCTTAACGATGAGGTTTGGGCTTAACATGATACGTTGGCTCCTAGCAGTTCCAAAAGGACTCCAAAATAAAGATCAGCCTTGCCCAAATGATCTTTTTTATCACAGGATAGTACCCACTTTTTATTTTTCTGTGATTCTAATCACATATTAACTATTGAGGCAACATTGTATAGCTCACTTGTTAAAAGGAAAGCAATCTTTGCAAGTTAGATCAGCACTGATATACTTGTTGTTAGAAATTGGGTCTTTGGTTGACAGTCAGGTTACCCCCTGTTCAAGCAAGGACCCTCAATCTAGTCAGGGTAAAAGAGAATCACCCTCAGCTAACCCCTGCTTGCCCCCTTGGTAGCTTGGCAGAGCAGTAGGCTTAACTTCAGAGTGCTAGGTGTAAAGTATTTCTACCAACACACACAGTAACCTAATGAAAACACTACAAAATGACACAACACCAGTTTAAAAAAATAGGAAATATTTATCTAAACAAAACAAGACCAAAACGACAACAATCCACAATACACAAGTCAAGTTATCAATTAAAAATCAAAAAGAATCTTTAAGTAGTTTTAAACACACATTAATGCTGTCAGCGTGCAAAAGTACCATGGGGGTGTCAAAAAAAACCCCGCACGTCGAGTGTGCGTCAAAAAGGCCTTGCGATGCATTGATTCCACTCACGAGCGGGACCTTGCATCGTTTCTCCTTTCGCCGGGTCAGGGCACATCGTTTCTTCTCTCCACAGGAGAGCGATGCATCGATCCGGTCAGCACTCTCGGGTCCGGGCAGGCCTTGCGTTGTTTTTCCACGCCCAGCAGTACTTGAGTCAGAAATCCCAACGCATGATGATCCGAAAACCCCACGGCGTGGGTTGTGATCTCCCAGCCTCCGTCAGCGATGCTGCGTGTCGTTTCTCCTGCTCCGTGCGTCGATTATCAGTCGCGTTTCCTGTGAGCATTGTTTCTCAGCTGCGGAGCCGGCGGCACGTCGTTTCTTCAGCCGCAGATCGGAGTCGCTTCGATCTTTTCCCCCCACGGTACTCTGAGCGTGGATTTCCTTGTCTTTAGGCTGCCAGCATCTCCTTTCAGGGTCCTAGGAACTGGATGGGCACCACAGGGCAGAGTGGGAGTCTCTCCAGAGACTCCAGGTGCTGGCAGAGAGAAGTCTTTGCAGTCCCTGAGACTTCAAACAACAGGCGGCAAGCTCTAAATCAAGCCCTTGGAGATTTCTTCTCAAGATGGAAGGCACACAAGATCCAGTCTTTGCCCTCTTACTCTGGCAGAAGCAGCAACTGCAGGATAGCTCCACAAAGCACAGTCACAGGCAGGGCAGCTCTTCTTCCTCAGCTCTTCTCCAGGCAGAAGTTGCTCTTGTTTCCAGAAGGGTTTTTCCTCAAGTCTGTGGTTTTGGGTGCCCTTCTTATATCCAATTTCTCCTTTGAAGTAGGCCTACTTCAAAGTAAAGTCTCTTTTGAATGTGAAATCCTGCCTTGCCCAGGCCAGGCCCCAGACACTCACCAGGGGGTTGGTGACGGCATTGTGTGAGGGCAGGCACAGCTCTTTCAGGTGTAAGTGACCACTCCTCCCATCCTAGCACAGATGGCTCATCAGGATATGCAGGCTACACCCCAGCTCCCTTTGTGTCACTGTCTAGTGTGAGGTGCAACCAGCCCAACTGTCAAACTGACCCAGATAGGAAATCCACAAACAGGCAGAGTCGCAGAAATGGTATAAGCAAGAAAAAGCCCACTTCCTAAAAGTGGCATTTTCAAACACACAATCTCAAAATCAACTTTACTAAAAGATGTATTTTTAAATTGTGAGCTCAGAGACCCCAAACTCCACATGTCCATCCACTCCCAAAGGGAATCTACACTTTAATTAGATTTAAAGGTAGCCCTCATGTTAACCTATGAGAGGGACAGGCCTTGCAATAGTGAAAAACGAATTTTGCAATATTTCGCTGTCAGGACATATAAAACACATTAGTATATGTCCTACCTTAACCATACACTGCACCCTGCCCTTGGGCTACCTAGGGCCTACCTTAGGGGTGTCTGAAATGTAAGAAAAGGGAAAGTTTAGGCCTGGCAAGTGAGTACACTTGCCAAGTCGAATTTACAGTTAAAACTGCGTACACAGACACTGCAGTGGCAGGTCTGAAACATGATTACAGAGCTACTTATGTGAGTTTTACAACCAGTGCTGCAGGCCCACTAGTAGCATTTGATTTACAGGCCCTGGCACCTCTAGTGCACTTTACTAGGGACTTACTAGTAAACCAAATATGCCAATCATGGATAAGCCAATTACATACACATTTTGTAAAGGAGCACTTGCACTTTAGCACTGGTAAGCAGTGGTAAAGTGCCCAGAGTAATAAAAACAGTAAAATCAGAGACCAGCATACATCAACAACCTGGGGAACAGAGGCAAAAAGTTAAGGGAGACCACGCCAAGGATGAAAAGTCTAACACGTGTCCCCCCAGCTGAAAGTGGGGAGCAACTACTGAACCTCATGGGAGTTCTCATCACTTTGCGGAAGAACCTGGACAGACCATCAGCATTGGTGTGCTCTATACCAGGACGGTGCTCCACCGTAAAGTCCATCTCCTGTAGGGAAATGGGCCACCTCAACAGTTTTGGATTCTCAACCCTCATCTGCATTAACCATCTGAGGGGCCTGTGGTCGGTCTGAACTCGGAAGTGAATCCCAAACAAGTAGGGTCTTAGCTTCTTCAGTGCCCAGACCACAGCAAATGTTTCACGTTCTATGGCACTCCACCTACGTTCCCTGGGTAGTAAACTCCTGCTAATGAAGGTTACCGGTTGATCTAGGCCCTCCTCAATAAAGCTGGGAGAGTACTGCTCCAATACCATGCTCTGAGGCGTCTGTTTGCACAAAAAGCTCTTGCACAGGTGCGGTGCACATGGCAGCCTTCAGGGCATCAAAAGCGTTCTGACACACCTCTGTCCAGATCACTTTCCTGGGTTACTTCTTAGAAGTGAACTCAGTTAAGGGGGTATCAATGGTACCATACCCCTTAACAAACCTCCTGTAGTATTAAGTGAGACCTAAAAAGGCTCTCACTTCAGTCTGAGTCTTGGGAGGCTCCCAAGCCAGAATGGTATGAATCTTAGACTGTAGGGGTGCCACCTGGCCACTCCCCACCTGGTGTCCTAAGTACACCACAGAACCCTGCCCTATTTGGCACTTGCTCGCCTTAATAGTGAGGCCTGCCTTCTGCAGGGCCTCTAACACTCTCCAGAGGTGTTGCAGGTGTTCCTCCCATGTGGATTAAACACAGCCATGTCATCCAGGTAGGCGGCACTGAACTCATCCAGCCCAGCCAACACCTGGTTGACCAACCTCTGAAAGGTGGCAGGGGCATTCTTCATCCCAAATGGCATCACTTTAAACTGAAAGTGCCCATCTGGGGTATAAAATGCTGACCTCTCCTTGGCCCCCTCAGTTAAGGCAATCTGCCAGTACCCAGATGTTAAATCAAACGTACTGAGATACTTGGCAGCTCCCAAACTGTCAATGAGCTCATCAGCTTAGGGGTTGTGGTGTGCATCAGTCTTGCTGACCGCATTGAGTCCCCAGTAGTCCACACAGATCCGGAGTTCTGGACTGGCACCAGGTGAAGCAGCTTTTGGTACCAATACCACTGGGCTGGCCCAAGGACTGCTGGAGTGCTCAATAACCCCTAGGGCAAGCATTTTGGATACCTCATCCTTAATGCACGCCCTGACCCTGTCAGTCACCCTGTAAACCTTCTGTTTAATGGGTGTACTGTCCCCAGTGTCCACATCATGTGTGCACAAGTGTGTGACTCCCGGGATAAGGGAAAACAGTGAGGAAAACTGTCCCAACACGTGGCGACAGTCACCTTGCTGCTCCTCAGTCAGGGAGGGGGAGAGGATCACTCCCTCCACTGACCCATCTTTTTCTCCTGCAGACAGGAGGTCAGGAAGAGGTTCACTCTCCTCAACTACCCAATCATCTGTCGCAAGGAGCATGGACAGTTCAGTCCGCTCAAAGGTTTGAGGCGGTTGACATACAGGACCCTTGAAGGGTCACTTGGAGATCGCAAGTCCACCAGGTAGGTGACTTCACTCTTGTGTTCCACCACCTCAAATGACCCAGTCCACTTACCTTGGAGCACCCTAGGCTCCACTGGTGCCATCTCCCACACTTTTTGTCCAGGTTGAAACTCGACCAGAGTGGCATTCCGGCCATGCCAGCATTTCATGTCCTCCTGGCTTGCTTCCAGGTTCTCCTGCGCAAGACTCATGAAGCGGGCAGTCTGTTTTCTCGGAGCCAGCATGTAACTGAATACATCCTGGGGGGTTTACTAGGAGCTTTCTCCAAAGCTTCCTTGACCAGACTCAAAGGTCCCCTCACAGGGTGGCCATAAATCAGCTCAAAGGGACTTAACCCAAGTCCCTTTTGAGGCACCTTCCTGTAGGCAAACAGAAGGCATGGCAAGAGGATGTCCCACTTCTGCCACAAGGGCTCTGACAGGCCCTGAATCATGCCTTTCAAGGTGCGGTTGAATCTCTCAACCAGACCATTACTTTGGGGGTGGTAAGGTGTGTTGAACTTGTAGGTTACCCCACACACTTTCCACAAAGACTTCATATACGTGGATATGAAGTTTATACCCCTATCAGATACACTTCCTTGGGGAACACCATGTGGGTAAAAACCCCCATCAGTGCACGACCCACCACAGGGGAAGTGACTGACCTCAGAGGAATGGCTTCTGGTTACCATGTTGCATGTTCCACCAAGACCAGGATGAACCTGTTGCCCAAGGCTGTCTAGGGGTCCAGAAGCCCCACAATGTCAATACCTACCCTCTCAAAGGGAGTACTAACAACAGGCAAAGGCTGGAGGGGAGCCTTACATTTCCTCCCACTCTTGCCACTTGCCTGACAAGTCTGACAAGACCTGCAATGTGCATCTGAGTGCCTGTGAATTAGGGGCCAGTAAAAGTGGGTGACAAGCCTCTCAAAGGTGTTGTCCTGTCCCAAATATCCAGCTAAAGGCACATCATGAGCCAACCCCAGTAGGAAGGCCCTGAAGCACTGGGGTACCACCAGCACACGGGCTGACCCAGGCTCAGAAACCTTAGGCTTGCTACACAGGAGGTCATCCTCCCAAAAAATCAGGTATGATCCTGGCTCCTGGCCAGCTGTCTGGTCTGCAGCCTGCTGCCGCAAACCTTCCAAAGTAGGGCATGACTTCTGTGCTGCACAGAATGCTTCCCTGGTAGCCCCCCTTACTGATGCTACTGCGACAGCTCAGGGACCTCCCCCAGTTCAGCCACCTGTTTCCCTGTAGGCTCCGGGCGTTACCCTCAGGCTCTGCCTCCTCCTGGACAGTGGGAACGTCTGGGGTCGGTTTCGCACGCCCCCTGCCCTTCATCTTCTTGGCAGTCCCCTGGGCCACTGTTTCAGGCTCCAGGGCCTCTTGATTACCCTGACAGGCTGCCATTGACCGGGTGGATACGCATACCCACCCAGGCAAACCCAACATCTCCAAGTGAGACCTGTGTTCCACCTCCTTCCAAGGGGAATCCTCCAGGTCACTGCCTAGCAAACAATCAACAGGCATGGTTGGACTCACAGCTACCTTCAAGGAACCTGAGACCCCCCCCCATTCAAAGGGAACCTATGCTACTCTGCACAGGCGCTCTGAGTTGTCCACTGCAACTACTTGGTGAAGTACCCGGGGATCTATCTGCTCTTCAGACACCAGCTGACTCCTCACTGTAGTCACGCTGGCTCCTGTGTCTCTCAGAGCCTCCACCCTCTGTCCATTAATGGTCACCCACTGCCTGTATTTTTTAGTGTTTTCAAGCACTAGGATTCTCTGGACCATCTCACTGTCCCCTAGTGAGACAAGGGTCATCTCAGCTGGTTCCCACCCACCTGAAACCAACTCCTCCCCAAGTGCTACACTGGCCAAACCCTGGGACGGTGCACCAGTGGGTGCCGGTGTACTTTTGGGGCATTTGGGGTCCCCCCTCACATGACCCACCTGGTCACATGCATAGCACTTATGTGGGGGACCACCTGCCACTGGCTTCCCTTTGGGGAACCATGGCTTGTTTTCACTGGGGGGTTGGGAATCCTTACCCTGGGAATCAGTTTGGGGCCCTTTAGAGAACTCCCCCTGTTTACCCTTACCCCCCTTTCTTCTGAGAGGGACCCAGCCCACCCTTGGCGTGTTCTCCCCATACCTCTTCTGGACCTTGATGCTCTGCCAGCGGTCCGCTTCCTGCGCAAGCTTCCTGGGGTCAGTCAGCTTGCTATCAATCAGGTGCAGACGCAGCTCTGGAAAATATAAAATGTAAAAGTGCTCCCAAGCAATCAGATTGTAAAGCCCATTGTAGGAGGCTGCCCTGGCTTATAGTGGATACCTTGTGGTACGTACACCCTGTGCCAGGTCCAGTTATCCCTTATTAGTAGAATAGAGGTGTTTCTAGCAGCTTAGGCTAATAGAAGGTAGCTATGGCAAAGCAGCTTAGGCTGAACTAGGAGACATGCAAAGCTCCTACTATACCACTTATATCATATAGCACAATATCATAAGAAAACACAATACTCAGAGCCACATAAAAATTAAGGTACTTTATTTTAGTGACAATATGCCTGTATCTCAGAGAATACCTCACTTAGGAGGTAAGTAATATATACAAGTTATATATACACAAACCCAAAACAGGTAAGTAACAGTAAGAAAAGTAGTGCAAACAATGTAGAATCACAATAGGATGCAATAGGTAGACATAGGTCTAGGAGCAACACAAACCATATACTCCAAAAGTGGAATGCGAATCACAAATGGACCCCAGACTTATGGGAAGTTGTAGAGGGTCACTGGGACTGTGAGAAAACAGTAATGGTGTCCAAAATACCCCACCCCAAGACCCTAGAAAGTAGGAGTAAAGTTTCCCTACTATGCCAGAAAGACACAATAATCGTGATAGGGGGATTTTGTAAGAACCACAAGCACCAGCAAAACACTGAAGACGGATTCCTGGACCTGAGGACCTGTAAAGGAAGGGGACCAAGTCCAAGAGTCGCGATAGTGTGCGGGGGGGGGCTGGAGCCCAGGAAACCCCGGATGAAGGTGCAAAAGGGCTGCCTCTGGGTGGAAGAAGCCGAAGATTCTGCAACAACTAAAAGGGCTAGGAACTTCTCCTTTGGATGGAAGATGTCCCACGGCGTGCTGGATGTTGAAGAAGTGTTTCCATGCAGAAATACCGCAAACAAGCCTTGCTAGTTGCAAGGGTTGCTGTAGAGGTTTTTGGGTGCTGCTGGGGACCAGGAAGGACCAGGATGTCGCCCCTTGGAAGAGGAGACAGAGGGGGCACTCAGCAATTAAGAGAGCCCCTGCAGAAGCAGGCAGCACCCTCAGAAGTACCAGAGGAGCCACTTGGAAGTTCTGTGAACTCAGAGTCACAAAAGGAGGGTCCCATGACGTCGGAGTCAAACTCAGAGGGTTGAGCACTGCAGGACGGAGTGGTGGGGACCCAGGCTAGGCTGTGCACAAAGGAATCCTTGGAGAAGTGCACAGAAGCTGGAGCAGCTGCAAATCACGTAGTACACAGGTTTGCTGTCTGGCGTGGGGGAGGCAAGGACTTACCTCCACCAAATTTGGACAGAAGGGCCACTGGACTGTGGGAGACACTTGGACCCAGCTCCTGTGTTCCAGGGACCATGCTCGTCAGGATGAGAGGAGACACAGAGGACCAGTGATGCAGTCTTTTGGTGCCTGTGTTAGCAGGGGGAAGATTCCGTCGACCCAAGGGAGATTTCTTCTTGGCTTCCAGTGCAGGGTGAAGGCAGTCAGCCCTCAGAGCATGCACAACCAGGAAAAAGTCAAGAAAGCCATCAGGATGAGACGCAACAATGTTGCTGGTAGTCGTCTTGGTACTTTGTTGCGGTTTTGCAGGCGTCCTGGAGCAGTCTGCGGTCGATCCTTGGCAGAAGTTGAAGAGGGAAGTGCAGAGGAACTCTGGTGAGCTCTTGCATTTGTTATCTGAGGAATAGCCCAGAGGAGAGACCCTAAATAGCGAGAAAAGGAGGTTTGCTTACCAAGAAAGGAGGTTTGGCTACCAGGAGAGGTAAGCACCTATCAGGAGGGGTCTCGGACATCACCTGCTGGCACTGGCCACTCAGAGCAGTCCATTGTGCCCCAACACCTCTGAATCCAAGATGGCAGAGGTCTGGGGGACACTGGAGGAGCTCTGGGCACCTCCCCTTGGAAGTGCAGGTCAGGGGAGTGGTCACTCCCCTCTCCTTTGTCCAGTTTCATGCCAGAGCAGGGCTGGGGGATCCCTGAACTAGTGTAGACTGGCTTATGCAGAGATGGGCACCATCTGTGCCCATCAAAGCATTTCCAGAGGCTGGGGGAGACTACTCCTCCCCAGCCCTTCACACCTATTTCCAAAGGGAGAGGGTGTAACACCCTCTCTTAGAGGAAATCCTTTGTTCTGCCTTCCTGGGCCAGGGCTGCCCAAACCCCAGGGGGGCAGAAACCTGTCTGAGGGGTTGGCAGCAGCTGCAGTGGAAACCCGGAAAGGCAGTTTGGCAGTACCCAGGTTCTGTGCTAGAGACCCGGGGGATCATGGAATTGTCCCCCCAACACCAGAGTGGTATTGGGGTGACAATTCCATGATCTTAGACATGTTACATGGCCATGTAAACAAAAAGGCCAGGGCACACCCAAAGTAAATCTCCGTATTGTGGATCCAAGTAGTCATTCAAGAAAAATCGAAGTCCAAAGGACAAGTGACACTGTATATTTATTGACAGGTGAACAGGTGTGGTCAATGTTCCAGTCAAAAGACCACATAAAGCACAAATCCAAACAGCAAACAGCCGACACGTGTTTCGTCTCCCAGACTTTTTCAAGGCTGTGAAATAAATAAACAATATGTACATATAGATGAAGTGGGACATTTACTACTCTAATAGCCACACACAATATAAATTTAGATAAAAAGCCAAACCATCTAGCCCAGTGTAACTAAATAACTCACATGAACAAAAATATTCTTGAGTATGTTTAAAAATGGTGAATTGTGGCATAGTTTGAGGGATGCGCACCATAAGTGATCAACAAGGCACAAGGAAAAAGTGCAACGTATAATAGACCAAAAAAGAAACATTAATAGAGAGTAAGACAAAGCCCAACACCGTAAAACAATAGTGCACTAATATGCAAAAATCAAGTGGCCAATCAAATAGGCAAACCATGCAAACTGAAGTGGAAAGTGGAAAGCCATCAAAAATAAAAAGAGAGTAAAAAAAGAGAGAGAATACATCTAGCCAGAGGTCAAATACCTTCAGATATGCAAGAAAATGCAAGTAGAAATATAATGAAGGAGTTACAATAAAAGGCATGTTGTGAATCTCCAGGTGGTCAATAATATCCAGATTGTAGGTGGAAAAGGAAGGCCATGATAAGCCTGAAGAAAAAGCAAAAAAGAGACAAACTATAAAAAGCTAAATAACGCCCTATGACAAACTTGGCGTGAAAATTAGGGGTTAAGTGAAAGATATGGAAACAAATTAAATGGCTTCCAGCAAAATCACATAACCAACAGTCTAGAAAGGCCAATTGAGTGAAATAAACAAGCTGAAGAATAGTGAGAGGGTAAACAAATGACAAAAATAATGGCTTAAGTAAGTAACATCCAATTGAAAAAGCGCGAGCTCCGATATAAAGAGCTTGAATATCATAAGAATATGCAGTGCTGCAAAAACAAGCAAAGAATATGAATGTATGTGTTGAAAGTAAAAAAATCGAGCAGGGCGAGAAAATTAAGACCGCCGCCCAGTTAAGCTGTAATTTAAAGCCCTGTGGACGTAAACGAGGTTGTAAATGAAACGAGTGAGACCGGCATGATAAACGTTCGGGAAATGCTACACACCGAACACCGCAGCCAAAAGTCAGGGAAAGTGTATGACTAAGTTACTGTAAGGTGCGGGTCAAAATAACAAAATAACAACGCAAGTGGTTATTATGAGGAAGCCACGTGTTCTTACCTTGAAGAGCTGTGTAAAACCGTGCCGAAGGCATCGGTAACAGGAATGAAAGCCGTCCGTACATTGCGGCTGTGTTTAAACCAGGATGGAGAAAAGAAAAAATGGAAAAAGGACTAAAAAACGGAAGGGCCTGGTAAACCGAAAATGGGGGCCATTCTGAAGCAGAATGAAAGGGCAAAATAATGAAAAGGAAACCAGTCATCCCCAAATATGTGAAGGAAAAGTATAGAAATAGCATATGTGAGTCACAAAAGCTTGAATCTTTGTGAAAAAAGTAAGCATATAGACTCCAAAGAAATTATGGTAAAGTGTGAAATTGTAACATCCAAACATCACCAAATGTGTGAGTTACATGCAATAGTATGCTCCTAATCCTAGACACAGTGCTGAAACGCATAGGTTAAGCAATATGATGACAAGGAGTCATTGCAAATTACCCCGTCTATACATATAATGAAAGCAAATAATAATAGCATATCCAAGAATATAAAGAAGGAGTATATTCATATACATTACATTGTAAAGAGGTCACAATAGTAGCGAATGAGACATATTATAAAAAGGTGTGTAGAACCTTATCAATGTTGATACCCTCCTCCACTGCTCTGAGTCTGATAATCCAGCTACTTTCTAGCCATCTCAGAATAAGAGTTCTGTTACCACCTCTAGGAAGTGTATTGACCGCATTGATACCATGTGCATTGATGCCTAAAACCTCTCACTGTCCGTGATTTGTGTTATAATGAACCGCAAAGGGGTAGTTCGCATTATTATTACGAATTGCTCTAATATGTTCTTGTAGTCTCTCCTTGAGAGGTCGAATGGTACTACCCACATAAATATGGTTACAGATGCAGATCAAACAGTAAACAACAAATTTTGTATTACAATTAATGAACTTGTCTATCCTGTGTATAACCGGCGTGTTATATTGAAATTTCACCAATTTGTCTTTAATGTAACAACACATATTACAATGTCCACACTTGTATGATCCATGAGGTGCTGTGGGTAACCAAGTATCTTTAGGATCTGGCAGTAAAAAACTATGACACAGGTAATTACGTAGGCTAGTTTGGCACCCACAACTAGTTGCTGCTTGAAAAGACTACTATTTATGGACATTTGCCAAAACCTGTTGATGTGCGAGCCCTGTGGCATTCTCCACCTTTTTCTTTTGTATTCTACTTATGCAATGCCTTCTCTGCACTCACGTCTGGATTGAATTGCTTTGTTTTCTTCACATTTTCTACATTGGTGTCTCTTGATTGTATATTAGGAATTGATTCTAAAACATGGATACATTTGATGAAAATAAGGAATGTGTTATTACAGGAGATTTTTCAAACTGGTACTAGTTTGTCTAACGTACATTCTTTGCCCACTAAATAAGAAGGTTTAAGAATGACATTTGTCAAATTAGAACGTTTAAAAAAACAGGAGCTATCAAGGTGGTGAGGTTACACCATCTTACAAAAATACTTAGACAACAAACAAATTCCTAAGGGCTTGCGTATCATTCTAATCACCTCGTTTGAGGATTTGAGTCCTGAACTTCTCAAGGAGTGGGAATACCTTTTAGTTACTTCTTCTTTTGGCATGATGGATATTCTAATTCGAGATGCACATGCTAAAAGAGATAAACTTCTAGAGGATATTCTTGCACTTGAAAAAGAAATCAAAGATATCGATCATCTAGAAGCCCAAGGGAAAAACTACTAGATACTCAGAGAAGTGTTACATAAACACCAGGAATACATTAACGATAAAAAAATACGCAAACTCTAAAGAGATGATGGAGATTATAAAAGTGGGAGGGTTTTCACCTACGCACGAAAATTTGACAATATTAAGCTGGATAGAAATGAGGTTTTTCCTCACATACCGAATGAGGGTGCAACCTCCATTGCTTCCACGAGCGAGACAGACATTTTGAGTTCATCTAGTGTAGGTGACAGTGACACTAGCAATACAGCACACCAGTCCACGATCTTTACCAGCCACAAATTTCCTTTTTTATTAGAATTAGAAAGGTACAGGATGGGTCGAATATTAAATCGCAAGAGGGAAGAGCCCTATACAAACCTATCAGGAGAGGCAAGAGAAAAAACGTACACAACAAGGGAAAGAGAAGGGATGGTCACGACATCTACCACCCGCAATCAGAAATAATCCACTCTGACTTAGATACAAACAACGAGATTTCAATTGTTAATCTAACAAATGACGAACTTAGTGAACAGCAAATAAAAATCTTGAGCAAAGGTTTGGGATTCGTGCCTTCATCATTACCCAACTTTACTGAATTGCATGTGAATCTGTTTAAATTTATTCGTAAACCTTGCAAATTTTTTTAAGGCAAACAGCTCTGACCAACTCTCATATACATGATACGTGTCCAGTTAGCAACTTAACCATTAAGGACGTAAAAGATATCCAGACTCTTCTTACTTTGGAACAGACGTCGGGATTGTCTCCCTCTCTATCGGATATTGTATCTGACTTGGACATTGATCCTTACTTGCATTTTGATAGTGGTCTTAAAACCTCCTCCAAATTCACACCCAGTCTAGCAAGTGACAATGTTATTGACATTTTTTATAAACGTGTTACATCTGACCTATACCGGCTTGAAGACCTATACCGTTCAGGTCGCAAAAATATTACACACAACATCACTATTCCTGAAAGAGAAGCCCTACACTCCCTTATGAACATGAAAAACATAATCATTAAGGAAGCTGACAAAGGGGGCAACCTTGTAATTATGAACAAATTTGACTACATTAAAGAAATAGACCGTCAATTGAATGATACAACTGCATACTTGGCTTTATCACATAACCCATTGGGGAATGTCAATGAACACATACAACAAAGATTAACCTTTTGGAGGGACAGATGCCTCATTACAGATTTGGAATTTAAATATATGTTCAATCCTACCCGTACTTCCCCTTGCATTTACATTCTACCCAAAATACACAAATCAGGTCTTTTCCCACCAGGTAGACCCATTATTTCGGGTATTGGTTCACCCACGGAAAAGATTTCAGAATATATTGACTTATTCTTACAACCCTTTGTCATCAACCTTCCCTCATTCATTAGGGACACTAAAGACCTTCTCAGTAAACTAAGTGACTTTGAGTGGACGGATGGACATTTTCTAGTTACTCTAGATGTCACCTCACTTTATACATGCATACCGAGAGATATGGGCCTGCATGCTATCCAACATTTTTTAGATACTCGTGATGCTTTATTTTTGGAACATTCTAATATGCTTATTGACTTAATCAAATTTGTTTTGGACAACAACATTTTTGTACATAACGGGACATGGTACAGACAAATCCAAGGGGTTGCAATGGGGTGAACCTTTCCCCATCTTTTGCCAATTTATACATGGGTTTTTATGAATTGTCTCATATATGGAGGGAGTGCTCACCAGATTTGACCCAACACATCCTTTATTGGGGCAGATACATTGATGATGTCCTCTTATTTTGGTCGGGCAGTCTTGACCTACTTGGGCGCTTTCTACATCATCTGAATACAAATACCTTCAATATTACCCTTTCTGGGGAACATGGCACGTCTCAAGTCAATTTCTTAGATCTCACCTCATACATCAAAGGGGACAAAATCTGCTCTAAGTTATATAGGAAACCCACAGCATGCAATTCTATCTTACACGCCAAGAGTTCCCATCCTGCCTCTCAAATTAATGCCATACCCTATGGGGAGCTCACTAGGATCAGGAGAAACTGTAGTGAGGATACGTTTTTTCTGGAAGAGTTAAAACAAATGAATTCACGGTTCACACGCAGGGGTTATTCCTATAACACTTTGCTACAAGCCAACAACAGAATTAGCCATGTGAAAAGATCTGATCTATTGGTTTCATCCATCAGGAAGAATAAATCACCTAGATCTCTTTCTTTTATTACTCCTTACAATGCGCTGAGCTCAAGTATATACAAAATTCTCCAGAGACACTGGTCTTTTCTGTTAGCAGATGGGTATCTCAAGAAGAGTCTCCCTCCCAAACCCAGTATTACCTATAGTAGGGGACCTGCCCTACGTAATTACCTGTGTCATAGTTTTTTACCGCTAGATCCTAAAGATACTTGATTACCCACAGCACCTCATGGATCATACAAGTGTGGACATTGTAATATCTTTTGTTACAATAAAGACAAATTGGTGAAATTTCAATATAACACGCCAGTTATACACAGGATAGACAAGTTCATTAATTGTAATATTAAATTTGTTGTTTACTGTTTGATCTGCATCTGTAACCGTATTTACGTGGGTAGTGCCATTCGACCTCTCAAGGAGACACTACAAGAACATATTAGAGCAATTCGTAATAATAATGCGAACTACCCCTTTGCGGTTCATTATAACGCAAATCACGGACAGCGGGAGGTTTTAGGCATCAATGCACACAGTATCGATGCGGTCAATACACTACCTAGAGGTGGTAATAGAACTCTTATTCTGAGACGGCTCGAAAGTAGCTGGATTATCAGATTTAGAGCAGTGGAGGAGGGTATCAACATTGATAAGGATCTACACACCTTTTTATAATATGTCTCATTCGCTACTATTGTGACCCCTTTACAATGTAATGTGTATGAATATACTCCTTCTTTATATTCTTGGATATGCTATTATTATTTGCTTTCATTATATGTATAGACGGGGTAATTTGCAATGACTCCTTGTCATCATATTGCTTAACCTATGCGTTTCAGCACTGTGTCTACGATTAGGAGCATACTATTGCATGTAACTCACACATTTGGTGATGTTTGGATGTTACAATTTCACACTTTAACATCATTTCTTTGGAGTCTATATGCTTATTTTTTTCACAAAGATTCAAGCTTTTGTGACTCACATATGCTATTTCTATACTTTTCCTTCACATATTTGGGGATGACTGGTTTCCTTTTCATTATTTTCACCTTTCATTCTGCTTCAAAATAGCCCCCATTTTTGTTTTACCAGGTCCTTCCATTCATTTTTTAGTAATTTTTCAATTTTTTCTTTTTTCCATCCTGGTTTAAACACAGCCGCAATGTACGGGTGGCTTTCATTCCTGTTACCGACGCCTTTGGCACGGTTTTACACAGCTCTTTAAGGTAAGAACACGTGGCTTCCTCATAATAACCACTTGTGTCGTTATTTTGTTATTTTGACCGGCACCTTACAATAACTTAGTCATACACTTTCCCTGACTTTTGGCTGCAGTGTTCGGGTGTGTAGCATTTCCCGAATGTTTATCATGCTGGTCTCAATCGTTTCATTTACAACCTCGTTTATGTCCACAGGGCTTTAAATTACAGCTCAACTGGGGGGCGGTCTTAATTTTCTCGCCCTGCACGGTTATTTAACTTTCAACAAATACATTCATATTCTTTGCTTGTTTTTGCAGCACTGCATATTCTTATGATATTCAAGCTCTTTATATCGGAGCTCACGCTTTTTCAATTGGATGTTACTTACTTAAGGCATTTTTTTTGTCATTTTTTTACCCTCTCACTATTCTTCAGCTTGTTTATTTCACTCAATTGGCCTTTCTAGACTGTTGGTTATGTGATTTAGCTGCAAGCCATTTAATTTGTTTCCATATCTTTCACTTAATCCCTAATTTTCACGCCAAGTTTGTCATAGGGCGTTATTTTGCTTTTTATAGTTTGTCTCTTTTTTGCTTTTTCTTCAAGCTTATCATGGTCTTCCTTTTCCACCTGCAACCTGGATATTATTGATCAACCTGGAGATTCACAACATGCCTTTTATTGGAACTCCTTCAATATATTTCTACTTGCACTTTCTTGCATATCTGAAGGTATTTGACCTCTGGTTAGATGTATTCTCTCTCTTTTTTTACTCTCTTTTTATTTTTGAGGGCTTTATTAATTGCGTAACCACTTTCCACTTCAGTTTGCATGGTTTGCCTATTTGATTAGCCACTTGATTTTTGCATATTAGTGCACTATTATTTTACGGTGTTGGGCTTTGTCTTACTCTCTATTAATGTTCCTTTTTTGGTCTATTATACGTTGCACTTTTTCCTTGTGCCTTGTTGA
This sequence comes from Pleurodeles waltl, assembly GCF_031143425.1. NCBI lineage: Eukaryota > Metazoa > Chordata > Amphibia > Caudata > Salamandridae > Pleurodeles > Pleurodeles waltl. Next base: position 676,850,703 of record NC_090444.1, read on the forward strand.
TCACTTATGGTGTGCATCCCTCAAACTATGCCACAATTCACTTTTTTTAAACATACTCAAGAATATTTTTGTTCATGTGAGTTATTTAGTTACACTGGGCTAGATGGTTTGGCTTTTTATCTAAATGTATATTGTGTGCGGCTATTAAAGTAGTAAATGTCCCACTTCATCTATATGTACATATTGTTTATTTATTTCACAGCCTTGACAAAGTCTAGGAGACGAAACACGTGTCGGCTGTTTGCTGTTTGGATTTGTGCTTTATGTGGTCTTTTGACTGGAACATTGACCACACCTGTTCACCTGTCAATAAATATCCAGTGTCACCTGTCCTTTGGACTTCGATTTTTCTTGAATGACTACTTGGATCCACAATACGAAGATTTACTTTGGGTGTGCCCTGGTCTTTTTTTTTACATTGTATATGTAACCACTGACTGGTTATCCAGTCTGTGGTGTCTCGACACCTGAGGTGGCAGGTGCCTGGCTAGCTTGGCACCCACAACTAGTTGCTGCTTGAAAAGACTACTATTTATGGACATTTGCCTAAACCTGTGTTGATGTGCGAGCCCTGTGGCATTCTCCACCTTTCCGTTTTGTATGTTACATGGCCATGTTCGGAGATACCATTGTGACACTACACATAGGTAGTGACCAATGTGCAGTGCACGCGGGTAATGGTGTCCCCGCACTCACAAAGTTTGGGGAATTTGCCCTGAACAATGTGGGGCACCTTGGCAAGTGCCAGGGTGCCCACACACTAAGTAACTTGCCACCTAACCTTCACCAAGTGAGGGTTAGACATATTGGTGACTTATAAGTTACTTATGTGCAGTGAAAAATGGCTGTGAGATAACATGGACGTTTTTTCACTCAGGCTGCAGTGGCAGTCCTGTGTAGGAAGTGTCAGAGCTCCCTATGGGTGGCAAAAGAAATGCTGCAGCCCATAGGAATCTCCTGGAACCCCAATACCCTGGGTACCCAGGTACCATATACAAGGGAATTATAAGGGTGTTCCAGTGTGCCAATGAGAATTGGTAAAATTAGTCACTAGCCTGCAGTGACAATTTTAAAAGCAGAGAGAGCCTCAGTGATACAGTTAGGCATCACACAGGGAACACATATAGGCCACAAACTTATGAGCACTGGGGTCCTGGCTAGCAGAATCCCAGTGACACATATCAAACACACTGACAACATAGGGTTTTCACTATGAGCACTGGGCCCTGGCTAGCAGGATCCCAGTGAGACCCTGACATATACTCACAAACAGGCCAAAAGTGGGGGTAACAAGGCTAGAAAGAGGCTACCTTCCAACACCCCTCATACGTAGTTACCTTACTGCCCTTCACCCAACCATCCAGTGACCTGCAATAAGAATCAACACATTCCAACCATGTTTGGGATTCCTTCTTCTTGTAGGATCTAAACATATCCTTGTACTGCTCAGGGGTAGGACCATACCTTGTAAGCAAGGCATCCTTCATGCTAGAGTAGGTGAGATTCTGAGAATTCCCTAAGGCTGTTAGTGTATCCCTCCCCTCTACCTCAAAGTGCTTCCACAGACCCGCCCCCCAATGAGCTTCAGGGACCAGATTCATCTGGAGAGCAGACTCATACCCCTTAAACCACAAGTATATGTCGTCTTCCCTTTTATAATCCTTCACAAGATCTTTAGGAATGTGCACCCTCCTTTCAGGCTGCACTGGGATGTGGCAGCCACCATCCCTACTAGACTGGCTCCTCTGATCCAGCTCTCTCAAGCTACGCTCATGAGCCAACAACATCTTCTTATCTTCTAGTGCCATCCTCATTTTCTCCAACTCCCTCTTGTGCACCCTCTCTGCCTGTCTGTCCTGCAATTCTTCAGGGGTCAGACCCTTAGATGAGACACTGCTACCTGCCCTGGAGACCCTCTCCTTGGACATAACGGGCCCACCCACAATACCATTGTGTATGGATTGCACTTCTTCCTCCTCATCTTCCTCATCCTCTGTGTGCCCTCCAGTGCTCTTGGCTGTCAACCAGGCCCCCAGCACCTTTTGCAGCTCCTCCTTCTTGGATGAGCTCTTAATGGGACAGTTAAAGCTTTTACAGAACTTTTTAAACTGGGCCTTGGTATAGCTATCCAATTTCTCCAGATCAAAAGCAGCTCCAACTGATTTATCTCCAGATTGAGACATGATGAAATGTGAACAAAAGTGCAAAGTTCCAAAAAGCAGAAAAGTTCCCAGATGAAGTTCAGGAGTCAATCAAAGATTACCACAGAAATGGATGTAGGGAAAAATCCAAGCAAAAGAGAAAATCAAAGATCACCAAACAAGTAGTATGTGGTCACGTAGTGGTCTGAACTCAAAACAGTAGTGTACACGTAATCACTGTATGTCAAGTACAAATACAAGTCCAAATCCCAACTGCTGATCACCACTGTTAGAAATTGGGTCTTTGGTGGACAGTCAGATTACCCCCTGTTCAAGCAAGGACCCTCACTCTAGTCAGGGTAAAAGAGAATCACCGTCAGCTAACCCCTTCTTACCCCCTTGGTAGCTTGGCAGAGCAGTAGGCTTAACTTCAGAGTGCTAGGCTAGGTGTAAAGTATTTAAACCAACACACACAGTAACTTAATGAAAACACTACAAAATGACACAACACCAGTTTAGAAAAATAGGAAATATTTTTTATCTAAACAAAACAAGACCAAAACGAAAAAAATCCACAATACACAAGTCAAGTTATCAATTAAAAATCAAAAAGAGTCTTTAAGTAGTCTTAAACACACACTAACGCTCTCAGCGTGAAAAAGTACCTTGGGCGCGTCAAAAATAACACCGAACAGGCGAGTGCGCATTAAAAAGGGCTTGGGATGCATTGATTCCACTCACAAGCGGGACCTTGTGTAATTTCTCCTTTCGCCGGGGTGGGCGCGTTGTTTCTTCTCTCCGCAGGAGAGCGATTTGTCAATCCGGTCAGCACTCTCAGGTCCAGGCAGGCCTTGCGTTGATTTTCCACGTCCAGCAGTACTTAAGTCGGAAATCCCACTGCACGATGATCCGAAAACCACACAGTGCGGGTTGTGATCTCCCAGCCTCCGTCAGTGATGCTGCGCATCTTTTCTCCTGCTCCGAGCGTCGATTCTTCGGTCGCGTTTCCTGCGAGTGCCGTTTCTCTGCTGCGGAGCCTGCAGCGCATCGTTTCTTCAGCCGCAGATTGGAGACACATCGATCTTTTCCCCCTCACGGCGACCTGTGCGTGGATTTCCTTGTCTTTAGGCTGCCAGCTTCTCCTTTCAGGGTCCCAGGAACTGGAGGGGCATCACAGGGCAGAGTAGGAGTCTCTCCAGAGACTCCAGGTGCTGGCAGACAGAAGTCTTTGATGTCCCTGAGGCTTCAAACAACAGGCGGCAAGCTCTAAATCAAGCCCTTGGAGATTTCTTCTCAAAATGGAAGGCACACAAAGTTCAGTCTTTGCCCTCTTACTCTGGCAGAAGCAGCAACTGCAGGATAGCTCCACAAAGCACAGTCACAGGAAGGGCAGCTCTTCTTCCTCAGCTCTTCAGCTCTTCTCCAGGCAGTGGTTCCTCTTGTTTCCAGAAGGGTTTTTTCTCAAGTCTGTGGTTTTGGGTGCCCTTCTTATACCCAATTTCCCCTTTGAAGTAGGCCTACTTCAAAGTAAAGTCTCTTTTGAATGTGAAATCCTGCCTTACCCAGGCCAGGCCCCAGACACTTACCAGGGGGTTGGAGACTCCATTGTGTGAGGGCAGGCCCAGCCCTTTCAGATGTAAGTGACCACTCCTCCCCTCCCTCCTAGCAAAGATGGCTCATCGGGATATGCAGGCCACACCCCAGCTCCCTTTGTGTCACTGTCTAGTGTGAGGTGCAACCAGCCCAACTGTCAAACTAACCCAGATAGGGAATCCACAAACAGGCAGAGTCACAGAAATGGTATAAGCAAGAAAATGCCCACTTTCTAAAAGTGGCATTTTCAAACACACAATCTCAAAATCAACTGTACTAAAAGATGTATTTTGAAATTGTGAGCTCAGAGACCCCAAACTCTATATGTCCATCCACTCTCAAAGGGAATCTACACTTTAATCAGATTTGAAGGTAGCCCTCATGTTAACCTATGAGAGGGACAGGCCTTGCAACAGTAAAAAATGAATTTAGCAATATTTCACTCAGGACATATAAAACACATTACTATGGGGGTCATTCTGACCCTGGCGGTCAAAGACCGCCAGGGCGGAGGACCGCGGGAGCATCGCCGACAGGCCGGCGGTGCTCCAATGGGGATTCCGACCGCGGCGGTAAAGCCGCGGTCGGACCGGCACCACTGGCGGGCTCCCGCCAGTGTACCGCCGCCCCATTGAATCCTCCACGGCGGCGCAGCTTGCTGCACCGCCGCGGGGATTCCGACCCCCCCTACCGCCATCCAGATCCCGGCGGTCCGACCGCCGGGATCCGGATGGCGGTAGGGGGGGTCGCGGGGCCCCTGGGGGCCCCTGCAGTGCCCATGCCACTGGCATGGGCATTGCAGGGGCCCCCGTAAGAGGGCCCCTACATGTATTTCACTGTCTGCTGCGCAGACAGTGAAATACACGACGGGTGCAACTGCACCCGTCGCACAGCTTCCACTCCGCCGGCTCGATTCCGAGCCGGCTTCATCGTGGAAGCCTCTTTCCCGCTGGGCTGGCGGGCGGTCTGAAGGCGACCGCCCGCCAGCCCAGCGGGAAAGTCAGAATTACCGCCGCGGTCTTTCGACCGCGGAACGGTAACCTGACGGCGGGACTTTGGCGGGCGGCCTCCGCCGCCCGCCAAGGTCAGAATGACCGCCTATATGTCCTACATTAACCATACGCTGCACCCTGCCCTTGGGGCTACCTAGGGGTGTCTGACATGTAAGAAAAGGGAAGGTTTAGGCCTGGCAAGTGGGTACACTCGCCAAGTCAACTTTAAAGTTAAAACTGCACACACAGACACTGCAGTGGCAGGTCTGAGACATGATTACAGAGCTACTTACGTGGGTTGTACAACCAGTGCTGCAGGCCCACAAGTAGCATTTGATTTACAGGCCCTGGCACCTCGAGTGCACTTTACTAGGGACTTACTAGCAAACCAAATATGCCAATCATGGATAAGCCAATTACAAACACATTTTGTAAAGGAGAACTTGCACTTTAGCACTGGTTAGCTGTGGTAAAGGGCCCAGAGCAACAAAAACAGTAAAATCAGAATCCAGCATACATCAACAACCTGGGGAACAGAGGCAAAAAGTTAAGGGAGACCACTCCAAGGATGAAAGGTCTAACACTTGTGATTGCTAATTTCCTCCTTGGTTTGCTTTGGTGCTGCTAGTTTTTGGTAGGTGCAATTAGAACTAGAAACAAGTTGTTTTGCAACCAGGGATCGTTACACCTTATTGTCACATAACTCACTTGTGGATGAGATTGAAGACAAACTAGGATATAGCTGTGTCCTCCTGCAGAAGCGCTCATGTTTTTTAATTGTATTTATATATAATGTTCGATTTTTTAAAAAGATTTTAGATATTACTTATAATGTTTTTGACTTTGCAGAGTTTTAAAATGACTGTATAGTGCAGGCAGGATTGTGTTATCTGGTGACTGAGACTCATGGTAGTTTTGTGTAAAATGTGTGTTCTTACTTGCACACCACATTTCACAACCAGAGTAGCATCGATACCACATTTTATAATTCAAATTAAAGAATACAGTGATAGGCTACGATTATAGTAAGGTCAGAGAAATTGAATGCCATGATAATGGCAACCGTAGATTTTGTATTGTAATTAGGGATTGCTTTTTTGCTTTTTCGGTTTGTAATGCTTGTTTTTATTTTGATTGTAATGTATTTATCTTTTATAGTTTTTTCTAAAACCGAATAAAGATTGTTTTTATTTTCCCACATACTTGCAGTGGCATGCTTCAAATATTATTTTACCAATGAACTTGACTCGTAACATGTACCAATGTATCCTGTGCCATATTTCTAGATGTCTGTGTGTATTCTCCACAACAAAATAATCTTTTCATCTGAGGAGACGTGCTGAGGGAGTTTATTTCTTTGATAATAAAAAGGACACCACGCCTTACTTCTGTATTTCAGATTACCTAATGTAATTAGTCAACACATGCTGAGCGATTCAAATTGCAAACCTTGTACTATTTAAGCAAAAATAATATGTCTGTCGTCCTTTATCATGCGCCAGTGTCCTTTAAACTGAAAAGGCATGTTGCTAATGTTTCACTGCCTCTCACAGAGTGGGAAAATCTGGCAAAATACGCGAGAGACTTTAAGCAAGCATCTTCAGTGCGCCCCCAGTCAGTGGGAATTTATTCTATTTAGATTAACAAGCTCAGAGACAATGGACTGCGATTTCCTCTGCACAACAGCTAGTCACATTTAACAGTTTACAACGGGAAAAGGCGAATTGCTTTTGTAACATTAATCAGCGGCCTCGTCCTCCCGTTGTTAATGCTCTTGAGCGAGCAGGGCCTGTGATTAAACCGAGCCTAATTCACTTTTCGCCCAATGTTTGTTAAGCTTTACCCAGAATTGTGTATTTTCTAATACATGTGGACAGCGTGTGTCCTCTGATTTTCCCTGGTTGTTGCAGCACATTAAAAGTCACAAGTGAGTCAGGCAGACCAGTGATGCATTCATCCTCAATAGAAATTAAATTTCTGCACTTTTTACTATCATAGGGACAAACAAAAAGTTGTTGGGAATGTGAGAGTCAGTCTTCTCTGAGAATCCCATGGTATATTGTTGCACAAACATCATTCCATTCTGTTTCTTTAACTTCTACGCGCCATTTTTAAAGGGGGCACCCAAAAACAAATCACCCATAGCTCCACTTCAAAAGACGCAATTCAGCTACAACCAATAGGCCATGTTCCTTCTAGGCAGGAACATGACATAGGTATTAAGGCCCGTATTTATACTTTTTGACGCTAAACTGCGCTAACGCAGTTTAGCGCCAAAACGTTTTGCGCCGGCTAACGCCATTCTGAAGCGCCATGCGGGCGCCGTATTTATTGAATGGCGTTAGCCGGCGCAAGCAGACCGGCGCTGCCTGGTGTGCGTGGAAAAAAACCACGTACACCAGGCAGCGCCGGCGTTGGGAAAAATGGCGCTAGGGCGTCTTAAAAATGGTGCAAGTCAGGTTGACGCAAAAAATCGCCTCCACCCGATTTGCGCCATTTTTAACGACGCCCAGACGCCATTTACATGACTCCTGTCTTAGTAAAGACAGGAGTCATGCCCCCTTGCCCAATGGCCATGCCCAGGGGACTTATGTCCCCTGGGCATGGTCATTGGGCATTGAGGCATGTAGGGGGGCACAAATCAGGCCCCCCATGCCAAAAAAAAATATTAAAAAAATAAATAAATTATACTAACCTGAACTTACCTGAATGTCCCTGGGGTGGGTCCCTCCATCCTTGGGTGTCCTCCTGGGGTGGCAAGGGTGGCAGGGGGGGGACCCTGGGGGCATGGGAGGGCAGCTGTGGGCTCATTTTGAGCCCACAGGTCCCTTAACGCCTGCCCTGACCCAGGCGCTAAAATCCGGCGCAAATGCGGGTTTTTTTGCCCCGCCCACTCCCGAGCGTGATTTTTGCCCGGGAGTATAAATACGACGCATTTGCGGCGCAGTCATTTTTTTAGACGGGAACGCCTACCTTGCATCTCATTAACGCAAGGAAGGCGTTCATTCAAAAAAATTACGCTCTTTCCTCATACTTTGGCACTAGACGCGTCTAACGCCAAAGTATAAATATGGCGTTAGTTTTGCGCCGAATTTGCGTCGAAAAAAACGACGCTAATTCGGCGCAAACGGAGTATAAATATGCCCCTAAGGCCCGTATTTATACTTTTTGACGCTAAACTGCGCTAACGCAGTTTAGCGTCAAAAAGTTTTGCGCCGGCTAACGCCATTCTGAAGCACCATGCGGGCGCCGTATTTATTGAATGGCGTTAGCCGGCGCAAGCAGACCGGCGCTGCCTGGTGTGCGTGGAAAAAAAACACGTACACCAGGCAGCGCCGGCGTTGGGAAAAATGGCGCTAGGGCGTCTTAAAAATGGTGCAAGTCAGGTTGACGCAAAAAATCGCCTCCACCCGATTTGCGCCATTTTTAACGACGCCCAGACGCCATTTACATGACTCCTGTCTTAGTAAAGACAGGAGTCATGCCCCCTTGCCCAATGGCCGTGCCCAGGGGACTTATGTCCCCTGGGCATGGTCATTGGGCATTGAGGCATGTAGGGGGGCACAAATGAGGCCCCCCTATGCCAAAAGAAAATATTAAAAAAAAAAAAAATTATACTTACCTGAACTTACCTGAATGTCCCTGGGGTGGGTCCCTCCATCCTTGGGTGTCCTCCTGGGGTGGCAAGGGTGGCGGGGGGGTCCCTGGGGGCATGGGAGGGCAGCTGTGGGCTCATTTTGAGCCCACAGGTCCCTTAACGCCTGCCCTGACCCAGGCGCTAAAATCCGGCGCAAATGCGTTTTTTTTTGCCCCGCCCACTCCCGGGCGTGATTTTTGCCCGGGAGTATAAATACGACGCATTTGCGGCGCAGTCATTTTTTTAGACGGGAACGCCTACCTTGCATCTCATTAACGCAAGGAAGGCGTTCACGCAAAAAAATGACGCTCTTTCCTCATACTTTGGCGCTAGACGCATCTAACGCCAAAGTATAAATATGGCGTTAGTTTTGCGCCGAATTTGCGTCGAAAAAAACGACGCTAATTCGGCGCAAACGGAGTATAAATATGCCCCTAACTGTTTTCACCAATGAGGCGCAATGAATTTTTGTTGTACTCCTGGTCGCAAAGGCCGTTCTCTAGTAGTTTATTCTGAACTACTACCTGTGATGTGAGCCAGGCTCGTATATGCCTGATCTCATTCTGTCGTGACCCAGAAAGCTAAAATGATGGAATGAACTGCTACACGGAGCAATTCCAATACACTAAGATTGTCATTAAGAAGTTTGGTGTGATGTGAAAAATCCTTCAGTTTCTAGAGGAAGCCCTAAATACAAAGCAGAATCCATTGACTGAGGTGCCTCCATCTAGGAATACTATTGTGGGGAAAATTTAGTGGTTGATTCTATTAGACCCTATTGAGACTGTACATATCTGCATACACTGTAATTAGGAGAGGCGCTACATCTGCTATATTTGTGGCAGATGTCAAAGTTCCAAAAACACTCTCTGGCGTCCAGCGTTGCCTAGAACCCCAGGATAAGTATTTTTCAAAATCGTGCCTGATTCAGCTGAAAAAAAACCTGTATCAAATTGTAGGGGAAACTCCCAATTCTGAATTTTGGCTAAATGTAGAAACAGGGCAGGCAGCAAATTGAGGTCACAAACTATTGACCACATTTGTGCAACCTTTCTGTAATTTTGCAAACTGAACTATGCTCTTATATGTCATGTCACAAGATCTCCAATCTCAGGAGGTCACAGGATGATCTTCCTAATAATGTAAATTAGGAATACCACTATTTTCGATCCGTAGCTATGTCTACAGACATATTGATAATGGCCTGCACAGGGCAGTAGACCACCATCCCTGGTATTATCATTCCCAAACAGGTTTTTTTAAAGCAGCCTGAAGTATTTAAATGACCTGGCGCTCCTTTACGAAAACGTGTTTCTCATTTAGAACCACACTGAGGGAAGCAGGACCTTTAAGGCTACCACACACAACTCTTAAAGGTGATGTTGCACTACAAGGACAGCTTACCCTTTGAAAATGGCTTTACAGAAGAGTCAGTAACATTTCATTGCAAATTGCAAGTGAGAGGGAGTTCTCCTTTCCCACCCACTCCTAATTCCGATTTAGAATGAGTTGATAAACTCTTTGTATGATTCAGAAAGGTTCTTCCAAATTGCAAAAAGGGTTTAGAACATTGTGAAGTGTCATTTTGTGTTTGCACATCCTGTGATTTTGTGGATCTTAGGGATGTACCTACAAACCCATTCAGTACATCTGGCCCTCAATTTGGTGAGATGTTGCTTGTAAAATATAACTTAATCAGTGGATAATGAAATGGAATGGAGCCAATGAACAAAGGCATTCCAAAGCATTGCTTGAATTGGTGATGTTTATGCGGCAAACGTACCTGGAAAGGGCCCCATCGGATTTTTAGACTTTAGCCCAGTCCTGAAAGGACAGCTAGCTTACTAACGAACCTGAGTGGTAAACTGAGTGGAAACAGAGAGGTTTAATGGTTTCAAGACCACCAGGCATGGGACATCTCCTATTTCTGCATCATCACTTGACTTTGAACAACAAGAGTTGGACATTCAAAGGGCAGAGGCTCTTGCTACCTCTCAAAAGGTGTGTGCCACCTTGGAATTTAAAAGTAGAGACAGTGTTTGGAGTGCCTGATAAAAACTCTTTCAGAGTTCAGTATGTAGTAAAAGTGAGTGAGGGTTAGTTTGGAAAATTTGTAATTCGTAGTCTTCAGACTTCAAAGGTTTTGGATTTTGAGGAATCTTAGGGGCATATTTATACTTTGTGTGCGCCGAATTTGTGTCAAAATTTTTGACGGAAATTCGGCGCAAACCTAACACCCTATTTATACTTTGACGCCCGACCCCGCAAACATAAAAATTCAGCAGTGTGCGTCATTTTTTGGATAGGGGAAACCGCCTTGCGTTAATGCCATGAAAGGTAGGCGTTCCCGTCCAAAAAATTACTTTAAGGCATGTGCGCCTTATTTATACTCCTGCGTCATTTTGACGCACAGGAGGGGATGGGCCTTAAAAAATGGCGCACAGCGTGATTTGCGCCGTTTTTTAACGCCTGGGTGAGGGCAGGCGTTACGGGATCTGTGGGCTCATTTCCATGGTCTCTGAGTGCCCTTCCCTGCCCCCAGGGACACCCCCTGCCACCCTCCCCCACCCCTGGAGGACACCCATGGATGGGGGGACCCATCCCAGGTAAGTACAGGTAAGTTGAGGTAAGTATTTTTTTATTTTTTTTAAGTGGCATGGGGGGCCTAACTTGAGCCCCCCCTACATGCCACTGTGCCCAATGACCATGCCCAGGGGACAGAAGTCTCCTGGGCATGGCCATTGGGCAGGGGGGCATGAATCCTGTCTTTCCTAAGACAGGAGTCATTTCAATGGGTGTTGTGCGTCAAAAAATGGTGCAAGTCTGGTTAGAGCCATGATTTTTTACTCTAACCTGACTTGCACCCTTTTTTGACGTACAACCCCCATTCTTCCCTCAGCCTGCGCTGCTCGGTTAAAGTCATTTTTTTGTACTCTAACTAGCCCGCAGTGCCGGCTAACGTCAATCCATGAATAAGGCACCCCCCTGGTGCGTTGGAATGGCGTTAACCGGTGGTAAATTTTTTGACGCAAACCAGCACCGGCGCTGGTTTGCGTCAAAAAGTATAAATATGGGCCTTAGGGTTCCTGGCTGTGAAAAAGAAAAGGGCTGTTTTTCCAAACTTCATGTTCCCTATTTGATTGACCATTGGCAACCAGGTTTGGTGGCCATACCTCCACAACACACATATTGGACCTCTGGAGTAATGTGACTGCTAGGCGTCCTGTGTGCTTACTGTGGGGATCTCACATGTGAATGGAACCTATAAAGGGGGAAACAGGATAGAGAGAAACTTCAGTAGATGCTCCTAAAATCTGAAAGTTTATATACTTTAAACTAAGTGTCAGAATGTGTGCAAGATAAGTAAAACTATTGCCTGAAAATGCTGCTTGAGATTCAGAAATAAAAGTCACAACAGAGCAACTTAAGACTTCCAGTGAACACCATTGAGCACCACTGAAAATGTCTGAATGGACTGCAAGGGTGTTGTGTTGGTACAATCTGAAGAACAAGCAATCTCCCGCCTTCGTCAGCATAATGAACCACTCAGGCTTGTTTCAATTTCCACAACTTTATCTCCCACAAAATCCAACTTGCCTTAATCAAGGTGAAAATGTGTTGTAAGACCTACAAAGTGAACCTATTAAGTGACTCTGTTAAAAGCATCCAATAACTTTATATAAAGCCACAGTCATCAAGGCACCTTCCAGTTACAGTGTTTGATTCTTTTTCTCTTCTTCATTGTACTGACCCAACAACCATACCTACGTTGTGGAGCCCTCACCAAACAAATCCTTTGAACCTTCTCTGCTGGATATTTTGACTGTCATAAAAATTACACTTTATCAAAGTTTCTGCACATTGGCAGTTCTCACATCTTGGAATGCAGATACGTTCAGGGGCAGCAGTGGCTGGCTGGCATTTAGTTGGTGAGGCACCACACTGTAGCCCTGCATATCAGTCAACATCAGGCTCACCTGCGAAGAGCCACCTTTAGGACAGTTTATCAAAAGATATTGGGTCTGACAAGGGTTCATATTAGTGGCTTTGTACTCTTTTCGCATACTTCATTCATCGGCCTCGCACCCTTCTTTTTTTCTTTCCTCCCAAGATTCTGGTTTCACCACATTCCTATAGATCCGAGTCCCAGACTAATTTTTGTGGCTCTTTTTCCTTATGTCTTGAGTCTATTATTTACATTCATCTATTTGACCATCCAACTTTCTGCATCTTGCTCTCATTTATGTTCCCTACCCTAAATTCATTGCTCTGAGAGAGCATAGCTTATAGGATCTATATTAACATGAAAGATTTATGAACTAATGTGTGGTAATGCCATATAGAAATTGTATTAACCTATTTTGCTGAAACGCGCACTTGAAATGTGACCACGGGGAGTGGCCGCTAATGTATACGTGGATTATTAAAAATGACTAATGCCTATGAATATTCAAATTAATGAATGATTCGCGCTAATTATTAATGATTATGCTATTAAAGTTATGTTAAAGAAATCCTGTAGGCCTTAAGTTAGCATGAGCTGAAACTTAGCTGCCTGGCTCTCATATTAAATGTATTTTTCCTAACGTGCAGTGTGCTGACTCACAAAAGGACATGACCCCTTGTTTTTCATCAAACTAGAAGCTGAATGGAACCATAGTAGATCCGTTCTCAGGAAAATGCACATTGCTTGTAGAAATATTAGACAAAATGCAACAGTGTAGATTAATGTAATGTACAAGGTCATTCAAACCGGTGAAGACAATGCAGCTACTGATTAAAAGATGTGCAAAGAATTACAGAAGGATGAAATCATACCGGACGTGCTACCTCTGAAGACGTCATTATGTGGACCAATGAAATGTCTGTAAAATAATATGGGGTGAAAGATTAATGACATAATTTGTTTTCCCATTGGGTAAAGATAGTGGGGTATAATTGCAGACCAATGAAATAATAGGGGAATGTACAACGAAAAAGGGATAAAAACCCATGACACAGAGGACCAACAGAATTAGGTAGGGAATGCTATTGATTTTATCCAGAAACTCTGTCACTCTGTTTGATGACTTGCTTTAGTTTTATTAAAACCATCCTTTTCCTTAGATTGCCCATTTACACTTTACCTCCTTATGAGGGAAGTGCCCCTTTTGCCCCGAAGCTGAATTCTGACTGATGGCGTTCTGACTGATGCCCTGAAGACGAAGACTGAACCTGAGCGCTGACCTAAACCTTGGAGGGTAACTATGACAATACAATTGTGATTTGTCTGTTTGCTTTTCCTTTCTAGGTACCAACTGCTTACTTTTGACAGGGACCATAGTTTAGATGTTTTCCAAATTGATGTCCTAAATCGTTTTGCATGAAGCCCAACATGCCAATGCTAATCAGTGATTAGGACAGATGTTCACTAAACTGACGCAAATAGACAAACGACTAAATCTATGCTTTGTTGAACTGACACGCTAATGACATTCTGCTATAACTGATCTATGTTCACACCGTGTTATGTTCTGGTGTTCGTGATTTTTGCCTTGATGAAATCTTATCAGAGTTGCCATATTGTGACTATGCTACTTTGCTTCTTGGTTTTAAGATTAACACATCTGCTCTTAGAATTGTAACTAATAGGGAATAAAAACTCATAAAATTCTACTAAACTGGTGTGGTTATTCATGACTGCCAGGTCATGGTGGTGTCTTGCATTAATTAATGTCTTTGACTAAAGTGAAATGCATTGTGGTAATAAATATTGATGACATTATTGACGTATTGATTGACATATTGATTAGCTATCTCGTCCTAAGGTGTCTCTCAACTGGGTCAAAAGATTTATTGGCCTAAAACGGTCCTGATGTGTAATAAATTATCATAAAGGGACGCGTTAACAGTTCTGGTAGCAGAGCGACGATTTGGCCCTTTGTGGCCTTACGACGGAGAATTATTGTTTAGATTGTTTTTCTGAGATAATGCAAACTGGAGATATGATGTGTTTCTAAATTCCCCATGACTTTCCCGGGATCTCGGAGCCTGCCTAAGTGAGTTGGGTATGTTCTCGGCGTATTAGCATGTGTGATGTAGGATTTGCGCTTGCTCAGCTTATGCATTTTTGCAGGTGATTTGTGAAAATTATGTGTGTTTAAGCCAGGTAAAAGTTGTTTTAGTAGGAGTGGGCGTACTCCACAGTATGAGAGTAGGGAAGTCGGCGTACTTCATGTGAGTGTGGCACTTTGTGCTCAAAATTATCCACGTGGTTGGTTATTAATGTACGGACCCGTCGTGGTCTAAGACTCCGGAGTATATTGACAAGTGTAGGAGACACTTGGGTTTATGTTGTAATTTGTGCAATTTAATAGGTCAATCGGGCGTGGTTGACAAGTCAAGTTTGAATCTAAATGTGTGAGTGAAACCTTCAATGGAGATTTGGCAAGTTCTAAAGTGCACTAGGACAAACCATTGACAAGTCGAGAGTAGGATTTGCGGGTCGAATCGTGCTTGCGGGAGAGGGAACTGAGAAGGGGAGAGTAGCGGCCGAGGCTTCAAGTGAAATCTCTGTAAAGTTCTGAAGCGAATGTGTACCCTTCCTGTAGTAAACCGGTAAATTAGAGTTATTGTTGTTGTTAAAGGTGCTCGCAGTAATTTTGCATTAGTTAGGTGTGAATCCAGTGAGAGGCGGACAAGCCGCAAGACTTTGTCAGCTGCAGTGTGTGAGTGTGATGTCAGTGGTGCCGTGCTGGGATAGGTCAGTTGACGAGAGGGGTCGCGCACGGATTGGCTGCCATCCGTGAGAAGCAATAGTTTGAGAAAGGTGGATGAAGAGTGTCCTGGGAATCCGAGTCACTTCCTGATTAAATACAAATAAAAGAAAAGACGCGAAACTGAACTTTATCAAAGCTTTTAGGAGCGCTCTGAAAGGAGACGCATACATTATGGCAAGTGAAGGGGAGCCTACACCGCCTGTGGGTACTCCAGCTTATATAGTCATGGAGGAAAAGGGTGCCGCGCCTTGCTTATGGATGAAACAATGGCGCAAACTCACAGAGAAGGAGGGATGTTTGGCGTTTCCGGAACACGGAACGTTCAATACGAGAATTTTGGAGATTTTGAGGTGGATGTTAAGTGTACAAAAGCCGCCTCCAAGGCCAGCTCAGTACGAGGCATTAGCAGTCTGGGATTTAATGGCTATTAAACAAAGACAGCAGAAATTCGAGAGGAGAATAAAAAGGGCAGAAGAGACTTTAGCTGAGGCTAGATGGGACAATGAGAGCAAAATGTGGAGACGAGGAATAGTTGACGGACTCAAATTGTTTCCAGCAATAGCACAGGGAGACGAGACGCAGGGGAAGAAAGCCACATGTAAAACAGACAAAGACTCTAGTAAGCCTAAAGAGAATAAGAGATCTTGGATAGAAAAAGATGATTCAGACGATGAAGAATTCCTAAATCAGATATTACATGATCGCCTGCCACCTTATGCAGTAAGCAACAATTTCCCAAGCACTAGTGCGGGTCCTGGGAAACAGACGCAGGAGAAGGGAGTTACTGATACAGTGCAGACTAGTGATACGGTTTCGACACAAAATGGTGTCAGTGTACCCACTGCACCAGACATGCAGATACAGTTGCAACCTCCACCGCAGATACAGAGAATCTATCCAGACATCCCAGTACTAGAGACTACTCCAAATTTGATAGTGCCGCCTGACCCGATATATACAAAATCAAGGTTAGTGCAGCTTGAGCCAACTCCACAATTGCTGCCCCAGCCGCAGCAACAGCTGATACCAGGGTATAATCCAGCAGCAGGACCTCCATTAGTACCTGCCCCAGATTCAGAGAATCAAACTTTGGGAGTTGCTGCTCTGCGGTGTTTTGGACCAGGCCAAACACCTGCTGCCATATTGTTACCAATTACTGTCGGTCCACCGGTGCCATTGTATGCGCAAAGCAAGCCCGGTATGTGTGATCAGGGAGTAATGACCCAAGATACAATAAGAGGAGGGTCCATAGGAACTCCCCAGTTCATGGCCCCAGGAGAGCAATCAGTTGAAAGACCAATGTCTTTAATAGACCTTAGCCCAGTTGAAGCACCATTGGAGGCAATGAGACAGGCAGGGCTAGGTGTGCTAACCCCACCGACAATAAGTACGAATGCTTCACAGTCGCCAATGATGCATGCAGGGAATATTTCACTGCAAGGTTTTATGGTACAACAGTTAAATGAGTGGTTAAAGAAGACCTATGCTTCACAAAAGACTACAGTAACTGCAGAAAAGCCAGAAAAGCCAGAAAGGTTGGAGGGAGATGAGTACCTGAACTTTGTGAGACTGGGAGTGGAAGATTTTGATCACATGAGGTCAGCTGGAATAAAAGTGCATCTTAAAGAAATATTGCAAAGTGTGCAGATTTGTGGAGCTTTAGAGAAATGGGAAGGCAGATGGGCAAAGAAGAGAGATAAGGAAAAAGGTGACAGTCTGGGATCAAGTCCAACTAAAGCTTCACCAGATACCGGAACAGTAAAGATACTATCTATGAGAGAAACAGCTGGAGGAGTTCTAGTCCATGTGCCATGGTCTAGGGGAGACATTCTGTCATTCACAAATGATTATCCCAGGTTGTGGGAGAAGCCGATAAAGTGGTATCAGCAGACAGATAGGTTTGTGAAGCTTGCGAAGTGTCTCTGGGAAGACTTGAATACTTTGTTTGAGATTATTGTTCCGCCCGACTTATCGCTTGAGTGTAAGATAGGTGTAGACTGGCCGACACAGGAGCTGGCAAGGGATAAGGTAACTGGAGCACCATCTGAGGAGGTGATGAAGTACTATCATAAAGTAATTGAGTTTTTGAAACAGAAGGTGTCGCCGAAAGTGACTGATTGGCAGAAAATCGACCGGACCTCACAGGAGGTTAAAGAGTCAATCCATGTTTACTATGAGAGGATATTGAAAGCGTTCAAACATTACAGTGGCACTGAGACTATTGAGCCGAAAGACATGAACCATCTTGTGTTTAGATTCGTCGAAGGGCTGAGGCCAGAGTTTAGCCAGATGATTAAGAATCATTTGATCTGTTGGCAAGCGAAGCCGATTGATGAGGTGTTGCAGTATGCGAAATACTGTAGTGACGAGAATGAGCTAAAGCAAAGAAAATTGAAGGAGAAAGTGATGGTGATGCAGATAAAGGCTGCTCAGGCAGGTATACAAGGGAATGGAGTTCAGCAGATGGTACAGCAGCAACCGCAAGGGAATAATGTGATTCAAGTGCAACAGAGAGGTTGAGGTCGAGGTTTTGTGAATCGCGGTCCTGACTTGAATACAGTTGTGGTTCAAAATTATGGACAGGGGATGAAAAAGATGTCACCATGTCACGCATGCGGGGGCGTGGGGCATTGGAAGCGGGAATGCCCAAATGTGGTGCATGATTGTGTCATTCAACAAAGCACTGATGTCGGGACATTCCAAAATATGAGAGGCCCAAAAATGAGAGGTCAAAATCAGAATTTTCAGAATAACATGGTTCAGATGCAGGGGCTACAGCCCATGCAGCAAATACAAATTCTGCGTGTTCAATCAGCACAAATGCAGCAAGTACAACAGCAGGTTCCCATGGTACCTAGACAGCAAATGCAACTACCCTTGGCTCCAATGGGACAGCAACAGGTGATGCTTCCTCAGCAGGTCTCAGTTCAAGTAGTGAGCCAAAATAACACAGTACAGCAATTCCCATTGCATAGTGAAGATTGAATGAATGATGAATGGTCGGATGACAGTTCAGACAGTGAGGAGTGCAGGCTTGCAGCGTCCTTAGAAGTAGACCAGAGGGGACCCTATGTAGAAGGGTAGGTGATGGGTCACAAGGTTTTATTCTTGGTTGATACCGGAGCTACACGTTCTACAGTTAGAAGTGCAGAGGTTCCGAAATTACCACTATCAGGGCGTACCATAAGAGTGGTAGGAGTAGCAAACCAGTATTTGACAAACCCAATTACCGATCCAGTTCAAGTTGAGATTGGAAACTTCCAGGGACTGCATAAGTTTGTAGTTTGCGATTCAAGTCCTGTGTCCCTACTGGGAAGAGACTTACTGTGCAAAACAAAATGTTTGATTACTTGTTCTAATGATGCAATTGAAGTGCAGACAAACAGTGATGATGAGGGGGATGATGGGCAATTTACACAATCAGAAACGGAGACTGCAAATGAAGATTACCCTTTGATAACCTTATTCCCGATGCTTACAGTGACTGACTTACCAGCCGAGTTACAGGGAACAGTGACAGAGAAAGTATGGGACCTGACAGGAAAAGAAGTAGGACTGATAAAAGCAGTGGAACCAGTCAAAGTACAAGTGAAGCCGAATGCAGTGTTTCTCCAGGTGCCACAGTACCACATGACACAAGATGTCCTCATTCAGGTGTCGCAGATAATTGCGGATTTTGTAAAGCAGGGAGTTTTGAAGAAGTATTGAGCAGCCCATGGAATTCACCAATAATGGGTCTGAAAAAGCCTTCTGAGAAGGTTCGAATTGTGCAGGATTTGAGAAAAATAAACGAGATTGTGGTAAAATGTTGCCCCATAGTGCCAAACCCAGCAGTAATCATGTTCCAGGTTCCATGTGATGCAGAGTGGTTCACAGTGGTAGCCTTGTCGCGAGCATTCTTTTCGGTGCCTCTACATGAGGACAGCCAATTTCTCTTCAGTTTCAAATTCCTGGACAAAGTATACAGTTGGTGCAGAATTCCTCAAGGGTTTTCTGAATCACCGTCCATCTTCAATCAGATATTGAAAAAGGATTTGGAGTCGTTATAATTGCCTTTTAGTTCGACTCTAGTGCAGTACATTGACGACTTGCTGATCGCATCCAGAACAAAAGATGACTCTAAGTATGACACAATTGCCTTGCTGAACCATTTGGGAAAGAACGGACATAAAGTATCCCCAAAGAAGCTGCAGTATTGTCAGAAAGAGGTGAAATACTTGGGACATTTGATTGAGAAACGGTCCAGGAGAATATCAAAAGAAAGGGTGACAGCCATACTGCAGATGAACCCCCCGACAACAAAGAGAGATCTCAGGATGTTTTTGGGAATGGTGGGTTACTGTCGCCAGTGGATTCCCAACTTTTCGATTATCTCAAAACCATTGATAAAACTGACAGGCAAAGAAACTAAGGATGAACCATATACCATAGCTTTCTCTAAGGAAGAACTTGAGTCATTCATGGAATTGAGGGAGTGCATGTGTATGGCTCCAGCTTTAGGTATGCCTGATTACACAAAGCCTTTTCTACTGTTTTGTCATGAACGTGATGCTTGTTCTTTGTCTGTCTTAACACAGGTCCATGGAGGTGCAAACCGCCCTGTAGCATATTTTTCAGCTACGCTGGACCCTGTCACAGCAGCCTTACCGGGTTGTTTGCGCGCAGTTGCAGCAGTTGGTCAAAGCCTCACACAGTGTGAACGCATAGTGATGGGACATCCCCTAAGAGTAATGGTTCCACATTCAGTTGAAATTTTGTTGACTCGAACTAAAACCCAGCACATGACAAATGCCCGATTTACCCGATATGAGACAATTATTTTGGAGTCACCAAATGTCTCCTTAAAGAGATGTACTGTATTGAACCCGACAACTCTACTTCCTGTTGAAAATACTGAAATTAATAATGAAGAGGAAGTGGAGCATGATTGTCTTGAGGTAACAGAACTATGTACCAAACCCCGACCTGACATACAAGATATGCAGTTAAAAGAAAATGACTGCATTATGTTCGTTGATGGATCCTGTTTAAGAGACTCAGTCGGAATACTGAGAGCTGGTTATGCAGTGTGTACCATAGCTGGCATTATAGAAGCTTCCTGGCTCGAAAGAGTATATTCTGCACAAGTGGCTGAATTAATTGCCCTTACTAAGGCATGCCACGGAGCTGAAAATTTGAAAGTCACTATCTATACTGACAGCAGAACGGATTTGGCATTGTACATGATTTTGGCCAATTGTGGTCACAGATAGGTTTCATGACCTCTTCTGGTTCACCAGTTAAAAACGGCGAACAAATTAAGGATTTGTTACATGCGATTCAGTTACCTCTTGAAATTGCCGTGGTGAAATGCAATGCTCACGTTAAGTCACAAGATTTTGTGTCAATGGGAAACGGCTATGCAGATCAAGTCGCAAGGTTTTGCGCATTGAATTGTATATCATTCAAGGATCAGTGGGAACTATTACCGCAAACTGAAAATTAGACATGTTTGAACTTTGCATTAAGAATAGTTGATACTTTAGACGAGCTAAAGTCACTGCAGAGCCGTGCAAGCAGAGAGGAAAAACGCTCTTGGCAGAGAATGCAATGCGTACAAAGAGCTGATTACTTGTGGGTCTCAGAGGAGGGGAAACTGGTTTTGCCAAACAGTCTCTTGTCACAATTTGCAAGGCTTTATCATGGACAGGCACATCTTGGGAGAGATGCAATGATCAGATTGTTCAAAATTGACTGGTTTAACCCGAAATTCAGACATGCAGCAGAGGTTACCTGTCACAGGTGCATCATCTGTCAACGGATGAATGCCGGAAAAGGGACTGTGGTAACTATGAGCCACATAGGGAGAGCTCGAGGTCCATTTGGCAAGATGCAAATGGACGTGTTGGTGATTGTGTGTGTTTTCAGTCATTGGATTGAAGCTTACCCCACACGTAGGAATGACAGCCTCACAGTTGCAAAGCTATTGCTTAGAGACCTAATACCCAGGTTCGGTTTTCCGGTCTCTTTAGAATCAGATAGGGGCAGACACTTCGACAATAGGGATATTAAGCTCTTGTGTGCTGCATTAGATATAGAACAAAAGCTGCATTGTAGTTACGGCCCTGAAGCATCAGGACTAGTAGAACAGATGAATGGTACTTTGAAGTCGAGAATAGCAAAAATGTGCCCAGCTACCAATATGAAATGGCCAGATGCATTGCCCTTAGTGCTGATGTTGATGAGAAACACCCCTGATAAGAAGACAGGACTATCACCCCATGAAATCCTCATGGGCAGAGCTATGAGGCTGGCTGCAGTACCCGCAAATACTCTTGTGAATATCACGGATGATTTGGTGTTGGACTACTGCAAAGGTTTGGCTGATATGGTTCGCTCTTATTCCCACCAGGTGGAGGCCAACACATTGCCACCAATCAGTGATTCAGGTCACAACCTGCAAGCCGGTGACTGGGTGGTTGTCAAGAAGCACGTGAGAAAGTCGTGTCTGGAGCCGCGTTGGAAAGGACCGTATCAAGTGATACTAACAACAACCACTGCTGTGAAATGTGCAGGCGTTCCAAACTGGATACATGCCAGTCACACAAAGAAGGTAACATGTCCAACTGATGAGGAACTTGAAGTTTCCGACTCAGCAATTCCAGAGAAGGAAGTCTCAGGGCCAGAGAACGGCGAAGGGGGAACTGAGACTGCAGGAGAGCCCACTGAGGCCGGCTTAGTCCCTCAAACAGTAAACAAGCTCGAGGGAGGAGACGTGAGCCCATCTCAACAGAGGCAACAGGAGAACTAAGTCAAGGAGAGGTTCTCCCAGAAGTAGACGGATACGGGTTAGAGCTTGAACCTGTTACAGACCCAGAAGAAGAAGAAGGGGAAATAGTAGAGAGAGATCAAAGCACGCTGGCATCCCCTGAGCCAGTTGCAGGTCCGTCAAGAGAAAACACCATAGCACAAGAGGAGGGTGCTGTTCAGCGTCCTGAAAAGTCAAGCAGGAAGAAAACGCATAAGGGTGATAACTGGCCAAGGAAACAAGTTGACAAAGAAAGGGTTGTGTCAGGTGAAACAGTAGCGGAAGAAACCAATACAACAAGGATAGAGGATTTGAGTGAAGGAGAATTGCAAAGTGAACGCAGGTTGAAAAGAAAAAGAACCGCAAATAGAAGGTACGCGGGTCCTGAATGGGCATATGCAACGACATCTGAATGGCAACAAGAATTCCTAGCGTTCTGTTTTGATCGAGAAGTACCAGGCCAATACTACGGTACCTGAAAACAATCAGAGAAAGAGACTGTGTTAAAACCAAAATTGAAACCGAAAGCTGAAAAGCTGAGAAAGAGCCTTATAAATTACCGGATGTGACCCTAATAACCTGAATTGACTTTAAAACCCGATTATGACAAGCTGCTAACTTAATTTGACAAAGGAATCCTGGAGTGAGTGAAACGCTGTAAATACACGCAGAGAGAAAGAGAGACTTGCATCAAGAAGAAAAAAAAAAGAGAGCTTTAACATCATCCTCAAGTTGTTTTGTTTTGAGTTGTTCTACTGTCTGATTCTTTACAGACCATGGCTTATAATAGAGGTAGTAGCAAGAAGGGTAAAGTGTGTGGTTGGTTAAGCCTTATATTAGGTATTGTGTGTGCAATAATAATTGTACGTGTGATTGTGGGAATGCCGTGGTAGGATATGAAAGCAACTAACAATGCTTCAAAACCTGAAACTACAACACTAACACCGTGGGAAAAGTTTGAGCAGGATACAAGACTCTTGCATGAGGGAACTAATTCAAAGGGGGAACTCTCCACTAACGTCTTCTATCGCTTGCTGAACGAGTATGTTGAAACCATGGATGCGAGAAATTGTTATGTGTGCACAAAGATTCCTTCATCAGTACAAGAAGGGGTCACTTATCATAGTCTTCCACTAACATATGGGATAAGTTGTAGTTTAATACTAACAAGATTCTATGACCAGGAGCATGTGCAATACTTTTATTCTAACTTGGATGTGGTATTTTCCTTTGTGCCTGTGATTGAATTTCTGAACAAATTAGCTTAGGAGCATAATATAAAAATAGTTAGAGGTTTCTTTGAGCCAACACTTACATTTGGGACAGCTTATGCACACTGCAACAATCTGACTTGCTTATTAACACCTGTAGAGAAAAGCT
This sequence comes from Pleurodeles waltl, assembly GCF_031143425.1. Lineage (NCBI taxonomy): Eukaryota > Metazoa > Chordata > Amphibia > Caudata > Salamandridae > Pleurodeles > Pleurodeles waltl. Next base: position 676,873,991 of record NC_090444.1, read on the forward strand.
TTTTAGATCACACTGATGATAGACGCAAAGCACTGAAAGAAAGATTAGAAAAGGGGCTAGAAAAACGCACATATGCAAATGATTATGCTTACACCGCAATAAAGACGCAACGCAAATTTGCTATAGATGCATTGTATGTAGGAAGGCTTTGTATATATAGGCCAAAATCTGATCATGACACTTTATTTGTGGGAACGAGTGAATGCAGGCATGTGTTTTTGTTTCAGAGTAAATGGACATTCATGTTAAATGGACAGGATCCAGCGATCCCTGGGATCCATTATATTTGTGGACTCAATGCTTATTACGGTCTCCCTAAGGGATGGTATGGGACATGTTATTTGGGGATAGTTTTCCCAAAGATTTACCAGATTGATAACTTAAAGCAAATACCCAAAGCATCTGAATTACAACATGTTAGACAAAAACGAGAGACAGCGTCTGTTGTCGTTGGTGACATATTTGGAGCCATAATTCCTTCAGTAGGGGTTATCTTAAACTCCATAAAGATTTGAAAGTTGTCTACTATAGTGGATAACATGCTGACAAACTTCACAGGGTTATACTCCTGATGGATACTGAACTTGCTGCGGAAAGAGCTATGACTCTTCAAAATCGGCTTGCCTTAGACATTCTTTTAGCAAAGAGCGGCGGAGTCTGCAAGATGCTCAACGAGCGTCATTGGTGCTCGTTTATACCGGACAATAGTAAAAAGATTAGAGGTATGCTTACTAACCTAACTAGAGATAGTGCAGATTTGAAGAAACTGAAAGAACCTGGAGTGTGGGAGAAAGTGGGAAAAGGAATTGCCAGAGTAGGGAGCTGGTTTATCAATATTTGGAACAGAGTATTTGCAAAAATATTAGGGGGTCTATTAATTGTCCTGGCTTGTCTATTGGGTTTCTGGGGAGCATGCAAAATTAATGATAAAATTAAAAGAAATTGGACAAAGAGAAATAAGAAAAATTAGGAAAGCGAGAGAGAGAAAATGTTTAATGAAATTTGGGAAAGCTCACACAAGGGACAAGATGTTGAAATGCGCATTTTGCACAAGGTGAAAAAATTAGAAGTGAAAGGTCAAAGGGAAAGGTTTGTGTGATGACGAACGTCATCAGAGGAGGGACTGAGAGAGCGTAGCTTATAGGATCTATATTAACATGAAAAGTTTATGAACTAATGTGTGGTAATGCCATATAGAAATTGGGTTAACCTATTTTGCTGAAACATGCACTTGAAATGTGACCACGGGGAGTGGCGGCTAATGTATACGTGGATTAATAAAAATGACTAATGCCTATGAATATTCAAATTAATGAATTATTTGCGCTAATTATTAATGATTATGCTATTAAAGTTATGTTAAAGAAATCCTGTAGGCCTTAAGTTAGCATGAGCCGAAACTTAGCTGCCTGGCTCTCATATTAAATGTATTTTTCCTAACATGCAGTGTGCTGACTCACAAAAGGACATGACCGCTTGTTTTTCTTCAAACTAGAAGCTGAATGTAACCATAGTAGATCCGTTCTCATGAAAATTCTCATTGCTTGCTGAAATATTAGAGAAAATGCAACAGTGTAGATTAATGTAATGTACAAGGTCATTCAAACCGGTGAAGACAATGCTGCTACTGACCAAAAGATGTGCAAAGAATTACAGAAGGATGAAATGCTACCTCAGAAGACGTCAATTATGTGGACCAATGAAATGTCTGTAAAATAATATGGGGTGAAAGATTAATGACATAATTCGTTTTCCCATTGGGTAAAGATAATGGGGTATAATCGCGGACCAATGAAATAATAGGGAAATGTACAACGAAAAAGGGATAAAAACCCATGACACAGAGGACCAACAGAATTAGGTAGGGAATGCTATTGATTTTATCCAGAAACTCTGTCACTCTGTTTGGTGACTTGCTTTGGTTTTATTAAAACCATCCTTTTCCTTAGATTGCCCATTCACACTTTACCTCCTTATGAGGGAAGTGCCCCTTTTTCCCCGAAGCTGAATTCTGACTGATGGCGTTCTGACTGATGTCCTGAAGACGAAGACTAAACCTGAGCGCTGACCTAAACCTTGGAGGGTAACTATGACAATACAATTGTGATTTGTCTGTTTGCTTTTCCTTTCTAGGGGCCAACTGCTTACTTTTGACAGGGACCATAGTTTAGATGTTTTCCAAATTGTTGTCCTAAATCGTTTTGCATGAAGCCCAACATGCCAATGCTAATCAGTGGTTAGGACAGATGTTCACTAAACTGACGCAAATAGACAAACGACTAAATCTATGCTTTGTTAAACTGACGCGCTAATGACATTCTGCTAAAACTGATCTATGTTCACGCCGTGTTATGTTCTGATGTTCGTGATTTTTGCCTTGATGAAATCTTATCAGAGTTGCCATATTGTGACTATTCTACTTTGCTTCTTGGTTTTAGGATTAACACATCTCCTCTTAGAATTGTAACTAATAGGGAATAAAAACTCATAAAATTCTACTAAACTGGTGTGGTTATTCATGACTGCCTGGTCATGGTGGTGTCTTGCATTAATTAATGTTTTTGACTAAAGTGAAATGCATTGTGGTAATAAATATTGATGACATTATTGACGTATTGATTGACATATTGATTAGCTATCTCATCCTAAGGTGTCTCTCAACTGGGTCAAAAGATTCATTGGCCTAAAACGAGTCCTGATGTGTAATAAATTATCATAAAGGGACGCGTTAACAGTTCTCTACTTCCAGGCGGTGGTGTAACAAAGGCCCCCACGGTGGGGGGAGGGTTGCTCCAGGGGCCCCACTCGGCACAGTACTCTGGCCTGGGAGCTCCTGTGTGAGTGCAGAGGTCGGGGCCCTCCATGTATTGTGCAGGCAACCTCATGTTTCATTAGGCCACTGGTTCCGGTTTCAAGAAACTAGAAAATGGGACAATTATCTATGTACTACATTATTTAACAGATCCTACTGTCTCTCAAGTGAGCCAGGGAATCACCCACCTTGCTTCACACAGCCATCGATTTCAGCAGTATTCATCCATTGCTATTAAAATCCCCAACAGAGGTCCTATAAGACCCACAGAACATTGTCATTGTGAACAACATGCGCTGATCAAGCGTTCTGTTGTTAGTTCTTCCAATTGTGCACAGAATGGCACCCCGGATTAAATAGAACATCTGTGCCATACTAATGGTAGAAAGTGCTGTATAAAATATTCCAACATAGTGTACAATAACATATCATCTTATCAGATGAGCTATTTTAAAGAAGATTTACATAGTTTAGATAACTGTTATCACACTTTCAGCATTCTAGGTGTATACACTATTGTGCTCTTTTAGGCATATTAAGCCCTTTTTTTATTTTAAACAGATTATTCGTTTTCATTTCACGGTTAAAAATGTTACTGGGGATTAAGGGCCATATTTATACTTTTTGACGCACAACTGCGCCAACACAGTTGTGCGTCAAAAATGTTACAGCCGGCTAACGCCATTCCAATGCGCCATGCGGGCGCCTTTTTTATGGAATGACGTTAGCCGGAGCTGCGGACTGGTACGCGTAAAAAAAATTACTCACACCAGGCAGCGCCGGCGTATGGGAAGATGGGGGTTGTGCGTCAAAAAATGGTGCAAGTAGGTCTGAGGCAAAAATCAGGCCTCACACCGGACTTTTTACGCCTAACCTCCATTGACATGACTCCCCCTTGCCCAATGGCCATGCCCAGGGGACTTCTGTCCCCTGGGCATGGTCATTGGGCATAGTGGCATGTAGCGGGCCAAATCAGGCCCCCCTATGCCACCTAAAAAAAAATAAAAAAATACTTACCAGAACTTACCTTTCATTCCCTGGGATGGGTCCCTCCATCCTTGGGTGTCCTCCTGGGGTGGGCAAGGGTGGCAGGGGGTGTCCATGGGGGCAGGGGAGGGCACTCCTGGGCTCCGTCTGAGCCCACAGGTCCCTTACCGCCTGCCCTGACCCAGGCGTTAAAAAACGGCGCCCATCAGGCTGGGCGCCGTTTTTTAAGGCCCACCCCCTCCTGTGCGTCAAAATGATGCCAGAGTATAAATAAGGCGCACAGGCCTTAAAGTCATTTTTTGGAAGGGAATGCCTACCTTGCATATAATTAACACAAGGCAGGTTCCTCCTTCCAAAAAATGACGCGCATGGTTGGATTTTGACGTCCGCGGGGTCGGGCGTCAAAGTATAAATATGGGGCAGGGTTTGCGCTGAATGTGCGTCAAAATTTTTGACGCACATTCGGAGCAAGCAGAGTATAAATATGCCCCTAAGAATGTTGATCATTTATACTAGATATTTTTTACATTTTAAGAATAATTTCTTCAATGTTTGTTTTAACAGATTTCCTCCGATTTTTACGTTTCTTTTTCCCTTAAGCTCGCAAGTGGACTGTACTGACCACGAGGAAGGCCTCGAAAACGTTAGCTATAAGGACGTCCCCTTACTTAGCATATCAGCATGCATAGGGAGTGCTGTTTTTAACTTCTTCAAGAACCTCATTTAAAGGAAAAAAGCAGACAACGGTTTTGATTGGAGGGCAAAACTGCCTCCCGTGGCTGGCACCAATCCCTTGTATCTTGGTTGTCAGCCCAGCACTGACACCAGTGCTGGGCAATGCACTCCCTGCTTTACTGATAGCAGCACACACTGTAAGGTTATTTGCAGTGCCTCCAATACCCACTACAGTCAGTAAACCTTGAAGTCATCTAACACTCAAAGTGCAGTGTGTAGTCAGAGTTACTCTATGTTAAAATTGGTATGGAGCAATACCTTATGGCTTTTTAATAATATCATTCCCTCCTCCAAGTAGAGTATCCCTGGAATCACCACATGAAACTGCAATTCCAGATAACTGAGAAAAAAATATGAAAAATCTAGGAGGTTAAGAACCTTCATTCAATTCAAAAGATAATATATTTAATGCAATTTGTAAAACTTACATGGATGGCCTCTATGGATCCCTCCATCTACTGACAGCAAGCAAAAAAACAGAAAAGAGGCACAATATTTATTTCAAAGTCAAAATTGCCAAAAAAGTGAGGAAAATGAGAAAAATGAAGTGCAAGAAAATTGTTCAGATCCATAAGTGATACAATCCCTTAATCGATTTGTCATCAAACAATTAAATGTACAAGAAATACGTTCCACAATTACAGCAAAAAGTGTTTTTGTGGTAAGAACTCCCAAACCGTTTTACAGACGGTATTGATGGGAAAGAGAATGATAGGAAACATTTGGGAGACATTTATTAATTTTGAATGTAATGGGGGCAGCAACCAAATTTGTTGTGTTACGTTGCACTTGGGGGGGGGGGAGCCAGAGCATAGCCACATCTACCAAGATTGGCTTGCACTGGTTTCATCCCTTGCACCTGTGATCCCGCTAGACTCCTTTGCGTGATGCACAGCTTGGCACCACAGTGCAGAGGTGAGTTTGTACATTCTGGTTTAGGATTTGTACTGGAAGCATTCCTTTTCAGTACAAATTCTTAAGCATATTCAACCATAAAAGGGCCCTGTACATGGGATTTATGGTGCGCTCTTCAGCACATATGCAATGTATGAGTTCTTTTGGAAAATGAAAACATTTCTCCTTGTTAACGCCTGCTTTGAGGCATTTATTTTTAGATGGCAAGCCCAGTTTTGTTATCTTAGCAGTCGGGGTTTTGATTCAAAAGCTATGTGTGTTTGAGTTGATCCGCCCCGAGCAATGGCCCTGTAATGCCCCTTGAGGTAAAATGATGCAAAGCAGCACAAATCGCTCTTTCCACTGACAAAATACACAAAATACCTCTTGCGCTGGAAAGAAAATACCACTGTGTTACTTAGCATCACTTTGTAACAGCATAAAGTCTTAGTAATTCTGGGCCTCGGTGTCAAAAAGATAAGTCTTATAAAAAATGGCTATTCTATAAAGCAGCAATGCACCAGACATAGGCAGTAGGAAGACCCCAGTCGTAAGATGGAAGGATTGGGGTGGGTAGTCAGTTTTCTTGATCAATGCTTTTTTCCTCTGTTGATATTCCCTATTATTGTCTTCCGAAAACCTTCAGGACAGTCATCCAGTGACTCTTTGCACTTGTACTAAAACGTGTGGAGGGTGTTCCTAACCGTGGATCTGGGATACAATCATCATATTCTGGTGAGTGTCAAGAGGACGCAATAGAGGAAGATGATGAGATTTTAAAAGGGATGCCCTGGCCAGCACAGGATACTTGTGGTAATGTCACCAGTTTGTATGACACACCTGAGGAGACTAGAAAAAAATATAATTGTTCTTCACACATCTTAAGAAGGCACTGGTGAAGGACCAATTGCCACCTGCTTATTTCGGCTGTCCTGTCATCCGTAGCCGCATGTAATGTAGTGCTTGGTAGCTCTTCTCACCTTCATGTTTATCGATCCCGAGGGTTTAGCCCTGACCAATTTTCTTAATCAGGAAGCATTGAAACTATTTAGCTAGAGGCCTTCAGTTGTTCCAGTCAACCTGTAAAAGAGCGGGGACCTTTCATTCGTCAGGCATAACAAATCATACTTGCCTCTTGGCAACATATTCTTTCACGCTTCTCCAGTGACAGCGAGTTCAAGACAACTGAAAGCCACACAGATTCTCTGCACATCCTTCTAATTTATAAGATTATCAGACCCAGTGCTTCAGTTAAGCCCTTACAGACTGTATGTAGTATATTAGACCAAAACGAGCACAAAAAAAATCTGAAACCAGAAAGTATAACTCAACCATACAAATGCGTATGTATGTTTATTTCTATAGCACAAACCTACCCAAAAGGCAGCACTTTTGATATCTCAGTTCTAGCTGTCGATCCTTAGACATATTTTTGAGATGACCACTTTTCTCTTCCCCTTGAATGTCACTGAGTCACTCCTGCACTTCTGCCTTCCATTATATAATGCATCTGGCACCTCATTTCCCAATTTACTTAAAAATATTGTCATTTACTTCCAAAATTGCAACCGTGAAGTTATTTGGGCTTCAAAAAAATTGAATGGCTTCCAAGTTTTTAGGTGTGGAATTTGATGACATTGGCTTCCAAACACTTAAATGAAGCACTGGTCAGAGTACAGGATGCAGATTTGTGTCCAGTAGTAGGGATGCTAGTACGGAACATCTGTGAACTTGTGTGACTTGCAGGGAACAAAGATGGAGAAGATCCATTATCAGGTAGCATCCTGATAGGGTGTCAGTACTCCGTGTCAGTACCCCTGACAGGGAGTATTGTATTTCAGAGTCCAGCTGTTTCCCAAAAACCACATTGAAACAGCTCTGCTACTGTTTGATGGCATATTTACTCACTAGGCCCAATGGCAAAGATGGAATTTATTTAGAAGCCAGCCAACACAACAACCAAAGTTGCTGAACTGTGTTGCATGAAAGATAGAGAGGAGGAGAGCACCATAACTACTAAGATAAGACACTTTTATTTCCTTTCCCAGTGTTGCCCACTTTAAGCTGCATTGCAACATAGTGCAAGGGTGTATGTGTCATGCCTAGTATAGGTTTTTCACTGCAAGGTTAGCCTTCTAGTGTACAATACTATATGCTTATACATAGTTTAAAACTACCACTTTGCATTTGTGCCGTACATTACAGCTCACATTCAAAGTTGTTAACATTTTGAGAAAATAAATCTTTTCACTAAAGTAATACCTGCCTCAAGTGGAGTATTTTTTGGTGCAAAGCGTTCTTAGCCATTTTTAGTAGCTAAGGCATTTCATTAAAAACTATGGGGCAGATTTATGGCCTGACTTTTTCCGATTTCACCCATCTAGCATGACCAGATAGCCCCGGTTGGCCCTTTATGCTTTTAAACACTATGGAGTAGATTTATCGAAAGTGGCACTGCACCGAGTGCAGCATCACTTTCCCTGCACTCCTTAGCACCTCCCTACCACCACCATGTGTGCGCCGTATTTAAAATACGGAGCACCATGGCGCAAGGTAGAGGGCAATAGCGTAATTTCTCATGATGCTATTGATGTACTCTTCAGGAGTGGCGTCAAAATATTGGCACTACTTGTGCAGAGTACCTAGGGCCCCATTCTAAAAATGGATGCCCTCTTTTTAACACCTGCTCTCGAGCAGGCGTTAAAAGTGCCATTAAAATGGGGCAAAGAAATCTCATAGATTTCCTTATGTCATTTTTCTGGCTCCCCTATTAGGGGAACACCCTCTTTGCATACATTATGCCTGGTGCAGGAATAATGTAGCTCAAAGGTTTATAGAGTGGCGCAATGTATGCATTACGCCACTTTATAAACATGGTGCGGGGATTTCGGCCTCGTTGGGCCCCATTAACATCACAAATAACGACAGTAATGTGGCGCAAGGACATTATAAACATGCCCCTATGGGTGGATGCCTGGGAATGCCCCTTTACCATGGATGTCTTTTGATGCAAACAGCACAAAGTAGTGTAACTTTAGGGCTACTTCCCAGTGTAAATGGAGATTTTTGGTTCATAGTAAATAGCTTACCAAGACTTTACGCCCATATGAGCCACTTTTATGTGACACTTCAGGGAGCAAAACCTTGATAAACTGTCCCTAAGTGTTAGAATACAGTATTCGTTTCCCCCTTATTCATCAAGCTCTCTGCAACAATTTCTTTTTAAAGACCAATAATTGTTGTAACATTAAACATCCTCTTCCACGTCAGCCAGAAAAAAAGCAAAACGTTTGGAAAACGGAGAAGGCCTGTTGCCAAAAGTGTATGAGCTAATATGAAATCATTGAAATTTGCACTCCATAGGTGGGACCTCGTTGAATATTTCATAAAGTCATTAACTTACGAAGGGGGATAATGACTGCTCTCTTATGTTTTCCCAGAGGACCTTGTGTTGACGTGAGATGCACTCCGAAAGGGCAGAAGTTCTCTTGTCTAAAAATATGTGAGGGTCAGAGATGAAAGGCTCTCAAAATTCCCCCCTGGTTTGATTCTCAACACAAAGAGAAGTGCCACTCAGCATGCAGGCAGGGAGCCTGCCTCGCCTTACTGTAAAAGGACCGCAGCCTCCAATCAGACAGCTAAACCTGCAAGAGACAAGGCATCAGCTGGGGTTGGGAGGCGTCACGACACATTACAGCAACTCATTAATTGTGGGAGTGCGGAAGAGTATCGTTCCAAACGCTAGTGAAGATTTGTGACGCACTTTTATGTCGTCTTTAGTAATGAAGGCCTGCTGAGCGTTGCGGTTTTTCTGCGAGTCAGCTATCTGTTGGTCAATTTAGTCATCCAAAACTGACCGTAATACAAAAGAAAATCTAATTTGAAAAATGCTTCAAGCTTTACTCTGCAGTGGCCGAAGCGACTTGATTATATCCATGTATTTCACCATGCTTTTTGCTATATTCCTATCGTATGGTATTAATGTACAAGTAGAGTGTACGAACATTTATATGATTATGACAATTTGTGTTTATGAAGAAGCTTAGAAAAAAATACCAGGAAAAAAACATTCGGTGTTAGCCTCAAATGTTCTGCGGCCTGCAATGCTGAAACCACACATATTTTACTTCTGCTGCTTGTCCTGTAAACAGAGGTATTACGGTAAAATGACTATTCAAGAATATGTTGTGCATAACGCCCTGGAGAAAACATGGCTTCTTCCGTCCCATACTCTAAAGTAGCGTGGAACTGATTTAAACAGTGGATTTTCTCTGCAGTAAGTATCAGCGCCGGCTCCTCCATGATGGCGGAGGAGCATTGCTCCTGCCGCCAGCAGCGGCAGCTGCAAAACCATTATAAGGAAACGATAATAAATTGTGTTTATTATAATTTCCTTGTAAAGGGGCGTGGCCACAGGGATGACGAGTGTGAGGGGGAGTGCTCAGCACTTCCCCGCAGAGCGCATGTGTGTTTGGACGGCTGTCTGAGGCCAGCCAAACACACATGCACACAGGGCTCTCTCCAGCCCAGCAACTGAGCCTGCACAAGCTCCCAGTCTGCCTGGGAGAACTCTGGTTGGGTGCTCCCAGCCAATCCTGACGCTGTTCTGAGCAGCGTCAGGATTGGCCACAGGCTGGGAGCCTGTGCCTGGCAGGAGAAGAGCGGGACGCTGCTCACCCCTTTATGCACGCGCTGCCCCGCCCCCTCTAACACTGCAAGCCGCGACTAGTGAGTAAGCAGATTTGCTCCCCACCGTGCCAATGAAGAGACAGCCACCAATTTAGGTATACTCCGAATGTGTCTCTATTTTCTTATCTGTGGTGGCCATAAAGAAAGAACAAAAAGAAGTCATAAAAGCAGTGCTTAATTTGTGCCGGTGGTTTCCGGTGCAGGGCACCGTCACTTATTTTTGAGGGCCGGCAGTTATTCTTCTGCCTCAAGCATTTCCTGCGAGCAAAAGACACATTTGGGAAAGACAGAGAAAGAGAAAAACAAAAAGCGTCACAAAAGGAGAAAACAGAAAGCTTCAAGAATGTGTTGAAGTGGTAGGGAGTGGCTGTACATGAATTAAAGAGGCATGAGATGGCTTCAGGACTATGCTGCCTCAGTATTCTGTCCTGGCACATTTAATTGCAGCAGCCGCATGTTTCAGAGGAGAGCTTTGAGGTCCGGCATATTTTTATTACGAATTAAGCACTGCATGAAAGTGACTCAAATCCGGTGCAAAGTGTTGTTTTGGGATTTATTTTCCAGTTCAAATCCTGATTTGTGTAGGAAAATAGCCTAAAGATAGGCAAAGTAGTACCAGGCGCTATTTTGCACTACTTTGCATTGTTAGACCTGACAGCCTTAGGGTGGTCACACCTAACTTTTTGCCTGCCTCTCTCCACTTTTGAGATACTGTTTTTGCTGTTTTTTAGACTCTGTACACTTCACCACTACTAACCAGTGCTAAAGTGCATTTGCTCTCGCCCTTTAAACATGGTAACATTGGATCACACCCAATTGGGCTATTTAATTTACTTATAAGTCCCTAGTAGAGTGCACTATATGTGCCCAGGGCCTGTAGATTAAAAGCTACTAGTGGGCCTGCAGCCCTGATTGTGTCACCCACTTCAGTAGCCCCTTAACCTTGTCTCAGGCCTGCCATTGCAAGGCCCGTGTGTGCAGTTCATTGCCAATTCGACTTGCCATTTAAAAGTAGTTGCCAAGCCTAAAACTCCCCTTTTTCTACATATAAGTCATCCCTATGGTGTGCCTTAGGTGACCCCTAGGGCAGGGTGCTGTGTAGGTAAAAGGTAGGACATGTACCTGTGTAGTTTACATGTCCTGGTAGTGTAAAACTCCTAAATTCGTTTTTACACTACTGTGAGGCCTGCTCCCTTCATAGGCTAACATTGGGGCTGCCCTCATACATTGTTTGAGTGGTAGCTGCTGATCTGAAAGGAGTAAAAAGGTCATATTTAGTATGGCCAGAATGGTAATACAAAATCCTGCTGACTGGTGAAGTTGGATTTAATATTACTATTTTTGAAATGCCACTTTTAGAAAGTGAGCATTTCTCTGCACTTAAATCTTTATGTGCCTTACAATCCACGTCTGGCTGGGTTTAGTTGACAGCTCCTTGTGCATTCACTTAGACACACCCCAAACACAGGATACGCAGCCTCACTTGCATACATCTGCATTTTGAATGGGTCTTCCTGGGCTGGGAGGGTGGAGGGCCTGCTCTCACACAAAGGACTGCCACACCCCCTACTGGGACCTGGTGCACTTCTAAGACACTCTTTGAAGTCTCCCCCACTTCAAAGGCACATTTGGGTATAAAAACAGGGCCTCTGCCCTACCACCTCAGACACTTCCTGGAGAAGAAACCTGAACCAGAACCTGCACCCTGACAAGAAGAACTGCTGGCTGCCTAAAGGACTCACCTGACTGCTTTCTGAAGAGGACTGCGGCCTTACTGTTGCCCTGCTGTCTTGCTGCTCACTTGCCCTGCTGCAGAAGTGCTCTCCAAGGGCTTGGATAGAGATTGCCTCCTGTTCCCTGAAGTCTCAGGACCAAAAAGACTTCTCTCCTGCAGCTGAAATCCCCTTGCAGTGAAAATTCGACGCACCGCCTGCCAAGAATGACGCACAGCCTGCTTGCAGTGAAAATTTCAACGCACGCTAAGTCCAGAACGACGCAGCCCAACTTCGCAAACTGAGGATCGACGCATCACAAGCGACGTGACCGGAACTTCAACGCACAGCCCTACTGGATCCACGCAAGCCGACTCAAAACGATGCCGCCTGACTTCCTGAGAGAAATCGACGCAGCACCTGCCGTGCGGAAGAAAATTCCATGCATCACCTACCGGAATCGACGCAGCCGCTGTGACTTTGCTCCGCAAGCCCAGGATTCCCCGCATCGTCCCGGGGCATCTGAAAACCCCGCAACCCAAAGAGGATCGAAGTCCGTGCGCTGCAAATCGACGCAACATCTTCCCCGCGTGGAGAATAGCGACGCAAGTCCGTGTGCGAAGGGGCGAAACCGACGCACACCCACCGTTTTCCCTGCATCCCCTCCTCTGCGGTCCCTTGCAAGGATTTTTCAACACAAACCAGGTACTTTGCCCTGCAAGAGACACTTGTTGTTTCTAGGAGAACTTAAGACACTTTTTATTGCTTTTACAGTAATCTTTTAACTCTAAAGACACTTGATATCACTTTCAGTGATATCCATACATTTGCTTATTTCATCTTTAATCGTTTTTGACCTGCATTTATTCAGATAAATATTTTCTATTTTTCTCAACACTCTGTGGTGTATTTTTGTGGTGTTATATTGTGGTATTGTATGATCTATTGCACAAATACTTTACACATTGCCTTCTAAGTTAAGCCTGACTGCTCAGTGCCGAGCTACCAGAGGGTGGGCACAGGATAATTTGGATTGTGTGTGACTTACCCTGACTAGAGTGAGGGTTCTTGCTTGGACAGGGGGTAACCTGACTGCCAACCAAAGACCCCATTTCTAACAGGCATCCTATAGGTGTTACATGGGCATTCCCATGCAACGATTCATGAGTTATGCAGCAAAGCTCTGTCTACTAAAAAAGGTAAACAGGACTTTGTATAAAAAATGTACGCCTCCTGAAGCAGGCGTACGGTTTGGGAAAAGTTTTCTTCTCTCAAAACTTTTCCAGGTTTGCATTTGATGCTGCACTGTACAGCACACATGCAAATTGGGAAACATTTTAAACAATGTTAAAGAATTTCTTGTACTCCATTAGTAAACACCTTTGAACTATGGTGCAAACGTCTGCTTTGATGCATGGCAGCCAAAAGTGGGCTACCACGGTCGGGGAGAAAAACAGCACCCTATCGACTAAGATATGGTGCTGTCTTTCTCTCTAATTTGACACAACTCAATGCTACAACATAGGTTGCTACACTGTATTGCACCAACAAATTGTACATTTGTCCCATGGTTTTGAATGAGCTACACTAAATTAGACAGACTTCCTGGTGCATTACCTGCCTACCATGTTGGAGTTGGAGGAATTTCCATTAGCAAGATATGCCTCATCTGCCTTCATATACATCGGACAGATCTGCTAACTGAAGCATGGAGAAAAATGATATTTAAATATCAGCTGATACCCTGTTACTGTTCCTACTCCACAGGTTATGGTGGGAAACCATCAAAGCCTGACTCACAAAAAACTGTTGGAAATGTACTACCTTAGATTTCTGACTGATTTAAAATTCAGCTGCAGTTTTCTCAGAAATATGCATGGAAATTCTTCATGAATTCCAATTTTGAATGAGCAAATAAATATGTGTATATTTCCCCATAGAAAAATCTATGAACAACTGAAAATGTGAAATGTATTTTTTCTTTATTCTAATGTTTTATCTTTTTTATTGGGAGATTCCAGGAGACAGAGAAAGAGCATAAGCTCAAGCAAAAATAGCAGGGTTTAGGCTTTTAAGTCAGAAGAGAAAAAACATAAAAAAACATTAGCTGATATCCAGACACTATTACTAAAGAATTGAAATATGAATTGTAATTTGACTAATGTTTTGGAGTAACTACTTTCCCAGCACTCTACCCAATTTTAGCCATTCCAACCTTAAAAATGGATTCATTCCTGCTCGTGGCAGAAGTTAATATCTGACCCCTTCCATGTAGTGAATGTGTCATGAAGTGCATTTAATACCCCACCGTAATAGCACTGCACATGCATGTTTACAGCTAAAAATGTTAGTAGTAAATTGTGCAGCCTATAATTGCCTAAATTTCCACATTTTTTATAAATCAGTTGCGCAGTTTCCTGACAGCTTTACGAAGTCAGAGGTCCTGTACTGAAGCGACAATAGTATTCCAAACAATAATTAAATAAAAATTAAATGCCATGCAGTGCTACCAGTAGAGGATAATCTTGAGTTTTTATTACAACATGTAATATCATTATTTATACATTTATATAATGCAGTACTCCGTACCTTGGATTTGCCGAAATGTAGATTGTAAAGTAGTGAATATTATAGTTAAGGGGACAGAAACAATTCCTCGAGTGGCATACTGCTTTCAGACCTAGTTAAATAATGAATAAAGGTCGATGTGCCTCCTGGCCTATAACCTACGGGCCCGATTCACAAAGGTAAACTTAGACTTCAGGGCTTAGACTTCAGGTTTAAACTTAGAATTCAGCTACCTCTGTAATTTGGGTTCTGTGGGTTCATTACACCGATCAAGAGAAAGCTGCATGGACATCTGCAAAGTGGTAAATAGTGGGTATAGAGACCAGTGCCACATAGAGATGTGTTAGGAAGTGATAAGAAAAATGTCAGAAGTCGTACATTCTGTGGAAAAGTGGAAGGCAAGAGGGCAGAGTTTGGAGACAGAGCTGAAGCACAGGCACCGTTAGTAAGAGTCTTGCTACTGTCAGGCTCTTTGGTGTCCAAAACATTTGCAGATCTGTTTTTAGTTGTAAACCAAGTGTTAATTCTTAATTAGGAAGACATACCCTAGGGAAAGTGAAAGCACAGTATTTGGCAGCACCCTGAGATGATGCTGTGTTAGCTGCGTTATTAAAGAAAAAGTCAAGCCTTCTGTTTTCTTATTAAAAATGTAATGCAACATGAAAGCGGGGTCCAAATTGTACAGGTGTGGGACAAAGAGCCCGGATGGCCTCCCCTTCTGATTGCCTTGTGGCTGTAGGAAAATGGCAAATTCTAACATTAATTATAGTGCTGCATAATGACGTATTTGGAAGTGCCTGAAGAGGTTTTGGTAGATGCATGAGGTTCATGTCCTTAATGAGTGAAATAACTGGACAATGTCAGAGAGTGTTACATTAATAAGGTTTGAGCAGCAGTGCGCTAGACTGATTAAGACAGGATGAGGTATCTATGTGCTGTTTTTCCAATACAGAACACCACCTGATGATCAAGCGTTCTACCACACCACCTGCCTCCGAATTACCACCTCAGTCATCCTTTTGTCGATTGATTGGTTATCCGAACTTTGATTTGCTAGCCTCAGTTGGGCACAGGACTAATTTTATTGGACACCAATTTATCATTTTTTGGCAGTAATAGTCACTTTGTGGTCTTCAGGTAAACAGAGCTTCATAGTTCATGAGCTTCTGGTTGAATACAACCTTTATCTGTGAAGTGGAGTGAATTTTGTCTCACAAAACCTTTAGGTCCAATTTGGCATTAGCTGTTCCAATTGTTTTTGTATTGGTTAAACTGACATGGGACAGGCACTGTCCTTACTGTTCAAGTGTTTCTTTTTATTTGATCTATTTGTCCTTGCTAGGGCAAGGTAGGTATAACCCTAGAGTTCCATTACTCTTCTACTTTTACTCTTCTTATCTTCTCTTTTATTTTGCACCCGCCTCTACTAGATTGTATATATATATATATATATATATATATATATTATAGAAATGGGGTTTCTGGTTGGCTAGGGTATGCACCTAAGCCAGACAGAACCCACCCACTCTAGTCAAGGCAAGGGAGTTACACATCCAAGATAACCCTTGCTCACCCCCTTGGTAGCTTGGCACGAGAAGTCAGGCCTAACCCATAATTAGACTAAACATTACATGTCAGTAATACCCTGCTACCTTAGCAGTTGTCAGAACATTACACAGGTTACTAATACTCTGCAAGAATAAGCAGTAGTCACATTAGAACACGTAGACTTAGGATTCTGCAACATAAGCAGTAGTCAGGAATCACAGTAAAGAAATAATCGCACTTGTCATAAAAGTATCATAAATGCCTATACCAAGAGCATCATAAAACATGTGGCAAGTGAAAAGCACATATTAGTACATCATGCCCATAAAAGGAACACTGGCAAACATATATGTAACATCATAAAACAAACAGGTAAACATATCACCCTTCAATGTCCATATTAGGAATATAAGAACGAATATATCCCAAAAAAGTACCTGTATTTTGATGTACGGGCACTCCTAGTGCCAAGAGGATCCTAATGAAGGGCCCCTGCCATTTATATGAAGGGGAGGGGGCAGTACACAACCCCTCCATTTCTTCTATCAAGACCCCTCCTGGGGCCCACGACTTCTAAGGAGCCTTCCAGAGAGGGGAGCCACAAGAGATTTTCTGAGAGCAATCTCAGACATATCATGGGAATCAGACTATCGATTAGTTACCATAGATGTGGTCTCACTTTATACCTCCATTCAACATGAAATAGGCCTTAATGCCTTAGGTTATTTCCTTTGACAGAGGAATATAAAGGAAACTCACCATTCCATCATGCTCCCGAACATGGTTGAAATGTGCCTACAAAACAATGTCTTTGTATTCAACCATCAAATTTAGAAACAGACAAGTGGGAATTCCAGGGGCATTTCTCTATCCCCGAGCTATGCAAATTTAACTATGGGATGGTGGGAGAGAGAGGTGGCCTGGCAAGATGCTTACCAGGAACATTTTGACAGGATCGTCCTCTGGCTACGTTATGTTGACGACTTATTTATAATATGGAATGGTTCAGATAAAGAATTTGACATGTCCTTTGACAAGATCAATAACAATGACTGTGGTCTCCAATTCACATATAATATTGATGCAACAAGAGTGAATTTTTTGGACATCTTGCTTCATGTGGAGAATGGCAAATTACAAACCATGTATAGAAAAGAAGCAGCCCCCAACAGCATCCTACATGGGACAAGTTTTCATCCAAAAACGTTGTTAAAAAGTATTCTATTTGGTGAATTTTTAAGAACTAGGAGAAATTATTCAAATGTTGAGGAGATGGAAATCCAGTTTGCAGACATAAGTCAGAGATTTTCCGGGTAGGGTACCCTAGAACACATATAGAACTAGATGCCACAAAAGCTAGAGACAGGAGTCGCAATCAAACCTTAATAGATACATCAATAGACATTCCAAAAGATGATAATGGACGGCCTCGACTGATACTTACATACAGCAAGGAAAGTAAGGCAATCATGAACATTTTCAAGAAACACTGGAAGATACTGAGGAGTGATCAAGATATTAGGCGATCAGTAGGCATTAGACCACAAATCAATTAAAGAAAATCACGCTCAATCAAAGCTCTTTCGGTGAGAAGCCATTATACTCCACAGTCAACAAAACCTGGCTAAATAAAGAATAGATTGTTTTTTACAAATGCAACAACTGTAAGGCATGTCAAGTAGCCAAAAACATGAAAATCTTTACAGATTCAACAGGAAGAGAGGTTAAGATTTCTCAAAGAATAACATGCAACAGTCAAACACTTGGTCTATTTCATAGAGTGTGAAGGTGGTCTGCAGTACGTAGGAAATACAATCTGCCCACTGAAAAAGAGGATATTGGAACATATCAGTACTATACAGAATCATGATCACAGTTATGCTTTGGCCAAGCATCATAACAGTCAACACATTACGGATTGGAGAAGTATCAAGTTCTTTGATTTGGCCATGGTCAACAGAAATGAGCGGGGGGGCAATAGGACATTGAAATTGCGCCAACTAGAGAGTAAATTTATCGTTCCACTCCGAACAAAGATACCTTATGGGCTCAATGTTGATGAGGAGCTTTCTGTACATTTATAGGAGATGACACTGAAATGAGTGGCAAGTTGAGAATATTGAAACATTATTTGAGACACTACCAGATTCATGATATAAAGGTTTTATGGAAGTGACTTGAAACAAATAGGAGGAACATGTAGCTTTCCATGGATTCGATGATATGTGTGACATAGGTGTATACCATATAAGCAAAAAGCACTTAGCTGATACTGCTGTGACAAATAATCATTTATGATGAGTTTATTTTAGAGTATGGGCACTCAGCCGTTACTAACGATTAAGTAACAGGACATGTCGATAACGAGGTATAGACATCCTGCTGCAATTAAAAAGTAGGTGGTAGAAGTTTCTCAGTAAATCTGTGAATTGTTGACAGTCTAATTTTAAGTATAGGCACTCAGCCGTTATATAATGCTAAACAACATGACATGTCAACATTGTTGGTATAAATATCTTGAGTAAATTGCTACAGGTCTCTTATAAATATGTGAATCATGTACAGTGACCATCTTAGCAGTTACCAATATTTAAAGAGCACATTTGGAATTTGTTGTTCATTTTTGAGGATTTTGTTTGTGTAATTTCTGTATTGATAAGTACGATGTCCAGAATGCATCATGTTCAGCAGGAAGGAATTTTGCTATTTAAAGAAAATAGCAAAAGGACTTACTAGCCGTGAACAAGACTTGTAATAAGTCAAAACTCGTTGGTCGTTACTGAATGCTTTAATTAATGTGACATACAGGACCCTGTGGACTGCGTTGAATTTCTTTGCAATACAAGTATTTTAAGGGTGGTCTCCTCCGTCACCGGCAACAAGAGTGCACCACTGAGAACTGCCTTAGACCCTTTGCTTTGTATATATACCTTAATCACATTTTCTTCCATCAATTTTCTTCCAGTGGCAAAGATTATTTTTCTTAGTAATGCAGATACTGGGGTAGAATGCTCTTCCCTTCCGGTGCCACAGTCCTGATTGATCAGATCTGCTAGTAGCTTTTGAATCAATGGACCCTGTCTCTTTGATCTCCAGGGACTTAACTAGTAGGTGCTTTTGAATGCTAAAGAAACTAAGTCATATTTGAGTATTCGTAGCACTACATATTATTTCTTTAGTTCACAGATAGGTCCAGGTTGAAATTTCCATTAATCTAGCACAAATGTATGTAATTTCAGGTATTTCGTGTTAACCTTTTCATGTGAAATGTCTCAAATTATGCCATTACAGTACACATTGTCTTTTTTCAATCCATTGAGGGAATTGCGTAGGAAGGTGAGTTCCATGGCATCCAGGCACAACATCGCTGTACAGAAGACTGGTGGTGGTCCCTCCTCCTCTGCCCAAATCCAGCCACTGGGAGGAGAAGGTCCTGGCTATCCTCCACCCGAAGGGCCTCACTGGGCTCACTGGAGGACTGGACTCGGGTAAGTTAACTACAATACCACACAGTCACCACACCCATGTATCACCCCATCCCTCTCACTACCACCATGCCCCCATCCCCTACCCAGCCCACAACACCCACACACTCATATCCATGTCACCTGCATGCCCACAGTCCTCCATACAAATCGCCATCCAGGCCCCTGTGCACAGTCACCAACCCATGCATGTAATCTCTGGAGCACTACAACACCCACAATGCACCACCACCCCCCTCAATAAATGCATCAAAATGAACACGAAGGGACACTGCATGCCGCTACGTGGGAATTCCACCACCAATTAATGCTGACCAGTTCTGCAATTGACAAGAAAGTGCAGGACACCCACATCTCTAGTCTCTCACACACAGGCATCACCACCCATGCCATCCGGATGGAGATGCCAAGGAGTGCCAATCCTCCACCTGAAGACGAAGGCCCCACTCGAGAGAGTGCAGAGGGATATCTGGACACAGAGGAAATCCCTGGCCCATCCCACATGCCGGACAGTCACCCTTCAGAAGCCCCACCCAGGACACTACTGACACCCTACCACTCAGCCACCACCATCAGCTCTGGCCCAACAACCCCACACCAGTGTCTCCAGGCCATGGACTGGCTTCCCACATGTACAGGGGCCCGAGTCTCCACCCACCACCAGGCAGGATGATGAAGGGCCCACTGCAAGTGGGACTGCCAGACCTGTGCAGGGGACACAGGCTCAGGGGGCTAGGGCCAGTGTGAGGGTATCAGTGGCCCAGGGGAGTGGCTCAAGGAGGGATGCTATTGCCCAGAAGGTCATTGCTGAGATCCCAGGAGCATACCACCTTTCCCAGGGGAGGATGGGCCAGATCCTGGCATGTTGGAGCAAAATCGGAGGTTGCTGCACACCACCATGAGATCATGGAGCAATGGAAACAGCTCAATGCTACCATGGCCTCCATTGCAGGGGTGCTGCAGCACCAGACAAACATCCAGCCTGAGTCCTCCACCCACCTGCAGGCCCATTACTCTAGCCATGGCACTGCCCTGCCATCTACATCTGCAGCAGCTACTGGACTGGTGGCACTTCCAGAAGACTCACAGGACACCAGCACCCTTTCCCCTGCAGCCCAGCTTCCCCCTCGCAAACGTGGCCTCAGACCCAGACATCCCACTGAAACACCAGCGAAGACCAAGCCCACTGCCAGGAAGTGACTCTGCCCTGAACTGTCTCCCTTAGTTGTCACTGAGCTACCTTGCTGACATGCCACTGCCATCTCACCATGTTCCAATGGCCCCATAGACTATACCCATGTGCTATCAACATCTGAGCAAATGTACCTGAGTATGTTGTTCACCATGTGCCCACTCCCTTCCACTGTCCCATCACTCATGGATGTTTTGACTTTGAATAAATACACTTGTGCACTCAAAATATCTGTCCGTAATCAATATGAGCAATCAATTGTGAACGTGAATGCATTAGCCAGTCACCATCATAATGCCGCTTTTATTGCAGGAAGGGGTTTAACAGATTGTAGTGTCTGAAGTATGTCACACTGTACATTCCATAGCATTAACTCACATCTGCCACTTCAGTCATGATTTTGCTACATCACTGGTAAGGGACACCACAGCACTTACTACATGAGGCACCCTGAAACAATGCAGTGAAGCCATCAGCATCATAAGAAATGTACCTGAGAGTCACTGGAAGTATACCCGGATTAGCTGGGTGCTAGAGTTGATGTCTTCCCCCTCTTCTTCACCATCACTCTCATCCCTCCTCTGAGGTGGCAGGTTTGGTTGGACAGCATTCTCCTCTTCCATAAGTGGGATAGCTTTCCTCACAGCCAAGTTGTGCAGCATGCAGCAGGCCACCACTATCTTACACACCCTCCAGAGGAGTCCTCCAGAGAGAAGCAGGCAACAAAATCTTGCCTTCAGGAGTCCTATGGTTCGCTTAATCACCCTCCTAGTTCGACCATGTGCCTCATTATAATGCCTTTCTGCATCTGTCCTGGGATTCCTTACAGGTGTCAGGAGCCATTGCATGTTTGGGTAGCCAGAATCCCCTACAAAAGTGAGCGAAAGAGGGTTGAAACACACACTATCTACTTGCAGACAGCCTGCCTGTCAGCTGTGTAACTGATTCAGTGTCATACACACTTACCTATGAGCCAAGCTCTGTTCCCCTGTAGCTGTCCCATCATGTGTGGCACACTGCTGTTTCTCAGGACAAATGAATCATGGACTGATCATGGGAACCTTGCATTGACATGTGAAATGTACTGATCAGCAGTACACATGAATTGGACATTCATGGAGTGATAGTTTTTACGATTCTGAAACACCTGTTCATTTACTCTTGGGGATATGAGGGCTATGTGGGTACCATCAATAGCACCTATCACATGGGGGATATTTGTAAAGGCATAGAATCCTGGTTTGATGGTGGTCAGATCAGCACTTTGGGAAAACTGGACATAACTTTGCAGGTGTTGAATAAATGCATTGAGGAAATTGGATAGGATGTGGCGAACATTGACTGAGATACCCCTGCAGCCATGCCCACTGTCACTTGGAATGAGCCTGTGACCATAAAATGGAACAAAGATAGTACCTGCACAGTGGTAGGTATGGCATGTTGGTTCCTATTAGCTGGCTTCAGAACAGGCTCCATTTCTGCACAGAGTTCAAGGATTGTAGCTCGATTCAGGTGGTAAGTTATGATGATGTGACATTCCTCCATGGTGGCCAGATCTACCAGGGTTCTGTAAACAGATGGGCTCTCCCTCGCCACAATGGTCTGAACCTATGGGGGAGGAACAAAGACACATTGAGTTGGGACATACACTTGCATCACCTGCTGACAGAATTCATGTTTTAAATGCAACAAAAATGTACCACACACAGACACAAAAAAGGAGGTAATCCTGTCAGACTAATGTGTGGTGAGGTGTCTCAGTCATAATGGCATCACAGTGTAGACACACTTCCCACCATGATTACATGTGGAGGACCAGTACTCATGTCAATATTCGACAAAGGGGAGAGGGAATGGAGCAATGGATGAGGCCCCCGGCCAGGCTATGGATGTGTGGTGGATGCAAAATGGCAGCCTCCTGACATACAGGTAGTGTAATGTGGAAGTGACTTCATTCCGTTGGAGTAGCTCATCATGGCGGTAGGCGGTGTTCTCCGCCGTCCACCTGATCATTAGATAACATGGTTTTCCTTGAGGAAGCTGGGCCAATAATGATCCCCGTCGGTGGTGACAGTGCACCCCGCCTCAGTATCTACCGCCGTTTTGAGATTCCCTTGACACTTGACTCCTGCACAACGAGAAGGGAAGAACTCCACTGCGTGTGCTGCTGTGTCCTGACTCTGGTCCCTGAGATGGCATGTGTTACACGGAAACAGTCCCCTGCCTTCACCGCATAGGAGCTGGAGAAGCTGGTGAACAGGGACCTACCCCTGTATGCTAAGCTGTATAAGCGACCAGAGGAGCAGGTGAGTTGCTATTTGTCCTCCTTAGATGTGTGCTGAATGTGGCGGATGCCTGTATATGTTTTTGTTCGCTGTGGGAATGCTCACCCGTAGTGTGTCTGGCAGTTGTTCATATGTATGTCTCGATGGGCCATGTCATGTTGAACGGGCATGGCATTTGTGTATGGGGCACCCACACTGACATCTGTTTCTTTACTCCGTGTGTCTCATGCAGGGCAGTGTCCATCAGAAGAGGGGACTGTGGCAAGCCATCACCAAGGAAGTTCGGACCCTGGGGGTCTACAACTGGCAGAGCACCCACTGCAGGAAGCGGTGGGAGGACCTGAGGTGCTGGGCCAGGAAGACCGGAGAGGCCCAGCTGGGGAAGGACTCCCAATGAGGAAGGGGTGCCCAATCGCACCCTGACACCCTAATGGCTTGCATTCTGGTGGTGGTCTATCCAGAGTTGGATGGGCGCTTGAAGGCAGCACACAAGGAGGTGAGTACCAACACTGTTGTGAGACCACTATGATGAGTGTAGTTAGGTGCTAAGGGGTGCATGAATAGTAGTGCCAGGCACATAGGCAGGTGTGTCCCCGAAGTCCTGCCCCTTCCACATCTGTGGGATAGTGTCCTAGGTAGTTTTGGCTGGGTCTGTAGGCCTGTGAGGGGCCCCTGGTTAGGCCATTGTATTCAATGTGGCGCCATGGACTTGCAGATGTGTTGGCTTGGCATCGTCACTCATTAGTTCACTTTACAAAGTGTATCAGAGCAGTGGGGTAGGATGGGAATATTGTGTACTGTGGGGTCATGTCTACCAGTCAGGGGCACATTCATAACATGTGTTGTGTCTGCTGAGGGTTAGTGCTTAGCTGGGTGGGAGTGTATGTGTCCGAACATGTACATATTTCCTGGAATTGGCATACTTCTTTCTTATTTTGTTCCCCCATGCTCTTGTGTCCTTGTGTACATTAACATCATCTGGCAGGGGAGCTGAGGTACCAGCGAGTGGGGACACTGCAGCCCATGGGACCCATGTGGCAGAGTTCACCGACGCCAAGGGGACCAGTGGGTTGGAGGGCGAGTGTAGTACCACGGGGGAGGCAACTACCAGTGGGGGGAGTGACTCCGGTACCTCCTCTGATGGCAGCTCCCTGGTGGTGGAGGAACCTACAGGGCCCACCCATTCTTTGCCATCTTCTGCCACCCCCCATACCATCACCACCCTTCCAGTAGCCCCCCAACGAGTTGCTAGTGCCCGCTCACCCAGGAAGGTGGGCGTCTCCTTCACCCCAGGCACCTCATCCCCTGCCCTAGTCCTAGTCAGCCCTGCTGTCCTTACGGAGGAGACTATTGACCTCCTGAGAACAATCTCTGTAGGGCCGACAACAATCATGAATGTCATCCAGGGGCTAGCATCCCAGATACAACAATCCAATGCATACCTGGAAGGCATTCAAGGTGCAATGTATGGCCTACAGAGATCTTTTCAGTCCTCTTTGACGGCAGCCAGTGTCCCTGGTCTTTCCGTCCCCCTCCCACCAACTCTACTCCTTCCAGCACCCCACTCCCTTCATCCATCTCAAGCACACATACAGACAGCCATGCACGCAGACAGACACACAAGAAGCACACAGAGAAACACAAGCACCATTCTTGCAGTCACCACAACAGCTTCCATCCAGTCATGCACCCCAGACACCACACCTTCACACACCACGACTACATTTACAGACACTTTCAGCACACTCACCAGACCTGCAGACACCCACACAACATCCATATACACTAGCAGCATGTCTTCTCCCACTGTGTCCATCCCCTCCTCTCAAAACACTCAAACGCTCACACTCATCCACACCACACACATTCACCATACATAAGCAGACTAACCAGGCATCTGCATCCATGTCCAGCACTCCTACACCTCGTACCACCACTCCCTCAACCTCCTCTCCCAGACCTGGCTCCAAAGCCCCTCCAACTGCACCGAAGAAGCTTTTCCTCTCCCGTGTTGACCTGTATGAACCCACTGGCCCTCCCTGTCTTGTCCCTAAATGTTCCCAGGTCCTAGCCCAGTCCACTCCTTCCTCTTCAAAGTCCTCAACAGTCTGCCCTTCCCATTCCTGTGCCCCTTCCCCAGGGAGGAAGAAGCCCTGTGTTGCCCCAGGTCCCTCTGCCACCCCCGGTCCAGGACCATTCCCCCTCCTTCCAATGGCAAGCCCAAACCCTCACCATCTCCACCTCCTAAACCTAATCCCAAGACCCCCCCTTCAAATCCTGACTCACCATCCCCTGCCCCTGATCCTTGGGGTACCTGGCTGCCCCACAGATGCCCCATCTCAGTGGATTTTCCTTTATCATCATTGTAGTCAAGTGTAGCCTATATTTGCCCTTCCGGTACTTGTACATATGGACTGGCCTATGGCCTTGTTTGTACATTTGTTTTTAATGCTGTTGAAGTAAATTTTAGTGCCCAGCAGTACTGTTTGCACAATATTGACCGTTGTGCAGCGTTTCACTGTGGGGGTGTGGTATGCACAGGTGTGTGTATTGGTGCAGGTATTTGTTGACTTGTGTCTGGTAAGTACATCTTGTTATGGTATGCATGGCTTGGGATGGTGGGAGGGGTTGGGAGTGCGTTGAGGTGTGGGTGGAGTGGGTGGGTGTGTAACTGTGCCCTTTCCTCCCATGTGTACTAGGCAGCGGTACCTACCGTCGTCGTCTTTGTCGTCATCACGGTCCTGGAGAAATATGGCAAGGAGAAGCACTGGGATTATTTCCAACCCTCACTCCATGTCGGTGTCGGCGTGTTCTGTGTGCCTCCGGTGAGTGTTTCACTTTATATGGGTCGTTTCCGCCAAGCTTTGCGTGCTGGTGATTCCCACCCCAGAACTGATGGCGGTGTGATGTTTCATTATTTGGTGGACAGGTAGAGCCTTTCCGCCGGTTTAAGGGTGGCTTCCTCCATCAACGGCGGGACTACCAAAATGGCGGTGGGTGGATGGCCTGCTGGCTGGTTCTCCTTTGCTTCATTATTTGGCGGTCCAGACTGCGAGCCTGTTGACGGTAGTTACCGCCACCGCCAGTGGTGAGGTGTTTACCACCATGTTCATAATGACCACCTATAGCTACAATGAGAATGAACAGAAGATGACTGTCTGCTGTTCGCTTTTTCGATGTTTTTGTACATTTTATATTAATTGGGCATTATTAACAATGTGCAGAGTAGTAATCCACATGCATATTAACATATGTACATTTATATGATTCTATTGCCTTCAAAACAGTTTTTCTATGACCTGTTAAAGGGTTATTTTTAGGGCTTATGCTAACTTGGCCTCAAGTAGGCCTTGACGCAATGTTGTTCAAAATGGATTTCTCATACTGCTCATTCACTGTTTATTATCTCTGTTGCACATAGTCAAGTAAGTCATGTTGCTTATTTCCGCATGATGCTGTTCTCTCTAGAATTGGCTCTCTGATGTTTCTTTTCTTTTCTTCAAGCTTTCTTCCGATTGATTGCAGTGTTGTATTCATTCACAGCAGTTCACTGTTGACTTATAACTATTGTGTTTTGAGATCTCCAAATGACATTAGCAAAGGGGGTTGAATTAAAATTCATGTAGTAGTACAGTGCTTAGGGGGTAAGGATGTATGCCACTTTAATATCTAATGCTCTGATTAGTTAAAATTGTTTTGTTTTGCTCGCACCATGATGAATCTGCAGTTTCTATATGTTCAGATTTCCTTTATAAACCTTCAAATTTTGGGATGAGTCAAACACCTTTCCAATGCTACAAGGGATGCTTTCCCATTTCATATTGATTTTTCTGCTCATTAGGACTTAAGCAGACTTGCCAACTCACACGGTGCCACCATGTGACACACAATATTAGCTCCCCTCACACGCTCAGCCGGTGAGGAGCCAATGTCACATAGTGGCAGGGAAAATGAGCTAAAAACCCACTTTAAGCATTGGTTTTCTGCTTGTTTTCAGAGGCTTTTATCTGCTGATACGCTTTAATGAGTGTGAAAATACCCCAAGACATTGGCAGCAGCCTCAGCAAGCTTTTTTTTTGTTTTTTGTTTTTAGAGGAGTCGGGTTTGTGGCCGGGATGGTCGAACATGCCTCTTAGGTTCTTCTCGGCACAAAACCATGCCCCCTCCAAAGCCTCATCCCCTCTTCTCACACTGTGAGGTTTTTAGTGAAGTTTGCAGGTCTGATTAAGCTATTTTTGATTTTTGCCTTTTAATCTGTATTGTACTATTACTGAGAGCCTTCATGGCAATGGCTTATGAATCTGCACTTTGGGATTTCTGTATTGTACCTTTTGATTTTTCACAATAAATCCTTATAAACTTTCTAATTATGGCCTACAGTGCACTTTTTTGAGCCAGTTCTGTTTTTAACTTAACTGTATTTTTGATGTGCTAATTTTGTACCTTGTTTCAAGACACGGTGCCTCATTAAATTCAGATTTAACATCGTCCCCGATCCATCCACCTATCGGCGCACTACTGAGGTGACTCAGGTGCAATATTTCATGGTCACCCTGTGCCCCCAGAGGCATGGACAATAGAGCATATTTTGTAGCAAAAAATGCATCCTTGTGTCCAAAGTAGAAGCAAGGATGCATTTTGCACTTAAAAGTAGAGCTAAATAGTTTTGCTGCCCATGTAATATTGCGTAACTTTGAGTTATCTTCTGAAATGTTCACATAATTATGCAAAGGAAAATTACACGAATTTCACATATCATAAAGTAGTTACAGGATGCATAATAAAGATGTGGATCCATGCCTTTTAAACAACTGACATTTCAAAATAAGGAAGTAGCATTGCTGGAAGCAAATTATTTAGTCCCACGTTGCAAGGACTAATCATTATTGACAGATAATGCCATTGTTAGTGAATGCATTGGGTTGTGAACTGAACACTGGCAACCATTTATAGTATATATTACAGAGTCAACTACAGGGACTTTGTAGTTATGGCTAAATCCACTTGTCATTCAGAGGTGTTTTTTACTTTGCTAATGCTGATAATATTGGTGTTATTCATAAATCTGCACAAAATTGGCACACAACATATTCAGCTATGGTCTGCAATGCCAATCATCTTGCAGATATACCCTGTTCTTGAGAGTGGGGGAATTAAAAGATTTGCTCTCCACTACACACAGTGCTGATTGGAATTGTACCAAACCCGGAATGAAAACATAACTTTTCTCAGAAATGCCCTTTTTGTTCTTTGAAGTAAATATGGTTAGTTAAATATGGTTAGTTATATTTTAACACATTTATGTTACAAAAAGTTATGGGCGGTGTTTTGGAAAGTTAAACTTGTACTCAGATTATCCATTATCTCAATCCAATAAGGACGTTATGAACACAGAGTGGGAAATAGAATAATTCGATTAAATGAGGTAACTCTTTTTCCTTTTGTCCAATCCTGGAACCATGACTCCTCAAAAGAACTGTGGATGTTCACAATTTGAAGAACTTTTTGTTGCAAGCACCACTATGCAATACATGGAGAGTATTCATTTTCACCACAGAAGATATGTTGAAGTACCAGGTCATACAAAGCCTGTTATGTTCATATAGGGGTTTGGCTCAGGGCCTGGCCTAATGCAACGAAGGACGTTAACAGCGAGTTAAGCTCACACAAGGGCCATAAGCAGCACTATAACTATGCATTCCAAGTGTTGTACATAGAGGGTTTTGTCTACCTGAGGGCCCAGAGCAAGCCCTACCCAAAAGCCATGCTCTATGTCCAACCACATCTCCATTCATCCGAATGCTATGCATAATGTTATCAGAGTTATATAAATCACATTTTAGACATGCCCCCAAAAGTTACTTCTACTTTATTCTGTTTTGAGCACAACCTGTAGCATCGAGTCACAGAGCAGAACATGATCTTGTAATTGTAATATTTCTTGAAGATGGCATTTATAATAAAAAAAAGTAGTTGCCAAACAATAATACATTAATAACAAAAGGAGAGTAGAAAGTTCTTGTGACCAGTGAAGATGGCTCTAACAAGAGCTTTGTTGTTGTTGGATTTTTTTTCTTGAACAATTAACATATTTTTGCCTATTACTTCTTTGATTGCAATTTCAGCTAAGGCACATCAAACCCTACTTGACAATGTGATCTAATGTTAAAATCGGGACACTACATATCTCCAAATTGGCTGATAATTTTATTTATTTCCGCAGACAGGGACATCAGATCTTGCTTAGCATGGAAAGAATGCAATATTAGGGAGAAAAAAATCAATTTCTGTGAATGAGAGCTCAGTGGCTATAATAGATATGCTTATGTCTCTTGTTCTCATAAGTTAACTCTGGACATGCAAACACTTTTTGGAAGACACCACCGACAATTCCAGACCTTGAAAAATTAAAGCATGTTTTTTTTTCTAATTGGTGATACTCTTCTTCAAATATTACGGCCCATATTTATACTTTTTGTCGCAAAACTGCGCCAACGCAGTTTTGCGTCAAAAAAATTAGCGCCGGCTAATGCCATTCTGAAGTGCCATGCGGGCGCCGTATTTATTGAATGACGTTAGCCGGCGTTAGCCGCCGGCGCTGTCTGGTGTGCGTTAAAAAAAACGACGTACACCAGGCAGCGCCGGCGTAGGGGGAAAATGGTGTATGGGCGTCCAGACATGGTGCAAGTCAGGCTGAGGCAAAAAAATCGCCTCAACCCGATTTGCGCCATTTTTTTACGACGCCCATCCCCCATTGAAATTACTCCTGTCTTAGCAAAGACAGGAGTCATGCCCCCTTGCCCAATGGCCATGCCCAGGGGACTTCTGTCCCCTGGGCATGGTCATTGGGCATAGTGGCATGTAGGGGGGCACAAATCAGGCCCCCCTATGCCACAAAAAAAAATATATATATACCTACCTGGACTTACCTTAATGTCCCTGGGGTGGGTCCCTCCAGCCTTGGGTGTCCTCCTGGGGTGGGCAAGGGTGGCAGGGGGTGTCCCTGGGGGCAGAGGAGGGCACCTCTGGGCTCATTCTGAGCCCACAGGTCCCTTAACGCCTGCCCTGACCCAGGCGCTAAAATCCGGCGCAAATGCGGGTTTTTTAGACCCGCCCACTCCCGGGCGTCATTTTTGCCCGGGAGTATAAATCCGACGCAATAGCATCGGAGTCATTTTTTAAGACGGGAACGCCTACCTTGCATATCATTAACGCAAGGAAGGTGTTCACGCAAAAAAATGACGCTAACTCCATGAACTTTGGCGCTAGACGCGTCTAACGCCAAAGTATAAATATGGAGTTAGTTTTGCGGCGAATTTGCGTCGAAAAAAACGACGCAAATTCGGCGCAGACGGAGTATAAATATGCCCCTACATCTTCTAAAATACAAGTCCTTGCCAGAAGGAGACGTGTTTTGCACAAAAACTCTTTATCAAAGCTGTGATGATAGCATTATTCTCTATCAGAAAGTATGAACACAAAACCCACAATTGGCCTTTACATGTCCCCCACAAGCCGCACTATGGGCCAGATTCACAAAGAACTGGCGCAGTGCTGCACTGCACCAAAATTGGCAGCTCCACACTGCATCAGTTCTGAAATGCAGTAATGCGCCGTATTTACAAAAATATGGTGTACCCTGTGTTTCCCATAGCGCTGGAGCTAAATTTAGCTACCAACACAGGCATCCTTGCACCAAAGTGCAAGGGTGTCTGTGTTGAAGGGAATGATTGTTTATGTGCAGGAAGGTATCCCTACCAGCACGTAAACAATCTACAATGACGATTTGGCACTTCTATGTATGCTGCAAAAGGTAGCACACATAGAAGTAGCAAATCATCATTATTGAACGATTGTTTATGTGCAAGAAGGAACACCTTCCCGCACACAAACAATAATTCATGGCATTTTACTCTGCCCACATGGAAAAAGCAAAAACAAGGAGAAATAAAAGTATTTCTCCTTGTCGCGCCATGCTAACGCCACCCCTGTTAGTTAGTTTAGTTTATGGCACTGCTACAGATTTACGAATTCTTGTAAATCTGGGGCAGTGTCAAAAGCAATGGGTTTTGCTGTGGAACACCCACAGCGACACCCACTGCACGCCCCTCTGCCTCAGAAAAATGCGTAGGAGGGGCCCATATTTACAAGGCGTCATTTTGCCACAAAAAATGGCATACTGCCGCCTTGTAAATATGACGCAGTGCATAGCGCAACCAGAGAATCACAAAAAGTAACGCTCTGGTGGCGCTAGGAGCTTAGAAATATGTCCCTATATTTTCAAGATCAATAAAGTCACATTTCTAAGACATTGTGCAACATTCTGAAGTCTGCAACTAAAAAAATACCTCAGAGAAAACAATTTGCTATATAGTGGCCTCTTGTGTGTGGATCTCTCATGAAATTATCCTACGAATCAGTACTTTATTTTTATTTTTTATAAATATTCATTTTGATAAAGCAGATTTCTATGACACTCATGTGGGATGTGACAATGATTGTATTTGAACATCTAATATTTGAAAAAAGAATGTATTAAATCGCAATGAAGGAAACATGGTTTGAGCCCTCAAGGACTGTGATATTATTGATGGTGCCTTACAAAAACGTTTTTGCTTGACGATCAATAGATTAATGCCAGGGGGTAATCAGTATTTGGGTGTTCGTTGTGAAGCGCCCTGCACAGCCTTCTCACAATACGTAAAGTGTTTTAATTCCGAATATGTTTGCTTCAAAGTCTAAATATTTTAATTTTCATGAACATATACGATCAGAGATGAGTACCTGTGAATTATGGAAATGTTTTTCGCTAAAGGGTTCTGAATGACATCAAATAAAGGAGAGCAAAGAAAGCATAAGTATAAAAATCATAAACAAAGGATTGAATTAGGGCACCAAGTGGGGAGACGAACATTAAAAAGTATTAAGTACAGGGAAAAATGTACATTTACTATATGTTCTTATATGGTGTGCTGCTTTTTATTTATACGTGCAGTTCATAATCTGGTTGTGATCGCTACCGTCACCTTACCTGTACTTTTTCTGACACATACTTCTCGTAAGTCTTTTCAGTCTCTTTAAATTGTTACAAAATTATACCTTAGACATTGGACAAGAAATCAGGTTGGTGGAAGTGTGCCTGGTGTGAATTCACTCCCCAGACCACTGTGCCGAGTATGTTCAAAGGCCGTCTTTGTAAGGGCCGGTTGCGCATGGCTGCTATTTCTGGGTGACATTGTTGTGATTGTGAGCAGACATCTGGGTGCACCCTGGCGATCAGCAGAGATGTTCAGCAAGCACAGCCTTTTTGCCAGTGTTGGAATGTGACAAGAGCTACTGTACCTTCAGGCCACACGTTTCAACACAGACTCACCCATTAGCTCTTCAGGCTCCCAGGGACGACAGTTTCTAAAATGAACCACCAGCAGGAGTTGCGATATGTCACACAAGAGGTCACTAAGGAGATGCGACAAGTACTTGCTCAAGGGCACGGATGGGGCAATTTACAGAGAATTATTCTTACATTATGCAAAACAGATTCAGATATTTTGCCAAAACTGTGAACATCTAGTCAACTCACTTTATTTAAAATGAATATATTTTCATAAACACGTACAAATGTCACTCCTACATATTGAAAGGTATCTGTATAAGAATGATACACATGATACACACGCACACAAACACACACCACAACATAACACACACTATTTCTCTCTCTCTCTCTCTAACGTCTCGAAAACTGCCTAACACTGGAAAAAGATGGACAATTCTTAAAAACATTATTTTGCATAGACAAACGAATCACTAGTGCTCCTCCTGGAAAGCAAGCAAAATAGTATGTTCTTGTTTAATAACTTTATATAAAAAAAGAACAAAGGTCCATAGAGTTTTATAAAAGTATCGTAGGTGGTAATGATAATGATGATTAGAATAACACATGTATAGCAATCGCCTTTAATACAGACATATCTAGTATTAAGTTAAGGACATGAAAGAACAGGAGAAATACGAATGTCTGACGCCTTTAGTACGCTCTCGTTCACTACACTTTACAAGGTATCCCCCTGACTGCCGTTTTGTCTCACATGGCAAAATCTGCCGCTCCTCTCTGACAATAAAGAAAATTAGGGACCAATTTTAAAATGCCTGGTATTCTAAAATTCACTTCACCATTGTGAGACTAGCACCAGCTATGGAATAGAAACAACAGACGGTAATTAGCACATATTGTCTTGCCGTGTGTGATTAGAAGTACAACTACCGGAACAAAAGAAGTTCTAAGCAAAAATATGTTAATGGTTCAGATAATTAACTGTTTAGTGCAGAAGGTACCACAGAACTATTAGGAAATGCAAATCACACTCTCTTTATCACACTACTTCCAGTGTTGCTAACATTATCTGGGGCTGCAGCAGTATAGTAGATTCCCATTACTGTCTTTTGTTAGACTTTTCATCCTTGGCATGGTCTCCCTTAATTTTTTACCTCTGTTTCCCAGGTTGTTGATGCGTGCTGGACTCTGTTTTTGATGTTTTTGTTGCTCTGGGCACTTTACCACTGCTAACGAGTGCTAAAGTGCAAGTGCTCCTTTACAAAATGTGTATGTAATTGGCTTATCCATGATTGGCATATTTGATTTACTAGTAAGTCCCTAGTAAAGTGCACTAGAGGTGCCCATGGCCTGTAAATCAAATGCTACTAGTGAGCGTGCAGCACTGGTTGTCCAAC
Source organism: Pleurodeles waltl (assembly GCF_031143425.1). Taxonomy (NCBI): domain Eukaryota; kingdom Metazoa; phylum Chordata; class Amphibia; order Caudata; family Salamandridae; genus Pleurodeles; species Pleurodeles waltl. The sequence goes on from NC_090444.1 coordinate 676,907,629, forward strand.
CCACCTAAGTAGCTCTGTAATCATGTCTCAGACCTGCCACTGCAGTGTCTGTGTGTGCAGCGTTAACTGTAAATTCGACTTGGCAAGTCTACCCACTTGCCAGGCCTAAACCTTCCCTTTTCTTATATGTAAGACACCCCTAAGGTAGACCCTCGGTAGCCCCAAGGGCAGGGTGCAGTGTATGGTTAAGGTAGGACTTATAGTAATGTGTTTTATATCTCCTGACAGTGAAATATTGCTAACTTCGTTTTTCACTGTTGCAAGGCCTGTCCCTCTCATAGGTTTACATGGGGGCTACTTTTAAATCTGATTAAAGTGTAGATTCCCTTTGGGAGTGGATAGACATGTGGAGTTTGGGGTCTCTGAACTCACAATTTAAGAATACATCTTTTAGTAAAGTTGATTTTAAGATTGTGTGTTTGAAAATGCCCCTTTTAGAAAGTGAGCATTTTCTTGCTTACGCCATTTCTGTGACTCTGCCTGTTTGTGGATTCCCTGTCTGGGTCAGTTTGACATTTGGGCTGGTTGCACCTCTCTCTAGACAGTGACACAAAGGGAGCTGGGGTGTAGTCTGCATTTCCTGATGAGCCATCTGTGCTAGGAGGGAGGGGAGGAGTGGTCACTCACACCTGAAAGGGCTGTGCCTGCCCTCACACAATACAGTCTCCAACCCACTGGAGTGTGTCTGGGGCCTGGCCTGGGCAAGGCAGGATTTCCCAATCAAGAGAGACTTTCCTTTGAAGTAGGCCTTACTTCAAACGGCAAAATGGATATAAGAAGGGCACCCAAAACCACAGACTTTAGAACACTTCTGGAAACCAAGAGGAACCTCTGCCTGGAGAAGAGCTGAAGAGCTGTGGAAAAAGAGCTGCCCTGCCTGTGACTGTGCTTTGTGGAGCTAACCTGCAGTTGCTTCTTCTGCCTGTGCTAGAGGACAAAGACAGGACTTTGTGCTGCCTTACTTCTTATGAAGAACTCTCCAAGGGCTTAATTTAGAGCTTGCCTCCTGTTGTTTGAAGTCTCAGGGACAGCAAAGACTTCTCTCTGCCAGCATCTGGAGCCTCTGCTGAGACTCCTACTCTGCCAAGTGGTGCCCATCCAGTTCCTGGGACCCTGAAAGGAGAAGCTGGCAGCCCAAGAGTGAGAAATCCACACACTGACCGCCGTGTGGGGAAAAGATCGACGCGACTCCGATCTGCGACTGAAAAATTAACGCCCTGCCGGCTTCGTGGCTGAAAATCGACACTTGCCTGCAACGAGACTGGAAGATCGACACCCGGAGCTGGGAAAATGATGCTCAGCATCGCTGACGGAGGCTGGTGAGATTGCAACCCGAGCTGCGTGGTTTTTGGATCATCGTGCGGCTGAATTTCTGACGAAAGCACAGCTGGGCGTGTAAAAACAATGCAATGCCTGCCCAGACCTGAGAGTGCTGACCGGATCGATGCATCACTCTCCTGCGGAGAGAAGAAATGACGCACGCCGAGCCGACTAAAGGAGAAACGACGCAAGGTCTGGCTCCTGAGTGAAATCGACGCATCGCAAGCACTTTTTGATGCACCCAAGGTACATTTTCACGCTAACAGCGTTAGTGTTGTGTTTAAAACTACATCAGGACTCCTTTTGCATTTTACTTGATAACTTGACATGTGTATTGTGGATTTTTGTCGTTTTCATATTGTTTTGTTTAGATAAATATTTCCTATTTTTCTAAACCTGTGTTGTGTCATTGTGTAGTGTTTTCCCTGAGTTATTGTGTGTGTTGGTACAAATACTTTACACCTAGCACTCTGAAGTTAAGTCTGCTGCTCGTGCCAAGCTTCCAAGAGGGTGAGCAGGGGTTATCTGAGGGTGATTCTCTCTTACCCTGACTAGAGTGAGGGTCCTTGCTTGAACAGGGGGTAACCTGTCTGCCAACCAAAGACTCCATTTCTAACATCTTTCTTAACCAACTCCATCTCCATGTGCAGAAAGACAAAAAAGGGTCTGGTATTGTGTGAAGATCAGGCAATGTCAAAACATAAGCCTGGCTGTTTCTTATGCCCGGGAATAGGAAACTTGGATGCACAAGGGTATAAAAGATTCACTAAACTAGGAAAAGCTCAGATTACATGAAAGCTAGAAAGCTATCTATAAATTACACTATTAACGACAGTGATATTGGTGAAGGAATAGGCCAATAGCACATCTGAAGTCATGTGAGTTACTTATAGGTTTTCTAAACCGTTATAAAACAGCGCACATTAAAAGTTAACTGAAAATATGGTACCCAAATTTGTAAATTTTTAGATGTGTATGCCTATGTCCACATATTGACAAGGTTTAAGAGTTTCTACCCTCTGGCCAAAACTACATAGGATCAGAAAGAAAAAATGAAGAGTTACATAACTATTCTGCATAACTATCCCAGAATACTCGTTCTGTACTGAAGACATTTTGCATGCATACAATTAGGGAATTTGTGATTGTTGGGAAAGAAAAGTCTTCTGCATTGGAAGAGAAGTGTATCCCTGCACTAAGTGCCCAACTGTACTTTTGTCTGGATCCCTAAAGCTGATCTTTTTATCATAGGCAAACATGGATCATACATGTGCCTCCTGCCATAGGCCTGTCTCACAGACTGCACTCTTGTTGGACCGTGAGGGACACCCAAAGCACTGCCATTATAGAGGTGGAAGCCTACCACCTCGACCAGGAATTAAGCAGCACAAGCACGGTGGTGGCTGCATACTGTGTAGTGATCAGTAGAAGTGAACAGGTCCTTTTTACCTTGTGTCACTGGATTAAAGCATATGTGCTCACTCTCCTCTTTAAATGTTCCGTTGCTGTGTGCTTAACTCACCCCTAGCCTACATCAGGTAGATGTGGAAGTGCGTGCATGCTGGGTCCGTGCATGATGGAAACATGTACTGAGTCTATGGGGGTTATTCTAACTATGGAGGAGGGGTTAATCCGTCCCAAAAGTGACGGAAAAGTGACGGATTTACCACCAGCCGTATTACGAGTCCATTATATCCTATGGAACTCGTAATACGGCTGGTGGTATATCCGTCACTTTACCGTCACTTTTGGGACGGATTAACACTCCTCCAAAGTTAGAATAACCCCCTATGTGTGCTCTCAAGAAGTACAATACACAAAAGTCGAAGTGTTGTACAGCGTGCCCTTTGATAAATGAGTGTATGCTGGCAGTGTGTTTTTTTTTTAAATAACATACTCTGGTATAATACAGAAAGGCTGCAGTACTGGACAGTGCACACAGACAATGTATTTGCTGCATGTGGTTATGCTTGTGGTGGCATAATACACAAGGATAACAGTGCTGTGAAGTAAGTGTGCTGTGGATGCATACTGAGTGCAAATGTGCCTGCACATCCATTTTGGAAAGCCCAGGTCTGCCTGATGAAAACATGAGAAGTAGAGGAATACCCCAAGACATATTTTTTTATTGCTCCATTCCTGTAAGCAAGGAGGGACACGCACTGGAGGATGGGAGAGCCAGTGTCTCTTTGTGCAGTTCAAAAGGCTCTTTGGTTCAGTAATAGATCACAAGGAAGAGGCTGGCCTGGACACAGCTCAGGAAGAGGGAGATGGGGCTGATACGGGAATCATAAAAAATAGGGCTGGGAGCCCAGAATTAACCTTATGATGCACATATTACTGTGGCTGACATCCAGGTGTGAACTCTAGTCACTCCCTTGAATCTTCTGGTTTAATCAACTTTGGAGCCCTGCCTGTCATGACAGACATCCTTCAGGAGAAATAGGAAAGGGGAAAGATGTCCACTTCAAAGAAGAAAAACCTCAACATAAACCTTCAAAGCCTCAGGGGGTCATTCTGACCCTGGCGGTAATTACCGCCATGGCGGAGGTCGGCGGTAGCACCGCCAACAGGCTGGCGGTGCACCGCTGGGCATTCTGACCGCGGCGGTTCAGCCGCGGCCAGAAACGGAAAGTCGGCGGTGTACCGCCGACTTCCCGCTGCCCTTGAGAATCCTCCATGGCGGCGGAGCGCGCTCCGCCGCCATGGGGATTCTGACACCCCCTACCGCCATCCTGTTCCTGGCGGGTCTCCCGCCAGGAACAGGATGGCGGTAGGGGGTGCCGCGGGGCCCCTGGGGGCCCCTGCAGTGCCCATGCCAATGGCATGCCAATGGCCAATGGCATGGGCACTGCAGGGGCCCCCGTAAAAGGGCCCCACGAAGAATTTCAGTGTCTGCTTTGCAGACACTGAAATTCGCGACGGGTGCAACTGCACCCGTCGCACCTTCCCACTCCGCCGGCTCCATTCTGAGCCGGCGTCCTCGTGGGAAGGGTGTTTCCCGCTGGGCTGGCGGGCGGACTTTCGGCGGTCGCCCGCCAGCCCAGTGGGAAACCCAGAATGACCGCCGCGGTCTTTTGACCGCGGTACGGTCTTCTGGCGGTTCCCGTAGCCGCCCGCCAAGTTTAGAATCACCCCCTCAGACACTAAGGCCCTGATTTATACTTTTTGACGGAAACCTGCGCTAGCGCAGGTTTCCGTCAAAAAGTACACCACCGGCAACCGCTATTCCGAGACACCAGCCGGGCATCATATTTAAGTAATTTTGCTAGCCGGCGCTAAGGCCTGGTTAGCGGCAAAATAAATGACGCTAACCGGGTAGGGGAGGTGTAGGAAAGACTGGAGGTTGTGCGTGAAAGAATGGCGCTAGTCAGGTTAGCGTAAAAAAAATTACTCTAACCTGACTAGCATAATTTTTTGATGCACAACCCCCATGGACAGGACTCCTGTCTTTGTAAAGACAGGAGTCATGCCCCCCTGCCCAATGGCCATGCCCAGGTGACCTATGTCCCCTGGACATGGATATTGGGCACAGTGCCATGTAGAGCGGCCCAAGTTAGGCCCCCATGGCACTTAAAAAAAAAAATGTACCTGGACTTACCTGGAATGGGTCCCCCCATCATTAGGTGTGGGTGGCGGTAGGTGAGGGTGTCCCTGAGAGCAAGGAAGGGCACCTGTGGACTGCTTCCATGGTCTCTTACCATGGAAATGAACTCACAGGTCCCCTAACGCCTGCCCATACCCAGGCGTTAAATAATGGCACTAAACATGCTTAGCACCATTATTTAAGGCCCTCCTCCTCCCATGTGTGATTTTTGCACGGGAGGATAAATAAGGCGCTAAGGCCTTAGAGTAATTTTTTGCCCGGGAACACCTATCTTGTATCTCATTGACAAAAGTAGTTTTCTGCAGGCAAAAAATGACACTAACTCCATAACTTTCATGCTAGATGGGTCTATATATATGGAGTTAGGTTTGCGAGGGATTTGGCTCAGAAAAAATTGTGTAAATCCGGCGCAAACAGAGTATAAATATTACCCTAAATTACACTTTGTATCTGGAAAGGGACTATAAGTAGGGAAGTTTGAGACCCCACACATTGTCATCTGCCAACCAGCCAGATGGGCTGTGAATGGAAGGAAAGCTCTGCAAGACTTCTGCCTGTGACCAGGACTAAGAGGCCAGGCCTGCCAGTGTCCCTGCTGGCTGAGGTGACATCATCCAGAGAAACCAAGATCACCTGTTCTGGAGCCAAGAGCACCAGCACCTGCCTGCTTCCCAAGACCAGTGTGCCCTGTGAGGAAGAGGAGAGGGTTAGAAGGAGCAATGTCCAGGGGGAGTCCTATCATGAGGACTCTCTATGCAAGGTGTGAGAAATCTGCTCTTGCACCAATTGAGCCAAAGCTCATGTGCTGGATTGGGTCAGTGACCTCTGTGTGAAAGGAGGGGCCACTATGGACTGAGCTGAGGAGCAAGGGTAGTGTGGAGGTCGCCAGGCCAGCAGGATCTTGCGGTGGGTGTACTTCACTGATGAAGAGTACCATACCATCAAAGTGAATGAGCCATGAACAGGGCCTTTGAGGCCCAGGGGACATACTGCCATCAGTACTGTGGCAGATATATTCTTATGGCTGAACTTCCTAAAGCTTGTCGGGAGGGAGAACTCTTGAGTACAGCCTAATAGTGTACATTCCCTACATTTGGGCATCAGTGAATGGGGAATAACATGGAAACTGTTGCACTAAGGTTAGTAAGATAGGGAGTGGCCTGACAACTACTAGAGCCCCAGCCTGTGTTATGCTTTTAAATATTTACATTTGCATGTGTAGAATTAGAATTAAAATACTTCTTTTTATAGAAAAATAAGTTTTTGACGGGACCCTGATTTATTGTTTGTGCTGCTTGCTATTTGAGTTATGAGTTGTGTCAATGATCTGTATGTGCGCTCCCCTAATCTCACAGAAGGAGCCTTGACTGCTGATCCAATACTATCTGAGTGTCAGGTGCAGAAGCGGTACTTGGCCGAGATGAGCAGGATTTATAGTAGGTCAGGCCCGGGACATCAGGAGTAAAAGTCCTTAGTCACCAGTTGGGTCCTGTAACCCCTACTTGCCTCGTGGTTGTCCCAAAGTGGTTCTGGCAGTGATATTTTACAAATACCTTTTTTTCTGCATTCATAAAATAAGGGGATTTGTGATCATTTACAAATATCATTTTTTCTTTACCTAGAAAACTGCTTTTGATGTTGTTCATTGGGTGTACTTTAAGATTTACAGGTAAAACTCCACAAAAGTTTGGAGAAGACTCTGCACTGTACATTAACAATTAGTTGGGTACCACCTCATTTGCATTACATTTTCAGAAATTTCCTGGGAAGGATACTATTATTACTGATTATACCTAGCCTGATATTCCTACACCCAGACTTTTCAGGTGCAGGAACATTAGAATGAGGTCAATTGAGAGTGCTATGTGACAATGAAATAGCAAGAGTTCAAAGTATAAGGGCAGTACCAAATAAGACATTGAGTAACTCACTGCCTTCTCAATGTCACATGCCCCGATGAGCCAGTGGAAGACCAGGAACCAACCTTTATCCCAGAGGAGGAGGAGAGTCTGCAACAAAGTACAGTGAGGGCAGGAAAAGGAACAAGCATTTAATAAGGAAGGAGCCCAGAAGACCTACAAAGGGGAAACAACAACAAGTGAGAGGAACACAATGGCTGGGTATGAACTAATGTGACAAGCGAAAACTCAATGCAAACATGAGAAGTTGCCAGCCACGGACCATAGGGAATTGCTCTCATTTATACTGTTAGTAACTTTGATGACCCAGAAGTAACCTAGTAAACTGAAAGTATAAATCTAGCTAACTGTGAATGAGCACACTTAGGGGCAGATTTATACTTTTTGACGCAAACCTGCATTAACGCAGGTTTACGTCAAAAAGTATAGTGTTGGCTAGCTCTATTCCATGATGTTGGCTGGGCGCCACATTTATGGCATGGCACTAGCCGGCGCTAAGGCTCTGTTAGCATCCTAGTAAAGGATGCTAACAGGGACGGGGAGGCGTAGGGGGAACCGGGGCTTGTGCTCCAAATTATGGCGCTACACTGTTTAGAGGCAAGAAAATTGCCTCTAGGCAGTGTAGCACCATTTTCTGGTGCACAAGCCCCTTGGACATGGCTCCTGTCTTCCTAAAGAAAGGAGCCATGCCCATCACCACAATGGCCATACCCATGGGACAAATGTCCCAACCATGGAAATCTGCCTACAGGTCCCCTGACGCCTGCCCAGACGAAGGCGTTAAATACCGGGGCTAAGCTTGCTTAGCCCCATTATTTAAGGACCCCATCCCCTCGTGCTGGATTTTAGCATGGGGGGATAAATATGGCGCAAAGGCCATATCGTCCTTTTCTGGACGGGAACACCTACCTTGTATCTCATTGACGCAAGGTAGGTGTTCCCCTCCGGAAAATGACGTTAACTCCATAACTTTGGGACTAGACGTGTCTAGCACCAAAGTATAAATATGGAGTTAGGTTTGCGCTGAATTAGCATAAAAAAATGATGCTAATTCAGCACAAACCAAGTATCAATATGGGCCTTAGGGCCAAATTGGTCATTGTTTTGTGCTGCTCTTGCATCACACAAGGCAACGCAGGGTGGCATAAAACGCAGACCTGCATGGCTTGGTAAATCTCAGTTATCGCTTATTAGTGAAGTAGTAGTGTTCTAGCAGCCTAGGCTGATAGAGGTAGCTGTAGCAGAGCAGCTTAGGCTGAACTAGGATGTAGGAAAGTCCTCCTTTTTGCCCTGGTCACCCCCACACGTTTTGGACAAGCAACAGTGGTTACTGACTCTTGGCTGTGCCCTGGGTACTGCTTACCAGTCCCAGGACCAGTGCTCTGTGTAAAGTGGATATGCAAATGAGGCTAATTATAATTGGCTAAGTTAACCTACCTATAAGTCCCTAGTATATGGTAGGACATGTGGGTTTAGGGACCACAGCATAGGTAGTGCACCCATAGGTCACTGCTGAGGTGCCCAGTGTCATTTTAAAGGCAGGCCTGTCTTGCTGACTGCTTTTAAATTAAAGTTATATGCTAATTTGACTTTGGAATTAAAAGTAGTTCCAAAGTCTTAAACGACCTTATTGTTACCTATAAGTCACCCCTACGGTGTGCCCTATGTGCCCCTAGGGCTGGGTGCCATGTAACTATAAGCAGGGACCTTATAAAAGTAGTTTTATAAGCCCTGGTGAGGTAAAAACAGCCAAATTTGTTTTTCCCACATTGTAGTGAATGGCCTTCATAGGCTAGAATGGGGAGACTTTATTTTAATTTTAAAAGTCCCCTTAAATGACAGATACAAAGAGTTTGGTATCAAATTAATTGTTATAATAAATCCCACAACTTCCAGTTGTGGGATTTAATATAACTTGTTTAGGTAAAGAGTTTTAAACTTTACCCGAAAAGTTGCCAATTTTAGCCCTGCATTGTTTTTGCTGCTGTGCTCTGATTGGCCAGCCTCTGGCAGCCTGGCCAGGCTGCCTTGATGAGTTGTGAAGTGGCATGGCTTCACACAAAGAGATGTGCCTGTGGGAGGGAATCTCCCCTCAGCAGATGGTGAGGCAGGAAGGGGGAGAGCTGCCAAACTGGTCTTCAAAGACAGAGAAGGACATTTGGAGCAACACCCCAACATCCTGCAACCCCAGACAACTAGGTGCCCCCTTGATTAAATTAGGAGAGGGCAGGAGAGGGGTGTGTTTATGATTTTTAGCCACACCAATGGGTGGGCTCAGCCAGGTGTAACCTCCAAAAATGATTTTCAGCCATGATGGATTTTTGAAGAATGTTGCCTCCTGGGATTGATTTTTGCCACACTTCCTAGGAAGTGGTCATCACAGGGGGAAGGACCCTGCAGCTGATTGGAGAATCAGGACCACCCTGTTTTTCACCCAGGACAAGGATAAAACTGGCAGACCTGCACCCACACCTCAGATCCCCATCAGATTCCAACAAGGAAAAACCAAAGGAGAAGAAGGACTGCCCTGCTGGACCCCAGGCCTGCACCTGGAACCTGCACTCAGAAGGACTGCACCAGCTGCACAATTGGGCTTTACCACAAGAAGGACTTTGCCTGGCTTCAACTGGTTCAAGGAGGGACTCCCTGTTTGCTACAGGTGAAAAATTGCTAACCAGAGTCCCCTGCACCAACTCCTGAAGAAATCAACCAGCTGACCACTGCCCAGTGGCCAAAAAGGAGTTTGCACCAGGTGCATTCTGGGAGTTGTAGTCCACACCCCCAGGGATCATCTCAGAGCTTCTGGACCCTTGGGGTGAGCTGTGGACCCCAAAAGAACCTTAAAAGAACATATGAGAGAAGACCCAGAAGTTTTGAGAAGTTTGGAGAACTTTTGAAAAAAAAGCTCCATAGAGGGACCGACCCGCCGCGGCAACTCTAACCGGCTTGCCTCAACGCGACCCGGCCCGAATTGCAGGTTCATCCAAGGTGAAGAAAATCTCCAAAAAAGAGACTACGGTGGTCATTCCAACATTGGCGGTAAAAGGTGCATACCGCTGTCAGAAGACCGCCAACATACCGCAGCGGTAAACCGCCACGGTCATTCTGACCCACAACACGGAAACCGCCAAAATACAGACACCCACAAAAGTCCGCCACCCCAAAGGCCAGCGAGAAACTGGCGATAACCAAAGCGACACCGTCACGCCAACAGAAATACGCCCACACTATCACGATCCACGATTCCACGCGGCAGTCTTTCAAACGCGGTATTCCATTGGCGGTACACAACGCCGCGCTCAAAATACACACACACTTACAAAACACAGCCACATTGGACAATTCCAAATACACACACCTGATACACATACGCACACCACTCCCACAAACCCAATTAAATATAAAACACAAACCCACATCACCCACAAACCCCCACTCCTAAAAAATCAGGACCACGCACAGAGAAATAGAGAACCGAGCACCCAGACGCGCATATTACCATCACCCAGCACTATTACCACGCTCTTCACACAATCCACCCCACACATCACCTACACCACCCCATGGCACCGCAAAGACACCCCAGGTTTTCTGAGGAGGAACTCAGGGTCATGGTGGAGGAAATCATCCGGGTAGAGCCACAGCTATTCGGAACACAGGTGCAGCAGACGTCAATTGCCAGGAAGATGGAGCTATGGAGCAGAATAGTCGACAGGGTCAACGCTGTGGGACAGCACCCAAGAAATCGGGATGACATCAGGAAGCGGTGGAACGACCTACGGGGGAAGGTGCGTTCCGTGGTATCCAGACACCGCATTGCAGTGCAGAGGACTGGCGGCGGACCCCCACCTCCTCCCCCAGAATTTACAACATGGGAGGAGCAGGTTTTGGCGATCCTGCATCCTGAGGGCCTCGGCGGAGTATCTGGAGGAATGGACTCTGGTAAGTCTCATCTTCACTACTTCATCCCCCCATCCCACCAGCATGCCAACTCATACCCCTACCCTCACCCTCACACCCATCACTCCTACTCCTTGCAAACTTCTCACCATCACAACCCACCCATCCCAACACCAAGCCCTGCATGCGACCACAAAGCATGGACACCCATCACCAAAGCATGCCCACTTCACATACCCATCCTCCCCCCCCAAACCACCGTCACAAAAGCCCCCACACAGGAATACAAGCACTGGGGTACACGGGCACCCACCCATTGCACACCATGGCACACACAGATGAAATAATCATGGTTTTATACCCCTGCAGGACCCCAACGCAACGTCACCGCGCAGGAGGGTCCACAAATGTCCACTCCACCCCCAGAAGAGGCCCACAGTGATGACAGCAGCTCTGTCGACCTGGATCTAGATGACCAGCCCGGCCCATCGGGGACCTCGGGACAGTCGGTTCCCCTCAGACAGCCACAGGCCACAGCAGACCTTCCCCCCTCTGGGAACACCAGCAAAGCACCCACCCAGCGGGCCCATACCTCTGTCCCCAGGACACGTCAATCAGCGGTGTGTCCACCACTACAGGGCACCCAGGTTAACCCACCACCCCAACAACAACAGGGACCTGGGGGCAGTGGCAGTGGGCACACGGTCCAGGGGACAGAGGCCCAGGGAAACAGGGGAACTGGGAGGGCTGCTGTGCGACAGGGGGGGGACAGGCCCAGGGAACCCACTCTCCATGAGGCCCTCTCCAACATCATGGGAGCGTACCATCATTCCCAGGAGACGATGGCGACGGTACTGGCCAGGTTTCAGGAGACCCAGCGCCTGCAGGAGGACCAGTATTTGGGGTTCAGGGAGGAACTCCGAACCATCAGTTCCACCCTGGGCACCATCGTAGGGGTTCTGAATCTGGTAGTCACCACATTGCGGGACACTGTGGCACCACAAAGGGCCCCTGACACTAGCATGGACCAAGAACTGCCTATCACCTCCGCCGGCGCTAGTGGACAGGAGGCCCCGCCACAGGACCAACAGGCCACCAGCACCCCACCCCCTGCAGAAGGAGAACCACCCCGCAAGCGGTCCCTGAGATCCAGGAAGAAGACAGAGTAAGATGCCAAGATCCCCGCCAGGAAAGGATACCACCCTGATTGTCATCCCACTGTCCCACATTGTCACCCTGTCCATCCTTAAACTGCCCCAGCTCCACTTTCCACAGGCATTTGGACAATGCACCTGTGATACTAATAGTCTGGACTCTGCCATGGACATTCCTCCACCATCACCCCTCACCAATTTGCAACCACCCTCCAATATAGAGCACTTTAATAAACACAGTTATTGCACAAAACAATCAGGAGTCTGGCTGTGATTTTGAACAAATGTATTAGACATTACCGTGCCAAAATGCTTATTTACATTGTGATGCCAACATACCAATGTCACACAGCTGTAGTCCATGGGGAAAAAAAGCAGATGTCACACAGTGGGGCCCACATCTCTGAAATCGGAAGGGAAAGTCACAACTCAGTTACCATACACTGGGTGAAAACGACAGACAGTAGAGAGGTAGTAGTGTTTAAGTACATGTAGTATGCCGGTGTGTATTCTTACCTGTGTGTCATTGGAAATATTGCTGTATTACTGTGTTCCTGTTGTCTATGTCGTCTTCTTCGGCTTCCTCGTCTTCACTCTCCACAGGCTCCACAGCTGCTACAACACCACCATCTGGACCATCCTCCTGCAGAAAAGGCACCTGTCGTCGCAAAGCCAGGTTGTGAAGCATACAGCAGGCCACAATGATCTGGCACACCTTCTTTGGTGAGTAGAATAGGGATCCACCTGTCATATGGAGGCAGCGGAACCTGGCCTTCAGGAGGCCGAAGGTCCGCTCGATCACCCTCCTAGTTCGCCCATGGGCCTCATTGTAGCGTTCCTCTGCCCTTGTCCTGGGATTCCTCACTGGGGTCAGTAGCCATGACAGGTTGGGGTAACCAGAGTCACCAATTAGCCACACACGGTGCCTCTGGAGTTGCCCCATCACGTAAAGGATGCTGCTATTCCGCATGATGTACGCGTCATGCACTGAGCCAGGGAACTTGGCATTAACATGGGAGATGTACTGGTCTGCCAAACATACCATCTGGACATTCATGGAATGATAACTCTTCCGGTTTCTGTACACCTGTTCACTCCTGTGGGGGGGGGGGGGACCAAAGCCACATGGGTCCCATCAATGGCACCTATGATGTTGGGGATATGTCCAAGGGCATAGAAGTCACCCTTCACTGTAGGCAAATCCCCCACCTCAGGGAAAACGATGTAGCTCCGCATGTGTTTCAGCAGGGCAGACAACACTCTGGACAACACCATGGAAAACATAGGCTGGGACATCCCTGATGATATGGCCACTGTTGTTTGCAATGACCCACTTGCTAGGAAATGGAGCACTGACAGCACCTGCACTTGAGGGGGGATTCCTGTGGGTTGGCGGATAGCTGACATCAGGTCTGGCTCCAGCTGGGCACACAGTTCCTGAATAGTGGCACGGTCAAGCCTGTATGTCAGTATGACATGTCAATCCTCCATTGTCGACAGGTCCACCAGGGGTCAGTACACCGGAGGATGCCTCCATCTCCTCCCATGTCCCAGCGGACGGTGCCTATGAAGGACAACAGCGAGCACAGAGTCAATCAACCCACAGGTACGTAACCACAGCTTGCACAGAACACGATTCTTAATCCATAGAATGGCTTGTATGAGTGTTGATGCAAGGCCTAGGTATGTGTGACGCAGTAAAAAGTAAGCCAGGTGGGCCCATGAAATGGCGGCTGCCTGACCTGTAAAGTGCGACAATGGGATGTGAGGTAACTGCGCTGGCGTTGTATACCGTGGCGGTAGGCGGTCGAAGACCGCGGCGCAATGCAGCATTGGTTAACATTGAACCCTATGGGTCTCAGGAGCCAATGACGATGTGCGCCGATGGTCGCAGGCCACACCGCCGCGGACGTGACCGCCATTTTCTATCTGCTTAATCACTTGATACCTGATCTTCGACAGGAGAGGACCTACACTGCAAGTGCTGCTGTGACCTAGGTCTGGAAGAGACAATGGCTCATGCGACTGGGGAAAGGGCCCCTGCCTTCACTGCGGAGGAGTTGGATAAACTTGTGGATGGGGTCCACCCCCAGTACACGCTACTCTACGGTCCTCCAGACAAACAGGTAAATACACTGGGAGCATGCTGTATGGGCTATGCCTGTGTTGAGTGGGGTGGATGAAAGATGGGAGGGAGGGGATCGATTGAGGCGTGCATCAAACGACGGTGAGAGCATGTGCCACATGGCAAGGGTAGGGATGGGGGGCCGCTCACATTGAGGGTGCAGAAGGTAATGACTATTCTTCTCCCCCTGTACATTTCATATAGGTCAGCGCCCACCAGAAGATAGATATTTGGCGCGCCATCGCCAAGGACGTCCGGACCCTGGGGGTCCACCACAGACGGGGCACCCACTGCCAGAAGAGATGGGAGGACATCCACCGCTGGAGCAGGAAGACGGCGGAGGCTCATCTGGGGATGGCCTCCCAACGTGGGAGGGGTGCCAGTCAGACTTTGACCCCCCTGATGTCCCGGATCCTGGCGGTGGCCTACCCCGATTTGGATGGGCGAGTGAGGGCATCACAGCAGACACAAGGGGGTGAGTACACTCTCATTCTGCTGACTTTGCGCGCAGTGGAGGTGTCTGGGTGGGGGAGGAGAGCTGTGGGTATCCCTAGGCCAGGGCGATTTCTGTAGGCTAGGCCCCTCCGTAAGGCATGGCCCTGTGCCCCCACCCCCCACCTCTGTAGGGTGCCAAGTACAGCTATTCATGGCCCTGTGTCATCTATGTGTACAGATGTTGTCCATAGGCTTATAGGCCATGTCCCAGGGATTGAGTAGTCGACCCCAAGTGCGCGGCGTAGTGCAGGGGGCTTCTGTGTCTGTCCTGTCCGCCAACGGTGTCGCCAATGCATGCACTCAACATGTCTATATTCTGTTTCCCCCCCCCCTTTTTTGTGGTCTTCCTGTTCATGTGTGCATTAGCATCATCAGGCGGAGGAGAAGTGGCATCGGAGCACGAAGGAGCTGCATCCCACATGGCCATGGAGGGCCACACAACGGACTCCGAATTCACCAGTGGGACGGAGGGCGAGGGGAGCTCCACAGCGGGGACTCGGGCAGACATCAGTGACACCGACTCGTCCTCTGAAGGGAGCTCCCTTGTGGTGGCGGCAACATCTGTGCCCCCCGCAACAACAGGTACAGCCGCCACCCTCCGCACCAGCACCGCCCTCCCAGCAGCCCCTCAGCGTTTGGCCCGTGCCCGCTCACCCAGGAAGGTGGGCATCTCCTTCGCCCCAGGCACCTCAGGCCCTGCCCCAGTCACCCCTGCTGCCCTCAGTGAGGAGGTCATTGACCTCCTGAGGACGCTCACTGTTGGGCAGTCTACCATTTTGAATGTAGAAAGGGAGGTGCACCAGAGTAATGCATACCTGGAGGGCATTCATTCTGGTCAGGCGGCCCTTCAGCGATCGTTCCAGACTCTGGCCTCGGCACTGATGGCAGCCATTGTCCCTGTCTCTAGCCTCCCCCCTCCAACTTCCTCCACCCATACCCTATCACCTGTACCTCTGCCTATCCCAGACACACCATCAGACCAGCCTGCACACACCTCAACACCCAAGGGAAGCTCAGCCAGACATAAGCACCACACATCCCACAGGCAGTCACACAAGCAACATCCACTTACAGACATACCAACACCACTGCCTCCACTGTGTCCCCCTCCTCCACGTCTCCCTCCTCCCTCCCTGTCACCTCTCCGTTCACACCTGCATGTACAACATCTTCAGCCACTACGTCCCTCAGCAGCACATACACCAGAACACCCCGCACATGTGCAGTCACCACCCCCACTGCCATTTACACGTCCCCTGTGTCCTCTCCCAGTGTGTCTGTGCCCCCCCCTTCCAAGATACACAAACACAGGCAGCCACCCACCCAACAGACATCCACCTCACGACAGCCTCCAGCCCAAGCACCTGCACCCAAAGCCACCAGACTTACAACTCCTACAACCACAACCTCTTCCTCCACTCCCATACCCACTACACCTACCCGTCCCACTGCTCCCAAAAAGTTTTTCCTGTCAAAACTCAACCTCTTTCCACCAACTCCCCCACCCCGTCCATGTCATAGGACTACATTCAGCACCTCAGCCACAACAAAATCGGCCTCTGTCATCACAGTCTGCCATGGACAGTGGAGTTCCCCACCCACCAGGGCAGCCAGTTTGGTGCGAAGCCAAGGCACGGGGAGCCCACCCCCGGAGAAACATCCCAAGATAGGCAGTGGCCGGCAGGAGAGGGTGAATACACCAGGGACTAAAACCCCTACCAGGGCTCCGGCAGGGAGTGTGGAGACAGCTGGCACACCGCCCAAGGTGGGGAAGGGCCACAGGCGATCAGGGAAGGCTGGGAAGGGCAACACGCCCGACAACACCGCCATCAGCCCAGCTGGCCAGGAGGGCCTCGCCAGCCCCATCCCAGGTGGGCAGGAGGCCACCAACAGCCCCGGCACAGCTGCCCAGGAGGGCCCCGCCAGCCACAGGACAGATGGGCAGGAGGGCCCCGCCAGCCACAGGACAGGTGACAAATGAGCACCCCGCCATGGCCGGGACCGCTGAACTGGGCACTGCCGTCTCAAGCACCGCTGCACTGGCCCCTTCATCTCAAGCACCGCTGAACTGGGCACCGCCGTCTCAAGCACCGCTGCCCTGGGCCCTTCATCTCAAGCACCACTGAACTAGGCACCGCCGTCTCAAGCACCGCTGCACTGGGCCCTTCATCTCAAGCACTGCTGAACTGGGCACCGCCGACTCAAGCACCGCTGCACTGGCCCCTTCATCTCAAGCACCGCTGAACTGGGCACTCCATCTCAAGCACCGCTGCACTGGGCCCTTCATCTCAAGCACCGCTGAACTGGGCACTCCATCTCAAGCACCGCTGCACTGGGCCCTTCATCTCAAGCACCGCTGAACTGGGCACCGCCGTCTCAAGCACCGCTGCACTGGGCCCTTCATCTCAAGCACCGCTGAACTGGGCACTCCATCTCAAGCACCGCTGAACTGGGCCCTTCATCTCAAGCACCGCTGAACTGGGCACTCCATCTCAAGAACCGCTGCACTGGGCCCTTCATCTCAAGCACCGCTGAACTGGGCACTCCATCTCAAGCACCGCTGCACTGGGCCCTTCATCTCAAGCACCGCTGAACTGGGCACCGCCGTCTCAAGCACCGCTGCACTGGCCCCTTCATCTCAAGCACCGCTGAACTGGGCACTCCATCTCAAGCACCGCTGAACTGGGCCCTTCATCTCAAGCACCGCTGAACTGGGCACTCCATCTCAAGCACCGCTGCACTGGGCCCTTCATCTCAAGCACCACTGAACTGGGCACTGCCGTCTCAAGCACCGCTGCACTGGGCCCTTCATCTCAAGCACCGCTGAACTGGGCACCGCCGTCTCAAGCACCGCTGCACTGGCCCCTTCATCTCAAGCACCGCTGAACTGGGCACTCCATCTCAAGCACCGCTGCACTGGGCCCTTCATCTCAAGCACCGCTGAACTGGGCACTCCATCTCAAGCACCGCTGCACTGGGCCCTTCATCTCAAGCACCGCTGAACTGGGCACCGCCGTCTCAAGCACCGCTGCACTGGGCCCTTCATCTCAAGCACCGCTGAACTGAGCACTCCATCTCAAGCACCGCTGAACTGGGCCCTTCATCTCAAGCACCGCTGAACTGGGCACTCCATCTCAAGCACCGCTGCACTGGGCCCTTCATCTCAAGCACAGCTGAACTGGGCACCGCCATCTCAAGCACCGCTGCACTGGGCCCTTCATCTCAAGCACAGCTGAACTGGCCACTCCATCGCAGGCACCGCTGGCCCATGAGCGGCAGGGGCTGGGCCGCATGTGTGTCGGGCAGGGCTGCACGAGGCACTCTGGGCACCAGGCCCCCTCCAGAACCAGTGGGGACATGCATCCACTACCTCTGTCCTGCACAGGTAGAAGCACTCTGGGCACCAGGCCCCCTCCAGAACCAGTGGAGACTGTTATACACTTGTGAGACTGTGGCTTTGCACTTCCCAGGATTGAGCAGTGGGCAGCCCACCCACTGTATAGACTTGTGAGACTGTGGCTTTGCACTCCCCAGGATTGAACAGTGGGCAGCCCAACCACTGTCTAGACTTGTGAGGCTGTGGCTTTGTACTCCCCAGGATTGAACAGTGGGCAGCCCACCCACTGTCTGAACTTTTGAGACTGTGGCTTTGCACTCCCCAGGATTGAACAGTGGGCATGGAGGCCCCTCGTGGATCTGGCGTCGTGCACTCATCTGGCTGAGGTGGACCCCCTTCCCTTCCCCCTGAGGTGCCTGTAGTTTTGCTATCTGATGCCCCTGCAGTGTTCTCTCCGTTAGAGTCAGGTATCCTGTGTGGGCTTTGCCCATGTGATTTGGGCCCAGTGGTCCACGGACAATGCCTGCTACAATGCTCGGACTTGTACATTTCTGTATATAAGAGTTTTTGATGTGTATATATATTTTTTGGCAGTATTGCAATATATTTCAATGTTTAAAATCATTTCCTTTTTTCTTTGCATTCTTCCGGGGGGTTTGGGGGGTGTAACTGTGATGTATTGCTATGCATTGATGTGTGTGTTGTAGTGGGTGAGGGTGGGGGTGGGTGTGTCGCGTATGTGTGTCCCCGTAATTTTTTGCCTCCCCCCTCCCCTGTGTCGTAGGTGCAGTACTCACCGTTGTCTTCTGCGCCTGCGTTCGTGCTCCTGGTAGAGGAGCAGGAAGACTATCGCTGGGAGTATGTGGAGTTCGGGTTCCATGCTGTCCTGATTCCTCGTGGGGTGTATGGAGGTGAGCGTTTTCCCTTTGAAATGGCTGTTTCCGCTGTATTTTTATCGGCGGGGCTACCGCCCCGGAAAAGGTGGCGGATTGGTAGGTTGTGATACTGTGGGAGGTACATTGACTCCCGCCTGTCTGTTGGCGGTGACCGCCGCGCTGTTTGTTTGTACCGCCGTGGCGGTCGGTGTGTTAAAGTGGCGGTCTCTGTTGGCGGCTACCGCCTCGGTCCGAATTCCCTTTTTTTTACCGCCTGCCTGTTGGCGGTTTTGCCGCCGCTTTAACACCGACCGCCAGGGTTGGAATGAGCGCCTAAGTTCGAATGTACAAAGTTGACTGGGACCTCCCAGCCAGCGTATCCGAGGAGGGCTCCAAGGACGTCGGATCAAGATCCAGGTTTACCCCAGTTGAACGATTTTCACCTCGAAAAAACAACTACGTCCGAAGGTAAAAATCTTCACAGAGGATTCCCGTGACGCGTATCAGGAGAAGGGTTCCAGGAGGTCGGATTGGACTGGCAGGTTCGTCCCGCTGAAGAAAATCTTCAGAAAAACAACTAAGTGCGAAGGTAAACTTTTGACAGAGGCCTCCCGCGGCCTGTAGCGGGCTCCATCGCGGTCGGCCTTAAACTTTAACTTTGCCCCGGTCAAGGTGGAACCAGATGACCCGATTGCCGCTTTTTGTTTCTAGGCGCTAAAAAAACTATTATTCTTTAAAAATTAATGTCTCCGGTTCCCCTTATCCAATTTTATTAGTTTTTGTGTCATTTTAAACATAACAATATCATATATTTGTATTAATTGGTTTTGGATTTTTAAACGGTTTCCTGTGTTTTATTTAATTAATGTTTTGTGATATTTGAATGCTTCACACTCTGTCTCCTAAGTTAAGCCTTGTCGCTCGTTGCCAAGCTACCAAGGGTTGAGCTGGGTTTAATTTACTGAGACCTAACTGGACCTAAGTGGAGGTTAGTGGCCTATTGCTAAGTGTAGGTACCTACCTGCCCGTACCAACAACCCATTTTCCAACATAGGAGACATGCAAAGCTCATGCAATACCACTTATAGATACACAGTACTTATACACAAGTAAAGACAATACTCAGTGTTACCAAAAATAAAGGTAGTTTACTTGGGCGACACAGTACCAAAAATATCTTAGAGGCAATACTCCTTCTGGAGGTAAGTATTATACACAATATATACACTAGACACCAAAATAAGGCAAGTAATTAGACATAGGATAGTGCAAACAATAGGAAATTCTTTTTTTTTTTTTTGACAGTTTCTCCCATTTATTTTTTTGTGTTGTAGTTTTTTATTGCATTTAACAGTATACAACATGTCAACTATTACAACATGAAATAGTACAACCCTTTATGGAGAAAAAGGCAGTTAGTCTACTTGAGTTAGACTATAAAACAACAGATCATGGGTAACATAATCTAGCGAGAGCACATGAGTGTCGCTAAAGGCACATCTGTAGATGCTTGGCATGTATATCTGTGGTTGCGGAACCTAACATTTTTTGGGAGGGGGAGAGAAGAAAAAAGATAGAGGGAGAGTAGAAGGGGCCAACAATGAGGGGTAATAAACACTAGCAATAATGATGATAGCAAAAATTGTGCTTGTAATATTAGTAATAATAATGATGACATCGGTAGCAGTATTCAGCAAACAACAAATCAGGGAACTAATCTATAGTAAGAGGAGGGGGGTGGGGAAGAATAGGGAAGGGGGATAGGAAGTGAATGGAGGGGGGGTTCTGGGAACAATAGGAGATTCTATAGAATGCAATGGGAGAAAATTGTCTAGGGGCAACACAAACCATATACTAAGAAAATGGAATGCGAATCACAAATTCCCCCCTAGACAAGTGTAGTTTGTGCAGAATCACTGGAAGAGTAAGAATACAGTAAAGGTAAGTAAATTACCCCATCCCAGAGCCCAGAAAAGCAGGAGTATAGTACTGCAAGTTTCCTTAGGACACACTACAACTCGTGATTGGGATTATTGCAAGAACCAACCAAGTCTGCAAACAACAAACCGTGGATTCCTGGACCTGAAGACCTGCAAAACAAGCAGTCCAGAAGTTGAAAGAAGTTCCAGGAAGGACAGGAGCCCCTGCCAACCCAGAAGAAGGTGCAAAAGAAGAGTCCTCGATTGGACGAAGACTGCAGAAATGCATCCTAGGAAAATGCCAGTGGGTTCCTACATGATGCAAAGGATATCCCACGTCGTGAAATTGGATGCAGGCAAGTCCTCAGAGTGTGCACACCGTGGAAACGTTTGCAGTTGCTGGCTGGAACTGAATTTGCAGAAGAAAAGTATCCCTTGTGGATACTTTGTTGCTGTTACAGAGGTTCCTGGAGCAGGCTGCGGTTGATCCGAGGTCAGAGGATGAAGCATTAGTTGCAGAGGATTCCTGCTGGAAACTTGCAAGTAGAATCTGAAGAGAACCCACAGGAGAGACCCTAAATAGCCCTGAGAGGGGGATTGGCTACCTTATCAGGTTGGGACCTATCAGGAGGGGTCTCTGACGTCACCTGCTGACACTGGCCACTCAGAGCCCTCCAGAGTGCCCTCACACCTTGCAAAGCAAGATGGCTGAAGTATGGGTCACACTGGAGGAGCTCTGGGCACCACCCCTAGGGTGGTGATGGACAGGGGAGTGGTCACTCCCCTTTCCTTTGTCCAGTTTTGCACCAGAGCAGGGGACAAGGGGACCATCTGTGCTCTTCAAAGCATTTCCAGAGGCTGGGGGAGGCTACCCCGCCCCAGCCTGTCACACCTATTTCCAAAGGGAGAGGATGTAACACCCTGCTCCCAAAGGAAATGCTTTGTTCTGCCTTATTGGGACTGAGCTGCTCAGACCACAGGAGGGCAGAACCCTGTCTGTTAGGTGGCAGCAGCTGTAGCTGCAGTGCAAGCCTCAGAGAGCTAGTTTGGCAGTACTGGGGGTCTATAGTGGAGCCTCCAGGATGCATGGATTTGGCTCCCCAAAACCAGAATTGGAATGGGGGTACAATTTCATGATCTTAGACACCTTCCATGGTCATATTTGGAGTTACCATTGTGAAGCTAAATATAGGTATTGACCTATATGTAGTGCACGCGTGTAAAGGCGTCCCGCACTCACAAAGTCCCGGGAACTTGCCCTGAACTATGTGGGGGCACCTTTGCTAGTGCAAGGGTGCCCTCACACTTAGTAACTTTGCACCTAACCTTCAGCAAGTGAAGGTTAGACATATAGGTGACTTATAAGTTACTTAAGTGCAGTGAAAATGGCTGTGAAATAACGTGTGCGTTATTTCACGCAGGCTGCAGTGGCAGTCCAATGAAAGGGTTTATCTGAGCTCCTTATGGGTGGCAAAAGAAATTCTGCAGCCCATAAGGATCTCCTGGAACCCCAGTGCCCTGGGTACCTAGGTACCATATACTAGGGACCTATAAGGGGTCCATTGTGCCAATTGAAATTGGTAAATGTAGTCACTAACCTCTAGTGACAAATTTAAGGGCAGAGAGAGCATAAGCACTGAGGTTCTGGTTAGCAGAGCTTCAGGGACACAGTTAAGCACTACTGACAACACACACATTAGGCCACAAACTATGAGCACTGGGGTCCTGGCTAGCAGGATCCCAGTGAGACAGGCAAAACACACTGACATATAGGTTGTTATCTATGAGCACTGGGGCCCTGGCTAGCAGGATCCCAGTGACACAGTAAAAACACACTGACACACACTCACAAACAATCCAAAAGAGGGGGTAACCATGCTAGAAAGAGGCTACTTTCTCACAGGGGGCATTACAAGGGTGGATTGTGGGTGTTCCCACACACCCACCCATGTATTCATTACCAGAATTACCAACACCAGTAGTCCTGGGATTGTGTCAGAATTGTACGCCTTCCCACCATAGGCACAACAAGGAGAAATATATTTACTTTTCCTTGTTGTTTTCTCTTTCTATTGGTGCTGCATTCTGCAGCACACATAGAAAAAGGAAAATGCCTCTGAGGATTGTTTTTGCGTAGGAAGGGGGCCCAAAAATAATCCTGCTTACAATGCAGACACCTTTGCACCGTGGCACACGGATGCCTGCAATTGATCATGGCAGCACGCTGTGTGCCAGTTCAAGGAGATGACTGAAATGTTAAATATGGCACATTCCTGCCCTTTGCCTTTCATGAATCGTAGCGCAGCAAGGTGTTGTGCTGCTTTGCACTGTGTGAAACATCGATAAATGGGCCCCTTAGTCTATGGCATCCCAAAAGCAAAGTCTCAGTAGGCCACATTTGTCATGATTCATTTCTCGTAGCAAATGGGACTCCTCCCACGCTCTTCTCCATAAGGTGTACATAACTCCGTTTCGGGAATTCTGTGTCACAGCAGAATCAGTTTATGGTTAATACAGGGTGGAACACTTCTGTGGATATCTTATTGAATACCTGACCACTTGTGTTGACCCTGACGTAAGTAAAGCATGGTAAAATCTTTATTGCATTGGTTAAATAAATCATAGCAATGAGTAGGTTTTAGAAACAGAGTTTCTGGTTGGCAGAGATATGCACCCTGTACAAACAGGAACCACAATCCTAGTCGGGGTAAGTCAGATACACATAAATTAGCCTGTGCTCACCCTCTAGTAGCTTGAACAGAGCATTCAGGCTTAACTTATGAGGCAATGTGAATGGTATTTGTGCAATACGTAAAACAGTAAAACGTGAACACACCACACAAAACTAATCCACATCAGGTTAGAAATATAGAGCTTAATTTAATGAACATACCAAGATCAAAATAACAAAAATCCAATAAGCAGAAGTGGAAATATGAATTTTTAAACAATATCTGCATACATAGGCACAGATTTAAGAGGACCTAGGGCCTCATTGTGCCACATTAGCGCAATTTTTTTATGCTAATGTGTGCCAACAAGGCCAAAACCGCTGTGCCATATTTACAAAGTGGCCTGCTGCCACCCCACAGAAAGTTTCTGTCCTCCTGCTGCTTGCCCAGCTCAGGCAGAGGAAGGCAGAACAAAAGAATTCCTTTTGGAGATGGAGGCAACACCCTCTCCCTTTGAAAATAGGTGCTCCATGGCTTGGGAGGGGTAGCATCCCCAATCCACCAGTATGCTTTGAAGGGCATATTTGGTGCCCTCCATGCATAAACTGGTTTGCACCAGTCCAGGGACCCGAGGTCCATGCTCTGGCACAAAACTGGACAATGGAAAGGGGAGTAACCACTCCCCTGTCCATCACCACCCCAGGGGTGGTGCCCAGAGCTCCTCCAGGTGGCCCCTTAATTCAGCCAAGTTGAATCCAAGATGGGCAGAGGTCCCTGAGAGCATCTGAGTAGCCAGGTCAGGCAGGTGATGTCACAGACCCCTCCTGCTAGGTGGTCACCCTGCTAAGTGACCAACCCCCTTCCTGGGCTATTTAGGGTCTCCCTCCAAGGTGGGTTTTCAAATTCGATGTGCAAGATTTCAGCAGGACTCCTCTGCATTGTTTACTTCATCTTCTGGTCACTGGGACTGCAACTGGACCTTCCAGGAACCGTCAACCTGCAACTCCAGCGACGACTCCGCCCTGCAACAATGTTTCTCCGGCTCCTTCCAGCAACTGCAACATTTCCCTGGCTGTGCATGCTCTGAGGGTGGCATGTCTCCAGCCTGTACAAGAAGGAATCTCCCTTGGAGTGAAGGAGTCACTCCCCTGCGTCCGCAGGCAGCAACTGAACCGACATCTGGCGTGTGGATCCTCTCTCCTGCAAAACTGCATGGATCTTGCAAAAAAGGTGGTGGTCTGGAGTGGTTCTCTCGGTCCTCTCTACCAGCTGACCAACTTGGGAGACAGTAAGTCTTTGCCTCTCCTTGCAAGACAGTACCCCTTTGCCCAGCGACTCTTGCAGCTACCAAGGCTTGGTGGCTCATCTTAAAAGGGACCTTGTGGGGGCTGCATCCTCGTCTTCTGACTCTCCTCACTTCTGATGGTCACCTGGGACTTGCAATTGCTTTAACATTCGTTCCCTAGGTACTTTCCACAGTAAAAATAATTACTAGCTGTAGGTACACTTTACACTTAGTGTTAGGGGTCTAGTCTCCTGAGTTTTTGTAAGCTAGGGGTCTGACATAGCCCTTGCTCTAAACTTTGCTGGGAGCCTAGTGCTAGAGTAGTTATGGACCCCTACACCACTCTAGCTAGACATCATGTCTTCAGTAGAGCACACCTCTCAGACCCTGGACAAATGGTTCACTGATTTGGAGAGGGCCTGTTAGGTACAGAGGGTCCCCCAAAGGCAGTGGGCAGCAATTTTGTGGTCCTACTTCTCTGACAAAGATAGAGACAGACTTCTCACTGTCAGAGAAGAGGATGCAGACAGTTACACAGTTTTAAAGGCAGGACTGTTAGAAGGGTTTGGTCTGACTACTGAACAGTATAGGATCAAGTTCAGAGAGACCAAGAAGGAGTCCTCCCAAGATTGGGTAGATTTTGTGGACTGTTCTGTGAAAGCTCTGGAAGGCTGGTTGCATGGGAGCACAGTAAGTGACTACCAGGGCTTGTATAACTTAATTCTAAGAGAGCACATTATAAATAACTGTGTATCTGATCAGCTACATCAACATCTGGTGGACACTGATCTGACCTCTCCCAAGAATTGGGAAAGAAGGCAGACACATGGGTCCATACTAGAGTGAGTAGGAAAGCTCACACAGTGGGTGACAACAAAAAGAAGAACGCAGGTAAGTATCAGGATAAGTGTGGGGACAAAGATAAAAGTAAAGAGTCTTCATGAAGCCCACAAAACTCCTCTGTAGGTGGGTATAAATCCTCTTCATCTTCCTCTTCCTCTAACTTTAAAAAGCCTTGGTGCTATATTTGCAGAAACAAAGGCCATAGGGCATGGGAGAGCTCCTGTCCTAAGAAAGGCACCAAGCCTTCCACCACTACTACCTCCACTTCTACTCCTAGTGCCCCTAGCAATAGCAGTAGTGGTGGGACTACTATCAGTAGTCAGTCCAAGAGTGTAGCTGGGCTCATCTTAGGGATTGTAGTGGGGTCTGGGCTGTTAAGAAGGATCACTGAGGCTGTCTTGGTTTCTGATGGGGGCATTGACTTTGCCAACCTTGCTGCTTGTCCCCTTAACATGGGTAAGTACAAGCAGCATCCCCTGATAAATGGTGTTGAGGCTGAGGCCTACAGGCACACAGGTGCCAGTGTCACTATGGTGACTGAGAAACTGGTGTCTCCTGAGTAACACCTACTTGGTTACACATACCAAGTGAATGATGCTCATAGTAATTATTGTTATTGATTTCAGCTGGGGGGGTTACTGGCCCTATAACAGTTGTGGTGTCCTTTGACCTATCTGTAGAATGTCTGTTAGGTAACGACTTGGAGACTTCAGCTTGGGCTCAAGTAGAATCGGAGGCCCATGCAGCAATGCTTGGCATCCCAGGGCATACTTTTGCCCTCACAAGAGTACAAACAAAGAAGCAAAAAGAACAAGGAACCCTGGAGCCTGGAACAATAGCCCAGGAGATTCCTAAAACAAAAAGCTAGAAGGTTAAAATGATACCCCCTGCTCCTACTTCCAGTGAGAATTCAACTCCTGAGGGAGAAGAATCCACTCTTGGGTGGAACCTACACCAGAGGAGCTGCAAGCTGGCACAGCTGAGCTCTTGGGTGCAGGGGGGGGCCACCAGGGAAAAACTCAGTAGGGAACAACAAACATGTCCTGCACTGGAGAGCTTGAAGTAGCAAGCTGCAGCACAAGAGGCATTGTATGTCTGTGGCACCCATATGGTGTACTGGGAAAACAGACTCCTAAACTCAGAGTCAAGGGACCCCAGACCTGGTGCCACCAGGAGGATGGTAATACCTCTGAAGTTTAGGGAGTTTCTGTTGACCTTAACACATGATATTCCCCTAGAAGGTCACTTGGGGCAAAGCAAAACTTGAGACAAACATGTCCCTTACTTTCACTGGCCTGACATGTCGGAAGACAAAAATTAGTTTTGCTGCTCCTGTGTCACCTGTCAAGCCAGCGTCAAGACAGGTGGCACCCCAATGGCCCCCTTAATCCCACTTCCTGTGGTTGGGGTTTCCTTTGGGAGGGTTTGGGTGGATATTGTTGGCCTCTCGGACCCACCAACAGCCTCTGGGAACAGATTCATACTGGTGGTGGTGGACCATGTCACCAGGTACCCAGAGGCCATTCTTTTTAGGACCATTACAGCTCCTGCAGTGGCAAAAGCCCTCCTTGGTATCTTTTCAAGAGTGGGTTTTCCTAAAGAGGTGGCATCAGACAGGGGTGTAAACTTCATGCCTGCTTACCTGAGAGCCATGTTTAAAGAGTGTGGTGTTACTTACAAGTTCACCAGTCCTTACCATCCCCCAAAAATGGCTAACTTTTGAGATTTAATAAAACTCTCAAGGGTTTAATAAGGGAACTCTCAGAAAGTCTCAAAAGACGATGGGATGTCCTGTTACCATGCCCCCTCTTCACCTCTAGGGAGGTTCCTCAGAAGGGTGTGGGCTACAGCTCATTTGAACTTCTGTTTGGGAACCCTGTTAGGGGTCCCTTTACTCTAGTTAGAGAAGTCTGGGAGCAACCTCTCAAGCCTTCCAAACAAGACATTGTAGATTATGTGCTTGGCCTCCGACCCAGGACGACTGAGCACATGAAGAGGTCCACTAAAAACCTTCATGCCAGCCAAGAGTTGCAGAAACAATGGCATGACCAGAAGGCTGCACTGACTGTAGACCAGCCAGGACAGAAAGTGTGGGTCCTGGAGCATGTGTCTCCCAGGGCACTCCAAGACAAGTCGAGTGGTCCCCACACCATTGTGGAGAGAAACAGTGAGGTTATCTACTTGGTTGACGTAGGCACTCCAAGAAGTCCTCACAGGGTGCTTCATGTGAACCGCCTGAAACCCTACTATGACAGGTCTGACATGGCCCTGCTCATGGCTACTGATGAAGGTCAAAAAGAGGAGAGTGACCCTCTCCCTCACCTCTTCTCCCACAACACAACAGAGGGCTCAGTTGATGGGATTGCACTTGCAGACTGCCTGTCTGAGTCACAAGAAAAGCCTGCAGAAACCACCTAGGACAGTTCTCTGAACTGTTCTCCCTGACACCTGGTGAGTCCCATTATTGGTGAATTACATGGACTGCTCAACACTTCTTTCAGTACTCCCTGCTTTACAAATTCGTCAATAAGTTGGGCAACTTTCATGAGGGTGTCTTGTGCCATGTGGTATTGTGGAGTCTGGGGAAAAGTTGCATTGGGCTTTACAGTCACTTTCACTGGTTCCACTCCTTTCATCAATCCCACCTCTTTCCCTGTCATATCCCACACTTCCTTTCCGACTGTTTCCCGTAATTCGGCTGGAATATCTTCTTCAGTTATCATCGGGAAAAGGCAAATCAGAGGATACTCTTCATCGACAGTTTCCATCTCATCCCCCTCTACACTGTCCTCTTCTTCCCCATCACTGCTCGTCTGAATTTTAATTCCCTCGTTCGAACACATAATCGAACAACCCAATTTGCACAACAAGTCTCTCCCTAACAGTGCTATCGGGCTTGAGTCACATACCACAAACTGATGTACCCCTTGATAGTTACCGATGCTGACTGGTACCGGATCTGTTATTGGGTTCGTCAGGTGCCTGTTTGCTACTCCCACCACTTGAACTGTCCTCCCTGAGAGTGGCAAATTTGGTACTTCAATGCTCTTAACAGTTGAACGTGTTGCTCCTGTGTCAACCAGGAATGAGACACGATGACCCATTACTCTTCCCTCCACGTACGGACCCTTTTGATCAACTTCCAAGGATGCTGCAAGCACACAATCTCCTTCTTCTCCTGAACTTTCACTCTCCCACACATTGTTTATTCCACTCTCACTGTGTAGTGGGAACTGTTGTACGGTGCCATTTGTACTCATTACCTGACCCGAGACCTGTGGAGGAACCATCACTTGCTGCTGACTCATTGGTGCCAAAGGTATTTGCATTTGCTGATTAGGTACCATGGGTAACTGCTGTTGCATTGGCTGCATTTGCGTCACCTGCATACGAGGCATCTGCATCTGCATCTGCTGCGGCTGCATAGGTTGTAATCCCTGCAACTGATTTATGGTCTGAAAATTTGGGTTTGGACCTCTCATTTTCGGTCCCCTCATTGTCTGAAATGCATTGACATCATTGTTTTGCTGACTAGCACCTGCACCTGCACCTTCCTGCACCACCATTGGGCACTCGCGTTTCCAATGACCGACAATTCCGCACACGTGACAGGGCATCACCTTCTTCATTGCCTGCACACCATTCACAACAGTGTTCAAATCCGGACCATTATTCACAAAACCTCCTCTGCCTCTGCCTCTGGCCTGTGGCTGAAACGCCATGTTTCCCTGCAACTGCGGCTGCGGTTGCGGTACCTGCTGTTGGAACCCTTGCAAACCTTGCAGACCTGTCTGAGCTGCTTTAAGTTGCATCATCATCACCTTCTCTTTCAACCTTTTCTGTTTCACTTCAATTTCGTCGCTACAGTATTTCGCATAATTCAACACCTCATCAATCGGTTTCGACTGCCAGCAAATCAAATGCGACTTTATCATCTGACTTATCTCTGGTCTCAGCCCTTCCACAAATCTAAACACAAAATGAAGCATGTCCTTCGCCTCTATTGTTTCCGTGCCGCTGTAGTTCTTAAACGCCTTCAACAACCTCTCATAGTAACTATGAATCGACTCTTTAGCCTCTTGGGCAGTTCGATCGATCTTCTGCCAATCCACATTTTTCGCGGCAACCTTCGTCTTCAAATTCTCAATTACCTTATAGTACAAGCTCATCACCATAGGTGATGGTGCACCCGTCTCCCTGTCTCTCTCTGGTTCACTTGTCGGCCAACCTACAGCTCTTTTGCAATCCTCCCACAAATCTGCCGGAACCACAATCTCAAAGAGAGTGTTCAGGTCTTCCCAGAGACATTTTGCAAGCTTCACAAACCTATCAGTCTGCTGATACCATTCAATCGGTTTCTCTCTCAGTTTAGGAAAATCATCTGTAAAAGACTGAATGTCGCTTCTGTGCCATGGTACATGTATTAACTTTCCCCCTGCTGTCTCCCTCATTGGTAACATGGTTACTGCATCACTACTCTGTGGTCTTTTCTCGTTTAGCTCTGTAGCACTGTCTTTCCTCTTTTCCTTTCTCTTTACCCATCTACTTTCCCATTTGTCTAAGCACCTCCACACTTGTGCACTCTGCAGCAATTCTCTAAGGTGCGCCTCCATGCCTGCTGACCTCATGTGTTCAAAATCTGTGGTCCCAAAATCCAACCTGTAACTCCTGCTCAAGTGTTTCATCTTATCTATCTCCACCCCGTTTTTGTCTGCTATTTCTTGCAACCTTCTATGTACCTTGTCCACTTCTCTCGTAATCCTGGGACATAGATACCTCAGCTCTTCTTCCGAGTAGGACTCTAACCTATTCACACCCATAGTCCCTTTCACCAATTCTTGTGCTTCCATGCTCAACCTGACCCTATTCAGATATTCTTCTCCCTTCCCACTGGCTGAGCTTTGTGTGGAATTCAGACTGTTGAACCACTGTGTCAGCTGTTGCGCATTCAACCCCATAAGTGTAGCGTTTACATCGACTGCCATTGATGGTTGCGGCAACTTTTCAGTATTCGATGACAGCGGTATCACCAGTGGGGGACTTGACCTCACCAGTGTTGACTGAGCACATATGGGACTAAACTCCATCAAGGACCCAGATCCAGCTGGCTGAGCCGCTATCGGAGTTATCCCTGGAGTGTTTTCTATGCACCTCCTTTCTGTCCCATTCTGCAGCATTGATCCCTGACCGCTCATACCTAAGTTAGGCTGACTGTACAAAGGTACCGGTGGACCTACAGTAATGGGTAGCGATATCGCATCTGGGTTTTGTCCATTTCCCATGTTCTGAGGCATGTTCATTCCCACACCATGGGTCATCATTGCCGGCATGCCCATCTGACTCCCCGTCATCTGAGCATGTGCGTTTCCCCCCTGCATCTGCTTTTGAGGCATCAAAAACTGGGTTGATTCGGCTTGTGCCAATGTCGGGTTGTGACCATTCTGTACTCCCCTTACTGTTGGATCTAGAATCATTCCTGCACTGTTGTCACTGCTGTAGTACCCTGTCATCTGCGGCTGATAATTTTCTGCTGGTTTCAACATGGGCACATCTAGATATATTCTCCTCACCTGCGGTATCTGCGGGGTGAACAGTAAACTCGGGTCCTTAGACCCCGATGATGCTCCTGAACTCTGAGTTTCACTGTTCTGTACCGGTGCCGGAGGGGCAGAACTGGTACTTGGACCTTGTCCACTCTCCGCATAAGGTGGTGGCCGTTCGTTAAGCAATTGCATTATTAACTCCTCATCCTCTAACTCCTCTTCTCTTCTCAACTTTTCCTCGTCCTCTCTATCCTTGGAACACCTCCTGTTTGTCTTACAGGTAGCTTTCTTACCTGTCTCCTCTTCTTCCTTAGTAATTGCGGGAAACAATTTTATCCCCTGCAATACATCTGACCTCCACACCTTCTGTGCATTATCCCACCTAGCGTCCGCTAGTGTCTTTTCTACCTTTCTTATCCTGGTCTCGAACTTATTTTGCTGCTGCTGTCTAGCCATTAGTTCCCAAATTGCTAGAGCCTCAAACTGGGCTGGCCTTGGAGGCACCTTCATGTCGTACATCGTGAATCTCAAATTCTCTAGAATCCTTATATTGAACGTCCCATGGATCGGGAATGCTACGCTCCCATGTTTCTCTGTCAGTTTGTGCCATTGCTTTAGCCAAAGGCACGGAGCTACCCCCTTTTCCTCCATTACAATGTAAGCTGGTGTGCCTTCGGGCGGCGTCTCCTCTCCTACGCTCGCTTTAATGTAAGACTCCCCCTTCATCGCACTCCTGAATGCTTTAAAGAATTTCATTTTCTCGTCTTTTATTTCACAAAGTTTGTAATCAATAGGTGACTTTAATTCCCGGAATACTCTTCGCTTGCCTTTCCCCTTCCAATTGAGCCCCACGGACCGCGTCCAATCCGTGCGCGACCCTTCTTTGCAACCAACCTATCCCAGCGCGGCTCCTAGTGACGTCACACTCACACACACTGCGGCTGACAAAGCCTCGCGGCTAGTCCTCCTTCACTCAGCTCCTCTCGTAACAACTTCTTGCATGTATCGCGAGCTACAAAAACTAAAACAGATCTGTCGGTTTACTACAGGAAGGGTAACACAGTCGCTTCAGGACCTTAGGGACTTTTCACTAGCCTCGGCAGTTATTCCATCTTTCTCGGTCCCCACTTTCGCAAGCAAATCTGACCCGTAGACCTACTCTCAACTTGTCAGTGATCTATTCTAGTGCACTTAGAATCTTGTCAAAGCCCGAAGTCGAAGTTTCTTTCACTCCCTTACACACGTACCGACTCGTTGACCACGCCCGATCAACCTACTAAACCGCCCAGACCACAACATAAAACAACATACTCCGGAGTCTCTTGACCTCGCAGGGCCCGTCTCAACAACAACAACCACGTGGACCTTTTTATGCACAAAGCGCCACACGCACATGAAGTTCGACGACTTCCCTACTCTCACACTCGGAGCCGCACCTCCGCTATTTTCTATGAAGTTCGACGACTTCCCTACTTCTACACTCGGAGTCGCACCTCCGCTATTCTAAAAAAAGAATAATAAAAATCCTCGCAACCTTTTCACACACCCTGCGGCAATAAGCTGTGCAAGCGCAAAACCCTAACTTCACTCATACCATCACTAGTACCGCCAACGCCGATTCCACACCTCCATTCTCTCCATTCGCAAGCTCCGAGATCCCGGGAAAGTCGCGGTGGACCTAGCCCATCATCATTTTCCCAATCAGTTTTATCCAAGAAAAATCTAATTCAGCTTCTCGAGTGGGGTCTCAAAGGGCGTAACCGTTAATTCAACACCATGTACTTTAAGAGTACAGGGTCCCAAAAGGCGAAACCGTCCTCTGCTACCATCTACTGATAGAGCGTTCCGTACTAATAATTTACCTGTATTCGGACGCTCTTTAGGCCGATGAATCTTTTGGCTAAGTGGAACTCTCCGTACTCTATATCGATCAATTTCATTAAATCAATAATCAATAACGAACATAAGCAATACCCTGATCAACATAACACTTAACAATTAATCCAGAATACATTTCGGCGAACCCTGACCTTTCAGACAGGAATAACCACACCAGTTTATTCAAAGTTAGTGAATTTATTTCCCTATATTAACAAAGCTAGCACAATATAGATGTGTCTCAACACCAAATGATAAACATAAATGAACATTAATAGCTGTCCATAACGGCGAAACAGGTGCAATCTATGTAGCATTTGAATAACAAGGCATTCGATAATAGCAATGCAAATCACTAATACGATAATCTGTAATGAACTAATTGCATACATTTAGTTAGCATAACAAGGTCTCAAGTTGCATCGTGCAACAAAAGGAATCCTCATCTAACCTCAAATTAACATCGGCATGTGGGACTGCATGCAAAAAACAATTTAGCAACATAAATTTAGAAAACTCCTAGCTAGGGCTCTTATCAAAAAAATCAGCAGTTGGTTACCTAAAAGAAACACAATGCAATTGTACAATTTCCTTTCATATTTACCAATTACGATCAGCATACAAGGAAGTCTTCGTCTCACAGGTACCGTTTCTTGATCAGCATGGGTACCGTTTCGATCAGCATGGGACGGGGCAAAGCGGCAGGGGTGGACGGGGCAATTGCCTCACGGCAGCAAGGTAAAACTATTACTTCATGCAAAAGGGAAAATCAAAGTTAAAGTCTCTAGGGCAAGAATCATTTAAAGTCTCTCTCTCTCTCGATTAGAGAAAGCATCAAAGTCTCTTTCAAAATGGCGTCGCAGCAAAGTGGGCCATAATAGCTGCAAAGTCTACAAAATGGCGGGATGTCCAATAATGGCTGCTTTCCTCTCGTGCACCTGGTTTTTATAGACGACAGTTCAAATCCAGTAGGGTCTTCCATTGGAGGGTTCATAGGTTGACTTCAAATTATCCAATCAAAAACAACAATTCTCAAGCTTTTACTTAAGCATACATTATCCTTGGAGATGGGTACGCAAGTTGCAACATTTTATACCAATTAACTCACTTTCAGAGCTTCCATTGTCCGCACCTGCAGATTGACCTTGGAGTAAGGAGAGAAATATGCCAGGCTGGCACGAAACCTTAAGATAAGCATGTGAACGATCTCAGTGGAAAAGTACAGCTTCAAGCAAAAAAATACACGTTTATTAGCACATTGGAAAAATACGAGCATCTAAACCGTGAGACCAGGCAACTAGGCCAAAGCCTGCACTAAAGTAATGCTAAGCTAAAACATTTCAAGCAAGCAAATCGTAGCACACGTTTATGATTATGTCGGATTAGTGCAATTCTAGTACACCACGTTATATAAAGCACACTTATAAATGTTGGCAAACTACTCTAAGGGCACATTTTGTCCCCGTACAATCTTTATTAGTTTGGTTAAAGTCACACATGATTATTGCAGCACTACGTTTAAGCGTCAATAAATGAAAACCTTCATTTTCTGCTTCATCAATCCCTCCTCTGATGACTACTTGTCATCACACCAAATCATGCCCACAAATTTTATTCCATTAAAATTCTGTCAGTTCTCTTTTCCTTTTAATTCCCCTAGTTTTCGCTTTGTATTCTTCTGCCATTCTTTTCATTATGTTCTCTTCCTTCCGTCTTTTAATTCTTTCCATTATCATTATTATTCCCCTTTTTATTCCCCAAATTCCAAAAATGCAAATTAGAACTATTAGAATTCCCTGTATTATTTTTAGCAAGATTCCATTCCAAATTCCACCAAGTCAACTTCCCACTGAAGCAAGTCCTTTTCCAACCTTCTCCCACACTCCTGGTTCTTTCAGTTCCTTCAAATCTGCACTCTCTTTTGTTAGATTAGCAAGCATAGTTTTAATCTTCACACTATTGTCTGGAATATACGTACAACAGTGTTGTGCACCAAGCATTTTGCAAACGCCGCCATCCTTTGCTAAAAGAATGTCTAAGGCAAGCCTATTTTGAAGAGTCATAGCTCTTTCCGCTGCAAGTTCAGCATCTATCAGGATTATAGCACCTGAAAACTTTGTCAACATGTTATCCACTATAGTAGACAACTTTCTTATTTTGATGGAATTCAGCACAACTCCCAATGAAGGAATCATGGCTCCAAATATATCTCCTACCACACCAGCTGCGGTCTCTCTTTTCTGGATACGATGGGATCCAGATGTCTTTTGAATCATCGATAGGTCATCCAGTTGATAAACCTTTGGGAACACTATACCCAAATAACATCTCCCCCACCATCCCTTTGGAAGACGATAATAGGCATTATACCCACA
This sequence comes from Pleurodeles waltl, assembly GCF_031143425.1. NCBI lineage: Eukaryota > Metazoa > Chordata > Amphibia > Caudata > Salamandridae > Pleurodeles > Pleurodeles waltl. The sequence continues at coordinate 676,942,876 of NC_090444.1, forward strand.
AATGTAATATACACCTGGAATGACAGGGTCAAGTCCGTTCATCATGAATGTCCATTTGGCCTTAAAGATAAACGTATGCTTACACTCACTCGCTCCTACAAAAATATTGTCATAATAAGATTCACCTCGATATATACAAAATTTCCCTACATGCCAAGCATCTAAAGCTATTCTCCCTTGTGTCTTTATTGCGGCAAAATCATAATTGTCTACTGAAGTCCTCTTATGTAGCTCTTTTTCTAATTTCGCCTTCATTTGTGCTCTTCTATCATCTGTGCGATCTAAAAAGCTTATTTCTACTGCAGAGAGCGAGCAGGTAAGGTTTTCCCTATGAGCGTGAGCCGTTTCAAAAGGTTGCATTGGCTCGAAAAATTCCCTCATTATTTTTGCATCCCAATCTTTAGCAATCTGGCTTAGCTGCGCTATTATAGGAACATATGCAAAGGTAACATCATAATTTGAGTAAAAATACTGTATGTTAGTTTGACCATAAAATCTAGACATTACTATACTACATGTAATCCCGTATGTAAGAGGCATGTGGTGATAAGTCACCCCTTCCTTTACTGATGTCGGTATCTGTGTACACACATAACAATCTTTCGCATCCATAGTCTCAACATATTCTGTTAGCAAGCGATAGAAAACATTATACGAAAGTTCTTTCTTATCATGCAAGTGTCTCTCATCTAATTCTAGTCTTTTCAATGCAGTTAGTTCAGTGACAGTAACAGGAACAAAAGTAGAAGCATCAATTCTCTCATCCTCACCCTTTCCATGCATTGCAAGCACTATTGCCATTATTATTAGTACACATCCAATTACTAAGCCTACACACACATATTTACAATATTTCTTTCTACTGTTTTGCGTCATGATCTGTATAGAATCAGAAAGCTAGAAGCACTTATAAGAAAACTATTTAGCAATTCAGTTACAAAGCTGAACGAGCGCAATGTTCACACTGTCTTCTTCAGGAGGCCAGTCACTTATCAGTTAGCAGCATTTGTCTCAATTCGGCAATAACTCAGTCTTTTCAAAAAGTCTCATCCAGTTTAGCAATGTCTCAGCTGGTTGTTTGTATCACGTTGGATTGTAGCAAGCAATATCATTTATCACCCTTTCAATCGACAGAGTCCATAAAACTTTTCTTTTCTATTGGTATCTCTTCTTCTTCGTTCTCGAGGCTAAGAGATACAAACTCGTCAGTCCAATCGTCATGAACTACATATGCCCATTCAGGACCGGAATATCTTCTGTTCGGTATCCTTTTCCTTTTCAATTTTGCTTCTCTTTTCGATTCTGCTTCGCTGGTACTTTCCACTTTTGTCAAGTCTTTTTCTTCACTCGGGGATGGTACCACGACAGTTACTTCTTTTCTTTTCTCTTTCACTTTTGGCCTTTCTCCGTCGTTCAAACTTTCTTCAGTCCTTTGTTTTATTGGTGATATACTTAGTCTCCTCTTTGCACCATGTCCATTTGATGGGCCTGCGATCTTTTCTGAGGAAGCTTGAACCTTTTCGTTCTGTTCTGCCTTGTCCCCTCCTTCTGGGGAATCAATCACGTTCTCTTTTTCTTTTTCTGTATCGTCTGCTTCTGGGAAAGCCCTCCTCTGATCAGGCTCTCCTGCTTTTTCACCTTTTTCGAGCCCTTCGTCACCGTTACTTTCTTCAGGCTCTTTATCACTTTCAGCTGCTTCAGGTTCTTTGTCACCTTCAGCTGCTTCAGGCTTTTTGCTACCCTCAGCTGCTTCAGGCTCTTTGTCACCTTCAGCTGCTTCGTCGCTGTCTGAACTTTCTCCTTGGTCTCCCCCAAGTGAGTTGGTCTCTTCGTCCTCAGAGAATATCTCTCTCTCTTCCGTTCCTGCCTGTTCGCTTTCAGTTCGGTTTTGCTCTGTCTCAGCACTCAGCACTGTTTTATCAGGCACTGGCAGTTTCAGCGCTTCAACTTCCTCATCTGTGGGACACAACACTTTCTTTGTGTGACTGGCGTGGATCCAGTTGGGAACCCCCGCACACTTCACAGCGGTAGTTGTCGTCAGGATCACTTGGAAAAGGCCTTTCCAACGGGGTTCCAGACACGACTTCCTCACGTGCTTCTTTACCACGACCCAGTCACCTGCTTTCAGTGCGTGTCCTGGACCTTGGATCGGTGGCAAGGTGGTTGCTTCCACCTGGTGAGAGAAAGAGCGAACCACGTCAGCCAGACCCTTGCAGTAGTCTAACACCATATCATCTGTAATATTCAAAAGCGCATTTGCGGGAACTGCAGGAAGTCTCATAGCCCTGCCCATGAGAATTTCGTGCGGAGACAATCCAGTCTTTCTATCAGGGGTGTTTCTCATTGACATTAGCACTAAGGGCAATGCGTCGGGCCATTTCAAATTTGTCGATGCACATATTTTCGCCATTCTTGATTTCAGTGTACCATTCATCTGCTCCACCAGTCCTGATGCTTCAGGGCGATAGCTACAATGCAGCTTTTGCTCAATGTTCAGCGCTTCGCAAAGTAACTTTATCACCTCGTTATTGAAGTGACTTCCCCTATCTGATTCTAAAGAGATCGGGAATCCGAAACGTGGTATTAACTCCCTCAACAATAGCTTTGCAACTGTAAGGCTGTCATTTCTACGTGTGGGGTATGCCTCAATCCAGTGACTAAAAATGCACACGATCACCAACACATACTTCAGACCTCCATGCACGGGCATCTCAATGAAATCTATCTGCATTCGACTAAACGGGCCGCTGGCCCTGCCAATGTGGCTCGCGTTCACAACTGTTCCCTTTCCTGGGTTCATCTGCTGGCAAGTGACACATCGATGGCAAACTGCTTCTGCAGCTTGACGAAATCTGGGGTTAAACCAATCAGTTTTGAACAATCTTATCATGGCATCTCTCCCTAGGTGAGCTTGCCCATGATAGAACCGCGCAGGCTGTGATAAGAGACTGTTTGGCAAAACAAATTTTCCCTCATTTGAAACCCATAACTCATCTGGTCTTTTTATACATTGTGATTTAATCCAGGAATCTCTTTCATCCTCCCTGACGTTATTCTGTAATGCTTTTAGTTCATCTATTGTATCTACGACCTTCAAGGCAAATGCTTCAGCTGGTTCGAGTTCTGGTTCACTTATTGAATTCCATTCATCTCTGAGTAATATACAATTCAAGGCACAAAATCTTGCGACTTGATCCGCATATGCATTTCCCAGAGAAACATAGTCCTGTCCTTTTGTATGAGCACTACACTTTACCACTGCAACTTCGGCTGGCATTTAAATGGCGTGTAACAATTCCCTTATTCTCTCCCCGATTTTCACTGGGGATCCTGAAGAAGTCAGGAAACCTCTCTGTGACCATAGTTGTCCAAAATCATGCACAATCCCAAACCCGTACTGACTATCAGTGTAAATGGTGACTTTCATCAATGCAGACAGTTGACATGCTCTTGTAAGGGCTACAAGTTCTGCTACTTGTGCAGAATAGACTCCTTGAAGCCAGGCCGCTTCCAAGACACCTGTTACAGTACATACAGCATATCCTGCTTTCAAAATTCCCATCCCATCTCTTAGACATGAACCATCAACGAAAACAATTTGGTCATATTCATCAAGCTTAGTATCCTTAATGTCAGGTCGAGGTTTTGTGCAAAATTCAGTCACCTGAAGGCAGTCATGCTCGACGTCTTCAGCGTTCTCAATTTCAGCATTTTCTCCAGGAAGCAAGGTTGCTGGATTCAACGTAGTGCACCTTTTCAGCTGCACATTTGGTAAGCCCAGAATTATCGTTTCATACCTTGTGAGTCTTGCTCCAGTCATGTGTTGCGTTCGGGAGCGGGTCAAAAGTATCTCAACTGAGTGAGGGACCATGACTGTTACTGGGTGTCCCATCACTATTCCTTCACTCTGAGTGAGGCTGATACCAACTTCTGCTACGGCGCGCAAACACCCTGGAAGTGCTGCTGCGACCGGATCCAAAGTAGCTGAAAAATACGCTACTGGTCTGTTTATGCCACCATGGGCTTGAGTCAAGACAGACAAAGAACATGCATCACGTTCATGACAAAACAATGTGAAAGGCTTTGTGTAATCAGGCATACCTAAAGCTGGAGCCCTGCACATGCATTCTTTCAATTCGATAAAAGCATCCATCTCATCTCCTTTCAGCTCAATTTGATCCAAGGCATCCTTCTGGGTCAGCTTCAGTAAAGGCTTTGCTAGAGTTGAGAAGTTGGGAATCCACTGGCGACAATAGCCCACCATTCCCAAAAACTTCCTCACCTCCCTCCTTGTCTTTGGTGGACTCATTTGAAGTACACTTGTTATTCTTTCCTTCATTATTCTCCGTGACCCTTTCTCTATCTGGTGACCCAAGTATTTCACTTTCTTCTGACAGAACTGCAATTTGGAAGGAGACACCTTATGTCCATTCCTTCCCAAATGGTTCAACAGAGCAATGGTATCGGCTGTGCAGCCACTTTCTGTCTTTGATGCAATCAGTAAGTCATCAATGTACTGTACTAGAGTTGACTCGAATGGCAATTCTAATGCTTCCAAATCTTTCTTTAGAATCTGATTGAAGATTGACGGTGACTCAGAAAACCCTTGAGGAATTCGACACCAACTGTACACTCTGTCTAAGAATTTGAAACAAAAGAGGAATTGGCTGTCCTCATGAAGAGGCACCGAAAAGAATGCTTGTGACAGGTCGATGACTGAGAACCACTCGGCATCGCAAGGGACTTGAAACATTATCACAGCTGGATTTGGTACGACAGGGCAACACTTGACTATGATGTCATTTATTTTCCTCAAGTCCTGCACAATTCGGACCTTTCCACTCGGCTTTATTAGTCCCATTATTGGTGAATTACATGGACTGCTCAACACTTCTTTCAGTACTCCCTGCTTTACAAATTCGTCAATAATTTGGGCAACTTTCATGAGGGTGTCTTGTGCCATGTGGTATTGTGGAGTCTGGGGAAAAGTTGCATTGGGCTTTACAGTCACTTTCACTGGTTCCACTCCTTTCATCAATCCCACCTCTTTCCCTGTCATATCCCACACTTCCTTTCCGACTGTTTCCCGTAATTCGGCTGGAATATCTTCTTCAGTTATCATCGGGAAAAGGCAAATCAGAGGATACTCTTCATCGACAGTTTCCATCTCATCCCCCTCTACACTGTCCTCTTCTTCCCCATCACTGCTCGTCTGAATTTTAATTCCCTCGTTCGAACACATAATCGAACAACCCAATTTGCACAACAAGTCTCTCCCTAACAGTGCTATCGGGCTTGAGTCACATACCACAAACTGATGTACCCCTTGATAGTTACCGATGCTGACTGGTACCGGATCTGTTATTGGGTTCGTCAGGTGCCTGTTTGCTACTCCCACCACTTGAACTGTCCTCCCTGAGAGTGGCAAATTTGGTACTTCAATGCTCTTAACAGTTGAACGTGTTGCTCCTGTGTCAACCAGGAATGAGACACGATGACCCATTACTCTTCCCTCCACGTACGGACCCTTTTGATCAACTTCCAAGGATGCTGCAAGCACACAATCTCCTTCTTCTCCTGAACTTTCACTCTCCCACACATTGTTTATTCCACTCTCACTGTGTAGTGGGAACTGTTGTACGGTGCCATTTGTACTCATTACCTGACCCGAGACCTGTGGAGGAACCATCACTTGCTGCTGACTCATTGGTGCCAAAGGTATTTGCATTTGCTGATTAGGTACCATGGGTAACTGCTGTTGCATTGGCTGCATTTGCGTCACCTGCATACAAGGCATCTGCATCTGCATCTGCTGCGGCTGCATAGGTTGTAATCCCTGCAACTGATTTATGGTCTGAAAATTTGGGTTTGGACCTCTCATTTTCGGTCCCCTCATTGTCTGAAATGCATTGACATCATTGTTTTGCTGACTAGCACCTGCACCTGCACCTTCCTGCACCACCATTGGGCACTCGCGTTTCCAATGACCGACAATTCCGCACACGTGACAGGGCATCACCTTCTTCATTGCCTGCACACCATTCACAACAGTGTTCAAATCCGGACCATTATTCACAAAACCTCCTCTGCCTCTGCCTCTCGCCTGTGGCTGAAACGCCATATTTCCCTGCAACTGCGGCTGCGGTTGCGGTACCTGCTGTTGGAACCCTTGCAAACCTTGCAGACCTGTCTGAGCTGCTTTAAGTTGCATCATCATCACCTTCTCTTTCAACCTTTTCTGTTTCACTTCAATTTCGTCGCTACAGTATTTCGCATAATTCAACACCTCATCAATCGGTTTCGACTGCCAGCAAATCAAATGCGACTTTATCATCTGACTTATCTCTGGTCTCAGCCCTTCCACAAATCTAAACACAAAATGAAGCATGTCCTTCGCCTCTATTGTTTCCGTGCCGCTGTAGTTCTTAAACGCCTTCAACAACCTCTCATAGTAACTATGAATCGACTCTTTAGCCTCTTGGGCAGTTCGATCGATCTTCTGCCAATCCACATTTTTCGCGGCAACCTTCGTCTTCAAATGCTCAATTACCTTATAGTACAAGCTCATCACCATAGGTGATGGTGCACCCATCTCCCTGTCTCTCTCTGGTTCACTTGTCGGCCAACCTACAGCTCTTTTGCAATCCTCCCACAAATCTGGCGGAACCACAATCTCAAAGAGAGTGTTCAGGTCTTCCCAGAGACATTTTGCAAGCTTCTCAAACCTATCAGTCTGCTGATACCATTCAATCGGTTTCTCTCTCAGTTTAGGAAAATCATCCGTAAAAGACTGAATGTCGCTTCTGTGCCATGGTACATGTATTAACTTTCCCCCTGCTGTCTCCCTCATTGGTAACATGGTTACTGCATCACTACTCTGTGGCCTTTTCTCGTTTAGCTCTGTAGCACTGTCTTTCCTCTTTTCCTTTCTCTTTACCCATCTACTTTCCCATTTGTCTAAGCACCTCCACACTTGTGCACTCTGCAGCAATTCTCTAAGGTGCGCCTTCATGCCTGCTGACCTCATGTGTTCAAAATCTGTGGTCCCAAAATCCAACCTGTAACTCCTGCTCAAGTGTTTCATCTTATCTATCTCCACCCCGTTTTTGTCTGCTATTTCTTGCAACCTTCTATGTACCTTGTCCACTTCTCTCGTAATCCTGGGACATAGATACCTCAGCTCTTCTTCCGAGTAGGACTCTAACCTATTCACACCCATAGTCCCTTCCACCAATTCTTGTGCTTCCATGCTCAACCTGACCCTATTCAGATATTCTTCTCCCTTCCCACTGGCTGAGCTTTGTGTGGAATTCAGACTGTTGAACCACTGTGTCAGCTGTTGCGCATTCAACCCCATAAGTGTAGCGTTTACATTGACTGCCATTGATGGTTGCGGCAACTTTTCAGTATTCGATGACAGCGGTATCACCAGTGGGGGACTTGACCTCACCAGTGTTGACTGAGCACATATGGGACTAAACTCCATCAAGGACCCAGATCCAGCTGGCTGAGCCGCTATCGGAGTTATCCCTGGAGTGTTTTCTATGCACCTCCTTTCTGTCCCATTCTGCAGCATTGATCCCTGACCGCTCATACCTAAGTTAGGCTGACTGTACAAAGGTACCGGTGGACCTACAGTAATGGGTAGCGATATCGCATCTGGGTTTTGTCCATTTCCCATGTTCTGAGGCATGTTCATTCCCACACCATGGGTCATCATTGCCGGCATGCCCATCTGACTCCCCGTCATCTGAGCATGTGCGTTTCCCCCCTGCATCTGCTTTTGAGGCATCAAAAACTGGGTTGATTCGGCTTGTGCCAATGTCGGGTTGTGACCATTCTGTACTCCCCTTACTGTTGGATCTAGAATCATTCCTGCACTGTTGTCACTGCTGTAGTACCCTGGCATCTGCGGCTGATAATTTTCTGCTGGTTTCAACATGGGCACATCTAGATATATTCTCCTCACCTGCGGTATCTGCGGGGTGAACAGTAAACTCGGGTCCTTAGACCCCGATGATGCTCCTGAACTCTGAGTTTCACTGTTCTGTACCGGTGCCGGAGGGGCAGAACTGGTACTTGGACCTTGTCCACTCTCCGCATAAGGTGGTGGCCGTTCGTTAAGCAATTGCATTATTAACTCCTCATCCTCTAACTCCTCTTCTCTTCTCAACTTTTCCTCGTCCTCTCTATCCTTGGAACACCTCCTGTTTGTCTTACAGGTAGCTTTCTTACCTGTCTCCTCTTCTTCCTTAGTAATTGCGGGAAACAATTTTATCCCCTGCAATACATCTGACCTCCACACCTTCTGTGCATTATCCCACCTAGCGTCCGCTAGTGTCTTTTCTACCTTTCTTATCCTGGTCTCGAACTTATTTTGCTGCTGCTGTCTAGCCATTAGTTCCCAAATTGCTAGAGCCTCAAACTGGGCTGGCCTTGGAGGCACCTTCATGTCGTACATCGTGAATCTCAAATTCTCTAGAATCCTTATATTGAACGTCCCATGGATCGGGAATGCTACGCTCCCATGTTTCTCTGTCAGTTTGTGCGATTGCTTTAGCCAAAGGCACAGAGCTACCCCCTTTTCCTCCATTACAATGTAAGCTGGTGTGCCTTCGGGCGGCATCTCCTCTCCTACGCTCGCTTTAATGTAAGACTCCCCCTTCATCGCACTCCTGAATGCTTTAAAGAATTTCATTTTCTCGTCTTTTATTTCACAAAGTTTGTAATCAATAGGTGACTTTAATTCCCGGAATACTCTTCGCTTGCCTTTCCCCTTCCAATCGAGCCCCACGGACCGCGTCCAATCCGTGCGCGACCCTTCTTTGCAACCAACCTATCCCAGCGCGGCTCCTAGTGACGTCACACTCACACACACTGCGGCTGACAAAGCCTCGCGGCTAGTCCTCCTTCACTCAGCTCCTCTCGTAACAACTTCTTGCATGTATCGCGAGCTACAAAAACTAAAACAGATCTGTCGGTTTACTACAGGAAGGGTAACACAGTCGCTTCAGGACCTTAGGGACTTTTCACTAGCCTCGGCAGTTATTCCATCTTTCTCGGTCCCCACTTTCGCAAGCAAATCTGACCCGCAGACCTACTCTCAACTTGTCAATGATCTATTCTAGTGCACTTAGAATCTTGTCAAAGCCCGAAGTCGAAGTTTCTTTCACTCTCTTACACACGTACCGACTCGTTGACCACGCCCGATCAACCTACTAAACCGCCCAGACCACAACATAAAACAACATACTCCGGAGTCTCTTGACCTCGCAGGGCCCGTCTCAACAACAACAACCACGTGGACCTTTTTATGCACAAAGCGCCACACGCACATGAAGTTCGACGACTTCCCTACTCTCACACTCGGAGCCGCACCTCCGCTATTTTCTATGAAGTTCGATGACTTCCCTACTTCTACACTCGGAGTCGCACCTCCGCTATTCTAAAAAAAAATAATAAAAATCCTCGCAACCTTTTCACACACCCTGCGGCAATAAGCTGTGCAAGCGCGAAACCCTAACTTCACTCATACCATCACTAGTACCGCCAACGCCGATTCCACACCTCCATTCTCTCCATTCGCAAGCTCCGAGATCCCGGGAAAGTCGCGGTGGACCTAGCCCATCATCATTTTCCCAATCAGTATTATCCAAGAAAAATCTTATTCAGCTTCTCGAGTGGGGTCTCAAAGGGCGTAACCGTTAATTCAACACCATGTACTTTAAGAGTACAGGGTCCCAAAAGGCGAAACCGTCCTCTGCTACCATCTACTGATAGAGCGTTCCGTACTAATAATTTACCTGTATTCGGACGCTCTTTAGGCCGATGAATCTTTTGGCTAAGTGGAACTCTCCGTACTCTATATCGATCAATTTCATTAAATCAATAATCAATAACGAACATAAGCAATACCCTGATCAACATAACACTTAACAATTAATCCAGAATACATTTCGGCGAACCCTGACCTTTCAGACAGGAATAACCACACCAGTTTATTCAAAGTTAGTGAATTTATTTCCCTATATTAACAAAGCTAGCACAATATAGATGTGTCTCAACACCAAATGATAAACATAAATGAACATTAATAGCTGTCCATAACGGCGAAACAGGTGCAATCTATGTAGCATTTGAATAACAAGGCATTCGATAATAGCAATGCAAATCACTAATACGATAATCTGTAATGAACTAATTGCATACATTTAGTCAGCATAACAAGGTCTCAAGTTGCATCGTGCAACAAAAGGAATCCTCATCTAACCTCAAATTAACATCGGCATGTGGGACTTCATGCAAAAAACAATTTAGCAACATAAATTTAGAAAACTCCTAGCTAGGGCTCTTATCAAAAAAATCAGCAGTTGGTTACCTAAAAGAAACACAATGCAATTGTACAATTTCCTTTCATATTTACCAATTACGATCAGCATACAAGGAAGTCTTCGTCTCACAGGTACCGTTTCTCGATCAGCATGGGTACCGTTTCGATCAGCATGGGACGGGGCAAAGGGGCAGGGGTGGACGGGGCAATTGCCTCACGGCGGCAAGGTAAAACTATTACTTCATGCAAAAGGGAAAATCAAAGTTAAAGTCTCTAGGGCAAGAATCATTTAAAGTCTCTCTCTCTCTCGATTAGAGAAAACATCAAAGTCTCTTTCAAAATGGCGTCGCAGCAAAGTGGGCCATAATAGCTGCAAAGTCTACAAAATGGCGGGATGTCCAATAATGGCTGCTTTCCTCTCGTGCACCTGGTTTTTATAGACGACAGTTCAAATCCAGTAGGGTCTTCCATTGGAGGGTTCATAGGTTGACTTCAAATTATCCAATCAAAAACAACAATTCTCAAGCTTTTACTTAAGCATACATTATCCTTGGAGATGGGTACGCAAGTTGCAACATTTTATACCAATTAACTCACTTTCAGAGCTTCCATTGTCCGCACCTGCATATTGACCTTGGAGTAAGGAGAGAAATATGCCAGGCTGGCACGAAACCTTAAGATAAGCATGTGAACGATCTCAGTGGAAAAGTACAGCTTCAAGCAAAAAAATACACGTTTATTAGCACATTGGAAAAATACGAGCATCTAAACCGTGAGACCAGGCAACTAGGCCAAAGCCTGCACTAAAGTAATGCTAAGCTAAAACATTTCAAGCAAGCAAATCGTAGCACACGTTTATGATTATGTCGGATTAGTGCAATTCTAGTACACCACGTTATATAAAGCACACTTATAAATGTTGGCAAACTACTCTAAGGGCACATTTTGTCCCCGTACAATCTTTATTAGTTTGGTTAAAGTCACACATGATTATTGCAGCACTACGTTTAAGCGTCAATAAATGAAAACCTTCATTTTCTGCTTCATCACCATCCACCCAGCCATGTAGTCATAGAAAGGCAGAAGCCACTAGATGATTTGAAGTAAGAAAATGCCAACCCTCTAAAAGTGGCATTTTCAGAATTACATTGTAAATTCCGACTTCACCATAGGTGGTGATTTCAAATTGTGATTCCAGAGACACCAAACGTGGGGGTCCCATCTCTTCCCAATAGGAAATTACACCTATGAAATGTATTAAGGCAATCCCAATGTTATCTTATGAGAGAGACAGGCCTTGCAGTAGTGAAAAACAAATTTGAGAGTTTTTCACTACTTGGATAGGTAAATCTTAAAAATACATGTCCAACTGTTTAAATACACTGCATCCTTTCCTAGGGGCTGTCCAGGACCTACCTCAGGGGGGACTTATATGTATTAAAAAGGAAGTTTGGGCTTTGTCATGAGGGTTAACTTGGAAAGTTGACATGGCAGTTTAAGACTGTGCACACATGCTCTGCCATGGCAGGCCTGGGACATGTTTGAAGGGCTACTGCATTGGGTGGCACAATCAGTCCTGCAAGCCCACTAGTAGCATTTAATTTACTGGCCCTGGGTGTGCACATTACTAGTGAATTATGAGTACATTAAATATGCCACTTGTGGATTAAGCCAATGTTACCATGTTTTAGAGAAAGAGCACATGCACTTTAGCACTGGTCAGCAGTAGTAAAGAGCCCAGGGTTCTATAGACAGCAAAAAAGAAGGTAAGCAAAACAAGAGTCAGAGGGCAAAATGTTTAGGGGAAATCACACCAAGGATGCCAGGTCTAACAGTAGGCACTAGTAAATAAAATAGGAAAAAAGCTCAAATCCAAAATAGATGTAAAATTATTACAGTCCAGATATGTGCAATAACATTAATTAAAACACAAAAGATGGGAAAAAGTAAGCAAAGGGCTTAGAACTGTACAAAAAACACAGGACCTCAACAGCATAATATTGCTTTACAAAAACACAGAGGGGCACATTTGCAAGCCCCTTGCACCTCCTTGCGCCACACTAGAGTCATTTTTGTAAACTAATGTGGCATTAGGTAGGCATTGCAGATGCCACTTTGTACCCCATTGCGCCACATTATGGCTGTGCCATAATGTATGCAAGGGGGGCGTTCCGGCACTGGGAGGCCTGAACGAATGAAGCAGTGAAATTTACAACATTGAACTGCACCATTTATTGCGTCATTTTTAACGCCTGCTTACAGCAGGCGTTAAAATGACTCACCTGTTATGTTCAGTGGGCCTCGTTGTGGTTTGCTGCACTAGCGTCAAAAACTTTAACACTAGTGTAGTAAAGCACCACAATAGCGTCAAAAATGTTGATGCTATTGTGCTAATGACCACCATGGTGCACCGTATTGTAAATAGGGCGCAACCATAGTGTTGTTAGGTGCCGATGGGGGGGGCACAAGAAAAGTGGCGCATCATCTATGATGCTACAGTTTCTTGGAACTATGCACCAGAATATGCAAAACTGATTCATCCTTACATCAGCATAATCTACAAAAGGGCATCATACTAAAAAACGATTGCCAGTTCTTCCTAAATTCTGCAATAGTAATGTGCACATATCTTAGGCAAACACTTTTCAGTTAGATATGTCGCTGAAGAGATCTAAATAGGTAAGCTGGATTTACCCTATTTATATATGAGATCATGATGTAAGCAGAATATTTGTGTGAAGATTTAAATGTAATGCTTGGATTATCGCTTTAGTATGAAACACTTGCTCACAGAATAGCAGTGTTGCATTTCTTTTCCAAACTTCTTCAATACACAGGTCATGTAGGACTTCTAATAGAAACTTACCCCAGGGAATTGAAGGAGTGGTCATGTGTCTGTCAATCGCCTACAGTTTACACTTTTTTAAAGAGCATTCTCCAGCCTTTCGACTCTACAAAAGAACACCTGAAACGTGGTTAGTGACTGTTTCAGCAACATAGAACATTCAAATCTAACCTGTGCCGGCATTACTGGCCTGAAAATTCTTCTGAATGACCAGCCCAAGAGTTTTTTCTGCTGTAGGAAAACTTGATTAACCATGTCTTATCACCTTAAGACAACTATTCACATGAGGTTTGCATGGTACAAAGAAGTACTGCAAAGGTATTAAATATAATCTTTGAACACTTTCAAGTTACTTTAAGTTCATTATATTAATACTCTCTCTGGAGAAGGGAATGTTCCATGCATCGTAGAAGGGAGTGCTCCCTGCTCTGAGTTACCCAACTGTGAATGAATCTGCTATCCTGAGTTTCTTTCGGCCCAGCACCCATTAGGTCCTGCAGGTGCTTTGATGCCTAAACCCCACATACTCACAAATGACATGCAGAGTTTTACAACTCTACGTATGTATACGGAAGTCTCCGCACCTGGAAAGTCCAAAATTGGGGCGGAGAACTCCACATGCATAAGTATAGGGAATGCAGAGTCATAACGCTCTTCACATAAAGGGTGAAAACATAAAAGAAGTAAACTTACACAAAAGTGTAAGTTTTATCTTTGTAAATCAGGGCCCTAGGGTCCCATTCTACAACTCTTAGGCTAATATTGTCTTCTGTTCAAGTTTCAGATGGTGCTAAGCAAGATCTCCTGATGGAAAGTTAGGGTGTAAAAAGAACCACAATTTCTGGAAGCTTTCTCACCTTTAGGCACTTCTTTTTCGACTCAAGTCACTCTCCAGTCACTAAGGAAAATGAACAGCAATTTGGTTGTTTAGGACTTGGCACACCCCACAATTGGCATACTGGTGCCCCCATGTAAGTCTCTGGTAGATGGTACTTAGGAACCCAGGGCATTGGGGCACAAGGGGATCCCCATGGGCTGCAGGATGTATTATGCTACCCATGGGAGACCATGCAAAATGTGTCTGCAGGCCTGCCATTGCAGCCTGCATGAAAAGGTGCATGCACCCTTTCACCACTGGTCATTGCACCAGGTCACTGTAAGTCACCCCTATGGCAGGCCCTCCTAGCCCAGAGGGCAGGGTGAAAGTACTTGTGTGTGAGGGCACCCCTGCATGAGCAGAGGTGCCCTTATGAACTCCAGCTCCATTTTTCTGTACTTTGTAAGAGTGGGGAAGCCATTTTGCCCGTGTACTGGGCACATGCCACTACCTGTGTCCAGCTACATAATGGTAACTCCAAACTTAGGCATCTTTGGTATCAAACATGTCGGAATCATATGCCAATACTGTTGCCAGTATTGGTTGTATGATTCCATGCACTCTGGGGGCTTTTTAGAGGACCCTCAGCATTGCTCCTACCAGTCTTCTGGGGTTTTCCAGGCAGCCTGCGCTGCTGCCACCCCACAGACAAGTTTCTGCCCTCCTGCTGCTTGACCAACTCAGGCAGAGGAAGGAAGAACAACGAATTTCCTTTGGGAGAGGGAGGCAACACCCTCTCCCTTTGGAAACAGGTGTTACATGACTTGGGAGGGGTAGCCTCCCCAAGCCACAGGTATGCTTTGAAGAGCACATTTGGTGCCCTCTTTACACAAACCAGTTTGCACCAGTCCAGGGACCCGAAACTGGTCAATGGAAAGGGGAGTAACCATTCCCCTCTTTATGACCACAACAGTGGTGGTGCCCAGAGCTCCTCCAGGCAGCCCCTTGACTCTGCCATCTTGAATCCAAAGGGGACAGAGGTTCCTGAGAGCATCTGAGTAGCCAGGTCAGGCAGGTGATGTCACAGCCCCCTCCAACTAGATGGTTACCCTGCTAGGTGACCAATCTCCCTTCCTGGTCCTGCATTTCCAGAAGGGTGGGTATTGGGTCCTTCCGCAACTGGACACTCCAACTCAAACTGGACTTGGTCCCTTTCTTTTGCAGGTCCTCTTCTGTCAGGATCCACCTTTGGTTTCTTCCAGTCTTGCTTGGGTCTTGCACAGTCTTTTTACAAAGTTTACCTGTGGGTTTTGGAAAAAACAGGTACTCACCTTTTCTCTCCTGGTGGCAGTGGGGCACCTTGGTACTTACCTTTAGGGGTTCTTAGATCCTCCAGCTCCCCTCTATAGATTCCACTTCCTTGGGTGGGTGACTGTCTTTCACATTCCACTTACATAGTATATGGTTTGGTCTCCTTCCTAGGGCCTTCAATATTTTCTGTTATTTCACTATTGCTTTTTATGCCAATCCCTGACTTCTAATGTTTATATAATAGTGTGTTTACTCACCTATTAGTGGAGTTTTGCCTATACAGTATTTTAGTCTTTGTGTTACCATAATAAAGTACCTTTATTTTTGTAACACTGTGTGGTTCTTTCATGTGTGTAAGTGCTGTGTGACTATAGTGGTATTGCATAAGCTTTGCATGTCTCCTAGATAAGTCTTGACTGCTCATCCACAGCTACCTCTAGAGAGACCCTGTCTTCCTAGATACTGTCTACACCTCACTAATGGAGATACCTGGACCTGGTATCAGGTGATAACACCATGAGTGTTCACCACACACCAGGCCAGCTTTCTACAACTGTAATTTCTTAGGTATAAGAAAATCTTCCTTTAACCAATGAACCTATACGCAAGCTGCCATTGAAGGTTTTGAGAAAAGAGAAGGGAACCATATACAGCCAGGGTCTTTGACTGGGAATCGGTCAATATCTAATAGTTTGTGGGCAACGGAGGTAGACAGTCGAGTGCAGGGCTGTTCACAAGGATTGGCATAGCAAGCAGTTCAGGAGGCAGTTTCCAAGATGCAAGACAGAAGCTTCACCTGCTGCAAAAATTGAAGGAATCCAGGCAGGAGATGCACCCAAAAATGTTGAAGGGGCACCTTTGCGCAATGAGGGGACGTATGGAAAGAAATGGAGAAGGCAGAGGATTTCAGATGTGGAAAGATAACTTGCTTTCCATGCCAGAAGGGCTAAGTTATCCCAGTCACTGACTGCAGATTCAGTTTGTGCAGGTGGATTTAGCTCCTTTATACGGTTGCAGAGTAGAGTTGAGCTGTCTGCAGGCAATATACTAGAAAGCAGTCATTAAAAAAAACAAGTTTGACGGCCTCTGTTTGAAGTGTGCAGGAGCGTTTTAACTAAATAAATATTACCGTAATTAACTAGTGAAATAAAACGTATAGGCCTTAACAAATACTGTACTTTAAACGTGAATTTGAACACCAAGCTTTCATAGTCACATGTAGGTAGCTTGAACCGCTGATGAATGAATTTTTTTCCTTTCTTTTCTTTTGACCGGTGTCAGGGATATGAATGTTAAACCTTGATGACACAAATATATTAGGACAATAGACTGCATTGAGAACAGCATTATGCTTCAACTTCTTCAACAACATATCTCTTATATATATATACGGTATAATAATGTGTTAAAATATTTAGTTTAATTTCCATAGAATGTTTATTTATGAAGAAGTTTTGTAAATAGAAGCATATGGGAAACGGAGTGAGTTCATCTACTTATGTAATGTACCAACCCTTAGGTGTTTTTGTCCTATAGTAAACGGCACTGAGAAACCAATTGAGTTGATAGTCAAGTTACAATTTGTGCCATATGTGTATCATAGTTTGAGAAGTTCTTTGTCGTAGTGTGCTTAGATGACCTGTTCCCATGATGACACCTTGTGCTGATTGGATGAGCCGATCAAAGAACGGTTTTGTTAACTACAAATATAAAAAAAAATTAAATGCTTGTTCCTAGCGAGACAGGCACAACATTCCTTTTGACTTATCCACAGACACGTGTTCCTTGCTGGCACTTCTGAAATTCATTTTGAGAAACCTATCTTTTATTTTGCCTGGATTTATGCTCTAGGGTATTGCGACCTCTTTTTAATGGGAAATTCTGAAAATAATAATCTGGATTATCTTCTAAAAGCTTTATGCTTTCACCTCACGAATTTAGAGCGCTTCATGGGTTATGTTTGACACTTTTGTCCATTCATCTTAGCCTAGAAGAGGTTTAAAACTTTATGGAACGCGCTTCATGCTTTGAGCTGTATTGTATTGATATTTCTATTGACTAACTGATGACTTTACAATAACTAAATAAATACTAAGAGATTTAATAAAGCTTTGAAATTCACACGAAAATGTCATCATTGACTGTCAAAGACTGAAATTAACAACATGAGTAAATTGCTTTCAATCTACAGTTCCTGATTAATTCTTACTTACGGAAACGGGCCATTGACCTGGGGCCAGTAAGAGCAGAGAGTTTCTGTTCCACATGACTTGGTAAGATTTGCACCATAAACCACATATTTATTTAAAGTCCTTGCTCATACAAGTGCACACCATCAATAGAATAACAGAGGGTGTAGAAATTATAAAAAGCAAAACATTTACTCTGGAAATTTGCCATTGCAGACTACAAAGGCATTAGGCGTTAGAAAGGAGAAGGGGCAAAGCTTATAAGTCATGAGAAAGCCAAAAGCTTGCTTATGAGAAAAGTACTTCCAGAACCCTTTATTTCACTCTTGCATTAGTTTTAGACAATGGAGTATTTAGTAGTACCAATAATTCTCAACAATTACAACATTGATAGAACTCATGGTCCCTTATCCCAACCAGCCTTCAAAAAATGCACAAAATTTAAAATGCTCTAATGGCATCCAGTGAGCAAAGCGACATAGATGGATGTCAAAAGAGTTCCCTTAATCATGAATCCATCCATCCACACATCCATCCATCCATTAACATTTTTACCAATACACCCATGCTTCCACTCATCCTTTCAACATCTACTCTTATTACCTGTCCCTCCTATTTTGCATAGTCACCCATTTCTTCTTCCGTGCACCAACCCTTTCATCTTTCCATATACCTATGCATTCACTTTTTCTTCATTCTTTTGTTTCACCTTCTTTTGCCTTCCCTTCATTCCTTTTTCTAGCGTGCCCAGGCCTTAATAAGTAAACTTACAAGCGGATGTGTATAGGTCGATTAAACTTTTGATTTGCATGGAGTATCCTAGTTACGATGTGACCAATGATTCTCATTAATCGATAAACACGAATCAATAACCATTAAGCAAATCATTAATCAGCAGTTAATAAATCACACCATGACCCTTCAGTCATGAATAACCACAAATCAATATATGTTTAGTAATTTTTCTTCCCTAATAGTTACAATGCTAAGTCATAAGATTAATTCAAAACTTTATTCAATTCAAGATTACTTCATTAGTAACAACCATTAACACAATCTAATCAAGGTCAACATGTGAATCAAAGGCGAATATGTCAACATGAGTAGCAGAGTTCAGAAAATCAGTCCGTCAATCATTTGTCACTGTAGTTGTCAATGTCTAGAATAGGAACCTCACCTAACCCAGATAGGCATTAGCATGTGGGACTCCATGCGAAAACAATTTAAACACAAATTTGGAAAAAACATCAAGCTAAAAGGAATACTATTAGACAGCGCAGTTGGTACCTAGAAGAAAAGGCACAAAAGTAATTAAGTCACATTGTCATAGCTACCTATCGACGGTATGGATCAGCAACAAAGTCAGTCTTTGTCTTCAGGTCATCAATCGATCAGCATTGCATCAGTCTCACAACAACATGAGCCCAATGACAGAATCTTGAATCTCTTCTCCCCAATATCGCATCAATTTCGGAGTAAGGTCTGAAGATTTTTCCCTCTGTCACGTTGTTATATTAATGTCACCCAGACTATCCCCCAATTCCGAATTGGTCAATTAATCACACAATTTTCCTTTACCAAATGATCCTTATCATTCAAATCTATAAGTTCTAGCATTACACAGTTCCCATGTAGTTGATTGGTTCACTGTACGATGTCCTCATCATCTGGCTCGTCAGGTATCGAAAATGTTGCATCTTCTTCTCCAGTCAGTGTCTCCATTGTTCGAGTCCTGGAAAGGTACACTCACACTGCTTTACACAGTCCTTGATACAAAATTTGATTCCCTCATCTCCTGTCCGTCGGTTCACGCATAGGATTTTAGCTGAGCAGATGTTATTAAACAACAATCAGTTCATGGTCAGTTCAGCACATCAGCATTTCTGCATTGAACGTTAATTTTCAGCATCTGCAATGGGCCTGGCAAATCTAGGCCACAACTTTGGCTAAGTTAAACTCTACAATATAATGCAAAACATATTTTATATATCTCAGTATGACATATTACTACATTGTTATTATACATTTTCAATATTCCACATGTTTTAGTCACTTTTTAATATAATTCGTGAATTTTGGTTGCCACTCTTCAAGGGCACATTTTTAAACGTGCACAATATTTCTTCTACGTTAAACATTTTCATTATTCAAAACACATAAACATTTATTAATAATGTTTAATGAATTTTTTGCTCTAGCACTTTTATGTTTTATTTGTTTCTTTTAGCCGTCATCCCTTTTCCCTTTCCCTTTGCTTTCTATCTATCTTTCTTTATTTTTTCTACTCCTTAGTTTTTCTATCTTTCCTTTTCTATTTTAGTCGCTCTATTTCCATCTCTCTCCCTATCTCTGTCCTCTTTTTTCCTGTTTTCGTGATTTCTCTTTCTCAGTCTTTCACAGTATTTGGCCGTCCCTTTGGTCACGTCTCCTACACCTTTAAAGTGTTATTTATGAGCTATTATCTGGAGGTCTGCAGACAGAATATGCCCATGAAGAACAAATCAAGTTTTAGCAGACCATGACAACAATGCTGTAGCTGCAAAACTGTGGGAGGGCCGAAGGCGGGCTCACGGCACTACACCTGACACATTTTGGAGATGGAGAAATTGAACAGTTTTCTTCAAGACACAAGTGACGTAAACGATTTTCTTTATTGTCATGAGGAGAATAAAATATAACAAACCCACTAATTTTGGTACTGCATTTGTCATACTTTTGATAAAAGTTATTATAAATGTCCCTACATCCAATAATTTTCCCTTCTCTAAACACATTCAGCGTCAGCACATCGGAATTCAGTTCATCTCCGTGCATCGCCATGCATGTCTTTTTGCAGTCACTATCTCCACAGGGTTTACAATTTTAATCTTTGGAACTCATTTACTAACTACAGTTTGGCATCAATGTTATCTCCATGGTCTGTCGTTTAATTATTTTCTGCTGAGGATTAAACACCAATCTTGTACGGGAAAAAGCATCAGAAAAATAAAGGACTGCATTATT
This sequence comes from Pleurodeles waltl, assembly GCF_031143425.1. Taxonomy (NCBI): domain Eukaryota; kingdom Metazoa; phylum Chordata; class Amphibia; order Caudata; family Salamandridae; genus Pleurodeles; species Pleurodeles waltl. The sequence goes on from NC_090444.1 coordinate 676,963,371, forward strand.
TTCTGCACATTAACGCGATAAGCTTCCCGCTGGAGTTGCTTTGTCTCATCTTCGAGCTGTTAAATCCTCTTATATTTTAAGTCAAGCAAAGCATGATTTGATTTTTTTGCGTTGTATTATACAAGCAGGAGCCGTTGTGTGACTACTGAAGGTATATCATGCCAAGCTCAACAACTTAAACAATGCAACTTGTCCATGTTTGGTGGACTATTTTCTAAAGTTTAGCTACTACAGTTTGGCAAGTTGCTTCCAAAGGCCTCACTTCAACAGGCATAGGCAATACGTTCATGGCTGTTGAAAATCCTGTAATCACCTACATTTTTTAGTGAAATGACTTTGTTCGAGTCTGCAGATTTAAGTGGGATCAGCGGTTCCAGGTTAACCTTATAAATCTGTGAACGCCCTAAAACATTTATGTTGATGGGCATTCACAAACTCTGACATGACCGTGGAAATTGTCAAATATTTACTCCATCAAAGGGCTAGAACAGGGGGGGTCTTCAAACTGAGGTCGGTTCCACTTTGGGGGCCTCAAGTGATCCAAAAGGGGCCCCAGGCTCTCACCAAAAGAAGCATTATGCAGATAACAGTGCTTTTTTTAAACAGAATAAGTGTTATTGCATTTTTAAAAAGGAAACAGAATTTAACTGCAATGTTCTAGACATATTCTATTAGGTTGGCAACATTTACATAATTGTGCAAAAACCTGAGGGGGGCCAATGATTTTTTCCACACGGAGGGGGACGGCATTAAACGTCTGATGTGGTGGAGAAATTGTTCCAAGCCTTTGGGGCGATGTGTGAGGAGACACACTCTCTGGATTGTTCTTGTGTATGCAGGGGATGTGCGTGAGTAAGAGACCAGCTGAGCGGAGGTGCTTAGAGGGTTGGTGGAAGTGGATGAGTGTGTTGAGGTAAGCAGGGCCTATGTTGTGTAGAGGCTTGTAGGTGTGTGTGAAGAGTTTGAAGTGAGTGTGTTTGTGTATGGAGAGTTGTCGGAGGTCCTGGAGGAGTGGAGTGGTGTGGGTGCATCGAGGGAGGTTGCAGATAAGTCTTGCTGTGGAATTCTGGATGGTATGAAGTCAGTTCAGAAGCTGTTTGTTCATTCCGGCATAGAGTGCGTTGCTGCAGTTAGGTCTGCTTGTTATGAGGGCTTGTGTCACTGTTTTTCGGTAGCCACTTCACATTTTTTTGCAGCATCTTAAGCAGTTGGAAGCAGGTGGAGGTAACTACGTCTGCTTGTGCTGTTGTGTCCAATTTTCATCCAGGATGATTCCAAGGTTTCTGGCATGGGTGATAGGGACTGGGGAAAGTCTGAGGTCCGCCAGCCACCTGGTAATGTCGCATGGAGAGGTTTCGCTTCCAAAGATCACCTATTCGGTTTTGTCCGTGTTGAGCTTGTATCAGATGGACCTCAATAATGCAGCTACTACAGTCATGCATGTGTTGAAGTTGGTCTTGGTCATTGGAGTCTTGTCTGAAAGGGAGAGTATGTGTTGGGTGTCATCTGCGCAGGGGAGGATGTTGATGTTTTGGGATTTGATGATGTCGGCCAGTGGTATAATATAGATATTGAATAGAGTGGACTCGATGATCCTTGGGGTACTCCACAGGTGAGGCTTCTTGCCTCTGACGTGTAAGATGTCAAGCTGACTTTCTGTGTTTTTCCCCGTGAGAAAGGAGCAGGTCAAGTTGAGGGCAGAGCTTTGGATACCAGACTCAGAGAATCATTTGGTCATGGTGAAGTAGGAAACCGTGTCAAAAATGGATGAATGGTCGAGCAGGATGACAGCCACTGTTTCTCCTCAGTTGAGGAGGATCCTTATGTCATCTTTGGCTGCAATGAGTGTGGTTGCTGTGCTGTGGTTTGGTCGGAATCCAGATTGCGAGGTGTCCAGAAGTTGGTGTTGGTTAGGGTGGTTGGTGAGTTGTCTGTTTATGGCCGTCTCCACAATCCTTGCTGGAAAAGGTAGCAAGGAGATTCATTGGTTTTCTGAAGATTTCTTAGGCATACCATTTACTGCAATGTTTTTCCAGGTGTCTGGGAAGGTGGCTGTTGAAATAGAGCTGTTCAGAACATGGGTGAGTGATGATATCGATAGAATGGGTGACCATGTTGTAGTTGTGGTGAGGGTATGGGTCTGTAGGTGATACAGAGTGGTTGGATCTCATGATGCTTGTTGTTTCTGCCATGGTGATGGTCCTCCAGGCTTACAGGGTGCTTCAGTTGTGGTGGGTTGGTAGGCTGGCAGCGAGGCTCTGAACATCTGTTTGAGGGTCAAAGTTGTTGCAGATGGTTTGTATTTTGTCACTGAAGTAGTCTCAAGTCTGCCGCAAAGGTCTTGAGAGGGGGTGATGTTGTTTGAGGAGGCGAAGTGTGAGGTGAAGTCTTTGATGATCATGAAGATCTCCTTGATGCTGTTAGCACTGTTCTCTATGTGTTCAGCTGACACCATCTTTTTGATTTCCTTGATTTGGTAGTGCTATCGTCTTTCGGCAACTCTCAAGGTATCCTTATCAGTCTCTTTTCAGATGGTTTTCAATTTCCTCTCTAATTGTTTGTACTGTTGTTTGGTTGCTCTTAGTTCTTCTGAGTACCAGTTGGCCTGCTTTCCGGCTCTTTTGTGGTGTCTCTGTCTGAGGGTTGCCAGGGAGCTGGCACAGTTGGATAACCAATTGTTGAGTTGGTCTGTGTTGGTGTTTATGTCTCCGGTGAGGATGGGACCAGTCTTGCATATGGCATGGGCTTCTGTGCTGCTGTTTCTGGTGCTACTAGTCTGGCTGGTGTGGGTGGGTGTCTTGAGGTAGGGGGGTGATTATCTGGAGGTAGATGATGGAGCAGTGTGTCCAAGTGAGGGGAGTATCAGCACTGAACCTGATTCCGTTTAAGGAAGCAAATACAGGTTGAAGATGTGTCCAGCGGTCTGAGTGGGTTCAGTGATGTGCTGGTTGAGTCCAAGGATGGTGAGGCTCACGAGGAGTGCTGAATAGCTGGGATCGATCTTAGCCTCCAGGTGGAAGTTGAGGTCTCTTAGGAGCATGTAGGCCTGGGAGTCCAAAGTGAGGGGGACTGACAAAGTAAGTGATGTCTTGAATGCAGTTCATTCACGGTATGGGTAGGGGGTAGGTGAGGTTACAGTTTAGGGTGTAGTTGGCTGTAATGCATGGAAGTGATTCTGTGGGTGCTAGTTTGCTGGTTGGGCAAGGTGGCATGCTGCGGGACGGCAGAATGATTGTAGATGGTACTTGTGTTGTGGGTCTGGTGTTGCACGTGAAATGGCAGTTTATGCAATGGAAGGCTCCTTGTGTGGTGTGTTGTGCAATGCAGCAGCAGTGGCGGGACGGTCAATTGATCAATCTAAAGAGTGCAGCAAAGTACCTCTAGGTAGCAGTCAGACTAGGGTTCCTTGCGCTGGGCGCAGTCCAGATGCGGTCGAAGCAGATGGGTTTTGCTTTGGTGTACCTTCAGTGCACCAGCTGCGTGTTGCATCCACACATTGGTCACCATTAAGTAGATCCTGGACGGGGCAGTGAACAGGTGTGGGGGGTGGGGCTTAGAGAGAGAGCGAGAGATAAAGTGCAGGAGAAGCAGATATTGAGCGGGGGAGGTGGGAGAGGATGCAGGTGGCGCAAGGAAGGAAGAGGAGTGTGGCACACTGGGCAAAAGGGTGGAAAAGAGGAGGAAAAAAAGAAGCACCAAAAGAGACACAACAGGGTGAAAGGCTGCACAAAAGAGACATGAAAAGGGTGCAAAAGTGAGCAAAAGAGGCTCAAAGGGGTGAAAATCAAGTTCAGGAAGGCAGATAATGGTGAAAGAGCAATAGAGAGAGTCAAGAGGCTCACAAAGGTGAGAAGCAGGCCTAAAGAGGCACAAAAGGGTGCAAAGAGTGAGAGAGAATCAAGTGGCTCAAAAGGGCAAAGCACCTACCAAAGCACAAAAGGGTGCAAAGAGAGAGAGAGAAAAAGAAAGAGTGAGTGTGTGGGAAGAGTGGAGGACAAGCCGGGAGACTCAAGGCACAGGAGCCGGATGTGCAAGGGAACTGTCTGGTCAAAGGACGGGTCCAGGGATGTCAGGCAAAGTCAGGATCTGGAATATGAAATCCAAAATATCGTTGGGCCACAAAATCATGACCATAAAATCAAGAGACAACAAAATCAAATAGCTAAGTGCACAGAGGGAGGTAAGGTTTACTATTCTTAACTCCACATCTACGTACCTTGAAGATATATATATATATATATATATATATATATATATATATATATATATACATATATATATATATATATATACATTTACATATCACCAAGCTACATTTATTTGGAGTTAGGTATGGAAAATGTATACAAACTTAGCTTTAAAAATGTTGTCCCTCAATATCCTGGTGATCCATTAACATTTTGGATTCAGTGTTCCCTGGCCTGGTTTGTAGGGGGTACCAAAGGTACTTACACCTTATACTAGATCCAGTTATCCCTTATTAGTGAAATGTAGTCAGTGTCTAGAAGCCAGGCTGTATAGGGGTAGCTGTAGCTGAGCAGCCAAGGCTTATCAAGGAGACATGCAAAGCTCTTGTAATACCACTGTAATCACATAGTACTCACACACATGAAAGAAAATACTCAGTGTTACAAAAATAAAGGTACTTTAATTTTAGTGACACAATGCCAAAAATACCTTAGAGACTATACTATACTCCCTTAGGGGGTAAGTAATATACACAGAATATACACTAGAATGCAGAAATAGCTGTAAACACAGAAAACACTGCAAATAGTGAAAATCACATTCGGTTGCAATGGGCCTGGAGGGAACACTAACCATATACTAAAATAGTGGAATGCAAAAGTCATGTTTCCCACAAAGGCAAGTGTAGTATGTAGAGGCGGGCTGGGAGTGTAAGAAAACACCAAAGGTAATTAATAGAACCCACCCCAGATCCCAGGAAAACAGGAGTAAATCACAGTAAGTTTCCTAAAACACACAAGAAGTCGGGACACAAGATTATGCAAGAACCAGAAGAGACTGCAAGACACCAACAATGCATTGCTGGACCTGAAGACCTGTGGAAGAAGGGGACCAAGTCCAGGAAACACTGAAGAGTCCAGGAAGAACAGGAGCCCCTGCTAACTCAGATGAAGGAGCAAAAGAAGGACCATCGGTGAGTAAGAACAGTCAGTACTGCACTCAAGTAAATGGATGTGGGTTCCTGGTTGGTGCAGATGATGTCCCACGCTGGATGGAAGATTGCAGTCTGGTTTGCGTCACTTGATTCCACCAACAAGCATTGACACATGCAGAGCTTGGAGTTAGTGGAAAATAGCGCTGCCAGGGACCAGGAGGGACCTGGTGGCCTCTACCCAGGAGGGGGAGACAAAAGGGGCTCTCAGCAACTCAGAGAGCCCTCAGAAGACCAGGCAGTGTGCACAGGAGTCCCACAGCACGGGGACAAAGAAAGTGCAAATGGAGGACTAGGCAGCACGACATAAAGGGATCCCACGCCACCGGAGAACCACTCAGGAAGCTGTGCATCGCAGGAAGGAGTGCTGAGGGCCGGAGCTGTGATGTGCATGAAGAACTTCTTGAAAGGTCGCACACAAGCCTTGGCAACTGCAAATCATGTGGTGCACGGGGGTACTGTCTTGCGTGGGGAGGGGCCCTAAAGCTGGTGCCACCAAGAGACTGGTCATCCCCCTTCAGTACAGGGATTTCCTCCTAACTCTTGCTCATGATATTCCCTTGGCTGGGCATTTAGGCCAGAGTAAAACATGGGATAGACTTGTTCCACATTTGCACTGGCCCCATATGTCAGAAGACACAAAGGAGTTTTGTCGCTCCTGTGTCACCTGCCAAGCCAGTGGCAAGACTGGTGGCTCCCCAAAGGCCCCCTTAATCCCGCTGCCAGTGGTTGGGGTACCCTTTAAAAGGGTAGGGGTTGATATTGTTGGCCCCCTTAACCCTCCAACAGCTTCTGGCAATAGATTCATCCTTGTGGTGGTGGACCATGCCACAAGGGATTCAGAAGCTATCCCCTTAAGGACCACTTCAGCACCTGCAGTGGCAAAAGCCCTCCTATGAATCTTTTCCAGGGTCGCTTTCCCTAAGGAAGTTGTATCAGACAGAGGTAGTAACTTCATGTCTGCATACCTCAAGGCAATGTGGAAGGAGTGTGTTGTTACCTACAAGTTCACCACCCCTTATCATCCACAAACTAATGGATTGGTTGAGAGGTTTAATAAAACTCTGGAAGGCATGATCATGGGACTCTCAGAAAAACTCAGAAGGAGATGGGATGTCCTCTTACCATGCCTCCTTTTTGCCTACAGGGAGGTACAGCAAAAAGGAGTGGGCTACAGCCCCTTTGAACTCCTATTTGGTCACCCTGTTAGGGGTCCCTTTTCTCTAGTTAAGGAGGGTTGGGAACAACCTTTAAAACCTCCAAAGCAAGACATTGTGGACTATGTGCTTGGCCTAAGATCTAGAATGTCTGAATACATGAAAAAGGCTACTAAAAACCTTCAGGCTAGCCAAGAGCTCCTAAACCAATGGCATGACCAGAAGGGTGTCCTGACAGAGTACCACCCAGGATTGAAGGTGTGGGTATTGGAGCATGTGGCCCCAAAAGCACTCCAGGACAAATGGAGTGGACCCCATCTCATTGTGGAAAAGTAAGGTGAGGTCACCTATCTGGTAGACCTGGGCACTGCCAGAAGCCCCCTTAGGGCGCTTCATGTCAATCGCCTGAAACCTCACTATGACAGGGCTGACTTAACCCTGCTTGTGGCCACTGATGAGGGGCAGGAGGAAGAGAGTGACCCTCTCCCTGACCTCTCCTCCAACACTGAAGCTGATGGCTTAGTGGAAGGAGTGGTTCTTGCAGACTGCCTTACAGCTGATCAGAAGGAAAATTGTAAAAATCTCCTAGGACAGTTTTCTGAACTCTTCTCAGTCACACCTGGTACAACTACTTGGTGTGAACATACAATTGACACTGAAGACAGTTTACCTGTCAAAAGTAAAATTTACAGGCAGCCTGACCATGTCAGAGATTGCATTAAAACAGAGGTTCAGAAAAGTTAGATCTAAGAGTTATTGAAGCTTCTGATAGCCCCTGGGCCAGCCCAGTGGTGCTTGTCCCCAAACCGCATAGCAAAGATGGAAAGAGAGAAATGCGTTTTTCTGTGGACTATAGGGGTCTTAATACTGTAACCAAAACTGATGCTCACCCTATACACAGGGCAGATGAGCTAATAGATACACTGGCATCTGCCAAGTATGTAAGCACCTTTGATTTGAGTGTAGGGTATTGGCAGATCAAATTGTCAGAGGATGCTAAAGCAAAAACTGCATTTGCTACCATAGGAGGGCATTATCAATTCACTGTTATGCCCTTTGGTTTGAAAAATGCACCTGCCACTTTTCAGAGGCTGGTGAATACAGTCCTCCAAGGTTTGGAAGCTTTCAGTGCAAAATACTTAGATGATATTGCTGTATTTAGCTCCACCTGTGATGACCACCTGGTCCACCTCTGAAAGGTTTTGGAGGCCCTGAAAAAGGCAGGCCTAACTATCAAGGTTTCAAAGTGCCAGGTAGGACAGGGCAGGGGAAAATGGATTATCTGGGCCACCTCATAGGTGGGGAACAGATTGAACCACTACAGGGGAAGATTCAGACCATTATTGTTGGACTTTTTCCTTATGCGGGGTCATCCCTAATCTGTTTGCCTCCTGCCTCCTGTTTTTTCTGACTAGTTTATTTTGGCTTTAGAACACTGAGCACTTTACCACTGCTAAAACAGTGCTTAAGTGCATATGCTCTCTGTGTAAATTGTATGGTTGATTGGTTTATCCATGATTGGCATATTTGATATACTAGTAAGTCCCTAGTAAGGTGCACTAGAGGTGCCCAGGGCCTGTAAATCAAATGCTACTAGTGGGCCTGCAGCACTGGTTGTGCCACCTACATTAGTAGCCCTGTAATCATGCCTCAGACCTGCCACTGCAGTGTCTGTGCGTGCAGTTTTAAACTGCCAATCTTGGCAAGTGTACCCATTTGCCAGGGCTAAACCTTCCCTTTTCTTACATGTAAGGCACCCCTGAGGAAGGCCCTAGGTAGCTCCATGGGCAGGGTGCAGTGTATGTTTAAGGTAGGACATATACTAATATGTTTTATATGTCCTAACAGTGAAATACTGCTAAATTTGGTTTTCACTGTTACAAGGCCTATCCCTCCCACAGAGTAACATGGGGGCTACCTTTAAATATGATTAAAGTGTAGATTCCCTTTGGGAGTGAATAGACATGTGGAGTTTGAGGTCCCTGAGCTCACAATTTAAAAATACATTTTATAGTAAAGTTGATTTTGAGATTATGTTTTTGAAAATGCAACTTTTAGAAATGAGCATTTTCTTCCTTAAACCATTTCTGTGACTCTGCCTGTTTGTGGATACCCTGTCTGGGTCAGTTTGACAGTTGGGCTGGTTGCACCTCTCACTAGACAGTAAAACAAAGAGAGCTGGGGTGTAGTCTTCATTTCCTGATGAACCATCTGTGCTAGGAGGGAGGGGAGGCGTGGTCACTCACACCTGGAAGGGCCGTGTCTGCCCTCACACAATGCATTCTCCAACCCCCCTGGTGTGTGTCTGGGGCCTGGCCTGGGCAAGGCAGGATTTCACAAACAAGAGAGACTTTTCTTTGAAGTAAGCCTACTTCAAAGGTCAAAATGGGAATAAGAAGGGCCCCCAAAACCACAGACTGGAGAACACTTCTGGAAAGCAGAGGAACCTCTGCCTGGAGAAGAGCTAAAGAGCTGAGGAAGTAGAGCTGCCCTGCCTGTGACTGTGCTTTGTGGAGCCCTCCTGCAGTTGCTGCTTCTGCCTGTGCTAGAAGACAAAGACTGGACTTTGTGTTGCCTTCATTCTTGTGAAGAACTCTCCAAGGGCTTGATTTAGAGCTTGCCTCCTGTTGTTTGAAGTCTCAGGGACAGCAAAGACTTCTCTCTGTCAGCACCTGGAGCCTCTGCTGAGACTCCTACTATGCCAAGTGGTGCCCATCCAGTTCCTGGGACCGTGAAAAGAGAATCTGGCAGGCCAAGAGTGAGAAATCCACGCACCGACCACCGTGCGGGGAAAAGATCGATGCGACTCTGATCTGCGGCTGAAAAATCGACGCGCCACCGGCTTCGCAGCTGAAAATTGATGCTCGCCTGCAATGCGACCGGAAGATCGACGCCCCCTGCTGGAGAAACGATGCGCAGCATCGCTGACAGAGGCTTGTGAGATTGCAACCCGGCCTGCATGGTTTTCAGATCATCGTGCGGCAGGATTTCTGATGCAAACATCTCTGGGCGTGGAAAAAAGATGCAAGGCCTGCCCGGACCCGAGAGTGCGAATCAAATCGACGCATCGCTCTCCTGCGGAGAGAAGAAACAACGCACGCCGACTCGACGGAAGCCCTTTTTAAAGCACACTCGCCCGTGCAGGGTTATTTTTGATGCACCCAGGTACATTTCCACGCTAACAGCGTTAGCGTTGTGTTTAAAATTACATGAAGACTCTTTTTGGTTTTTAATTGATAACTTGACTTGTGTATTGTGTATTTTTGTCGTTTTGGTCTTGTTTGTTTAGATAAGTATTTTCTATTTTTCTAAACCTGTGTTGTGTCATTTCGTAGTGTTTTCATGTGTGTGTTGGTATAAATACTTTACACCTAGCACTCTGAAGTTAAGCCTACTGCTGGTGCCCAGCTACCAAGGGGGTGAGCGGGGGTTAGCTGAGGGTGATTCTCTTTTACCCTGACTTGTTTGGACAGGGGGCAACCTGACTGCTAACCAAATACCCAATTTCTAACAATTATGGACCGGGCTCCCCCTACTACACAGAAACAGGTCCGAGTCCTCTTAGATCTCACTGGGTATTACAGGAGGTTCATTAAGAACTATGGCTTCAATGTTGCCCCTCTTAATGTCCTCACCAGTAAGAAAATTCCTAAAAAGGTATTGTGGACAGCCAGCTGTCAGAAAGCTTTTGAGGAGCTAAAGCAGGCTAAGTGCTCTGCACCTGTCTTGAAGAGCCCAAACTACTCCAAAAAATTCATTGTGCAAACATATGCTTCTGAATTAGGGGTAGAGGCTATACTATCACAACGTAACTCAGAGGGCCAGGATCAACCTGTTGCTTTCATTAGCAGGAGGTTGACCCCCAGAGAAAAGCATTGGTCTGCCATAGAGAGAGAGGCCTTTGCTGTGGTCTGGGCCTTGAAGATGCTGAGGGGACTCACTTCATTGTTCAAACAGACCACAAACCTCTATTATGGCTTAAACAAATGAAAGGTGAAAACCTAAAATTGTTGAGGTGGTCCATTTCCCTACAGGGTATGGACTTTACAGTGGAACATAAACCTGGGAGTACCCACTCCAATGCAGATGGACTCTCCAGATATTTCCACTTAGACAATGAAGGCTCATCTGGGCAAGGTTAGTCTTATTGCCCCTTGTTTGGGGGGGTGGTTGTGTAGGACGGTACCATATTTCATGGCATGTTACCCCAAATTTTTACCCATATGTCAGTATGTCTTTGCCTGTCTCACTGGGATCCTGCTGGTTAGGACCCCAGTGCTCATAGTATGGCCTAATGTGTGTGTTATGGATAGTGTTTGACTGTGTCACTGAGGCGCTGCTAACCAGAACCTCAGTGCTTATGCTCTCTCTGCTTTTAAATTTGTCACTATACGCTAGTGATTTCATTTACCAATTTCAATTGGCACACTGGACCCCCCTTATAAGTCCCTAGTATATGGTACCTAGGTACCCAGGGCATTGGGGTTCCAGGACATCCTTATAGGCTGCAGCATTTCTTTTGGCACCCATAAGGAGCTCAGACAAACCCTTCCACAGGCATGCCATTGCAGCCTGTGTGAAATAGTGCACACACTATTTCACAGCCATTTTCACTGCACTTAAGTAACTTATAAGTCACCTATATATCTAACCTTCACTTGCTGAAGGTTAGGTGCAAAGTTACTAAGAGTGAGGGCACCCTTGCACTAGCAAAGGTGCCCCCACATAGTTCAGGGCCAACTCCCGGGACGTTGTGAGTGCAGGGACGCCATTAAACGCATGCACTACATATAGGTCAATACCTATATGTAGCTTCACAATGGTAACTCCGAATATGGCCATGTAAAGTGTCTAAGATCATGGATTTGTCTCCCCATTCCAAATCTGGTATTGGGGAGCCAATTCTATGCATCCTGGAGGCTCCACCATGAACCACCAGTACTGCCAAACCAGCTCTCTGAGGCTTGCAATGCAGCTACAGCTGCTGCCACCTCACAGACAGGGTTTTGCCCTCCTAGGGTCTGAGCAGCTCAGTCCCAGGAAGGCAGAATAAAGCATTTCCTTTCGGAGGAGGGTGTTACACCCTCTCCCTTTGGAAATAGGTGTAACAGGCTGGGTAGGGGAAGCCTCCCCCAGCCTCTGGAAATGCTTTGAAGGGCACAGATGGTGCCCTCCTTGCATAAGCCAGTCTGCACGGGGTCAGAGACTCCCACTCCCTACTCTGGTGCAGAACTGGACAAAGGAATGGGGAGTGACCACTCCCCTGTCCATCACCACCACAGGGGTGGTGCCCAGAGCTCCTCCAGTGTGTCCCAGACCTCCGCCATCTTGTTTTCCAAGGTGTGAGGACACTCTGGAGGCCTCTGAGCGGCCAATGCCAGCAGGTGATGTCAGAGACCCCTACCGATAGGTCCATACCTGATAAGGTAGCCAATTCCCCCCCTCAGAGCTATTTAGGGTCACTCCTGTGGGTTTCTCTTCAGATTCTGCTTGCAAGTTTCCATCAGGAATCCTCTGCAACTACTACTTCATCCTCTGACATCGGATCAACGGCAGACTGCTCCAGGAACCGCTGTAACAGCAACAAAGTATCCAGAAGGGCTACTTTTCCTCTGCAACTTCAGCTCCAGCCAGAAATTGCCACAGTTTCCATGGTGTGCACGCCATGGGGACTCCCTGTCTTCACCCTGCACCTGAAGGACCGAAGAAATCTCCTGTGAAGTGACGGAGTAACTTCCCTGCTCACGCAGGCACCTTGTAAGTCGACGACCGGTTCTCTTGGGCTCTCTCCTGGCGACGAGCGTGATCCTTGGAAAACAGAGGGTGGACCCCATTGACACAGGCTGTCCTGAGGTCCTGCTGTCCCAGTTTGGAGGAGGTAAGACCTGCCTTCCCTGAGAGCGACAGTAATCCTGTGCACCACGTCTTCTTCACCTCCTGAGTCCTCTGTGCACTATTTGCAAAATTCCTTCATGCACAGCCTGGCCAAGGTTTCCAGCAATCTATTCTATGATGCTCAACTTGCTGAGTTGTTCTCCGGCGGCACCTTCCTTTATAGTACAGCACCAACTGCATTTTTCACCTTCTTTGTCCCCAAGTCATGGGACTCCTGTGGGTGCTATCTGGTGTTCTGAGGGCTCCCTACAGTGCTGAGAGCCCCCTCTTCCTCCTCACATACAGTTGAGGCCCCCAGGTCCCTCCTGGGTCGAGATAGCACCATTTTGATGCAAAACGCGACTTTGCTGGAACCAAGTCTTGTTGGATAAATCCAGTGCCAAAACTCGCCTGCATCCAACTTCTCTTCATGGGACATCCAGTGCATCATGCAGGAAACCGCTGACATCTTCCTTGGGTGCATTTCTGCAGTGTTTGTCCAACTAGGGACTCCTATTTTGCATCCCGCTTCTGGGTTGGCAGGGGCTCCTGTCCTTCCTGGAACTTCTTTCGACTTCTGGACTTGGTCTGCTTCCTTTCCAGGTCTTCAAGTCCAGGAATCCACCATTTGTTGTTTGCAGTCTTGCTTGGTTCTGGCAATAACTCTAATCACGACTTGTAGTGTGTCCTAAGGAAACTTGCAATACTTTACTCCTGCAGTTCTGGGGTGGGGTAATTTACTTACCTTTACTGTATTCTTACTCTCCCAGCGATTCTCTACACACTACACTTGTCTAGGGGGGAATTTGTGATTTGCATTCCACTTTCTTAGTATATGGTTTGTGTTGCCCCTAGACCTATGTTCTCCCATTGCATTCTCTAGCATTTCCCCTTTGTTTGAGCTATTCTATGTCTAATTACTTACCTTATTTTGGTGTCTAGTGCATATATTGTGTATAAAACTTGCCTCCAGAAGGAGTATTGCTCTAAGATATTTTTGGTACTGTGTCACCCAAATAAACTACCTTTATTTTTGGTAACACTGAGTATTGTCTTTACTTGTGTATAAGTACTGTGTAACTATAAGTGGTATTGCAGGAGCTTTGCATGTCTCCTAGTTCAGCCTAAGCTGCTCTGCTACAGCTACCTCTATCAGCCTAAGCTACCAGAACACTACCACATTTCACTAATAATGGATAACTGGACCTGGTGTAAGGTGTAAGTACCCAAGGTACCCACTACAAACCAGGCCAGCCTCCTACAGTGACACAATGCCAAAAATACCTTAGAGACTATACTCCCTTAGGAGGTAAGTAATATATACAGTATATATACTAGAATGCAGAAATAGCTGTAAAAACAGTTTGAAATCAGTGCAAATAGTGAAAATCACAATAGGCTGCAATGGGCCTAGGGGCAACACTGACCATATACTAAAATAGTAGAATGTGAAAGTCGGTTTCCCACCTAGGCAAGTGTAGTGTGTAGAGGGGCGCTGGGAGTGTAAGAAAACACCAAAGGTACGTAATAGAACCCACCCCAGAGCCCAGGAAAACAGGAGTGAATCACAGTAAGGTTCCTAGAACACACAAGAAGTCATGATAGAAGATTATGCAAGAACCAGAAGAGACTGCAAGACACCAACGATGGATTCCTGGACCTGAAGAACTGTGGAAGAAGTGGACCAAGTCCAAGAAGCACTAGAGAGTCCAGGGAGAACAGGAGCCCCTGCTAACCCAGATGAAGGTGCAAAAAAAGAACCACCAGTGAGGAAGAGCAGTCAGTACTGCACCCAAGAAAACGGATGTGGGTTCCTAGTTGGTGCAGATGATGTCCCAAGTCGGATGGAAGATTACAGTCTGGCTTGCAACGCTGGATTGCGCCAACAAGCCTTGGGACACTCAAAGCTCGCAGTTAGCAGAAAATGGCGCTGTCCGGGACCAGGAGGGTCATAGTGGCCTCTACCCAGGAGGAAGAGACAGAGGTGGCTCTCAGCAACTCAGAGAGCCCTCAGAAGACCAGGCAGCGTGCACAAGAGTCCCACAGCATGGGTACAAAGAAGGTGGAAATGGAGGCCCACACATAACGACACAAAGGGATCCCAGGCCGCGAGAACCACTCAGGAAGCTGTGCATCCCAGGAAGGAGTGCTGGGGGCTGGAGCTGTGCTGTGCATGAAGAACTTCTTAAAAGGTTGCACACAAGCCGTGGCAACTGAAAATCACGCAGTGTACGGGGGTACTATCTTGCGAGGGGAGGCAAGCTCTCACCTCCACCAAAGTTGGACAGCTGGACCTTAGGACCATCAGGACAACTTCTGTCCACCACCAGTGTTGCTGGATCCACACACTTCGCCGGGAGACTGGGCCCACGTCACTGGTCATCCCTACAGAGGGGTGCCTGCTGAAGCAGGGAAGTGACTCCTTCATTTCACTGGAGATTCCTTCGTTCCTCTGGTGCAGGCTGAAGACAGGCAGCCCTCAAAGGATGCACAACCTGGAAAGAGTTGCAGTTGCTGGCAGGAGCTAAAGATACAATGTTGCAGAAGTTGTCTTTGCTTCTTTGTTGCAGTTTGTAGAGTTCCCAGATGGTCCAGATGCAGTTTTGTCTGTAGAAGGTGAAGTAAAGGATGCAGAGGATTGCTGCTGGAGTCTTGCAATCCGAATCTGAGGAAACACCAAGAGGAGAGACCCTAACTAGCCCTGAAAGGGGGATTGGTCAGCTGCACAGGTAAGCACCTATCAGGGGAGGGCTCTGATGTCACCTGCTGGTACTGGCCACTCAGATGCTCCCAAAGTGCCCCACCACCTTGTAATCCAAGATGGCAAAACCCAGGGACACTATGGAGGAGTTCTGGGCACCACCCCTGGGGTAGTGATGGACAGCGGAGTGGTCACTCCCCTTTCCCTTGTCCAGTTTCATGCCAGAGCAGGTACTGGGGGTCCATGAACCGGTGTAGACAGGATTATGCAAGGAGGGCACCATCTGTGCCTTTAAAAGCATTTCCAGAGGCTCTGGGACGTTACTCCCCCCATGCCTGTAACACCTATTTCCAAAGGGAGAGGGTGTAACACCCCTCTTCCAAAGGAAATGCTTTGTTCTGCCTTCCTGGGCTTGAGCTGCTCAAGCAACAGGAGTGCAGAAACCTGTCTGTGAGGTGGCAGCAGCTGGGGCTGCCAGGAAAACCTCAGAAGGCTGGTATGGCAGTACTGGGGGTCCACTGTGGAACCCCCACAGTGCATGGAATTGTAAAACCAATACTAGAATCAGTATTGGGGTACAATGCCCAGATGTTATACACCTTACATGGCCATATTAGGAGTTACCATTGTGAAGCTGGACATAGGTATTGACCTATGTCCAGTGCGCGCGTAAAATGGCGTCCCCGCGCTTGCGAAGTACTAGAGAATAGTCTTGGACGATGTGGGGCACCTCTGCTAGTGCAGGGGTTCCTTCACACATAGGTACTTTGCACCCAGCCATTAGGGTTGGAAGGTGTGACAGCCACACGGAGGAAGCTGTTGTGCTTGGTTCTTTATTTCTCCAATAGTAACAAGTATTGCTATCATAGCCCCCAGCTACATCAAGATACAGCTTCCTCTCTTCAAGTCTCCTTCCTTCTCCTCCCCATCTGGAACCTCCCTACTCCTAACATTCTTCCCTCATCAACATTCCACTCTACAAGTGAACATAACCCTACACATCTTCCCCCTTATAAATTACAACAAATTGTTGATACAAAACTATAGTTATATCAAAACATTATTAACCATATAATGACCATACAAACTATGTACAGAAATGTTATTGGAGAATATATACAGTAATGTTCCTAATAAGTATGAATATAAGCACACAATTCCTACCCTCGTTTAACTATGCACAGGTTTCCTACACTCCATTCCCTACCATATTCTAGTTTCACCACTGAATTTCACACTGATACTACCTTCTGTGGCGTATGAAATTTGCTCTCGCCCTTCCTTAGAACTCCTACTTTCTTAACCGCAACCAAATCCCCACACTTCACATTGGTAAACCTCACCTTTTTCCATCTGTCGTAATTCATTCTATTTTTCCTTTGAAAATACATAACTCTCGCCTGTAATTTTGCCTGATCAACTCCTACTTGTTTTTTTTTTCATTTAACCACCAAGGAGATTCCTTCGTTCCATGTTCCCTCCCTTTAAGGACAATGAAAGGTGACACACCTGTTACTGAATGAGGTGTCATCCTATGCGCCCACATCATTTTGCACAATTCTTGTTTCCAATTCAAACCATTCGCTAGTGACATCTGAATGTTCTCCATGATAATTCTATTTACTCTCTCCACTAATCCATTTGCTTGAGGCTGAAACAGTGCTACTTTCTCATGTTTCACCTTGAATTCATTGAGAAATTCTGTCATAGCTGCAGAAACCAATTGCACACCGTTATCTGTGACTAAAACTTTTGGAATCCCTTCCTCTAAAAATGATTCTCTCAAAAATGCAATAACTTTGTTGGTAGTTACCTGTTTGACGCTTTCGATTACTAACCACTTGCTATATGAGTCCACTAAGACCATGATAAAACGATTACCCCTTCCTAATCTCTCAACTGGCACCACCAAATCAAAAGCTATCTTTTCCCATGGTGCCTTAGTAAACTGCACATGACCTAAAGGTGGTTCTCTAACTGTTTTAGTCTTGTCACTATTCCTGCAAGCCTGGCACTCTCCTACCGCCTTTTCAACATCCCTGTCAATGCCAGGCCACCAATACGATTGTCGTGACCTTCTCTTTGTCAGACTTTTCCCCAAATGTCCCTCATGAACGATCCTTACCAATCTTCCTCTCAATTTCACCGGAGGAACAATTCTATTTCTTCTTAGAATTCTTCCACCTTCCACACTCAATTCATCTCTTACCTTCAAAAATGTTCTCAAACTATCCTTCTCCAGATCAGAATTCTCTCCCATTATGAATCTTTTCAACTCATCATATTCTTGGTCATTTCTTATAGCTTCGTCCCATTCATCTTTCCCAAGAGCCAGTTCGCCATCACTTTGGAATGTTTCAAGTTGCATATTGCACATTTCATCCACACTCTCATCCACATTTTCTTCCAGAGGCAACCGTGATAGGCAATCTGCAATTATATTCTTCCTTCCCTTCACATATTCCACCACAAAATTGAAATCTATGACAGACACCAGCCATCTAGAAATGCGAGGAGTTAGACCTCCTTCTACCCTCGTCCACATTTGAAGATCTGCAATAAAGGCTTATAATCAGTTCTCAAAACGAAAGGTAAACCCCACAAGTAATACCTGAAGTGGTTTACGCCCCAACAGCAAGCTAACGCTTCCTTCTCTACGGCAGAATAAGATCGTTCTGCCCCCTGCAATCGGCGCAAAGCAAAACTGATGATTCTTTCTTCACCATCCACCACCTGGATGAGTACCGCACTCAGTCCTACATTACTGGCATCAGTTAGTACAATGGTTTTTCTAGTAACTTCAAAATGCCCAAGAGTCGGAGCACTTGCAATAGATTTCTTAATTTGTTCAAATGCCCTCTCACATTCAGCATTCCATTCAAATATTGCTCCTTTCTTTAATAATACCCTCATAGGCTCCACAAGTTCTGTAAAATTGCACACAAATTTCGAACAGTATTCAGCTAGCCCTAAGAATGACCTCAACTGATCTTTGTTGGTGGGATTCGGCGCTTCATTAATCGCTCTTATGATACTTTTCTTTGGCTTAATGCCTTCAGCCGATATCTCATGCCCTAAATAACTCACACAATCTTTTCTCAACTGACACTTTTCCTTCTTCGCAGTTAACCCATGGTCTTCAATTTTCTTCAACACTTTCTGTAATAATTTATCATCAGCTTCAAATGAATTACCCATTACAGTAATATCATCCTGAAAACATAGGACATTACTCAAGTCTTTAAAAATGTTTTGCATTATTCGCTGGAATACGGCTGAAGCCGATGCTAATCTAAAAGGCATCCTACAATACCCATACGCCCCTTGAGGCGTCACAAAAGAAGTTAAATGTAGAGATTCTGGATGTAAATTGACCTGATGATAGGCTGCAGACATATCTAATACACTAAACACTTTTCCACCACTCATCATACTCAACATTTCTGTAATATTTGGTAAAGGTTGTCTGTCCACCCAAATATTTCTGTTAAGATCTCTCAAATCTATGCATAAACGGATTTTGTCCCCTTCCTTGGGTGCCATAACTACTGGTGCCAACCATTCAGATGATTCGATGGGTTCAATTATTTTCTGTTGAAGCAACCTGTCAAGTTCCCGTTGTAATGGCTCCCTCATCATAAATGGCACCTGTCTTACTTTGTGCACTTCTGGCACTGCATTGTTTTTCAAAATTATACGATGCGTCAATCCTTTTAATTTTCCCAGTTTGTCCATGAAGACTTTTGAGAATTTAGTCATCAGTTCTTCACACCATTGTTCCTTTGAGACTGAGTTTTCTATATCTGCTGTTTGTTCCATTATAGTTACTGGATTCGTAGCATTCGGGTCAAGCGTTATATTCAAGTCCTTCTGATGCCTCCATCCTAGGAGGTTTGATCCTCCATTTGTAACGTAGACTTTCCTATGGACACCATTCCCATTCAACGAAATGTCCATCCATTGCACACCTACTATCTCTATTTTCCTACCCCATACCCGACGGCCCTCACATCCGTTTTCAACAAATCTTTAAAAAAAAAAATCCAAATGTATCTTCAAAGGTTTCTTTCGATATCAATGTAAATACGCTTCCAGAATCTACCAACACCTTTACATCTGCGGAATCTTTTGACACAAGACAATGAGGTTTTTCCAACTTGCTCGAACTCTCTCTTTTCCACTTTTTCATGCACGTAGGTTCCGTAATTAATTGGTTGGACTGAGCATCTCCATTGATGGCTAATACAATTCCTTGATGTTCTTCTTCCATATTATCCACAGATTTTACGATACTGCTCATTACTTTTCCTTTAGATCTACACACTTTGGCCATATGACCTTTTTTTCCACATATCCTACATACTAGAGTTTGAGCTGTGCACATAGGACTAGAAGCTATATGCCCTGGACACCTACACCTGAAGCACAAAATATCCATACTTCTTTTCACTCCAAATTTTCCCCATATTTTCCGGTACCCATTCTTGTTTTTTTGTCTTAACTTCCTTTACTTCTACGGTTGAGTCAGTATTGGTATCTTTTATGCAAGTGTTAGTTTTTTCAATCTCCCTCATCCAGGTAGCTGTATGTTCCATGCTCCTGGCTATTTGTATGCACTCCTCCAGCACTGGATCCATGGATAATAATTTTTCTTTTACTTTCTTATTGTTTGTACAGCGTACTATTTGATCACGAATTAAGGAATCACATAGATCACGGAAATCACATGTGAAAGCCAAGCATCTCAAGGTTGCCACATATGACATGATATCCTCATCCTGACCTTGGACACGGGAAAATAATTTATGACGTTCAAAAGCAATATTTAATTTAGGAGTAAAATGTTTCTCTAACATTTGTAACGACATTTCATAAGCATTCGAGGGTTGACCATCACCAGTACCCATGGGTATTTCAGGTAAGTCATCATAAATTCTTCTCCTTTCCGCTCCTAGATTATGAAGTAATATTGCAATATTGCTTCTTTTCTTATAGGAGTATGCCTATCACCTGCTATGGCTAGTAAATAAGTAGAGAATATATTCTTCAATTTTTTCCACGCTTTAGATGGTTCACCAGGTACTGGCAAAAAACAAGACGGTGAGGACACGTTTAGTTCAGCCATCTTGGAGGAAGAAAATGGAAAACAACAAACTACAAAAATGTACTAAAAGAACAATCTAAATTAAGAAATTAAAATAACAATTTAAAACAGCTTGTTAAAATGACAACAATTCTATGGAAGTGCTTTAATAGTCATTGAAGATATAATTCCTCTCTTCAACCAGAATCTTATTTGCTAAACAGCTTCTCCAATTTCTTTTCTTTTTTTTCTCTATATCTCTTCCTCTTCTTGCTGTAGTCCTACTACTCTTTTATGCATCCAGCAACAGGAAGTCAGACAACAGGAAGTCAGGCACAAGCACAGGAAATCAGGTTGCCAAGCCAACACGATCGTTAGTCAGGCTCTCCTTTGGTTCAGGAATGATTTCGGTAAGTGCCCATCAGAATTTAGTTCTTTAATCTTCTTTGTACCCTGGTTACAGTATGCGTGACAGGCGCTTGTTATATATCTCAATTGAAAGACGCGCGGTACGCGCTTGAAGAAACCACCAGCGTGCGAGGCTGTTAATGCGCTTGAACCCGCGGTACAGCGCATACAGCGCGCACCCATCCAAAACTGTGGCACGCGGCTCCAGATTACTTTTAAAATCTCCACACGTGTGTTGACAACGCGTAGCAATGGAGCACAGCCGCTGATTGCTTCTGAACACCTCCACACGTGCGTTGACAACAGTAGTAGCGCGTGGAGGTTGATTAGTTTTTAAATCCTCCACACGCACGTCGCCGGCGCCCATTGCTCCCTTCCAGTAAAACAAATATAAAATTACTTGCCGCTTGTCCCTTTTTCCGCTCGTGGAGTATAATTTCAGTTTCCTTGGCTTGTTTTCTTAGTTGATATTTGACTCGTAATCTAATTTTTTCAGTTCGATTTCTTCATTAATTACCAGGGATTGGGAGTTATGACATAACACTCTGCCCCCTGCGCAGAGGATCCTCGTCGCCAGTTTTGTAACAGCCACACAGAGGAAGTTGTTGTGGACTTATAGGGGGGCACCAGTATGTCCAGTGCGCGCGTAAAATGGCATCCCCGCGCTTGCGAAGTACTAGAGAATAGTCTTGGACGATGTGGGGCACCTCTGCTAGTGCAGGGGTTCCTTCACACATAGGTACTTTGCACCCAGCCATTAGGGTTGAAAGGTGTGACAGCCACACGGAGGAAGTTGTTGTGCTTGGTTCTTTATTTCTCCAATAGTAACAAGTATTGCTATCATAGCCCCCAGCTACATCAAGATACAGCTTCCTCTCTTCAAGTCTCCTTCCTTCTCCTCCCCATCTGGAACCTCCCTACTCCTAACATTCTTCCCTCATCAACATTCCACTCTACAAGTGAACATAACCCTACAGAATGCCTTGATATATAGGTAACATAAGTGACCTGGGTCAGTGTAAATGGCTGTGAAATGGTGCATGCACCATTTCACACAGGCTGCAATGGCAGTCCTGTAGAAGCCTTTGCATGGGCTCCCCCATGGGTGGCAGAAGTAATGCTGCAGCCCATGGGAATTCCCTGGAACCCCAATGCCCTGGGTGTCTAAGTACCATATACTAGGGACTTATAGGGGGGCACCAGTATGACAACTTGGGATGAAATACTGGGTTACCAGTATGTAGTGACAAATTTGAGAGGAAAGAGAGCATAAGTACTGGGGTCTTGGTTAGCGGGATCCCAATGACACAGTCAAAGACACTGACATCCGGCAGAAATTGGGGGCAACATGGCAAAAAGAGGGTACTTTCCTAACCCTCCCAAATGCAGATTTACCACCAATGCATTTTTAAAAAAGACTGAAGCAGGACCGGCCTTATCGCTGGTGTTGCCGTGTTTGACAGTTTTTTTGGTGCCCCCCAATGACCACCTTCTCCACGGATTCCCTCACTATCGCCCTCAAACATTGTCCCTGATCTCTCCATAGCCTCTCTCTCACATGCATTTCATTTGGCTTATAGTGTTACTCATACTAGTGTAAGCTGCCAGAGCACTTTACATCACACCCATTACACATAGACAATGACTGATAAATGTGTAAATCAGTCTACAGGAAATGTTACATAAGACAATGAGGATTACAAGGTGTAGGAATCATTTGTCATCCATACTCGTAGGCAGTATATTTTAAGAGTGTTTTGTTTGGATAAGCACAAAATCAAGGTTTAAGATGTATCACAGTGGTAGGGGCTGGCTTCACTAGTATGAATGTATTTCTACTCAAACTAATTCTTTCAAGCAACATTAGGATGATGAAAGACTAGGGAAAACCACAACATTCTAACCTTTACCATGCAGTTTGCATGCAGTTCTTTGAAGACAGTTTATAGGTCCCTGTGCTATATGAGGATTGTAACTTTCAATCTGCAAGCGACAAAACATTTTCTGTGACAAAAGCAGTAACCCCCTGAGCTATCAACATAAAATATAATTCTGTTATCTGCATGGTATATGCTCTTTCAAGAGACATATTAACCCTCTGTGCTTCTTTAGGATGAATCAAATCCACCACTAGATCATACTTTGCTCTTTCTCAAGCCGATAATTCATCACCAGAATTATCTTGAAATTTCTATTGTTGCCTTAAAACTGCTGGACATACAGGAAACTCTGTATCAGATACTTTTAAGCCCATAAGTTATTTCTAAATATAGCATCTCCCAGAGCTCAGCACCTGGTGCGACTGCACCAGTCAGACCACCCTGAAGCTGCTGAAACTTAGAACTTAGGGCCAGATTTATACTTTTTAATGTAAAACTACGTAAGCACAGTTTTGTGTGAAAAAGTATAGCGCCGGCTAGCGACATTCCAAGACGCCGGCTGGACTCCATATTTTATGGAATGGCGCTAGCCGGCGCTAATGCCAGGTTAGCGCCCTTGGAAAGGATGCTAATAGGGCAAGGGAGGCATAGGGGAAACCGAGGCTTGTGCGCTGAATTATGCCACTACTCTGTTTAGAGGCAGAAAAATTGCCTCTAAGCAGTGTAGCGCCATTTTCTAGCACACAACCCTCATGGACCTGGTCCTGTCTTAGTTAAGATAGGAGCCATGCCCACCACCCCAATGGCCATGCCCAGTGGATGAATGTCCCTTGGGCATGGCCATAGGGACCAGTGCCTTGCAGGGGGCTCCAAGTCAGGACCCCCAAGCGGGGTAAAATAAAAAAAAGAGATACTAACCAGGACTTACCTGGGATGGGTCCCCCATCCTGTGGTGTCCCTCTGGTGTGGGTGGGGGTGTCCCTGGGGCCAGGGAAGGGCACCTGTGGGGACTTTCCATGGTCTCTGACCATGGAAATATGCATAGAGATCCCCTTACGGCTGCCCAGACCCAGGCGTTAAATAATGGCGCTAAGCAAGCTTAGCGCTGTTGTTTAAGGCCCCCATCCCCCCGTGATGGATTTTAGCACAGGGAGATAAATATGGCGCAAAGGCCATATCGTCCTTTTCTGGACAGGAACGCCTACCTTGCATCTCATGAAGCAAGGTAGGTTTTCACGTCTAGAAAACAACGTGAACTCCATAACTTTGGCGCTAGACATGTCTACGCCAAAGTATAAATATGGAGTTAGGTTTGCTCTGAATTAGCGTAAAAAAATGACGCTAATTCAACGCAAACTGAGTATAAATATGGACCTCATTGTCAGTGTTGGTAGAAAAGTTACACAGAAGGTATGGTAGTGTGTTGGCAGTACGAATACACCAATTTAGGTGGGCAGGTCGAAGTATGAATTTGGATATTTATGTTGTCATTCTAACTTTGTGGGAATTCTCATTAGTGCATAATGAGAATTAGCACACACAATATTTTTACCTGCAAAATTTTAAGCATGTGTTTTTTATGTGGGTAACACAATATCATTTTAGCACCAGTGAAAAATATGTATGCAATAATCATCAGTGAAAAGATTCAAGTGATAAATCCATTGAATTATAAGATTGAAGATAACATCAGAATGACTCTGTCACCCTAAAGTAGATGGGAAATTAGCAATTACTCCATAACGTCATCAAAAAATTTTTAAATGTATGGAAAATTCACAATGAATGTATGAGAACAGTTGTAAACAAGTGGAAGTCCAAAATAAAATAGAAAATTGTTTAACAGTTTTGTTACCTGTAGCAAATGTAGTTGCTAGTTGAGAGGAGTGGAAGGCCCACTAAGGCAACAACCAGAATCCTTGTCAAGGTAACCCACAAAAGTCACTAATTTAACCTGTGCTTAACCCTCTGGTAGCGTGGCACAAAGCAGTGAGGCTTAACTTGGAGGCAATGTGTAAAGTATTCATGCAGCACAGAAACAGTAATAAAGTGAAAAGACAACACCAGAAAAATCCCAAACTAATTAAGAGAAATGGAGTCAATATTAATAGATAAAAAGATACCAGAGTAACAAAATCCAATCATTAGATCTGGATATATTGAGCTTAAATGTTTTTAGTACAAATAGCGTCATGAGGCAGAAAGCGCTACTTGCAGTTGCATATTAGGCCAGCAGAAAGGCACAAATTCAGGCTAACTGCAATAGAGTGTTACCTTCTCAAGTCCAGTGCAGAGTTCCATTCGCATTGGATAAGGCCACAAGGAGGAGGGCGCTTTTGGCACGAGGAGAAGGTCAACCGTCATGGATGATCGTCGCCGTCAGAGCAAAGTGCAGGTCTTGTGTTGCTTGTAAACATGGATAGTCACTGTTCCCACGATAAACAGGTATCTTTGGAATTTCACATTGACGGTTGTCGACAGCAACAGGTATTTGGTGCGAATGGGCCCATTTGTGTTGGGAGGAGCCCTAAATTCAGGATATTTACATTTCTCTTATGGAGGATCTCTCACTGTACCTGTAGGGCACCTCTCGGAGATCAGGACTCACTCCAGCAGAGGGCAAAAGGATAGCTCAGGCAGGTCCAATTGCAGATGGTCAGCAGGTAGTTGCCGGGAGGTCTCTGGAAGTGTGCCTTGTCCCTGTAGCTCACACAGAAGGTCGGCCAACTGATCCTTGTAGTCATTCTGGGTAGCCTGGGATCAAGGCAAGCAGGTCCAATCTTCCTGCTTCAGAGAGCAAGACTGCCCTTCAAGCAGCAAGGCAGCCCTTGCGGCAGCAGGAAAGTCCTTCTTCTGAATCTTGCACAAGTTCAGACATGTTCTGAGGAGAGGTTCTGTAGGTTCTAATTTGATCCCTGCTGCTAGCCTTTGTGTGAGAGGTTTCCCTTTACCTACCCCCAAAACTAGTTCTTGTTAGTTCTTCTCCTTCCCTTGGTCCTAGCACCAAACTATCTAGGGGGGCAAAGGCTAGGGCAGGCCAGGCGTCAGGTTCCTTCGTGTGTGCTATGGGCAAAGTCCTTTAAAATGTAATCAGGGGTGGGTACAGCTCCTTATAGCCATCCTTCCAGAAAGACCCTCTCCCAGCTACACCTTTGTCCCATTGTTCACTGTCTGGGCCCAACACACCTTCTTGATGGAGGAACCATTAACAGGCCCAGTAGATGGAAGCTCCTAGAAAAACCTCAGAAATGTTGGGAAGGAAAATGACAATGTTCCAAAAGTGACATTATCAAAATTGTAATCTAAAATCCAGCTTGACCATTAAAGATGATTTTAAATTACAATTCATTTGAGTGAAAACTGTATTCTTCTATCTGCTCCTAATCTGAAGTTAGCACATATTAATTGAAATAACATAACTCATTGTTAGGCCTTACAATAGTAAAAAAACAACTTTTTCACTGTGAGGACGTGTAAAACTTAAACACACCTGTCCTACTTTTAAAATACCATGCACCCTGCCCCATGAGCTTTTAGGGCCTATCTTAGAAGTGATGGTTAAGTTTAAATAAGGAAAGTTTAAGCCAGGCAAAAGGTTTCTTTTGCAATGTGGAAATGGCAGTTTACAACTTTACTACAGGCTCCAGTGGCAGGCCTGAGACTTGTTTTGAAAAGGATACTTTAGCAGGTAGCACAATGAATCTTGCTGCCCCCTAGTAATTTAATTTACAGGCCCTGGGTACATGGAGTATCATTTTCTAGGGACGTCCAAGAAAATTAAAGGTACCAATCAGATGTTTGCCAATTGTACAATGTAGTAGGGAGAGAGCACAATCACTTTATCACTGATTAGCAGGGAAAAAGTTCACAGTCAATGCAGAACAATTGGCTTCAGTAACAGAAGGCAAAAAAGGGCAAAAAAAGATCAAACATCAACCCATTACACAGGTATAATGTAACCAAGCAAAGACACCTGAAGCCATAATGTACTCATTCAACAGAAAGGTTCTATCAATTATGATAGAAAACCAATAGCATTTCTTGCAAATACTCACAACTATCAGCAGGAATGAAGCTGCCCAAGCAGTTTCCTGGCTCTATGCTAGATTAATTTACTCATAGACTATGTCTTGATACTGAAGGAAGAGGATCAGGTGGCATAATAACAAAGGAAAATACTTGTTTGTATGTGGAGATGTTGGCCCAAACTTGCCCAGACAAGTTTCAAATAATTTAACATAGCCAGGTCCAATGAATTGACTTGGTCTTTTCTCAATCATGCCTGCCATTGGTGAGGTGCTAGAGCCTAAAACAGATGTATAGACTGCTATACCACCACTACTAAATTTACCTACTGTAATAAATGCCTGTGCCCCGGCTGATTCCATTACACACAGGCCATGTTACACAGCCCACCAGTTTAAAAATATTAACCCAGGTAATGGGCACACTGATAAATATGGTATAATATTCCAAACAGATTCACAGACAGTCAATGCATTCAAAGTAATACGTGTTTCAACTGCAGCATTCTCAAATGCGATCGGAGGGATTCACTTCAACCCATCCCACTGATCCTGCCAAATTCCAGTGAGCAAGTACACGGAACCTTAAACATTCAGATTACAGGTGATGTTGACCTCTTCTTAAATGTTTACTGTTTTATATTTCCGAGTTCATGACATGTGCCATTGTGGCACTATTCCATGATTATGTCAAAAACATCAATCTTATATAGAGTAAAGACCCATTCCCCACTCAGAACCTGCTCTCTTACTATGTTTGACAACACATCTCCTTGCTGTCCATACCTTTCTACATTCAATCCCATATTATATCATGCTCTGTAACATTGTGTGCACTATATGTATCTCTGTGCCATAATCATGTTCCTAATGCTGTGACTTTTACATCAATCCATTTGTATACCACATAGCAGAAACATCATTGATGGATGTAAGTGATAGGCTGTGTGCAACTAAGTGATTTGACCGCCCACCCCCAAGTGCAATGCTCTTGGACTCACTACATTTATACCAACAAACAAGAGGAGCTACCAATGCACATACAAATGAAAAAAATATACACTATTGATAGTGATGTCATTCATAATGACAATGTTAAGGTGAAATGTAATGTCATTACTAATGTCACTGCTATGGGTGAGTTATTGGGCATTGCATTTGGGTGCACATTATAGATAGAATGGCCTGAGTGCAAGTTATTGTTTGCTCAGCTAATCATTACCTAGCTAATTTAAGGGGTATTTCAGTTTTATCGAGTACCTATAGTTTGACATTAACTGTGTTTTTCAGCTAACATAAACACAAGCACCTAACCATCCTGCGTAAGGCTGAAGGGTAGGTGTGAGGCACAGGGCAAGAACTCTGGACAGAATCTACACCGCACCCTTCATGGGTGGCCTTGTGCGACAGAGGTAGGGCACAGAGCCTGCGGGAGAGTAAGCCCACTAACTCATCCTCAGTAAGTGCAGAGTATAAGTGAAGAGCAGGGAAATCCACCATGTGCAGGCATTTTTCCTTGTTGCACATATCTATGAACAGCAGGGTTGATCACAGATACTGAAGGATAAGGTCTCGGGCAAGCTTCAATGTGCAAGCTTCAGGCAAGCTTTGCAAGTATGGAGTCGGAGTGCAGATCCTTCAATAGGGTACCATGGGCCAGTCAAGTTTGCCCTGGATTTGTGGTACCAGGCCAGAGAAGGTTGCAGGTGCCACAGATTACAAAATGGTCCAGTGGCATCACAGGTGCTGCAGAAGATCCATGATCCCACCAAATAATTCACTTTTTTCAAATTTAACTACAAAGAAACTTCTATAGAACTATCTCGCATAGGCCTAGCGTCAGGGTGCGCTCGTAATCCCCCATTATGTGCCTTCTTTTTTCCCGCTATGGGGACCAAGTACCCATGTCCTGTGATATTCCTACTCAGTGTTGCAGCTAGCCAATCAATTGATCCAGCTTTCACTGATCTGCTTTCAAATTTGTGGTATCAAGATGGAAAATTGGAGGAAAACTACTTCAGCTAATCAAATTTGAGTATTTTTTTTAATTCTTGGAGCTGAAGAGGTCTGCGGTCTTGTACGGCAGATCTCTGTGAGTTATTGGCCCACTGATCTCAAGTTTTATCTCTTCATGCCCAACCGAAGCACCTATTATTGACACTAATTTCTTGAACACTACTGAATGGATTTAGACCATACCAAGGCACATTCCATGAGTTAAGATCTGCCTTCTTACCAAATGTTAGGTAATTTTATTTAGTAATTTTTCTCTGTAAAAGAGCAAAGAATGAAATGGGAATTAAAATAGGAAAAGGGTATTTTGGGACCACCCCTGTATCCTGAACCTCCCCCCCCCCTCCACACACACACACCCATCTTTTATCAGATCTGCATGGAACTTGTCATAAAAGACCAAAAATGAAGGTACTTGTGTACTTTTTGGGGAAGTTTCAGGTATATTCGTCAACAGAGACAAAGACCCATATTTATACTTTTTGATGCAAAACTGCGCTAACGCAGTTTTGCTTCAAAAAGATTAGGCTGAGCAGCTCCATTTCTCAATGCCACCCCAGTGCCATATTTATACTATGACGCTGGGTGGCACTAAGAATAGGTTAGAGTAATTTTTCCTGACGCTAACCATTGCGCCTTGTCGTAAGGCAAAATGACGTTAACGCAGGAAAAATGTAAACACGTCGCAAGATGGAATTGCCCCATTTTTGCCCACAATAGCGTAAAAAAGTAACTCTAACTGAGCAAACACTGCAAAGGAGAGCCACTATGAATCCACAAAGCCAGGAGAGACCCCAGGGAGAACCCTGACAACCAGGAACTAGCCAGGAGGACATTGACAAGACCCATGGGAGAGACAAGAAAAAGAGGAAGTGTTGTTTCAGCGAAGAGAATCATGAAATACTAGTGAGAGAGGTGACAGAGCACCAACATCAACTTTTCATCACCTCTAAATTGCCAATTGGAAGGAGAGAGGCAATTTGGCTGCATCTAGTGGACAAGATTAACAGTGTGGCAGAGGTCAGGAGAACTGTCCCTGAGTGCAAGAAACACTGGCATGACTGCATGCGGAAGACGAAGGAAGAAAAGGCAAGGAACAGGAAGGCAGCCCTGCAGACCAGAGGTGGGAGTACAGCACCACAAGAGGACCTGGACGAGACAGAGGAGATGGTTGCAGCGGTCATCCCGGAAGAAATCGTCACTGGTTTCGCAGGACAGCACAGACTACCAGAAAACAACACATATGCAGGGTAAATTGCATGGGGGAAAAATATGCCAAAATGTCAAAGGCAAGAAGGGGGAGGTGCATAGCTTATACGGAATGCATGTCAGCCCTGCAAATCAGGCAGTGGAAAGGGCAAAGAGGGAGGGCATGTGACTCTCTGAACTGCGCATGCCAGGTGCATGGGCTGTGCAAGGGCACCCAGGGGCACACCGCAACAGAACACCAACAACCTCTGCATGGGGGTTCACCGCCATGCTAAGGGTGGTGAAAATGCTGAAACAGACCAGGAGGGTAGTGTTGAACGTAAAACTGGTCTGGTGTCACAGGACAGCTGGTATTGCCAGAATGTAATCTGCAGGAAACTGCCTAGTGCTAGGCCATTGGCCCAAGGGGCATTCCCCATTGACAACAGTTGCCACTACCACCTGTGCTATTGGTGCTGGTCATTTAGGAAATGGCAGTTAGGGACCCATTGAACAAACACATTCGAAATAGGGTTCAGTATGACTACGTGATCAATCCCTATCCAAGTGCAACTCCTGTCAACTGGTCATGTCCATAGACTCAATAACCATCAGGCACTGTCACATACATAATGATGTACACAACAGTAATCTCATACCCATGCTGGCCATCCCTAGGTTTACCCCTGTGCCTGTGCCACATTAGCTACAATGCCACCATGCAGCATCCCAGGTATCATAGTGCAAGGACGACTGCATTGAGGGGGAGAACATATGTGTTTATTGGAAGGTGAACACACCTACACAGTCACAAGAGGAAATCGAACTCTGCCAGGTCCGTCAGTGCAATGCAATGTAGCAACATACGCAAACATCAACATGCGGAACTAGCAATGGTAACAAGTTAATTGTGTCTTGGCAATCCCATGCATGGGGTTGTGCTAGGTCTCAGCACCACATAGGTGTATGTGAAACATGAAAGAATGGGACTGAGCCATATTGTCATGTGTGGTGCTGTGGCATCAGCACAGCAACAATCATTGCAAGGCCTCACCATGCAAATGGAAGCATAGGGAGTGAAGGTGGCAAGCCACAATTTGGACAGAACCCTCACCTAGAAGATGTGACACAGACAATTGCCCAAACTGCCCTTCACTACATTTGACATGCAGGTTGGGTATAGGGCTGAGAGACTGCAAACATTAATGACAGGAACAATGAATGGGAACCAAGATGACAATGTACCACCAATAGGAAGTCAGTGATGTCACATTACAACTGGCACAACACAGACACACTAATTGTACAATATCTCATTGCAGAGGACGATGGCTCTCCTGTGGATCTGCCTGTCCTGGACTACCCTGATGACCTGGATTACCAGCTGACAACCATCAGCCAGGAAACCCTCCAAGATGTCCTGAGAACCCTCCAGACACCACCCCCAGTCACAAGGAGGAGCATCCCAGAGGCCCCACCCACCACCTCAATAGTACAACCAGCCAGCTCAAACACAGTTGAGGACTCCGAGGACACAGGGACCCCCTTTGAGAGGACAGTAGTGGGAGTACAGCAGGAGCTGGCCAAGGAGGTGCGGGTGGAGATGCAAAGTATGGCAGCCAGCCTTGGGGTATGCGAACGTGCATCATAACGGCCACTGAACAGACAGGAGCCAAACAAGGCATACAATCCCACTATATGGAGTCCAGCAGAGTGTGAGGGACCTACCACTGCCGTGAAGGAGTTGAAACAATTCCTGCCATCCCAATCTCGCTGCTGCACCCATGACAACAAGCAGGACTCCATGCACCTGGAACTGGCCTCCCTCAGGGTAGCCATGGCTGCCTACCACAGGGATGTTGCTGCCATACTCAATAATCAGCAGCTCCTCCGTGCTGCAGTGATGCCATATGTAGTTCCACAGATGGCAGCTGCCGGGAATTTGGTGTCCACTTCTCTAACCAAAGAAGTGTGTGTGGCCCCCTCTACCCCACCACCACCACCATCAAGGGCAGAGGAGACAACACACACATCAGAGGATGAAGATGTGCAATAGGTCATCTTCACCAGTAGGAGTACCCGGTAGCACCAGCCCATGCCACATGGGCAGTGATTTCCCTGTGTCCTGTGCTTGACATCATGTCAGTGTTGCTACAGTTAGTGACATGCACTCTTCACCAACAAACTGTTAACCTTTCCACTATGGACAGCAATTGTCACTACTCAATTGGCAATTCATGTTCCCCTGCACTGAATGACACTTTACCCCAGCATGTCCAATGACAAGTCCCTCAACCCTGGACTTGTGTTGTGTCACAATAGAATGGTTTTCACTAATGGGGTCACAGACCTGGACAATGTAAATATTGCACTACAGCACTTTGAAATAAACAGCACCGACACAACCACATTGTCTCTGTGGAATGTGACACATCTACCTTGCTGTTGATTTGTGATGCGTGTAACATGTCTATAGTCACAGAGTGTCAGTACAAGAGTGCAGAAATATTGGGGGCACATATCTACGCACAAGGTACCTACATGATGAATGTCAATGCTGGACACATCCCCTATGAGCAAGTCCCTGTGTAAGTGAAATTTGTTTAAGACACATATGCCTCACCCACTACATACAGCAGGAATGGCTGTGTAAGAGTGCTCGGGCAATAACGTCAGCTGGGAGTACCAGTGAAACACATTGGTGTGAAATATATATACTTAACCTCATATGAAATTGGCACTTTTCAGTTTAGCAGTGTTGACATGAACTTCAGGCTGCAGGCAGATGTCCCACAGTGTTCAACATTCTGACACAGGACCCAAACAATGACAGCCTAAAAACCACACCTACCTGTCCAATACATGGGAACCATAGTCACCTTGAGTGGTGGGTACATTGGATGGCAGATGCATTGACAAGTAGACGTGTTGTAGCTGCCAATGTGACAGCTCAGTTGGAAGTGGGAATGAACATGTCAAGAGAGGGATCTGGATGCAGGACAGAATCCCCAGGCCAATTGGATCTGTACACTCATGCGAAGACCATGAGACCCAAACATACGACACATGCATTAAGGGAGTACCCAAAGTTTTATTACATATGTAGAAAGCTGAACTGAAAACTATGTTAAACACCTATCCTAACCTAATCTACCCTACCTATACATTACCGACAACTGGCTCTAACTACCCTATGCTAAACTCACTTACCACATTTAACAACACACTCTAAACATTTGCCCCCACCGCTCTTATATCACGAGACTCATGCAGGACAACATACACTAATCCAAACACATACTATCTAATCCTAAACAAATATATATTTTTTTGTATATTTTAACATATTTTTTATTTTTATTTTTTTTATTTTTTAAAACACAATTGCCCCAACATTACCCCCCACCCACAAACTAACATATATTAATTTGAAAACCCACCCCCCAAACCTACTTATCCTATCTAAACAACTAACCTAATCTAACCTATCACTTACTCCCAAAAACCCACTACAAAATATGAAAAGGAATGAGGAGGGAGGGGACTGAACTGGGGGTGAACGGAAGGCATCAGTTTAGAGGTTGGCCCTCTTGAGTGTCCTCTTGATAGCCTTCAGTCTATTTGTGTTGCGTTCCATCTCCTTCTTTAGGGTGTCCAGCTTCTTGAGGACCTGTTTCATGTCCCTCTGTAAGTTCCTTATTGCGACATATCCCTTGCAGCAGGCATGGTGTGCTGTGGTGCCGATGTAGAGGGTGTTGCAGGTGGGGCAAAAGTGACGGTGGCGCCTGTGGCCCCTGTGTAGCTGTGGTGCTCGGTCCACTCCTTGTGGGCAGTGCGGGTCCCCCCTGGCTGAATGCCCACCATTCCCCAGTGACTTGCTCCTTTGGATAGCATCATGCCATCCTACGGTACCCAGACTGCACATCCAATATGTGGTGATAGCACACTACCCTCTTCTGAAACGCCCTGAGTTCCTCACTGTCCATGTTGGCAGCTGTTAAATTGAGACAGGCAACCATCAGTGTCAGCATTGTGTGATGTATGTACAGATGATACTCTAACACTCAATTTGCACATGCACTCCAAATCACATTTCAGATAATACAATGTCCCTGATGAATGTAACAGCAACGCTGCCTACCCATCACGTCATTGACACCAAAGCGATGCACAACAAGAGTTGGAACCAAAATAACTAATCTGTGCATTGATTTAGTGCAATCTGTCACAATGCAAAGGCAGCCACAACTTCACATGGGCCAGGCCCACTAATCTTTATCATCTGAGTCAACTTTAAACCACACAACACCAGTAACTAGTAGATGTCATTAGGATTATTGGTATGCAGTTGCTAATCATAAGGGGTCAGTGTTGATTGGGACACATGAAAGCCTGATTGAGATGGCTGTCATCTACACTGTGACCATCACATCTACCTACATATATGTTGTGCCCCTACCCCTGTGCCTCAGGGGGGATGGGCATGCAATCCATCATCACAACAGTCGAGGTCAACCACAAAGGCATGTCCACTTATACGTGGAGTTAGGGAGTGGACCTCATGTGATGAGGGCTGCCACCTAGGAAGCAGGTGTCCATAGGTGGACACCCATCAACACCTGATCTGCAACACAATTCCCTAAACACCCACACTGATGCCAGCACACATCTGGCGTTGACCTGCATGCATGCCTATTACATACCACATAAGTGTCACGTAAATGGAGTACAACTTATGGGGCACCATGCTGGGGGACAGTTACCCGCCCAGTCCTACATGTACATTACAATACCGGGAGGCACCGATTTTTGTGGAAAACTGGTGCATCACTGGGTTGTGAGAATGACGGTATGACCCTGTGCCAATATACTGACAGTGGTGCACTTCCAAGTCACATGTGGGATTACATGTGGCTACTAATCACCTTGTTCACACACTGCTGCCTATTGCGCAGCACAAGACTCCCAAGATATGACTCTCTGCTTGTGAATGGGTAACCCTTGCATGGGACATAATGTCACCATCCAGCCTACTTTGAAATCTGATCACATTCCAGCTCATCATTTCTAGCATTGGGTGCAACACACAAGAGTCACTCACACAACAGCATTCACTACACAGAACAGACATTATCACACTTACTGGATACATCTGGGTCCTGAAATCTTGACACTTCTCCAATAGTGTACGGGGCAGGTCCACCTGTAAGACATGGATGGAAAAACATGCTCAGTGTCATATCACTGTCACTACGAGAGGACAACATATAACATTTTAGATGGTTGAGCTAGTGATCCTGCTTGAAGACAGTACTACAGACATACCACTGCAAACTCACATTGACACTTACACTCCGGTGATTGAGAGCCACACATCTGCACAAATGCACTGGGCCTAGGTCTCATGTGGTGCTATACCCTACAACAACCATATGTGGCCAATCCATTTAGGATGGTACTCCATGGCATGATATGTATTTGGGTGAAAAATCCATGGCACTTCTCTGGTGCACTTCAATACAAGTGACTCAGGTATTGTGGCTTGTGCATCAAGACACACAGAGTAACTGTTGATGGACATGGGGCTCAATTTTTTAGTCTGCAATTATCATGCGTTCAGTGGTCCATGACTGATGGGGCACAGTTGTATGTTGGTAACAAATGCCCCATTGCCAGTGTCCCCTAAGGCCGGTATGCCCCCTTTGCCAACATAAGGCAGTGATCATGTATGCGTAATGATGACAATGTAGCACTAAACATGGATTGCCCACTTTGCTGTCAGGATCCAGTGAAATATGGTATGCTGCTGGTGACTTGCCTTATCATCATTGACAGAATGCAAGGGCACAGGTGTTGCCATGGCCCCTGACATGTGTGACTAAATGATAGTCGTACATAACTCAACAAACCTCTGACCTACATTGTTAACATGTATAGACACGTGGACTCCATTTCAGTACTGGCCCATATTTATACTCTGTTTGCGCCGGATTTGTGTCATTTTTTAACGCAAATCCAGCGCAAATTTAACTCCATATTTATATTTAGACGCTAGACCTGTGTAGCATCAAAAATATGGAGTTAAAGTCATTTTAAGGATGCATGAAACCGCCTGGCGTCAATGAGATTCAAGGTAGGCATTCCCATCCAAAAAATGACTCAAACACCCTAGCGCCATATTAATCCACCCGGGCAAAAATGACGCTCGGGGGGAGGCGGACCTGAAAAATTACGCTAAACCTGATTTGTGTCAAAATTTGACACCTGGGTCAGGACAGGCGTTAAAATGAGGCAAACACACCACTACGTAAGGAAAACACACACAAGCAACATTACAGACCAACAGGACAACATGGAGGTGCTCTTGCAGCATGCAAGACAACCCGAGCACAGGACCAAAGGCAGCAGCCACCACCACCTCAACCTGGCCCACAAAGGTGACGCAGAAGGCAGGAGAGACTTTTCAGGAACAGGACAACCCTCCATGGCCTAAGGGAACAGGACATCATCCGGAGGTATCAACTCAACTGGCAAGCCATATAGCAGCTACTGCGCCATACTGAGCCACAACTAACAGCTAACCTGCAGACACCACACAACATACCACCGGTGACCAAGCTGCTAGCTGTCCTGCAGATGATGACAAGTGGCTCCTTCCAGACAATGGGTGCCCTGGTTGCTGGGGTATCACAGCCCTCATCATTGGCCTTCCTGCCCAAGGTGTTAGATGCCATAGTCTCCCTCACACCCTGTCACATCAGCTTCCCCAACACACAGCAGAAGCAGCAGGAGATAAAACAGGGCTTCTATCAAATCCATGGCTTCCCGCATGTGCTCGGTGCAATTGACTGCACCCATGTCCGGATCGTCCCACCTGCAGCAACAGAGTACATATTCAGAAACAGAAAGCACACGCATTCCATCAATGTGCAGGCCACGTTTGACCACCAGGGATTGTTCACAAACATCTTGGCCAAGTATCCTGGAAGTGTCCATGATTCATTTCTATTCTGCCACAGCAGGATCAATGAGCACTTCCAGGACGGACAATTTTGCAATGCCCTTCTTATTGGTAAGTCAATAAACCTAGCAATATACACGCAGCACAACATACACCACTACATTAACACGTAGGCAGGCTGACACTGAGGTGTGACACTGGTAGTTATGTTGTACACCCTGACACAATAGGATACACACCTCTGGACAAATGACAGCTGCCACAAACATTCGCTGCCACTCTAGAGCAACAAGGGACCAATGTCAAAGCCCACAGTGACAATGACATGGCCTGCACTGGAAGTACAACTTGGAAGATGAACCATTCACAATTACATTAGGCCACATAGTCAATCGGCCACCCTCCCAAACAGTATGTAGCGTGGAAGGGGTGTGCAATGTATGTCACTGCAGGACTAACACCATGAGACACATAGCATGATGATGCTGGCTCACATGTAGGCGACACAGAAATACTGAGTCAGTCCCAACATCATCCATCACTCCTGGGGTGCTGTTTCCAGGTTGCAATAAGGAGGTGGACTGTGCTATGAACACATATGGATGTGGCACTAATGCAAACTGCACACTGCTGCACACACTGAAAGAGCCAATTGTCCATCAACATAACATATATACAGGGAGATGGCCCTTCCTGAACAGATACATCCACCTCCACAAGGCAGTTAGCCAGGTTCCCTGGAACATGTTTGGTAGTGTAGGTGCACGGTTGCACATGAGCCACTGGCAGAGGGAACAACAAACATGACCCCATTCCCCAAATCAAGCACAGCAGCAGAGCATGCTTATAAAGAGGCACATCGGAGGACACGCACTATTGTGGAAAGGACTTTTGACATCCCGAAGTCCAGATTAAGGTGTCTGGACATCACAGGAGGCAGCCTCCTATATGCCCCACACATTGTGTGTAAAATTATACTGACCTGTGCTATCCTGCACAACATTTGTGTGAGGAGGAACTTCCCTTTATATGAACCAGACCAAGAACTGCCCGAGGAGGAGGATGGTGGCAGCGAAAATGAGGGGGAACAGCAGAACACAGCTGCAGGATTGCGCCACAGACAGCTAATTGTACAAAACGTTTTCACTTAATAGTCACTCTACACACCTTTTTAAGATATGTAAATAAACACCTTACTTGATCACACAATCCTGCTTTGGTTTCTTCATTCTTCATCACATGTTCCTTAGGAATGTGAGTATTACCTCAGGGAGCATGTTACACAGACAAATCTGACTACTTCTGATGAAACTTCACATGTGATGCATATGATTGTACAGCAAACATAACACACATACAAAAATACTCATCTCTTGAATTTCACATACGAAGGACCAAATCAATGGATCACAGCATATGACTCAGATCCACGTTGCCAACCTGGTCTACCGTAGCACAAGACACACAACTATTACATCTCCAATCATAAGGTAAATAAGCGCCCCCTACATGAGGCAGTGGATGTGAAATATCAGTGGAAACAGGAATGTATGAACAGACCCCTGTCATTCGTAAGTGTGACACCTACAATCTCTGCAGGGGGCTTGTGTGACAATGGGGGCATCATTTGTGAAAATGGATAGCATGAGTGTCCCAGGTATGACAAGCAATCAGTCCTGCCACTGCCATGTGTTACGTCTCTGCCCTCCCATCTCTAGGGGGTACTGTAAATGGACTATCTGTACCCTGGGAATCATCATTAACACTCACCCAGAGTCCCTTTCTGACTCCTGTTTGCTTCCCTTTCCCATATGGCATGCTATAGAAGAACTACATCAGCACCCATTGACTTCAGGTCCCATAATGCACTGGCTGGTAGTTGGTAAGACCTGTAATCTTTTGTCCATTGCTTCCTATGGGAAAAGTCTGGTTGCCCTTTTATACTGGATTCTCTCATCCAGGACTTGTGAGAGACTGAAGCTGCACACACCTGTGACCTCTCTTGTGCAGCCCAGAGATGTGACTCTGCCCTGGCCTTGCTGATGCCTGGAACTGCTTATAAGCTGCTATTCCCTGAAACTCCTCATCATGCATTGGAGTACGATTCCTTTGTGTTCCAGGCCCCTTGTTGGGTTGTGTTACAGTCCTGATTCAGCATGAACCTGCTCTCTGTTTTCCCAGTCCTGCTCCTGCTTGTTCCAGTCAGAGTCTGCTCCCTGTTTCCCACCCTTGCTCCTGTTTGTTTTAGCCAGAGCCTGCTTTCTGTTTCCCAGACCTGTTCCTGACTTTGCGTCAGCCTGAGCCTGTTCCCTGTTCCTGGCTTTGCCTCCTAGTTTGTTCCTTCTGTTTCTGTTTCCTCTTGGGTAATCATGTCTGGTATGTGTACTATCAGTCCTCACCTGTGTAGAAGTGTTTTCCTTTGTACTTGGGTTGGCACGTGGTTTCTAGGAGGCAAATCCAGCCCCCATACTTTGTCTAGTGTTGCATGTAGACTTTAGTGCCTAACAGTGACAGTATGCTATGGCTGCTTTCCAGGAATTACCACTGTGTCTCCAGCTGGACCCACAAAGACTAGTCTTGTGTATGTAAGTACAATCCTTGTTTGTGTCCTTAGGGTCCAGACAGAGAATCACTTCTGCTGCCTCCTTTCTATGGGGCTTGCATGGTGACTATCTGTAAGAGTAATCTGCACAGAGGCATTGGCGTTCCTTGTTGATGTGGGAAGTTCTGAGCCCTTCCCTGTGTACAACCTTAGTGATAACCCCAGCGTGTTTGTCCATTACTGACCCGTTCCATATTTGTTCACACTAAGGTTGCTCTGCCTTCACTTTTCTGTTTCCTCTGCCTTACCACAGCTGGCCTTTCCCCTTGTACGCCTTTAGCTGCTCTTCTGCCTTGGTACACTACCTCCTTGCGAGATGCTCTGTGAATTCAAGGGCTGCCCCTAACAGAGCCCTGGCTAGACCCGCCCGAAACCGTGACACCATGGAGCCCAACCCTGACACAGGGTACACATGCCCACACACTTGAACTGGACACTTCTATGGAATGCACATCTGAAAATATGTGAACACATGCAGCCAGGGCAGCAGGTCCACCACAGCACCACAAGTAACATAGCTAATTGTAATGAGTCAAACTGATGTGTACAAAACATTATATGGGTAGAATTTAGGCACAGTGTGTCAAACATAGTACGTACCAAATATGTACACATGTCAGACATTTGTGTAGTCTATACACAAGTCACCATGAACTCATAACCAACAATTAAAGATGTATGAAGGGTAAGATATTCTACGTAGCACTCATCAACCATCATCAATAATGCCTGAGTTGCGTTTTTCGTCTGAAATGTAATGTCCTCTAAGTCAAACAACTACACACATCACATGAGTCAACGCATGTTACAAACACATACCATGACTGTTGTAGATCACTAATTGCCATCAGATGTAGATACACATTTGGAACACATCCATACATTTGCATGACATCCAAAGTATTGCATGCCGTTCCTTCAGAAAGACACATATTGTTGTAACAGATCATTCACACCCAAAACACAAAGTTGCATGCTCTACCACATGTGGCCAAACACTATATCACACACTGCAGGCCATACCATCCTATCTTAATGTGGATACAGGGTGCATTCATGTTAAATATTAGAAAATCACGCAATTACAGATAGAGTCAAAAATGTTGACACAGATGTATTGAAAACACCCGCAAACGCAAACTAACCATACATGGGCCCTTAGTGTGAATTCCACCTGCGCACCACATGCATGCGGATATCCATTGAAATTGAAGTCTACAGATAATGCGTAGTATTTTGTCACACATATAGATTATGCGTCGAAAATATTCATGCAAATATCGTATGAGTAAAAAAAAATACATGGATGATGTAAAACGGGCCGCAAAGGGGACAGGAAGTGATGTAATATGAAATCCTGTTTACAGGCATTGTACAGTGGGTGTACTTTCACTTTCACTTTCACTTTCCAGTCTGTGCTATGTCTTGACTGTGTGGC
Source organism: Pleurodeles waltl (assembly GCF_031143425.1). Taxonomy (NCBI): domain Eukaryota; kingdom Metazoa; phylum Chordata; class Amphibia; order Caudata; family Salamandridae; genus Pleurodeles; species Pleurodeles waltl. The sequence goes on from NC_090444.1 coordinate 677,003,880, forward strand.
TGTGTCTTCGTGTTGCTGGTGTCTCGATTGCGTTTATTGTATCTTGTGGTGTCTCTCTTATTGTGTCTTTTGTGAAATTTGTTTGTTTCTTGTACCTGTGTATGTGATTTTGTGTAGTTTAGTGTCTTCCATATTGTATTTGTACTGTCGGGTGTCTGCCTGGGGGTTAGATTGGTTGGGTTAGTTGGGGTTCTTAGGTTTCGGCTGTAAGTGTCCTTTATTTTCATTTCTTTTCCTCTTTTTTATACATTCTCTGTTTGGATTTGTTGTTCAGGAACATGTCAGGAAGGGCGAGGCTGACATGCATGGGGGGGGAGTAGCTTGGGGGCTTTGTACAGCTGGTGTGCCACTTCCAACCCTTGATGCTGGAGATGAGTCGGTGGCTGATTTAGGGGTACCACACAGAGGCGAGGCGGCTGCGGTGGGGCAAGTGCTCTACCACCTCAAGAGGGTCTACCATACAAGCAGGAATGAGCACCACCTAAAGCATTGCTGGGCTAACCTGGTGGCCAGAGAGCAGGATCTGCTGGACCTGGGTGTGGTGATCGGTGGCCCTGTTGGTGAGTGTACAGTCGAATGCTCCTGAGTGACAGTAGCAGATGTGTTAATGTGCTGCATGCAATGTTTGTGGCCAGGTTGAATACAAGCAAAACAAAGTGTTAGTGTCCCAGTACTGAGATGGAATCCACATGTCAATGTATGTTAACAATGCAGGCCTGAGGTTTTTTGAGTCGTGTAGGACTATCACTTAGTGCCACATCTACGAAGCTATTTTTTACTGTCACAGAAGGCCTAGTTTTCAGAATTTGTGTTAACGTCAAGAAAAAATGTTTATTCCAATGCACATACCCAATTTTGCCATTCTGCAATCACATTGCCGAATCACAAAACAGAATTTGCTAGTGGCATTTAGGAAGAGGCGTTCTCTTTCTATTTGCGAGTCGCAGCCCGCTGATTGATTGTTTGGTGGCCCCAAATGCTGTCACAAAACAATTGCAGTCCCCACCAGTTTCAAGTTGGTGCTAACCCATTCGCAAAGGGGAAGTGACTCTTGTGTGTTGCACTCATTGCAAGATATGATGAGCTGGCACGTGATCTGATATCTTACTAGGCTGGATGTTGACATAGTGTTCCGTGCAAGGGTTACACATTCGCAAGCAGAGAGTCATATTTTGGGAGTCTTGTGCTGCGCAATAGGCAGCAGCATGTGAACAAGGTGATTAGTAGCCGCATGTAGGCCCACATGTGACTTGGAAGTGCACCAGTGTCAGTGTCAGTATATTGGCACAGGGCCATACCCTCATTCCATAACACAGTGAGTTTTCCACACAAAATTGTGCATCCCTGTATTGCAATGTACATGTATGACTGTATGGGTAACTGTCCCCCAGCATCTAGCCCCATAAGTTGTACTCCATTTACGTGACACTTCTGTGGTATGTAAAAGGTGTGCATGCAGGTCAAGGCCAGATGTGTGCTGTCATCAATGTGGATGTTTTGGGAATTGTGTTGGCAGATCAAGTGTTGATGGTTGTCCACAACTGGACATATGAATGTAGATGTGAATGACCTATGGATACCTTATTCCTAGGTGGCAGCCCTCCTCACATGTGTTCCACTCACTAAATCCATGTATAAGCGGACATGCCTTGGTGGTTGTCCTCGACAGTTGTGATGATGTATTGCATGCCCATCACCCGTGTGGCACAGGAGTAGGGGAACAACATATATGTAGGTAGATGTGATGGTCACATTGTAGATGACAGTCATCTCAATCAAGCATGCATGTGTCCCAAACAACACTGACCCCTTATGATTAGCAACTACATACCATCTTGCCAAGTACATCTACAAGTCACTGGTCTTGTGTGCTTTGATGTTTACTCAGATGATAAAGATTAGTCGGCCTTGCCCCTGTTAAGTAGTTGCGGTCTTTGCATTGTGACACATTGCACTACTTCAATGCACAGATCACTTTATTTGGTCCAACTCTTGTTGTGCTCTGCTGTGGTGTAAATGACACGATGGGTAGGCAGCGTTGCCATTCCATTAATCAGGGACATTGTATTATCTGGACTGTGATTCGGACTGCATGCTCAAATCGACGCAAAGTAATAGATTATCATCTGTACATGTACAGCACAATGATGACACTGATGGTTGCCTGTCTCATTTTAACAGCTGCTAACATGGATGTTGTGGAAATCAGGGCTTTCCAAAAGCAGGCAGTGTAATATCGCGACATCTTGGATGTTGAGTCTGGGTACCGCAAGATGGCACAACACTATCAAAGAGAGCGAGCCACAGGGGAATGGCGGGCTTTCAGCCAAGGGGGACCTGCATTGGCCACAAAGGTTGTAGCCACCAACACGCCTACACAGGGACCACAGCTGCCACTTTCACATGTGCCCCATCTGCTGCACCATCAACCTCAGCACCACAGCCCACCACACCTGCTGCAATGGACATGTCAGCAATAGGGGAGCTCCAGAAGGACATGAAAAAGGTCCTCAAAAAGCTGGACAGCATTCAGAAGGATGTTGACAAAAACACAAGGAGACTGAAGGCCATCAAAAAGACAATGAGGAGGACCAACCTGTGAACTCTTGCCTCTCCTCACTCCTAGTTCAGTCCCCTCCCTCCTTATTCCTTATCCTGTTTTGTAGTGGATTTAAGGGGTTTAGTGATTGGTTAGAGTAGGGTAATTGTTTAGACAGGATAAGTAGGTTTAAGGGTGTTTTTTCATATTATTACATGTTATTTTGTGGGTCGGTGGGTGGGGGTTAATGTTGGGGCTTTTGTGTATTTAAAAAAAAGAAAAAAGAAATTGAAAAAAAGAAATATATATATATATATATATATATATTTGTTTAGTATTAGGTAATATATGTTTAGGTTAGTATATGTTGTCCTGCATGTGCCTCGTCATATAAAGGGGGTGGGGGGCAAATGTTTAGAGCGTGTTGTTAAATGTGGTAAGTAAGCTTAGCATAGGGTAGTTAGAGGCAGTTGTGGGTAATGTATAGTTAGGATAGATTAGGTTAATATAGGTGTGTTACGCAGTTTTAAGTTCAGTTCCATACATAGATAATAAAAATGTAGGTACTTCCTTACTGCATGTGTCATATGCTTGGGGTTTAGGGTCTTTGCATTAGTGTACAGTGCCAATTGTCTGTTGACCTGTGAATTCCATCCTACAACCACATCCCTCTCTTGACATGTTAATTCCCACTTCCAACTGAGCTGTCACATTGGCAGCTACAACAAATCTAAATCTCAATGCATGTGCCATCCATTGTACCCACCACTCAACGTGACTATGGTTCAAATGTATTGGACAGGTAGGTGTGCTTTTTAAGCTGTAATTGTTTTGATCCTGTGTCGTGATGTTGGTCACTGTGGGATGTCTGCCTGCAACCTGAAGTTCATGTCAACACTGCTAAACTGAGTAGTGTCAATTTCAGATGAGGTCAAGTATACAAATTTCACACCAATGTGTTTCACTTGTATGCCCAGCTGACGTTATTGGCTGAGCACTCTTACACAGCCATTCCTGCTGTATGTAGTGGGTGAGCAATGTATGTTTTAAAGCAAATGTCACATACACAGTGACTTGCTTGTAGGGGATGTGGCCAGTATTGACGTTCATCATGTAGATTCCTTGTGCATAGATATCTGCCCACATTATTTCTGCACTCTTGTATTGACACTCTGTGACCGTAGACATGTTACACGCATCACAAATCTCCAGCAAAGTAGATGTGTCACATTACACAGAGACAAAGTGATTGTGTAGGTGCTGTTTATTTTAAAGTGCTGCAGTGCAATATTTACATAGTCCAGGTCTGTGACACCATTAGTGTAAACCATTCTATTGTGACACAACACAAGTGCAAGGTTGAGGAACATGTCATTGGACATGCTGAGGTGAAGTGTTGTTCAGGGGAACATGAATTGCCAATAGAGTAGTGAGAGACAATTGCAGTCCATAGTGGAAAGGTAAAGATTGTGTTGGTGAAGAGTGCATGTCACCACCTGTAGCAACACTGGCATGTTGTCAAGCATAGGACAAAAGGAAATCACTGCCCATGTGGCATGGGCTGGTGCTACCGGGTACTCCTACGGGTGAAGATGATCTGTTCCACATCTTCATCCTCTGATGTGTGTGTCGTCTCCTCTGCCCTTGATGGTGGTGGTGGTGAGTTTGAGGGGGCCACACACACTTCAGTGTTTGGAGAAGTGGAAACCAAATTTCCAGCAGCTGCCATCTGTGGAACTACATGTGGCATCACTGCAGCAAGGAGGAGCTGCTGATTATTGAGTATGGCAGGAACATCCCTGTGGTAGGCAGCAATGTCTGGCCTGAGGAAGGCAGTTCCCGGTGCATGGAGTCCTGCTTGTTGTCATGCATGCAGCAGTGAGATTGAGAGGGCAGGTGTTGTGGCAACTCCCTCACGGCAGTGGTTAGGTCCCTCACACACTGTTGGACTCCATGCAGTAGGGATTGTGTGACTTGTTTGGCTGCTGTCTGTTCAGCAGATGTTATCATGCGCATGCGCATCCCCTCAAGGCTGGCTGCCATAGTTTGCATCCCCACCCGCTCCTCCTTGGCCAGCCCCCGCTGTACTCCCACTACTGCCCTCTCAAAGGTGGTCCCTGTGTCATCAGAGTTCTCAACTGTGTTTAAGATGGCAGGTTGTACTACTCGGGTGGTGGGTGGGTCCTCTGGGATGGCTGCTACATGAATGCTCCTTGCAACTGAGGTAGTGTCTAGAGGGTTCCCAGGACATCTTGGAGGATTTCCTGGCTGGTGGCTGTCAGCTGGTCATCCAGGTCATCAGGGTAGTCCAGGACAGGCAGATCCACAGGAGAGCCATTGTCGTCTGCAATGAGATATTGTACAATTAGTGAGTCTGTGTTGTGCCAGTTGTAATGTGATGTCACTGACTTCCTATTGGTGGTACATTGTCATCTTGGTTCCCATGCATTGTTCCTATCATTAATGTTTGCAGTCTCTCAGCCCTATGCCAAACCTGCATGTCACATGTAGTGAAGGGCAGTTTGGGCAGTTGTCTGTGTCACATCTTCTAGGTGTGGGTTCTGTCCAATTGTGGCTTGCCACCTTCTTGTCCGCACAAACCCTCCCTCTGCATCCATTTGCATAGTGAGGCCTTGCAATGATTGTTGGTGTGCTGATGCCACAGCACCACACAATATGGCCCTGTCCTAGTCTTTCATTTTTCACATACACCTATGCGGTGCTGAAACCTATCACCACCCCATGCTTGGGATTTTCATGAGACAATGCACGTGTTACCATTGGTAGTTTCTTATGTTGATGTTTGTGTATGTGTGCTACATTGCATTGCACTGATGAACCTGGTGAAGTTCTGTTTCCTCTTGTGACTGTGCTGGTGTGTTTGCCTTTCTACACACATATATCCTCCCCCTCAATGCAGTTGTCTGAGCACTATGATACCTGAGATGTTGCATGGTGGCATTTCAGCTATTGTGATACAGGCACAGGGGTAAACCCAGGGATGGCCAGCATGGGTTTGAGGTTACTGATGTGTACATCATGATGTATGTGACAGTGCCTGATGGTTATCGAGTCTATGGACATGACCAGTTGACAGGTGTTGCACTTGGATAGGGATTGATGGGGATTGATCATGTAGTCATGCTGAACCCTCATTTCGAGTGTGTTTGTTCCATGGGCACCTAACTGCCATTTCCTAATTGACCAGTGCACACAGCACAGGTAGTTGTGGCAAATGTTGTCAATGGGGAATGCCGCTTGAGCCAATGGCCTGAGACTGGGCATTGTCCTCAAGTTTACATTCTGACAATACCAACAGTCATGTGACACCAGACCAGTTCTACATTCTACCCTACCCTCCTGGTCGGCTTCAGCATTTCCACCAGCCTTGGCATGGCAGAGTATCTCCATGTAAAGGTTGTTGGTGTTGTGTTGTGCTGTGCCCCTGGATGCCCCTGCACAGCCCATGCACCTGGCATGGGCTGTGCAGGGAGTCCCCTTCCCTGACTCTTTGCCCTTTCCACTGCCTGATTTGCAGGGCTGACATGTAGGTATGTACCTCCCCCTTCTTCCACTTTACATTTTGGCATTTTGGTCCCCCATGCAACTTACCCAGCATATGTGTTGTTTCCTGGTAGTCTGCGCTGTCCTGTCCTGCGATACCAGTGACGATTTCCTCCGGAATGACGGCTGCAACCATCTCCTCCATTCGTCCAGGTCATTTTGTGGTGCTGGACTCCCACCTCCAGCCTGCAGTGCTGCCTTCCTGTTTCTTGCCATTTTCTCCTTTGTCCTCTACTTGCAGTCATGCCAGCGTTTCTTGCACTCAGTGACAGTTCTCCTGACCTCTGCCACACTGTTAATCTTGTCCACAATCTGTTGCTCAATTGCCTCTCTCCTTCCAATTGGCAATTTAGAGGTGATGAAAAGTTGATGCTGGTGCTCCGTCTCCTCTCTCACCAGTATTTCATGCTACTCTGCACTGAAGCAACACTTCATCTTCTTCTGATCTCTCCCCTGGGTTTTGTCTGTGTCCTCCTGGCTGGTTCCTGGTTGTCTGGGGTCTCCCCTGGCTTTGTGGATCCATCTTGCCTCTCCTTTGCACTGTTTGCTCCATTTGCGATGCTTTTGCGCTATTGCAGGCAAAAATGGCGCATTTCCATTTTGCGACGTGTTTCCATGTCGTAAACCTGATTAAAGTCATTTTTCCTGCATTAGCATCATTTTGCCTTATGACAAGGTGCAATGGTTAGCGACAGGAAAAATGACTCTAACCTCTTCTTAGCGCCACACAGCATCAAAGTATAAATATGACTCACGTTTGGCGTAAAGAAATGGCGCTAGACAGAGCTGAACTTTTTGAGCCAAAACTGCATTAGCGCAGTTTTGCGTCAAAAAGTATAAATCTGGCCCTAACACTTCGTTCTGGTTTCATTCAACCTGTCCACAAGCATTGCATGCAGCACGCCAACACATCTGCTACTTTCACTCAGGAGCATTCTACTGTACACATATGTCAATGAGATACAGGCCCACCGATCACCACACCCAGGTGGTTCAGCAGATTCTGCTCTCTGGCCACCAGGTCAGCCCAGCGATGCTTTAGCTGGTGCTCATTACGGCTGGTATGGTACACCCTCTTCAGATGGTGGAGTCCCTTGCCCCACCACAGCCGCCTCACCTCCATCTGATATCCCTGTATCACCCTGCAACCCATCTTGAGCATCATAGGTAAGAAGTGGCACACCAGCCACACGAAGCCCCCAAGCTCCTCCTTCCCCTTCCGTGTCAGACTTGCCCTTCCTGACATGTCCCTCAGGCACACTTTAAAACAGTAAATAGTAAAAAAAAAAAATTGACAATAAAACAAGCCTACAGCCCAAACGTATGAACCCCAACTAGCCCAACTATTCTAATACCCAGACAGATACCCCACAGTACAAGTACAAAGTGAAATACAGTAAACTACACAAAATCACAGACTCTGGTACAAGTAACAATCAGATTTCACAACAGACACAACAAGAGAGACACCACAAGATACAATAATGGCCTACAACACATCAGCAACACCAAGACACAGGCATACAGTCAACAAACGCATAGACTGTAAAGTGAAAGTGAAAGTACACCCAATGTACCATGCCTGTAAACAGGACTTCCTATTATATCACTTCCTGTCCCCTTGCGACACGTTTTACATCATGCATGTATTTATTTGATTTATAACATGTTTCCGTGACTATTTTAGATGCATTACCTACATGTGCGGCAATATACGACACATTATTTGTAGACTTCGATTTCACAGGATATCCGCGTGAGTCTAGTGCGAGGGTGGAATTCACGCTAAGGGCCTATATATCAGTAGTTTACGTTTGCAGGTCTTTTCAATGCATTAGCATCAAAACTTTTGACTCTATCTGTGATTGCGTGATTTTGTTCTATTTACCATGGATGCACCCTGTACCAACATAAAACGGGATGGTATGGGCTACAGTATGTAATATTGTGTATGGCCACATGTGTTAGAGCATGCAACTTTGTGAGTTTGGTGTGTATGGTCTGTTACAACGATGTGTGTGTTTCTCAGTGAACAGCATGCAATACTTTGGACGTCATGCATATGAATGAATGTGTGCCAACTGTGTAGCCACATTTGATGGCAGTCAGTGATCTATAACAGTGATGGTATGTGTTTGTGAAATGTGTTGATTAATGTGATTTGTGTAGTTGATGAATTAGAGAACATTACATTTCAGACGACAACACAACTCAGGCATTATTGATAATGGTTGATGAGTGCTATGTAGGATATCTTACCCCTCATACGTCTCTAATTGTTAGTTATGAGTTCATGGTGACATCTGTGGACTACACGAATGTCTGACATGTGTACATATTTGATACGTATTGTGTTTGACACACTGTGCCTAAATTCCACCCATATAATGTTTTGTACATATCAGTTTGACTCATTACAATTAGCTATGTTACTTGTGTGGCTGGGGTGGATCTGCTGCCCTAGCTGCAGGTGTTCACATAATTTCAGATGTGCATTCTACAGAAGTGTCCAGTCCAAGTGTGTGGAAATGTGTACCCTGTGTCAGGATTGGGCTCCATGGCAGTGACAGGGCTGATTTTTAGGGATGGACTGTGCAGGGCAAGTGTTGTGAGCATTGCTTGTCATACCTGGGACAATCATTGTCACAAATGATGCCCCCCTTATCACACAAGCTCCTTGTAGGCATTGCAAATGTCACGCTTAGTAATGTCAGTGGTCTGTTCATACATTCCTGTCCTTCTGATATTTTACATCCACTGCCTCATGTATAGGGCCCTTGTTTACCTTATAATTGGAGATGTCATAGTTGTGTGTCATGTGCTACAGCTGAACATGTTGGCAACGTGGATGTCACTCATATGTTGTGGTCCCTTGATTGTGTCCTTCATTTGTGAAAAAGTGATGAGTCTATTTGTTATGTGTGTGATGGTTGCTGTACAATCGTACGCATCACATGTGATGTTGCATCAGAAGTTGTCAGATTTCTATTTGTGACATGCTCCATGAGGTAATACTCACATTCCTAAGGTACATGTGATAGAGAATGAAGACACCAGAGCAGGATTTTGTGATCAAGTAAGGTGTTTATTTACATATCTTAACAAGGTGTGTAGAGTGACTATAAAGTCAAAAGGTTGTGTACGATTTGCTTTCTGCAGCGCATTCCTGAAGCTGTGTTCTGCTGTTCCCCCTCATTTTCCCTGCCACAATCCTCCTCCTCCTCCTCCTCAGGCAGTTCTTGCTCATATAATGGGATCTTCATCCTCACACAAATGTTGTGCAGGATAGCACAGGTCAGTATTATTTTACACGCAATGTCTGGGGCATATAGAAGGCTGCCTCCTGTGATGTCCAGGCATCTGACTCTGGACTTTAGGATGCCAAAAGTCCTTTCCACAATGGTGTGGCTCCTCCGATGTGCCTCATTATAGGCACACTCTGCTGCTGTGCTTGGGTTGGGGAATGGGGTCATGATCCATGGCTGGATCCCATAACCCTGATCCGCTCCAAAAGATAACAGGAGTGAGTATTTTGTTAGTGCTTGCAACAGGATTGTCATGTAGCTTGGCAGTTGATATCTTGTGTTGTCTGTGACTCATATGTGTTTGTGGTATGGTGTGAGTTCCTGGGCTTCTGTGAGGTTGTCTCAGCACTGGGTTGTTGGACATGACAACTTGTGTTTGGTTCATGGACCTGGGATATATGATTTGGTTTCCTAACTGTTGGTCAGTATGTCTGTACCATACATTGGCGGTCATTCATAGACCGCCAGGGCCGGGGACCGCGGATGCACCGCCAACAGGCTGGCGGTGCATCCAGGCCAATTCTGACCGCGGCGGTAAAGCCGCGGTCAGAAAAGGGAAACCGGCAGTTTCCCGCCGGTTTTCCCCTGGCCTGAGGAATCCTCCATGGCGGCGCTGCAGGCAGCGCCGCCATGGGGATTCCGACCCCCTTCCCGCCAGCCTGGTTCTGGCGGTTTTGACCGCCAGAACCTGGCTGGCGGGAACGGGTGTCGTGGGGCCCCTGCAGTGCCCATGCCAATGGCATGGGCACTGCAGGGGCCCCCTAACAGGGACCCACAAAGATTTTCAGTGTCTGCATAGCAGACACTGAAAATCGTTACGGGTGCAACTGCACCCGTCGCACCCTTTCCACTCCGCCGGCTCCATTCGGAGCCGGCATCCTCGTGGAAGGGGGTTTCCCGCTGGGCTGGCGGGCGGCCTTCTGGCGGTCACCCGCCAGCCCAGCGGGAAACTCAGAATGACCGCCGCGGTCTTTTGACCGCAGTACGGTCTTCTGGCGGTTCCCGCTTGGCGGGCGGGATTGGAATGACCCCCATTGTGTGGTGTCCCATATGTATCAGTGTGCTTTCACTGGAGGGGACATGATACGTCCACACACATAATGGGTTCAGATGTGGTGGTAACATGGTTGCACCTCAAGACCTGGACATCCCATCCATTTAGACATGTGTTACTGCATATGAAATGCAACACTGAGGCCCTTTGAATTGGGTAGGTGACAATGCACAACACATCTCTATACGTTGGCAGCACTGAGCTGTTCAGTATTGACAATGCACGATTGTCCCTTGTGTTACTTGTTTCTAGGCAACCATTTGTTGTTCCCTCTGCCAGTTGCTCACATGCAATCGTGCACCTGCACTACCGACCTTGCTCAATGGAACCTGACTAACTGCCTTGTGGAGGTGGATGTATCTGTGCAGGAAGAGTCATCTCCCTGTTCATATGCTGTTTTGATGTACAATTGGCTCTTTCAGTGTGTGAAGCAGTGTGCAGTTTGCATTGGTGGCACATCAATATGTGTCCATAGCACAGTCCACTTCCTTATTGCAACCTGGAAACGGCACCCCAGGAGTGGTGTTTGATGTTGGCACTGCTTCAGTATTTCCATGTCACCTACATCTGAGTCAGCATTATCATGCAATGGGTCTCATGGTGTTAGATCTGCTGCAACACACATTGCATACCCCTTCCACGCTACATACTGCTTGGGAGGGAGGCCAATTGAGTATGTGGCCTAAAGATATTGTAAATAGTTCATCTTCCAAGTTGTACTTACAGTGCAGGCCATGTCATTGTCACTGTGGGCTTTAACATTGGTCCCTTGGTGCTCTAGTGTGGCAGCTAATATTTGTGGCAGCCGTCAGTTGTCCAGAGGTGTGTATCCCATTATGTCAGGGTGTACAACATAACTACTGGTGCCACACCTCAGTGTCACCCTGCCCATGTGTCAATGTAGTGATGTATGCCTTGTGTGCCCTACAGGGTTGTTGTGCTGTGTGTATATTGCTAGGTTTGTTGACTTACCGTCAAGTAGGCTATTGCCATATTGTCCATCCTGGAAGTGCTCATTGATCCTGCTGTGGCGAAATATGAAGGAGTCATGGACACTCCCAGAATACCTGGCCAAGATGCTTGTGAACAGTCCCTGGTGTTCAACTTTGTATTGCCTATTTCCCATGTTTACACTATGAGCACTTTAAAAGCATTGTTTTTCTTCACCTCCTACCCATGAACAAGGTTTCAGCTGAAACATGTTGGAGATCCGATGCTGTGTTGGATGGATTCTTATTAACCAACAGCATGGCATTGCAAAGTTCTGTGAATGCCTTCTTTTCTACAACAGTACTGTTTGAGGAGCATGCACACCACTTCTGCCTGGGCCGAGGGGAGACTTTTGTGTGGTCATGTCATTCCCTACTTCCTGTTTTGCATACTTTATGCAGAACTCTAAGCCATCATTATTTGGGCTCATACTTGATCTCTTGTGTCTGAGCAAAACTATGTTTCTCTGATGAGCTATAGTAACAGTGAAACACGTCTGGAGCTGCTTTTATTAATTCTATGTTGGCTTAGATGGTAATTAATCAATCCAAAGATACAATACTGTATCTGAAATGGTAAATTACTTTTGCTGTGTTTTTCATCTCATTGTGGATAGCACTTGCAAATTGTGGACTTAAAGACTTTGTTGCGAATATGATAAAAGGCTCTATTGATTTTTAGGTCGAGCGTAGCGTTCGACGTGTTGTATACTTTTAAGTACACTTATAATATGGGTTCGAGCAAATTCAAGTGATTTCATTTGTTGGTTCCCGTGTCCTTCAAAAATCCTTGCTTGCTAGTGGTCAGTTCTTCCTTTTTTGTCCTACCTTTTCTCTTTGGGAGCAGTACAAAGTACTGTATAAATACGCTATGTCCTATTTATATCTTCTGTAGGGGACTTTTTTTCTTCTGCTCATGGCGCCCGTTTTTTTGTTGTTGAAGGTGAGATTCACCTCATATAATAATGAATCCTATGAGTACAAGGGACGCAAATGTAATAGTACAATGTGGGTGCAATTAACTGTTTCCGCTCCATATGCATCATTTCATTTGAAAATGCACTGGACTATAAAATGGCAGATCACTCACTCTCAGCCGCTCTCCCAGGATTCTAATACAGGGGCTACCCGACCAAACACATGTGCAAAAAAAATGCAACCCGATACAAAACAATAACATGACTCAAACATTGTGGATGACGTCAACTGCGCAGAGAACACCAATTGGAAGCATGACACCAAGCGTTGGTAATTGACATACGCATTGAACCAATAAACCTTTAAGATGAGTAGATTTCACCAAATATCTTTCTTTAATTCGAACAGGAAGTCTAACAAGCATTTGCAATGCAACGGGTCTCGCATTTCTCCGAGTTACAGCTATTAGAGGTTGTAAACTCCCAACCGGACTTTTATTGCCTCATTAAATGGAAAAAAACAGTGCGATTGCGCTGCTACAGTTCACTCGTAGTGAAACCTATTGGCAAAAGTGCAATTAACTATGTAACAGGGTCGATGTCATGGAAAGCGCTCGACTTCTGCCAAGCGAGATCGCGCTGCCAAAAAAGATAAAAAGTAGTCCACAAACCGGACAGAAAACAGCAAGCCTTGCATGTTTTCAGTGCTTGGTCACTGCGCTCGAGGAGGGCTAACCACCAGAAAAGGCATGACGTATGCGTGCCTTCCACTAATGAAAGCAAGCAGATTTTGAAAGGCAAGCCCACGAACCAATGAAAGACACTGACGTGGCATGGACGGGGCTCCGAGCCCTTTTCTATCCACTAAAGCGTCTCGCAAGTGAAATGCATGCGTAAGCGCATGCGACGCAGGCTCGACCCTAAAAATGATGAATCAGACAGATAACGTGTCCCAATCTAGATAATTTATTCACTCTGGGACTCGTTTTAGGCCGATGAATCTTTTGACCCTGATTGAAGACACCTTAGGACGAGACAATTAATCAACATGTCAATCAATAGATCGATAACCTCATCAATATTCACAATAGCAAATCAATCACATTAATCAATGACATCAATAAGAATTGGAAACCATCATGACCTTTCAGTCATGAATAACCACGCCAGATTTAGAAAACTTTATGATGTTTATTCCCTATTAATTACACTCTACTAGCAAGTTTATTAGTCTCAACACCAGAAAACAGATCAGCACGGTAAGAATATGGCAACTCGAATAGGATTTCATCAAAGCAAAAATCATAAACATTAGAACATAGCATGACGTCAACATGGGTTAACTTTAGCAGAGTACCATTAGCGCATTGTTCAACAGAGCATAGATTCAGTCATTTGTCTATTTGCGTCCGTTTAGTGAATTCCTTAACTAACCTCAAATCAGCATTAGCATGTTGGGCTTCATGCAAAACAATTTAGCAACACAAATTTAGAAAACATCTAACTATGGTCTCTATCAAAAGAAGCAGTTGGTACCTGGAACAATCCCCTAATTTCCAATTGGGCAAGTTTTGGCGCACCATTATCTCCATCCAATGGTTTTCTTCTCGCCTCATTAAGATTGTCACCCGATAACAGTTTTCACGTAGTTTATTGGCTCCTGTAATTGACGTCTCCAACGGGTAGAATGTCAGGTACGAACTTATAGTTTCTCAGGCTCAGTCAGTAGTTCCATTGTCTATACCAGTTCAGGCGACCTTGTACCTATTGCTAGTTTACACTGTTGCATTCGGCAAGAATTTCTCCTTGAGCAAGTTGAGTCTCATGAGAAAGAATCTACTACGGTTACACTCATCTTCTAGCTTCTGGAAAAGTACAACTACATGTCTTTCGGCAAGTCAGCACATTGCACGTTAGAAAAACACATTTAATATGAAACCGGGCAGCTAGGCCCCGACTCATGCTAACTAAGGCCTAGTGATTAATTAGAAAAACCTTAACATATAACTCTTAATACTAGTACAAAATCATACATTAGTACATTAATATTTCATTATTAGTCAGTTTCATTAGTCATCGTATACATTTACAGCCACTCCCCGTGGGCACATTTCGAATACACGTTTAGTAAAACACATTAATACATTTTCTATGCGGCATTATTATGCATTAGTTCATAAACATTTCATGTTAATTTTTTATTATAAAACTACACTCCAACAATCCCTCCTCTGATGACACTTGTCATCACACAAATTCACTTTTTACTTTTCTTTTCACTTTCTTAGTTCCTTCATTTCAATTTCTTCCCCCATTTTTGACTTTTCGTATCTTGCCTTGAATATTTTCTCCCTTTTGCTTTCTTCTCTCCTCATATTGCGTTTTGCCAATTTTTCTCTAATTCTTTTAATAATTTTACATGATAACCATAGTCCGAATAAACAAGCTAAAACAATCAATATTTCCTGTTTTATTTTTGCAAATATCCCATGCCAAATATTACTAAACCAACTTCCCACTTTAGCAAGTCCCTTTCCAACCTTTTCCCAAACTCCAGGTTCTTTCAGCTCCTTCAAATCTGTACTATCTCTTGTTAGGTTAGTTAGCATTCTTTTAATCTTATTACTGTTATCTGGAATGTAAGCACAACAGTGGCGCTCATTAAGCATCCTACAGACTCTGCCACTTTTCGCTAAAAGAATGTCTAAAGCAAGCCTATTTTGAAGAGTCATAGCCCTCTCCGCAGCAAGTTCAGTATCCATCAGGAGTATAGCCCCTGTGAAGTTTGTCAGCATGTTATCCACAATAGTAGACAACTTTCGAATCTTTATGGAGTTTAAGGTAGCTCCCACTGAAGGAATTATTGCTCCATATATATCACCCATGACAGCAGCCGCTGTCTCTCTTTCCTGACTAGTACAATATAATTCAGACACTTTAGGAAACTTCCTTAAGTCATCAAATTGGTAAATCTTTGGAAAAACTATTCCCAAATAACATATCCCATACCATCCCTTTGGAAGACGGTAACAAGCATTAAGTGCACATATCTAATAGATCCCGGGGATCGCTGGATCCTGTCCATTTAACATGAACGTCCACTTACTCTGAAACAAAAACACATGTCTGCACTCACTCGTTCCCATAAATAAAGTGTCATGGTCAGATTTTGGCCTATATATACAAAGCTTTCCTACGTGTAATGCATCTATAGCTAATTTGCCTTGTGTCTTTATTGCACTATAAGCATAATCATTTGCAAACGTTAGTTTCTCTAATCCCTTTTCTAGCTTTTCTTTTAACGCTTTTCTTCTATCATCAGTGTGATCTAAAAAGCTCTTCTCTACAGGCATTAGTAAGCAGGTTAGATTATTGTGATGCGCATAGGCTGTACCAAATGTCAGTGTGGGCTCAAAGAAACGCCTAACTATTTTTATACTATGATCTCTAGCTATCTTACTCAACTATTCATTTATAGGCACAAAAGAAAACACTACATCCAGATCAGAATAGAAGCACTGAATATATTCTTGATCATAAAGCCCTGTTAATAACAAACTACAACTTATCCCGTAGGTTAACGGCAAACTATGATAAGTAACCCCTTCTTGTACTGACAAGGAATTTTCGTGCACACATAACAATTCTTCGCATCCATTGTTTCAACATACTCATTCAACAAGCGATAGAAAACATTAGTAGATAGTTCCCCTTTTGTGTTAGTTCCCTCATGCAACTATTTCGTATCCTGCTCAAATCTTTCCCATAGTGTTAGTGTAGCAGTCTCAGGAGTTGTAGCATTGTTAGTCCCACTCTTATCCACCAATGGCATTCCCACAATCACAGCTATTATCACTATTGCACACACAACACCCAGAATAATACTCAGCCATCTACAAATCCTACTCCTATTATTGTCATCTCTAGTGTTAATCATGATCTGTAAAGAATCAGAAAGAAGAGCAATATAAAGCAAACAACCAACTGAGGAAGGTCTAAAGCCCTTTTTATTTTTTTTTCTTTCGAGCAAAGTCTTTCTTTAGCAAGTATTTACAGCGTTTCACTCACTCCCAGGATCCTTGTCAAATCAGGTTAGCAGCTTGTCAAAATGGGGTTTTCAAAAGTCAATTTAGGTTAACAGTGTCACATCCGGTAATTTATCATTCTCTTTTTCTCACAGCTTTTCAGCTTTACTTTAATTTAACACAATCTCTCTCTATTCTGTGGTCAAATTCAGGTGCCGTAGTATTGACCTGGAATTTTTCGATCAAAACAGAATGCCAAGAATTCTTGTTGCCACTCAGCTGATGTTGCATACGCCCATTCAGGACCTGCATATCTTCTGTTTGCAATTCTCTTTCTTTTAATTTGCGATCACCCTGCAATTCTCCCTCACCCAGATCCTCCCTCCTTGTGGTATCAACTTCTTTCTCTATTGTTTCGTTTATTACCACTTTCTCTTTTGCAGCTTGTGGCTCTGGCCATTCATCTCCTTTCAGTGGTTTCCTTTTGCTGTTTGTCTTCTCAGGTTGCTGTTCAATGCCCTCCTCTTGTGCTATGGTGTTTTCTCTTGATGGATCTGCAAGCGGCTCAGGAGGAGTCTGGACACTTTGACTTCCTTCTCTTTCACCTCCTTCGCCTTCCGGGTCTGTCAGGGGTTCAACTTCAAACCTGTATCCGTCTGCATCTGGGAGAACCACTCTTTGTGTCGGTCCTCCTGGTGCCTCAGTTGAGATAGGCTCACCGTCACCCCTCTGGATCTCTTTTGCAGTATGAGTGACCAGGCCGTCCTCAACGGGCTCTCCTTCAGTCTCAGTTCCTCTTTGATGAGTTCCTCATCAGTTGGACATGTTACCTTCTTTGTGTGACTGGCATAGATCCAGTTTGGAACTCCCGCATATTTCACAGCAGTAGTAGTTGTCATTATCACTTAATACGGTCCCTTCCAACGTGGCTCAAAACACAACTTGTTTCTTGACAACAACCCAGTCACCGGCTTTCAGATTGTGACCTGGATCATTTATCGGTGGCAGTGTGGTTGCTTCCACCTGGTGAGAGAAAGAGCGGACCACGTCAGCCAGACCCTTGCAGTAGTCCAACACCATATCATCCGTGATATTCACAAGAGCATTTGCAGGCACTGCGGGCAATCTCATAGCTCGGCCCATGAGAATTTCATGCGGAGACAGTCCTGTTTTCTTGTTGGGTGTATTTCTCATTGACATTAGCACTAAGGGCAATTCATCTGGCCATTTCAAATGTGTAGCTGCGCACATTTTTGCCATTCTCGACTTCAAGGTACTATTCATCTGTTCCACTAGTCCTGATGCTTCAGGGCGGTAACTGCAATGCAACTTCTGTTCAATATTCAGTGCGGCACACAAGAGCTTAACCACCTCGTTAAGAAGTGACTTCCCCTATCTGATTCTAAAGAGATCGGAAACCTGAAACATGGTATCAACTCCCTAAGCAGCAAGTTCGCTACTGTGAGACTGTCATTCCAACGTGTAGGGTAAGCTTCAATCCAGTGACTAAAGATGCACACAATCACCAACACGTACCTCAGACCTCCACACACAGGCATCTCAATAAAATCCATCTGCATCCTGCTAAATGGACCTCCTGCTCTCCCAATGTGGCTCAAATTCACCACGGTCCCTTTCCCCGCATTCATCTGTTGACAGATGATGCACCTGTGACAAATCACTTCTGCGGCTTGTCTAAACTTCGGGTTAAACCAGTCAATTTTGAACAACCTAATCATGGCATCTCTCCCAATATGTGCTTGTCCATGGTAAAACCTCGCAAACTGTGACAAGAGTCTGTTTGGCAAACCATTTTCCCCTCATCTGAAACCCACAAATCATCAGGTCTTTGTACACATTGCAATTTCAAGAACGTTTTTCTTCTTTGTTGGCACGTCCCTGCAACAATTTTAACTCTTCCATTGTGTCATCCACCCTCAATGCATAACCTGTGCATGTCTCATTTTCAGTTTCCGGTAACAATTCTCACTGATCTTTGAACGATATACAGTTCAATGCACAAAACCTTGCGACTTGATCTGCATATCCGTTTCCCATTGACACAAAGGGGGTTATTCTAACTTTGGAGGAGGTGTTAATCCGTCCCAAAAGTGACGGAAAAGTGACGGATTTACCACCAGCCGTATTACGAGTCCATTATATCCTATGGAACTCGTAATACGGCTGGTGGTATATCCGTCATTTTACCGTCACTTTTGGGACGGATTAACACTCCTCCAAAGTTAGAATAACCCCCAAAGTCTTGCGATTTAACATGAGCATTGCATTTCACCACGGCAATTTCAAGAGGTAACTGAATCACGTACAACAATTCCTTAATTCTTTCACCATTTTTCACTGGAGAACCAGAAGAGGTCAGGAAACCCCTCTGGGACCATAACTGGCCAAAATCATGAACAATTCCAAATCCATATCTGCTATCAGTATAGATAGTCACTTTTAGTTTGTCAACAGCATGGCACGCTCTGGTAAGAGCAATCAATTCAGCCACTTGAGCAGAGTATACTCTTTCGAGCCAAGATGCTTCCAGGATAGCGGTTATGGTACATACAGCGTATCCGGCTCTTAGTACTCCCACTGAGTCCCTCAGGCATGAACCATCAACAAAGATAATGTAATCATTTTCCTCCAATTGGGTATCTTTAATGTCAGGTCTCGGTTTGGTGCACATTCTGTTACCTCAAGACAATCATGTTCTACTTCCTCAGTATCATCAATATCTGTATTCTCATTGGGAGGCAAAGTTGCTGGGTTCAACACAGTACATCGTTTCAGTCAGACATTAGGTGACCCCAGTATAATGGTTTCATATTTGGTCAGGCGGGCATTTGTCATATGCTGGGTCTTTGTTCGGGTAAGTAGTATCTCGACTGAGTGTGGGACCATTACTGTTAAGGGATATCCCATCACTATACCTTCACATTGAGTGAGGCTTTGACCAACTGCTGCAACTGCACGCAGACAACCCGGTAAGGCTGCTGCAACTGGGTCCAAAGTAGCTGAAAAATATGCTACTGGCTGGTTTGCACCTCCGTGGACCTGTGTCAGGACAGACAAAGAACAAGCATCACGTTCATGACAAAACAGTACAAAAAGCTTTGTGTAGTCAGGCATACCTAAAGCTGGAGCCCTGCACATGATCTCTCTCAGTTCAATGAATGCCTTCATTTCTTTCTCGGACATAGTCAGGGTACCCGGGCCATCCTTAATCTCCTTGACAGTCAACCTCACCAAAGGCTTAGAGATAATTGAGAAGTTGGGAATCCACTGACAACAGTAACCCACCATTCCCCAAAATATCCTCATGTCTCTCTTGGATGCCGGGGATTCATCTGCAATATGGCTGTCACTCTCTCTTTGGATATTTTCCTCGACCCTTTCTCAATTAGATGGCCTAAGTACTTCACCTCTTTCTGACAGTACTGTAGCTTCTTTGGGGACACTTTATGTCCATTCTTTCCCAAATGATTCAGTAAGGCAATAGTGTCATATCTGCAGTCATCTTTCGTTTTGGACGCAATCAATTAGTCATCAATGTACTGTACCAGAGTTGAATTAAAAGGCAGTTCCGATGATACCAAGCCCTTCTCCAATATCTGATTGAAGATGGAAGGCGACTCTGAAAACCCTTGAGGAATTCAACACCAACTGTAAACCTTATCCAAGAATTTAAAACTGAATAGAAATTGGCTGTCCTCATGAAGAGGCACCGAAAAGAATGCTTGAGACAGGTCCACAACTGTGAACCACTCTGTATCGCATGGATCCTGAAACATGATCACAGCTGGATTTGGCACTAGAGGGCAACATTTTACCACTATCTTGTTAACTTTTCTCAGGTCTTGGACAATTCGAACTTTCCCTCAAGGCTTTCTCAGTCCCATTATTGGTGAATTACATGGGCTGCTCATCACTTCTTTTAAGACCCCTTGCTTCACAAAGTCTGCAATTATCTGCGTCACCTGTATGAGGACATCTTGTGCCATGTGGTACTGCGGTACCTGGGGAAACACGGCATTTGGCCTCACATCTACTTTGACTGGTTCTACTCCTTTGATCAGTCCCACTTCCTTTCCAGTCAAGTCCCACACCTTCTCAATGACCGTTCCCTGCAACTCGGTTGGCAAATCGGTCATTGTGAACATCGGGAAGAAGCTTATCAAAGGGTACTCCTCATCTGTGGTGTCCGTCTCTGGCTCTGAGATCTGACCATCGTCCCCTTCATCATCACTGTTTGTCTGCACCTCAATCCCTTCATTGGAACAGGTGATTGAACACCTCGTCTTACACAGTAAGTCTCTTCCCAGTAGGGATACAGGACTTGAATCACAGACTACAAACCTATGTAATCCCTGGAAGGTACCAATATCAACTTGGACCGGATCAGTAATCGGATTTGTCAAGAGCTGGTTTGCTACTCCTACCACCTTTATGGTACGCCTGAAAGCGGCAATTTTGGAACCTCTGCTCTTCTGACTGTGAAGGGGGTAGCTCCTGTGTCAACTAGGAACGAAACCTTGTGACCCATCACCTTTCCTTGCACATAAGGTCCACTCTGATCTACTTCTAGGGACGCTGCAAGCCTGCACTCCTCACTATCTGAACAATCATCCGACCATTCATCGTTTATTCCATTCTCACCACGCAATGGAAACTGTTGTACTGTGTTATTTTGACTCATTGTTTGGCCTGTGATCTGTTGAGGAAGCATCCCCTGTTGCTGTCCCATCGGAGCTAAAGGCAACTTCATTTGCTGTCTAGGTACCATGGGGATCTGCTGTTGCACCTGCTGCATCTGTGCTGGTTGCATACGTGGCATTTGCATTTGCTGAATAGGCTGGAGACCCTGCATCTGAACCATGTTGTTCTGGAAATTCGGATTTGGACCCCTCATTTTTGGACCCCTCAAATTTTGAAATGTACCAACATCATTGCTTTGTTCAACAACACCATCCTGCACCATCATTGGGCACTCCCGCTTCCAGTGTCCCACGCCCCGCACGCATGGCATGGCAACATCTTTTTCATCCCTTGCACATCATTTTGAACCACAACAGTATTCAAATCTGGACCACGGTTCACAAAACCTCCCCGACCTCTTCCTCTTGGTTGCGGTTGGAACATTCCGTTCCCTTGAGGCTGCTGTTGTACCATCTGCTGTACTGCGTTTCCCTGCATCCCTGCCTGAGCTGCTTTAATTTGCATCACCATCACCTTCTCTTTCAGCTTTTTCTGTTTCAATTCAATCTCATCGCTACAGTATTTCGCATACTGCAACACTTCATCAATTGGTTTCGCTTGCCAACAGATCAAATGATTCTTAATCATCTGACTAATTTCTGGTCTCAATCCTTCAATGAACCTGAACACAAGGTGATTCGTATCTTTCGGTTCTATGACCTCTGTACCACTGTAGTGTTTGAACGCCTTTAACAACCTCTCATAGTAAGCATGTATCGACTCTTTGACTTCTTGTGCCGTTCGATCAATCTTCTGCCAATCAATATTCTGCGGTGACACCTTCTGTATCAAGTACTCAATCACCTTAAAATAGTACCCCATCACCTCAGGGGATGGAGCCCCGGTAAACTTATCCCTTGCCGGCTCTTCTGTCGGCCAATCCACACTCCTCTTGCATTCAAGCCACAAATCAGCAGGGACTATAATCTCAAACAATGTGTTCAAGTCTTCCCAAAGACATTTCGCAAGCTTCACAAACCTGTCCGTCTGCTGATACCACTCTATCGGCTTCTCCCTAACCTGGGATAATCATTTGTGAATGACAAAATGTCACCTCTAGACCACGGTACATGGACTAGAACCCCTCCAGCTGTCTCTATCATCTGTAACATCTTTATTGTCCCCGTGTCTGGTGTCGCTTTCGCCTGCTGTGGTTCCAGGCAGTTACTTTTACTCTTATCTCTCTTCTTTGCCTATCTGCCTTTCCACTTCTCTAATGCTCCCCAAACCTGAGCGATCTGTAGAATCTCTTTGAGGTGTGCCTTCATTCCAGTAGATCTCATATGATCGAAATCTTTAGGTTGGAAGTCTAACCTATAACTCCTCTTCAGATGCTTAGTATTGTCTAAGTCTATACCGTATTTGTCTGCCACACTCGCTAACCTCTGATGCACCTTACTCACTTCTTTGGTTATTTTCGGGCACAGAAACCTCAATTCCGCTTCAGTGTATGATTCTAATCTTTTCACCCCCATAGTTCCTTCAACTAGCTCTGCTGCTTCCACACCCAACCTCACAAAATTCAGATATTCCTCTCTTTCTGATCGCTCTGTTGTCACAGGAGTAGGCTGTGGAGTTTTAAGCTTGTCTAACCACTCAATCAACTGTTGCGCCATTAAGCCTTGCAACGAGATATTTCCAGCCTGCATCGTTGGTGTCTGTGATGTATTTGCACTCACTACCTGTGGAGTCAGTATACCCAAACCTGCTTGTCTCATTGTCTCTAAAGGAACCCCAATCGGACTGAAGTCCATCAAGGATCTGGATCCCTCGACTGTCTGTTCTCCCTGTGTCATCCCTTGGGAACTTCCTGTGAACCCTCCTCTTATCACATCTTGAGTCATTACTCCTTGATCGCATACAGTAGGTTTTGCCTGCTCATATAGCGGTACTGGCGGAACAACGGTAATCGGCAATGATATAGCGGCTGGTGCCTGTCCGTTTCCCAGTCCCGGTGGAGCATTAACTCCCATAGCCTGATTCATTACAGGTGCTGTAACTGACTGCGGTCCTGCGACCGAAGTGTAATTCGGGACCATCTTTCGCTGGGGCAGCAATTGTGGAATTGGCTCAATCTGCACTAACTTTGATTTTGTGTATACTGGATCAGGCGGCACCACTAAGCTCGTAGTCATCTCTAATACTGGGACATCAGGGTAGAGCCTCTGAATCGGTGGTGGCTGCAACTGTATCTGTGTCTCTGGTGCGGTGGATACACTAGCACCATTCTGTATCGGAGCTGATGTGATAACATTATTTGCCTGTGCTGTATTCGTGGTTCCCTGATTTTGTGTCGGATTTACAGGACCTGCACTAGTACTTGGTCTATTGTCATTTATGGCATATGGTGGCGGTCGATCATGTGACAACTGATTTAGAAACTCATCATCATCTGAATCATCTGCATCTGCCCAGGATTTCTGAGTCTCCTTTTGCTTACTAGAGCCCTTGTCTGTTTTACAAGTTGCCTTTCTCCCTTGTGTTTTGGCTTCTTGAGTTATTGCGGAAACATCCTAACTCCGTCTATTATTTCCCTTCTCCTTATCCTGGTCTCACTATCCCATCGAGCCTCCGCTAGAATCTTCTCTGCTTTCCTCATTCTCCTCTCAAATTTCTGCCACTGTTTCTGAATTGCTGCCA
Organism: Pleurodeles waltl; assembly: GCF_031143425.1. Classification (NCBI taxonomy): domain Eukaryota; kingdom Metazoa; phylum Chordata; class Amphibia; order Caudata; family Salamandridae; genus Pleurodeles; species Pleurodeles waltl. Next base: position 677,027,674 of record NC_090444.1, read on the forward strand.
GTTCCCAAATTGCTAAGGCCTCAAACTGAGCTGGTCTCGGAGGTGGCTTCTGCTCATTTAACACCCTCCGCAAATTTTCCAGAATCCTTATATTGAACGTTCCGTTCTCCAGAAACGCCAAACATCCTTCCTTTTCTGTCATTTTGCACCATTGCTTTAGCCAAAGACATGGCCCGACTCCCTTCTCCTCCATTACGGCATAAGCCGGAGTATCCTCTGGTGGTGTAGGCTCCCCCCGCACTCGCTGTAATGTATGTATCCCCCCTCAAAGCACTCTTTAAAGCCTTGAAAAACTTCATTTTTGAGTCTTTTATTTTGTTTTGAATCTAATCCGGAAGTGACTTTAATTCCCAGAACACCCTTCGCCTACCTTCTCAACCAATTGCCTCTCACGGACGGCTGCCAATCCGTGCGCGACCCCTCTCGGCAACTGACCTATCCCAGCGCGGCTCCAATGACATCACACTCACACACACTGCGGCTGACAAAGTCTTGCGGCTTGTCTTCCTCACTCTCTATTCACACAAAACTAATGCAACATATTGCGAGCACTTTAACAACAAAACCCCAAATTTGCCGGTTTACTACAGGAAGGGTAACACAATCGCTTCAGAACTTTACAGAGATTTCACTTGAAGCCTCGGCCGCTACTCTCTCCTTCTCAGATCCCGCACTCGCAAGGAGAATTCGACCCGCAAATCCTACTCTCGACTTGTCAATGGTTTGTTCTAGTGCACTTTAGAACTTGCCAAATCTCCATTGAAGGTTTCATTCACACACTTTGACTCAAACTAGACTTGTCAACCACGCTCGATTGACCTATAAACCGCACAAATTACAGCATAAACCAAGTGTCTCATACACTTATCAATATACTACGGAGTCTTAGACCACGACGGGTCCGTACATCACCAACAACCATGTGGACAATTTTTTAGCACAAAGCGCCACACTCACATGAAGTTCACCGACTTCCCTACTCTCATACTGCGGAGTACGCCCACTCCTACTAAAACATTACCTGGCCTATAATCTCACAAACCTTCACAATTCACCTGCGTTATGCATAAGCTGAGCAAGCGCAAATTCTACGACACGCATACTATCACTAGAACGCCGAGAACATACCCAACTCACTTAGGCAAGCTCCGAGATTCCGGTAAAGTCATTTGGGACCTAGGGGCACATCATACCTCCAATTTGCATTATCTCAAAAACACTTTTTAAAACAATGGTCCCTCATCCTAGGGCACCAAAGGGCCTGAACCGTCCTCTGCTACCAGAACTGATAATGCGTCCCAATCTAGATAATTTATTCACTCTGGGACTCGTTTTAGGCCGATGAATCTTTTGACCCTGATTGAAAACACCTTAGGACGAGACAATTAATCAACATGTCAATCAATAGATCGATAACCTTATCAATATTCACAATAGCAAAACAATCACATTAATCAATGACATCAATAAGAATCGGAAACCACCATGACCTTTCAGTCATGAATAACCACGCCAGATTTGGAAAATTTTATGATGTTTATTCCCTATTGATTACACTCTACTAGCAAGTTTATTAGTCTCAACACCAGAAAACACATCAGCACAGTAAGAATATGGCAACTCGAATAGGATTTCATCAAAGCAAAAATCATAAACATTAGAACATAGCATGACGTCAACATGGGTTAACTTTAGCAGAGTACCATTAGCGCATTGTTCAACAGAGCATAGATTCAGTCATTTGTCTATTTGCGTCCGTTTAGTGAATTCCTTAACTAACCTCGAATCAGCATTAGCATGTTGGGCTTCATGCAAAACAATTTAGCAACACAAATTTAGAAAACATCTAACTATGGTCTCTATCAAAAGAAGCAGTTGTTACCTAGAAAGGAAAGGCAAACAGACAATTACAATTTCATCATCATATAGTACCCGTCCGTAATGGGTCAGCATACAGGGTCAGTCTTAGTCCTCAGGACAGCAGTTGATTCGCCATCAGCCAGGAAACACAGCGAAGTTCAGCAAGACCGGGCAAAGGGAATACCTCCCTCATAAGGAGCAAAAGTATAGAACGGGTAAGGCAAAGTAAGGATGGTTTGAAGAGTCAAACAGCAAAGTCTTTGGGCAGAGTAACAAAGTGGCTGGGCAATAGCAAAAAGGCACGCAATGGCTTGTAATGGCTGATTTCTCCTCATGTCCAAGAATTTTATATCGATCTTGTTGTACAATCCCCTAATTTCCAATTGGGCAAGTTTTGGCGCACCATCATCTCCATCCAATGGGTTTCTTCTCGCCTCATTAAGATTGTCACCCCATAACAGTTCTCACGTAGTTTATTGGCTCCTGTAATTGACGTCTCCAACGGGTAGAATGTCAAGTACAAACTTATAGTTTCTCAGGCTCAGTCAGTAGTTCCATTGTCTATACCAGTTCAGGCGACCTTGTACCTATTGCAAGTTTACACTGTTGCATTCAGCAAGAATGTCTCCTTGAGCAAGTCGAGTCTCATGAGAAAGAATCTACTACGGTTACACTCATCTTCTGGCTTCTGGAAAAGTACAACAACATGTCCTTCAGCAAGTCAGCACGTTAGAAAAACACATTTAATATGAAACTGGGCAGCTAGGCCCCGACTCATGCTAACTAAGGCCTAGTGATTAATTAGCAAAACCTTAACATATAACTCTTCATACTAGTACAAAATCATACATTAGTACATTAATATTTCATTATTAGTCAGTTTCATTAGTCACCGTATACATTGACGGCCACTCCCCGTGGGCACATTTCGAATACACGTTTAGTAAAACACATTAATACATTTTCTATGCGGCAATATTATGAATTAGTCCGTAAAAATGTAATGTTAATTTTTTATTATAAAACTACACTCCAACAGACTACGATGGGTGTATTTAAACTCCCTGTCTCCAGTTTAGATGTAGAGAAAAACCTTAATCCACGCCTCAATTCTGTCCCACGCTAAATTTTCTGTGTTAATTGGTTCTTTAATTAGAGTGGCGTAGAATCAAATCAATAGCAAGCCATCTACCAGATAGAGGGTAGGACAACGAGCTAGCGTAGACCGAGAACTAACCGCTGTTGCGTCCATTTTGTGACGCATCTGTTCGGAGGAAAACGAAACGATCTGCGACCACAGAGAGGTTCTCAGGAGCGGTACTGCAACAAGATTGAGGCTTGAAAAACAACAGAAAAGCTGTGGAGGCTTAACCCCGGTGAGACGTGATAGGCAACGAAACCTGTTGCAGGTGGTGTTGATTCACTCTCTTCATGGGGGTGTAGAAACATTTTAGCATTCAGGGATAGGTGTAAGTTGGTGGTGGGATCTTCTTTTAGTAGGCGCTGTCTCCGACACATGACTATAGTTTAGGTTATCGCGCTGTAGGCAAGTTTATTGCATTTTGCGGTGAGTTAAGACAACGTGTGACGAACCGAAGGGAAACCAGAGTGCTTGTTGCGACCGCAGATTTTGTTTTTTGACCTCGGATGTGAGTGATGTTTATTTTCCGTGCCCGCGTTCGGTTTATCGTTCTGCCATGTTTCCTTGTACTGACTAGCATATTTTTGCTGGGGCGGTCTTGCATTGCCCTATATAAAATGTCAGAACTGGAGAAGATTTTTCCGGCTATCGACCCCCTTCCCTCAAGGTTTCTCTTTCGGTGCCAGCTCTTGGTCGATGTCTTGATGTTCAAATGCTTCAAAAGATCAAACTGTACATTTTCAACATTGCCTCGTTTTACCAGGTTTCTGAGTAGTAACGCGCAGATAAGCACATCATTCCTCGCAGACGGCACATCTTTTTGCCCTGGACGTGCACATCTTCAGGCCATAACATCACATCCAGCTGTTTCATGTTAAAGAGTCTATACTAGAATACTGCGTCCGCCGTTTGTGCTATTGCGTCTTCATCTGCTCCGCTTTTCCCAAAATACTCGAGCTTACATCTGGGCCAAGCTGACCTGTGCTGCAGATAAGGTTACCATCTAGCCGCTTTTTAAGTGTCCCGACCTGGATCAAAAGAAAATCAAATACTTATATCGGGTATTTCTTTTTTAGTTCTTGTCTGTACAAACAAACAGTAAATATAAATAGAATGAACTTGAGAAGGGACCCATGATTAAAACAGAAAATGGTTAGACAGGGTATTTTAACTTTTAAGCAATGTCCATAAGGTTCTTTCTAGTCTTTCTAGTCATTGACTGGCAAAATGCTAATAACAATAACCTTAAACCTCTAAAGGCAGTACCTCTTCCTCCCCTCCCCATCCTCTCAAAAAAACTGATTTTTCTTTTTGAAGAAACACTCTAATCATTAGTACATCAAACTCGTGTGTCCCGCCGTTCGGCCACATCCATGTTTTTCAATTTGTGTGAAATGTCTTTTCCGGTGTTTAGCCTGTCTCGAGCGCACCAGTAAACTATTAAAAACATACGAAGCTCCGCGTTTTCAGTATAGTTACAAAGCTAATAGCTTTAACTCAAGGAAAAGCGAGACCCATTGCATTGCAAATGCTTGTTTAGAATGGTGTGGGTGGCACTGTGCGTAAAATCTTTGCTTGAAAACCAGACATTGGAGGTTAGTGGACTTAGAATGCCAGTGGTGTTGTGGGGTGCTCCATATAAAGTAACTGCTCATCACCTACAGCTTGGGAACTACCCAGGGGGATGGATGGATATATACATATATATATACATATATATATATATATATATATATATATATATATATATATATATATATATATATATATATATATATATATATATATATATATATATATATATATATATATATATATATATATATATACACACACACACACACACACACACACACACACACACAAAAGAGTGAGGATACATAACAAGTAATGACAGTACATGATCCAAAGTTTTTGTTGAGGAGTTACGGTGATTAGACATGACCGACAAGTGGTTTGTAGCTATCACCAGAACCCTGAGATGACTAAATAGAATCACATTACACAAGTTATCCTTTATGTATGTTTATATTACATGTTTATTATGAGATAGTTTGATGGCAAAAGCTTTTTTCTTCAAAGTTCAGCTGATGTTCAGCACTGAAACTAGAAGGTCGAGATTTTGTTTACCTTTCGTGAATGTATTCTTGAATTATGAACAAAAGTGAAGGCCAGGGGATATATGGGTTTCTGTGGCTTCAGCATTTACTGCAAAATTATGGATTTATTGCATTTGCACATAATTTGTACATATGCCCGAACACGGGCCTTGTAATTTGTTTTTGCCAATGCCCGTGTGAGACAAGTAGCCCCAACAATGACAACGTTTCTGGGCTGTTATTATGATGATGAAACACATATTGTACAAGGAACCGAACCGTGAAATGTTTTTCATGTCTTTGATCCTGGTTACATATAGGTTTTCATTCTGTTGCATTTTGTGCAAAAAAGCATTTAAACATGTAAATATATATTATTGTGTTTACCAAGCAATATAATGATGTAGTGGTAGATTAAACAATGTTAAGGACAGATTACCGTTGACGATGTAACGAATACAAATTCTTGCACACAAAAGCTGGTGTTTACTTCAAAAGAAATCCTTTATAAAGCAATGTATTAGATATAACATAATTGAAGGCAGTTACGTTTCTGATGGGATTTCAGTTTCTTCTGCATTGTTGCATTGTTACACTGAGGCCAGCAAGTCAATTAGTAACTGGCTTGAACGCTAGCTGTTCTTAATGCTATATTACCACCTTGTGGCCAGAACACAACTCCAGAACTGAAATCCTTCTACCGAAAATAAAATGGTCTCTCACGTTGTGTCGTCTCAAAAAATATCGTTTTGTTTTCCTATACATATTTTTGTTCTGTCCTCTGTTTAAAATCAACAGTGCACATATGATGTTGACAATTTTACAAGCAATACATTATCAAAATGTCTCAGAATCTGACGGTTAGGAGTGTTTGCAGGGCTTTAAGTGGGATAAAAAAACTGGGAGGGGGCTCTCAAAGGGGCGTGGCTGATGTAATTAAGGACGTGGTTTAAAAACAACTAGGCCCATATTTATACTATTTTAGCGCCGCACTTGTGTCACTTTTTGACGCAAAAACAGTGCAAACTTACAAAATACAATTGTATTTACAGTGCAAACTTACAAAATACAATTGTATTTTGCAAGTTTGCGCCGTTTCTGCGTAAAAAAAAGAAGCAAATGCGGCACTAAAAAAGTATAAATATGGGCCCTAAATTAAAAATCTGTGGTTAGCACACTGTGCCGCAGGACTGGTAGTTTGCTGCTTCTTTCTGTCATTTCGGGCAGATGTATAAAACAACAAGAATTATTGGCTTTGTCAATGGTTGTTAGTTGCATAAGATGGATAAGCAGCAACAATTGCTTCCTTGTATATATTTTAAATGCTTTAGTTCTGAAATGATGAATCTGTGAAAGAACTATAAGGAGTCTCTTTGAAGTTACTTGGCACAGTGAGAAAGGGACCCATGTCTGGGCATACCCTTCCCACATAGGGCAACTTTACTAACACAAAAGGATGATGGACGGAGTGCTGAAGAATGCAAACACTCACCCCCAGTCACAGATCTGGGTTTAATCCATCGTTCTTTTGTTCACCATGCCACCCCAGATCTGTGACTGGGGGTGATTGTTAGCATTGTTCAGCACTCCGTCCATCATCCTTTTGTGTTGCTAAAGTTGCCCTATGTGGGACGGGTATGCCCAGACGTGGGTCCCTTCTTCACTGTGCCACTGGATTCAAGCTAGCCTGGCTGATGAAGGGTGATACCCTGAAATCGGTCCCAGGACGCTTGTTTCTGATCCAGGGAGGACCTGGCATGGCAGTTTGGGCTGGACTGTTCCAATGCGGAACAGGGTGAAGACTGATTTGCACATGGCTGTGTCCAAACTGGGGTGGCATGGTGAGCTAAAGAACGATGGATTAAACCCAGATCTGTGACTGGGGGTGAGTGTTTGCATTGTTCAGCACTCCGTCCATCATCCTTTTGTGTTGCCAAAGTTGCCCTATGTGGGAAGGGTATGCCCAGACGTAGATCCTTGCTCACTGTGCCAATGGATTCAAGCTAGCCTGGCTGACGAAGGGTGATACCATGAAACCAGTCCCAGGATGTTTGTTTCTAGTCCAAGGAGGACCTGGCTTGGCAGTTCGGGCTGGACTGTTCCCATGAAGAACTGGGTCAAGACTGATTTGCATATGGCTGGGTCCAAGCTGGGGTGGCATGCTGAGCAAAAGAACGATGGATTAAACCCAGATCTGTAACTGAGGGTGAGTGTTTGCATTGTTCAGCACTCCGTCCATCATCCTTTTGTGTTGCTAAAGTTGCCCTATGTAGGAAGGGTATGCGTAGACATGGGTCCCTTACTCTCTGTGCCACTGAATTCAAGCTAACCTGGCTGATTAAGGGTGATACCCTGAAACCGGTCCTAGGATGCTTGTTTTTGGTCCAGGGAGGACCTGGCTTGGAAGATTGGGCTGGACTGTTACCATGAGGAACAGTGTCGAGACTGATTTGCATATGGCTGGGTCCAAACTGGGGTGGCATGGTAAGCAAAAGAACAATGGATGCAACCCAGATCTGTGACTGGGGGTGAGTGTTTGCATTGTTCAGCACTCCTTCCATCATCATTTTGTGTTGCTGAAGTTGCCCTATGTGGGAAGGGTATGCCCAGACGTGGGTCTCCTGCTCATTGTGCCACTGGATTCAAGGTAGCCTGGCTGATAAAGGTGATACCATACAATCAGTCCTAGGTGCTTGTTTCCAGTCCATGGAGAACCTGGCTTGGCAATTCGGGCTGGACTGTTCCCATGAGAAACAGGGTCAAGAATGATTTGCATATGGCTGGGTCCAAACTGGGGTGGCATGGTGAGCAAAAGAACGATGGGTTAAACCCAGATCTGTGACTGGGGGTAAGTGTTTGCATTGTTCAGCACTCTGTCCATCATCCTTTTGTGTTGCTAAAGTTGCCCTATGTGGGAAGGGTATGCCCAGACGTGGGTCCCATGCTCACTGTGCCACTGGATTCAAGCTAGCCTGGCTGATGAGGGGTGACACCCTGAAATCGGTCCCAGGATGCTTGTTTCCAGTCCAGGGAGCACCTGGTTTGGCAGTTCGGGCTGGATTGTTCCCATGAGGAACAGGGTAAAGACTGATTTGAATATGGCTGGGTCCAAATTGGGTGGCATGGTGAGCAAAAGAAAGATGGATTAAACCCAGATCTGTGACTGGGATGAGTGTTTGAATTGTTCACCACTCTGCCCATCATCCTTTTCTGTTGCTAAAGTTGCCGTATGTGGGAAGGGTATGCCCAGACCTGGGTCCCTTGTTCACTGTGCCACTGGATTCAAACTAGCCTGGCTGATGAAGGGTGACACCCTGGAACCAGTCCCAGGATGCTTCTTTCCGGTCCAGGGAGCACCTGGTTTGGCAGTTTGGGCTGGACTGTTCCCATGAGGAACAGGGTCAAGACTGATTTGCATATGGCTGGGTCCAAACTGGGGTGGCATGGTGAGCAAAAGAACGATGGGTTAAACCCAGATCTGTGACAGGGGGTGAGTGTTTGCATTGTTCAGCACTCCATCCATCATCCTTTTGTGTTGCTAAAGTTGCCCTATGTGGGAAGGGTATGCCCAGACGTGGGTCCCTTGTTCACTGTGCCACTGGATTCAAGCTAGCCTGGCTGATGAAGGGTGATATCCTGAAACCTGTCCCCGGATGCTTGTTTCTGGTCCAGGGAAGACCTGGCTTGGCAATTTGGGCTGGACTGTTACCATGAGGAACAGGGTCAAGGCTTATTTGCATATGGCTGGGTCCAACTTGGGGTGGCATGGTGAGCAAAAGAACGATGGATTAAACCCAGATTTGTGACTGGGAGTGAGTGTTTGAATTGTTCAGCTCTCCGTCCATCATCCTTTTGTGTTACTAAAGTTGCCCTATGTTGGAAGGGTATGCCCAGACGTGGGTCCCTTGTTCACTGTGCCACTGGATTCAAGCTAGCCTGGCTGATGAAGGGTGATATTCTGAAACCGGTTCCAGGATGCTTGTTTCTGGTCCAGGGAGGACCTGGCTTGGCAGTTTGAGCTGGACTGTTCCCATGAGGAACAGGGTCAAGACTGATTTGCATATGGCTGGGCCCAAACTGGGGTGGCATGGTGAGCAAAAGAACAATGGATGAAACCCAGATCTGTGACTGGGGGTGAGTGTTTGCATTGTTCAGCACTCCGTCCATCATCCTTTTGTGTTACTAAAGTTACCCTATGTGGGAAGTGTATGCCCAGACGTGGGTCCCTTGTTCACTGTGCCACTGGATTCAAGCTAGCCTGGCTGATGAAGGGGGATACCCTGAAACCAGTCCCAGAATGCTTGTTTCCAGTCTAGGGAGGACATAGTTTCGCAGTTCGGGCTGGACTGTCCCCATGAGGAACAGGGTCAAGACTGATTTGTCTATGGCTGGGTCCAAACTGGGGTGGCATGGTCAGCAAAAGAACGATGGATTAAACCCAGATCTGTGACTGGGGGTGAGTGTTTGCATTGTTCAGCACTCCGTCCATCATCCTTTTGTGTTACTAAAGTTGCCTTATGTGGGAAGGGTATGCCCAGACGTGGGTCCCTTCTTCACTGTGCCACTGGATTCAAGCTAGCCTGGCTGTTGAAGGGTGATACCCTGAAACCGGTCACAGGATGCTTGTTTCTGATCCAGGGAGGACCTGGCATGGTAGTTTGGGCTGGACTGTTCACATGAGGAACAGGGTCAAAACTGATTTGCATATGGCTTGGTCCAAACTGGGGTGGCATGGTGAGCTAAAGAACGATGGATTAAGCCCAGATCTGTGACTGGGGGTGAGTGTTTCAATTGTTCAGCACTCCGTCCATCATCCTTTTGTGTTGCCAAAGTTGCCCTATGTGGGAAGGGTATGCCCAGACGTGGGTCCCTTGCTCACTGTGCCAATGGATTCAAACTAGCCTGGCTGACGAAGGGTGATACCCTGAAACCAGTCCCAGGATGTTTGTTTCTGGTCCAGGGAAGACCTGGCTTGGCAATTTGGGCTGGACTGTTACCATGAGGAACAGGGTCAAGGCTTATTTGCATATGGCTGGGTCCAACCTGGGGTGGCATGGTGAGCAAAAGAACGATGGATTAAACCCAGATTTGTGACTGGGAGTGAGTGTTTGAATTGTTCAGCTCTCCGTCCATCATCCTTTTGTGTTACTAAAGTTGCCCTATGTTGGAAGAGTATGCCCAGACGTGGGTCCCTTGTTCACTGGGCCACTGGATTCAAGCTAGCCTGGCTGATGAAGGGTGATATTCTGAAACCGGTTCCAGGATGCTTGTTTCTGGTCCAGGGAGGACCTGGCTTGGCAGTTTGAGCTGGACTGTTCCCATGAGGAACAGGGTCAAGACTGATTTGCATATGGCTGGGCCCAAACTGGGGTGGCATGGTGAGCAAAAGAACAATGGATGAAACCCAGATCTGTGACTGGGGTGAGTGTTTGCATTGTTCAGCACTCCGTCCATCATCCTTTTGTGTTACTAAAGTTACCCTATGTGGGAAGTGTATGCCCAGACGTGGGTCCCTTGTTCACTGTGCCACTGGATTCAAGCTAGCCTGGCTAATGAAGGGGGATACCCTGAAACCAGTCCCAGAATGCTTGTTTCCGGTCTAGGGAGGACATAGTTTCGCAATTCGGGCTGGACTGTCCCCATGAGGAACAGGGTCAAGACTGATTTGTCTATGGCTGGGTCCAAACTGGGGTGGCATGGTCAGCAAAAGAACAATGGATTAAGCCCAGACCTGTGACTGGGGGTGAGTGTTTGCATTGTTCAGCACTCCGTCCATCATCCTTTTGTGTTACTAAAGTTGCCTTATGTGGGAAGGGTATGCCCAGACATGGGTCCCTTGTTCACTGTGCCACTGGATTCAAGCTAGCCTGGCTGATGAAGGGTGATATTCTGAAACCAGTTCCAGGATGCTTGTTTCTGGTCCAGGGAGGACCTGGCTTGGCAGTCTGAGCTGGACTGTTCCCATGAGGAACAGGGTGAAGACTGATTTGCATATGGCTGGGTCCCAACTGGGGTGGCATGGTGAGCAAAAGAACAATGGATTAAACCCAGATCTGTGACTGGGGGTGAGTGTTTGCATTGTTCAGCACTCCGTCCATCATCCCTTTGTGTTACTAAAGTTGCCCTATGTGGGAAAGGTATGCCCAGACGTGGGTCCCTTCTTCACTGTGCCACTGGATTCAAGCTAGCCTGGCTGTTGAAGGGTGATACCCTGAAACCGGTCACAGGATGCTTGTTTCTGATCCAGGGAGGACCTGGCATGGTAGTTTGGGCTGGACTGTTCACATGAGGAACAGGGTCAAAACTGATTTGCATATGACTGGGTCCAAACTGGGGTGGCATGGTGAGCTAAAGAACGATGGATTAAGCCCAGATCTGTGACTGGGGGTGAGTGTTTCAATTGTTCAGCACTCCGTCCATCATCCTTTTGTGTTGCCAAAGTTGCCCTATGTGGGAAGGGTATGCCCAGACGTGGGTCCCTTGCTCACTGTGCCAATGGATTCAAACTAGCCTGGCTGACGAAGGGTGATACCCTGAAACCAGTCCCAGGATGTTTGTTTCTGATCCAAGGACGACCTTGCTTTGCAGTTCGGGCTGGACTGTTCCCGTGAAGAACAGGGTCAAGACTGATTTGCATATGGCTGGGTCCAAGCTGGGGTGGCATGCTGAGCAAAAGAACAATGTATTAAACCCAGATCTGTAACTAAGGGGGGAGGGTTTGCATTGTTAGGCACTCCATCCATCATCCTTTTGTGTTGCTAAAGTTGCCCTATGTAGGAAGGGTACACCCAGACGTGGGTCCCTTACTCTCTGTGCCACTGGATTCAAGGTAGCCTGGCTGATAAAGGTGATACCATAAAATCAGTCCTAGGTGCTTGTTTCCAGTCCATGGAGAACCTGGCTTGGCAGTTCGGGCTGGACTGTTCCCATGAGAAACAGTGTCAAGAATGATTTGCATATGGCTGGGTCCAAACTGGGGTGGCATGGTGAGCAAAAGAATGATGGGTTAAACCCAGATCTGTGACTGGGGGTGAGTGTTTGCATTGTTCAGCACTCCGTCCATCATCCTTTTGTGTTGCTAAAGTTGCCCTATGTGGGAAGGGTATGCTCAGACGTGGGTCCCTTGCTCACTGTGCCAGTGGATTCAAGCGAGCCTGGCTGATGAAGGGTGACACCCTGAAATCGGTCCCAGGATACTTGTTTCCGGTCCAGGGAGCACCTGGTTTGGCAGTTCGGGCTGGACTGATCCCATGAGGAACAGGGTAAAGACTGATTTGAATATGGCTGTGTCCAAATTGGGTGGCATGGTAAGCAAAAGAATGATGGATTAAACCCAGATATGTGACTTGGGGTGAGTGTTTGAATTGTTACCACTCTGTCCATCATCCTTTTGTGTTGCTTATGTTGCCCTATGTGGGAAGGGTATGCCCAGACCTGGGTCCCTTCTCACTGTGCCACTGGATTCAAACTAGCCTGGAAGGGTGACACTTTGAAACTAGTCCCAGGGTGCTTGTTTCTGGTCCAGGGAGCACCTGGTATGGCAGTTTGGGCTGGACTGTTCCCATGAGGAACAGGGTCAAGACTGATTTGCATATGGCTGGGTCCCAACTGGGGTGGCATGGTGAGCAAAAGATTGATGGATTAAACCCAGATCTGTGACTGGGGGTGAGTGTTTGCATTGTTCAGCACTCCATCCATCATCCTTTTGTGTTACTTAAAGTTTTTGAACAGAATTTAATGTGTCTAGATCTGTGTTGGCTGTTATTTGTATTTCTATGTTTTCAAAATTTAGTTTGTGCTATCGTCGATAGGTGTATTTTATGGAAAGTGGTCTTGGGTGTGTTGTGGTGTTTTATGTTAGAAAGCTACCAAATGGTGGTCTGACCATGTGACTTGGGTAGTGCTTTGAACTGTAACAGGTTCTGGGTTTGCAAAAATGACATCTAGAATGTGTCCAGCGATGTGTGTGGGATTGCGTACCATCTGATGTAGGTTCAATGTAACCAAGCCAGTGATGATAGCTGTTGGATGGGGCATATTGGGTTTGTCAAACCAAGGCTCTTATTTATACTTTTTGGTGCAAAACTGCTCTAACGCAGTTTTGCACCAAAAAGTTTAGCACCGGCTTCCACCATTTCTGTGCACCAGCCAGGCACCATATTCATGGAATGGTGCAAGCCGGTGCAAAGGGTAGGCTAGAGTAAGAAAAAATGACTTTAGTTGGGTGGGGCTGGTGGTATAGAAGAAGGGGGTTTGGCACCAAAGAAATGACATTAGGCAGCTTAGAGTACAAAAAAATGACTCTAACCAGATTCGCATCATTTTATGGTGCTAAACCTACCATGCCACATGACTCCTGCCTTAGAAAAGACAGGAGTCATGCCCACCACCCCAATGGCCAGCACAGGGGACAAGGGTCCCCTGGGCATGCCCATTGCACCCTGTGCCATGTATGGGGGTTCAGGGCCCCCTAAGGCACTTTAAAAAATAAATGCAATACTTACCTGTACTTATCTGGGATGGTGTCCCCTATACTCCGCAGTTCCTCTGGTGTGGTTGGGGGTGCCCCTGGGGCCTGGGGAGGGCACCTGTGGGCTTACTCCATGGTGTTCTACCATGGAAATAGGTCCACAGGCCCCCTAACGCCTGCTCTGGCCCAGGAGTTAAAAACAGGGCGAAGCAAGCTTTGCACCATTTTTTGACCCCTCCTCCCTCTCGTACACCAATTTTTGCACGGGAGTATAAATATGGCGTTAAGGCCATAGAGCAGTGTTTCCCAAAGTGTGCCGTGGCTCCCTGGTGCGCCATCAGAACTCACCAGGGGGGCCGCACACTTCTAGGGAACACTGAAATGCTTTCATTTTCATACTACCCTAGGGCCCCAGTCTAAAAATACATCACATTTGGAATGGAGCTTTACAGGAGTATGAAAACGAAAGAATCACAGTGGAAATAAATCAAACTTGTTAGGGTATTGCAATGTGATGTAAGTTGTAAAACCCATCAAGTTTGATTTGTTTCCACTGTGAGTCACTCTTTCATACTATGGTACAGCTAACAAAGCTGCATGGTAGTACGACAGAGAAAAAACGTGCAGTGGAAACAAACCAAACTTGATGGAGTTTACAATAGACATCATAACATTGCAAAAACCTAACAAGTTTGATTTATCTGCACTGCAGTTCTTTCTGTTTCATACTACTGTACGGCTCCATTCTAAAGACAAGTTACGTTTAGAATGGAGCCCAACAGTAGTATGAAAAAGAAAGAATCACAGTGGAAATAAATCAAACTTAGGGTTTTGGAGTGTTACATAGTAAATTGTAAAACCCATCAAGTTTGATTTGTTTCCACTTAGTGTTTACTTATTTATAAATAAAAACGTACCTGAAAGCTCTCCTCTGAAACACGTGGCTGCTGCAGTTAAATATGCATGCACAGAACATTGAGGCTGCAGTAATCCTAAAGCCATCTTGGGCCTCTTCAATCCATTTACAGCCTCTCCCTGCCCCTTCAGTTCACTCTTGCATCTTTCTCCCAATGTGGAGCTTTTCCGTCCTTCTCTTCCTTCATCTTTCCCATATGTGCCTTTGCTCACAGTAAATGCCTGATGCAGAAAACTAAGGCCCATATTTATGAAAAGTTTGTGCCGCCTTTGCATCATTTTTTTATGCAAAAGCAGCGCAAACTCACAAAATATAATTATACTTTGTAAGTTTGCACTGCTTTTGTTTCACAAAATAATGCAAAAGTGGCACAAACTTTTCATAAATATGGGCCTAAGTGTCAGTCCTTAAAAATAAGTGCTGTGCCCCCCCACTGGAAACCCAGTGCTTAATTTGTAGATAAAAATGAGATGGTGCTCAAAGCTCTCTTTTGAAACAAGCGGATGCTGCATTTAAATGTGCGAGCCTTCTCAGGCCTCTTTAATCCATTTACAGCCACTCCCTACTCCTTCAGCTCACTCATGCAGCTTTCTACTTTCTCCCTTTGTGATGCTTTTTAGTTTTTCTCTTCCTCCACGTTTCTCATATGTATCTTTTGCTCTTACTAAATGTCTGATGCAGAAAACAGGTAACCACCTGCTCAAATTAAGCCTTGCGGAAAGCACAGGCTCAAATTAAGCACTGTTATCACTGCGATTCTTTCTCTTTCAGGCTACCATACGGCACCATTCTAAAGATGTTATGTTTGGAACAGAGCCGTACGGTAGTATGAAAAAGAAAGAATCACAGTGCAAAAATCTAACTTATTAGGGCTTTGTAATGCACATTTGCAGCCCTAAATAACCCATGTGGGAATGCCATGTGGGGATGTTATGGAAGCCACAGCTGTCAGCGTCTGGAGTGGTTTGGACCAGCACATGACGTCTTGCCTAATAAATAAAGAGCATGTCCATTTAGGCAGGGTCAGGCCCAATCAGGATAATGATAGAGTGTTACTTCTGTCCGTGTTCTGCAGCTACTCAAGAAAAGAGGGTAATCATGAAATTACAAAAATGTCAACATTTAAGAGGAAAGCGGGAGATTAAAAAAAAAAGAATCGGGAGAATGTATTTCTCCCCTTGAGGCCTGAATCAGGTCTATTGTCATATATGGGACTTCCAAGTGTGGTGCTGGAGGATCTGAGATCAAAAATGCTAATGTACTTTTTTTTTGTTGTTTTTAACTTGCCAGGAACAAGGAGAAAGTGACAAATCTGTTGTGCACTGGCCTTCAGCAGCAGATTACTGGCAGTGCATACTCCAAGTCACTAAAGACAAGTCCCTATCGCAGAAGCTCTTTATCGGCTTCATCCCAATTATTTTTTAGGAAAAAAAATTGAAGTGCTCCGGAATCCTGGCTTACATCCCCCCACCCGTCAAAAAAAGTGACATAACAGGGAGCCGCAGCCAATGGCCAAAAGGTCAAGGGAGCCACGGGTCGAAAAAGATTGGGAACCACTGCCATGGAGTCATTTTTTGCACGGGAACGCCTACCTTGCTCTCATTAAGGCAAGGTAGGTTTCCACTTCCAAAAAGTTCCTTTAACGCCATAAATTTGGTGCTAGACAGGTCTACCACAGTAAAAATATGGCGTTAGTTTTGCGCCGAATTAGAGTAAAAAAAAATTACGCTGATTCGGTGCAAACAGAGTACAAATATGCCCGTCAGGGCCATATTTATACTTTTTGACGCAAACCAGCGCCGGCGCTGGTTTGCGTCAAAAATGTTACCGCCAGCTAACGCCATTCCTAGGCGCCATGCAGGCACCTTATTTAAGGATTGACGTTGCCGGGCAGCAGGCTGGTCGGAGTAAAAAAAAAATGACTCTAACCAGGCAGCGCCGGCGTAGGGGAAAATGGGGGTTGTGCGTCAAAAAAATGGTGCAAGTCAGGTTTGAGACGAAATCATGGCTCAAACCGGACCTGCGCCATTTTTTCACGCACAACCCCCATTGAAATGACTCCTGACTTAGCAAAGGCAGGAGTCATGCCCCCCTGCCCAATGGCCATGCCCAGGGGACTTCTGTCCCCTGGACATGGCCATTGGGCACAGAGGCATGTAGGGGGCCCCAAATTAGCCCCCCCATGCCACTTAAAAAAATAATAAAAAAATACTTACCTCAACTTACCTGTACTTTTAAGGGGCATTTTTATACTCCATTTCCGCGTTTTTTTTGACGCACATTCGGGGCAAACTTTGCCCCATATTTATACTATGACGCCCGACCCCGCGGACGTCAAAAAACCTCTGTGTGCGTAATGTTTTGGATGTGGAAAACCGCCTTGCGTTAATGACATACAAGGTAGGTGTTCCCGTCCCAAAAATTACTTTAAGGCATGTGCGCCTTATTTATACTCCTGCGTCATTTTGACGCACAGGAGGGGGCGGGCCTTAAAAAACGACGCACAGCCTGATGTGCACCGTTTTTTAACACCTGGGTGAGGGCAGGCATTAAGGGACCTGTGGGCTCACTTCCATGTTCTCAGACCATGGAAGCAGTCTAGAGGTGCCCTTCCCTGCCCCAGGGAAACCCCCTACCACCCTCGCCCACCCCAGGAGGACACCCATGGATGGGGGGACCCATTCCAGGTAAGTACATGTAAGTTGAGGTAAGTATTATTTGTTTATTTTTTAACCCCTTCGCTGCCAGGCCTTTTCCCCCTCCTGTGCCAGGCCTTTTTTTGGCTATTTGGGGCAGTTCGCGCTTAGGCTCTCATAACTTTTTGTCCACAGAAGCTAGCCAAGCCAAATTTGCATCCTTTTTTTCCAACATCCTAGGGATTCTACTGTATAGGTACCCAGACTTTGTGGGTTGCCCTGAAGGAGGCCAAGAAATTAGCCAAAATACAGTGAAAATTTCGTTTTTTTCAAAAAAATGAGAAAAAGTGGCTGCAGAAGAAGGCTTGTGTTTTTTCCCCTGACAATGGCATCAACAAAGGGCTTGCGGTGCTAAAATCACCAGCTTCCCAGCTTTCAGGAACAGGCAGACTTGAATCAGAAAACCCAATTTTTCAACACAAATTTGGCATTATACTGGGACACACCCCATTTTTACAATGTTTTGTGATTTCAGCCTCCTTCCAGTCAGTGACGGAAATGGGCGTGAAACCAATGCTGGATCCCAGAAACCTAAACATTTCTGAAAAGTAGACAACATTCTGAATTCAGCAAGGGGTCTTTTGTGTAGATCCTACAAGGGTTTCCTACAGAAAATAACAACTGAAAAAGAAAAATATTGAAATTGAGGTGAAAAAAACATAAATTTTTCTCTACGTTTTACTCTGTAACTTTTTCCTGCAATGTCAGATTCTCGAAAGCAATATACCGTTACGTCTGCTGGACTCCTCTGGTTGTGGGTATATATAGGGCTTGTAGGTTCACAAGAACCCTAGGAACCCAGAGCCAATAAATGAGCTGCACCCTGCAGTGCATTTTCATTCTATACCGGGTATACAGCAATTCCTTTGCTGAAATATAAAGAGTGAAAAATAGCTATCAAGAAAACCTTTGTTTTTCCAAAATGGGCACAAGATAAGGTGTTGAGGAGCAGTGGTTATTTGCACATCTCTGAATTCCGGGGTGACCATACTAGCATGTGAATTACAGGGCATTTCTCAAATAGATGTCTTTTTTACACACTCTCTTATATTTGGAAGGAAAAAATGTAGAGAAAGACAAGGGGTAATAACACTTGTTTTGCTAATCTTTGTTCCCCCAAGTATCCCAATAAAAATGATACCTCACTTGTGTGGGTAGGCCTAGCGCCCGCGACAGGAAACGCCCCAAAAAGCAACGTGGACACATCACATTTTTTTAAAGAAAACAGAGGTGTTTTTTGCAAAGTGCCTACCTGTAGATTTTGGCCTCTAGCTCAGCCGGCACCTAGGGAAACCTACCAAACCTGTGCATGTTTGAAAACTAGAGACCTGGGGGAATCCAAGATGGGGTGACTTGTTGGGCTCTGACCAGGTTCTGTTACCCAGAATCCTTTGCAAACCTCAAAATTTGTCTAAAAAAACACATTTTCCTCAACTTTCGGTGACAGACAGTTCTGGAATCTGAGAAGAGCCACAAATTTCCTTCCACCCAGTGTTCCCCCTAGTCTCCCGATAAAAATGATACCTCACTTGTGTGGGTAGGCCTAGCGCCCGCGACAGGAAATGGCCCAAAACACAACGTGGACACATCACATTTTTTCATAGAAAACAGTGCCTACCTGTGGATTTTGGCCTCTAGCTCAGCCGTCACCTGGGGAAAACTAGCAAACCAGCGCATTTTTGAAAACTAGAAACCTAGGGGAATCCAAGATGGGGTGACTTGTGGGGCTCTGACCAGGTTCTGTTACCCAGAATCCTTTGCAAACATCAAAATTTGGCCAAAAAAACACTTTTTCCTCTCATTTTGGTGACAGAAAGTTCTGGAATCAGAGAGGAGCCACAAATTTCCTTCCACCCAGCGTTCCCCCAAGTCTCCCGATAAAAATGATACCTCACTTGTGCGGGTAGGCCTAGCGCCCATGACAG
This sequence comes from Pleurodeles waltl, assembly GCF_031143425.1. Classification (NCBI taxonomy): domain Eukaryota; kingdom Metazoa; phylum Chordata; class Amphibia; order Caudata; family Salamandridae; genus Pleurodeles; species Pleurodeles waltl. The sequence goes on from NC_090444.1 coordinate 677,046,781, forward strand.
GAAATGCCCCAAAACGCAACGTGGACACATCCCATTTTTTGACAGAAAACAGAGGTGTTTTTTGCAAAGTGCCTACCTGTAGATTTTGGCCTCTAGCTCAGCCGGCACCTAGGGAAACCTACCAAACCTGTGTATTTTTTAAAACTAGAGACCTAGGGGAATCCAAGATGGGGTGACTTGTGGGGCTCTGACCAGGTTCTGTTACCCAGAATCCTTTGCAAACCTCAAAATTTGGCAACAAAAACACGTTTTCCTCACATTTCGGTGACAGAAAGTTCTGGAATCTGAGAGGAGCCACAAATTTCCTTCCACCCAGCGTTCCCGCAAGTCTCCCGATAAAAATGATACCTCACTTGTGTGGGTAGTCCTAGCGCCCGTGACAGGAAATGCCCCAATACACAACGTGGACACATCACATTTTTTTAAAGAAAACAGTGTGTTTTTTTGCAAAGTGCCTACCTGTAGATTTTGGTCTCTAGCTCAGCCGGCACCTAAGGAAACCTACCAAACCTGTGCATTTTTGAAAACTAGAGACCTAGGGGAATCCAAGATGGTGTGACTTGTGGGGCTCTGACCAGGTTCTGTTACCCAGAATCCTTTGCAAACCTCAACATTTGGCTTAAAAAACACATTTTCCTCATATTTCGGTGACATAAAGTTCTGGAATCTCAGAGGAGCCACAAATTTCCTTCCACCCAGCGTTCCCCCAAGTCTCTCGATAAAAATGGTACCTCACTTGTGTGGGTAGGGCCTAGCGCCCACGACAGGAAATGGCCCAAAACACAATGTGGACACATCACATTTTTTCACAGAAAACAGAGGTGTTTTTTGCAAAGTGCCTGTCTGTGGATTTTGGCCTCTAGCTCAGACGGCCCCAGTGGGGGCAGAAATGGCCTAAATCAAATTTGTCCCCCACCCCCCCCCCCCCAACCCCCATCCCTTACGACAATTAAAAAAAAAAAAAAACATCCCTGGTGTCTAGTGGGCGTTTCAAAAGCCGGATTGCAAGCAATCCGGCTTTTGAAACGCTTAGAGAGACTTCAAAGGGAAGGAAATACATTTCCTTCCCTTTGAAGCCTCTCCGGGCCTCCCCTACGTGATCGAAAGAGAAATGCAAAGCATTTCTCTTTCGATCCAGCGCGATGGGAGAGGCTCTGTGATTGTCAGCGCGTACTCACGCGCTGACGTCACAGGGGGGGTGGAGGGGGGGTCGGGGTGGAAGGAGAAAGGCTTTCCCTTCCATCCCTGACTTGGGGGGGTGGGGGTGAACCCCACAGAGGGAGCGCTAGCGCTCCCTCTGGGCTGTGTGCCTAGGACGTAATGGTTACGTTCTGGGCACAGCAGCACTGGGCCTCAGGACGTAACCATTACGTCCTGGGCACAGAACCGGTTAAAGTGGCATTGGGGGGCCTAATTTGGGCCCCCCTACAGGCCAAGGTGCGCAATGGCCATGCCCAGGGGACAGAAGATCCCTGGGCATGGCCATTGGGCAAGGGGGCTTGACTCCTGTCTTTGCTAAGACAGGAGTCATTTCAATGGAGGTTGTGCGTCAATAAATGGTGCAAGTCCGGTTTGAGCCATGATTTTTTACTCAAACCTGACTTGCACCATTTTTTGGCGCACAACTCCCATTTTCCCCTACGCCTGCGCTGCCTGGTTTGAGTCTTTTTTTTTACACTGACCAGCCTGCAGCTCTGGCTAACGTCAATCCTTAAATAAGACGCCCACATGGCACGTAGGAATGGCGTTAGCCGGCGGTACATTTTTTTACACAAACCGGCGCTGGTTTGCGTCAAAAAGTATAAATATGGGCCATATTGTATGTTTGAATATAACAGCTAATCCACCTCCTCTTTTGCCTATACAGTTTTGTGTGATGGCCTGGAGGAATGGCTTCATGCAAAACTGGGGCCGTGTCATCTCCCAACCATGATTCAGTTATGAAGAGTAAGTAAGGTTGTGTGTCAGTGAGTAGGCCGTAGTTGTGGTGCTTGTTCTTAGAGTGTCATTGAGCATAAATGTGTAGGCACTTTAGAGATTGTGTTTTGGTGGTTGTGTGATTTTGTTTTCTAAAAAAGTGATCAGTATATTTTGAAATTGTTTAAGGTGTGTCATTAGTGCTGATATTAACTGTAAGAGGGTCACAATGGTGGTGTTTTTATATTGTGTTCCTCATCCTGTAGGCTTAGAAGACATTTTGTTGGGTCTTTATTTGTCGGTGGTATAGATGGTGGTTGGCAGTGACATGGTGAGTTGTGTTTTTATTGTAGAGTAGCCTTGTTGTGTAATACACGTGGAGATGCAAAATTATGAAGAGTGTCATGTTGTTTATTTTGTTTGAGTCCATTTAGGGTGGAAGGATTATGGGTTAGGGGTGGTGTTGGAGCATGTGGGTTTTATTCTAAGGCTCTAAATTGTGCAATGAATGAGAGGCGGATGAATTAATGTTGCTCAATTGGGGTCTTTGTAATAGATGTTGGTGAAGATAGAGAATCTTGGAATAAATTTGCTTCAGGATTTGTTGATAATTTTGTAGTCATGAGGGTGAGAGTGATTGTGACGGAAAGTATTTTAAAAGTGTGTGTGATTTTGATGTTCTGGTGTGCGTGTTTTGTTTTTGTGGAGAAGTGGGAGGAGATATTGATGTAGTGTTTTTTGTGAAGGATTTGTATGTGAAGTATTGCTGGTGATAGGTCCTCAACCGGGGCCTTGGCTTTGTACCTACTCCTAATGAGGACTTCTTCCGTCTACATATTGAACTAGCTCAGTTCTTTCGAAAGATTTGTCTCCATTTCTTCTTCAAAGACAAACCAAGTGAACTACAGTCACCAGACTCAGGTTTAAAAAAAACTTCCACATTTGTTCCCCCATTAACCATGATGCCTAGCGAAGTAGTAACCTTTGAGAAAGCAGTATTAGCCGACGTGAATCGTCTGTGTCCTAAACATGCTTATATCAATGTCCCTAAGAGAGAAAAGCAAGCCTTACAACATCTGGCAACCGATCAGAATATTGTCATCAAACAAGCTGACAAAGGTGGTGCAATAGTGATTATGGATGCTGCTGACTATAAACATGAATGTCTACGTCTTTTGAGTGACACTACCTATTATGCTAAGATCACTAGTGACCCAACTAGTAGACTACAGACTCAAATTTGATAACTCATAGAGGAAGCTAGAAACAACTTGTGGATCTCCTCTAAGGAGGCTGATTTCCTTGACACAGTGCATCCTAGGATCCCCTATTTCTACTGCTTACCCAAGATCCATAAGGGAATAACCCCCCCCCCGGACGACCAATCGTATCAGGTATCAGTTCCATTTTGGAACCACTATCAATCTTTTGTGATCACTTTCTACAACCCCTAGTGAGAAATTCCTCCACTTATTTACAGGACACAAAAGATGTCCTTAATCTGATTGAATCCATTAATGACATCGGGGGACTACAAGGTATCATTACCTTAGATGTAGAAGCACTATACACAAATATCCCTCAAGAAGCTACTCTGCAGGTTGTGGAAGCAGCACTTCTGAATGAACCTATTCCTCCTTCCACACCCGTTGCTTTCCTTATGCAATGTGCATCTCTGGGCCTCACAGAAAACTATTTTCAATTTGAGGATCAATTCTCCACCAGATTAGGGGTACATCGATGGGCAGCACTTTTGCCCCAAGTATAGCCTGCTTGTATATGTATGACTTTGAAAAAAAATTTTTTTGCCACAAACCAATCCCTTTCAAGATGATATCAGGTAATGGCGTCGCTACATAGACGATATCTTGGTCATTTGGCAGGGTTCTCTAACGTCAGCAGAAGAATTTACGACTTGGATCAATACTCTTGACCGTTACTTGAGATTTACGGCCCATGTATCCTCCACTAATTTACCTTTTCTGGACTTGATGATTTCTATTGACAATGGCAAGTTGACAACCAGCATATACCACAAACCAACCGATCGGAACAGCCTTCTATTATATGAGAGCCATCACCCAAAGGCTTTAAGAGATAACCTGCCTGTGGGACAGTTCCTTCGACTCAGTCCGAACTGTAGCTCCCCACTAGAATTTGAACATCAAGCTAGCACTCTTCAAGCAAAACTCTACGCACGACACTACCCGAATAAGATCGTACATCTAGCCCGTAAGAGAGCCAAAAATAATCAAAGAGAGTGGTTACTAGCCACTAAAGCAAAGGTTCCACAAACACGAATAATCTGTGTTTCTACATTCACCCCCTTGTCCAACAACATCAAAAAACGAATTAACAAACGCTGGTCGATACTGGGGAGTGGGGGAGTTGGCATCCCTAAACCTTTGTTTGCCTTCAAACGTACCGCCAATATCAAAGACATGGTAGTCCATACCAGCCCACATGTCTCCCATGACATTTCCACTCAGAAAACACTGTGGGACCTCCCTCCAGTTGAAGGACACCACCCATGTGGTAACTGTAATGTTTCTACATTAACGAGGCGAACTACGTCACTTGATCTAGAGCCTATCGGGAGGTGGTTTTCGAAAAAACATACGAACTGTAACTCAAAGCATTGCATCTAAATGATTACCTGCCCATGCGAATTACGTTACCTTGGGATGACTAAAAGACCAGTCAAGATTCGTGTTAACGAACACAGGAGCAACATTAGATGCCGTAGGGTCACTACCAAACTAAGTAGACATTTCATAGAGACTTCACATACTCCGGATGATCTCTGGTGGGTGATCTTGGAAGCCCCTCAAGTTCGACCTAATGACCCGGATTTCCTTTTTAGAACTGAACAGCGCTGGGTTTTCAAATTAGGGACCTCTATCCGGGGTCTGAATGATGATATTCCTTGGACTATGTTGTCCTCCTAAAACTGATACTTGCCAGTGAAATATACTTTTTCTTTGACTTGAATCATTGTCCAATCTTGTTTCAACATCTTTCTAGGTCTGACATAATTTTAATCGATATCTATGCCATGCCTCAACACAACTTAGTTATAGGGGACTTTCTCCTCTTTTGTATTTTTCTCTTTTAGCTTTCTTTCTCTAACCTTGTTGATTAAATCCTGAATACTAAAATCATTCGACTACATTATGACGATTTAACCAATTCACTGTACCCCTATGCATAGTGACGATCTTCTTGTGACTTTGATCATTATAAATATATTTTAGGAATCTAACGTGTGAGTGGCTCTTTAAATGAAGACTGAGTCTGTCTTCTATGATTACCCGTTTCGAGACGCTCGCTGACCGGAATTCACTTCCGGGTTCCAGCTTATTCAAAACAGTTCCGACGAGCGCCCCGTCACTTTGAACAGGGACGCTGTCAGGAGGGTAGGTGAATCGGCCTGCTTTTACGGCGCGACTCGTAAGTACCCTCACTTGTGACTGCCGGCTTTATCTAATACGCATACATACCGGCTTAGGGATTATGGACAGAGCCCACCGCCGGTTTGACTTAACACGCACTCGCACCGGCTCAGGGATTATTGATTGAGCCGGCGCTAGCATGTTACCTTGATTATACTCTGCGCACATTTGTTGGGGTATAGACTAGAGGGTTCTCACGTGTAATTGGTGGCATTTTATTTGCATAAACGGTGGTGCTTACAAGGTTTCTTTCTTTCTTAATTAGGAAGACTATTGAGTTCTAATTTCTATTTTTATCTCTAATTTTGGATTGCCAATATGCAACATAGCGTCTGTTCTGGCACTGGTTAGAAGTTGATTTTCACTTACCAATACATTACCTGCATGTGATGATAAACCTGTTGGATATTTATCATGGCTATTGTCGCATGGCTGATTACTTTTTTCCTCCCCTGACTATGGTATACAAAGAGTGTTTGGTCCGTTTCCTGACGTGTTACCTACAAAGCTCTATCCTGAGACTGGGGATGGTAAGCGCAAATATTTTTTTTATATAATTGTGAGACTTTACACTACTCACCAAATTCACAATGGCATTTGTGGCTACTATTTCTACATGTGTTTGTCTTTTCCTAGGGTGACCTTTTTTGACGTAGCAGGTAGACTCAAAGTAAGTGACTGCTTTTTGTTTCTAACCTCCCCCCCCCCATTAGGGTTGGTATTAGACTATTGTTTGGAGAAGTTGTTTCTTTGTGTACTGGTCCTGATGAAGTGTCAGTGGATCCGCCTGGACCATTAGACGCGAAACAGGTAGACCCACGATTTGAGGCACCATAATAAATCTGTTCCGCTCGTGTTTTTGTAGAGAGTAAGTGAGCATTACCTCTCAACTTTTTACTCTCCTTTGTGATTTTAACCTTGGTCCCCATCTTATGGTAGCTGATTAAATTTATGATGTATATCCAAGAAGGGTAACCAATTTTAAATTTCTTTCCTCTCCATATTGCTCAGGTATTCCGATTAAGGTAGTTCCCCTATACGACCTGGTTTTCTTTGCTACACTTAGAGCAATACGGTTAAGAGCCCCCTCTGGGGGAGCCCGTCAGGCATTGCTGCACCGGCCTGACGAGGAGCTTTCCCGATGATGAAGCTAGTCATCCAATGTGATGCATGAGGGTTCTCGCTCCTGTAGGATTAGGCTTTATTCTTTGTTCTTTGGAACAGTGTACTTGTATATATTCTTATGACTATAGGTTTTGTCATGATAAAAAGGGGAGTGTTAGGAGCAAGTAGAGGATAGAGCTTGTGTTTTGTATGAACAGGGAGTGTTTGCCTGGATGCATTAAAGTTATATATAATGTGGCTTTGAATTGCGTTGAGGATGTGTGGATGTGTCAGTGTTATAGGACAGAGTTGTGTTTTGTGATAGAATGAAGGTGCTATGGTGTTGTGGTTCAGGTACAATTGTGTATAGGTGTGGATTGTGGGGTTTTGTAGTGGTTGTTCAAACATTGAAATCTGTATGAGGTTTGTTTGTGGTGTGTGAGTAGAATGCCTTGCTGATATTGTTTTTTGATGTTGGTGGATGTGGAGAGCTTAAGGTGGAGGCTGGTAAGTGAAACATTGGGCAGCCCTTCTGGCTGTAGGACCGATCTGGCCTGAACAGGCCCAATAGGCAACTGCCCTTGTCCTCTCTGCCCTTAGCCTTAACACCTGGAGATGCCCTGAGCCCTGTGCATGCAAGAGTGTGCTTATGTGTGCATAAAGGTATAAGATGCAACAGCGCAGGGGAGTTGCTGTACTAATCAGAATTGAACTGCTATTGTTCTCTGAGCTGGCCAAGAAACTGTATTTGGTATAAACTTAAAAAATTGCATTTTGTAATCATTTTAATGGTATTTGGGAACCAAGTAGACACCATTTCATATTCCTTCAGCTCATTTTTCACCACTTCTGTTCTTCTACAAAAACCTCTATGCACTTTTGATCATCCCTGAATTTTATGAATACCTTACTTAGGACAGGAAAATGAACCTGGCCAACTATAGGAATTTGTGGAGTTTGGGAACCAAACGGATCAATGATTTAGATTTCTTTCCATTTGTTACAATGATCATAGAATGTTGCATAGCAAAGCAATAGCTAACCGTACGTTCCTGAGTACTTCCACTGGTCACATTCATGAGGTTTTCGTTTTTTAGTAGTAAATCTTCACCTTGTGTGAAGTTACTAAACTTTGTCAACCTTCCTTAAAAAACTGCATGGCGATTCAAAAAGATATTTATGAGTATATATGAAGCACTGCTTTTGAAGTATTACCAGGCATATGTATCATATGCATAAGTGCCTTTGTGAAAAGGCCCTTAATTTACCAACTCCATATTAGTAAAAGGGCAATGAGGGCACAATTCTCTCTATTTGTACTAATTGTATATGAACAGTTTCTGAAAAATCCCACTGTAGATGTTTTTGGGACAATTCACATAGGCAGAGCAAGTTAAGTGGTTGTGCAAAAGTACTCCTTTAAGAACCCATGAATTACTTTTTTAATTCACACCTAAGTTTCCTGACTTTGCAGATGGCATTTTAATTTTACCCCTAACTTAAATCCCTAATATGAATCCCAACTTGCCTCCCACATACCATAGCAGCCATTTTTGCAAGCTACTCAAGCTGCTCAAGACACAGCAGCTGCTTCTGCGGTACAGTGCATCATTGTAAAATGTTGAGTGTCCATTAGAACATTGGAATGTTGAGAACTCCATTGAAGACAATGAAGCAGCAGCAGCACATATAAAGTGATACTTGCCCACTGCTCTCCACATTTTAGGCCCTTATTTATACTTTTTGATGCAAAACTGGACTAAAGCAGTTTTGCACCAAAAAGTTTAGCTCCAGCCGGGCACCATATTTATGGAATGGTGCAAGCCGGTGCAAAGGGTAGGCTACTGTAAAAAAAAATGGCGTTAGTCGGGTGGGGCTGGCGGTATGGAAGAAGGGGGTTTTGCACCAAAAAATGATGTTAGGCAGGTTAGAGTAACAAAAAAATTACTCTAACCTGCCTAGAGTCATTTTCTGATGCAAAACCATCCGTACCACATGACTCATGTCTTAGAGAACACAGGAGTCATGCCCACCACCCCAATGGCCAGCCAAGGGGACCAGGGTCCCCTGGGCATTGCCATTGCACCCTGTGCCATGTATGGGGGCCCATTTCAGGCCCCCCTATGGCACTTAAAAAAATAAAATAAAATACTTACTTGTACTTACCTGTACTTACCTGGGATGGGGTCCCCCATCGTCCGCTGGCCCTCTGGTGTGGGTGGGGTGTCCCTGGGGCCTGGGGAGGGCACCTGTGGGCTTATTGCATGGTTCCATCATGGAAATAGGCTCACAGGTCCCCTAACACCTGCCCTGACCCAGGCTTTAAACAATGGGGCAAAGCAAGCTTTGCACCATTTTTTGACCCGTCCTCCCTCCAGTGCACCATTTTTGAATGGGAGTAAAAATATGGCGTTAAGGCCATAGAGTCATTTTTTGCACAGGAACGCCTACCTTGCATCTCATTAATGCAAGGTAGGTTTCCACGTCCCAAAAATTACTTTAACTCCATAAATTTGGTGCTACATGGGTCTAGCGCCAAAGTATAACTATGGAGTTAGTTTTGCACAAAATTAGAGTAAAAAAAGAAAATAACGCTAATTCGGTGCAAACAGAGTATAAATATGCCCCAAAGTCTTCAGAGACCAAGGTGGATTTCAATCCCCTAGAGCTCCGACAGGCCTTTATGTTTTTAAATTAGAACATTAGCCCTCGGATCAGGCCTTTAACTCTGTTGTGGGCCTTTAACACTGACTACGGTGGGCTATAAGGCTATCTTAGAAATCTCTAACAGCGTCACTTGTGTACTCCGTATAGAAACAATGCTGATATAAGCTTTGAGTGAGAGCCATTAACTGGACAAGGCTTACTGAGTCTTTCGTGGAATGGGATAAGAAGTCACAACATCATTGAAGCGCTTCAGACATCTTCAGAATCAAAATCTACTGAAAGGGGGATACAGGAAAACGTTTTCTGTATTTATTCAATGAGAACGTGAGATCACCAAAATAAAACTGACACACATTTAAGGTCTGATGGTAATTTATTGGAGAAAAGGTGGTAGCCCATACAGTGGTAGCTCACATTTGCACTGTTGCTAAACTATAAAAGTTACTGATATAAAATGGAATATAGCAGGGACATCGGGCCATAGCGGTGTTCAAAGGAAGATGCGATGGTGGGTTTAAAGACGGAGCTGAATTTATTTATACACATTAAATATCAATAAGTATTCACATTGATACAACTACACAATTGTCACACATTCATTTTGACTCTTGGCACAATATGTTCCATTATATAATCAATTAAACATAACCATATTACCAGTCACAAAATAAACATTTCACCTAGGGAGTGGGCATCTACGGCCAAACCCTCCAACTCCCAACCAACCCATGTCCATTGAGTAAATTAGTGGCAAACCTAGATGCAAATGCCTGAGGACCAAAATTCTCACAGACCAATCTCCACTTAATCCATGGGCAAGATGACAATTTCGTTAATGAACGAAAAAGGAAAAATGTTCATAATGAGGCCTTCGCCCCCATAATTTCAGTCAAAGAGCATTTAAGTTTCATCTGAGAACGCCTTTCTCACCCTCCAAAGGGGAGATGCCAACATAGTCAGGGGTGCGTGGCCACAGATTTGAAAAAGGCTTGCACGGAATCGCAATTGGGCTATTTTTTTTTGTCATTTTCTTCCCTGACCTGCCTTCAAAGTTATCATATTAAACTTTCATAGACAGATTGCGCAAGGCATTTTTTTGGGGGGCATCAGCACAATTTGCGGATAGTTCACAAAAGCATTTACAAGTACACCAAATAGCACCATATGAGTACTCTTTTACATACTCTTACATGCTTTTATGCATCAGCTCCGAAACGCCCAACTCCCTATTAGTAAAGGTGTATTGGTATTTATATATGAACATTCACTAACTATTCCACTTTTAGTCCTATTTTATATGTTTTGGGGCCAATTTCTGACCATTTAAGAGTATGTTAAAGAATGTTAAGTAGTACTATTCAACATACTCCAAAATGCCTACATAAAAAGACTCAGTAGCGGAAATATTAAAAGCAGCATATAACTTAAAACAGGTATTTGCCATGGGTAGAGCATGTAGCACTGTAGCAGATGCGTTCCTTTCATTTTACCTTTTTCTTCAGTCTTGATTTCATCATCAATTATTCATTTTCAATAAGTTAAACTTTTATTGAAATCATTAGCTTAGTTCCATTGTCACTGAGGCAATCTTCTGAAACCATGTCATTTCACTTTCATTAAAGCTCTTGTAATGTGGTGCGGATTTGGAATGCCATACTTTTGTCGAATTTCCATGAAGATAGTCACCCTGACAAAACGTCTTTTTTTCGAAATACCAAATTGACATAATCCCTATTCCACAAAAACATAATGTTATTCGTGGAAAAGGTAACGGTCTTTTAAAATAAGTTGCAGGTTCTTTTCTTTGTGTCTGTACTGACCCAGTAGTTAAAAAAAAAGAAGATAACGCAACACAGGAAAACAGAAGAGTACAGCAAAACAAAATTATGAAGGGGAAAAGGGTAGGTATACATGTGGCAAGTGTAAATGGGATATGGGATGTTGATAAGGAGGCATAGAAAAAATAGGAGAATTATCCGGGGAGGGGTAGCAGCACTATGGAAAATAAGGACAGGAGGAGGGTGAGAGGATCAGGGGGTGGAACCCCCCTAAATCAAAAGGTGGGCGATTAAGAGAAGGAATAAGAAAGTGGGCGATTAAGAGGAGGAATAACACTCTTAACAGATTTAAAAACAAAACTAGCCCGAAGAAATTAACATTTCATCAAACAGATGAAAACCATTCTTAAAGGAAAATTAATCAATAATGGTCTGATGAAAATATTTTGCCAGAGCCATTTGCTTCAAGTTATATTTTCATTAAAAACGCACACAATTGCTGACGTTGAATACTACTGAGCATTTCAAATGGTAAAATACCGAAGTACCTGTTCAAGCATAGGAACAAACTCTTACCACCCATCCTACCTTCCATCCTACACAATCACCACTTCCCTGAGGGCATACCACAGGCCTGTAAGGCTCAATTTTCAATAACAGCAACACAGAGTGTGGACATACTCAAGCCAGAGCAGCATATAACGTAACATATAACATGTGCATATGCTCCCTGGAGTATCAACACCCTGTGCATTACTTGTGCTCAGAGAAGGAGAGGTTTTGTCACAGGGGCTATTCAAGGTACGGGGCCTTAAGTATGAAGAAAATTCAAAGTTTCTTTCATTTAGTCATTTAGAACTTTTATATTCTGAATATTACTTCTATGTAATTAATATTGAATGCAGATTTTCGTAAGCATTCTAAAACTCCAAGATGGAAGCTGAAATGGAAAGCGTTTAATGTACCTTCCCCTTTCAAAGTGTCGCCCATTCAGCGAAAGTTACATTTCAAACAAGAACAGATGTGAAATAGAAAGTGGCGGCCATCTTTTAACTCTAATATAGTAGGGCACTTACCGAGGAAAGCCTTGCTTCACAATAGCCATTTCTCATCTGCTTCAGTCTCAGTTAGCTGAAGACTGAATTGTGTATGAATCTTGTCTGAATTGTCTTCTGCCTGGAATCAGCTGAAGTTCTTAAGTGGAGAAGTTCTTCAGCGGAGATGATACCTGTTGGAGTGTTGCCAGTGTTTTCACAGGCTTGGGCATCACTTAAATGACTATATTGTTTCTTATTGGTTTTTATTTGAACTCAGGTTACATGTTCGTCTGGGGAGATAAAATCTCCCATTTCTTCTTAAGACTTTGAATCAAGTACTTGATATGGTTTACTTAACACATTGTAAGCTGCATTCAATATTACTCCACGTACTTCAGAAATTAGGTTCTGCGTTCATATATCATCACATCACAGAAGTGGTAGACTTAAACTAACATTTCATATTATAGGTTTCATTTATATCCACAAACGTGCATAGCTACAGAATGCTATCCAACTCTATATCATAAACAGTATTTTAGACCATGTGAGATATTTGTTTGGAAGACCAGATAGTAATTGCTGTTTGTGTATTTTATTCAGAACCCAAAGGCAAGAGATGAAAAGTGGGTCCAAGAGAGGGTGCTACGCAATAACGAGTCTTTCTCAACTCCCCTTTCCCCCATGCCCTATGTCCTCATGAGGAGCCTTTAGCTTCCTCAGAGTACAAGGTGGGTGTAAAGCAGCATTGAAGTCCAGACATCCCTGTAATGACACTGTGAGTCTCAGATGTGCCTCCAATAAGGGCCCATAGTATTTTCCAGGTACGTAAACTTAGAATGCTCCAATATGAGTATCAAATGAAAGTAGTGCTTTCAAAATACTGGGAAGGGGGAATGCGTTCAAGCTTTTATATATTTTGACTTCGTGCTTTTCGAAGCTTTTCAAGTATTAAAGCATTCTCAAGCCCTAAGAAGACAGGTGTTTGCTGAAAGCCACAAAGCCAATTCCACGGTGACAGCAAACTGCTGCTATAGTCGGCGCATCTTTTAATACATTAGGTAGTGCATTCATTACTGTTTTTCAAATTGCTTCAACTCTTTCGCGTCAGGCAGTTCTGTCTCAAAAGCCTCAGAGCGGTTGTATTAATATTTTAAGGTATGCTTATAGAACTTCAAAGAATAACTCTAGACTGTTTGTGATGAACACAGCAATCAAAAGAGCCTGATTGTGGTAATAAATCACAACCAGACGGGCTCTTCACAAAGTGGGCCTTTCTGCCTGATTCATGCATTAATTTGCTCGATGTCATACTGATACTCCCTATCTTCTTAAATAGGTAATGCACTCCATGTTTCTAGTGCAAAACACAGTTTTCATTTATACATTCATACCCTGCCTCTTTCATAATAGGAATTACTCTTTCCGTGGACCTATATTCTACTTTGAAAGAATGACTTCTGGTTTATGGTGTATGCTCACCTGTGATTGATGACAGCATCTGTGCTCCAAGTAACGATTCTGGATGGTGATTGGTGGGGTGCAGGATATCAACTTGCACAAATATTGAGTCCAGGATACTGATTACAACTTTATTGTCAAGGTAAGTATAAAAGTCAAGAAATGTAAAACTATACTTACTCATATGCAAAGGCCTCGAAGATCTTGCCGTAGTCTATATTCTGCACGCAATACTGTTGCAGGTCGATGTTTTCTCACTCAAGAATGTGACATGAATTTGGATGAAAATGGGTGGAACACACGGGGATTTATCAATGCTCTGGACCAACTCAGGATGGTTGTAAGCATGTCTAGAAAGTGGTGGTGTGCAAAAAGATGGAATTGAACTTCTTCTGCTAAAATGTGATTTAGATAAAGGTATGCAATATTAAGGTACTAAGAAGTATATCTTGTCTTTCTGATTTTGGACAGGACTTGAAATGGAAATTTAGAAGAGCAGGTTCTAACTATCTCACAGTATGTGTTTGCTACTAAGAAGTGCCAATATTCTTCCATTAAGGTGTGTCCTGCTGAAAAGTGCTGTCAATCTCCCTTTCAAATCCATGAAGTGCCTCTACTCAGTACTTGACATAGTGCTTAAGTTGTGCCGGTGGTGGCAGGTGAAGCCCACTGGCACTCATTTTTGGGGAACAGCACTTTATTTTCCTTCTTCAGATTTTTACCCAGGGCAATGGCATTAAAAACACAGAAGGGGGGAAGGAGAAAGAGAAAGACGGAAAGAAGTGGCAAATGGGAGGAAGCAGGAATCTACAAGAGTGAGAAAATGATTTAGGGAGTGATTGGTAGTGGATTAAAAAGGCATCAGGTGGGATCAAGACCATGAAGCCTTTGGATTCAGCACACAAATCTACAATAGTGCAGGCCGCAGGCTTCCGAGCAACACTTCAGGCCTTACCTATTATTCTTGTACAAATCAGGTACTGACTTGACAGTACCTGCCCATTTACAAAGTAGATTTTTGGCACATTTGTTTGTTCTTGTTGGGAACACAAAAATACATTTGGCGAGTAGAGATTAGAGACAGACATCATTTGAACAATAAAACAGCCAAACACTCGATGTAGTCAAAACATTAAAATCCTTAGGCATCTCTACAGAAACTTCTCTCAAGTTCAATGTACAACCGAACTTTAATGTTTTTATTGTGCTCAATAGAGATATTGTTTCTACCTGATTATCATTTCATCCCTGTACCATTTAAAAATTGCTGCTGGGGAACCAACAGTGGCAACATGCCAGCTCTACCGCTCAAATGACGAACAACTTGCAAGGAGCATGCCCCCCACATTGCCATGGGATAAATATTTTGTTAAATGGGTTGACACCACTCTTAGAGGTTTCAGAGTCCATCTGTCTCCTGAAATCCCACAAGCAGCATCGAACCTGCAGTGCTTCCTCACCAATTACTCTTCTCCTCAACTGGTAATACTGCCTCTACATGGCTTTAGACGTCTGTGATACGCTGTGGGACATGTTTTCTGACTGGGTTGCCAGGTGGTTGCAGTCAAGTACTACCTCTTTGGACAATCTACAGAAAACTCGATGAGCCTGATTATGTTCTTGGCGGATGTGATACTCCGTCACAAACTTGATGGATATCGGGAGTATCCCATCTGCCAAGGTCGTAATCAGGCCTTATATGTTCTGGGATGTCAGCAAAATATACAAATACAGTATGCAACCTATTTGACTAGATTTGTTGGATATTATAATAATCTTTAAGAATTATAGGGAAGTCTATTGGGTCAATTTGCTAAAGAATTTTAGAGGATCGAAAGTAGTACTATTTCACATACTTATACATACTTTTGTGAATCGTCCCCAAAACCTACAACTCCCTAATATTAAGGCCCATATTTATACTTTTTTAGCGCTGCATTTGCGTAATTTTTTGATGCAAAAGCGGCGCAAACTTACAAAATACAATTGTATGTTGTAAGTTTGTGCCGCTTTTGCGTCCAAAAGAGGCACAAATGCGGCGCTAAAAAAGTATAAATATGGGCCTAAGAGTGTAAAGATAGTGCAGTCCTTTCTATTTGTACTTGCGGTATCTGGATATTCCCTGAAATTTCCTTTTTATTTGATGTTATCGGGCCAATTCACAAAGGCATTTAAGAGTATGTAAAATAGTAGTAGTGGACTACTAATTAACATACTGTAATATGTGTAATCTAAATAGGAAACATTAAAAAGTCGAATTAAAATATACTCAATCTGTTGGAAAGCTATGTCCCCAAATCTATAGAGCAAAAAATGAACAATTTGCACTTTGCGAAAATGTTTCCTGCTACTCTGTGTGATCCAAGTGTTGATGACTTAGTCAAAAAATTATTTCCAGAATAGGACGTGCTGTTTACATTTAATGCCATGCAGGTTGTATTATTCATGTCTGCAGCCTTTGTATACGTGCAGATTTTACTTGTGTGCTGATGGGTAGTTTCAAACAAACTATTAGTAATGCTATCTCATTTACGGGTAATTGGTTGTCATATCCCTTGGTTGCTGTTCAGATTGTACTGTTGTCTACACCCAGTTTGTGCTGTTATACATATTGATATCTATGGACATGTATGTGGTGCTAACGGTCCGATGGACATAATCCTTTAGAACCATAGTGTAAAATATATTCAGATAGGTAGTAAATACTACAGTTAAAAGAGCATATAAATGCTTTCAGACAGTTTTGTGGAAAGCGCACTCTGATGATCTAGTGAGATGTTTTAAGACTGGCAGTGGCCAAGACTTTTTGATTTCACTAAAATTAGAAGTACAATATTTTCCTTATAGAGACTTTCACCTAGCCCTCTTTAGCTATTGGTCTATTTTTGTGTCATTTACATTTTTCTTAGACCCAGCATGGGCATTGGGTCAGCCTACTTCATCCATTGGCCAACTTCACTCTGAATGACAGCTTTCTGCCCAAAAAACATACATACATAGAAAGTAATTCCCTATGTCCCAGGACCTACTATAGCATGTGCTCCTTGAGACCAAAAAATAATTTTTGCTTTTAGCCACAGTTTGTTTAGATTAATACTGGTTCAGCAGCTTCTCCAACATTACAGTTTTACAAAAACCATGACAAAACAAAACAAGCATTAACAAAGCAAAAAGGCTGTTGGGCAACACCAGACCTATTGGCTTTGCCAATAATTGTTTAGTGTGTGGCAAACAAGTGTCAAGCACAGTAAAAGTTGTCCAGTACTGATTGAGAAATTCTTTAATTGTGTAAATTATTTTAATCTTTGGCTTAATAGTAATATTTCAGTGTGATCTCAAGCACCAGTGACAATCCTTGTCAGATTGAACCATAAAAGTCACTAAATTTACCTGTTCTTATCTCACCAGTAGCATGGCACAAAAGCAGTCAGGCTTAACTTGGAGGCGATGTGTAAAGTTTTCATGCAGCACACAAACAGTAATAAAATGAAAACACAACACAAGACAAATCCCTCATCAATTTAGAAAACATACAGTGCATTTTAATAAATAATGTGTGACCAAAATGAAAACAATGCAATCAGTAGAACCGGAGATATGCAATTTTAAAGTTTTAGGTAAAAATAGTTCTTAGAAACACAAAGCGCCAACTGCTTTTATCTAGTCGCATGGGACTGGGGCAAAATTACAAGTTCAGGCCAACCATAATGACATGCAGGCCGGGTACAGGGACCAGGTTAGTCCTGCTGAGAGTTGTACCTTATATCATTGGTGTGAGGCTTTGCAATGGACGTCATTGGTCCTGATCAGGAGCTGTGCAAGGCTGAGATGCGGAGCACTGGGCTAAGGCGCATCGCACTGCTTCAGTTTCAATGAGGAGCTGCAAGGGCTGCGATGCGAGATCCAGCATAGGGTTCCATCACTCTGTGTCAGTTCCAATGAAACCCACAGTTAGGCAGGGAGGAGTACACGCTGTGGCCAGCCACGGATCCAGGACCTGGGAGGCACCTCTTGGGGATCAGGGACTCTCTCCAGCAGAGGACAGCAGAGCATGGGCCGGTCCAGTTGCAGATCCAGGCAGGATCAGTGCAGCAGGTCAGCTGGGCAGTTGCATTGATGCCTCTGTAGCATGTTGTGTCCCTGTAGCTTAAAACAGGAGGCCAGCCAGATGGCCCTTGGGGTCACTTATGTAGCCCAGGAAGAAGGGAGTAGTCTAGTCTTCCTTTTCAGAGATCAGAGCAAGTCTCAAGAAGCAGGGCAGTCCTTCTTCTGTAGTGTTCACAGGTCCAGGAAGGTACTGAAGAATCGACATGATGTTCCAAAATGTATTCATGGTGATAACTTTGAAGAGGGAAGAACTTCTAGACCGCTCCCCACATCTAGCTCTGGAATTTCCTGCCTTCTCCTGCCCAGACTCGAAGGGGTTTGGGTGACAATGGTCTGGTGTCAAGTTCTTTGTGAGTGTGCTGGGGCAGCTCCTTTGAAATATAAGTGGGACAAGGACAGCTCTGCCCCCCATCCTAACAGGATGGCCCGTCCTGACAATACCTAGACCATTTTTGTGGCATTGTCTGGGAGGAATACACAAAGGCCAACTGCCAACTACACCCAGTCATGTGATCCAGGATACACCCCGCAGGCACCAAATGATTAAGACAAGAAAATGAAAACTTTAGAAAAGTGGTATTTTCAGACTTGTGACTTAAAATCGGACTTTACTTTTGAAGAGGGTTTTAAATTACAATTCGTTTTAGTGTAAACATGACATTCCTAAAAACAAGATGGTGAGAGCAAAATGTATCTTTTCAATTCAGCGCAAATCCATGTATTGGGAACTGTCAAATACGAAATGTAAAAAAAGTATTCTTACTTAAAATTGTACATTAGTTCATTATTATTATTACATCTCGAACTGCATTATGTCAAAAAGATATTTTTTGAATTTATTTACATTTTTCATGTTTTTATACATTTTGTATTAATAGAAAAATAAAAACAACTACCACAAAGAACAAAATCGCTGTCATAGCAGTGTCGTCAATTAAGTCCTCTTGATCAACATTCCATGGCATGCCTCAGTAATTTTTAGTAAAAGACAGTCTTAAAAAATGTACATAATGTAACTAATTCCCTCCATGGAATGTAAATTAATGCGCAATATAGACAAAAATCGAAATACTCACTACCAGAAATAATCTCAGTGTATGTCAGCCTTAGCTGAGGTTCTTCTATATCAATTTTGGCATCACTGTTAAAACAGAAACCACTGCCTTTTACAAGCATCTATCGTGATCCAGGTAGTAAATCTTTATGTCACATTTATGTAGTGACTAGCATCATTGTTATAGGACAATATCCGTTAAACCAGCAACATATTATCATGATGACTCAACATAGGTTACCCCATTCTAGTCCCTCTTTATTTACATGCACACCCTCATAAATAATCACTGCACAATATAGGAAACCGCCTAGCGTGAACTCCGATCTCTATTCCAGCTCTCTCATAACAGTGAGAGCGCCTAGGGCAAAAAAGAGTGGTATTCAAAATTTACTTGATGCCGGTGATGCATTTTACACCAAACTGCGTGTCAAAACTCTCATCATTGTTGAACAGAAATCAACTCCCACTGACTGTTTGATGCCATCATAGTCTCGCGAAAATACAGTCATAGAGACAACTCCTCCTTGTTCTAAATCTACTCGAAATTCTGTGAAGTTTCCAGTGTATGAAACCAGCGACTGTGAGCTCCAATCACAATACCCACATGAATTCCCTTAAGCTTAAAGTAACTATTCTTTGCGTCATATCCACACACACAGGGACATATTTATAATGCCCTAGCGTCACCTTGTACCACATTAACGTTGTTGTTTTTGAAGTTAATGTGGCCCAACGAGGCCGAAATACCTGCGTCATGCATTGCGCCACTCTGTAACCCTTTTTGATACATTATGCATGCACCAGGCATAATGTATGCAAAGAGGGCGTTCCCCCGTTAGGGGAGCCAGAAAAATGACGTAAGGAAATCCGTGAGATTTCCTTGCGCCATTTTTTACGACGCTTTTAACGCCTGTTCAAGAGCAGGCATTAAAAGGGAGCTTCCATTCTTTAGAATGGGGCCCTATGTACTCTGCAGGAGTAGTGCCAATATTTTGGCGCTACTCCTGCAGATTACATCAATAGCGTCATGTAAAATGACGCTATTGCCCCCTACCCTGCGCCATGGTGCGCCATATTCTAAATACGGCGCACACATGGTGGCGGTAAGGGGGTTCTAAGGGGTGCAGGGAAAGTGGCGCTGCACTCGGTGGAGCACCACTTTCCATATATCTGCCCCACAGTGCTTAATTTGTAAATAAAAACATTCCGGTGCCCAAAGCTCTTATTTGAAGCATGCAGCTGCTGCAGTTAAATGTGCGAGCACTGAATACTGAGGCAGCATAATCCTAAAAACATCTTGGGCCTCTATAATCCATTTACAGCCACTCCGTGGCACTTAAGTGCACTCTTACAGCTTTCTGCTTTCTCCCTTTGTGACGCTTTTTTGTTTTTTTACTTCCTCTGCCTTTCCCAAATGTGTCTTTTGCTCGCAGTAAATGCCCAAAGCAGAAAACTAAGGGGCATATTTAAAAGCCCTTAGCGCCTCCTTGCATCACATTTTCATAATTTTTTTACACAAATGCTTGCATTCCGCCACTTTGTAACGCCTTGCACCTCATTATGCCTTCACCAGGCGTAATGTATGCAAGGGGGCAGTTCCAGCACTAGGGGGCCATAAAAATGACGCAAAGGAATCTATGAGACTCCTTTGCACCAATTTTATCAGCATTTTTTGCTAAGTGTAGGCGTTAAAAAGAGGCTCCCATTGATTACAATGGACCTCTGGGTGCTTTGCAGGAGTAGCATCATTATTTTTTATGCTAATCCCGGATTGCACTGGACTAGCATAAAAAATGATGACGCTAGTCACACTAACTACCGCCATGGTGTGCCGTATTTTAAATACGATGGTACCATGGTAGCGTTAGGGAGGCACTAAAGGGCGCGGAAAAAGTGGCGCTGCACTAGGTGCAGCACCACTTTTCATAAATCTGCCCCTAAATGCCGGCTCTCAAAAATAAGTGCAGGTGCCCTGCACCGAAAACCACTGGCTCAAATTAAGCATTGCACACACATGAAAAGAAACCATTAATCAAATGCTGTCAACATCGTCAGGTAAAGTATACTCACACGTCTCCCCACTAATTTATTAGGCAAACGACGGCCAATTGGCAAAGTAACGGCGACACCCTCACATGATGTCAGAAAATGTTTCAAACTCACCTGCTTCACTTTTTAAAGGGCACCCAAAACCTCAACAGTCACCAACATCTGACTTTAAAAACGTTGTAGCACCTTTCTCAGTATTCCTTGAGCGCCTGCGTAATAATGAAAGGCGATACAACTTTTTTAGAGCCAGGTGTTGATGATACCTATAAAGTAATGAGGAGGCGTGCGAGTACACTTTGAACGTGTATATATTCCAAGATTAGTATGTCTCAGAGAAAAGTCAGGTTTTAAAGGCTTTTTTAGAAATAACTCAGAGTCAAGATAGAATGTGCCTTTGATGGACGTCGATTCCAGAGAAATGAAGCTTGTAAAGAGAAGCTGTGACCTCACATAAGAACACCCAACAGATTGGCTGTGGAGGAGCATAGTAATCTAACAATGTGATATAGCAAAATACACTTAAGTTACAGAGGGGCAGCAAAATGCATGATGCACAGTATAATGTGCATTGAAATAAGTTCGTTCTTTAATGAGCAGCAAATGTATGCATGACAAGAGTGGCCGTACATGGAGAGTGGACATGATCCTACTTTGGCCCTGCACTGCCATGATTGCCAACTTGTATTGATCTTGAAAGCCACTGCAAGTTTGGAATCAAAGGGGCATATTTATACTCTGTTTGCGCCGGATTTGCGTCTTTTTTATTATGCAAATCCAGTGCAAACTTAAATCCATATTTATATTTTGACGCGAGACCAGTCTAGCGGCAAAATATTGGAGTTAACGTAATTTTTTTCCTGTGGAAAACTACCTTGCGTCATTGAGATGCAAGGTAGGCGTTACCGGGAAAAATTGACTCTAAGGCCTTGCGCCTTATTTATCTTCCCGTGCAAAAATCGCGCTCGGGAGGAGGCGGGCCTTAAATAATAGCGCTAGGCCCACTTAGCGACATTATTTAACACCTGGGTATTGGCAGGCGTTAGGGGACCTGTGGGCCATTTTCCATGGTCCAAGACAACAGAAACAGCCCACTAGGGCCCTTCCCTTCACCCTGGGACAACCCCACCCACACCTGGAGGACACCTAAGCATGGGGGGACCCATCCCAGGTGAGTCCAGGTAATTTTTCCCCCTAAAAGTGCCATAGGGGGGCCTAATTTTGCCCCCCTTACATGGCACTGTGCCCAATGGCCATGCCAAGGTGACATAAGCCCCCTGGACATAGCCATTGGGCTGGGGGGGCATGACTCTATTCTTTACTAAGACAGGAGTCATGTCCATGGGGGTTGTGCATCAAAAAAATGACATTAGTCAGGTTATAGTAATTTTTTTTACTCTAACCTGACTAGCGCCATTCCTTATCGCACAACCTCCAGTTTGACCTACGCCTCCCCTACCCAGTTAACGTCATTTATTTTGATGCTAACCTGGCCTTAGTGCTGGCTTGCGTCATTCCTTAAACATGGTATCTTGCTGGTGTCCTGGAATGGCGCCAGCCGGCGCTATACTTTCTGACGCAAACCTGCGCTAATGCAGGTTTGCGTCAAAAAGTATAAATCTGGGCCAAAGTTTTTTCCCAAATTGCAGACCAGATTTACAGGTGTGGGCAAAATTCACATCTCAGTAGAATTCCAGACAGAGGCCAGATCTTTCATTTACCTTCAACTTCCATGGTTTATCTGTATTAAGCATGAGCAAGTGATTTCCCCCCCACCCCAGATGTGCCTCCTACACTGTTGAAACTACATAGCCAGTAACAAATTTCCCCCCGGCCTAAAACTAAACTGGGCATGGACAGCACAAATGTTGAAGTTCACACCCTTGAAATGGATGAGAGACGCCAGAGGTAGAGGAGGGGAGAGGGTCGCTGGGAAACTCCACGCCCTACAGCAATAGACAATGTTGAGTAGGCCACTAAATTGGGGCAATTATTTTGAAATGGTCTAAATAAGGGAAGCATTGAGTCAGGGATTCCACAGATCCTAGATCAATTGGGATATAATAGCCAATACTATCAAATGTATCTGACAGATCCAACATGGTCAGTGCAATAAAACTGCCAGAATCTCAGCTGCCATCCGAAAGCTATAGGTGCTGTCTTGTGCAAGAGTAAGCCTGAGTGAGGCTTAGGATGTTTTTCGAGTAAAAATATAAGTAGATTTTCTTAGCAGTATGATCCCTCAGTAAGCTTAGCTGCAGAACGTAAAAGATAAATAGGTCTATAGTTACTTAAGACAGAGGGGCAGCTGCCAGTTTTGTTACATGAGGCCATCGCTATTGCATTCTTACAGTCATCTGGAACTATTACAGATACCGAGGATATTTAAGAATCATTCTATAAAGGAGCTAAGGGTCAACAAAACATAAAAAATATTGTGTTTGAAAAGAGATTCAAGAGAGTTCCTCATTA
This sequence comes from Pleurodeles waltl, assembly GCF_031143425.1. Classification (NCBI taxonomy): domain Eukaryota; kingdom Metazoa; phylum Chordata; class Amphibia; order Caudata; family Salamandridae; genus Pleurodeles; species Pleurodeles waltl. The sequence continues at coordinate 677,069,879 of NC_090444.1, forward strand.
CTATGAAAAGCATGTAATATTTATTACAACGAGGGACTCCGAATGATTGTAAGGTTAGCCCTCCTCCCCATTGCCGAGCAGTGCTCGTGCCTGCAAATGTGTCAGGAAGGCCGCCAAGATGGCTGACCAATCGTAGCTGTGTAGCTGTAACCGTCCTCATCGTTTAATCCATCAGAGGTCACAGCGGGTTGGATTACCTCACTGCAACAGGATCCTCAGAGTAGAGGAGGTCCCCCTCTGCAGCCCCCTTGCCTGGAGAGAAAGGGGCGATTCAGGGAAAGAAGGCGCACCAAGTCACACCATGCCATGCTCGCCTTGCTCTCCATCCTGACCCCCAGCTAGCAGCCTGAACTCGACCGCACTGCTGCCAAATACTGTCAATGTACTCGGCCCACCTGTGGTGATGGGTGGGTACAGGTGTACAGCAGAGCGGTGGGCGGTTTTACTGTAGTGTTGTGGCTGGTAGCTGTGCTTGCCTGTAACCTGCTGGGAGCAGCTGTCAATAGTGCAGACTGAAGGTTTCTTCGGGAGGCACTTCTTTTCAGGGAGCAGACCCATGGAGCACAGGGACTGCTCAGAGAACATTTGGGCATCAAGCTGGTGCCTCTCTGAAATCAATGTTGTGTCCGGCCATGTGGGTGGAGGCGGCTGCTAATTTCAAGGTCTCTGTGACCAGAGGTGGAGGTAAGTGACTGCTGATGACTGGACTCTACCTGAATGTTTTGTTGTTATATTTTGGATGCCACAAGGTTGCTATATGTTGCTAACTTTTAGTTTCCAGTTTTCACTTCTTCATGGAAAATCCATATTTATGACCCCATCATATGTATGATCTCAGTGGTCCTTCTCAGGCTAATGGACTAATTGCCTAAATACCAAACAGACATTAATAAACACCAATAGAGATTAATATACACTGCAGGTCCCTTAGAGGTTTGTTTGTTTTGGTGCCTGTTTGACTGCTCAACTGTTGCCACTTTTCTTTTTAGAGCCTCTTCCTGAGGCCAGGACTTGGCATGCTTGATTCACATCAACTTGAGCAATCCGCTCCTTCGGTCTTCTCTTCTTCTATTACATTCCATACATACCTGCACTTGGCCCTTGGTTACTCTGCACCCCAGGCACTTGTCCAGTGTTCCCTCCCCAAGAGATTGCTGGGTGTTGTCAGTGGGAAGTACACCTTCCTAGGTGCTTTGCGCCAGGAAGCAGTGACAACTGCTCCTGAAACTCACACCTCAGCGCTACAAAGCGCATTTGCACTATAAAGCACATTTGCACACCGCGAAGTAGCTGGGCCACCCTTCTACACTTCTCTTTTTATGAAGGTACTGTTTGTCCATATTTATTTCCTGTACTTTGAACTATTACAGTCACTTGCGCCCATTAACAATGCCAGCCTGGGGAAGCAGAGAGTGCAGGAGAGTGGGACAAAGGCTTAACCTGGCTCCAACCTAGATGGATTCCTCCAGAAAGTGGTGGGCCTAATTAGCAAGGAAATTGGCCTGGTGGAAGGTCGATTATCCTTCTCGCCCCCCTTGTCTCTGCCTCCTCCTTATGACCCCAGGCTACTGTCAACCCCAGTGGCCGGGAACTTGTTGGGCACTCTAGCACCCAGCCCTAGCTCAAGAGCTGGGTTATGCACAACCACTTGTGTACCTGCAGTTACAACCAAGGAATTGGGAGGATCCCCAGTGCAGCTTTTGAATCCTTCTTCACACCAGACCACCCCTGTGCCAGCTAAAGGGATAGGAGGCAAAAGAAATAGGGCAGTCACCAACATCAAAGCAAAGAGACCGTGTCCCCCGACGAGGCGAGTGTATTAGAAGATGGGACACTAGTTAAGACACACAAAGAGCTACAAGACTTGTGCGATACATTTATTTCACTTGTGTCAGTAAAATTAGACCCATCTACCAGTGCTTGGGTGTGATTGAGTCTGAATTTAGGGTATTGATGGATGCAGTAAACTCGAAGCATGTAATGCCCAAACCCTGTCAGTACCTCCTTCAAGAAAGCCAACAAGGTCACTTCCCCCTATATGACCTCCAAATACCAGTAGCTGTATCGCACAATTGGAGCACATGCACATGCCAACAGAGACAGCCACCTCCCAGGTGAGTTAGGAAGAAAGCATGGTTGCTCATTAGGGCCAACAGTTGGGTCAGAAAGGGGAAGTGGACGGGCAAGAGGGGTGATATGACTGAATTGGGAATTGGCGAAAGGGTCTAAGACTACTGTAGTGAACTTGCCCCCAGATGCTTGCTCCTATGTTGTTGTACTGTCCCACAAGCCCTGTTTAGCGAATGGGGCAGAGGAATCTTTTCACAGCTCAAAAATAAGATGATGCCCTGGCTTTGTGCCAATGCTGGCCTCCCTCCATCAGATGCTTGGCACATTTTGATGGTTAGGAGGGTGGATTGGATGGGGCCTCTGTCCAAGTCTAATGGGGTGACAGTGTTGTCATAAACATTAAGGACCCATCCCAGTGGTGGACGCCGCAAATGTCAAGGAGGTGGCTTGGGGGGATGATGGGGACAGGAGAAACAACTTAAAAAAAAAAACACTTATGTTTCTCATTGTTGCAACTCGCTGCCTCCTGCCGCCTCGCTCCTCTTCTGGTGTCCCAGCATTCACTGGGACACCAGCACAGGCCCTGCCCCAGCAATCCTGGCACTGCTTTCATGCCAAACCTAGCTTGAAAGCAGCACCAGGATTGGTCTGAGCGGCTTGGATTGCCACTCAGACACAGCCCTGGGGTCTGTGCAGTTTCTCCAGCCCGGTTGTGTACACAACCGGGCTGGAGAAGCCTAAGTGCACATGTGTGTTTGGCCAGACCAAGACAGCCGGCCAAACACACTTGTGCACTTAGGAGCACTCTCTCCTCCTCCCTACTCCCACCTCCCATGACACAGCCCCGCCCCTCCCTGCACTGCTGGAAGAGCCAGCAGATGAAAAATAAAAACAGTATTAAACTATTGTTTTATTTTTCATCTCCTGGCTCTTGGCCAGGCGGGTGACGCTTCTCTGCCATTGAGAAAGGGCTGCCCCTAACCCATCCATTGTTTACAACCTCTTTAATAGTGGTATACATCATAGCGAGGCAGGATCTGGCATCTCTCTTCTGTCATTGGGATTCATTGGACTTCATACCAACCAGGCGGGCCATAATAGTAAAAGGATGCAGGGTTTAGCTAGTACAAGCCATAGTCCCAGCCCAAGCGGAAATAGTCAGGTCCTTGCAGCCCATAAGCAAGGACCTCACACTCGCGCCAGAGGTCTTTTGGCCAACCGAGGCTCAGACCTTTGCCTGGTACACAGTAGAATGCACCTTGACATTTCCTGAGATTTCCCCACAGCATCCTCCATTTTCTCACCAACAGTCAACAAGCTGGAATATTGTGGGAATCACAGACTGACTGGGGTTCGTTTGTCGATGCCATCTGCTTATTTCAAGAGACCTGGGTATTAGATCAAGTGAATAGGTGTGTTATAAAAGTAACGGAGTCCCTGCCATTATATTTAGTTCTGGGTGTCCCTCTGGCAGTCTGTTAGTCCTGGTTTGTTCTACTGTATCCTTTGTTGTTACGCCTCTCAATGTAGACTCCCTCGACGTGCAAGTGATAATTTTTCCCACTCTAACTCACAAACCCTCTTGTTAACAATGTCTATAACAGGAGTAGCAGCTACAAACGTGAATCCAAAATTCTGCACTTGCTGAATAGAGTGTTGGGTGATTATTCATGTACCCACTACGCGATTGTAGCAGGTGATTTAAATCTTGCATTTGAGCCAAACAGCTTAGCTTGTGAATTGTATAGAGATGAAAATTTAACTTGGGGTATCCCGGACATTGTTTGCCCGATCAGGAGGTACGTCTTTTGAGCAGCATTCCAGGTTGTGAGTACTACCCTAATGCATGGTATTTTGGCATGCAATCGGCGATCCCCTTCAGATAAACTGCTTACATCAACATTCAGGAGAGGTGAATACCGTAGTACAATTGATTATATTTTTCTTGACATAAGTCCATGGAGTAAGCTGGATTATATGGTTGTGGTTGAACATGAGGAGAGTGACCATAATACTTTGTCATTAAAGTTAAAAGAATCAATAACTCTCCCTCGTCCGGCAACCACAAAGCAGGTCAGACCCAGCTTGTAGCCACTAACAATAGGAGGAATGTGAAATGGGAAACAGTGGGCTCTTCCCTGCGGGAGTTAGAGTCCTATATCCAATCTTGGCCACCCACATGGACAGTATAACTGTCAATTGGGGGAAAAACAATCCTAGCTGAGCACAATATGGTATTATGTAAACTGAGGAACATTTTTACCAAAGAGTCTCGGGGCACCCAAAACCACTACCCTCACGGGGATGGTTTTGCAGCTCATGTAAAAAGGCAAAGGCAGACCTCCTAAAAGTTATAAAGAGGAGGACACACAGGTTATCATGGAATACACCCCCACCTACCGGGCTAGCCTAAGAAACACAAAAGCAACTTGAGGTGATGGCACTTGCTCTGACCTATTGGATGCTGCTATAGCAAATGATCAAAAGAAATTATGGTCCCTGGTGACCATGAGTGATGGGAGGCCAGGAAAACATGCAGAAACATCAATTTTTACCCTGTGACTGACTCACCCATTTTGGGAGCTTGGACTCCCCTACTACTGCACTTGAGGTTCACCCTGTATGCGGGAATTCTCCTAGAATAAAGTACTAGACCTGCCCTTGAGTAGTCTTCAGCCTTGAGGAAACCGAGCAAGCTGTGGCCTCATTTAAGGCAAGAAAAGCTCCAGGTCTTGATAAAATACTTGCAGATGTCTTTAAATCAGATCTCAAAGTGTGGGTTCCATATATCAATGTGGTCTCCAATGCAATCAATAGAAAGGGTAATCCCTCCATTGTGGAAGGGGGCAGAGATTGTTCCAATCTTCAAAAAGGGGGACCCCAGTGAGCTCTCCAACTACAGTCCTATCAGTTTAATAAACAACCGGTAAAAAATATTTTGCAAGTAGATATTAGAACGGTTGTAGGATTGATGCGAGGAAAATTATATTCTTTCTGGTTTGCAGGCAGGATTTAGGCATAAGACTAGTGTAGTCGACCAAGCCTTTAAGTTTCTTTTCATAGAATTGAAGGCGGTGGACTTGGCTAAAGGCAATCCATATGTGGCATTTATCGATCTCCATGCCGCATTTGACCTAGTGCCCAAAGGAAAGCTATAGGAAGTGCTCCAAAAGATGAGGACCACCCCCAGACCTTCTGCATCTGATTCAGCTGCTCCACAAGGGGAATTCTGCCAGAGTCAGGTGTGGCGTAAATGGAGAACTAACCAAGGCCTTTCCTGTAAGCCAAGGTGTGCGTCAGGGTTGTGTCCTTGCCCCTACCCTATTCCTCCTGTACATAAACAATTGTATCACCTACTTAATGAATTATGTTAATGATTCACCTAGTTTGGCTGGGGAAAAAATACAGGCATTACTCTTTGCCGGCAACACGTTGTTATTGTCTAAGACCAGGAGGGGCCTTCAAAACTTGCTTGATAGCTTCAACCAGTTTTGCAAAGACTTTGGCCCTGAAATCAATACGCACAAGACCAAATATATGATTTACTCCAAAAGAGCTAGGGCTAGAGGAATTAATAAATTGGGACCTGAAACACTGGAAAGAATATGGGTACTCAATTATCTGGGCATCAGGTCACATGATACTGGATCCTGGTTCCTGCAGATCATAAACAGTACGCTTATTGTGAAGCATCCTGCTGGAGACATACACAAATTTGCCAAAAAAGCAGAATGGTCCCCTATACGTCAAACAATCAAAATGTATAAGACCAGGGGTGCTGCACTGTTTGGAGCAGAAGTATGGGCCCATGGTAACATCAGTGTCTTGAGTACAGCAGAAAACAATTTTATTAGAGACCTCTTGGGTTTAGAGAAGGGTGCACCACTAGTGCCACTTCACTTGGATCTGGGGATCCAGGAGATATCAGTACTAGCAGCATTAAGACCACTGTTGTTCTGGGTCTATATTTGGAGTACTTATGAATTGCGCCACCTTAGGGAGGGCTTGGAGGATGTCATTATGTCGAAGGAGCAGAGAAGTCAGTTGGTTAGGTTACCTTAAAAATGTCTGGAGGGAACTGGGACTACGGTTTTTCTGGATTGAACTCCAGGCCTTTTGTCGAGCTGACAGCCCTAAAATTAAAGAATTGGTCCAGAAAAAAGCTGCCAGTAACAGTGACAACTCAACTTCATTAGGTAGCTTATCAAGTGCTTTCCTCCTCCATAAATCAGTAAGCAAGACTGAGGAATTCTTGGGTTACATCCGCTTGGCACACACCTGGTCCCTGTTTCTCCAGTTTAGGTAAGGGACTTTTCCAGTAGCAGCTTACACCATTAATTGGGGGAAGACGAATCAGGGTTCTAACCTTCGCTTTTATTGTGGAAATGTACGAGAAAGTGACGAGCATTGTTTTTTTGCTCTCTCTATGCCAAACCCAGACACAAATGGATTATCCCCTACGCAGATCCCTTAATTTACAAATTTGAGGAGAGGCATATCAAATATGCTGAAGTGATACCTCCTCGATTGTGGTTGTATCTGTTTCCAAATTCCTGTTTATAGCTTGGTCGTTTAGACTCAAAGCATTAGGCCCTGCACAGAAGCCCCTGTCCAGGTGATTTTCTGCATGACCCTGTTCTTAGACGACTATATTTGTCTGATGAATTGTTATGCATAAGTTTTTAGAAATACTTATTGTTGTTTTAAAATGCTTTTAAGCTGCATTATGTTTTAAATGTTTTATCAATGCTCGTTTATGATGATGAAACAATTGTTTCGAACTATCAAATAAACAATAGTAAGATTAAGGCTAGTAATCCCTGTACCATTCTGAAATTAACATTGAAGCATGCATTTGGGGCTAGAGCTGTGCAAATCTGATGTTGAATAAATCAAATTTGCATACTCATCCCCCATCACGAGGAGATGCTATATGTAGGCTATTTCTCACATCTAATAACCTTCAATGAGTACCTGAGACTGAAGGTGCAGTGTAGGAAGTGTGATCAGAAAGGGGCATTTGGTTATTGCAGCAAGGAAAATAGAAAGAAGAGACTAGAAGGTACATGAATTGGAACAAAAGTGTAAAGCCAGAAATAGAAGTAGAAATTAAAATACATGTATATTCTGGGCTAAACTCATCAGAGTCTCCAATAAGTTTCAGAAAAAAAGTAAACACAGGAAAAAGTTATGGAAAACAGACATGAGGCCAAGGTCTGTATTACACAAAGTGGTCTGGTGGCACAATGGACATGGGCACCCACTTTCTTAGCCCCGGGGGCACTTTGATATTAAAGAAACTGCCCTTTTGGTGATACTGATATCACGGGTGCACATGTAGTGCCATTGCTATTGTGAACAGGTATTTCCGAATTTTAATGGGGGCCTGTCCCAATGCAAATGATGGACTCACCTTGCCTCTATGCCCACACTGTATTACATACTCGAGTACAGTAGCAAACATGCCCTTAGGAGGTGCACTGATATAGCTCCCAATAAACGTGGGGCACTGCTAGGGTGCTCCCTGAGGGCAACCCTCTGGTGGCTGCAGGAGGGTCCCATGGACACCCCAGACATCCCCTTGAAAGTAGGTGCAGTCACTCACTGCACCCACCTACAGATGGATCTCTTTGCGCTCTTTAAAGTTTAGGTGAGTTGCCACCTGTACAGAGAAACACAAGAAATTTGTAAGAAGCTGCTCCGTATTTCACTGAACGCACTGCCCCTAGTGTCAGTCAAGTTTGCAGCTGCTCTGGGGGCAGACCGTTGATCATAATAGGGCATACTATCCTGCTCTGTACGGGCATGTCTTTTGAAAGGTGCAAGGTGGCGCAAGCAGGGACAGCGAGCCTTATGTGTAATACTGGCCCAGGAGAGTATGCAGGGTTATTTTGATGACACAATCACTTTTACTGGCAGCTGTACCTTTGAAAATATTTATGCTTCAATAGAAAGAGATAAAATAACTAGGTGGCTAGAAAAGAAGGAACTAAAACCAAGACTAGATGGTGGTAGAAATGTCCAAGAACAGGTGTGTGTTGAAGATTAAAGTAAACCAGAATGAGGAATCCTGGGACCTTCTCACCATAAAACAGACTAATTGATCTAAAAAGGGGCTCTCTCTGAAGAACAACTTAGGGGGTTATTCTAACTTTGGAGGAGTGTTAATCCGTCCCAAAAGTGACGGTAAAGTGACGGATATACCACCAGCCGTATTACGAGTTCCATAGGACATAATGGACTCGTAATACGGCTGGTGGTAAATCCGTCACTTTTCCGTCACTTTTGGGACGGATTAACACCTCCTCCAAAGTTAGAATAACCCCCTTAATGTCTTGAAAAAGCTCCAGGTGAACCCACCACAAGGGGGTGAAACACGTGTCTCTCCTTGTATTCCCAAAGAAATGTTAATTGTATGAGATTAATAAATGCACCCAAATTGAACATGCGGAAACGATGCATCATTTCTTGAACATGAACTGAGATACTATTATAACCGTGATATCTTTAAAGTGGGTTCTCGATTTTCTTGGATCTACAGAATAAGGAAGTGTGTATCCAGTGCTAATTAGTAATACACCAATTATACCAGAGGGTGCTTGGAGAGAGGTGGACAACCACGCATATTAGTGATGGACACAAAGGCCCATATTTATAGGAAAATGACAAGAGCACAACACTGCGCCAAAATTAACAGCGCCATGCTTCGTCATTTTCACAACGGAGGGATGCACCATATTTAATTGAATACGGCACACCCCTGTGTTGTCCCATTGTGCAAGAATGTCTGCGTTGAGGGGTGTGATTGTTTATGTGCGGGAAGGTGTCTCTTCCTGCACATAAACAATCACTACTAGCGAATTGGCACTTCTGTGTGTGCTGCACAATGCAGAACACACAGAAGATCCAAAGCGCCATTTTCAAATGATTGTTTATGAGCAGGAAGGGACACCTTCCCACACATAAACAATCATGTCTAGCGTTTTGCTCTTTCTATGCGTGCTGCAGAATGCAGCACACTTAGAAAAAGCAAAAAACGAGGAGGAATAAAAGTGTTCCTCCTCGTTACGCCTTGCTAACGCAGCCCCTGGGGTGGTGTTAGATTTTGGCGCTACTTCAGGTTCACAAAAACTCAGAAATCTGAGACAGAGTCAAAACTCAATGGGTGTTGCTGTGGCATGCCCACAGCAACACCCATTGCACGCCTCTTCCTCGCAAAGGGCTGCATGTGAAGGGGTTGTATTTACAAGGTGGCTTTAAGCCACAAAAAGTGGCTTAACACCAACTTGTAAACACAGCGCAGGGCATGTTGTACATAGAAAGTACTGGTATACCTTATGTCACCAGCAAAGCTGAAAATGTATGCCTTTCATCATGTAAAGTTTTTAAATGTTTTTTAGTAGGGTAGTCAAATGTACAGTGTCATTTATCTGATCCGTTTATTTAGTTTGCATCAATGATGGGTGGTGATCTTTGAAAATGGTTGAGTCCGCCCCTCCCCTTTAGGCCGTGCTCATGCCCGCCCATTCATTGCCCACCACATCGCACCATCCACCATATGCAGAGAGGAGAGGAGCCATGAGGGGAATGCTGGTGAACTCTGTTATTGCGTCTTGCTGTGCCTGGAAGGGATTAGAGTGCAGAGCCGATAGACCGAATAGTGTCCCCCGTTCTCTACCACTGTTGCTCCATTGGTGCTCTTTTCCAGGCACTGGCCACCACTGTATCTGGCCCGCTTGTGGAGACGTGCGATTGCAGGTGTATGGCAGGGTGGTTAGGATGGGGAGCAGTCTCGGTGGGGAGTCGCAAGAGCTGGAGTTTGTCGGAGTTTACAGTTACAGCTTCCGGCTGTGACTCTGGCTGTGGTTGTGGCTGACTTTGGGCTGCCGCGTCATTCCCTCTCAGCTGTGATAGTCTTTCTGGCTGAGGAGGGATAGTATGGTGATATGGTGAACCTGGCAAATTCTGCAGGACTACAGGAGACTCATTGTCAGTCATTTGAAAGTGGTGACATCTGAGCCCAGGGGGAAATAATTGACAATTAAGCTTGCAGCTGGGCGGGGCTATTTAGCAAGCAAGTAAGCATGCACCGGTGGGGTCTTCTGTGGATCATCAGCCTCGTGGCTAGGTACTACCACATATCACCAGATACTACCTGCTTTATCTTATTTTTTTCCCCTGCCATACAGCATTACTATCATCTACGGTCTTGGCCTGTGTGGGTGGAGGCGGCAACTGCAAGTCCAGGAAGAGGAGGTAAGTGGCCGACTGTTATTGCTGTTGCTAGGCTATTGTGCTGGTGGCTGGTCCTTTTTGTTTCCCTTGCTACTGGCTCAAACGGTCCTACTGATCTTGTCATTGAGACCAATCCCAATCATGGGCAAGTGCAAAGTGGCCCCAGCAAAGGACAGTATTGTGAACAATCCCACACCAGGCACAACCTTAGATTCCTTCCTGGTCCAGGCAGTCAGCGTAGTCAGCAAGGACATTGAGCTGGCTGGAAGGCGCCTATTGCTTGATATAGCAGAAAGGGCCATTATGCATTGCTGGGATTAACTACCATTGCCTGATGCACTTGAGGTCGCCTCTACAAGCCATGCAAATAATATTATTTTTGAGGAGGTTACAAGTCATGCCTCACCTGTGACGATGGATACAAAGTCACATATGAGTGTTCTTGGCCTGTCTTGATGCACTGGTCCCTGTAAAACCTCCATAAGGAAGAGGAGGAAAACCAAAATTGGAGTCACCTCTGGAGTTTCTGGGAGGAAGTTGGGATCCCCTACTTCCCTCTCCAGTAGCACCTGCAATCCTGCTAACTCGTGCCCTTCCCATGCAGAGATGGTTGAGCCCAACAATTCTGTAGCAAAATGGGATAGCACTAAACCAATGTGGGGTGCAGTCCTGGACCAAGTCATATCCTTAATAACATCTGCAATTGCCCCCCTTGTAGACAGGTTAAGCCTATTGGAAAGGGCCATACAGGACTTATCCCGCAAGCTGACCCATCCCCGAATGTCAGCAGTTCCCATACCCCCTAGCCCCCAACCTCACAATTACTTAACTAGCCAGGAATCCACCTGTGATAACCTTGGGACCAATATTGGTAACAATACTACTGTGCAGATGCATCAACCTCCTGCAGACTTGTCTGCTCCCTTGACTCTCTCACCACGTACAACACCACCTACAGCAACAGAACCAGGGGCTGCTCCCCCAACCTGGAAAGGAACAGTCAAAACCAGGGACAATAGAGTTGCTGGGGCCTTCTTAGGTTGCAGATCCCCATACAGACCTAAGTCTGTATGATTCCAGTCATCCCTGGACTTGCCACCCCACTATGTTGTGGTTTTGTTAGGAATGCCAGCTCTGCCAGCTGACAAAGAGGAATCATACCCAAAACTGAAAAATAAAGCCTGTCTTTGGCTTCTACAGAACACCTAGTTTACCATGCCTGAGCATCAAGACATATTATTAGTAAGGAGAATTAGTTGGATTGGCTACTCAGCAAAATCATCTGCGGAGGACTGAGTGATCATTATCCTCAAAAATTCAGATCTGGTGCACTGTTTGATTTTTCCTGGGTCCAGGTTTGGAATGGGCATGGCTGTGAGAGTACGAGTTCAGCCATCAGTATTGTCCCATTGGGCTACTTTTATAAATCAAGGTCAACTAGCAAATTTAGCTGCCCAGGTGACTTGTAAAGAAGGAAGATAGAAATTGTCACACAGAGTCATTGAGTGCCCCAAATATCACTATTACCAATAGATACCTGCCTCTTTCTGGTTTAGATGCCAATGACTGACATGCAAAGCCCCTGGACTCCTTGAGACAGCTTGGATCCTTGATGGACAGTGAGTCTGTAATTGGTCCTATGACTTCTCCCTATCCTTTCCCTGTGGAGCCTTTTTGACCCACACCGGAGGTCCTTGGTCATGATGATTATTTACACCGGCACATACCTAGAAATCCTCTGATCACTGCAGCTCTTTCTCCCAGTGCCTGTTCTGGCCGTGATTCTATTACCTCAATGCTCCCCCTCATTAATCTTGTTTCCTGCAACCTTGGTGGTATTAAAAGCAAGTTGGCATGCCCGAGTGGGGTAGCTTTTTGGACAGTTTCCATCTACGCATGTTCCAGAAGACATGGGCTGTTAAGCATTGTTTTAAGCCTGGGTTTTCCAGTTTTGATCAACCTGCTCAATTCTCTGGAAAGAGCAGGCCATAGGGGGCCTTCTAATTTGGCTGAGAACTACCTTGGCCTGCACTTCTAAAGTTATTGATCTTGGATCCCCTGATGTGCTATGTGTACTTTTGCAATTTCCTGATGGGTTTTCATAATGTTTGTACAATACATATATACTGTAGGCATGAGGATAACACAACTGATCTTGCTGTTATTGATGTTATTAATGTGCACCTCTCGCTTCTTCAGGCTGATGTGCTTAGAATTGAAGCAGGGTACTTCAACTGTAACTTTGAACCTCTTGGCATTGCTAGTGATGCACTTAGCGGGGAACAGCAGGAGGTCTGCGCAATTCCAGAGCTTACACTTCAACCGAATAAAAAATGGTCTATAGCAGTTCTGCAACTTAGTACCTTTATCCTCAATAATGACAGGGCAGCGTGTAACAGGAGGACCACATCAGACAAGGAGAGGAATGTTACCTTCAATCGCCAGGGTGGGGCTAGTCGCATTGACTATAGTTTGATAGATGTAAGGCTATGGTCACAAGTAATTGACATGGAAGTGGTTCCTAGGCAGGATAGTGATCACAATGCCTTGAACCTCTCCATGATCTCACGGAGCTCCAGTGTTCCATCTCACAATCTAGAACCCTTTGAGAGGAGGCTTGTGCCATCCAGCAATTGGCAAAAGCTAAGATGGAGTATCAGTGCAGACACCCCAACAATCAAGGACCAGCTATATGAAGCCATTGCTAAATCTCTGGAAGCAGTTTTGGCTGCAGGAGGGAGTTAGCTTATACTGTCTTCATGGGAGGACCTCATTGCTATTCACAATTCCCTGTTCTGCCACATAAGGGAATCCTTTTAGGTAGATGCTTGAGTCTTCCAAAATGGACGCCTGCGGCCAGATGGTTTACGAAGGCATGTCGGTTAGCTAGGCGGGCCTTGATAGATACTTTAAGGGAGGTACTAAAACTGCAATGCAGGAAGCTAGAGCTTCTTACAAAGCTGCACTGGGCAGGGCCAAACAAGATTATGAGATCAAGGAGAGAGATCATCGTTTTAGCAAACTGTTGGAACCAAGGGTTCAGCCCCCTCAACCCTGCTGTGTAGTAATATGAAAGCTGCAGCTTGGGTTGAACATGTTTCAGGTCTCTGTGTGCAAGAAGTGGGGATGAGTGAACTAGCCCTGTTGTCAACCCCTGGACCTATATTGAGCCCAGCTAGCAGGGTGTCTGAGGGTGCGACCTTGGCCATGCACGTTGGAGGCTTGGGTTCCATAGGGGAGCAGAAATAGGAGTGTCTTTCCTCAAGTGCCCTGCCTGTAGTTGCCCCTTCTCACCAGCCTGACTGTGCACCTGGCCCTATTACTGCAAGTGATGTTGTCGCTGTAATTGACTGGATTACACCAGGGAAAGGGACGGGGCTAGATAAGGTGCCTGGGGACTTGTTTGAAGCTGAAAAGGTGATTTGGTGTCCTTATTTTGCCCTCCACTTTAATAATATCATGAATGGGTTAGCCATGTCACGGACTTGGGCAGGGGCTGAAATCATCCCAATCTACAAAAGGAGCTTTAGGTCTGTCCTGTTGAACTATCAGCCAATTAGTCTTATTGACAGCTCACAGAAGCTCTTTAGTCACATCCTGTTGAGAAGACTCCAAGCTTTGATTAAGGATGTAGGAGTGCTGACCTCTCTCCAAGAGGGATTTAGGGCTATGACAAGTACTATTGACCAAGTGCTCCAATTGCAACTCATTACTGAAAGTATGTGACATTGAGAGGTGGGCGCCTCTATGTTACCTTTGTTGACCTTTCGTCAGCTTTGAATTTAGTTCCAATGGAGGGTTTGTGGGCAGTCCTAATGAACAGCAGGGGTTCTGAAATACCTCATTGGCGTGTTCAGGAGGCTTCATTTAGGCAACTATGGGCAGGTCGGATATGGCCCTGCTGGGGAGTTGACAGACCCCATCCCAGTGTCCCAGGGGGGAGGCATGGGGTGTATCCTAGCTCTATCCCTATTTATGTTATATATAAATGACCTGGTAGCTACCTTAGAGCTGTGTAATCATGATGCCCAGCGTCTGGCTAATAGAAAGATCCTGGTTTGCAGATTACACCTTACTGGTCTCCAAATCCACAATGGGTATCCAAAATCTGCTGGATCAGTAGGTGTCTTCTGCAGGCAGAGAGAATTTAAATTCACACATGGTTTTAAATCCTTGTCAGATGGCAAGATCTCCCCTAGTGCTTAGTGGCTCCCCTCTAGAGAGGGTCCATACCTTTGAGTGCCTGGGGCTCACACTCAACGAGCCCTTTGGATGGCCACCCTAGATCCAGAAGTGCAAACTCAGATTAGAACATTGTACTGGTGGTATCCTGAGAGTCTTGAAGGGATCTACCATTCAGCTGATAACTCCTGCATTGCAAATTTACAATCTGCAAGCTTTGGGGGGCTCTTTGTATGTGGGGAACTTTGGGGGCTGGATAATATTAACGATATGGAAGTGACGGAAAACCATTTTATTTTTACTCCTCACCAAGCTTCCTGCCGGCACCCCATTAGTGCCACTTAGATTAGACCTCGACATTCCTCCACTAGTCCCCAGACTCAGGCTCAGACCCATATTGTATTGGAGGAGGAGCTGACCCTCAGCAGACTTATTGCCCTCTCATATGGGCCTAGAAGATATCTTAAAACTTCCCGGGGCTACTAGGATCCCATGGTTGGAGTTCATCAGGCAATGCCTTGAAGAGACTGGGTTTGGGACTATATGGGCCCATCCTGGAACGTCATGTGGGGTTTCTAAGTCCATGCACAAGGAACTGTATTGGAGGCATGTAGATGATAAATTCCACAGGTCAGGGGGATAGGTTCCTTGACTTTGAGCTTCTTGGAATTTAAAGATACCCATTGCTTGGAAGAGTATATGGATGCAATTGAGCCCCAAGCCGCCAGATCCCTCCCTATTTTAAGCTCCACATCGGGACCTTGACACTCCGGTCTTTTACTTCCAAGTGGCAAAGTCCCCATGCTGATGTCGAACTTGACTTGAGCTGTCCCTTCTGCCTTGCAGCCAGGGAAACTGTAGATCACATCTTGTATTTTTGTCTGCAACAGTATGCACAAAGCAGGAAATAGATTTTGCCGTTGTCCTGCAATCTGGGTATCAGGAACTACAAAATTGGAACTAGGATACCTAAGGCAGACACTGCTCAACCAATAGTACTTGCTGTTTCCTTCTTTCTTATATATATGTAGAGACAGAAAACGGTTACCCAGTCCAGCTTAGAACCTTGTGCTCAAGGCTTATGTGAGTTTATGTTGTACGCTGCTGAAATCACAGATTTTATGCTGCCTTTTCTAATGGACTATTTGCTTATGTTATTGTATATAATTATGACTCGGAGCTCTGAAATTAATTTTTGCTCAACATTTTTACTTGTGTGATGCCCCCCTCATATGCTGGTGGGTTCTATTTTTCTTATATATTGTTCTACTGATTTTATGGCAATAGCCGAAATAAAGTCTAATTAAAACTATTAGTGATGGACACATAGGGCATGATTACAACCTTGGCGATGGGATACTCGTCACAAACATGACAGATATCCCGCCCGCCGTATTACAAGTTCCATTAAATTCCTTGGAACTTGTAAAACGGCAGGTGGGATATCTGTTACGTTCGAGGCAGAGTATCCTATCTGCCAAGGTCGTAATCAGGCCCACAGTCTACACCAGTGGCACAGAAAGTGAGAGCTCTGCAGATATATATGAAAAAAACAATTTTAACAGTCAAAACTGTTGTATGTATAAAGCACTGATATACCTTAAGCCACCGGTAAAGCTGCAAATGTATTGCCTTTTATAAAATGTTTTTGAGTAGAGTACTCAAATGTACAGTGCCATTGATCCCCTTCCATTTAATTTTTTTATGACATTGATATGATGCATTTTGGGGCAACTAATCTCAGTTTAAATTGTGCTCTGCTTAGAACAATTCCTGCCTTTTCATCCTAAAGTTATCTCCAGTTGCATCGATTTTTTACCCTATTATATGCTTGAGGATGATCCCCTTTAAACAGGGGGATGACGAAGTCTGGGGTCCATTAAACCATTAAAAAGGCTGGGTGAAACTGAAGCACCCAAGTCACAGATCACACCCTGACCAAGACTCTTGTCTTTCAGCTCTGCGAGCCCTGGTCTTGGTAGAACATGCATTGTCTTCTCCAATTGTATGATAATGCAGAGGGGAGGGCATCTCCCAAATGTTCTTGTGTCAAGCCCCTGTGCATGGCAATGTTGTGTAGCATTGCACAAGCTGCAACTATTTTACAACGTATCAGGTTTGTATGGCAGGTACGACCACTTTTATGTAAACACCAAAATGTACCCTTTAAAATGCCAAAGGTGTTCTCAATGCCTGCTGCTGTCTGCTCATTAGGCTATATGTTAGCAATGATACTTTTGTGTTCGTGAGTGTAGATGTGTTGTGACTTTCCATAGCCGAAGGGCATATGAAATGTTATCTGTACACCATACAAATACCGGCATGTAATGTACAAAGTTGTTGGGTGAATGATATAGCACCATAGAATGTGACACTCACCTAGCAAATAACCATATCCCATATCTCCCCTTGAAAGTTTATTATAAAGAGCACAATGACGAAACAAGTATAAGTCATAACCGGAGAACAGTCAACAATGTCTGAAATAATCTATTCAGTATTGCGCCCCAACTGGATGTTCTGGGAGTGCTGTTTGTCCCTTTGCTCTTTAGATACGCTGCGGCTGAAGGAGGCACTAGTTGTTGTGTGCCATCTACACATCTTATGATATAAGGAAAACGTGCAATACGTGGAAAAGTATCCTGTTGCTGCTCCTGGTCAGCATGGGCAGGGGGCGAGGGAGAGGAACACGGAGAAGGAGAGGGAATGATAGATAGTTACTAATTTGGATTTATCTTATTGATGTGTAACAATTTCCCTTGCTTACCAGGCGGGTACTAAAAATCATTATTTGAAATCATGACATTTTTCAAATAAGTTTTAAAAAAGAAACCATATCAGACACGACAGACCATACACTCAATGCTAACCAGGATTACAAATGTATGAGGTACACCCCCAGCCTCTGCAGGCCCACACAAAATACTGACAAACTCAAGCAGTTACCCACAATGTCACTGCTAGCTCACTCAGCGTGCAAAAAGTGGCACTCCGCAACCTTTTAAAAGTACCATTTTCAATAAACAAGCATATGCAATCAGATATTTCACACCATCTATTTAATTATTGACTCTCATGTACACACTAAGAATGGTGAGTTCTGAACCTTCCACCATCCTTCACCTGGATAGCGTAGATGAAAGAGGAGAGACGGTGCTTTTATCTGACCCGATATTGAACTGTACCCTTAACCCAGCACATGCCAGTCTTCTTCAGGTCCATACCTCCCCCTCTCACGCAATGGTAGATCGTTGACAGGGGAAAAAAAGGCATTCAGTGAGCTGAGGAATGGACCACCCGTTCTAAAAATCGGGCTTCAGCTAATGAGAGGAAGAAATGGAATCCTACTAGGGTCATAGCAGGATGGGACTCTTCCAGCCCATGGCGGATCACAGATTTCATTTCAGCTCTGTCCCCTCATTTCTACGGCCCTCATCACATGTGAGCCTTTTATTTCCGATCCCTGTGCAAACTTCTGTATCCCTGTGCAGATTACCGTATGCACAAGGATCAGAATTACGAGTTTTGTAGTAGTTACCGTATGGCTCGCATTTGTCCCGAGGTAAATTTCGGCAGGGGAAATTTTTGTGATTTTGTGGTCACCCATAGTATCTAGTACCAATCTATGCCTTGTATGTCCTCTTTCATGCAGTACATGAATATAATCACCTTAATTTACTCAAAAGTTCAAGAGTGTTTGCCACATTTTGGCATAGCCATTTCTTGTATCTCTGGACACATGCTTCTGGATTTCTGTCTGTCATCAACTGAGAGCAACTAATTGGTTTGAGAGTGCTTAAAATGTTGGTCATTCTCTTGCAAGTTAAATACCACTCCAGGGCGCAGGTGCATCCACACAGGCTCCTTAGCCTAATAACTCCAAGGAGGAGCTCACAGTGAAAGGGAGAGGGGACTACACTGTTTGGCATGACAGTCCAGATGCATTATTGTTGATATGTTACATGAATAGTTTAGTGCCACCTTGGATTTACTAGCTGAAGAGTCCCTGTAGATGCACCTTTCTTATAGAAGTGGTACTTAAAGATATTTTGAGCAGCATTTCCAAGCACCCAGAAACTGGCATGTTACTCTCTTTTTATGAAGGACAATAATCCATAAACAAATACATCCATATGTACAAAGCACTTGTTTTGCCAACAAAGGCAAACACTTCAATACCTAGGAGCAAAGTAAAGGAACTCTTATCATGCACTACTTCACTGTAATGCATGTGGGAGATAATGTGTTCTAATATGGCAAGAAGGCCACAATATATGAGCAATGTCTGTTGTTTCTAGGGATCTGTGACTGAAGGTGAGTGTTTGCATTGTTCAGCACTCCATCCATCATCCTTTTGTGTTGCTAAAGTTACCCTAAGAGGGAAGGGTATGCCCAGACATTGGTCCCTTGCTCACTGTGCCACTGGATTCAAGCTAGCCTGGCTGATGAAGGGTGATACCCTGAAACTGGTCCCAGGATGCTTGTTTCCGGTACAGGGAGGACCTGGCCTGGCAGTTTGGGCTGGACTGTTCCCATGAGGAACAGGGTCAAGACTTATTTGCATATGGTTGGGTCCAAACTGGGGTGGTATGGTGAGCAAAGGAATGATGGATTAAACCCAGATCTGTGACTGGAGGTGAGTGTTTGCATTGTTCAGCACTCCGTCTATCATCCTTTTATGTTTCTAGGGATGTCCATAAGAAGAGGTATTCAACTTCGGGAGAGGAGCAATTTTAATTGTATTTTCTAGTGGGCATCCCTAGAATCAGTAGGAGTCCCAGATATATGGTTACCTTCCTTATCATCTAATGGCAAACCCTAACATCTTGTAGCCATCCCAATATCTATGGAATGTTTTGTCCATTCCTGGTTTCTGATGGGTATGTGTGGCATACAGTAGGCTGCCCTAACATTAGCGATCATCCTAGGCTTCTCGTCTCCACCCCTTGCTTTTGAGTGCATTCCTGGGATATGATCTGAATCTGGTTTCCACTATGTCATCTAGTGGTCACCTCTGGCTTCAGGAGAGCATTCCTGGCATAGGGTGTTTATCCTACTGCTACCTACTCCTTGCTTCAGGACAGCATTTATGCCATGTGATGGTCACATTTGGCCGCCATATATGCAATCTCATGAGAATCCTGACATAGATGGCCATTCCTAACATCTGGTTTGTACCCTGATATCCAGGGCATCCTTACCAAATGGTGGGCATCACCATCATGCGAAGGTGACAGAAGGGCACGAAAGACAAGCAGTTAACAAAAGGCAGTAGTTATTGACGGCAGTTGATGAACATGACAATCATATCAAGGGAGTAAACTCGATTTTTAACAAAATTCAAAATCTGAAATGTGAGGACAAAATTAGTGTTTTCTCAGAAATTGCTAAATGTACCATTGAGCACCAAAGCTTACTTCCCAAAAATGAAAACCTCTCTTTGGATAAGAAATGAATAACTATTTTCAAAAAATGGCAAGATAACGTTTGTGGAAATTTCTTATCTACCAAAATGATAAACTAGTAATTTATGGGACTAGGCATTCACTTTCAGACAAAGTTGATGTTTTGGAAAACTTAGGGGCATATTTATACTCTGCTTGCGCCGGATTTGCGTCTTTTTGTTTTACGCAAATTCAGCGCAAAACTAACACCATTTTATACTTTGACACCCGACCCCGCGAACGTCAACATTTCTCAGTGTGCATCATTTTCTGGATGCGTGAAACCGCCTTGCGTTAATGACATGCAAGGTAGGCGTTTCCGGCCCAAAAATGACTTAAACACCCGTGCGCCATATTTATCCTGCCTCGCAAAAATCCTGCACGGCTGGAGGCAGAGTCGGAAAATTACGCACAGCCCGATTTGATTAAAAAATTAACGCCTTGGCAGGTGTTAAAATGGGGCAAACACACCAGTACTTAAGGAAAACACACAGAAGCTTCAAAAGGAAGACATGGAGGTGCTATTCATCCAGCATGCACGAAGACGCAGAGCACAGGACCAACAGCAGAAGCTTCCACCACACCAGCAGAGTCCCCAAAGGCAACTCCAAAGCTAGGAGAGGCTATTCCGGACCAGGACAACCCTTCAGGGCCTCAGGGAACATGACATCATCCAGAGGTACAGACTAAACTGGCAAGCCATACAGCAGCTGCTGCGCCACATTGAGCCACAGTTGGAACCCAGCTTGCAGACACCCCACATCATTCCACCTGAGACCAAGCTACTAGCTGTCCTCCACATGTTGGCAAGTGGCTCTTTGCCCTGGTTGCCGGGATCTCACAGCCGTCATTCTCTGCCTTCCTACCCAAGGTACTGGATGCCATCGTCTGCATCACACCCCACCACATCAGCTTCTACAACACATAGCAGAAGCATCAGGAGACCAAACAGAGCTTCTACCAAATCAATGGCTTCCCCCACGGGCTTGGTGCCATTGGCTGCACACATGTACGGATTGTGCCACCTGCTGCAAACGAGCATCTATGCCGCAACAGGAAGCACACACTCCATCAATGTACAGGCCATTGTGGATCACCGGGGATTGATCACCAACATCGTGGCAAAGTATCCTGGGAGTGTACATGATTCATTCATCTTCCGCCACTGCACCATCATTCAACACTTCCAGGATGGATGATATGGAAATGGCCTACTTGTTGCTAAGTACAGAAACCTAGTTATATACACACAGCACAACAACCCTGTAGGACATACACCACTACATTGACATGTGGCCAGGAAGACACTGAGGTTGTGACACTGCTAGTCATGTTTGATATCCTGACCCAATGGGATACCACCTATGGACAAATGACAGATGCAAATAACAACAGATGCCACTCCAGAGCCACAATGGACCAATTTAAAACCACACAGTGACAATGACATGGCCTTAACTGGCAGTACCACTTGGAAGATGAACCTTTCACTTTCGCATAAATAACACACCCTTCCAAGCAATAGGTACTGTGTAAGGGGTGTGTAATGTGTTGCGCTGCAGGTCAAACACCATGAGACACATAGCATGATGATGATGACTCAAATGAAGGTGACATGGAATCATTGAGGCAGTACCAACATCTCATATCACTCCTGGGGTGACATTGCCCGCTACCAATAAGCAAGTGGACTGTCCTAAGACACATATTGATGTGACACTATTGCAAAGTACACATTGCTACACATACGGATTGAGACAATTACACATATATACAACAGATGTACAGGCATATGGACCTCCTGACACTTAAACCTTCACCCCCACAACAAAGTTAGCCAGCTTACCTGAGCCACGTTCAGTAGTGTAGGTACACATTTGCACATGAGCTAACTCGGTGAGGGCACAAAAATAGGTTTGCATAGAACGTGTCACACATGGGATATTTGTGCATTGTCAATTGTGAACACTTCAGTGCTGCAAACTTATGGAGATGTGTAGTACATTGCCACCTAACCAAATCAAAGGGCCTCACTGTTGTTTTTCACATGCTATTACATCTGTTGAATTGGATGGGATGTTCAGGCTACATAGTGCGACTGTGTTACCACCACAGTGGAATCAATTCTGTGTGTGGAAGTATCATGTGACCTCCAGTGAAGGCACATGGACACTTCTTTCACATGACATAATGCATGAGAGATACACAATGAACTGAAAGTTTACAAATATACCGCTGATATCCGGTCAATCAGCCAAACACCAGTTTAGATCAATAAACAACCCAATGCTGAAAGAACATCCTAGAAGCCTAGGATCCCATACAATAACACAAACACAGATGAGTCACAGACGACACAAGATAACAACTGCCATGCTAAGTGATAATCAAGGTGCAAGCAACATCCAAATATTTACACTCATTTTCTCTTTCAGCTGATCAGGGTTAAGGGATCCAGCCATGGATCATGACCCCATTTGCAAACCCAAGCACAGCAGCAGAGCGTGCCTATAATGAGGCACATCGGAGGACACGCACCATAGTAGAGAGGACTTTTGACATCCTGAAGTCAAGATTCAGGTGCATCGACATCACCGGATGCAGCCTCCTCTATTCACCTAAAATGGTCTGCAAGATCATTTTGACCTGTGCCATCCTGCACAACATTTGTGTAAGGAGGAATATTCCCCTCTATGAACCAGACCCACAAATGGCTGAGGAGGAGGAAGAGGAGGATGCTGTTCGTCAACATGAGGGGGACTATCCAAACACTGCAGCAGGATCTTTTAACTCTAGTCACAATCACTACTTTCTTACCATATGTCATTAAACACCTCACTTCATCACTCAATTATGGTCTGGGTAATTATTTATACATCATATGATCCCTAGGAATCATAATCAGAGTTTAGCCTCATGGAGCATTGCAGAAATACTGATTAGGATACTGAAAAAGCCACATCACATTTGATGGGTATGAATGTACAGCCAACATCACACAGAGTGGAAATGACATATGTCCTGTCTATTTCACATGTGAAGGCCAAAATCAGAGGACCACAGCTATGACACACATCCATGTTGCCAACATGGTTCATTGCAACACAAGACACACAACTAAGACACCATAAATCCTAAGGTAAAAAAGTTGTTTCATACATGAGGCAGTGGATGTGCTATTGCATTAGTAACAGGAATGTATGACCAGACCCTTGACAGCAATAAGTGTGACATCAGCTATCTTTGCAAGGAGCATGTGTGACAAGGAGTCCAACTATGCTGAAAATGGATTGCACGAGTGCCCCAGGTATGACAAGCATTGCTCACAAGACATGCCCTGCGCAGTCCATCCCAGGTAATAAGTCCTGCCACTGCCATGTTTGAAGTCTCTCCCCACCCTTCTCTAGGGGGCCCTGTAATTGGACAATCTGTACCCTGATAACCTTCATCTACACACAACCAGACTCCCATTCTGACTCCTGTGTGCTTCCCTCTTCAGTATGGCATGCCATAGTCATAGTTCATCAGTCTGCATGGACTTCAGGTCCGATAATGCACTGCCTGGTAGTCGGTAGGACCTGTAATCAGCTGTCCATTGCTTCCCATGTGAAAGGTCCAGTTGGCCTTTTGAACTTGATTCTCAACTACTGGACTTGTGAGAGACTGAAGGTGCACACACATGTGAGCACTTCCATGCAGACCAGCCATTTGAACCTGCACTGCCATTGCTGCTGCCTGGAACTGCTTAGAAGCTGACATTTTCTGAATATCCTTGTTGTGCATTACCGTATAAATCACTTGTGTAACAGAGCCCTTGGTGGATTGTGTAACATTGCAGCCCACAGCACAAATACAGTTTTTAGTTCCCACAGTGTTGTTCCAGTTTTTCGCTTTCAGAGTCTGCTCACAGTGTATTTGGCTTGTCCATGTTTGTTCCTGACAGAGCCTGCATCCTGTTAGCCTGACTGGTTCCTGTTTTAGCATTAACCATAGAGGTTCCCTGTGGCTACATTTGTCTCATAGTTGCTTTCCATGCCCTCTCTTTCCACCTGGGGTATTGTGTCTGTTAGTTCTACAATGAATCCTCAAATGTATAGTAAAGTTTAATCAGTTTTCTTATCGTATTATGGTCTGGGATATGTATTCAAATTGCCTAATCCAGCCCCCATTCCTTGTCTGGGTTTCATGTAGTCATAAGTGCCAAACAGTGACAGTGTACTATGGATGTATGCATGGATTTGGTACGGTGCCTCCAGCACAACAAACAAGGTTTGCTAATGTGTATGAAAGGACAAAACATGTTTGTGCCCTGACGGTCCACAAACAGATTCACATCGGCTGAAACCTATTGATGGGGCTTGCGTGGTGACCAGCTGTGAGATTAATCAGCACAGAGGCACTGATGTTCCCTGTGGCAGTGGGAATTTTAGAAGCCACCCTGTGTACAAATGTTGTGATGAAACCTGCCTGTTTCCTATTACTGATCCATAAAGATTTTGGGCACACCAAGGATGCCCTGTCATCAGCCTCATAAAAGATCTGCAGTGCCATAGCTGGACTATCCCATTGTGTGTCGTAAATTTATCTTTGGCTTTAGGTCAATTCTGCTTTGAAGGATACTCTGTTAATGCATAGAGTGGCTCCACAGACTCATGAGTAGACCTGCACGTAACTGTGACAACATGGAGGCCAATACTGACACAGGGTACACATGTCCACACACTTGACCTGGACGCCTTTGAGAAATGAACCAATGGAAATATGTGAACACATGCAGCATGGTCTGCTGGTCCTCCACTGCCACAGGAGAAACATAGGTCATTTATATGACTCAAAGTGTGGTGTACCATAACTTTTTTGGATTGATGTTGGGACTCTGTGTCACAAACACTGTACCTACCTAGCATGTTCAAATGCCAGAATCATGGGTAGTATACAAACAAGTGACTAGGAAGTGGTATTCAACATTCCTGTACATGTAATGGCTTACCCTTGTAACATTGTCATAATCAACCCTCCTCTTTCTATCCTGTGCATAGTTTGTCATGGGAGATGTTTTGTCCCCAAAGTCAGGGAAGTTCACACAGCATAACACGCTATGGTTATGACAAACACATATCCTGACTGATGTACCTCAATGAATGGCATGTGATGGTTATCCACATTTACAACACATGCATACAAGCACATTATGCAAAACATGTCTTGTGACTTTCACACAGAGGCACAACAACAATTGAAATAACCAAATCACAGACATATACACACAGGCCATGAGTGAATGTATTAAGTTGCGTAGCCTTGCTATCCTCCATTGACGCACCACCTTCTCAAATTAGGGACTACCAATTTTAATTCCAAATGTTTAGGTTGCTGTTGCGTCAGTTAAGAGTGCAAATCGGGCACAAGACCATGAGTATTATGGTCCGCAGTAGTGTGGTCTGCCACATGTGCCCAAACACTGGAACACACACACAGCAGGCCCTAACAGCCTATCTCTGTATAGTTACAGCTTTCATGTGCGTTAAAAATGAGAAAAATGACACAAACACAGTTAAAGACAGATATTTTGACATCAACTTTTTCCGCATATGCGTTGAAAAATGAGGCTCACAGCCATTATACATCCATTGGTCCCTAGCGGTGATTCCAACAATGCACACCATGAAATTGGTTATCCATGAAAAATATATTGATCTTTGAATGTGGGGGAATTTTTAAGCTTAAGCATTTGCATAAAAAAAAATTGACGCAACGGCCATAAGTGTCATAAACTTTTCACGCATCATAATAAAAATGTGTGCCATTCCAATTGTCATCTGTTGTTTTTGTAATTGTCTAATTAAATCTGTGTAAGTGTGTTTTTGTCATTTTTTGTGTCTAATTTTGTCTTTGTACTGTTGGGAGTGTGTAGTGGGGATTGTTAGTTGGGGTATTGTTGGGCTGTTTGTGGGTTCCTTAAGTTTCATTTTCCTACCTCTTTTCCCTGTATTTTGCTATTTACCCTTTTCTATCCCTATTATTTTTGTCATGTTGGGAAGGTCACGTCTGAGGAGAATGGGTGAGGAGGAGCTGGGGGCATTCATTTGGCTGGTGTGCGACTTCCTCCTCCTGATGTTAGAGGCTGGTGGCAGGGTGATACAGGGGTATCACACGGAGGCGAGGAGGCTCAAGTGGTCCAAGATGCTGTTCCATCTGAAGAGAGTATTCAACAGCCAGCGCAACGGCCAACGACTCAAGCATCGCTGGGCTGACCTTGTGGCCAGAAAGCAAAACCTGCTGGACCACCTGGGTGTGGTGATTGGTGGCCCTGTTGGTGAGTACAAATCAGACTATTGTGCACATTTAAATGCTCTGTTGTGACAGTAACAGATTTGTTTACATGCTGCATGCAATGTTTGTGGACATGTGGAATGCAAGTTAAATATACAGTGGCCCTGATTTATACAATATTAGCTACACATTACCGTCATTTGCTGACGCACAAGCTACACAAACTTACAAAACACAACTTGATCCTGTAAATTAGTGCTGCTTTGATGTCAATAGATGATGGTAATGCGGCTCAAACATATGTTTTATTCATGGCCTGTGAGTGTACCAGGAATGAGATGTATTTCACATGCTAAAGCAAGGAATGAATGTAGTCCCCAATTATTTGGAATACATGTCTGAACTGTATTCATGGCCATACGTACAAAGTTCTTCCTAACCTCTGGTAATATCTAAGGCAGAAACTTTGACATGGTTTGTGCAGCATTTAAATTATAAATGGATGCCAAAGTAATGCACACGGGATAATATCTAAATGTTTGGTGCTACTTTCCATAGCTGTAGCGTAAAAACAAGAAGCAAATGCTACACAATAAAAAGAAAATTTAAATATCTGGCCCTATGTTCATTGTTCCTGTGTGTTTTAATTTGCCTTGGGCACAATTGCTGGTACAGAGCTGATGCATTTGCCATCTGTGTCACTTTATAGCCAAGCAATGTTCATACGTTAATGGGTCTATCATGGGATCCCTGAACTTGGTGAATGCATGGTCATAAAGTATTTATTTGCATGATATTGTGCAAGGGACCCCTGACTGCTTCCATCATACATTTAAAGTGACAAAATATTTTGCTAGTTTACCTTTGGTACACCCCTGCTCATCTAGTGCAGGATGTGTACAATAGTTAACTTCTCAGTATGAAGGCTATCAATGACACGAGTGTATGCTAAGATCAGCAAACCAGCATTCCTGTGACTGCTGCCATTCCCAAGGATCATACAAATTGAGACCTACCTCATCAAGACTGCCACTATAGGACATTTGCTAAACCATGTTTGAAGTAGGGGACAGTGTCAGTTCGTTGTATAACCACAGATCACCCAACTTGGCTAATGTAAGTTGCTGAATGTGGCTACCTGTGATTTACAATACCTGATATAGGTGCACAGGGCCATGAATAACACATTTCAGGTGCAATGCCTACACCTGTGCCCATGGATTCTGTCACAGATGATCAAATTATACACTGTCTGCATATATTTGTTTGTTGTTTTAATTTAGATAAATGGCAAATCCATGTTTAGCGTAACATGTCATCAAGTAACACACAGGATCCCTGCAATCATGGTGTCATAGGGGCCATCTACAGCTCTGAGTACACTGGCAATGTGGCATACGTAACCTACAGACAACACAGGCCCACATATAATGGACTATAGAAAGCATAATACTTCATGAGCTAAACTCAACCCACATGAGCATCACGCAGTAACTGTTTGCCCCTTGATGCACAAGTCACAATACCTGAGTGACTGGTATTGCAGTGCACCAGAAATGTGGCTTTGCAAGTCTCTCATAACAACAAATGATGAAATGGAGTACCCTCTATAAATAATTATGCACCAAATTGAGTAATCATGTTTGTCACCACATGATTGTTAGGGTCAGTGCATGTGTGCATATGTGCGTCTATCACTCACTGGAATGACAGTGTCAATACATGTTTGCAGTGGTATGTCTGTTTGGGTGTCTACATGCCTCAGGATGATAGTCTACCATTTAAACTGTCACACACAGTGAGTTTTTGTTCCAAGTTTTGTACAGTGAGCAGACATTGAGCACATTTCACCCTTCCATGTTTTACAAGTGGACCAGCCCCCTACACAATTGGTGAAGTGACTCGATTTGCGGACCCAGACATATCCAGTAAGTGTTGATATGTTAGTTCTGTGTTGTGTTTGCAGCTGTTCTGTGATTGACTCCTGTGTGTCGGACACATAGCAAGGTATGATGTGCTGGCACATGATCTGATATGTGACTTGACCGGATTTTGATATTTTGTTCCATTTATGAGTTGGACAATCAGTGGCGGAGAGTCATATTTTGGGAATCTAGTGCTGCGCTGTAGGCATGGGCAGGTGAACAGGGTGATATTTGTTGCTACATTTATGGCAATGAACTTTTTGGATATAGTCATTTTCATGATTTAGTCAGCAAGTCATACCCTGATTCACACAGACCAGTGATGCCAAAGTATTACCCACAGACTTGAGCCTCCCTGTTAACTAATGAACATGAAGGACTGTATGTTTGACTTCCTAGCAGCATCTAGCTCCACATGTTGTGCTACGTTTATGTGGCACTTGAGTAGAATGTCATAGGTGTGCATGCAGCTCAAGCCCAGATAGGTGCTTGCATCTAAGTGCTTGTTTTTGGAAAGGTATTACTGAGATCAAATGATGTTGACAATTATCTGCAATTAGGAAATATGTGATTGACCAATGTTTGTGTCTATCCTAGTTGGCAGCACTCCTTACATGTGGTGGAATGACTAAACCCATGGACAGCTGTCCACAGCTTTGTGGCTGTCCTTAATGTTTGAAAGTATGTGTTGCATGTCCATCACCCCCTGAGGCACATGGTTAGGTTTATGAAATATGTGTACCTAGGTGTGAGGATCCCAGTGTAGAAGACAGACATGTAATTCCAACATTCATTAGTTCCAAACTAGGATACCCCTCATGATTAGCAACTGCATACCGTCCTGCCAATTCCATTTACAAATCGCAGATCTTGTGGCCCTTGATTGTGATCCAGAAGATAGTCATTAGTTGGCCTGTCACATGTGGAGGACTTGCAGCATTTGTTATGTGACTTATGGCAGAACAATGATGCATAGATCATTTAAGTAGGTACACACCTGTGTGAGCATTGCTGTGCTGTTAGATAGGAGATGTGTAGGTTGCATTGGCATGTCATTCCTCAGGGACAATCTATGATATGTACTGTGATTTGGACTGTTTCAGATAATTTTGAGGAAGTGTTAGAATATTATATGTAGATGTAGCACACAATGATGTAACTAATGTTTGGCTTTCTCTATTTTTACAGCTGCCAACATCGATGCCAATCAGATCAGGGAATTCCAGAGGAGGGCGATGCGTTACCACCACATTCTGGATGTGGAGTCTGGGTTCTGCAACATAGCACAGCGTTATCACCATGAGAGAGCCACAGGGGTCTGGAGGGCATTTGCCCGGGGGGGGCATCCTTGCCCAAAACTGCCACCACCACCAGCACCACCACTCCGACCACAGTCACACCAAGGATGACAGCCACTGTTGCAGGTCCCTCTACATCATCAGCTCCAGGCCCACAGACAGCAGGTCCTGCACCTCCCCTTCCAAGCACGGCACCGGCACCAGCACAACCATCCACCTGTGGCACACAGACAACCCCTGCTGCAGTCATAGACAATGCCGAATTTATGAACATGAGACATGACATGCAACGGATGTTGCACAGAATGGGCAGGTTGCAGCAGGAGGTGCCCCACAATAGCAGGAGACTGCTTGGGATAAAGAAGATCCTGCAGAGGGCAAACTTGTGACTTTGAGACCCTCAGCCATGATTCCCTACCCTCCCTCCTCTTTCCTGGTTCTTATATTTAGTGGGTTTAGAGGGCTTAGTGTTAGGTTAGAATAGGCTGTTAGTTAAGTTAGTATAAGTGGGTGGGGGGTGGAGGTGCTTATATTTTGTGGGTTTCCTGTGGGTGGGTGGGTGAGGGATGATGTTGGGGTTTATATGTATAACAATTTTTTAAAATACCCAAAAAATATATAATACAAAATAAAAAAAATATATATATTTGTTTAGGATAAGATAATATGTGCTTAGGTTAGTATATGTTGTCCTACATGTGTTCCGTCATATAAGGGTGTTGGGGGGTGTATGTTTAGAGTGTTTAATTAAATGTGATAAGTAAGTTTAGGTTAGGGTAGTTAGGGTCAGTTGTGGGTAATGTGCAGTTAGGATAGGTTAGGTTAGTTAAGGTGTTTCCCCTAGTTTTAGTATCCCTATTTACTATTAAATAAATATTTAGGTACTCCTTTACAGTATGTGTCATATGCTTGGGGATCAGGGCCTTGGCATGGGTGAACAGTGTCAATTTCGAATTTGCATTTGTGTTCCATCCTGCATCCAAATCCCATTATTGACATGGTTATTCCCAATTCCAATTGAGCTGCCACATTGGCAGCTACACCTAAGCTACTTCTCTATGCATCTGCCATCCATTGCACCCACCACTCAAGGTTACTATGGTTCCCAATGTGTTGTTAAGTTTGGATGTGTGTTTTCAATCGGTCATCGTTTGAGACCAGATTTGAAATCTTGGGCACTTTGGTACATCTGCCTGCAGCCTGATGTTCATGTGAACCCTGATAATGTGAGTGATGGTATAATCTTATGTAGATTTGTATGCATAACTCAAACCTATCATTTCTTACATTGTACTCCCAGGTTACATATTTGTCCATACACTTGTACACATCCATTCCTGCTGTATGGTGTGTGTGTGTGTGTGATGAAAGTTTATAGTCAGATGTCACATACATAAAGATTGTCTAGAAGGGAATTTTGAACACATTGATTTTCTGCATAAACATCCATTGAATCGGACTTTTTCAGTCCAACACAGCTTTGTACTGTTAGTTTTCTAATTACGTCAGAAATAACCCTTAGGAAGCACAGATGATGATACAATCCAGACCCCAGTGCATAATTATCAGCCCACAATCTTTCAAGGCAGTTGTACTGACTTTCTATGGCCATTGACAGGTGAAATACATCACTAATCTCCTACACGGTTGTTGTGTCACATTACACAGAGACAAAGTGGTTGTGTAAGTGCTATTTATTTGAAAGTGCTGTAGTGCAATATTAACATAGTCCAGGATTGTGAGTCCATTAGTGTGACGCCTTCTATTGTGATACTACACAGGTGCAATGGGACATGTCATTGGACATGCTGGGGTGAAGTGTCATACAGTGCAGAGGAACACGAATTGCCAATGAGGTAGTGAGAGACAATCACAGAGCATAGTGTCAAGGTAAACAGGGGCTGGAGAACAGTGCATGTGAGCAGCTGTTGCTAGACTGGCATGTTAACTAGCAAAGGACCTAGGATATAAGTCCCCATTTGGCATGGACTTGTGCTACAAGGTACTCTTACGGGTGAAGTTGATCTGTTCCACGTCTTCATCTTCTGATGTGTGTGTCGTCTCCTCTGCCCTTGGTGGTGGTGGGTTTGAAGGGGCAACACACACCTCAGTGTTTGAAGAAGTGGACTCAGAAATCCCGTTAGCTGCCAACTGTGGGGCTATTAAGGGCAGTACTGCAGCAAGGGGGAGCTGCTGGTTCTTAAGTATAGCAGCTACATCACTGTGGTAGGCAGCCAGGGCGACCCGGAGGGGGTCATTATTGCATTCGTGCATGCAGTGAAAGGTTTGGTGTGCGAGGTGTTGTGGCAACTCCCTTACTACAGTGCTGATTTCCTTTACACTTTGTTGAAGTTCTTGCAGGATAGATGTTTGCGCTTGCATGGCTGCTGCCTGTTCTGCAGATGACAGCATGCACAAATGCATCCCCTCAAGGCTGGCTGCCATATTTTGCATCCCCACCGTCACCTCCTTGGCCAGCTCCCACTGTACTCCAACTACAGTCCTCTCAAAGCTGGTGCCAGTGTCATCAGAGTCCTCAGCTGGGTTGGAGCTGGCAGGTCGTACAATTGGGGTGGTGGGTGGGTCCTCTGTGATGTCTGCTACTTCTGCGCTCCTCCTTGTGACTGAAGGTGGCGTCTGGAGGGTTCCAAGGACATCTTGGAGGGTTTGCAGGCTGATGTTTGTCAGCTCATCATCCATGTCATCAGGTAAGTCCAGGACAAGCATATCCCAAGGAGAGCCATCGTCCTCTGCAATGAGATATTGTACAATTAGTGTGTCTGTGTTGTGGCATTTGTAATGTGACGTACCTGACTTCTTATTAATTGCAGATTGTGATCTTGGTTCCTGTTCATTGTACCTATCATTAATATAGGCATTCTCCCAGGCCTATGCCCCACCTGCATGTCACATGTAGTGTGGGCAGTTTGGGGAAATGTCTGCGTCACATCCTCTAGGTGTAGGTTCTGCCCAAATTCTATGGTGCCACCTTTTTGTCCTACTCAACCCTCGGTCTACTTCCATTATCATGGTGTGGCCTTGCACTGGCTGTGGGTGTTCTAATGTCACTTGCACCACACTTACCAATCTGGAACTGACCAAGTCTATGATATTTCACATCCACCTTTATGTTGCTGAGACCTAGCATATACTATGTATAGCATTGGCATGGAACGATACAAGTGTCAGCATTGGTAGTGTGTACTGCTGATGTTAGGGAATGTGTGCTACATTGGATTGCAGTGATGGTCCTAGCAGTGTTCCATTTCCTCTTATGACTGTGCAGGTGTGTTTCACTAGCTGGAAACATATGTCCTCCCCCTCATTGCTGTTGCCTTAGCACTCTGACACTTGAGATGTTGCATGGTGGCATTGCAGCTATTGGGACACAGGCACAGGGTAGACCCTGGCATGTGCAGCATGGGTATGACATTACTGCTGTGTACCTCATAATGTTACAAACAATACCTGATGTTTGTAGCACCTATAGACATGAGCATTTGACAGAATTTGCACATTTTTATTAATTACAGGGGATTGATAACATTGTCACCCTGAACCCTCTATTTTGGGTGTGTTAGATCCATGGGCATGTAACTGCCATTAGCAACTTGACCTGCACACATAGCAGAGGTGGTAGGGGCAACTGTTGTCATTGGTAAATACCTCTTGTGGATATGGCCTGAGACTGGAAATTGAGCCCTAGTTCATGTAGCAACAATACCAGCTGTCGTGTGACAGCAGGCCAGTTTTACGTTATACCCTGCCCTCCTGGACTGGCTTTGCTTTTTCCCACATCCTTGGCATGGCAGAGTACCCCTATGCAAAGGTTGTTGGTGTAGTGTTGTGCTGTGCCCCAGGTTTGCCCTGCACAGCCCATGCCCTCGTGCTGTGCCCCTTTGCCCTTTCCACTACCTGTTATCATGGCTGACATGCATTGTGTAGTAGGTATGTCCACCCCCCTGGTTGCAGTTACCAATTAGGCATTTTTGTTCCCCGTTCCACTTACCCTGCATCTGTGTTGTCTCCTGGTAGTCCGCGCTGTCCTGTCCTTGAATCCCTGTGATGATCTCCTCAGGGATGACGGCTGCCACCATCTCCTCCATGTGGTCCAGGACCTCCTGCGGTGCTGGACTCCCACTCCAGTCTGCAGTGCTGCCTTCCTGTTCCTTGCCATTTTTTCCTTGGTCCTGCGCTTGCAGTCATGCCAGCGTATCTTGCACTCGGTGACTGTTCTCCGTACTTCTGCCACACTGTTGATCTTATCAACAATTTGTTGCCAAATTGCCTCTCTCCTAAGAATTGGCAATTTAGAGGTGACAAAATGTTGATGCTGGTGTTCCGTCACCTCTTTCACCAGCATTTCATGCTCCTCTGCATTGAACTGACACTTCCCTTTCTTCTTCTCCCTTTCCTAGGTCTTGTGTGGGTCCTCGTGGCTGGTTCCTGGTTGGTTGTCATCTTCCTGGGGTCTCTCATGGCTTCTGGGATCCATCGTGGGGCTTCTTTGCACATTTTGCTGTGTTTGCGCCGCTTTATGATGCTAATGCGGCGAAAAATGGTGCGTATCCGGTTTGCAACATCGTAAACTGGATTAAAGTCATTTTCACCTCATTAACGTCGGTTTTCTTTATGACGTGGCGCATTAGTTTGAGTAAAAAAAAAAATGACTCTAACCAGTGGTTTGCGCCGCCGAGCATCAAAGTATACATTTTACGTCCGGGTGGCGCAAGGAAATGGCGTTAGCCGCGTTAAATTTTTTTACGCAAAACTGCGTTGGCGCAGTTTTGTGTCAAAAAGTAACAATATGGCCCTTAGTTTATCTGAAGTGTAAAATTATTATATCAGGGCCCACAGTGTGTTTATTTGTCAGTGTGTAACTGACAAGCTGATGTTCGGAGACAAAATTATTTGACTTTTGAAATATGGCTACAGTTGATATTTTAGTCACAATTTGCATTGAAATGGGGAACTGTAAGGCTGATATTTTTTCCTAGGTGCCAGAGGGCAGTTGATGCTATGCTTTCTACTTACATCTTAACAATGTCATCACTATTGCTATATAAAGTCTAAATTGTAAGATTGTTTTAATATGAGGGTAGATCTGTTGTCTGAACATGTAACGTCTTGGTAAAAGAGTGGTATCTCCACTCTCTGAGGCCTAAGATTGAGAGGTCTGTGTAACTATTCATTTTCAGGCACATTTGTAGGGTAATTGTGCTAATAAAATAGATTATTTGCCTCCATGTTTCAACGTTGGTTTTGGTGGTGCTCCCCCTCCACCCCCAAAACATCCGTGGGGAGGGTTAGGTTTCCTTGGCAAACATGGAAGAATTGGAATAGTTCATGCCCTGTGAGAACTGTTTATAAAGGCTCCAAGTCATTAAACCGTTAACACATGCCTGCAACTTGAATTTACATGTTTTACAACTTGAATTATTTCGAGAGGTATCTAAAGCAGAAACTAGACACAAACATGATTTTAACTCAGCTTGCAAATATTTGTAAAATATGTATGTTCAAGACATCTGTACATTTTAGCACAGACCAGAGGTATAATGGCCTACCTGTGTCAGAAAAGAAACTTTATAAACTGTTGAAGCATATTTTGGACACTTTGCAGGGAATCATTTTACTAAAGATTTGATTGGTGTCTATTTATGTTTTTGAGTGGGATTATCAACAAAACATATAAAAACTGCACGTGCTAAATTTCAAAATTTAGAAAAGGAATCTAATGCTAAGATCAATTAGACCTTATGGTAAATTGCTCTTTGAGTGAAAAGATCAAAGTACAGCATTTTTAATTAAGCAATTAAACACTTGTCAGTGAAAACAAACTTGCTGTTTTTAACAATTAAACCATAATGAAGACACAACACATTCCTGACAAGATGCTGAATGCAGAAATTAGAAAGGATTAATTAAGTTGGACCTAAAGAAGAGGGTTCGTTTGAAGTGTAGAAAACATACAGAACCTCTGTCGGGAGATATTATATATAAAGTATGGTTTCAGTGACTAACAATGATTTTATTTCTAGTTGTGGAAGGATAGCAGGGTGGGGAGAATGATGGATTGCTTCCAGAATATTATAAATTGTTTACGAAATTGATTCGCGAACGTTTTCACAGAAAACGTAGTAAATACTAGTGTATTCTATTTGTACAGCCTAGTGAGAAATCATGGAACCAATCTGTCTTTTTAAGGCTTGATTACATTTTGAAGCATACTTTATTCAGAAATGAAATCATTGCTTTTAACATTAATTGAAAAATAAACTTACATTTGGTGGACAGAAATATATGGTTCCATGTGTGGTGTGTCTTGTCGAGTGTCTGCTGTGTTTTATTTTTATTTTTTGTGTATTTATGTTGTAAAATTGGAATGAAACTCTGTGAAGAGTACATTTTCTTAATATATGTGCTAAAGCATCCCATGCGTGCATTATAAAGATATTGCAAGTTAGCGAGGAGTTCCATGACCGAAGAATGACTTACTTTATAAGGTCACTGAACTCAGAAGTGACAAGTAAAATGCTTATAAGTACTGCAGAGGGTAATGTATTCTTTATAAAACATGGCCACACCATCACCAATTCCAGAAAGTGCTTAAATCCCTGGTGTCTAGCTCTTTCATGTGAAAGAAAAAGCATGCCTAGAGACATGAAGAATAAAAGAAGAATTGATAGTTTGAAATCAAACACACCAAAAAGCAGTATGTAATATGTTGCAAACAACTACTACAATTAGCCTAAGACGTCAGGACCCTTATTTTCTATGACTTTTTTGTAGCAGGGTTGTGTCACTTTTGTAGCACAGCCACAACAGAAAATCATTTTTTGTATTTAGTAGGCCATGCAAAGCCACTTTGCATGGTTCAGAAAATCAAAGTAAAGCACCACAGCACATAGCGCTGCCTTGCATCTGGTAGGAGTTACATGGGTGAGACATGACCATTCCAATTACTTTCTGCTGACCACTGTTCATCTTAGAAAAAAAGATCAGATGAACAAACGCAAGTTATTGTTTTCATGTTTAAACTGCAGCTTTAAAGATTCACTGTGGCTTGCCTTTCACCTTGCCTACTTGCTCAGAAACTAGCCATCATTCTGTCACAACTTAACTGTAATAATTTATTAGACTTGAGAAGCTATGTCATATTCTTATTATAGCTGACCAGAAATGTTACAACTCAAGTTTATAAAGAAATTAAAAAAAGACTTTTAAACATGTTTGGCTTGAGTTGCTCCTTATAATTTTTTTATTAAATAAATGATTGAAACAACGTTAGTAAATCCATGAAATTATTTTCACATTTCTGGCTTCAGAATCCTGCCTTTTTCTTCAACACCTGCTGCTTTGATACCAAGTGAATCAAGGGTTTTTTCAAAGGACCCTGTGTTATGACTCTCATCATACTCCCTTCTCTCACAGTAAAGCAGAGTTTGGAGTTGAAGGCTCAGGGAGCAGGTGGTGGGGTTTATGGGGGGGGCTATGTTTTCCCTATAATTCCATTGGTAAGATTATGAGAGTTGTTTCATCTGTTCCGATTAAGCTGGGAGGAATCTTCTTTATTGTCTTAAGCTAGTTAAATTGCCCCAAAGGTCCCAGGCATTTGTGTGTGTTTGTAGCTAGCATGGGTTGCAGTAGCATAGCCAGTGTGTCATGGGCGCTAGTGCAAGGAAAGAAACAGTCCTCCTGGCTGCTGTTTGAATTATAAAATACAACTATGGATATAGATCATTGGGCCCCTCAGGCTTTCGGACCCTGGTACCACTGTGCCTGCTGCGCCAATTGAAGCTACGTCCCTGATATGCTGTTGTTTATATAGTGCTCCAGCCATTATGGCCACTGGTCAGTCGTGGAATATATGTCCATAACTCCACTCAGCTTGCAGTCACATTCAGATGCACAGGTAAAAAGTTGTGAACTTTAGAATTGTCATTGCAAATAATATGCAGAGAAGCAGACTAACAAGCCCATACATTCTGTTCACACACAAAGCCACACACAGATGTACATGAATGCACAATATTCGAGCACACACATATAGATTGATGTTCAAAGGCGCATGCATGTGCACAAACACACACTCCCACATCTATATTCATCTGCACTTACAGATGTTATCATGCACAGTACAGAGATGTGCATGCATAAACACTGATTCAGGTGCATAAACCCAGATTCCCACGCTCAAACATAAGGTGCACATACACAGACTCATGTGCACACCGATCACAGGCACACATGGATGCATACACAGATTCAGCAGAATTATGTTCATTTATGTCAATTCAAACTCACATGGGCACATTTCCAAATTTCTGTGCATACACACAAACACATGCACTTACAGCTTCACATGTATGTGAAGATTGGCATGTCTGAACATTGATTTACATATATACACCAATGTGTCCACATGACAGTAATTTGCACGCAGATTCATATAAAACACCGGCACAAAAATACTGAGAACCATTTTCACACACGGATAACATACTCACAACTCATGTTCGTGTGTACATATATTTATGTACACATATAGGTTCATGGCCGCAGAGATTCACTTGCACTGATAGGTTCATGTGCACACATAAACATGCACAAATTTATAAACTAAAGTGCAAAGAGATCAAAGTGGGCATGCAAAGATTCAAGTGCACGCACAGAGCACCAATCTGTACACAATAACATGCACACACAGCTTAACATGCCTGCACGTAGGCACACATTCTCACATCTGCTACTGCAGTGCTTCCCGTACTTTTTACAACCACAACCCACTTTTTAGTATGAAAAACCTTCTCAGACCACCTAGTTTTATAGGGCATGAAGAGGGTGGGTGTTTTTTACTGTAATAAAGCGCGATGTGATAGTGCATTGTTACTTGCAGATAGCACATTTTCTATTGAAATGGTCACTAAACTTGCACAGACATACAGTTTTATAGATAAAACCATACTGCACACAAATGTTTATTATTTGTGATAATCAGTTTTCAAATAATATTTTTTACTTCTACATCACCAAGTAAAGTGTCTTGATTAGTTCTGTTCATACTAAAATCTTTGTTTCCATTTTCCATCACACTTCAGAATTGTAACAAAAAATGTCCATAATTGTGCTTTCCCAACTGCTGAATGTGTACATTTAATTTATAGGTATTTACATTTTGTTATGTTAGGAAAAAAAAAATCCTCCAGCTCTCCTTTCACACGTCATACACCCCAGCAGGATTGCCACACAATTCATTTTATTTCCCTTTCTCTGAATGCACAGTGAGAGGACTTGTAAACAACAGTCCCCACGTTAAAACATTAGTAGTACAAAACATAGGCTGACATTTGACCCCTTTCTTTGAAACACAGCAAATGTGACACTATAAATACAGCATTTAAAGGCATCTTTCAGTGCATGGACTTTGGCAACTCAGCAAAAATTGTCTGGACACTGTGCTACTCATTTTCAACCTCACAAATAGATTATCCAAGTTAGTGTAGAATGCAAGGATCAAAGCAATGTTCCTTGCAGGGTTTGCTATAGTACTGGATAGCAATAAACTAAGGGAAGATGTTGGCTGCAGTCAGCTGCACTGGCTGTAGTAACTGGCCAGACCGAGAGGGACAGAACAGTTGCAAAGTAGCGCATGCTGTCTGTAGGTTGTGGTCTGCATGAGGATATAAATGTGGCCATTTTAAGGAAAGATCCAAGGCAAGTCCTAGCCCCTTAAGCATGCAAGGCAGAGGTTTCATGCACCAATGGTGGTCTAGACATAACAGGGAGTGGAGGCTTTATCAGTTGAATGCCAAGGAGTTAACATCCCCCACACATCTCCCTCAAAGACTCTTCACATTCAAACTTGCACATGACTTGTCAGTCAGGCAGGGAGATTGGCTTCAAATTACTGTGCCACTTGAATCAAGCTATACCTGGTTCAAGAGCCCTAACAAGGGCAAAACTGGTCCTTGGTTGTATTCTGTCTGGACTGATCCCATTGGACCAGGGTCAAAAATGATTTCCATATGGCTGGGTCCAAAGTGATGTGGCATGGTGTGCAAAATAGTGATGGACTCGTATGCAGCCCTGAGTGATTATCAGTGTCTGAGATTAATTCAAGCATTTCCTCTTTCACTTTCTTTAATACTCTAGTAAGCTTGACATTAGAGCAGCACTGCCACAGTGTGAACTTCTGTGAAATTATGCATAAGAAAAGAGTGAACTTGCACATGCAACCCACCTTCAGGATGGGGATTTATGTGACTACATGCAACCACCTTAATGAAGTACTGGCTCAGCTTAGCTGTAGCAAATACATACTTTTGTTTCATTTGATCTTTTCCATGTTATTTATTTTTTCCACTCTGTATCTTTTCTAGGACTGGCCCACAGACAGCTTTTAGCTATCTGTTGTTGAAGACCTATTGTGGACAATACCAATACTTGGAGTGGGCTTTGAGCAAGATTATTGCTTACCATTGGCTAGATTTCTTGTTAATCTCATTTGCTAGATTCTTATTCAATTGTTTACCTTCCTCTTCATGTGCTGTCCGGCCCTTGGAGCATAGCTTCTTTACCATCATTTTGATTGGATGACTTGCATCCCTCCATGATTCCATGTCAAGGAATTACTTTTTCTTCTGTACTTCATGGGAATGCGTGTGTTTCTCACTCTCTCATGTGTGCTGCGCCCGGCTCATATCTCTAACCCTCTGCTCTCTGTTTCTCATGCCCAAGTTTCCCCCTCTGTCCTACTTGGCTTTTCTTTGTTGCTTTTTTAAGCCCCCAAGCCTGCTAAACCATTGCTGCCCAACCCCCTCCCTGTTGCATTCTTTTTTATAAATGTTTCTTTTTCTATTTTTTGAGGGTCCAGTAGCTGCAATTAGCTGCCAAGCCATTCCTTTTGAAACAAGGTTCTTCTGCATATGTTTTATATTTCTTTTACCTTACTGCTCCACAATAGGTTTAACCACATCCTGGGTGTTAATAGAAAAAGTATAAAATATCTGACACAGGATAAAGGCATATGTGTGCATGCATGGAGAAGCATGCACATGTAACTTTATCATATTGGGTCCACTGTAGCATTATGATGCATACACATGCACACAAGATAACACATAAGAGTGTACACACCATTGCACTAGATTTTATTTAAATTTTTGCCAATAGAATTCAGCATCAGTAATAACCATTGGACTTTTCTTTTGGCACATGCTGAACAGCACTGGCAAAAAGCACTGACAAACTCAAAATGCTCTGACAATTGTTTTCTTGTTATGTAATTTTCTTCAAATGAAGGAGACCTTGGTCTCCTCTCTTTGACCATTTAACACATACCACCCCTTCGTATCACACCCTCCCTTCATCGGAAACTCTGATACTCCCCCATAAGTTCTTCTCAGACCTGTAAACCTTAGAAACATGTCTACAACATGATATTTTACTGTACCTGGGGGTAGCATCATTTTAGTGAGTGAGCAGAAAACCTCAATGGTTGGTGTGAATTACTAGAAAGTGTTTTATGTGACAATATGTAACTAAAGTGGAACAATTGTATAGGAAGCCGTTCATGTCAAAATTAGAGCTCCCCATATAGGACACCTCCGGAAATGCATAGCGTGCTGCAAAATGAATATGACACATGCCAAAATGAATGTAATATTTGTCAAAACAAATATGGCACCTGGCAGAGTGAATCTGACTTGAACAAAAAACAATATGAAACCAGGCAGAGTGAATATGTTACTTCGTGAACAATATGAATAACACACACTCCAAATTGAATAAGAGATATATTGAAATATATATCAATCATACTGAAATAAATATGGCCCCGAATGTAAACAATAAAGCAATCACTGAAACTAATATAATACTCATCAAAAAGAATGGGACATTTCTTGAAAGACTGACATATGCCAAGAGGAATATGACATACATTGAAATGAATAAAAGGCCCTGAAATCAATATATTATATTCTGAGAAGAATATGATGCACATTGGAAATTATATAACATACACTGAAATGAGCATTAAGACATTTTGCAATGAATATGAACTGGGTTGAAATTAATATTACCCAGGTTGCAATTGATATGAGATACACAGAAATAAATAGGAGATGATTTAAAATGAATATGGCTTGTCTTGAAATTAATATAAGCCCCAATGAATTGAATTTGACATGCCTTCAAATGGGTATGGCCAAAGCTACACGTCTTATGACATTTGTCAAAATAAATATGGCATGCATTGAAATTAATAAAATACATCTTCAAATGATTATATTTGTGACAATGGATACATTGCATCTTAAAATTAACATGTGTTAATATGAATATGATATGCATTGACATAGATATAAAATTGGTTGTAAGGAATATAACATGTTAAAATAAATATGACATGAGTTGAAATGATCATGAGCTTCATTGAAAATAATTTGACATGTTTTAAAATGAATATGAGTAATGTTAAAATGAATATGGCATTTATCAAAATGAATATGGCTTGCATGGAAAGCAATATGATACACATTGACATGATAATGATACGTGTTGTAATGGATGTGATTCATGTTAACATTAATATGATATGTTAATATGGATGAGACATCCATTGAAAGGAATATGACACGTCAGATGAATATGGCATGCATTGAAAAGAATATGAGCTCCATTGAAATTACTTCAACATGCTGTAAACAGAATATGAGCAATGCTGAAATTAAATTGAAACGTGTCAAGATGAATATGTTATGATTTGAAACTGATATGATACACATCAAAATGAATTTTGTATTTATTGAAATTAATATGGCCTATGTTGAAATGGATATGACCCATGTCAAACTTATTATGACAGGTGTTAGGGTGAATATGGCATCCAATGAAATTAATATGACATTTATTGAAAGGAATATGACATGTTAAGATGAATATGAACCACTCTGAAATGAATATGACAGCTGGTGAAGTTAATATGGCCTACATCAAAATTAGTATGACATTCTTTAACATGAATATGACACTTTTTTATATGACTATGAAAATATGTAAGATAAATGTAGCATGCTTTGAAATGAATAAAACTCGTATCGGAATGATTACAAAGCAATTTTTAAATGAATATGACCCCTGTTTAAATTAATATGGCTTGCCTACAACTTACGTTGATTTGCTTTAAAATTAATATTACATTTTGAAAATAATATTCCATATTCTGAAAGGATATGATATGGACAAAAATAAATTAACTAAAATTAATATACCACACATTTAACAGAATATAAAACAAGGAACCAGCCTTTACCACTTATCCATTACATACATTCATTTACAACACAGGTAAGTATTTCTTCATTTATCACACATTACATTATCACGCAGGTAAGTATTGTTGTAAATAACATAATTTTGTATGTGTATGTAGAAGTAAAGGGAGGAGAGGATGACTTTAGGGTTGAAAGGAGGGTAGAGGTAAAGGGATGTAAGGATAAATTGTGAGTTTAGGGGTGGGTAAAGGGAAAGAGAGGTAAGGGTGATTTTAGGGTTTAGGAAGTGGGTAGAGGTAAATGGAGGTAAGGATTAACAAAAGGGGGATCCCCCTTAAAAAATAAAAACACACACATATGTATACATATTTGAAGAAGTATATATATAAATTCATCCATATCTAAATCTATCTATATATTTATAATTCCAGAAATACAGTGTCACATAAATTATGAAAAAAAGAAGCAGGGAACTCTGAGTAGTTCCCATGTTTAGCTGGAGAGTAGCCCCTTTCTATGGAGCACCCTACACAATGACACTTCAAATCTGCTCACCTCAAATATCAATTTTTCGAGCAAACCTTTTAAGCATAGGATATGTACGGTTCCATTCATGACATACTAGAAAGTGACAAAGGGCCTGATTGAGATCTTGGTGGATGAGTTACACTGTCACAACAGAGACGGATATCCCATCCACCAAAGTAAAAATCCTATCCAAGATCTCAATCAGGCCCTGTCTTTTGACATTTTTACAGCAAAGTCTTTAAGCATAGATTTAGCTAGTTCCATCCATGCTGAGCTAAAAGATAAAA
Source organism: Pleurodeles waltl (assembly GCF_031143425.1). Lineage (NCBI taxonomy): Eukaryota > Metazoa > Chordata > Amphibia > Caudata > Salamandridae > Pleurodeles > Pleurodeles waltl. The sequence goes on from NC_090444.1 coordinate 677,113,401, forward strand.
AATAAAAGCCTATTATTGCTCCAGGCACTGTATCACAGCTTTGAATTGGAAAAATATAGGCCTCACACATTGAATCAGCTCCAAAAACAGCAAAGTACTCTTCATCATTGTCAAAGAGTTCTCCAGCTCCTCAGATACAACAAACAACATTACCCCCTCACAGGAACTCTACAAGAAACACACAGAAGTCAACACCCTACTAAAGAAACCATTGGTAGACCCCATTTAACTCAACAACTATTTCCCAGCAATAACAGCACGGAGACAGCTCACATCACATCTACTGACAACATCTGAGCCCTACTCGACCGTGGAGGGACTGAGGATCTGATCATCCTAGACATCTCAGTAGCATTTGATACGGTCTCCCACTAAACATTCATCACAAGGCTGCACCACATAGGCATCCAAAGAGCTGCTCTCAAAGGACTCTCCTCTTTCCTTATCAAAAGAACGCAAAAAATCTGCCTTCCCCTCTTTTCCTCAGAACCTAAAGAAATCATCTGTGGTGTACTCCAAGGATCCTCGCTCAGCCGCACCCTCTTCAACCCTTACATGACACCTCTGGTCAGCTTTGCCAAAACACATGGATTTAACAGCATATCGTATGCAGACAACACACTACTCTTCCTCTCCCTCTCCCAAAAAAATCCCAACACAATAACCAACTTCCACAATAGCATGACAGATGTCACCAGCTCAATGAAGAACAACTCCCTGAAGCTCAACACAGACAAGACAGAGGTACTGATTTTAAGAAACAAAAGCTCCCAAGGGGACACATCCTGGTGGCCCTCAAAACTCAGACCTACTACTACTCCCATTAACCATGCTACAAACCTAGGCATCCTTCTGGACAGCAAGCTAACCATTACACCTCAGGTTAACTCCGTCTCCTCCAGATGCAAAGAAAGATATTCAAATTGTTACCCCAAAGCTCAAAATGCACCATCACTCAGACCCTCGTCTCCAGCTGCCTGGCCCTACATTTTTGCTGCTGTTGGAGCTTGATTTGATGTGTGAGGCTAAGGCCTTTTTCTTTGATTTCTCAACTGTCTGTGGTAGAGGTTGAGGGCTGTTTTGAAGGCGGTCTTGTTAGTCATGTCCTTGCTGGTGTGCCATCCTCTTTCCAGTTCTTTACAGTGTTGTATAGTGGTTCTGCGGTCTTCAGTGTACCAGCTAGCCTGCTTGGTGACCTTCTGTGGGTGTTGCTGCCAGTAGGAGCAACGCTTCCAGTGAAGTTGGTGTTTCAATTGTTGAAGTTTCTGATGTTCTGGTCTAGGTTGTTGGAAGAGTTGGGTGGGTAGTATTGAGGGCATTGATCCATGTGTCGTTTGAGACTTTGCCTCAACTGCGGTGGGGTAGTTTGGCAGACTAGGGGTGGAGGTCCGTGAGCTGGTGATGTTAAAGTGAACGATGGAATGGTTGGTGCAGGTGAGTTCTGTGGTGTCGCTGTACCTGATGTGATAGCTGGAGGTAAAGATGGGGGTCTAATGTGTGGCCTGCGGTGTGCGTAGGGTCATGGACGAGTTGGGTGAGTTTGTTGTTGTTCATGCTGTCGAGAAGGTTCTTAGTGTTGATATCATTGTGGTCATTTAAATGGAAGTTGAGGCCACCTAGGAAAGCTTTGTTGTTGGTGTCTATGGCGCGGGTGTGATGAAGTCGGCAATGAAGTTGCAGAAGGCTGGATGTGGTCCTGGAGGATGGTACTTGGGTATAAATGACAAAATAATGCAGTTATACTATCACAAAATGAGACGTATTATGCCACATAATTTACCTCTTCTAGCCACATAATTTAGACAACCCTGCTGCACAATTTGGCCCTCCTCTGCCACATATTTCCAGTGGCCCTGCGTATAATACAGCAACAATCCATCAGTGTCCCCCATGTCCCAGAAATCCTTTCCACACATCAGGATGGAACCTCCAAAGTACAGTAGCAATAATCACAGCTAAAATGGGGCCATAAGAGTGCTTCAGTTACCATTACATTTGGAGCTCTTGTCCAGTAGCTAGTCTGTATACACATTCTCATCATTCACCCATCCCTACCCCATTCATCATGTCTGGCTCAAGCTTTAACCTGTTTTGATGCCGTTGATATCATGAGTTAACAGATATTCTTGCAATGGGCCCCAGATGTTCCTGGGCCACAGAGCCTGGGGAACTGTAGAATTGTAGAGCTCTAGTTGGTTGGTTGCAGTATATCATATCATACAGCAAGGTCTTCACTGTGAGTATGCGACCCCCGCTTCACACAACACACACCTCTCCTCATCATTTACTCCTCATGCATACCCTCTTATTCCTCCACCCTCTCATCAGTCCTTATCCATTACTCCTCACACCTCACTCCTGACTTTCTTTTAATCCATCAGCCCTTTCCTTCTTCACTCCTAATTCTTTTCTTCTCTTCTATCACGCTTAGGGTCTGGTTTAAATTTTAGGTGCAGTACCTGTTAATGCTTAAAATGTCAGGCCAACGGACCTTTCAAAATTTGGTAGTGGGCACCTCTGTCAGGGCACCGTGGTAATTTACTCCATCACGATGGTGGAGGACGGGCCAACCACCAAAATATAAAGGAGACCCTAAATGCCCTACTTCTTCCTCTACCCTCGCTCCTCATCCATCACAATCCAACAGCCATCCTCTATTCCTCATACTTCATCTCTCACTTTTGAATTTTTAATAATTACTTCACATTCCTCACTCTGCATCTACTTATGTTTTATCCCTAATCCCTCATTATCCCTCCACATCCATTATCCCTTAATCTATCCCTTTATCTCCCATTCTTTTTTACTCACTCTACATCACTTATTCGACACAGTTCATTCCTGACCTCTCCCTATTATCCTTTCTTATCCCTCATTGCTCACGCCTCCCCCCTGAGAAATAAGTGAAATGGACAATGATAATAGCTTAAAATGTATATCACGTTGTCCTTTTTAGGACATGCTGTCCCCTTACATCTCCAGTCTCAGTTCTTATTCCTCACTCATACCCTATTGACCTCACTCCTCTTTCTTTGCTTCTCATCCTTTTTTTATCAACGATCATTCCTCATTATCATCCCTCACTCCTCAATGTTCAGCCCTGATATCTAACTCCTCATCCTTCATTTGTCATTTGTCATCTCTAATCCTTCACTTTTAATTGCTCCTTCCTCTTCTCTAATCCTTCACTTTTAATTGCTCCGTCCTCTTCTCTCAGTCCTCACTTGTCATCCTTTCTCACATCCCTCACTCGCCTTCTCTCCTCCCTCACTCTTGATCATCACCACTCAAACCTCATCTCTTATTACTCTCGCCTAATCCTTCACTATCTCACCCACTTTCCTCACTCTTGTTCCCTCTTTCCACACACTTCACTCCTGATTTCTTACTTGACATCCCTCATCTATCACTGTTCACTCCCCCTCCTTTCAACAGTGACAAGGGAACTGTACGAATGATGTTTCCTAAAATGTTCACCACCCTGACCATAATAGAATATCCTCATCCCTTATATTTCTCCCTCATCATAGCTCACTGTTCCTTCATTCTACATCCCACACTATAGCCTTGACAATCAACCTTCAGCCCTCACACTTCATCTCTCATTCCTTATTTCGCATCTCTCAATCCTTATTCATAATTCCCCATTCTTCGTCCTTCAAATGTACAAGATATAATCCCTTTTAAGACATCCTCAATGCTCACTCATCTCTCAGTCCTCACCTCTCATTCTTCAGCCCTCATCCCTTCTCTCTTATCTGTCATTCCTCACTCCTCATTTGCCACTCTCATTCCTCATAACCCATCTTTGATTTCTCACCTCCAATTTCCTTTCTCCTCTTGACTCTCTGATCACCCCTCATTCATCAAACCTCCCTCCTTAATCCCTACGCTGCCAGGACTTTTCCCCCTCAGGTGCCAGGCCTTTTTTTGGCTATTTGGAGCAGTTCGCGCTTAGGCCCTCATAATGTTTTGTCCACATAAGCTACCCATGCCAAATTTGCATCCTTTTTTTCCAAAATCCTAGGGATTCTAGAGGTACCCTGAGTTTGTGGGTTCCTCTGAAGGAGACCAAGAAATTAGCCAAAATACAGCAAAAAGTTTTGTTTTTTATTTTAAATGGGGAAAAAAGGGCTGCAGAAGAAGGCTTGTGTTTTTTCCCCTGAAAATGTAATCAACAAAGCGTTTGCAGTGCTAAAATCACCATCTTCCCAGCTTTCAGGAACAGGCAGACTAGAATCAGAAAACCACAATTTTCAACACAACTTTGGCATTTTACTGGGACATACCCCATTTTTGTGATTTCAGCCTCTTTCCAGTTAGTGATAGAAATGGGTGTGCTGGATCCCAGAAAGAGATAAAGGGAGGTAAGGATGATTTTAGGGTATAAAGGTGGGTAGAAGAAGGGGGAGGTAAGCATACTTTTTTAGTTTAGGGGTGGATAAAGGTAAGGGAAAGTAAGGGCAATTTTAGGGTTTTAGGAAGTGGCTAAAGGGAGGTAAGGAATGAAAAAACATTGCTCCTCCGATCACGTGGAGGGGCGAGAGAGGCACGAAAGGAGAGGAAAGGCTTTTCCTCTCCTTTCATGTCTCTCTCAGCATTTCTGTTGCCCAATCGTGATGCGATCGGGCAGCAGAAATGCCACTAGACACCAGGGAATGTTTTTTTGTAATTGAATAAGGGAACCGCCCCTCGGGTAAGTGCCGCTCTCCAAGGGGGCAATTTAATTTTTAGGCCATTTCTCCCCCCGCCCGGGATAGATCGGCCTATTATAATTAGGCCGATCTGCCCCTGGTGGGCAGAAACCGCTAGACACCAGGGATTTTTTTTGTTTGTTGCTTTTTTGTGTTATGTATGTGGGGAGCGACCCCTTAGGCAAGGGTCGCTCCCCAGGGGGGCAAATCTACTTTAAGGCCATTTATTAAGCCAATCTACCCCCAAAGGCCACTATACAACTAGAAACCACTAAACACCAGTTTTTTTTTTGTTTTGTTATTGACATGAGGGGATTGGCCCCTTGGGCAAGGACTGCTACTCAGGGGGCCAAATAATTTTTAGACCATTTCTGCACCCCTGAGGGCAGATCGACCTAATATAATTAGGCCGATCTGCCCCCGGGGGGGGGGGGCAGAAATCCCCTAGACACCAGGGATATTTTTATTTTGTTTTTTTTTATATGTGGGGAGCTACCCCTTAGGCAAGGGTCGCTCCTCGGGAAGCAAAATTACTTTAGGCCATATCTGCCCCCCTTGGTGGCAAATCGGCCTATTTTCATTAGGCCGATCTGCCCCAAGGGGGGCAGAAACCCCTAGACACCAGGGATATGTATTTTTTTATGTTTACTTTTGTTTTTTATATATGGGAGCAAATTCTATTTAAGCCATTTCTGCCCCCCTTGGGGGCAGATCGGCCTATTTTTGTTAGGCTATTCTGCCCCCAAGGGGGGCAGAAACCACTTAGGCACCAGGGATTGGTGTGTGTGTGTGTGTTTTGTTTGGGGGTCAGCCTCTTGGGCAAGGCTCACTCCCCACAGGGCATATTACTCTTGGCCTATTTTTGGAAGGCCCATCTGCCCCCAAGGGAAGCAGAAAGCCCACCAGAGGCCAAAATAAGAGGGTGGCTGTATGGCCATACCCCACCCCAAATAAATGGGGCCAAAGTGGTTCTGCCCACTAGTGGGCAGATGGGACAATTACCCCCGATCCACATCCCGGAGGGGGGCAGAAAGTCTACTAGATGCCAGGGAATTAAAACAAAATAGTGGGGTGCAGGCTACCAACAAGTATGGGCCTGGTTATGCCCCCACCCCAACTGAAGGCGGTAACAGTCTTTCAGCTCTCCCCCCGTCTTTTGGTTTTACATTTAGGCCATGAGAGCTTGGCTAACTCTCAAAATCATCCCACTTGGAATGGTGAGAGCTGCACTTTTTGGACTTTGGGACGCTGCCATGTAGAAAAATCCACAAGACCTAGACACATCTGAAAACTAGACATCTGGGTGATTCCAGAGTGGTGTGCTTCTCATGCACCCTGCACGATTTTCTTACCCACAATGCCCGGCAAACCTCCAACTTTGCTGGAAATCACACATTTTGCCCACATTTTTGTGATGGAACCTTCCGGAATCTGCAGGAATTCACAAAATTCCTACCACCCAGCATTGTCTCATCTATACCGATAGAAATTCTGCTGCACTTGTCAGCCTAAATTTTTTTTTTTTCAAACTGCCCTTTTGGACCCGCTTTGGTTCCCCCTCAAGTTTGACATGATTTTGGCTCTTCCCTGTCACAGGCACTTGGCCCACCTAAACAAGCGAGGTAGCATTTTTACCGGGAAACTGAGGGGAATGTTGGGTGGTAGGAAATTTGTCCCGGTGCGGTGATCCCACACAGAAATGTGGGACAAATTTGATTTTTTAGCTAAATTTGAGGTTTGCTGAGTATTCTGTGTAAGAAAACATGGGGGGATCCACGCAAGTCACACCTCCCTGGACTCCCTCGGGTGCCTAGTTTTCAGAAATGTCTGGGTTTGTTAGGTTTCCCGAGATGGCTGCTGAGCCCAGGACCAAAAACGCAGTTGCACCCCGCAAAAACAGGTAGTTTTGTATTTGATAATTTTGATGTGTCCAGATAGTGTTTTGGGGCCTTTCCTTTCACAGGCACTAAGCCTTCCCACACAAGTGAGGTACCATTTTTATCGGGAGACTTGGGGGAACGCTGGGTGGAAGAAAATGAGTGGCTCCCCTCAGATTCCAAAACTTTCTGTCACTGAAATGTGAAGAAAAAGTGTTTTTTGGCCACATTTTGAGGTTTGCATAGGATTCTGGGTAACAGAACCTGGTGAGAGCCCAACAAGTCACCCCATTTTGGGTTCCCCTAGCTGTCTAGTTTTAAAAAATGCACATGTTTGGTAGGTTTCCCTTGGTGCCGGCTGAGATAGAGGCCAAAATCCACAGCTAGGCACTTTGCAAAAAACAGGTCTAATGTGCTTCTATTCATTTCTGTATATCTCATACTCATTGCAATCTGGGTAGTTCATATTCATTGCGGCATGTGTAATGTTAATTTCAGTGTATATTATTTTCAATGTGCAATAGATTCTTTTCAGAATATAACATATGAATTTCAATCTGTCATATTCATTTTCATTTCAAACTATGTCATATTCCTCTTGGCATATGCCAGTCATTTCAAGAAATATCTCTTTTTTTATTAATATTGTATTAGTTCCAGTGATTTCTATATTGATTACAGTGAGGGCAATATTTATTTCATATGCTTGATATATATTTCAGTATATCTCTTATTTGATTCAGAGTGTGTGTTATTCATATTAATTACTAAGCAGCATATTCACTCTGCCAGGTTTCATATTTGTTTTGGTTGAAGTCAGATACACTCTGCTAGGTATCATATTATTTTGACACATCACATTCATGCTGTTGTGTGCCATATTCATTTTGCAGCACATTATGCATTTCAGGAGTCCTAAATGGGGAGCTGTAATTTTGACAAGAACAATTATTCCATTTTACAGCATTGTACTACCTAAACCTCATGGTTTCAACAAACTGCCCTGAAAATTCAATATTTCAAATATTCTTATTACAAAGTACCCATGAATATTATTTCTCTCCAGAAGTACACCATGTATATAACAATCAGAAAAGACACGTGCATCTAATTACAGTCAGTGGAAAATAACTGCTCAAACTGTCAAACAATATTGTATTTGCTTCATACTCCAAGATGGGAACACTTCAGAGAATCCACATAAAAATGTGGCTACAACTTTGCTCCTACCTCAATGAGTCGTCATTTTTTACACAACCCCATATCTGATAATTTTAATGTTGCATCATAAAAATGGATGCCTGTACTAGAATTCTCAAGTACCACCTCTGTAACGAACCCTTGACGCAAAGTGGTGCAAAGCAGCCAAAAGCACTATTTAAACACCCTTTGAAGACACTGCACAGCTTTGTGTCACTTTGCAGCAGCACAAAATCTTGATAAGTTTCCCCACTTGAGGTTGATGCCAGTTCAATGGAACCATACACATTGCATGCCTAAATGTTTTCAACGAATCCTAACCAACATTGAAATAATTTGATGTAATACTGCCATCTCCTGGAATATGTGGGTTTACAATGCAACAATAGTAAAAAATGAAGTTCAAACGTGGATTTCCTAAATAAGTAGAACCTTGATACATCTTTGGGGTTTCATAAAACGTTTACTGTAAATGTGGGTTCGGCTATAAGTTCCAAAAGGCGCAATTAAAAAAAAAATTACTGATGTTATAAACGAAGACAAGATGGGTCTCAAGGGCATATAAAGAAAGTGTACGCCGAGTGAGAAAATAGCATCCTCAATCTAGACTGGTTTAAGTCTTCAGGGCTATTTGATGGTGATTTTCTAGGCATGTCGATGTTCTCCCACTATGATTACAGCATGCATATGCAGTGGTGGCCGGCAGCTTTAGGAGGGAGGGGGACGGGCGGGACACACACACACATTCTTCACACACAGACACGCACGCACGCATGCACATCCATTAACAACACTCATAACACAAACAAGCACGCGCGCACCAAACATTCAATTTAAAACATCACATACACACACACACTTACCTTCAGGCTCCAGGTCCCAGTAGGGTTGGGACTGCTGCCTTCCCTCATTGGCTGAGCTTAGGTCAGCCAATGAGAGAAGGCAGCAGTCTCAGCCTCGTCACAGAGTGGGATGGGGTCAGTGAGACTGCTGACCCCACCCCACTCTGTGACGAAGTGTCACTGATTGACAGTCACCCTGGGTACTTCAGGGCTTAAACTGAAGCGCCCAGGGAGAGTGTCAATTGGTGACGCTTTCCTCGTCACCCAGGGGAGGGCAGAGGCACCTTTGCTGAGCCGAGGAGGTCACGCCCATAGGAGCTGTGACCTCCTCAGCCCAGCAAAGTTCAGCTCAGGCAGCCAGGAGTGTGCACAAATCGCGCATGTCTGCTCCTGGCTGCCTGAGCTGAACATAGAGAGTGTCTGTCAGGCTGACCTTTGTTCAGCCTGACAGACACTCTTCATGAGGGGCAAAAGGTGGGGGGGGGTGGCCCCTCCGCCTTAAAGTACGGGTCGCCATTGTGCATATGACTACAGACATTAAGTCACCAAAATGAATGGGGTAGTTGAAGTGACATCACGCACCCTTTGACCAACAATGACACCACAGAGTTGACTGGTGGTTCCCCCTTTTACTCTTTAAAAGCCTTCTGTTTGCTAAGGAAGTGGGAAGAAGTGGGTGGCTACCATGGGTAGCTATGAGAGTGTTACGGGGTACTAAAGGGCAAGGGAGGGGGAATTCCCTCTTATCTTTGGCAACCCCAAATAAACCGATAAACATAAACAGGTACACATAAATATCAATGCAACTTACTGTCATAATCTGAACGTGCCTTACTCAAAGTTCCACATGTTAGTATGACAGACAGGGTTGTAATTTACTGATCCCTGCTCGTACCCCTGTTACCGACCATAACAAGTTACCTGAACTTACTGGGTTCATTACCTCGTGCGCTTCCCGATTCAATGTCCTTTTCTATTCCAATTTTCCATCTGCTTTCTACATAAAATGTTCACGGAAATTCCTGCTCCTGTCCACTGTAAAACTCGAAGCCTAGCTGGGTGGTAAATTCTGCAGAGGCACCATGCGACAGAGCACTGAAAGAGGCCCTTCATTTTACATCTGAACACCCAACAACTTCACAATCCACGCACCAATGTTTTGCAATAAAATAAGGACAAACTATTGGCTTGATGAGTGCTTCCACTGTGATATCGGCCCTTGATTCTGCAGCAGCATGACCTGTGTTCTTGAGAATTCAATTATGCCATTTTATTCCTGGGGAAAAAAATCAGTCATTACTTCAAATATTTTCTTCTCAATTGCTCACTCTGGTGAATTTCCTAAATTGAAAAAATGAAACACAGCTTAGAACAAGCAAATTGTCCCCAGTTAGCAGATATACCTCAGGTAAAAGAAACAGAACAAACAATGGGAGTGCTATTGTGAAATACAAATTCACAATGCAAAATACAGAAATTAAAGAGTGGGTTTATTGAGTAATTGGTGAGTTTGTAGAAAATGTACAGTCAGATTAAAATAGTACATAAATAACACCAGAAAATAATTATAAATATGCGCTCTGGGCATGACGTCTTTGAGCATTTACCACTACATTAACAGACATGGAGCGTGTTAAACATATAGAATTGTACCTTAACAAACAATACCAAACACAGAGTGGGGCATATAAAGGAGTTTGTTGAGATGTGGTGAAAGGAGGATTACAGAGGAAAGATTTCAAGCCTTAATCATATTCTTCATAAACCTCAGTTCATTTCACGGAAAGGTAAATGTGGAACGACAATGCATGTAAAACATAATTACTGTTACGTTTAAACAAATGAATGTGTAATTCGTTCAATTTAATACCTTTGTAGTGTCAGAGAGTAAAAAATCGCTATGTTTTAAAAGCACAGGTCCTGCTGTGTGGCCAACAATCTATAGGTGATTCCTTCATATTAAAAATATGATGCATTCCAGCATCCTGGTTAATACCCATTTGAAAATTGTAAACAAAGAGTGGTGAAAGGGTAACGATGCCGGATTAAAAAGTAGAATTATGTGTCGGAGTTCCTCAATCCGTTCTGGAACATGCCAGGTTCAAAATCTTAAAAATAACACCAAAATCAGTGCAGTCGCAAAGTGTGCAATCATTGTGAAACTCGAAGTGCGGTCTCGTGTGATCCACTGATTCATCAGTGGTAGGATGTTGTGGCTTTGATTTTAGCCCTCACTTGCCCCTATCACCACTAAATTTCACCTTGCTTTTAGTTCAAAAAGCCAAGGCACATTTCACAGTTTCCATTCAAGTCATAATCACAAAATGGATCACACCTTCCAGCACTCATTGTACAAATGCATTTGCATCCGCATAGGAACTAAGATCTGATTCGAAGAAATCCTCCAGCTTCCATTGCAGCGTTTCGAAAGTTGGCCTATTGTCTGGGACGCTGTTCCAACACTCAAGCATGATGTCGTACAATTCTTTGGGGCAGCTGGGCGGTTGAGGCATTCTGTATCCTCTCTCTACTTGTTGAACCACTTGCATGCCAGTCATACCTGGGACGAAGTAAAAAGAAACATTGAGCACATATCCTATTCATTGGAATCAAACTACTGAATTGCACCAATATCCTTTGGTTTGTATACTAATCCACATTGTAGGAAGCTGGTTCTGTATATACTATATCAAAATGAGATATAGGTGGTCATTACAAGTCTGGTGGTCGCATGACAGCCAGACTCGCGTAGCGCCCGCACCGCCAACAGGCTGGCGGTGGGACCACCACATTATGACCGTGGCGGAGCAGCAGCCTGGCGGACTCAGTGGTTTCTCATCCTCCAGGGCAGCACTGCTTGCAGCACTGCCCTGGGGATTAGGAATCCCCATCCGCCAGCCTTTCCATGGCGGTAAACGCCATGGAAAGGCTGGTGGAATGGGGGATTCTGGGGGCCCCTGCACTGCCCATGCACTTGACGTGGGCAGTGTAGGGGCCCCCATGCACAGCCCCATCGTGCATTCCACTGCCCAAATTACGGGCAGTGGAATGCGCGATGGGTTCTCCTGCACCCACTGCACCGTCACATTGGGGCCGCGTCAATGTTAAGGCCCTGTTCACAGCATGGCCAGCAGGCAGACACACAATTTCCGCCTGCCGGCACTGCGGTGAAGCCCTAGTAGAACCGGCGGGGTTCAGGCCGCACAGGCGGTATGAGGTCAGGAAGGGTTTGGCAGGCAGCCTCCGCCACCTGCCAAACTCCTAATGACTGCCATAGGTCCAGGGTTTCCCCAGAGGCTTAACAGAGGCTAAAGTAGATAATACTAATGCTCTCTTTTGTGGTAGTGTGGTTGAGCAGTTAGGCTTATAAGAGGGTTGTGCAAACCATTTGTTGTACACAAAGAGACAAAAGAAGAAGCACACACTCAATGACTTACCTCCAGACCAATGGTTTTTATATTGCAAAAATATATTTTCTTAATTTCTCTCTAGAGCCACAAGATTCAAGTTGCAGGTAAGTACTTTAATATATCCATATTTCACACATGTATCAATAGTACTTTGTTTGAAATTGGTAAGTAATACAGTTTTCGGAATATTGGCAATTATCTGTGTTAAAAATGGACACAGTGCAATTTTCAAAAACAGTTCCTGGGGGGGAAGAAAAGTGAGATTGGTTTACAGGTAAGTACAACACTTACAGTTTCATTCTCTGGGTTTTAGGAAGTCCACAGGTCGGAGTTCAAGTTAACCCCAAACACCCACCACCTTCAACACGGGACCTACCGGGTGCAGAGGTCAAAGATGAGCAATTTTAACGTGGGATCCTATGGAGGCGGGGGTACTAGGAATCAGGCCTGCCTGAAGGTAAGTACCTGCGGCTCAGAGGGCAGACCAGGGAAGATTGAAAGAGCACTGGAGGGGCCACAAGTAGGTACCAAACACACACCCTCAGCAGCACAGGGGCAGCCAGGTGCAGGGTGCAAACAGAACATCAGGTTTCCAATGCAGGTCTCTGAAGAGACCTCAGGGGTTCACTCAAAGGCTGCAGGCGAGGTCCAGGGGGGTGTCTCAGGCACGCCACCGGTCAGACAGGGAGGAGGGCCACCTGTTGAACGTAGATGGACCGGGTGTCGGTTTCTCCAAAACCTGGGGGCTGCGGGTGCAGTGTGCCTTTAGGCGTGGGATATCTTCATACAGAGCTTCGTGGTCGGGGGATTCCCTCTGCAGGCATCGTCGGGGAGGGGTGGAGAGGTCATCCCAGGTTGGGCACTTGCTCACAATCTCCTGAGGACCCTCTCTTGCTGGCTGGACCACCTGGACATGGGATGTGGGCATCGGGTGCACAGAGATCAGGGCTCACGCATCTGGAGTGAGGTGGGAGTCCTTGGTTGTAGGTTTTTCTTTCCCAGAGCCGCTGTCTTCAGGAGTTCTTGGTCCTTTTGGGTGCAGGGCAGTCCTCTGGAATTGGGCCGAGGTCACTGGTCCCACTGGACGTGTCGCTGGTCTTTTGCAGGTTCTTTGAAGCAGGAGACAGGCCGGTGGGGCTGGGACCAAAGCAGTTGTCGTCTTCCTTCTTCTCTGCTGGGGGTTTCAGCTAAGCAGTCCTTCTTGTCAAGTCGCCAGGAATCTGGTGTGCTGGGTTCACGGAGGCCCTTAAATCCTAGATTTAGGGACGTCTTAGAGGTCAGAGGACAGTAGCCAATGGCTACTGTCACTGAGGGTGGCTACACCCTCCTTGTGCCCACTCCATTTGGGGAGGAGGGCACCAACTTACTCCTATTGGTCCTTGTCCTCCAAACCAAGATGGGAGATTCTGCCAGGAAGGGGTCACCTCAGCTCTGGACACCTTAGGGGTGGTCCTGGCTGAGGTGGTCCCCCTTCCTGTTTTCCCTAATTTTCCCACCAGACTTGCTGCCAAAACTGGGGGTTTGACAGGGGTTGGGCATACCCACTAACTGGAGTGCCCTGGGGTCCTGGAACCCAAGGCTTGAGCCTTTGAGGCTCAATGCCAGGTGTTACAGTTCCTGTAAGGGGAGGTGTGAAACACCCCCATCCAGGATAGACTTTGTTTCTGACCACAGAGTGCATGAAGGCACTCACCCCCAGGTAGTCAGATACTTTTGGGGGGAGAGGTGGGTAAGCATGCCAACAGTGGCAATTTCCTACACCCTCCCCCCCCAAAATGAAGGAGGATGAGACAAACCTTTCCCATCTGCATTAGCATGGGCCGTCCAAGGTCTGTGTTCCACTACAAAGTCCATTCATCTGAGAGGTCTGTGGTCAGTTTGAACAACGAAGTGAATACCAAACAAGTATGGTCTCAGCTTTTTCAGGGACCAAACCACAGCAAAGGCCTCCCTCTTAATGGCACTCCAACGCTGCTCTCTGGGGAGTAACCTGCTGCTAATGAAAGCAACAGGCTGGTCAAGGCAATCATCATTGGTTTGGGACAGGACTGCTTCTATCCCATGTTCAAAGGCATCTCTCTGCACAATGAACTGCCTAGAATAATCTGGAGCTTTAAGAACTGGTGCTGAGCACATTGCTTCTTTCAGGGTGTCAAAGGCCTTTTGACAGTCAAGAGTCCAGATTACCTTTTTTTGCATGTTCTTTGAGGTTAGTTCAGTGAGGGGTGTCACAATAGATCCATACACCTTCACAAACCTCCAGAAGTACCCAGTCAAGCCAAGGAATGTTCTGACTTGAGTCTGGGTTTTTTGGAGTGTCCCAGTCCAGAATTGTCTGGATCTTGGGTTACAAAGGTTGCATTTGGCCTTCACCTTCAAGGTGGCCCAAGTATATAACTGTGCCCTCCCCTATTCGGCACTCAGATGCTTTAATAGAGAGGCCTGGTGATTGCAAGGCCTGCAAAACCTTCACCAGGGGGGCCAGGCGAACCTGCCAGCTGGAGCTAAATACAGCAATATCATCTAGCTATACTGCACTAAAGGACTCCAAGCCAGCAAGGACTTGATGCACCGACCTTTGGAAGGTGGCAGGGGCATTTTGTAAGCCAAAGGGCATAACAGTAAACTGATAATGCCCATCAGGAGTAGAGAATGCTGTTTTTTCTTTGGCTCCAGGTGCCAACCTAATTTGCCAGTACCCTGCAGTTAAGTCAAAGGTACTTAGAAATTTGGCTGCACCTAATTCGTCAATCAATTCATCTGCACTGGGTATGGGGTGAGCAACTGTCTTGGTGACAGAGTTGAGCCCTCTGTAGAACACACAGAACCTAATTTCTCTCTTGCCATCTCTGGTATGAAGTTTGGGGACCAAAGCCACTGGACTAGCCCATGGACTGTCAGACTGCTCTATTACTCCTAACTCCAGCATCTTGTGGACTTCCACTTTGATGCTCTCTTTCACTTCATCAAACTGCCTATACATTTTGTTTTTGACATGTAATCTGTCTCCTGTGTCCACATCATGGGTAGACAGGTGTGTCTGACCAGGGGTCAAAGAGAAGAGCTCAGCATACTGCTGTAGGACTTGCCTGCTGTTAGCTTGCTGTTGGGCAGAGAGGGTGTCTAAATAGATAATTCCATCTACTTACCCATCCTTAGGGTCAGTTGAGAGGAGGTCAGGGAGAGGTTCACTCTCTGCTTCCGGATCCTCCTCAGTAACCATCAGCATGGTTATGTCTGCCCTATCATTGTAGAGATTCAGGCGTTTAACATTGATCACCCTCTTGGGTGTCCTGCTAGTGCCAAGGTCCACTAAGTAAGTGAGCTGAATCTTCTTTTCTAGGATTGGGTAAGGGTCACTCCATCTGCCCTGAAGTGGCCTGGAAGCTACAGGCTCCAGATCCCAGACTTTCTGCCCTGACCGGAACTCTACCAGTGCAGTCTTTTGGCAATACCACAACGTCTGGAGTTGTTGGCTGGCCTCAAGGTTTTTGGATGCTTTTTCCATATACTCAGCCACCCTAGAGCAGAGGGCAAGCACATAGTCCACCACATCTTGTTTATGCTCATGGAGAGGTCTCTCCCACCCTTCCTTAACAAGTGCCAGTGGTCCCCCCTTACAGGATGGCCAAACAGAAGCTCAAAGGGGGAAAACCCTTCTCCCTTCTGAGGCACCCCTCTGTAGGCGAAAAGCAGTCATGGCAGAAAGACATCCCATCTCCTTTTGAGTTTTTCAGGGAACCCCATGATCATGCCCTTCAGTGTCTTGTTGAATCTCTCAACAAGTCCATTGGTTTGTGGATGGCATGGTGTGGTGAATTTGTAAGTCATCCCACACTCACTGCACATGTGTTTTAGGTACACTGACATGAAGTTTGTACCTCTGTCAGAAACCACCTCCTTAGGAAAACCCACTCTGGTACAAATACAAGTTAGGGCTTTGGCTACAGCAGAGGCAGTAGTAGACCCAGGGTATCTGGTAGCATGATCCACTACTACCAGTATGTATTGGTTCCATGAGGCTGTGAGGGGTTCAAGTGGACCCACTATGTCCACACCAGCCCTCTCAAAGGGTACCCCCACCATTGAAAGTGGAATAAAGGGGGCCTTTTGGTGGCCACTTGTCTTGCCACTGGATTGACAGGTGACACAGGATCTACAAAACACCTTTACTTTCTGTGACATGTTGGGCCAATAAAGATGGTTTACAAGTCTGATCCATGTTTTGGTTTGTTCAAATGCCCAGCTTGGGGGATGTTATGGGCTAAAGTGAGGATAAACTCTCTAAACTCCTGAGGCACTACCACTCTCCTAGTGGCACCAGGTTTGGGGTCTCTAGCCTCAAGGTAAAGGAGATCATCCTCCCAATAGACCCTGTGGGAGCCACTGAGATCTCCCTTCTCCAGCAGCTTGCTGCCTCAGGCCTTCAAGAGTGGGTCAAGTCTTTTGACCCTGGCACAGCTGTACCCTTGAGGGTCCCCCTGGGCCCAAGAGCTCTACCTGATAAGGCTCCCGCTCCCTGGACTCAGTTCCCTCAGGGGATAAGACATCTTCCTGGGAAGAGAGGCCTTGTTTCTTTTGCTGTTCAGAGGCTGGTCCCCCAGTCCTCCTACCTTTCCTCTTGGAAGGTTGGGCCATTATTCCAGACGCCAACACTTCTTTTTCACCCTGTGCTCAGCTTCATGCTCTGTTTTCACACACACCAGTTCAGGGAATTCCAGCATGGTTGCATGGGTTTTGAGTTCTACCTCAGCCCAAGCTGAGGACTTCAGATCATTCCCTAGCAAACATTCCACTGGGATTGCAGAACAGACTACTACCTGTTTCAGACCAGACCAGTAACCCCTCCCCATTCTAAAGTCACCATAGCCATGGGATGGACTTAAGTCACATTGTCAGCATTGGTAACTGGATATGTTTGTCCAGCCAAATACTGTCCTGCTTCTCTGTTACAATGGTTACACTGGCACCTGCATCTCTCAGGGCTTCTACCTTTGTCCCATTGATTAAAAGTTGCTGCCTGTATTTTTGCATGTTAGGCAGCCAGGCAGCCAGTGTCAAGAGACTAGAGTAGCTTCAGTGTGAACCCTGATTTGCTCTGGGCACAATGTTTATCCCACCTGGAGAATGGCTATTCCAGTACTAACTAGAGTAGTGCTAGTGGGATTTTTCTTGGGACAGGCCATGTCTACAGTTTGGTGTCCATGCTGTTTACAGTTGACACCCCAGGCCTTCTTGGGATTAATGTTTTTACCCTTGTACCCATTTATGGACTGTGAAGAGGCTCAGGGACCTTGTGAAGACTCTTTGTTTTTGTCCTTAGATGTCTCACCACTCTTCCACTGGGGAGGCTTTGTGACCCCTTTCTTTTGGTCACTCCCTCTGGAAGTCTTGGTCACCTTAGTCTTAACCCAACGGTCTGCCTTCTCTCTTAATTCTTGGGGAGGAATTGGACCTAGGTCTACCAGATATTGATGCAACTTATAATTGAAGCAGTTAATTAACAGGTATTCCTTCACAAATAAATTATAAAGCCCATTATAGTCATGCACTCCACTGTCAGTTATCCAACCTCTAGTGTTGTCACTGAGTAGTCAACAAAATTAACCCAGGACTGGCTTGAGGTTTTGTGAGCCCCCCTGAACATATCTCTATACTCCTCAGTGGAGAATCAGATTTTGATCAATCAGGGTAGCCTTCATGTGGTCACAGGGTTCTGCATCTTTACCAGGGAGTGTGAGGAGTCTATCCCTACACTTACCAGTAAACAGTAAACAGTTCCCAAAGGAGAGCTCCCCAGTGAGATCTGTTTATCTTTCTAGTTGCACAAGTCCTCTCAAAACCTGTGAACCACTTGGTGATATCATCACCCTCTTCATATTTTGAGACAATCCCTTTGGGGATTTTTAGGATATCAGTGTTCTCTCTGACCCTATTTATATTGCTGCCACCATTAATGGGTGCTAAGCCCATTTCTGCTCTCTCCCTTTCTATAGTTAGGAGTTGTTGCTCCAAAGCTAATCTTTTGGCTATCCTTGCTAAAAGGATGTCCTTTTCATTGGGGTTGTCGCCAATGTCCCCAGTGGAAGATCCAGATCCACTGAGCACTATTCTCTAAGACAGGATCTGGGACTCTGGTCTTCCTAGTTAAGTTAGGAGGTCATCCTCCTAATCTCTAACATCTCCCCTGTCTGAGTGGAGTTCCTCCCCCTCAGCAGGGTGCTCTCAGGTGTACTGAGCTCCTGGAGCTAGACCTTGGTAGGTTGGAACCTGTTATAATCTTTTTCTGCTTACAGAGCGACCTTAACTCTGCAATCCCTAGATGGAAGTAAGGGGTGAGGTTGGGTTCCACAATCATTTCCTCTGAGCTGCTCATTATGTTACTAAAAGTTGGGATTACTTTTTAGAAACTAAAAATCACTTCTAGTAACTAAATCCTAACTTAAAATTAACTTTTAAATCTAAAAAAAGTGATGCTAAGGGGACTTAAGGCCCTAGCAGGACTTTAAAAAATTTAGAAAAATATGCCAAATTCAAAAATCTGTTTTCTAAAGGCAATTTTGGAGTTTAGTCGTGTGATCAGGTATTGGCTGAGTAGACCGGCAAATGCAAAGTCGCAGACCCCACCGCTGATCCACCAATGTAGGAAGCTGGCTCTGCATATACTACATCAAAATGAGATATAGTGTGCACAGAGTCCAGGGGTTCCACAGAGGCTTAACAGTGGCTAATGCTCTCTTTTGTGGTAGTGTGGTTGAGCAGGGTGGCTTATCAGAGGGTAGTGCAAACCATTTGTTGTACACGTACAGACAATAGAAGAAGCACACACTCAAATGACTTACCCCCAGACCAATTGTTTTTATATAGCAAAAATATATTTTCTTAATTTATTTCAAGTTCCAGGTAAGCACTTCAATAGATTTGTATTTCATACATGTATCAGCAGTACTTTGTTGAAATCGGTAAGTAATACAGTTCTTAGAATATTGGCAATTATCTGTTTAAAAAATGGACAATGTGCAATTTTCAGAAATAGTTCCTGGGGGAAAGAAAAGTGAGATGGGTTTACAGGTAAGTACAACACTTACAGTTTCAGTCTCCGGGTTTGAGGAAGTCCACCGGTTGAGGTTCAAGTTAACCCCAAACACCCACCACCAGCAACACGGGGCTGGCCAGGTGCAGAGGTCAAAGATGAGCAATTTTAACGTGGGCTCCTATAGAGACAGGGGTACTCGGAATCAGGCCTGCCTGCAGGTAAAGTACCTGTGGCTCGGAGGGCAGACCAAGGGGGATTAAAAGACCACTGGAGGGGCCACAAGTAGGCACCAAACACACACCCTCAGCGGCACAGGTTAGGCCGGGTGCAGGGTGCAAACAGGATGTCAGGTTTCCAATGCTGGTCTAAGAGGAGACCCCTGGGGTCACTCAGAGCCTGGAGACGAGGTCCAGGGGTGCCTCGGGCACACCACTGGTTGGACAGGATGGAGGGCTGCCTGCTGAACGTCGGATTCTCCAAAGCCTGGGGGCTGCTGCTGCAGTATGTTTTTCTTCGTCAGCAGCTTTGCGGTCAGGGGGGTCTTCGGGATTCCCTCTGCAGGTGTAGAGGGGTGGAGAAGTCATCCCAGGGCGGGGGTGGGCACTTGCTTTCAATTGCCTTGGACCCTCTCTTGCTGGCTGGACCACCTGGACACGGGCAGTCGGCGTCTGGAGCACAGGGGTCAGGGCTCACGCATCCGAAGTGAGGATGGGAGTCCTTGGGAGTAGGTTTTTCTTACACAGAGCCGCTGTCTTCAGGAGTTCTTGGTCCTTTTGGGTGCAGGGCAGTCCTCTGGAGTTAGGCAGAGGTTGCTGGTCCCGCTGGATGCGTCGCTGGTCTTTTGCAGGTTCTTTGAAGCAGGAGAAAGGCCAGTAGGGCTGGGGCCAAAGCAGTTGTCATCTTCCTTCGTCTCTGCTGGGGGTCTCAGCTAAGCAGTCCTTCTTCAGGGTGTCAGGAATCTGGTGAGCTGGCTTCAGAGAGGCCCATAAATCCTGGACTTAAATGCGTTTTAGGGGACAGAGGGCAGTAGCCAATGGCTACACCCTCCTTGTGCCCACTCCCTTGGGGAGGAGGGCACAAACCTAATCCTATTGGTCCCTGTCCTCCAAACTAAGATGGAGGATTCTGCAGGGAGGGGGTCCCCTCAGCTCTGGACACTTAAGGGGTGATCCTGGCTGATGTGGTCACTCCTTCCTGTTTTCCCTAATTTTCTCGCCAGACTTGCCGCCAAAAGTGGGGCTTTGTCTGGGGGACCGGCGTATCCACTAGCTGGAGTGCCCTGGGGTACTGTAACCCGAGGCTTGAGCCTTTGAGGCTCACCATCAGGTGTTACAGTTCCTGTAGGGGGAGGTGTTAAGCACCTCCACAAAGGACAGGCTTTGTTTCTGACCACAGAGTGCACGAAGGCACTCACCTCAGGTGGTCAGAAACTTGTCTGAAAGCGGCAGGCTGGCACAGACCAGTCAGTCCTACACTAGCAGTTTGGCTAACATACAGGGAACATCTCTAAGATGTCCTCTGTGTGCATTTTCCAATAAGTCCCAAACTGGCATCAGTGCCGGTTTATTGTGCTGAGAAGCTTGATACCAAACTTCCCAGTATTCAGTGAAGCCATTATGGAGCTGTAGAGTTCGTAATGACAAACTCCCAGACCATATACTCACTAGGGCTACACTGCACTCACACTGCCTAAGAATGGACTTAGACACTGTAGGGGCATATTGCTCATGCAGCTATGCCCTCACCTGTGGTATACTGCACCCTGCCTTAGGGCTTTAAGGTCTGCTAGAGGGGTGACTTATCTATGCCAAAGGCAGTGGTTTGTGGGCATGGCACACTGAGAGGGGTGCCATGTCGACTTTGGTTGTAGAGCTGGCATCCTGGGCGTGGTTTCCTCTAATTTTTTGCCCTCTGACGTCCTGTTGTTCTGGCTCATTTTTGCTGGCTTTTAGGAATCTGTGCACTTTACCACTGCAGATTAGTGCTAAAGTGCAGGTGCTTTGTACTCTAAAACATAGTAACACTGACTTCTCCACAATTTACATATTTAATCTTCCTGTAAGTCCCTAGTAAAGTACACTACATTTGCCCAAGGCCTATAAATTAAATGCTACTAGTGGGTCTGCAGCACTGATTGTGCCACCCACTACAGTAGGCTTTTAAACTGCAGAGGCTGATTGTACAGTTTAAACTGCCATTTCGACTTGGCAAGTTTACCCACTTGCCAGGCCCAAACCTTCCTTTTTATTACATGCAAGCCATCCCTAAGGTAGGCCAAAGTTATCCCGAGGGCAGGGGGCAGGGTGCAGTGTATTTACAATGTTGGGCATGCACTTTTTAGTTTAGCTTGTCAAGATATTAAAAAACTCTTAAGTTCATTTTTCACTATCTATCTCTCCCAGCACTGGGATTACCTTAAAACATATTTTAAGTGAAATTTCCAATTGGGTCGAGATAGAAATATTGATTTTGGTGTCTCAGGACTCACAATTAAAAAACACAATTTATGGTGAAGTCAGATTTTAAAATTATTAGTCTGGAAATGCCACTTATAGAAAGTTGGCATTTTCTTTTCTTAAACCATTCTGTGCCTTAGCCTTTCTCTGAATACATCTGAGTTGGGCTGCTGGACTCTGCCCATGTGAGCCCTACCCTTGCTTGAGGTGCCCCTCTATAGTCCTAGACCTCCGAAGTGGGTTCTGTGGCTGCAAACTGGAAAAAGTGACGCATTGAACCGAGAGCGGCATCAAAATTGATGCACTGACTCAGGAAAACAACAGTCGTGGCTCGCTGACCTCTAAAGGGGCGGGTGCATTGCACTGGAAAGGGGGGGTGAACATATAATAAAAAAATTAAAAAATGAAAACTTACCTCCTCTGTTGCCGCTGCGCTGCTCCTCTTTTCCACGTCATTGCTCCAGGCTGCAGGCACAGCCTCCCAGCCTGCCCTGCAGCCAATCCTGATGCTGCTCAAAGCAGCCTAAGGACTGGCCAAGGCGCTTCCAGGCAGACTGGGAGCCTGCGGAGGCTCTCTCTAAACCAGCAACACAGTGCCGGGCTGGAGAGAGCCTACTGTGCATGTGTGTTTGGCCTGCCTGAGACGGTTGGCCAAACATACATGCACACTGAGGTAAGTGCTCTGTGCACTCCCCTCAGTGCTCGTCACCCCCAATGCCACGCCCCTTTACAAGAAAACAATAATAAACACAGTTTATTATAATTTTCTTGTAAAGGTTTTGCAGCTGCTGGCGGCGAAGGAGGGGGTGCTCCTCGCACTAATGGAGGAGCCACCGCTGGAAAACAACACATTGCATCTACAGCTACAAAAACCGAAGCATCACCCTGAGTGCAACAGAAAAACAGCCACTTCGTAGCGTCGTTGATGACACAGCAGCTACACAATGGGTGAGGCTTCACCACTGTGCAACCAGATAATGACGCTCTGCATGGCCCGCCTCCGACGCATCGCAACCACTTCTACAGTACATCGCCCCAAATGAGGGAAAAATATTGACACATCGGACCCCCGCCGCCGACCACTGCTCCACCAAAGGTACCATTTTAGCAGACCAAGCTTGGGTTCTGCAGACCAAGCTTGGGTTCTGTAGTCAACCTACCCTCCATCAGCCTGGATTTTGACTTTGAACCAGTCCCTCACAACCTCAAATAACCTTTTTACCGCTATAGACTTCTAAGCACTTTCGCATTTAATCTTTAAAAAATCATACCTCGACTGCTACAGATTGGATTTTTGTCATTTCGGTCTTGTGTTATTCAGAAATATTATTTATTTTTCTAACTTGGTGTGAAGTTTTTTTGTGGTGTCTTTGTTACTGTAACTTAAGTGCTGCACAAATACTTTACACTTTGACTCTTAAGTAAAGCCTGCCTGCTCTGTACCAAGCTATCTGGGGGTGAGCACGGGTTAATTCAGGTTGTTTATCTTACTTTCCCAGAACAAGGATTGTATTACCTACTTGGCAGGGTGAATAATTCTGCCAACTAGAGACCCAATTCCGAACAGATGCTCTGTGACAAACGTGATGAATATCCCACCTGCTTCATTACTAATACCGTAGAATGTAACGCACTTGAAAAAAGGTAGACAGCATATCCATTAAGTTTGTGACAAATTTACCTGTCTGCCAAACTCTAAATGAGGCCCATAGTCTCCCAACCACAACCCTAACCAGTTACAGAAAAAAATATTACAGTATGTTTTGCACTTATATTTGAAAACATCTCCTTAAGGAGTTACTGTCCCCTAGTGGAATACCCATTCTATAACACTCTCTTTAAATCAGGGTATATTCCCTTCCCTTTATGTGTTGGAAATCCCTGTTTCTTCTCTTGTATAAAAGTAGTCCAGAGGCGTTTTAAAGCATATGCAAAGTGGGCACTTGCCCAGGGCCCCAATCTTTCAAGGGGTCCCCTAGAAAGTGAACTTTCTCTCTGTACCCTGGATCATTTTCAGAATTTGGGGTCCCAAGTAAGACATATTTCAAGTGTTTTATGTGACCCTGTTAAAGTTTAACATCTAATTAATTATTATTTAGCATTGTGTTGCCTTGAATTAGCAGGACATGAGTAATATAATCCCAATTTCCCCCATACATGGACCCCCAAATATGTATTGCCTGGAGCCTCCAAAATCCTTAAGATTACACTGAAAAACACTTTCCAATTTGCTCACAGGTAAGAAACATAGCAGAATACTTTTGAATACCCACAAATGTAAAACTTTGTGGGAGTTACTAAGAATTTGCATGGACATCCCTCATAATATGCCATTTTCCGTAAATGGTGTCTATCTGGTGCGAAAAAGTAAACTAAGTAAAAACGGTACGAGGAATTTCCCCATAGAGAAACTCCAATCGAAATTTAAAAAACTGAACTTTTTTCACATCCATCCAATGAGGTTCATTATAAGCCATATATGTTCATCTAGCTAAATAAATACTGCCCACAAAAAAAGTTTCACAAACTTAAATTCATGTACCCTGAGACGTTGGGAGTTGTCAGACTGGTAGTTAGTACATCACATACCTACTTGCTTTTTTTAACATATAGCTTAATCTTAGCTTCAGAAATAATCCAAAATGCCACGCATCCACAGTGAAGGTGTTATGGCATACACAAGTATAGCCCTACCTGCTAATTTATTTGATACTCCAGTAGTGTCACTATGAAACTAATTTTTAATATTAAAACTTGGTGGGTTATAAAGGAAAATATAAAGGGGAGCATCACGACATTGGCGGTAAGTGCCGCCTACCACTGCGTCGACGGCCGCCAAAAGACCGTCGCCGTGGCTACCATCCGCCTGTCAAATTATGACCACATCCGGATTTCCACCACAAGAAGGGTAGAAATACGGCTGTGGCCATACTGGTGGATTGTGTTAAGGTGGCGCTGCCACCACAAGCAGCGCCACGCCAATAGACCGCCACCAGCCTTATTATGAAAAATAATACAGCCTGGCGGTGTTCTGCTGGTGGGCGCTGATGGCGGTAGCAGGGACCCGTCCCGTCCCCTGCCGGAAGATCCCCTGGATGCAGGTAAGTTGGATTTCCGACAGGGGAGGGGGTGATGTGTGTGTGTGGGGGGGTGTGCATGAATGTGTGAGTGTGTGCGTGAATGCGAATGTGTGTGTAGTGTTGTTTGCATACGTGTATGCATGTGTGAGAATGCATCTATGAATGGAAATGTGAATGCATGTCTGCGTGTCAGTGTGAATATGGTACGATGTGTTCGTGAATGAATGGATGCATGCGTGTATTAATGAGTGTATTCCTGTGTGAGTATGTGTATGCCTGGTACGTGTCTGCGAGTGTGCGTGTATGGGGGGGGAGGGATTGGAAGGGGGAGGGTGGATGGATGGAGGGTGGGGGCATCTGGGGAGTGTTAGGGGGTGGGTGGGCCTCCTATGGATGAATACCTGTCACTGGTAGGGCCTACCGTCATGGTTTTCGTGGCCTTACAAACGCCACAAAAACCATGGTGGTAGGCAGGGTCAAAATGCCCCCAGCAGTACATCAGGAGACGCCGGGCTGGAGATTCTTATCTCCGGCCTGGCGGCTGCTACCGCCATGGCCGTCTGTGTGGTATATTGGCGGGTTGGCTTCAGCCAACCCACCAATGTCATAATGTGGCGGTATGTACCGCCAGCCTGTTGGCGGTACTACCGCCACATTATCACCGTCCCCTGGGGTTATAATGACCCCCAAAGGCTGATGATATATAAATTGGCTACAACTACTTTATACATTGAAAATGCCTGAACTCCATTCAAATGCCACCTTGGTGTGCTTAATGTCATTTCTAATGTTAACTAAAAATCCATGATGCTTCCCTGGGCTGCTGGCAAAAAAACTGTGCCTATTTATTCATTAGCTTATATTATTGGCTTTAAAATCAACTTACTGTTGGTCAATTTAATATGATAATGGTTTTTCCTTGTTGTCCTGGAAATCATTAAAATTTACTTTGAACCGGAGCCTACAGGGCTAAATATTAATTGTTTAACTTTAAAGGCACTAACAGTGTCTTTTAAAACCTTTCAAAGTTTTTACTTATTCCCAAGGTTTTATTGTTGTAGTTTTTTATGCAGCATACTACTGTTGTATAGTGTATACTCTCAAAGTGAATCACGTCTAGGTGTCTGGGTGATTGCAGGGTGTGAGTCGGTGTTTATTAAGTTCACGAGTAAGAACTCTGCAGTTGAGGTTGAAACAGTGCAAGGTTCTCACAGTGCCTGTCAGCGGGTCATACAGAGGTATGCAGACTGCAGGCACATCGAGTTCTTGGTCGCTCTGCAGAGCACAAATAGCTATGGCTACATATGTGCCAGTTGTAATTACCATTTTAGGTTAAAGACTGTGATGAATTGTCACCGGCAATGGTTTAAAAGTGAGGAGAGAATATGTGTGTGTGTGTTTGTGTGTATGTGTGTGTGTGTGTGTGTGTGAGGAAACGACATGAAATGTGTAGAAGGAGGAGTTCAGAAAGAAATGAAGAGGACAAGGGAAGGGCGAAGTGTCTAACAGAGTGAGAGGTTGCTGAGGAAAGTGGTGAAGACGAAAACAGGAGCGAATGAGAAACTCTGAAGTCCACCACCCCTTCCACGGAACTAAGCCATGTTTAATTCACTGTCTTGAGGTTTCTGAACCGAAGCATCTGCATTTCTTATTATTGACAACATTGCTATTGTTTTTACTCATTTATTTTATACAAGAAGCTTTGGCAAAGGCAATAGATCTAGCTTCATTTGGGCATATGATCTTCATTATGTGATATGTTTGGATGCAATAAGAGGAAAATCACACACAAGAAGTACTCAAATACATACTATTCAGGTGGCACGCTGTGTTAAGCACGATTCAAGTTCACAAATTAAGTCTTATTTATATGCCATGCTTCTTGGAAAGCATTCACAGTTAAGTTTCTTCCACCATGGCCCTTGTAGAAACCCTCCACCTTTTTTATTCAACTTAATGTATTGTTTAAGACTATATGAGCCATGACTGCTTTGACTGGCAGTCCACCATTCCCATTGGTCATCTTAGTTTTAAGTACCAGGGCTTTGGGTGGCTTTACATCCTGAACTTACCTGGTCTCTCAAACTCTCAACTGATGCGTAGGGCTAGGGCTGATCTCATCAAATGGCAGATGCTTTCCTTGAATTTTATGGGTCGCATAGCTCTATATACGATGATGATTCTGCCAAGGTTTTTAAACATTTTCCAACATATACCACTCATACCCAGATTTTGGTTAGGGCTATGGACAGGAATGCAACCTCCTTTCTGTTGCATGGATTACGACCACGCCTGGCCCCGTACGATGGTGGTCTGGGTATGGTGAATCTCTTTCTCTATTACTTGGCCTCCCATTTATTAGCAATCCACGACTGGTTTAACAGAGGTTGGTCGGAACCTGCTTATTGGCTAGAGCTGTCCATTTTAGGGTTCTCCCATATTTTGGCCACATTTTATGGATCTCCGATCCCCCGGGAGGCACTGCCGGTTTCTAAGACTGTCTTCCTGGCCTGGAGAGTGGCCCTTCACCACACTCAATGGATTTTCACAGTCACACAGCTAATGTCCCTCTGGCACAGTACATGGCTGCAGAAGGCAGCTTCCCTGCAAGGCTTTGGGAGGTCAGACCTTTAAGGCATTTCCCAATTAGGTGATGTCTGGTTGGGAACACATATGCTGTTCTTCCGAGAACTCCAGACAGACTTCGCTCTGGCTAACACACAATTTCATAAATATCTACAACTGAGACATGCCCTTCATTTACATGTCCACATGTTCAATCCCCTCCCTGAATTCAACCCGCTGGCTGCTAAACTCCTCATGGGTGTGTTGTGCAAAGGTGGGATATCCAAAATCTATTGTACATTGATCATCAGTATCCCATAGACCACCTCAGAGCTGGATGGGAGGGCTGGATAGGCCCCTTTGAGGACGAGGACTGGCGAGATGCTCTTATGGCACCTGTGACTATCAGTATATCAGCTAAATTATGTCTATTCAAACATATTAGTTGTATAGCACATACCTTTCCCCAGCTAGATTACACCAGATGGTCCTCCTCTCCGAACCAGCCTGTCCGTTGCAGTGAAGCCTATGCTCTAGGATCCAAGAGTTCTGAGCCACAGTGGTGCTGAAACTGACTGAGATGCTTGGGTGGGATTCCCCCTTTCCCCTTTGAGGCTTCTACTTGGTGACCTCGAAGGCTCCGGGGTTAAGAGAGCTGATATAATATTTTTAGGCACGGCCTTGATGATCACCAGACAAGATATTGCAACTCATTCGAAGAAACCCACTCCATTTAATATTTCTCAATGGTGCCGTGGGGTGGATTGCTGTTCACAACATGAGAAGCTGGTTTACAAGGCCCGTGGTTGCCCTCACAAGTATGGTCTGGGGTAAATGGTTTGGCCAACTAACCTAAGGACCCACCTGATGGAAGTGATGTTGTTATTGTCTTGCTACTGCTATGTGTCATGTGGGTGTTTGTTTATGCTGTGTGCCATAATGAAATGTCTTTTCCTGAACATGCTGTTAATGTGTTCTGCTGTACAATTTGTACAAAACCCAATAAAATTGCTTATAAAAACGACTGTGTGAGCTGTAAACATTTTCACACTGAAAGCCTGCCTTTCAACAAGTTTATCTGTCTTTACTTGGTACTGTACCCAATGAAGTCTGCCCACATTTGCCTGTATATCATGTCTTCTCTGCCAATGAGCCTTCTTCCAGCCTCAATGGTCTAATCTCCCAAATCCTCCAAATGTACTGCCTTATTCCCAACTCACAATTCATCCCACCCACCACAATGCACATCATCATTCTCTGTTACTCCCCTTTGTCTGACAGAAGCAGACCACCCCATCGCTCCCCTTTGAAGCACACTTCCAATGAAGGTCACTTAAGTCTGGTCATGTATCCTATCTGGTGTCAAAGTCACTCCCATCCCAATCTCAGATAAACCCGTTCAATTGAAGTCCTCAATCGACCACCTTTACCCAGGCTGATGCTCGGACCAGTACGGAAAGGTCAGACAGTCTATGCCACGCTTGCTCAGACCTACCCACCCTTGCCTTTCACATCCAATGAAGCTAATGGATGCCCCGGACTAACTTGGTCTTCTGCTCAACTCGTGGATGCGACTTTAATGTAAAAATCTCCCTTCATGAAAAGCAAGTCTAATGAAATAATTTCAAACGGATGCCTCGGCAGCTAAGTAAATATCCTTTTCGGCCCCACCCCACAACTCCACACCCAGGCTATTGTCTCTTCGATGCCTTGGTGTTCTCTCGAAATATACTAGCCTAACACCTACTCCCTCTCTGCTGGACAATATAAGAGCAAAAACAACCCATACTCCATTCTTATTACCTAGGGTATAACCTCAAGGGAAACAGCCTCAAGGTCTAGAGGACAGTGCCCTCCAGAGGCCTTCTATCATCCACTTTTGCCCTCATTCATCAGCATCTCACACCAAGCCAGCACTCTTCTTTTTACTAACATCCAGTGGGCATTTGTGCCTCTTTGACGCATCCCTGTGTTTGACAATTTGCCTCCCTCAACACACTTCTTGTTTGTTTGTGGTGCCCGCCCTGAGATTGTGGCCCCTTCATACTGGTACATTCCTTTATCCCAAGGTGCAATCCCCAAAGAGGTGCCCACCCAGATCTGCAGCTTCATTGCCGTTTTACTGGTGTTCAGACGTTGCTCAGTCTGTATTTTCTTTACAGGTGCCCGTCCCAGGGGCCTTCCACATACTTCAGGGGCAGCCACACTGGCCTCAATTTTCACTTGTATGGACCATGGCCCTCACTGTTGAAGGCCTGGCATCCTTCCCCATGCCTGGGAGCCCGTAGTCCCACTGCTCCGGGGACCAGTCTCCTCAAAAATTTGGTCTATACCTGGGGGGCTTCACTTATGTGGGAGGGGATGGTCTACTCTCTTTTCATGACCAGCCCCCTGCCTGGCAGGTCATGGCTTGACTGTTCCTGGGCTGGTATGCTTAACTCACTTATTGTGCCCTTTGCTGTATTATTTGTCCTCTGGGGAAGGGAGGTAAACCTCCATGCCTCCTTATGGGAATATTGCCCCATTCCCTAATGGTATACTTGTCAGCCAATTACCTCAAAAATGTAGGTGAGATCAGGTGTTTAAGAGGCTAATCCCACTAAGGTTAATGGGCAATGAATACTTTTTTAGAGGGTGGTATAGTTTTGAAAAGTGGGTGACTCCATACAGTGGAGGCAGTTTGTGTCAGGTGAATAGTAACAAAAAGCAGGTGATAACTGGCAAACGCAAGTGAAATGAAAGGCATGTAATGGGGAAGAGACACACGCAGTTACTTTCAGGGGGCACCCATGTGGACGCCCACACTTTGGCATTCATCTCTGGTCTGGCACTGTGTGGGATGCTGCGTAAGCAGCCAGCACCCTCCCCATCAATCTCATGATTTCCACGAGGCACACATTCACCACTACAGTAGTGTGCCCTAGATGGATTTCAAGCTGCTCTTAAATGTGATGATCATGAAAATTACATTTACTAGCAGAGCAAAGAGGGCTCAGAGATTCCACAGACTTTCAAGTCTCCAATGAGACACAAGTAATGTGCAGAGCTCAGCTGACGAACGACTTTCCAACAGAGCTCGCATTATCACAGATGTGACTACGGCCTTTTTTCATTTTTAATTACTCCACAGGGGAGCACGGCAGTCCAGTCGGGCGTATTATGAAGCTGCTGTGAATATGCCCAGAGATTAAAGTAATGCTTGGATTTTTCAAATTGTCCTATCACACAACAGACTAAAATACCACTACCATAATGTCCCTCTTTAAACACATTCACAGCTCTCCGTTGCATCCTCACTACCAGCCCATGAAAACCTTCCCCTCTAACAGCCATTATCTGGCAATGAAATACACTCACCAATACCTTATCTCCCAAACCCACTCACTATAAGAAATTGAGTATTGCTAACTGTGAATTGTAAGGCTATTGCAAGTCACCTAGGAGTTATGTGACCTTAGAAAGGCACATGGCTTACATGTAGGTCATGGAAAGCATTAGTGACCTGCAATATTTTATAATTACACTTGGGGTACTATCATCTGTGTAATGTTTGTGCTGCTGGGATGTATGTCTTTGTATATCATGCACAATAGATGTTTCAAAAGGTGTTGATTTGTTTGCGTGCAAAAAAGCTATTTTCACTACAGGATGAGCTGTAGTGTTTTTCCTGTACTTAGTTATCAGTTTGTGTGCATGAAACTAGCATTCGGAGTATTTTAAGCGCAGTTATTTCCTGCGAGGCTGTTCGTAAGAGAGAGTGGATAGGCCTGTGAGGTTAAAATATGGGGACAAAAAATGGATGAGAGACAATTCTGACCAGCTGTTAGCCACACAGATCTAGATGGATCAGTTCAGCAAGGCTGCTAGTATCACGCACTGAGCTCCATTCTCCTTTCAGGGATACGAGTCCTACAGCCCTTTTTAAAGTGTGTTATTTAAAGTGGGAGACAGGTAATTAGTAAAGGTTAAGCAAAGATGAGATGAATATTGAGCTAATTGGAATTTAAATCTGAACCCATAAAATGATGCTCACAAGGAATTGTGTCTTTTGAAATGATCATCAAGGAAGCAGAGGCAGTGTCATTTTAAGATGAGGGCGAGGCTGTTTAATTGTAAAAAAAGTTGAACATAAAATTATGCATGCTGATCACAAAACAAAAACAAAGATACAGGCTCGAGGGAGTGGAGGAAGAGAATGGAAGCATGAGAGAAATGGGTCTAAGAGAATGTATTTCTTTCACCTTAACCCAATCCTCATATTTCTGCCTACAGTGGACTTTAATTTGGGATACAATATTATTTTAAATAGAGCTTCTATGCAAAAGAGAGTAGTTTGAGTTTGCAGACCGTTCATATGTAGGAAATTGATTTCACGAAGATACGGTTAGAAGATAGTTTTTTTCTAAAGTATTTTTACATGCTCATTCCAATATTTCTCTATGCAAGTCCCACGTTCACCACAATGTGGCCTTATCTTTTCTTCTCAAAATTTGAGTCCATTCCAGTAAGAAGATAGGTAATGGAGGCTGATTTCTCAAGAATTAGGGACTCATCGTGTAGATTTTGGATGGAATTGTAAAATCTCCAATTTCTAGAGAAAACTCAAAAGAATAGTATCAATTTCATGAGATTATTGTTTCGAATGTGTGCTATATATTAGTAACCATTATTATTATTATTACAAAATAATTGCCATTTGCTTGGGTTACTAGACACCATCTATCAAGCTTCAATTTCCTTATCAGCAATCAACCAAAAAGTGGCCTTTGCATACGAGTACAAGATATTAATGCAGACGGTAACCAAACAAGGAACAGGAACACAACAAATCAAACATGGGAAATAAACAATTTACATTAAAAAAACAATATACAAAAGGACTTCAGATCCAATCCCCTCGATTTTGAATATTCATATCCTTAGTGGGCAACCTGTGCAACTTCTTACTTTAGTCAATGAGAAGTTATTGGGGAGATCCATAATACAACGGGGATGGGATTGAGAATTGGGGAGATTCTTAGAAGTGTTCAGTGTGCTTGCCACAGTTTTAAAAACTTTGATCCAACCATTAAAATGCTCACCTATACTCATCCTGTCCTCTTGTGATCAAAAAAGGTATACCTTTACTGAACAGAAAACACTCCAAGTCAGAGAATTCGTCTTAGTTCTTAGAGGCAAAGGGTTTATAGTCAAGCCTTGTGTGGACTCTTCAAACCATCTTTGTAATAGTACATCTTCAAGTAAGAGTTTTTTTGCTATCAGGGAGCCCCTTCAGATATCAGGGACAATTTTGAGTGCTAAATCTTCCTGCTTCCGTAGGCTTTTATTCACTGCCACAAATGATGGAAGGGCAATATCTCTGCATCCTGCAATGATTCCGTGAAGTGAGTCATTGCAACATCAGCACGATATTTTGATCCTCTGAATGCATCTAATATCTTGGAACCTAATTTGCCATGACTGACCTCGTTGTGTAGACATAGTAACACTTTTTTCATCAGAGTATATATGGGTTCATGTTGGGAAGGTGCTTGTACAATTGTAATCACAGAGGTTTCTATAGCTTGGATGGTTGGTCTCAGGTGGCGATTTATTACAGTTGCCATATGGATTCTCTGTGGACAAGCTGCTCATTACACAAAGTAGTCATGTGACAATTATTTAGATTTTCTCTCTCTTTCCTTCTGAGCCTCATACTCTGGTCTTCCACTCTTTGCCTCTTTGTCCAACGGGGATCTCAGGGAAGGCCCTTCTAGGATGTTAGAAACCACTGAAGGAGATACCAATGGATGTGCCAATAGGTCCAACCACATTACCACTTTCTATCTCCTAACTCAATCTCCTCCCTGTCACATCTTTTTATTACTGATAAACAGTAGGGGACCCGCAGTAGCAGTACCAGATTCTTGGGTGGGTAACTGCAACTATAAGATCCCCTTTACTATTTGAGGACACCTTATCAAGCATTCTTGCCCCAGCTCCATAGCCCTTTTTCTCACTCCTAGATACTTCACAACCTCCTTAGTTTCTCTGGCAGATGCAAATGACATGATTTTGCTTTGAGGAGGTGGTTTGACAAAACCGTTTGCAGACTTACGCTTGTGCACTAACCTCAGAAACACTGAAGGTACCTTCTTCAGTCACTTGCTAAAACGGCCTTTGACCAGGATCACAGGTTGCATGGTTATTTCTACTGGCTGGTTGGACTGTATTAGATGAGGGCAGATGTCCTCCCAACCTCGGAGTCAGTACTGCAAGGGAAATACTCTTTCTCCTCCCTTGCATTCTCCTCCAACCTCAAGGGCAATGCACTCAGGCCAGAGACAGGGCAGAAAACAGTAAAGAGCAGTATAACAAATAATGAAGGAAATCAGAAACAAGAAAATGGTGGCCTCTAGGAAGCAGGCAACTAACACCACAAGGGCCACTGGGAAGGAAATACAATAGTAGGAGCCAGTGGAAAGAGGGAGAGAGAGAGAGTTGGGTCACAGGGAGCAAGGTGCACAAAAGCCACCTTCACTTGGTCCACAAGACCCTACCACAAAACCTAGCACCCACCATGTATCATTCCCCATTAACATGCATTTTTGACATTACATTTTTCCTAAAGCTCTTTATAGTGTGAATTTCAAGAACGTCTACAGTGCTTCAGGTAATTGTGGTGCATATGGGGAAAATCCCTGTGCCCCGGGGAGAGTTACTTTGTCCAGCCATGTGTAGGACTCATTATAATCTCGCTCACTCCTTGAAAGACAGAAACATTCCCTATATCTTTGAATGAATATTTGATTTTCATTTTAACAGCTGGGATGATTGAACAATAATCACTTACTCTTGCATACAGTGTAAAACTGATCACACACTGAAGACATTATTTCTAATAAGCTATTGCTCACCAGAATACGGCATCTTTCCGAAAGTGACTATCTCTGATAGGAGGACTCCAAAGGACCACACATCTGACTTTATTGAGAACTTATTGCCGCGAACTGCTTCGGGGGCTGTCCATTTGATCGGGAGCTTTGTGTCACACCTGGGCTCATAGATGCCATCTTCCTCCTTATGTTAAACAAAAAACATAGACACAATCAGACATCACACATGCATGTATCAGAACAGCATCTACCGGGTAAACACAGATTGACTAAAATGGACACACATTTGAATCATCTTATGCAGCAATGGAGATAAAGTCAAATGGATGCACAGATCTAAAGAGAGATGTGCACAGCCACACACAGACCAGACATTGTCACTGGGCTTGCCTTCTCCATGCATTCTCATCCAGCCCGAACCATTCCTTAGGAATGGCAAAAACAGATTTATTGCTACCCTTACCTGAAGAATAGTGTCTGTGGCATGATTGTCAAGGAGGGCGTGACAAGAGAAAAGAACGGGCTTAGAGGGAGGTAGAGGGTACTTGAGTTTTTAAGAGGAATTTGCTCTTAAATTTTCATTAAAACAACCACGGATTCTCTCTTATTGCACTGCTAAAGGTTAGACCTTGTCCCCTCTAAGCTTTTCAGGCTGAACTTCCTCCTGAAGGAAGTATTAGCATATTACCTTGTTTGTACGTGGCCCTAAACTCTGAACTTGTGATAGTCGTTCATTAATAACAGCAGGTTTTTATTTACAGGACTGAACACTTTAACTTCAACACTTTCAGTGCGCTTTGTGTTTTTAAAGTTGGTCTCCTGCTGATAAACTATGCTCTGGATATGGACCAGCTTCCTATATCCATTACAGGTGACATTTCCAAGAGGAACTGCTTGCATAAGGCTCTGCTTGTGTATAGTATTCAAACTCTGTCTCTGTATATTAAAAATATTATGAGTGTGTATTCACAGTACAGTAGATATAATCCCACCCTTATTGCATTGTGATTGTGAATAACCTTTCAAAACGTGCTAACTCCTGCTCACATTTGGAGCTGTAACTCTCCGAAAAAGAACTGTAAAGTGCTTTGATACCCCCGGGTCTAACTGTGGATGTGTAACAGCAATGACAACATGTTTGTAGAGGTTCATAAACCTGGACGGGGCTTTGCCATAGACCTTTCAATGACAAAGGTGTGGACATCAATAAAAGGCAGGGCAGGGTCAGAAGCTTTCACTTGCACTTTAGTACCCCCGGCACTGCCTTTTTACAAGTCCTGGTCTCTGGACTAATTATATTTTCTGTAGTTCCTACTCGTAATCTTTACTATAGCCTATCAGAGAACAGGCTGTAGAGGGGCGAAGGGCACCTGCCATGCCATTGGCAGTCAAAAGGTGCAAAAGGCCACTTCTGCGATCTTTGGCATTTTGGGTAATTGTCCAATGCTTTAAGAGGGATTTAACGTTCGGTGGCATTTACTGATGATCCATGGTAGCAGAGACCGAATCTACTCTGCAAAGGTGACTTCTGGGTTTGGTACAGATTTTTAACTTTTAGGGATTTATACATTATCCCAGGGGGATGTGACAACGTGAATATTAATGCCAGAATATCATCTGACAGACACTGTGTCCTAAATATAATTTACATAAATATAATGGAGTTATTACCAAATAATCTACACCAGAGTTTCTGCGTGTTTTATAAGGACTGAAGCAAACTGTATTTTTACTAGCAGCAATATCGCACAAACTGATTTCACATTATTTTTGCTGAGTTGAGGTAATAAGGATTGGGCAAAATATTTTTTCTTCACTTTTAAACTGTGGAACATGGACCACGTTTAAGGAAACATAGTAATGGCCCATTTAAAAACAGTAGCAACATAATAAAAAAAGCCATTTTACTGCATTCGTGTTAAGAAAGTGTTGTTTATGAAATAGAGTTTTCTTGGATAAAATGTCTGGCACAAACTAAGTGTATATTCAGCATTAGTTTCACACTCCAGCTTCTCGATTTTTGGTGCAAAGTTATTTTTGCAATAAATAAAAATATTTCTGCATTATCGGTTGCATCAACATTTTTGGTTCCAAGTTACATTTCACAAGTAGCAAAACCTTTCCAAAAATTACGTTATCCTGTATTTCTCCATCCCTGCATAATTTCTATTCTATGTGTCCTGGAGTACCGAAATGTGTACAATTTACGCGCGCTGAATCTGCATCCGTGAAGGAAACTTAAAGTGCATTAGCAAATGTATACTTTTTGATTTTGGAGAAACCCTTTCCGCTAAACACCCACTAGATATTGGGTTGTTCCACACGCCTTGACACGCTGTAAAGGCACATTGCGTCTTTGCCAGAAGCAAATTTATCTGTCTGCTCTGAGTGGAGAAAATACGTTCAAGAAGTATGAGAATACCTACGACCTTCTACGTTTGTGAATGTACTAAGTAGTGCCCAATCATACATGCTCATTAACCTCACCCATTCCAAAGCTTGCAAATGCGACTACCATGGTGGCGAAACAGCTGCATTCTTAAGGGCACTATATAATGTGACAAAAAAAAAATCTGTGCATTAAGTGTCTCAAATGAGCCTCCAGAGGTTGAGAGGTTACATGTGTCAAAAACCAACCAATAAATAGGCTTTAAGAAAATACCACTCAATTGATGTCTCCAGTGCATGCAGGACACCTGTCAAAAAGAGCCAGATGTCCTTCAGCTTAGAATGCAGGACATCCACCAATTGTATCACGTCTCACCTCTAACAAACTCCGAGTCAGGCCTTTGTCTATAGAGAACCTATTCCAATATGCACACAATGCTCCTCTGTACACATATGAATTGCTGTGTGCAACAGTAGATACGGCCAAACAACAAAGAATACGTCATAGCAAAGGACTAGCTTGGATAGGCCAAACAGTGACAGAAAGGAAGTGTGAATAAATAACTCAATAGATATGACTACAATGGAAATCCATGGCTATCATATCACATTGTACTCCTATACTGAGTTTAATCTGTATATTTACCTGTTACCATAAAGGCCAATTCTGCACAAAGCAGTTAGTGCACATGCGCACAGAACTTATATTAGGTAGAGAGCTTTGCTATAATTCCACTCTCCACCAAAAACTCTGTAAATCATGTCTTCTAGAAATGTCCCTCTAACTAAAAGGAAACTTCCTGATTAACCTGAACCATGAAATATGAACAACTCAAATTATACTTTAGATGTTAGCATTATGTTCCTCAGTGCTACATTTCTATAAGTATAAATGCTGGGGCCCAAAGTTTTGCTCAAAGATTGCTATCGAAAGTTGGGGTGCCGAATACGAAGACTGCCTAGTATTGATGCAACCTCAAGACCTTCATCTTCCACCACCAGACCCTCCTACCCCCTTTATCTCACTCTTTCGGGTTCTTTTTCACATCCCATTCCTTTCTCCGTCAATTTTTTTCTGTCTTTTTTTCTTCCTTCTTTCCTGTTTTTGTGTTTTTCTCTCGCTTGCTGCAGATCAAAAATGTTGACTTAAAATAAGTGCTGGTACTCGGAAATGAGTGCCATTGGACACTATCTTCAACCACCGCCTCAAATTAATCTTTGATGTTCATATATTCACATATGTATGGAAGTACCTTGCAAGGATGCCATATTCTCTGTACATCAAACATAGGAAGGCGATGTTAGGGACTGTACCTGAAAAACTCTGGCAAGTCCAAAGTCTGCAACTTTGTAAATATGGTGCTCTCCAACAAGTACATTTCTTGCAGCCAAATCTCGATGAATGTAGTTTTGTGATTCCAGATAGGCCATTCCAGCGGCAACCTGTGCAGCAATGTCAATTTGGTTGGCAATCTTTACTTTCTCTCCGTTGTCAGCTGGCATAGGAAACAAATAAAAATGGTTAATTGTGTTGCAGTCCTAGGTTTTGTGGGGCTCCAGGCAGAATAGGAACATGCAAGGCCCCTGTAAGATGTGACATTAGAGGAAGGGACATCAATTGAACATTAATGTTCTGGAATAGTTAAAGCAGTTTTGTACCTGGTGAGGATATCACTAAAATGGCTAAAAATGTAAATATTAATTTTAAAAAGTGCATATTTTTTTAAGCTGTATCACGTGAAAATAGATGACATTAATCAAACTGGCTGAAAAAGCTAGTCCTAGGTGTAGGAAGCTGGCTCTGTATATACTATATAAAAATGAGATATAGTGTGCACAGAGTCCAGGGGTTCCCCAAGAGGCTTGACAGAGGCAATAATAGATAATACTAATAATGCTCTATTTGTGGTAGTGTGGTTGAGCAGTTAGGCTTATCAGAGGGTAATGTTAAGCATTTGTTGTATACACACAAGCAATAAGTGAAAACTCACACTCAATGACTTAACTCCAGGCCAATAGGTTTTTATATAGAAAAATATTATTTTGTTAATTTATTTCTAGCATGTAAGTACATCAAATGAAAGGTACTTGCATAGTAATACTTAGGATATTGAATAGAATCAATATTGTACACAGTTTTCTTTAAAATGGCAAAAAGCTATTTTAAAAGTGGACACTGTGCAATTTGCAACAGTTCCTGGGGGAGGTAAGTAAAGTATAGTTTCTGAGGTAAGTACCACACTTACGGGTTCAGTGTCCGGTGCTTAGGCAGCCCACAGTTGGGGGTTCAAGGCAACCCCAAACACTCCGCTCCAGCAACACAGGGCCGGTCAGGTTGTATTGCTACATGCACTACGTGCATGTGGCAGCACTACGTGCAAGGTAAACAGTGGTGCAGAGTGTGGACCATTGGCCTCTGCTTTCATTGGCCTTCGCTTCCATTTTGGTTCACGACTCCATTTTGGCGAGTCTGGTTCGGTGCGTAAGGCACTGTTCTGTGTTTTTCCACAAGCTTCGGCAAGCTGAAGGGTGGGGTGTTTTTCTGCTCAATTTCGCTCCATCTGCCTGGTACGAAGGGCGCTATTTACATTCCACGAGCTATCAGTTAGAACAACAGGGGGGATGCACCTGTACACAAGGAGGAATGCAAGCTGCCTGTACACAAGGAGGAATGCAAGCTTCACCTTGGAGTCCTCTCCTGGGAACTTGGCCCGTTCTGAGGAGACGTCTCGAAGGGTGAACAAGGTACCGCCGATTGCACAATTTGTAAAGGAGGGGGTCTTTTTCTAGAAAAGACTCCTGGGCATTAGTAAATACTATAAAAGTTGGGGGCCTGGATGGGCTGGTCTAGGAACTCTCTTCTGGGTTGGACGCAACGCCAGGAGGACTGATTGTCCCGAACAGAGGCTCCCTGTGCTAGCTGATTTGGGTTCCCCAGCTTTGTGTACGGCGGAGGGATGCAGACGCTCTTTTCGGTGAAGCTTTTCAATTTATTAAGTGTATTGTGTGTGCGCGCGTAATATGTACTTATTCTTGCAGTCATTTTCATGCTATTGAGCATTGAAGTATATTGTGTGTGCGCGCGTAATATGCACTTATTCTTGCAGTCCTTTTCATGCTGTTGAGCATTGAGGTATATTGTGTGTGCTTGTATTATATGCACTTACTCTTGCAATTATTCACAGAGTGCTTATATCTTTATCATTATTCTCATGTTATTCTCCTGATGTATATATATATATATATTAGTGTGGTTTAGTTTTGCTAGCTGAGAACTTGCCCCTTAAATAAACTTGATTATTCTACTTACGAAGGTGTTTGAGAGTGATTGCTTTACATTGTGCCTTAAAATATCCTGAAGTGCAT
Organism: Pleurodeles waltl; assembly: GCF_031143425.1. Taxonomy (NCBI): domain Eukaryota; kingdom Metazoa; phylum Chordata; class Amphibia; order Caudata; family Salamandridae; genus Pleurodeles; species Pleurodeles waltl. The sequence continues at coordinate 677,153,190 of NC_090444.1, forward strand.
AGTTTTGATATTCTGAAGAGTAAAGCAGCACAAATTGGCGTAGTCGTTTGCAGGATTCGAAAAAAAAAAAAGGGGAAAATGCTTAATAAGATCAAAGCGAGCTCAAAAGCAGCTTCTCATGTAGCAAATCCAGACATAGAAATACCGGGGTGGGAAACTGCCCCGTATAAACTTTTAGCTCAGGAATGGTCACGTTGTGCTGGTTTGTGTGAAAATTGGAATGCATGTATGTTGAATGTAGAACCTGAAGATCTTCTTATATGTTTACAGAAAGTTTCAATTGACAAGGGAAGGGAGATTTGTGCGTTGGGGAGGCGAGGCTGGATCTTGCTTTCTGCGTACCGAAAGTTGTATGAAAAATGTTTACAGTTACAAAAAGACCACGAGCAGCTGGGGAAGGAGTTAGTAGAAGCCCAAAATTCCTCTACCATGCTAGCTTGTCAAAATAAATTATTAAGTGATAAGTTGGAAATGTACCAACTGGTTGCAGAGAGAACGGCCGTTAGCGTAGCTAAATATAAACACAAGAAACGAAGAGGGAAAGTTAATAAAAAGAAGGTGCATTTAGCTATCTCTCAGGCAGGATTAGCCTTTGACCCTGAATTTTGGGATGGAAACATCTGGGATACATCTGATTTTTCAGATGGGTCCGGGGGCGATGACTGCCAAGATGTTAGACAGGAGAAGACAGAGCGCAGGAATGTTGTCCGTGCGCAGCCCATATATCGGCGAAAGTTACAGCATAGCCCAGCTAATCCTGGAGGGGTGATGTTGGATGCCCTGGAGGATTATACACAGCAAGAACTAAGTGATGTGATAGACAGATTTCGACAGAGGTCTGGGGAAACATTGCTTACGTGGTTGGTGCGGGTGCACGATATGGGGGGCCAGGGGGTCCAATTGGATCACGGCGACGCCCCGAGGCTTTGTATGTTAAGTACAGACCCGGTTATTCAAAATGAGTTTAGAACCTATCCAGGGAATGGTCCCATGACCAATTTGTTAGAGCTAGCTGTGCAAGGGTGTGCTCAGAAGTATCCGACAGAGTCAGACTGGCCGCCTAATGATAAACCTTGGTATACTTTGAGAGATGCAGTACAGAGATTGAAGGAAGAAGGGATGAAAACAGCTATCTTTATGGGTAATGCCCATGATTTGATGAATGGAATTTTAAGTGTGTCTGTGCGAAACCGGCTGATTAGGGCCGCTCCTCCTGCATATAAGCATGTCATCATGACTTTGTTAATTAATCAGACGGGTAACCCATTGTCTCAGGTGGTAGAAGCGGTGCGTGAGTTAAGTGATTTAGGAGAATGGGCTAAGCCAGAGAGGAATTCACGGTCTGAGAATCGTACTGATAACAACAGGGTGACAAGGCGAGACATGTTTCAGGCCTTGCTGCGAGATGGGGTGACCAGGAATGAAATTGATGGGATAAGCACCAAGGACATGTGGGAAATGTACCGCAAACGCGGTTTGGATAAAAAGGAGGGGAGCAGGAAAGGGAACAAGAAGGATAACAAAGTGGTGAACCAGAGAAAGGCAGGAGGGGAGGAGCGTGAGGGTGAAAAGGGAGAGAGAGGGAGAGAACCCCACAGTAGAGAGAGATCCCCAGAGGACGGAAATTGGGAGGAAGAGCACCGAAGCGCAGAGGGAACCCGGAGCAGGGAGAGAGACCGGGAACTGACAGGTTCTGGGAAAACTCGAGGAAGAGAGTGGGAGAGGGAGCTGGTAAGCTCAGAGAGGTTGCGAAGCAGAGACAGGGAGGAGGAGTTCCCTGAGAATTACCGCAAACTGTATCCAGATTTGACTTGGGCAGACTCTGATGTGCGCACAGTGAAAATAGATTAGGAAACAGGCCAAACTCCGGTGCAGGGATGGGCTCGCAAAGATAACAGACCTCATGTCAAAGTAGAAATTTATTGGAAACGTGGAAATGTTCAAAAAGTTCGAGCCCTCGTTGACACCGGAGCGGAGGCCACTTTGATTCATGGCAATCCAAGAAAATTCAGGGGACAGTACTTCACCATTACGGGATTGGGCGGAAAAGAAACCCCGGCAGTGCAGATAGTGGTTCCCATGAAAATAGGGGCACTTCCAAAGAGAGAATACACTGTCCTGATTGTGCCCATTCCCGAATACATTATTGGAATTGACATTTTGAAAGGGATGACCCTACATTTGGAAGATGGATGTTATCAATTTGGTTCCAAAAGATTTATATCAATAGCGGCCGCAAGGGTGGGGCTGTTGAAGATTCCTCCGGTAACACTTCCCCAAGCTACTAAGGTGATTCAAATGAAACAGTACAGAATACCGGGAGGACATGAGGAGATTAGCCAGACTATACATGATTTACTAGAGGCCGGGGTAATAGTTCCCATCACCACTGCGTGGAATAATGCCCTCTGGCCTGTTCGTAAAAGTGATAACAGTTGGAGGATTTGCATTGATTATCGCCAATTGAATAAACATACACCTCCTCTGACTGCAGCGGTCCCAGACACCATTACCTTGATTGAGAACATACAGAAACACAGTGGGACTTGGTATGCAACCATTGACATTGCCAATGCCTTCTTTACGATACCAATAGCTACTGAGAGCCAGCCTCAGCTGGCATTCCAGTGGGCGGGGCGTCAGTACACCTTCTGTAGATTACCCATGGGGTATTTACATAGCCCCACTATCTGCCACCGGCTGGTGGCAGAGCATTTGGATGAAGTACCAGTGGTTCCTGGAGTGCAAATTTCTCACTATATAGATGACGTGATGATGCAGGGAGAGACGCAAGAACAGGTGCAAATTCAGCTAGACAGGGTGGTGGAACATTTGCAGAATAAAGGGTGGGAGATTAACCCTGAGAAAGTGCAGGGACCGTCTCAGAGCGTGAAATTTTTGGGCATCCAGTGGAATCAGGGACACAGAGAAGTGTTGCCAAAAGTGAAACAAAAGATTAAGGAATTCGCAGTACCGCGAAATCGGAAGGAAGCCCAGAGTTTTATTGGACTATTCGGGTATTGGAGACAACATATACCCCATTTATCTCAGATTTTGGCCCCATTGTACAAAGTTACACGAAAGAAAAATGCGTTTGAATGGGGAGAGCAGGAGCAGCGCGCGTTTGAATTGGCGAAAGATGCCATTCAGCATGCTTTGGATTTGTGGCCGATTCGAGAGGGAGACATTGAGTTGAATGTGACAGTCCAGGGGCAGTATGCCAATTGGAGTTTATGGCAAAAACAAGGAAGAAAGAGGGTGCCCCTGGGATTTTGGACAAAGAAGTTACCTGAGGCAGGAGAGCGGTATACTCCCTTTGAGAAGCAGCTGCTGGCCTGCTATTGGGCCCTGGTTGATACTGAGCAAATTACACTGGGACACAATGTGATTTTAAGGCCTGAAATTCCCATCATGCAGTGGGTGATGAGTTCCCCAAAAACTCATAGAATTGGACATGCGCAAGAAGCCAGCATTATAAAATGGAAATGGTATGTCCAGGACAGGGCACGAGCGGGTCCAAAAGGGACCGCCGTTTTGCATGAGCAGGTAGCGCAGGCTCCAGTGGAGAATTCCGAAATGTTGCATGATGTACCTTCAGTGTGTGAATCCCCAGTAGGGTGGGGCCAGCCGTTCGCAGACTTGTCTGCAGATGACAAAAAACATGTGTGGTTCACAGATGGTTCAGCAAAATATGTTGGAGCGAAAAGGCACTGGAAGGCAGTGTCCTATAATCCTGTTACCAAGAAGCTTTTGACAACTACAGGACAGGGAAAAAGTAGCCAGTATGCAGAGCTTTATGCCGTGTATTAGGCTTTAAAACAGGAGCTACCCGGAAAATGTCACATTTATACAGATTCCTGGTCTACCGCCAATGGGTTAGCTACTTGGCTTCCCACGTGGCATGCACATCAGTACAAAATCCATAACAAAGAGGTATGGGGGAAGGAGTTATGGCAGGAGATCTGGGAAATGTTACCTCAAAGCACCGTGACTGTCTATCATGTGGACGCTCACTGTCCAACTGATTCATTAGACCGATGGTTCAATTGTCTTGCAGACGATCGAGCCAAGATTCAAGAGGCTGAAGTGGAGGCGCAGAGTTCTGATTTGGTGGGAATGGCTAAATGGGCACACCAGAAATGCGGACATCTTGGAGAAAAGGCTACTCACAGGTGGGCTGAGATTAGAGGGATGCATCTTCCCCTAGATTTGATTAAAACAGCGATCATTGAATGTCCCATTTGTCAGCATGCACAGCACAGACCGGTCCCACAGGTAGTGAGAGGCCAGCTAGGTAGAGGTAAATTGCCAGGACAGATTTGGCAGATTGATTACATTGGACCAATGCCAGTGAGCAGAGGGTGTCAGTATGCCTGCACTGTGGTAGACACTTACTCTGGTTATCTCATAGCCTTTCCCTGCAAGCGCGCAACTCAGCAGAGCACCCTGAAAACACTAGATCTGTTGATTCTGTACTATGGAGTGCCACTCCAGATTCAAAGTGATAACGCCAGCCACTTCAAGGGCAGACTAATGCAGGACTATTGTGCACAACGCAATATTGAGTGGATTTTTCACATACCTTACTACCCACAAGCAGCGGGATTGATTGAGAGAATGAATGGGTTGCTGAAAGAACAATTGCGTAAACTGAATGATGGGACACTGAAGGGGTGGAGGGATAATTTGTATGATGCTTTGCAAATTTTGAACAACCGACCCCTAACAAATGCCGAGACACCTCTCATGAGAATGCTGACACCTGCTTTACAGATTAATCCGTTTACAACGAGCAATACCATTGTGTATTGGGAAACAGCTCCAGGAGCTTTGGGCCCATATCGAGCTACACCAGAATCTGCAGGACTTGACTTGCATGCTTTACACATGCATCGATTGAAACCTAGAGACATCACTCCGATTGAAACTGGGGTGGGAATTCAGATTCCCCCTGAGCATTACGGTCTGATCGCCCCTCGATCTGGGCTTGCCTTGAGGGGCATCCAAGTTTTAGGAGGCGTGATAGATGCAGACTACCAAGGCGAGTTGAAAGTCATTCTTTTGAACAGTGGTGACACAGACCTAGTGGTGCAACCTGGTGATCGCGTTGCCCAAATTGTCATCATGCCGGTTTATGGAGGTGTTGTTAAGAAGGGGAGCGCCCCAGCTCTTCTCACTGTGAGAGGCAAAGGAGGGTTTGGATCTATTGACAAGAACCCAGGGGCCAAAGTGTGGATTGAATCCCCAAATAACCCTCCTCAACCCGCTGATGTCATCGCCACTGGACCAGACAATGTCCTGGTAGTTATGCGACCTGGTCAAGACAAATGGGAACATGTTCCCGCTGACAAATGCTATCTGCGAGAATGATAATACGTGTTTTGTCCTTTGTTCTTTTCAGATCATCCTGTGGAGTGCCTGTGCCATGAGTGTGGTGTATGGAGCCCGTTCGGGAGACTCCACCGGGGAGCGGGAGGGGCTCATAGCCCAAAAATTCAACCGTCAGCCGCAGATGCCAACGCTGCTGCATCAACCGAACAATGTTTGGATTCATCTAGCGCAGGAAGTGCTGAATATATCTCACTTCTGTATGAGTAACATGAAAAGCGTTCAAGATTTGATTACCACTTGTCTAGTGGCAGTGCCCACTCCTGCTGCTGTATTATTACACATCTTTAACAATACAAACCAGGATGGAATGGTGGATGTGATGGACGTTCGCTCCCATCTGTCACTCTATGAGTACTGCCGTCATTGCCCGGAGGTGGGCAGGCGGTTGTGGAGGAACATGACATCTATACTCACGTTTAACATCTCAAATGGGGATGTGTGCTATTCATTGACCTGTGATCCTATGAAAATAGGTAAATGTGCTCAGCTCAAATTGGAGAAAAGAGACAAAAAATTAACTGCTGCACAACGGACGTTGTGCCACTCACGGAATGACCTAACCTGTTTGAATGTAAATAATTCGATGTTTTGCCAACATGTGGTGCCTGCTGCCAGCCACATTCAAAATGTTAAGTTGCCTAAAGGTTGGCTCTTTTCTTGTGGTAATCTTTCTTTTACTTATATTCCAGCCAATCTAACCGGAGGGCCTTGTGCCTGGTCACGCTTAGGCTTTCTCATGTTTCCTATGGGTACTGCTTTACACCCTCGCTATACCAGAGACACTATTCAATTACCTACGGACTGTGATTCTGAAATTTCATTGCTGTCCAAAACAGAATATGTTAGTTTAGCTGGTTCTATCGTAGGGGTGCCAGGACTTGCAGTATATAATACCAGAGTTATTAATAAACTTGCATGTTTAGTAGTCAAGAATATTAACTATACATCAGCTGCCTTAGCTGAGCTGTTATTAGATGTACAGGGAATTAGAAGAGCTGCTTTGCAGAATCGCGCTGCTATTGATTATTTACTGCTTAAACACAACTATGGCTGCAGTTATTTTGAAGGATTGTGTTGCTTCAATTTATCCGACCACTCCATATCAATCAACTCCCATATAGAGGCCCTGCATAAATTAGTGAAGGGGGTGCAGCAGGATGTTGACAAGGGGTGGTGGGATTGGGCTTTTGGATGGCTGCCTAATTTAGGCCAACTGCGTTATATCTTTGGTGTAATCATTATCATAACAGTTATTTTAATTTCATTATGTTGTTGTATTCAGTGTGTGCCTAACCTTCTATCTCAGTGTCGCCCAAGAGCATTGCCATTTCAGCTTATAGGATATACTTAGTTGTAAGTTGGCCAAATGGTCCAAGGGTGGAAATGTATTGCTACATGCACTACGTGCATGTGGCAGCACTACGTGCAAGGTAAACAGTGGTGCAGAGTGTGGACCATTGGCCTCTGCTTTCATTGGCCTTCGCTTCCATTTTGGTTCACGACTCCATTTTGGCGAGTCTGGTTCGGTGCGTAAGGCACTGTTATGTTTTTTTCCACAAGCTTCGGCAAGCTGAAGGGTGGGGTGTTTTTCTGCTCAATTTCGCTCCATCTGCCTGGTACGAAGGGCGCTATTTACATTCCACGAGCTATCAGTTAGAACAACAGGGGGGATGCGCCTGTACACAAGGAGGAATGCAAGCTGCCTGTACACAAGGAGGAATGCAAGCTTCACCTTGGAGTCCTCTCCTGGGAACTTGGCCCGTTCTGAGGAGACGTCTCGAAGGGTGAAAAAGGTACCGCCGATTGCACAATTTGTAAAGGAGGGGGTCTTTTTCTAGAAAAGACTCCTGGGCGTTAGTAAATACTATAAAAGTTGGGGGCCTGGATGGGCTGGTCTAGGAACTCTCTTCTGGGTTGGACGCAACGCCAGGAGGACTGATTGTCCCGAACAGAGGCTCCCTGTGCTAGCTGATTTGGGTTCCCCAGCTTTGTGTACGGCGGAGGGATGCAGACGCTCTTTTCGGTGAAGCTTTTCAATTTATTAAGTGTATTGTGTGTGCGCGCGTAATATGTACTTATTCTTGCAGTCATTTTCATGCTATTGAGCATTGAAGTATATTGTGTGTGCGCGCGTAATATGCACTTATTCTTGCAGTCCTTTTCATGCTATTGAGCATAGAGGTATATTGTGTGTGCTTGTATTATATGCACTTACTCTTGCAATTATTCACAGAGTGCTTATATCTTTATCATTATTCTCATGTTATTCTCCTGATGTATATATATATATATATTTTAGTGTGGTTTAGTTTTGCTAGCTGAGAACTTGCCCCTTAAATAAACTTGATTATTCTACTTACGAAGGTGTTTGAGAGTGATTGCTTTACATTGTGCCTTAAAATATCCTGAAGTGCATAGTTTTGATATTCTGAAGAGTAAAGCAGCACACAGGTGCTGAGGTCAAACAGGAGCCAAAATAACGTGGGCACCTATAGAGACAAGGGATACTCCGGTTCCAGTCTGCCTGCAGGTAAGTACCCGCGTTGTCTGAGGGCAGACCAGGCGGGTTTGGAGGAGTACTGGAGGGGCCTGAGTAGGCACAAAAACCACACCCTGAGCGGCACGGGGACGGCCAGGTGCAGTGTGCAAACAGGGCGTTGGGTTCTCAGTAGAACTCTATGGAGTGGCCCGGGAGTCACTTACGTGCTGCAGGCAGGGCACGGGGGCCTTTCGGGCAAGCCACCGACTGGGCAAGGGTGAGGGCCGCCTGCTGGTCATTGCTACACCGGTAGTCTGTTTCTCATGGGCCTGGGGACTGCGGGTGCAGTGCTTCTCCAGGCGTCGGATATCTTTGTCCTGGACAGTTGTGGTCAGGGGGTCCTTGGGATTCCCTCTGCAGGTGTCGTCCTGGGGGTGCAGAGAGGTCAGCTCAGGGTGGACACGTTGTCTGAGTCGCCTGGGGGTCCTCTCTGGATAGTGGGTTTCTCTGGACATGGGCCGTGGTGTCGGGTGCAGAGTAGTTGGACTCATGCTACTGGAGTGAGGTGAGAGTCCCTTTAAAGTTGGTTTCTTGGTCTTCTTTTTAGGCAGGTCCACTGGAGTTTCTTGGTCCTCAGTGGTGCAGGCAGTCCCCTGGAGGCTTTTCAGGGGTCGCTGATCCTTTAGAACGTGTTGCTTCTTGTCTTGCAGCTTTTGTAGCAGGAGACAGGGCCGAGTCAGTTGTTGTCTCCTTCTCTTCTCTGTGGGGTTTTCAGCTCAGCAGTCCTTCTTTCTTGAGGTCATCAGGAATCTCAAGAGCTGGGTTCAGGTTTGCAACCTAAATACTACATTTAGGGGTGTGTTAGGGTCAGAGGGCAATAGCCAATGGCTACTGTCCCTGAGGGTGGCTACACTCTCCTTGTGCCCACTTCCTCTGGGGAGGTGGGCACATCCCTACCCCTATTGGTCCTAATCCTCCAAAGCAAGATGCAGGATTTCTCAAGGAGGGGGTAACTTCAGCTCTGGACATCTTAGGGGTGGTCCTGGCTGAAGGGGTGACTCCTTCTTGATTTCCTCATTATCCCTATGGACTTGCTGCCAAAAGTGGGGACTTGTCCGGGGGGGCGGGCATCTCCACTAGCTGGATTGCCCTGGGGCACTGTAACACCAGGCTTGAGGCTTTGAGGCTCACCGCCAGGTTTTACAGTTCCTGCAGCGGGAGGTGTGAAGCACCTCCACCCAGAAGAGGCTGTGTTTCTGACCACAGAGTGCACAAAAGCACTCACCCCATATGGTCAGAAACTCGTCTGGCAGTGGCAGGCTGGCACCGAACGGTCAGTCTTGCACTAGCAGCTGGGCTGACATACAGGGGCCATCTCTAAGATTCCCTCTGTGTGCATTTTTTAATAAATCCCACGTTGGCATCAGTGTGGGTTTATTGTGCTGAGAAGTGTGATACCAAACGTCCCAGTATTCAGTGTAGCCATTATGGTGCTGTGAAGTTCGTAATGACAAACTCCCAGACCATATACTCAGTATGGCTACCCTGCACCCACAATGTCTAAGAATTGGCTTAAACACTGTAGGGTCTTGGTTAAAGAGATAATCAAATGCAAGACCTCTTCCATTATCCACAAGGCAATCCAGTCACTCCACTGGTACCTAACCATTTACTTATAGTCTTCCAGCCTCCAATGAAAGATCTCTCTTCCTGAACCTACTTGGGTACCTACTTGCAGAGGCTCAGTTTTTGGCAGATCACTCAGTATGCAATGATGTACTCTATGGAATGCTCCCGTGCCTCTCAGCAGCTCTCCTCTCCCACAGTCACCATCTCCTGTGCACTGTTCCTTCTTTGCCTCGCCTCCCACAGGAGGCCAATTCTAACCGTGTTCCTAAAAAGCAGTCACTTTCCCAGGCCTCACTGTCATACCCTGAAGTTTGGGATAATTTTTGGTGGGATGAGGCACACATCATACTGTGCCTGCCCAGACCGGCCCACTGTCATTCTGCACATGACAAAGAGCCAGGTGTCTTTGTGAGCACAGTCAGACTGATTCTGTCAACACCAACATTAAGGTTTCTGCATCCATTTTTTGGCTGCTTTGTCAGCAGCCAAGTCAGCCCAAGCAAGGAGTTTATCCACAGTAATAAAAATATCTTCTCACCAAGTGGCCTGGTAATGGGGCCATCAGTCAACTGTGGATTCCCTGCCTTTCCTACTTGAGTATAGCCCCTTGTTTGGGCCATGCAGCACTTACATCCATTATGCAGTCCATTATCACTTTGCAGGATACTTTGCACACACAGAGATACTGTAAGAGGTCTCTTTGGTACTGGGGGACTATTAGTTACAGAACACACTGTTTATTGTTTCATTCCATTACCAACTGCTATAAATCAGTTCCTTGTAAAATACATAAGTAGGCTGGCTGAATAAGGTGCTAATTTAGTATGATAAATATGACACACGTATTTGAGTTTCAATACCTCTGTCAACTCCTAGAGTAAGCTTTGACTGTTTGCTATTGCCACCATTGGAGAGACAAGTTTCCAAAGGGAATAACACTTAAACATATGAAATAAAATAGTCTTAAGTTCTGAAACCGCAATCATAAATAATGTTATCCAACACATATGCTGCCAGTTAATCAATCACCTATTGCTCCTGACCTAAAGAAAAGGTCTCACTATATACTTCAGCTTTTTTCCTTTTACAGAACAAATTTTGAGACATTTGAAAAAAAGGTAGCAAAGAAATCCCAGACAATGCAGAGAAGTTTTGGGCTAGCTAAAGGCTTTTTGAGCAGAGAAGCAATCACAGCTTGTTTAGTTTTTACATTGGAAGGAATGTATGACAAGGCAAGCAAGATATTGCACAGGGAGGTGATGGGAGGAGCTATGATCGCTAGATCTCCATTCAGGACATGTGCAGGAAAGGGTCCCACTGGGAGTGAGATTTAATAGAAAGGTCAAGAGAAGTAATAGAGTGGACAGAGAGCAGGCTGAAATTTAGCAGACACATTGAGGATGGTCCAGAATCACAACAGAAACACATGCATCTCAAAGCTAAGGGCCTGATTTAGATTTTGGCGGATGGGTTACTCTCACTCACAACAGTGACGAATATCCCGTCCCCTGAAATATAAATCCCATTGAATGCAATGGGATTTAGATTTCGGCGGACGGGAAGTCTATCACTGTTGTGACAGAGTAACCCTTCCGCCAATATCTAAATCCGACCCTAAGACTTTTTTTTACATTTGTTTACAGGAAAATAAAGAGATTTTTTTTACCTCTTCTCCAACCTCTTACTTTTTTGCTGATTATGCTCAATTACATCCACCTCAGCCCTCCATGGTCTACTTTTCACCTCATCTCTTGCCCAGCATCGTACCCAATCTTGCTTCTTCAGCCCCCTTTTATATCCACTTCACCCCTGCTTTATCTCCTGTTAATGTATCTCTCCACAAGCATCTTACAATCTCTCTTTGATTCTGTCACTCTTGCATCCATCTTTCCCCTCACTGCTCTACTCCTTGCCTCTCATCTTTCCACTCAAATTTTCACCTTCTCTTGCCTCAACTTCTTCGCTGGTTCTATCCCCTTTATATCAACATCTTCTCTCCATTTGCTTCTCTTTCCCACTTTTCTCCCCCTAGTCTCTTACCATATTTCATCTCTTCCCTTTCTTTGCATCTATCTCTCCCCTTCCACCCTTAAACTCTCTGAATTGTTTTTACATTTTTGAAAGGATTCTGCCCCTTACAAAATTACTCTCTTTTGCATGCTATTATAGGCGAGAAAGCCACTGAACACTCCAGCCAGAAGCCTGACTCTGCTCAGATTAAGGTGCTCTTGTAACCCAAGACCAAAATGAGCTGAAACTTTCACAGGAGGTGATGTGGCCTAGTGCCTTCTACTGACCCCAGTGCATCAAGGGGGACAAGGCTTCAATACCAGCTCCGGCTCAGCATACTATAAATCTAGGCAAATCTCTGTGCTGGAAAAACTATTCAGTAGTCTGTGTCTGTTGTGGAGCTCTCTTAAATCCATGACCCACATCCATGCTATGTAAATCTATTGAAAATACAATGTGGACCCTGCCTGTCACCCAGACTTTAGTCTCATCCTCCAAGAAATAAAGTTGAAGTGTTAAGCTTCAATGCCAAAAACCGATACCCATGTAGTGGCGGGATTCCACAGTGAGAAACAGAAAAGGCTAGGGTCAATCCCAGCTACCCTACTTGACCAAATTGTGTGATCCCAGGCAAATGCTTTATTTCACCAAACTCTATTATGTTCATTATTACACATCTGAAAACATTCAAATACATACAGTCAGGGTGTGTGCTGTACAACACTTCATTTGTTTGATGTAATAAACTGTAATTATGCTGCATGTTTAATAAGAAAGTAGCTCTCATACAAGGTAAACATAAACCCTGACATGCTCTTACTCAGTGCCGCATTTGCAGCATTAGCCATTTGCTCCATAATCTGTAGCTTTTTAAAAATAAAAATATACTTTTGTTTCTAGCTCAAATGGATCAAATGTTACTAAAAACACAGCAACACTTGTCACAACACAGTGGAAAGCTCTTCGCAAAGGTTAACTAGTTACTTTTATTTTGCTTATTGCTGTATTTGAATGAATTACAAAATACGACATTAGGTAATACTATCACAAAATGTGCTGCATTATTCCAAATAATTTGCCTTTTCTTGCTGCATGAATTAGGAAACTCTCCTACTTTACTTGATATTTTCTTGCCACATATTTCCAGTGGCCCTGCTCTTAGTTCACTAATACCATTATCACCAGGGAAGAGCCAGCAATGTTTCTTAGTTCATGTTTAAACATTCTCACTTTTATTAAATATATATCGATGCAGTGAGATAATCCCATGTACCAAGGTAAAACGCTTTTGTGTGTTACAGAAGTGTTTTCTTTTATTATTATTATTATTATTTTTTATTTTGATGGTGTCTGACTCTCTTTCCAATATCCTAGGTAATGGGGCATTTCATGTTTTTTGTTCTCAGCCCTGGCAGACACTTTGCTTATAATACATGCACAGGCAGGGCTCAATTCACACCTAAGGACCCATTTAAGGCTGTTATCATGCAGATGCAGCAATCACAATTCTGATGCCCTTTCAGCCCATGGCTGCGAGGCACAGGGGAGGGGGCCCCCCTCCCTTGGGCCTCACAGCGCTGAACAACTACTGCTCGGGCCTCGCAACACTGAAGCTTTTTAAAAGGTGGTGCGAGGCCCATACTTACGAGCAGGCATGTGGCCCTGAGCAGCTGCCCACACTGCCCATGCCTAGAGCTGGCCCTGTGCTTAGGGTTACACACCACTGTTTTAACAATTATTTCAAAAAACTGTTTTAAAAAGTTCAGAATTCAGTATTAGAGTTTTCAACTTGACCTATCAATTAGTCGTGCTGACAGAAACCCAAATTAGACACTGTCATGTCAATGCAAAGGCAGAACATTATTCCAGCCACTATGGAAGGATGGAAGCGTGAGTACTGATGTCAGCCGTAATAATTTTTACATATATTCCTGTGTGTGATTTAATATACAAAATACATTAACAGTTGAAATTAATGTGTAACACAAAATGTGCCTTTAGTATCGGCCACCACGGAGTGCAAGGCCTACATATGTTTTTCTAAATATTGTACTAACTTTGAAATGAAAATTAAATGCTCAAATAAAATGAGTATTTCTTGTTTTCTGCTGGGCCTCAAGCAGACAAGGCCACAGTGGGACAATATGTAACACTCGGTGTTCTAGCTGTTGTTACAAATGTATGCTTTCACGTCCGTTGTGTGAATTTGCATATTTGTCTGTATTTATGTTTCTAATCATGTTTTTCTCTTGAGGATACTAAGTTTTCTGTAACAACTGTTTTGCAGCATATTTGGAATGTGCCAAACAAAAGGCTTACAGATCACAGATGGAAGAAGAGGTGCACAAGATACATTTAATATAGTTTGGAATTACGTAACTAAAGTGAAGGCCAATCGGTGTCTTGCAAACTTCTATTGTATCTCTTCAAATGCATTTCTGATATCTAACGTTCTCATAAATGGATGTTCTTTCTTCGCCTGATGTTTTCAACCAATGACAAATGTTTAGTAAGTTTAATTTAATGCTCGGGTGCTGAGAAGTGTGTAGCCAATTTTTCCTTGACGTGTTTCTTACAGGAGCCATTCTTAGTGTAACCTGTCACTCTGACATTTCATGACCTACCAGTCTACTGACCTGGTGCTTTATTATTTTCTGAGTTTACTATGCCTGTTCAATGCTGAACTAATCATCTGATGGTTTAGTGATCTTATAGTCCAAATTCTAAACTGTCCCCCTTTCTCTGTTACTGTTCTAAAGCTGACACTGAGGTCCCTCTGATGAAGCTGAAGCCAATTGCTGACATTCCCTAGGAAAAGGTAACTATGGGAGATCTGTGCATTGGTATTTGTCTTTTGTTTTTCAGGTACCGTCTGCTACTGTTTTAATACTGCTGCTGTTTTGATAGCGCTATAGTTAGATGTCTTCTAAATTAATGTTATTGAATGTTTGCATGAAACCCAACATGCTAATGCTAATCTGAGGTTAGTAAGGTGTTTCCTCATGCCAATGAATTGATGTTAATCTGCTTGCTGATCAAATGCTAACAGATGCTCAATGTTCTTTAAAGGTTAACATAGCCAGGAGGTGGATGTAGTTGGCAGTGGCGGATGGTGGCAAAGTGGTGTGGCATAAAAGTATTTTGCGACTTTGACAGAGAGAGTCAGCTCAACTCACTCAAAGAGAGCTGTTGGGAGAGGGATCCTTTGTCCCCCAGGAGATATCAATGGCGAAATGATGCATTTTATTTGCTCATACAGAAACAGAAAAACTAATGAACACACCGCCAAAGTTTACATGACAAGTGCACAGACGAAATTAAGGGGAAAATATATAAAATAAATCTGATATAAAATACTTTTAAATAATGTGCCACTAGCAATATGCATAATCTTTGGCACAATGTGTTTGCCACATCCTCGAGCACTGCTATGGAAATTATTCATAACAGTGCTTGAGGATATGTGCAAACATATTGTGCCAAAGGTTATTCATATTATGCATGATTTCCACTAAAACAGGGCAGGAAAAGTTTGCCGTCATGTAAGGATCACCAAATCTGAAAATTTATAAATCAGAGAAATCAGAAAAATGATAAATATTGCATTTTGTGGCATCAGACAAAAGGTGTCTAAATTAGGAAGCAATTTATAATAAAAGACGTTTATAAAGTGCAACGTTCACCTCACAGGTATCCTGGCTCTATGTCAACCTTGCCGGATCAGCAATAAAGGACCTTCTTTTCCTATATATAATCCATCTTTCCTGTGCCATACTTAATATGGAACCAGTTAATATTATAGGGAAGAGCCAGGTGTTTAGATCTTTCTTAAAGTGAGTATCAATTGTACTGGCTCTGAGAGGGACTGGCAGCTTATTCCGCAGCTGAGCTGCCCTCACCTCAAAGGTTCTGTTACCATACCTCACTATCCCAAATTTCAGGACCTATAGTAGGTTGGCAGAGGAGGAGCGTAGGTTCCTTCTTGGCCTGTAGGGCCTAAATTTTCTTTGTAACAAAATGGATCCTGTTCCTTTTAAAGCCTTATAAACCACACACATTGATTTAAAAACAATTCTTTCTTTCACTAGGAGCCAGTGTAATTCCCTAAGAATGCCTGGTGACGCAGCATGTTTAAGTTTATCCAGTGCAGGTTTTGCTGTTGTCGATTGTACTCTCTATATTTTCTTTTAATTAGATAGTCCTGGGCTCCCAGTAGGAGTGCATTCAATAGTCAATCCTGCTAAGGATGACACACTAAACCAGCTTTCTTACTGGCTGTGGTAACAGTGACACAATCTTCCTGAGGTTCCAGAGTAATCTGAAACAAGTGTTTTCTATTTTATTGATGTGTGTCTCCAAGGAAAGCTTATCAGCATGCACTCCTAGGTTTACACTGCTTGAGATGTCTTTAGATTATCTGTGCTAGTCCAAGGCCAGAAATTATTCAGGAGAGTATAATACTCTTTAGAGGGTGAGCAACATAAAAAATTCTGCTTTCTCACCATTGAATTTTAACGACTTCTTCTTCAGCCAACGTGCCATCTCTTTTATGCCTTTATGGAATCCTTCCATTGATGTGTGCCTGTTGTTATCGAATGACAGGATTAGTTCTGCATCATTGGCACAATTTTGTAAACTGATGCCATGTGATCTTATGAGTGCCAGGGATGGGTGCAAATATATATATTGAAAAGGGTAGGACTCAACGCTGATCCGTGAGGTCAGGGCTGGATAAACCATTAAGCAAAATAAGCACATGCTTGGGGCATTGAGGGAAGTAGGCACCACAGAAAGTTTCCAAATGGTGCCACTGAATCATGTTCCACAAAAAGAATCTCCAACAATAAATGAAAAAATTACATACATGTGTATACAAAAATAATAATAAAATAGTAAAATAGAGTTTTATGATATACATTAATCTTGGGAATATAACAAAATTAGAATCAGGTAACTGCCACACAGTCCACCAAGGCTCACGTGATTGGCTGTCCTGCTAAAAAATAATTGCCAGTGCCCCACACCTGAAACAACTGGCTCAAATTAAGCACTGGTAGACACGCTACTGTGTGAGTTTGAGTCCCGCTGATGCCACTAATTTATACTGTGCTCCCAGCAACTCCACTATGTCAAAGGACTTGAACACAAATTTCTCAGCTGAGCTTCAGCAGTTTCACTATGTGCGTCATACGTCACAATGCGAGAAGAAATGTAAAAACAAGATTCAATCATGCTGAACTTTATAAAATGACTGTAGAAGACAATATTAAGTATGCCTTTCTGTTACAAATCAGTGTCTCTAGTTAGCGGAGGTATGCACCCTTTACAAATAGGGACCACAATCCCAGTCAGGGTAAGTAACAACACAACCTAAATTATCCTGTGCTCACCCTCCGGTAGCTTGGCACAGAGCAGACAGGCTTAACTTAGAAGGCAATGTGTAAAGTATTTGTGCAATAACTCATACAGTAACACAGTGAAAACACCACAAAAGGTACTCCACTCCAGTTTAGGAAAATAGATAATATTTATCTGAATAAAATAAGACCGAAACAATAAAAATCCAATATGCACAAGTCAAGATTTCACTTTTTAAAGGTTTAGAGGAGTCATCATCCTTAAGAATTAGTGGTTGTATCCTTTTAACACACAGTACCTGGGATGCGTCAAAAATAATGACGTAGAGAGTCACAAAGGAGGAGATGTGTTGAAAAGTAAAGCAAAGTATTTACTTTTTCCGCACGGTGAAGGCGATGCCTCTTTTCTTCCCACACTGCAAAGTGATGCTTCAGTTTGCGGGAGCACAGCCTTGATACCTCACTGTGATCCAGGACCACGCATGGAAAATCCAGAATGCGTTGAGAAGACGCAACAGTCGCTGTATCAATCCAGCAGAAGATGCAATGATTTTCCACCTGTGAGACAGGTGCTACATCGATCCGACAGGCATTGTGTCAAATTCTGCAGGCGTTTTATCGATATTCCACATGCTGGATTGTCTTCTCTTTGGTGAAGACTTTGATAGCCCTGAGACCTCAGAACAGGAGGCAAGCTCAATCCGAGACCTTTGAGAGCACTTAAGGAGCAAAGCAGAGTCCTTCCAGCTGAGTCAGAGGCCAGCTGTCAGCAGGGCAACAAGCAGGGCAGCAGTCCTTCCAGCAAAGCAGTCCAGATGAGTCCTTTGGGCAGGCAGGCAGTGTCGGTGACAGAGTCCAGTTGAGAGTTCAAAAGTGTCTGATTTGGTGAGGTCACAGGCCCAGTATATATACCCAAAAGTGCCTTTAAAATGGACGAAACCTCAAAGAGTGGTTATGAAGAGCTCAAGCTCCCCTTTTAACCCAGCTTGTTTGCCAGGAGCCCTCCCGGGGGTTATCATTCCTTTATGTGAGGGCATACCACTGGCCTTTGATGTGTAAACGAGAGCCCCTCCACCCTTCCTGTCCAGTAAGACCCATCACTATGCCGATTAATGCATAAGCAGCTTACTGTCCTGTGTTTATGGCTGTCTAGGTGGAATACACAAGGGGAGCTGTCAACCAGCACAGACCAGATGTGGATTGGAGACAGACTGTAAGGCACAGAGAGCAGTAAGTGCAGAGAAATGCCTACTTTCTAAAAGTGGCATTTCTCGCTACCATTCCAACCATATCAAACATGACAAGTCTATTACTCTCAGATCGAAATTATCACTTAAAAGCATATTAGGGAATTTCTAAAGCTGGCCTATGGGAGGAGCATGCTTCACAGCAGTGAACGACGACTTTGGGGGGTTTTCACGATCAGAAAATGTAAAACTTTTGAGTACCTGTCCTGCCTTTTACTTACATAGCACCCTGCCCTATGGGTCACCTAGGTCTACCTTAAGGATAGCATGTGTAAGAAAAGGGGAATTTAAGGCTTGGCAAGTAGTTTTAAATGCCAAGTCAAAGTGGCATGGTTAAGGGGCTACTTATGTGGGTGGCACAACCAGTGCTGCAGTCCCACTAGTAGAATTTAATTTACAGGCCCTGGGCACATCTAGTGCACTTTCCTAGGGGCTCACAGGTAAACTAAATATGCCAATTGGGTAAGAGTCAATGTTACCATGTTTAGGGGAGAGAGCACAAGCACAGAGACCTAAAACCAGCAAAAATTAGATCAGAAAAATGAAGGGAGGCAGGCAGAAAGTTGGGGGAAGACCACCCTAAGGTTGTCAGGTCTAATACTTTTGTTTCATATATTTTTAACATTAATGGTCAGAAATTGCTCAGCTGAGCATTCATTTATGCAATAAGGCAGGCTAGATGCCTCATCTCTACTAAGTATAGAATCAGGTGTGTTACATAAGATTAGTTTTGAGGATTTGATCAAGGACTTTGCAATTAGAAAAAGTAGGAGAAAACTTTCCAAATATAAATAAAGTAGAAGCATACAAAAATAAACATTTTTTTTCAACTTACTGTAAGTTTTGTTTCATTTAAGAAATAATTTATTTTACTGTTTATTATTGTTTATATTTTGAATTTTATATATATACGGGGCACCAAAATCTTTTAGGTGCTAAGGACCTCTAAAGGTCTTAAACCGGCCATGTCTGAGGTACACTATGTTGTGTTTTCTTAGGCTCTGAACAGAATGGGGGCAGTAAAATTGCTTGGGATCTATTTGGTGGGTAGGATTCAATCCATTTTAATAGTATGCCGTCCACACCTATATCCCTCAGTCTGGATAGCAGTATTTAGTGGTTGAGAGTGTCATACGCGGCTGACAGGTCTAATAATATCAAGACCGCTGTTTGACCTCTGTCGACCTTCATACGTAACTTGTTGGAAATGGGGTTCCTGGTTGGCTTGGGTAACCACCACTCTAGCCAGGGAAAGGCAGCTACACATCTGAGATAACCCCTGCTCATCACCTTGCTAGCTTGGCACGAGCAGTCAGGCTTATACCAGAAGCAATGTGTAAAGCATTTGCACAAAACACACAACCCAGTGATACAATAAATACACTACAAAAGAGACATCACAACAGGTTATACAAATATAAACTGTATTGCATGTAAAGAACATAGACCATACCAACATAAATCAGTGATACTTTGCCAAACCGGCAATTGTCAGACCACTGTAGGGCAATTAGAAAGAAATATTCTCACATGGCACATGTTATGTCATACATCATCACTGAGCTAACTGCACCATGTCACAACATTACAGTAATGCGAAAGGAGACAGGTTCCTTTGTTACTCATGCCCTAAACACACCCTCCCTCTGAACGCAATGCAGAACCTGAATTATGCTGGTTGTTATAACCAGGTAACAGTGAAAACATAAATCACGGCATAGAACATAGCATGCATTCTGAGAGAATAATAAATCCTTGGGACTACAGGATAAAACATAATAGCCCTGAAGCACCTTCTACCTTAAGGTCACCATGCATCTGCCCTTTTTTTTTTTTTTTTTTTTAAATGGAGGATGGTAGGTACACACCCACCCTATCCAATACAAGAGCTCCTGCACTCTTACCTTGATAAAAGTGGCACCACATACCCCTAGCAGGATAGGGGATCTCCGTTGAGGGTCACCATCCCGTCCCGCTGTTTGTGCCACCAAAGCCTCACCTAAGGAGGCATGCAGCCCTAAGACGAGGAGGATCCACACCATTCCTCTCTCGCAGTAGACCTGGATCAGTCCGCCTGCTTAAACTCACACCACAGCTGCGGTGCAGCTGCTATTCTTAACGATGTGGCGCAGGGCATCGTCCTCCGAGGCACCAAGGGCTTCCTGCGGCTGACCCGCCCCACCTACCAAGCGCCATCAGCAGAGTCCCGCCGCTCAACTTCCAGGGAGTGCATCCCTTGCTCTGAAGAAAGGAAACATGCAGGGGATTTCACAGAGTCCTTCTATTCCCGATTCCACTGCGTATACAAACATATACACCTTTTCTCTATTGACTCCTCAGGTTTCTTGGATTCGGTCTACCACAAATGCATCTTATTGCTTAAAGTTTTTAACAACCTGACTACTATTAGGGTAGGTTGTACATGTAGGTGGACCTTTCTGACTTCTGCCTCAACTGTGGACTTGACCAATATTCTCTCGGGCTTTAAACTGTGTAACATGACAGGCTCCACAAGGGACAGGTTTAGACATGAATTTCGGAGGGCTTTGTTTTGCAGATTGGTTTAATCTGTGCTTTCCTATCCCTCTTTTTCCCAGATGAGCGATAAATTGAAGAAGATGCACTTTTACATACTTCATGGATTTTTGCTTTAAATCTGGGGTAGGTTGCACCGTACTATTCTTCTATAGTCACTTCCTCTAATCACTGATTTTGTTATTCTGTCTGGCACTGGGGGCTTCTTCTTTTTGGTTTCTTGGATCTACCCAGTGATCACAACTGCTAAAAATATTAAAATCTCTGGATATCTCATGCACTGCACGCCCGGGGACTATTTTGATTATACACAGGTGATTATTCTGATGCTGGACTGATTTCACACTTACTGTGTGACTAATTAACAAATATCCCTGTTGATATGCCTGTACATAATTACGACATTATATATTATCTTCATAGCTTTGAAAAAGTCATGATGATGAAACACATGTCAGATGTTCGAACGCACTGAAAGAGCTGTTGATGAGAATAAATTACGGATTGTCATACAAAACGTGTTGGAGGATTGTGATTATTTGGAGGACGTGCGTGGTCGCAGGACATTCATTGTGTGCCTTGGTATTTTGAATGTATCGCCGCACCTATTTCTCCTCACTGACTACTCCACACTGGTGGGCAGAGCAGGCAGGGTCACATCGCCCACCCTGCTTCAATAATGCCACAGGGTAGCACCCAGCACGCATTATCCACATTCCCCAACCCTGCCCACAGTTCCACAAAGCATTCCGAATACGCTGGAGAAGACAATAGTAAAATGCTCCTGCAGAATTAGATTACAGTGCTCACTCTGTGCTAGAAAGTAAGAAACAGGGGGAAGAGGGCATGCCACCCAGCCCGGGAGACAACTGTGGAACACAAGGCAGAGGGAGAAAGCAGCATGCCAGCACACCAGGGTCCTTGTAGGCAAAGTGGCAGTCCTTCTTGTGGCTCAGCAAGCCACAGGTCAGCACAAAAACAAGTCAGTCCAACGGCAGTTCTTTGTAGCATGACAGCCCCCCTCCAGCAGCATCTGGTTCCAGGTACATGCAGTGTCTGAAAACATGGGGTACAATCCCTGTATTGTATAAGAAGTCTTTGATCTAAAGGGCACTTCACAGGACCTTTAGAAATGCACAATTCCCACTTTCAATCCCAGCCCCGGCTCCAGACATCAGTAGGGGATAAATGAGCCCTTTCTGTGAGGGCAGGACACAGCCTACACAATAAGTGTGCCCCGCCTCCCAATCTACCAGCCCAGGACAACCACTCAGTATGCAGATGTAATCCTGTTACACCTCCACCCTCCATGTGCGTTGGCTGTCTGGAAAGTATGCACAAAGCCCAGCTGTCACTCTACCCCAGACATGGATTGGAGTCAGGCTGCAAAGCACAAGAGTTATAAGCACAGTAACATACCCAGTTGGCATTTCTACAACAGTAATAAAAAATCCACCTACACCAAGAAGCAGGATTTCTCATTACCATTCCAAACATACTAAACATGCCCACGCTACTCGTCATATATCAAAAATTACCACTTAAGGGAATTCCTAATGCAAACCTATGAGAGGGGCAGCCCTCACAGCAGTGAGAAACCAAATAGGCTATTTGTCACTGCCAGGACATGTCACACAACCAAGTCACATGTCCTACCTTTTACCTACACTGCACCCTGCCCACAGGGCTACCTAGGGCCTACCTTGGCTGTGACCTATATGTAGTGAAAGGGTAGTTCCAGTCCTGGCCAGTATTCTAGATGCCAAACCAATGAGGCAGTAGACTGCACACGCAGGCCCTGCAGTTGCACGCCTGAAACAGGTTTGAAAGGCTACTTCTGTGGGTGGCACAAGCTGCACTGCAGGCCTACAAGTAGCATTTAATTTACAAGCCCTGGGTATAAGGGATAGGACCCTACAAGGGACTTACAGGTAAATTAAATGTGCCAATCAGGTGTAAGCCAATCATACCAAGTTTACAGGAGAAAGCACATGCACTTTAGCACTGATCAGCAGTGGTAAAGTGCCCAGAGTCCCAAAGCCAACAAAAGAGGGTCAGAAAAACAGGAGGCAGGCAAAAAGTTTGGGGACGACCCTATAAAAAGGGATAGGTCCAACATGACACCCCAGCAGCCCAAAACCAGGGAAGACCAATCAATCAATACCTTGATAAGCATTCCTGCTTGTGGTGCTAGAACATGGCCAATGGCCCGCAACTGCAGGGGCATGTTCTAGTTCTACACCAATCTGAACCCAGTTGGATCCCTCGGTCTATATTTCCCAAACAACCTAAGCTAACCCAGGGGGGCTCCTTAGATGTCGGTAGCCAGAGTCAGGGCCCAGGCCATCCAGGCCCCTCTGAAATCTTTCTGAGTGTGGGGCAGTGGCCTCAGGTGCATGGCATTCGCTATCCACTCCACGGCCCACCAGTTCAGGGGTTCTA
Source organism: Pleurodeles waltl (assembly GCF_031143425.1). Taxonomy (NCBI): domain Eukaryota; kingdom Metazoa; phylum Chordata; class Amphibia; order Caudata; family Salamandridae; genus Pleurodeles; species Pleurodeles waltl. Next base: position 677,176,280 of record NC_090444.1, read on the forward strand.
CCCTGCCACTGGTCCCCTATCCTAGGGTCTGCACCCATTGGCTGGACAGGGGTCAGACTCTTCTCCCCCTACCCCTTCTCCTGGGATTCTGCACCTCCCACCAAGGAGACAGAACTGTCTGGGGGCTGGTGACAGCCGTCCTGCACAATTCTCCCACCAGTCAGGGGGTTTTCCCTGCAACTGGTCTCCCAACCCAGGGTCTGCACCCTTGGATCTAACCGGGGTCAGGGGTGAGTCCTTCCCTCCCCTGCCCCCTCTCCTAGAGTTCCACACCCTCCCACCAAGGAGGGTACCCCAGAAGACACACCGGTGGAGACGGTTGTGGCAACCGCCCCACCCTCCAGGTCAGAGGTGACTCCCTGAGCCTGATCTTCCACCCTATGGTCTGTACCCTCAGACAGGATCTGTGCCTGGCAAGCCAGGACTTCCTGGGGAGTGTTCCTACCCCCACCAAGGGAAACACATTTTTCATGTGTTGCACAAGAGTCTGTCTGGCGCTGGTCTCCCCACGCCTGCCCATCTGGCAGAGCATCAAGCCACCAGAGACCCGAAGTGGTTTCGCTAGAACCATTGCTTGAGAGCTCTGACCTCATAGCTAGCCCCTGACCCCCAGTTTCCCCAGTGGGGACTGCCTCCCCTCTCAAGCATCCATCTGGCACCCGGCACCCTCCTCTCTGCAGTGGTACAGCCAGACACCAGGACTGGCGGGACACTGGTGACAGTCACCCCCACCTGACATTATGTGGGTCCCCCTCCAAAGATGTTCCTCTGGTACAGACCAGGTTTCCTTCCTGGTGTCCCCTCCAGTGACTCTCCAGGTTCGGGGGCTGGGCATAGGGCAACTTGGAATGTCTCTCACCCCCACCTCTCCTCCTACCCTGAGAAGGGACATGGGACCCTGAACCAACCCCACTCCAAGGGGGACCTGCCTGGGTCACTCTGAACCTCCCCCACCCTCTGGTGCGGGACACCTCAGCCACTTTGAGGATCACTCCCAAATGCTTTTCCAGACCCTCTGCACTCACCCAAAAGTCTGCCTCCTTTGCAAACTCACTGGGGCTAGAAACATACACTCCAACAGGTATTGGCACAGCCCTGGTAAACAACAACACAGCAGGTGCTCTCTGACAACCAGATTGAACAACACTTCAAAATTGTTCGCTGTGCCACCCTTCACCCATCCTTCCAATGCCATGCAGCAATCCGCCACAAACTCCCCCAAGACTGGTGAGAAAGTTTCCTACTGCCACTGAACCTCAACTTGTGAAGCCATACTTCTTTCCAGGGCCAGTATGGCATCCTTACCTTCCTCAGAAAGGTAGCTCCCCAGGCGAGTCCCCCAGTCTTTCTCAGGGATCTTGTGTGCTACCACAGCCTACTCATATTCCCACAACCACTGATGCATATCCTTTCCCTTCTTGAGCCCAGGCACCAGGTCTGTGGGCATGTGGGGATGGTGCTTGACACTACATTCTAAATTGCTGCCACCACTGGACTTTACCTGCAGCACTGGTTAACCCAGAACTCTTAAACTACACACAACAGTGAGTTTTGTCCCTGTCAAAGACCCTCTCAGCCTCCACAATCCTCTCCTGAACTAAGGCCTTCTCCACCTCAGCCCTTCTCTCCTCCACAGCCAGCCATGCTAGCTGCAACCTCAGGTCCCTCTCTTCCGATCTATCCCTGAGCTCCTCAGGGAACAGGGTTTGGGAGGTGACACCACTCTTGGCACTGGACCCAAGGGAATCCCTATCTGAGGGGGGGTCCTCCCTGTCTATTGATGTCCCAACCAAGTCATTCCCTCCTCCCAGGTCAGTCTCCCCAGGATCATTGCCCACTAGGGATATGGTCTTGGAACCCTCCCACTTAGCTTCCTCACTACATTCAAGAGCCTGCTCTGGGTCTCCCTCAGAACCACTACCCCCTGGGTATTTGTTAGCAATCTTTCACAACTTTTTTTCAAAAACAATATATGGTTTTCACTAGGTCCCCACTCTCTGGTAGGCCCCTCTCCCTACAGACAACCTTTAATTCCTCCTGAGTGTACTCAAACAGGTTGTCTAGGACAAAGGTTAAACCCATTTTGACAAAGTATCAACACTACAAGTGCAACAACAATATACCCAGGCATAAAAGCTGAAGCAGGAAAATGACCAATGAGAGGATCAGGCGAAACAACACACATAATGGTCTAAGTGCAGATTTTGCTGTTCAACAATAAGTCACTATGCTACTGTACAAGTTCAAGTCCTATCCTCACCACTGATCACCAATGTTAGAAATGCGGTTCTTGGTTGGCTAGGGTAGGCACCTAAGCCAGGCAGTAACCACCACTCTAGTCAGGGCAAGGGAGCTACACACATAAGATAACCCCTGCTCACTCCATTGGGCTGCCAAAGCCCCACCTAAACAAGGAGGATCCACACCCCTTCTCTCTTGCGATAGACCCGGATTGGTCCCCGTGCTTAACTTCGCACCTGCAGCTGGTGGCGGCCTCTTCCTGGGGCTGTCCCACCTACTAACCACCATCAGCAGAGTCCCTTCACTTAACTTCCACGAAGTGCCTCCCCCGTCTTCGACGAGTGGAAGCACACCGATCAGGGCCACGCAGAGGATTTCCATTCAGTCCCCCTGCTCCCGAATCGACTGCTGCACACCCACAGAGTGGGGGACTCCTCTCTCCTAAGATGTTGTTCCCCAGACCACGCGCCTCTACTCCAGGAGGGAGTGATAGCTTGTCCCCTGGGGGCAGTGGATGGTGTGCGCTTCAACTACATGTTTGGAGCAACGGTCGGCAACAGTCAGCAGTCACCACAGCACATCTTTCTCTTTTTACACATTTTTCTCATTCACTTCAAAAGATGACCTCCCTACCACACTCCCAACAGCTCTGTTTTGCCACCGGCCAATGGCCACAATTAAGATAAATAAACAGGGAACTAATCTCCCTCTTTTCTTGCCAAACACACCTTTTTAATTAACTAAACACACCACTGGACGACAGGCAGTATCAGTGAACATTGATGTCCAAGCCAGTACTTCAAGGTACGAGCAAGGACTACCATATTCAAGAATATGCAAGTGCTCTTCAAGCCCATGGGCAAGATGGCACACAAAAGTTGCTCTGCTGCATCCCTACAAGCGTTTAATTTGTAAAAAGAAGAAAATAAGTACCAGGGCCTAGGGCATCTCACAACAGTGTGTTTCAACTTGTAGACCCTTGCAAACCTGCCAAATAGTACTCCAAAACATGTGCCCACTGGATTATTCCAAGTCACAGAAGCAGTAACAATGGCCTAGATGAGGCAGTTTGTTATTTAAATTTTCATGTGCATTGCATTTTTAAACAATCTACTAATGTGCTCTGCTCAAAAATAGGCAGACATTGACACTTGGTTGACTGTCAAAAATAATGGCTGGTGCGGAGTACTGGCAAATACTGGAACAAATTGAGCACTGGACTCTCCATATCCTCATAGTCAGTGATGGAATGTTAGACAAGAAAGGTCCCAGAAGAAACAATGCCAGTCAGTCAAGTGGTTTCAAAATAAAGCCCCTCAAGCATTGGTAGAAGGGATCTTTGCGTCCCCTTGCTGCCTGCCACACACATGGTACGAAGGCAAGCAGAGATTGCTTCCTTCTACAGAGCCCATCCAACTACTCCCAATGCTGCTGCTCTCATGCTATTTAGTTATTGAACTAGCACAAACACAACACCAGGATTGGCCAACAGCTTCAATTGAGACTACGAGCCTTTGCTTCTGTTTCACAAGACTCCTTTTCATTGTGTGGTTTGAGGAGGACTGAAGAACGCATGTCAGCCTGGTCGTATAAAGAAACCGGTCAGTTCAACACTTTACTGCAGAGAGCCGCTAGCACTCCTGTCAATGCCATGGCAATGTTAACAATGATATGCCATGCCCACTAAGCAGTGACGTTAGCCTGAGTGATTATCAGAGTGGTGTAAAATTATAATGCAAATAAAGGTATAAACAAATGAAATATCTGCTGTTTGTGGTGACTAGCAGAAGGCCAGGGGGGCTTACGCCCCTATAAATGAGCTGTTACTGCTAGTCAGAAAACTGGATTTTTTGTTTCCACTCACTGCTCAATGATGACTGTGATTTGGTCAGAAACTGGGATTTCCACCTAAATTAGGCATGTGTGATGAGCAGTACAAAGTGCACACTTTGAATTTTCCCCAATACGAATTTAGTCTGTGAAAATCCGGCCGAATTTGTCCAGGGGAATGTCTTCAGAAAGATGGGAAAACATGTGGGAAAAGCAGCACAAGCACTGGTCCAGTTCTTATTCTTCATTCAGAGAGGGAAAAACTTATAATGTGTAACATGTTGGTAATGCTGTATTAGTGCATGGGTTTTTCTACGTACCTCATAATTAGAGTGCAAATGTCATGCCATGACCAATATACTTACATTGTAGGTATTCCAGCAGACTTCCATGCCTCATTAGCTCAGTAATAATATATACTGGATCTTCTAAACTGCAAACAGCATAGAGCTGGATAAGTTTTGGATGCCGAAGGTTTTTCATCATCTGTGCCTCCCTTAAGAAGTCCTGACGATTCATGGAGCCTAAAACAATAAGACAACCAGACCTAGGTAAATTAAAATTTGTATCTCAGTTGAAGCCATGCATGGCGTCCTCCCAGAATATCATGTACAAAAATATTGTTCAATAAAATGATTGTAGCCAAAATATCGACTTTTACAATATTGTGAAGGTAAGCATATGTAAGTATATATAAGTTAGTGTATATTTATCATACTCAATTCCACGCGCAGATATCTTCATGTTATAAGTCTTTAAGTATGCAAGAGATTGAGTTATGAACAGTAAATCTATACTAACTTCTACATACGTATCGTCACAATATTTTGATAGTCAATAACTTGGCTACAATATTTATGTAGTATTGCATTATTTGTTTATGGTACTCTGACATACAACCACATGCATACACCTCTAGGTTTGGCTTCTAATGCCCTTTGATTGAAGTAACAAAACAGACCTTTCACCCACCCTCAATGGACATATTTGACAGAGAAAAACAATGAACTTAGCAAGGTCCAGTACAGGTAATTCTGACATGGAGACAGAACTAATTCAACCTAGGGTCAGCTCTGTACAGTGACACAGTCATGTCACTGAATAAAATACAGGGGATAAATCGGCACTTTTTGAATTGGGAGCAAAATGTTCTTATTTTTCTTTTTTCTGCTTTCCAGAAAAGTACAAATGAGTGTTGCAAACAAATGTCTTTAAACAACTTTACGCCACACTAAAAAGAAAAATAAATAAATCCTGGTTCTAAATATCTTGCTCAGAACAATTTGGCGCTAATCCGTAACAGATTCCCAGCATCTATGTGATCTAAACTTATTTGTCGGTCAGAGCATATATAAAGGGGGCCTGTGTGCCATGATGAATGAATCAATGAATGTATAGCATTTTATAGAGTGCACTGGTACCCACATTAGGTCATCACACAGCTGTTCTCGCTGTAAAACAGCATGCATTCTATGTCAGTGAGCAAACTCCATTCCTAATAGGTCCAAATCTGCTAACTTGAGAAATGTTTTCAATTTGCAGCGGTGGTGGGTTTTGAAGGGAGCGGGGTTCTACAGCAAAGCACGGCCGCAGGCACTTTAAATTCACCCCTCCACCCTCAAACTGATAACAACAAAGATTCTGATAGTGTTATCATTATCCTTGGAAGGCTTCACACCCTCTAATAGACGTTGGTTGAGCAAAGCCGCCAAACAAATTTACCGGTGATTCCAGTTAATTGTGAGTATACCATGGGAAAATCAGCTCCTCGCCAGGTGATCCTGCGATGGGAATTGATATTGTGAGACACATGGTGGTACTGTGTGAGTTGGAAGGTCTGCAGGTACTGATTCCTAGTCAGTTGTTAATTGAGATTGGAATTCTGAGTTACTATCACTCCCCCACCCAGCAATGTTTTCCTCTAACAGATTTCACAAGTAAAGACCAGGCACAATGTATCAGAGGAAAAAGCGCAGCAAGGGTGTGATTCATCCAGCAACAGTGTGTTAAACATCGATTATGCCTTTAAATCTTTATTCTCACCTTCAAAATTCGGAATGGGAGCAATTTACCGCTCGAGAAAAAAACCACTCTGGGGTAATTGTATTTTCTGAAGCAGTAAATAGCCCCATCACCCTCTAACCCCCTGGTTTCACAAGACTTCGAATCAGGGCAATAGTTTTAATGATGGTTTAGACATTCGTGATAATGAGAATAACAATAGTGCACTTTATACTGGACACACAGCTTTGGGCTAATTCCAGGCTCTATAAGCCCCACATGACTTAAAACGTAAATGTTTACATGGCGTCGAATGGAAGTGAGGAAGTCGATGAGCACTAGCTATTCATGTGTTTTTTTACTTCAATTTCTAATAAATAAAACGCAAATTAAAAACGGTAATGTGGTGGTGTACAATAGATCAAACCATCATGGATACTTGTAAGCCCATATCAGAGATGCACAAACAAAAGCCTATGGAGCATACAAATACAATGACAAGAAAACGGAATAAAAAGGGAAAACAATCAGCAATCAAATAACTAAAATACATGACATTGTACTAAATAAACTATAATACAGAAATCTAGGGAAGGTTTACCTTTTTCCAGAAAGCTACTCGTGGAGATTAAGGGGGTCATTACGAGATTGGTGCTAACGGTCAACAGAAGACCGCCAGTGCGCAGAACCCCCTGCCGGCCACATAATAAACATCCAGCTGGGCCGGCAGGTGGCAACAGTGTTTCTGCCAGCAGGCCTAGCTGGATGCTGGGCCTGAACATTGACGCCGGCTCCTAATTGAGCCGGCGGCTATGTAGCAGTGCAGCAGCACCCGTCACGCATTTCACTGCCCGTAAATCAGGCAGTGAAATGCACAGCGGGGCTGTGCATGGGAGCCCTTGCACTGCCCATGCCAAGTGCATGGCCAGTGCAGGGGCCCCCAAGTCCCTAATTTCCACCAGCCTTTCCCTGGCGGAAAGGCTGATGGAATCCGACTCATTATCCGGCGGGCAGCTCTGCTTGCAGCGCTGCCCAGTCAGATCAGAAACACTGTCACCGCCAGGCTGCCTGGTGGCGGAAGCCTGGCGGTGGCGGCGTTTCAAAATTGTTGATTCAGCCACATTCATTATATGGCGGTCTGGACCGCCATGCCGTTGGCGGCAATTACCGCCATCGCCGGCATGGCGGTCCAGACCACCATGTACATAATTACGGCCTAAAGGTGACTGTCAACTGACAGGTTTTTTTTAAAGGCAATGGGACTTCGGAAAGATTTTGAGGAGAACTTTTAACTTGCCCAACGTTTAGGATCATTCACTTCAGAATATTCAGGTGAAGGGAGATATATGTCGATCTCTCAGTTGTATCATAATCATGCTGGTTGATTAAAGACAAGCAATCATAAGTAGAAGACATAGAAGAACATCCAGAATTGAAAGGGAAGCCACTTTAGTTGGATAAGAATAGTTATAACTCACTATTTTATGTGAGCCAGTGATTACAGGTGGTTACCACCAACACTCATTTTTGGGGGACTGGGGCTTATTTTCCATCATTCTGGTTTGACCCTGAGCAAAACAGAGAAAGTCAAACAATGGAGACAGAGGGAAGAAGAGAAAGATAGAAAAAGAGTGGCAGTAGGACAACTCCTGGTTAAAAAAAAATATGTAAGAGATAGATGAATAGTAAGTTCAGTTGAATGATGTACTGGGAAATTACTGTACCTGGTTTTAGGGTTTTGATAGCCACTGGTGTTGTGTTGTTCCACAGTCCTTCCCATACCTCTCCAAACTGGCCAGATCCTAGCTTCTTCAGCAATTTTAGAGAGTTGCGGTCAATCTCCCATTGATCAACATGTTCATACGACAAGTCTAATGGGACAGGGACTTCTGTCTTTTATAAAGAAGAAAACATATTTCAACCAGTGTTTTTGACCTTTAGTCGCCTGTCTGCTATTGAGAAGTAATATCAGTAAAATAACTTTAGGTATACATTCCACAAATTTATCTCATAAATCCACCAGTGAAGGAACATTTCTCTACTCTCAAAAGCAACAAGACTCAATCATCCAGTGTTAACTCAAAATAATGTACTCATGTCATTTTTAGCATCCCCTACAAGAATTCTCTACAATATATCCCGTTAGATGTAATATCTTGTAATTTTCTGCAGCCACTGAGCTGCTTCAGGCTTTCCCAATCCATCATTTTGCATATTTTGTTAATGGAAATGACTATCTTCATATCAATGGTGCGTTGATGGAGTTCATGAATCACACCTACATATATGAAACCTATGATGGGTTTTTGAGAACGAAAAATTGATGGGTCTTCTGACAATATAAAATTGTATAAGCATGTCGTTATGTGGCTAAGGTACATCGATTATCTCTACATTGTTTGGGATACTAGCCTCAATGACCATAAACAATATATTTTAGTCTTCAGTAAAAACATGCACAATTTAGGAACTACCTACACATACAGTTTAAAAATAATAGAAGTGTTAGATCTTGACCCATATGTGTCAAATAATGAACTAAAGTATAAAGCATAATTATTAAAGCTCTCACCCTGCAAGTATGAAATCAACTATTCCACATGGTGAATGCTCTGTGCATGTTTTCATTGCTATAACTAGAAAGGCTACGTATCAAATTGAGGTGGATAAGATGCACAACATTTAAGAGAGTTTATTCACAAGACATCTTGACTAAGGAAAACAATTTAAGGCTAGGAATTGCAGAAGAGAAGGTTTTTAAATACCTAAATGATAAAAGGTGCCAACTCGATCTTGCTTTATATTCATGAGTATACTAGTAACAGATAGAAAATGTTCCAAGAAAATCTTTGAGAGTGGTAAGCTTGGTAACTTTTATTATTAGCTCCCAAAGTTCACATGCACTAGTAAGTAGTATCATTCAAATTATGAAATGATACAGATTAGAACATTTGCACAGCATTAAGAACAATGATATAAACAATCCAGTGGTCATGTTTGTTCGTGACAAAACCTCATAGTGTCACTACATGTTTGACAGTTGTTGGTCTGTACAAAGAATTAAAATATGCATCTACAGGTGACAAGAAACTTTGCCTTAGATGGATGGAGTCTCGTATTTTTTCTCTCTCACCACAAAAGGCACCTGAAAGCCTTAACACTGAAGAAGGTTTGCATATGTATGTATGAGCACATATCTGCTATTCAGATAGGTAGATCATATTAGGTTTAGTAGATAGTATGTCTATATAACCTTGCTGATTAGTAATCTAGAATAGGTATGGATGAAATGTGCACAATGTTTTACTTGATAGCCTACTGATCTGGGTCTTTTTTTTACTGCTACAAATACTCTTTTTTTGTAGAACATCAAATGGCTGTTGCACTTCTACGATTAAGTTATTCTGTTAGTTTAAATCGACTTCAGGTTTTGAATTCAATCTGGTATTGGATGACAGCAGACCGCAATTAGGTCTGTCCCCCGGGGGCACTGGGAGGAATACAGCATGGTCTAGTGAACTCTGCTGTTTGGGCTACATCTGTTAAAGGATGTAGCGCAAGGGTTATATAAGGAGCCATTGTGAGGCTGCCACCCATCATTTGATGGTAGGTGCGTAAAGTGTCAGCCCCTAAAAACCTGAAATCAATTTTGTCACTTTGGTCAGCGTAGGGTTAAGCTAGTGCCATTTAGCCTAGCAGTAGAGAGATAGAGTACTCATGATGGAAGTGAAAGTTCAGCAGGCGATGAAATTCCTGCAGGAAGCTGGGTGCTTGGATGTTCCGGCACGAGGCGGCGCACCTGCCATGTCGGCGAAGTATGCAGCGAAAGGGGTTGCTGCCGCAGTGCTAGCATACTAAACACCGTGTGCGCGTGTCTCCAGTGAGTCAACAGCCCAGTTAGGCTTAAGGGGCTGCCAATGTTGTCGTGGAGCGGCTACCAGTCAATTGAGAGGTCAGGCGTGTGGGGAGAGCAACAATACAGGCAGTGGTTGGGACAGGAGGGTGTTAGGTCTAAGCAAGTGCAGGGTCAATAACACCAGAGCCAAATGTTGGGGAAAGTGCCTGGAGCAAGGGCACAGCTGAGTCAGAGTGGGAGGGAGTTCTATAACAAAGAACACGGGATTGTGCAGGGTGAGCTCGAGGTTTTCAATGAGGCCGGGGGCTGGTTAGACAGGGTCCCACCAGTTTTTCAAGCCAAATGTCAACAGGTGGTGCTGGGGTGCAAGGCAGACAACCAAACTGCGGGAGGTCCCATGGCAGGGCGTGCTCAAGACTTACCCAGCACACAGAATCCTATGGTGCAAAGGGTCTTGGCATTGGTCGCTGCCATGTTAGAATGGATTGAAGAGGATGACGAAGTGGAGGAAGTTAAACAAGTAGGAGGCCGCAGAAAGCGTATGCCAGAGACAAGGAAGGGGGACCCAGCAGGACTTCCTTTCCAGTTTCAGGAGGGCGTGGTGACTTACTTATGAGAGGCAGAGAGGGCCTGGGGTGTTAGGCACAGTTGTAAGGTATTCAGACTTCAGGGTGCTGCACACCAGACTTATATTTTACTATGCAGGAATCCACCAGGCGGCAAATGACAGACTCGGGAGAGCTTAGTGCGGGTCACGCACCCCTAGAAGAAGAGAAGGCATGGCACAGAGCGACCAGCCGGACAGCATTGTGGGACCTGCCCCACGGTGGCACATGAAGGCCCCGAGAGGCCTTGCCATGGGGAATCATTGACAGACATCAGGCTTCTTCAGAAGGGGGACATCATGGGTCATGGCGCACTGCTTCAAGAGACACTCTGATAGGGTTTGGTATGGCCCCTCGGCGACAAGTGCCACAGGGTGTGGCTAATGCATTTTACAGCACTTAAGGGTGAGAGTGGAAGTAGCAGTTGGAGTTGGATCAATCAATCAATCAATCAATCAATCAATCAATCACTGCATTTGTAAAGCGCGCTACATACCCGCGAGGGTCTCAAGGCGCTGGGGAGGGGGGGTGCTACTGGTCGAAGAGCCAGGTCTTGAGGAGTCTTCTGAAGGCCAGCAGGTCCTGGGTCTGTCGTAGGATGGTGGGGAGAGTGTTCCAGGTCTTGGCGGCGAGGTAGGAGAAGGATCTGCCGCCGGCTGTGGTTTTTTGGATGAGGGGGACTGCGGCGAGGGCGAAGTTGGCTGAGTGGAGGCTTCGGGTGGGGGTGTGGAAGCTGAGTCGGTTGTTGACGTAATTGGGGCCGGTGTTGTGCATTGCTTTGTGTGCGTGGATCAGGAGCTTGAAGGTGATCCTTTTGTTGACGGGGAGCCAGTGCAGGCCTCTCAGGTGGAGTGTGATGTGGCTGCGGCGGGGGACATCGAGGATGAGTCGGGCCGATGCGTTCTGGATGCGTTGGAGTCGTCTCAGGAGCTTGTTTGTAGTTCCTGAGTAGAGGGCGTTCCCGTAGTTGAGTCTGTTGGTGATGAGGGCCTGGGTAAGGGTTTTTCTCGTGTCGAGGGGGATCCATTTGAAGATCCTGCGGAGCATACGGAGGGTGTTGAAGCAGGACGCGGAGACGGCGTTGACTTGCCTGGTCACGGAGAAAGTGGAGTCGAGGATGACCCCCAGGTTGCGTGCGTGGTCAGTGGGTTCCGGGGCTGTGCCTAGTGATGTGGGCCACCAAGAGTCGTCCCAGGCTGATGGGGTGGGTCTGAGAATGAGGACCTCCGTCTTGTCTGAGTTCAGCTTCAGTCTGCTGTCCTTCATCCAGTCGGCTACGGCCTTCATTCCTCGGTGGAGGTTAGCTTTGGCGGTGTGGGGATCTTCGGTGAGGGATATGATCAGCTGGGTGTCGTCGGCGTAGGAGATGATGTTGAGGTTGTGTTGTCGTGCGACGTGGGCGAGGGGGGCCATGTAGATATTGAACAGTGTCGGGCTGAGGGAGGATCCCTGTGGAACGCCGCAGATGATCTTGGTGGATTTGGAGCGGAAGGGTGGGAGACGGACGCTCTGGGTTCTGCCGGAGAGGAAGGATGTGGTCCAGGCCAGGGCCTTCTCTTGGATACCGGCGTCATGGAGGCGTGCTGATAGGGTGCGGTGGCAGACCGTGTCAAAGGCTGCTGATAGGTCCAGGAGGATGAGGGCGGCTGTTTCTCCTTTGTCCATCAGGGTCCGGATGTCGTCAGTGGCAGCGATGAGGCGGTCTCAGTGCTGTGATTACTGCAAAAACCGGATTGGGAAGGGTCCAGGATGTTGTTAACTTCGAGGTAGCGGGTCAGCTGTTTGTTGACAATCTTCTCGGTCACTTTTGCCGGGAAAGGGAGCAGGGAGATGGGCCGGAAGTTCTTGAGGTCCTTGGGGTCCGCCTTGGGCTTCTTCAGAAGGGCGTTAATCTCGGCGTGCTTCCAGCTTTCTGGGACGGTTGCTGTCTCAAAGGAACAGTTGATTGTTTTCCGGAGGTGGGGTGCGATGGTTGCGCTGGCTTTGTTGAAGACGAGGTGAGGGCAGGGGTCCGATGGGGATCCGGAGTGGGTGGAGTTCATGGTTTTGATGGTGTCTTCGTCGCTGACGCTGGACCAGATGGTCAGGCGACTGGTGCAAGTGGTAGTCGCAGGGGTGGTGGACTCGGTGGTGGGTGCGGGGTTCGGAGTTGAAGCTGTTGTGGATGTCGGTGATCTTGCGGTGGAAGAAGGTGGCCAGGGAGTCGCACAGGTCTTGAGATGGCGGGATGTCGTTGGTGTTGGAGCTGGGGTTGGAGAGTTCTTTCACGATGCTGAAGAGCTCTTTGGTGTTGTGTGCGTTGTTGTCTAGGCGGTCCTTGAAGGCGGTCTTCTTGGTGGTCCTGATGAGTTGGTGGTGTCTGCGGGTGGAGCTCTTGAGGGCTGTGTGGTTGTCTGGTGTTCGGTCGTGGAGCCATTTCTTCTCCAGCTTCCGACAGGTGTGCTTGGAGATCCGGAGGTCCTCGTGAACCAGGCGGCTTTCTTGTTGGTGTGGTTGGTTGTAGAGGTCTTGAGAGGGGCGAGGGTGTTGGCGCAGTCGTTTATCCACTGTGTGAGGTCGGTGGGGTCGGTGGGTGGTCTCAGGGCGAGGGCGGTAGTCAGTTGGTCCTCGGTGACCTTGCCCCAGCAGTGGCGTGGTAGCTGTTGGGTGCGGTGGTGTGTGGTGGGTTTTCTGAAGGTGAAGTGGACGCATCTGTGGTCGGTCCAGTGTGGTTCGGTGGTGTGGTTGAAGGAGACGTGGGGGCTTGCGGAGAAGATGGGGTCGAGCGTGTGTCCAGCGGCGTGAGTAGGTGTCGTTACGGGCTGTTTGAGTCCGAGGTTGGTGAGGTTGTTGATCAGGGCGGTGGAGTTGGCATTGTTGTTGTTCTCGAGCTGGAAGTTCAGGTCCCCGAGGAGGATGTAGTCCGAGGAAGCGAGGGCGTGGGTGCTGATGAGGTCGGCGATGGTGTCACTGAACTGTGGGCGGGGTCCGGGAGGTCTGTTGATGAGAGTTCCTCTGAGGGTGGTGTTGGGGTCGGTGTGGATCTGGAAGTGCATGTGCTCGGCGGTGGTGAGGGTGTCATCGGTGTTCGTTGAGATTTTGATGGAGTCTTTGTGGATGATGGCGATTCCTCCTCCCACTCCGTTGGTGCGGTCTCTGCGGGAGATCTTGTAGCCCTGTGGGATGGCTATGGCGATGTCTGGTGCTGAGGTGGCGTTCAGCCAGGTCTCCATCAGGAAGGCGACGTCGGGGGCGGTGGAGTCTAGGAGGTCCCAGAGTTTGATGGCGTGCTTGCGAGCGGAGCGGGTGTTGAGGAGGATGCAGCGGAGGTGGTTGGGTTCTCTGGCTGGTGGTGTGGAGGGTTGGATGCTGGTGAATCTGCAGTTCCGGCAGGTGAAAGGCCCCTGGGTGCGTTTCGGGGTGGCCCGGTTGCAGGGGTGGTCTCGTCTGGTGTTGAGTGCGTGGAGGGTGCTTGCGTCGTAGTGCAGTCTGGCATTGCAGGGGTGCGGGTTCCAGGGGTTCTGGTGCTGGGTGCGGTCCAGGCGCAGACGGGCTTGCCTTAGGCATGCCTTCGGCGCGCCGCTTCGCGGCCTCCATATGAGGGCAGAGGGAGGGAGGAGCAGCTGGGAGGTGGGAGCGGGCGGCCAATGGGAGTGAAGGGGGCGGGGCAGCAGGGGCTCAGCAGTGGGGGAAAAACCCGGGGAAAACCCAGGGAAAAAACGGCGGGAGAGGGACAACAGAGCACAGGGGTACAGAAAGCAAAACACAGTGGCACAGAATGAAAAAACAAAGTGGCACAGAAGCCAAGCTCAGGGGTACAGAATAAAAAAGGGAGCGAGTAGTCAGGCGGCAAAAGCGGCAACGGAGGTTCAACCCACAGGGGGCTGTGTGGCAGATGGGGGGAGCGACCTGCCTGGTGACAGGGTCAAAGGTTGGATGATATCGAAGTGGGTGAGATTGTGGAGCCGGAGCGACAGAGTGCTTCGGATCCGGGTTGGTAGAATAATGACTTGGGGTGGGTTGGAGGGGGGGGTCAGGTTAACCAATTGTCCAGTAATCTTTTAAAGGCACCCTCCAAGGCCTCCACCAGGTCTGTTGACATCTCAGGGACGCAGGGGCAAATTCCACTGGCAAGGTGGCAGGCTTCGAAGTGGGCACCGACCACAACATCAGGTAAGAACGCAAGAATGCAAACACATGGAGGCCTGGTAATGGTGTCAACGGGGGTGGATGCAGGGCGCGGGTGAGAGCTGGGAGAAACAAGGTTAAGGCACGGTAAGTATGTCAAAGACACGGGTGGAGATGGACACAGGCAAGAGTACGCCTCCTCATGAGATAAAAAATACTGTGACAGAGCACAGCTTGACAGAGATAGAAAAGGGAAGGCTGAGGTATCAAGCACATCAACTGAAGGCGGTACAACAGAAGGCCCTGGGGAAAAGCATAAAGTGAAAGGAGGGGATGGGATGGGAAGGAGAGCAAGGGATTAAAGATGAAAATACTCCTCTACATCAGGTTAACCAAACCATTATGTGCACATTCGATGCTGCCCACTAATGGGAAAATTTGGAATGGGGAGTATGTGTAGATGTTTAAACTCCTCCTTTGGGAATTGAGGGCTAAGGACGGCTCAAAATTGGAGGAATATGAACTGGCAAAATGTTCATGTGTACCAATGACCATAGAGAATTGGACAGCAGCTTTTCTCATATATGCCAGTGTATATGGTGAACAACACAATGCCAAATTACTGATATGAATGGCCTTGGATCATGAGGTGAAGTGGGGGAAAATAGATTCAGACCTATGGCAGCGTACCATGGGCCCCTCCAAATTTGGGAACAGGTTTTTTATGGCTAGTGGTTTACCCATAGTTTATCGGCCCTTTCAGCCCCGTCGCACCCGAGATGGGGTGAGCAATACATAAGAAAAACAAAGTAATTCTCAAGGTGCATGCTGGGACTACGACAAGGGTTTGTTTATGAGGGAATGTTCCAAATGTTCCAGAAAACATGCACTGGTACACTGTTATGGGAACACGGGAAACACAAGAGGCCCACACAGGCAGTAACTCAGGTCACTGGCAGCAGTCCTCAGGAACAGGCTATCAGGGACAGCCAGTTACAGGAGGAGCTACAGGCAAGGTTGGGGGTGACAGACAAAAGGGGAAAAGCTAGTACTCCAGTTAAGTTGTACAGGATAACAATGTGGTTGCACTCTTACCCTTACAATGAAGACGCAGCAATAACTCAAGAGGGTTTTCGATGGGGATTCAGACAGGGGTACGAGGGACTTAGGGAGCAACGGTGGGCCGTAAACTTGAGATCTGGCAAAGCATACCCCATGGTAGTGAAGGAGACAAAGCTAAAGGAAATTAAAGCAGGAAGGATGGCCGGCCCCTTTGAGGATTGGCCAATCGAGAATCCGATTGTCTTTCCGAATGCGGTGGTACATAAAAAGGACAAAGGATAATTCAGACTGATACAACACTTGTCCTGGCCAAAAAGCCCGTTAATACATGATTTATTTGAAGAGGAAATGTCGTTAATCAGGAGGTGTAGCAATGTCCTTGGTGGCGCAGGAAGGATTTGGAGCATTTATGGTAAAATGTGACATTAAATTGGCATTTCGATTACTACCGGTGCATCCGGATGAGTTCCAACACCTTGATATTCAACTTGAAGGGCTCTGGTATGTGGACAAGGTGCTGCCATTGGGGTTCTCATTATCATGTGCATTGTTTGAGAAATTCAGCTCTTTTCTGCAGTGGCTTTTTACATGGTGTATAGGACATGACAAGGGTACACACTAATTTTATGATTCTTTCTTTGTATCGGTCTCCAGTTCCATGGAGCTCCAGCATTTGCTGATAGGTTTTCAGGAGCTCATGGAGGACGTTGGGGTCCCTTTGGTGCTGAAAACACCGATGGGACCACTGATGAAGATGTCCTTTTTGGGGACTGAGCTGGACTCGGAAGAGATGGTGGCTCATCTTCTGCATGACAAGAAAATAGGAATGCAGGTGTTGCTGGGCACAATGCTGGCCAAACCCAAAGTCATGATCTCTGAGATTCAAGTGCTATTGGGTCACTTAAACTTTGCCTGTAGAGTGATCAAAACAGGGAGGACTTTTGTAGGAGATTAGGATTTGTGTTATCAGGACAGTGTCTGCCACATCGTCATGTACGCTTGTCTGCAGGCTTGGGGAGGATTTAAGAATGTGGCATTTCTTTTTGAATTCCTTTAATAGAATTCCAATCATGGCACAAAAGGAGGTGGACTGGGGCTTGCAGATTCATTCTGATGCTTCAGGAGGCACAGGTTTTGGTTTATACTGGCAGGGACACTGGTGTGCCGAAAAGTGGCCAGACTTTTCGAAGAGAGGTGGTCGCAGCATTGCATTCCTTGAATTGTTTCCAGTGGGTGGTAGGGGAGATTTCTGTGGGGCAATTTGTTGCAGCACAGGAAAGTGGTTTTCAGAGTGGACAATATGGCAGGAGTACAAGTGGTATATAGACAATCTACGAGGGATGAGTCTGCCCATAAGGCATATTATCAGGCACAGGATGAATTTGTGGGATTGGGAAGTGCTGTCATTCCAGGCAGTGGGAAAGAGTGGAGGACATAGTACAATTCATATTGTGGCTTACAGAGAAAGGTCTGTCTAGAACAACAATTGCAGAGAAGTAGACAGATATTGCATTCAAGGGCAAGCTGCTTTGGGGTCATGCGCCATCAGTAGTGAAGTGGGGAAGAGGATGCTGGAAGGTTGGGCCAAGGACCAAGGGAGCTCAGGGTGCAAAAGGAAACCACTTACATGGCAGTTGTAGTGCAGGGTGGTGACTAGCTTGCCAGATGTTTGTTACTCACCCAGCAAAAGCCTCTTGTTTTCCACACTACTGACATGGATGTTCTTCAGGGCATTTAGTGTCAGAGCTTTTGGGGGGTAGGTGTACCAACTGACTGTTGTGAGAAGGCGTTACTTTCAGACCAGAAAGTGTAGAAATCTGATTATGTTGCTCCAAAGCAGACCAGAGAGGTAAAGGTGTGACGGCCAGGTTGCCAGCACTTGGTATGGAGACAGTATGCCCAGTGGCATGGGGGAAAAGCTTCAGGCTCTTATGCCAGTTACATGAGGGAGGGTTTTCATTCATGCTAATGGAGTGCGGGTCACAGCTTTCCAGCTATTAATGGTGCTAAGAAAAGCGCTTGCGGCCTGGGTTTGCTGCCCACAGATTATGGCACCCATGCTTTTCGTGTAGGGGCAGCGACAGAAGCGGGTAGGCACAGTTGGTCTAGGGAGCAAATTATGGTTTTGAGTAGATGGTTGTCTGATATTTTTTTCAGAGATATGTTAGGCAGGATGTTGGTAATGTGTTAATTTTTCCTATACCTGTTATTTACACCATTTTCTTTTCATAGGTTCGGTTTCGGACCAGTTGGCTGCAGGATAGGTGGTGTGGATCGTGGATCATTCTTTTATCAAATGGGTGGACTCAGAAGCTGGGGAAGGTGCTGGGGGACATAACCTTGGCTTTGATGCCTCTTCTTTATCAGTAACATGGCAAAGGGGGCATGTGGTGGAATGAACTACTGCCCACTCTTTACCAGTTAATGCGACACAATTTGCCCGACATTTTGATCATTCATCTTGGGGAAAATTATTTAGTGATTCAAAAAGGATTAAAGTTGATCAAAGCAATGAAAAATAATTTAAGGAAATTAAGGAGATATGGTCTGGTTGCTTTGTGGTCTGGACTGAGTTTATTCCTACAAAGTGTTGGTGAGGAGCTTGCAGACCAGCTGTTATAAAGTCAGGAGGAAAGTGAATAGAGAAATGGGACATTTTTGCTAGAATGGGGGACTAGGCAGAGTGCAGCACTCAGAGTTATGATATGGGCAGTTGAGTTTATTAGGAACTATGGAGTTCATCTTTCGAAGTATGGTACAGAATTATACCTGATGCAGGTGAAAGAGTTTTTATGCAAAACACTAAGAATGTAGAAAAGGAAACATAGTGTAGATGGCAAGGGGGGTGTCAGAAAAAGTCAGAGGCTTTCTTTTGCTGGTGGCGATTGGCCCACAATTTTGCAGAGCTTTAATTAAGTTTATGGTTGTTGACATAGGCAAAACAGGATGTATGGGAAGGTGTGAGGAAGCCCACACCAGAAAGTGACAGGAAGTCAGAGGTTATGTCAAATAAAGTTTAAATTCTTTATATATTAATAGATTGACTGTTAAGCGGGAGTTTTAAGTCATGCAATTACAGATTGCAGTAAATCATGACGTAGAGTTTTGATGGTTATACATGTTGCGGAAGAGACTTAGGGGTGGGGTGTAAGAAGTGTAGGTGATTGAGTGTACAGTTAGGTTGTAGTTCTGTAAGGCAATGTGCCTAGGATGACTCAGTCGTTTGAGATGTACCCCATTTCACCCAATCAGGTTTTGGAGAACAGCAGATATCAGGGAAATCTGTCCCCCGGGGGCATTGGCAGACAACTGTGTGGTCTAGTGAACTGTGCTGTTTTGGCTACATCTGTTAAAGGCTGTAGCCCAAGGGTTATACATGTAGCCATTTAGGGGCTGTCACCCAACATTTTGTGGTAAGTGCACATGGTGGCAGCCCCTGGTAGCCTGAAGTCAATTTTCCTGCCCTCCCTCCCCATTATCAGGCAGCCTTGGGTGGCATTTTGTGAATTTCGTGAAATTTGGTTGAAGGCTTCCTGGCTGAGACAGGTGCGCTGGGGTTCCAGACATTGTATCAGTTGTCGCTTTGAGACAGGTTTGAGGGTACCGGTTGGCCCACAGGTTTACAGAGCTTTAATTAAGTTTATGGTTGTTGACAGGCAAAACAGGATGGAAGGGAAGGTGTGAACAAGCCCACATTGGAAAGTGACAGGAAGTCAGAGGTTATGTCACATGAAGTTTAATTTTATTAGATGTTAATAGATTTACTGTTAAGTAGGAGGGGAAGTTTTAAGTCATGCAATTACAGAGAAGTAGATCATGACGTAGAGAGCTGATGGTTATATATGTTAGGGTGGGGGTAAGAAGTGTAGGTGATTGAATATATAGAGAGGTTGTAGTTTTGTAATGTGATGTGAACCTGTTTCAATAACTGGCATTTTTCACACACACAAAGAATTCAGTGGTTTATGATGCAACTCATTTCACCCAATCATAGGTGAGCGAATGCTTCACAAAAGTAATTATCATGTATAAATGAAAAATGAATGAAAATGAACGCTGTGAGTTGCTTTAATATAAGCTGGAGGAGGGGGAGGGGAGGAAGAATCCAAAATGTGACCAGCTAAAATATGCACTTCTTCACACCTGCTTTTTTTTTGCACTTTGCACTATTAAATAGAGTAGAGATGACAGCCTTTTATTGGATACTATGGAAAATAAAATAAATATTTTTGCGACCTGGAAAATAGATCTCCTCCACAAAGTAATGGAATGAATTGCTATTGCCCCCTGATGGTTGGTGTTGCTGTTTGAACAGATGTCATGAAAACATGTTTTCTATACATTATAAGTTATCTTTAAATTTGGGAGAGAGGGAGTGTCGGCTCAGGAGACCATGATAAATTAGCTGAACAGCCATAAACTCAAAGCTTTTTGGGTATTCATGAACAATTTGCATGACTGTTTCTATCCTGGGAACACTTTGGCAAGCTGCTCTCAAATAAGGTTTGAGTGCCGATTTCCAATAGGAGAACTGGAAGAGAGCATCCACAAACTCAATGCTTTGGGCGCAAACATTTCTACCCTTAAAACATTTGCAAAGTTGCTCTCAAACAAGGTGCGAGTGTTTCCAGCGCGAGAATGGGAAGGGAACATCTTCAAATTTCTATGAACCGTAGCAGAATGGTTTTCTCCAAAATGAAAGTATTTAATTTGTGGATCACATTAAAAAATGAATGTTCAAATTAACATTATCACCGTATTGAGGTGCTGCTGGCCGCCTAATGAACAATTTCCATAGCCATGTAATGGAAGCAATACTCCTGGAAATTACGACTGTCACTGATGTCCAGAAGTGCACTCTAGGATTTTACTAAACTCCATAAAAGTTAGCAATCTACTCCAAATGTCAGAGTAAGTACACCAGAGAGGATTGTTGCCTTATTGACTTTTTAAAAGACTTTAAGAAATGGACAAATAAACGTATTCTTTTCCTGGTTGAATATTATAAATTTACTGATCCCAACTCATTTCTAATTGACAAATTCTTCTTTTGTAATCTTCTGTCTACTCATTACACTCCTTAGCTCTTCGGCTGTTTTTAATTGTGGGTATTGTTTTGTCATCACCTCCTGCAGAATTAAGCCTTGAGCACGCTACTGTGCATGCGCCACTCGCATATCGAGGAGGGGGGCTCTTAGTTGCACCACAGACAGAAGCCCTGCCCTGTCACTGGATTCGGACGTGCAGCGTTGGGCTGATATTTGTTGATGTCATCAGAAGGTGCGGAGAAGGCTTCAGGGGCCATTTAAACCAATGCGTCCCTGGTCCAGTATGCCCAGGACAGCTTAGACTGGCACCGATCACCCTTCTAGGTGAGGAGACTTTGTGGTTCAGCTCCCACTCTTTCCGCATTGGTGCAGCCAACACCAAGGCCACGCTGGGCTTATCAGAGGATGTCATCAGAAGTGGAGGCAGATGGAGGTCGGCGTGCTATGAGCGCTAATTGCAGCCTCAACTGACCTAGACAGGATTGTGGGGTGCTCGCTAGGCCTCTGTAACCTCTTTTCTTTCCCTTTCCGCAGCCACCGGGCGTGGGGCAGTTCATGTGTGCTGGTGTGGGCATTCCTTTATTTGCAGAGTGGCTCAACATTTTTGAGCTCCATACTTGAGAGGGCTAAAATGGAGGCAGGCGTCAAGCATCACTGGGTGGGTACTGGGGGGCTTAGGTTGGAGGTTCTATCCGATCACTTCTCGCGGGCCATTGAGAAAGGTATGATGCCTACCCTGGATATTATCATCCATGCGGGGGTTATGACATGGTCCTGCTGGGTAGGCAAGGGGTTAGAGAGGCTTTACTCTTCACCATGTCAAGGGTCAGGAATCAGGTGCCATCGGCGGCCATATTATGGTTTGAAGTGATTCCGCGTATAGTGCGGTCCAGTGGGGCGCCTGTCCACGCTATGAATGATTCTGTGAAAAAAGTTAAATCATTCTGTCCAGAAGATCCTGGTAGGCTCTTCGATGGGCATGCGTACCACAATTTGTTCCTGGTAGCCAGGGTAGAGTTGTTTCACAACAATGGTGTTCACCTGTCCCCCAGGGGTCAGGAGCTGTTTATCCAAACCATTTAAGGGCCATTTCTGATCTCTCCCAGCACTGTTGGGTGGTTGGGTGAGTTCGCCAGGAAATTCCTCAGCCTGTGGTGGGGCCTATGGCAGATAAATAGCAGTGAATACCAAGAATTTGCACTCTTTGACTGGACTAACCCCTGGGCGGGTGTTATTTGAGTGGGCCCGGGGCTGGAGGGAGGGGGGACTGATCTGCCGGTGGTCCTGGACTCTATTGTCCTACCCATGAAGCCCGGTTTGAACTTTGGGGGCTGTGCCTGTGTTAAGATACCCCAGAAGGGCCGATGTGCTATGCAGTACCCTAGAAATGGTAGCACCCTCCAGGATAAAGGAATGGGGAAGGTTGTTAACAATGTTTGCCTGGCAAATGCCTTCTACTGATTGTGCATGGATGCCTGTGATTGAACCTGGGGATGGTGCAAGTTGGGGCCTTCTGGCAAAATGCTTTGTGACAATGAGTTCTCAAGGATTATGTTTGCTTACAATGTAATATGTCTCTGCGCCTAATATAACCTTCTGCTTCTGGCTTTGTATTATCTTGGTATTATCACCAAAGTGAATATCTTGTAAGGATTTCTTGCTTTCATGTTGGATTTTGTACAAGTTTAATGAAGTCTATTGTTCTGGTGTGAAAAAAGAGCTACACATGGGTGAACTGCAAAACTTGTTCTGATTCTTGGGGGAGGAGTTGCATGTTGTGCACACTATAAGAAATGAGCCAGGCATGGGAGACTTTAGTTTATGTCTGAGTATGACTGTTTGAACCCTTGTGCTAAGGGAACCTGAGGAACGCCCACCATGTCACTCCTCTCTCTTCAGCTTCTACAAGACCAAAAATGTCTACATTTTACTCAACACAGAGATGGTTAGCATGCTACCTCACACCAAGATGGGTAATATTTCATTACAAATATGTTGGCTTTGAATACAAACAGTGCTCTTTGCGGATTTCATCCTGAAGGCTTTTATTTTGATAGTGGCACTTACCACTTGATACATACTTTAATCAGCAGGCCTACTTCTGAGGTACAGTGGTACGTACATTTACTCTCCAGACCAGTTGGTCAGTGTCTCACCTTTGCACATGGCTTCCCCAGCTTTACACAGAGCCCATCTTGATCTCTACTGTAGTGCTGAACCAACAGCTGCAGGTCTGCGAACGTCTTGTTCCTGCTTATGAAAAATCCCCCTGCATCCATCCTTCTCAGTCGGTAGTGTTTCACAACTTTTCCATCTAGCACTGAAAGAGATCATAGACAGGTGACACTGGTGCTTTACTGAGAGATACCACTGGCTGTAGCAATGGGTGAAGAGATTTATTACTGGCCACACCTTCTTTCAGATTTTGCACACTAGAACTCACATGCTCAACAACTCAGGAACATTCAAAACCCTCTGTTCAGGATTCAAGAATTTGTTCTACTCTACTCCTTGACTTTCTTTGCTGTTTGCAAAGAGCAGCACAAACCAACCCTGCTTAGATCCAATACGGGAGCAGTGAAAAGCAAGAAGGGATGCAATTTAGGAATTGCGGGTAACACAATGATCTGTGCTAAAATCAGTAAGCCATTTACCTTTTTACATAAAATAAAGATCTATCATCTGCATCCACAAGGTATCCTTTGCAGAAACACATTAACCCTCTATGCCACTTTGAGTCAAAACTTTGACTAGACAAAAAACGTTGATCTCTCCAGCAGCTGAATTAACCACCAGAGTTATCTTACCATTACTATTATTCCATGAGTCCTACTGGACACAAAGAGATCTCTGCAGCAGGTGCCTTAACCCAAATAAGATATTTTAAAATGTAGTCTTTGCAACCAATTGAGCCAGAACTGATTTACTGTCACGTTTCTCCTTGATGCCAATTTTTTGTAGCAGTTTTTTTTTAAAGTATTAGTTGACTGTCAGACTGCTTTCCAGGACTCCGCCCCTCATGACTCGTGAATCAGTGAAATTACACTGAAGTATGCAAAAACGTGATGGATGGACTTATTGTGGGTATTCTGGGGGTACAGATTCCAGGGAGAGCTATCCTTCAGTTGGACTGGTGAATGCGAGATTGGTTTAGATATAGTTATGCCAAGAATAAGAACAAGATAAATATCTGCTGCTAACTGTGGGTGACAATCGTTTGGGGACAGTGTGTGTGCCTAGCTTGTAGTGATTAGTGGTTATTCATCTCTAGTTAGTGAGTCACCAAACTTCATCCCCATTGGGCTGTTAATTCCTTTTAACAGGGAACTCAAGTAATAGACTTAAGTAGTGATCAACTTTTATGTGTTACATCTCATAAAGTGCTCAAATGTACTCTTGATAGACCTAATTAAGATGTGTGTGAGGTCTTAAAATCACTTTTCATATCATGTAATTTCCTGTGTGGTCATGGGTTGTGATGCCACTTCCTGTAATGTCATACCCGATGTCACGAGCTGCGATGTGACTTGCATATTGCCTTATGTGGTTAGTCCCCCCCACTTCTTTTTGTAGGACTTGTGCCCTAGGGAAATCTGTCCCTGACTGTTAAGCAGTTTTGAGAGATGGCAGACTCCAGTTCACATGTAAAATGGCAAAGCAATTATTTCACGTTTTTGCTTGGAATTATTAATACTTGAAAATAAAGAGTCAGGGCTACCACTAGGTGTTACAGACTTTCCGTTAGGAAAGGCACTGGTGTGTGGGTTAGTGGTATTGAAATGTTGAGACGCCAGAGCTAGGTTCCTCCATGCATGATAAAACTTGAGTGTGGCATATGTCGAGCAAATAAGGCACTGCTCTCTGTGCCCACATACTGCAAATGCTAAATTGGGGTTATGGAACCTGTGGACGAGGTTAAGGAAAAACACTGTCGGCCTATCTTATTCGGAGTCGCTTGTTTATTGGGTGGGAGCCCCAGCAGGATTTGTGAAGATCCCCTAGGAATCTGTAGGGCATACAGGACATGTCCAACCCCAAGGCAGAAGGCGAACAGTAGATTTCTCTTCCACTTTTGCTGAAAAGCAGTCTTTATTGCCAGATAACAAAAATGCCCTGGGGAGATGTTGAAAGGGCATTTCAGCTTGTTTTTCCACTTGCCTTAACAGAGACGAAGGGCCCAATTACGCCCTTGGATGATGGGATACTCCGTCACAAATGTGACGGATATTATGTCCGTCATATTACAAGTTCCAATATAGCCTATGGAACTTGTAAAACGGCGGGTGAGATATCCGTCACCTTTGTGACGGAGTATCCCCTCCGCCAAGGTCGTAGTCAGGCCCAAAATGTTTTAGAAATGCAATGTCTGTCTGGGGTTCCTGATTGGTCAACAATAGATAAGCATGATTTGCTAAAGCATTTGACCTAGGCAATTTGAGTAAAGTGCATCAAAAAGTAACTTCACCTACAAAAGCCACTTGCTTCTTCTGTGTTAAAAATAAAACACTTGTTCTACCAGAATATAAAAGACCGGGTGTTCAAGCCCTGTATTATAAAGATGGTTAAAAACAACAACAGTTTAGAAGCTCTACCAAAGGCCACGTCTTGTCATCTTGAAAGCAGTACTGCATGCTGCCTTCCACTGGACCCAAGAAAAGAAAGACAATTACATAACTCACCATTTCCTTAATCTTCACTGACTTTCAACAATGCGCACGCTTAATTGTGTGCCACACTCCATAAAAATATCTCCCTTTTACGGGTCGCTCCTATCCTTTGAAAAACAATTAAACACATGTTCTAAACCATTACTTGCGATTGAAGTAAAGCAGAGTGAACATTTGTAGAGGCGAAACAGTTGTGTCTAACGTTTTTCTAGCAATAAAACTAAAATCTAGAACTAAAAAAGTGGAATTTTTACAACTATATTTACAAATTTGATATAGATTGTACATTATCATTTTATCATAATCCCTAACCGTTACTCGGTCTTGAACCCTAAACCTAGCATCTTCCCCTACACCATAGTGTCTCTGCCATTTTACAGGGAGGCACCCCATACCATAACTCTATACCACCTTCTGTGCCACCCTTCTCCTGTACCTTCTTTTTACACCATCAATTACACTTTCCATTCTTACACTATCAACTGATCTTCCATTGCTCTAATCCTAACACCAACACAACCCTTTAACCTATTATAACTTTGACATCATCAGTTAACAAAATTCTTACCTTTACCCTCTTCTAACCCTACTCCTTCCTGAAACTGTAACAACTTCTCTTACTCTAATCCTACTTCTCGCCCAGCCCCCAGAGATAACTTAACTCAAACTCAATACCTTACCCAATCCTTAATTCCTATTCCAGTCCTAACCCTAATCCTAATCCCTACATTAACCTGAATGCCATACATTACATTGTCCCTCGCCCTCTAAGCCCGAAATCTAAAACAAACCTAGCACTAATTCTACCCATATTTTTTGTTGCTATTTTACCTTTCAGAGAGCCGCAGGCAAGCAGATGTTACTGGGCCCAACAGTGGGGTTGCGGTCTTCGATACCTGATGTCCTAAGGACTGACCTACCATGGATCCTGAGTAACTGGGCTATGTACTACCACTTTCAGCACTTGACTTTTAGTGGTAACGTGAGTCAAGCAGCCCGAGGCTCCTTAAAGCATGGTTGGTTTGAAGCATGCACATGCTCAAGACTCAAAGAACAAACAGTAATGACATTAAGCAGATATACATGCAGCTGGGGCAATCAGGGCAAGGGTGCACGTCTGTCACTGTGCAGGGGACTTTTCCGTCCCAACATACTTTTTACATTTTATTTGTATATTTTAATTTTTTGTAATTTCACTTGCTAGGATCTCAGGGCTATGTGATCAGAAGACGTGTGTGTGTCGGGAGGGGGGGGGCTGGTAAATCTATTGTCAAGATTCTGGATTCCTTAGCAAAGACACGCTGTCAAGTTGCAACACTCACCAGTATAGCATCTCCCACCCGAATTGGAAAACGGACAGACAACAGGAAAACACGCAAGGTGCACAAAAGAAGCGCAATACAGAGTCAACCATGGTTGAATCCAGACCTGGCAAGCCGACCTCGAAAGAGAAACCCAGTGTGGAACAGAGGAACGACCAGCCCTAGCTAAAACCCTGCACCTGGGATGTCAAGCTCAAGCATTGCTTCCTCCTGCGAGAGTTCTTGTGGCAGTTCAAGTTCTCGCAAGAGTTTGCACATTGAGACCATCTTGGGTGGCCAAGCTCTATAAAATAATATGTACACCACAGCATGATGCTCTCCACTCAAGAACTTTGAATGCTAGCAGTCAGAACCCCACCACTTGGAGACAACTTTCCTCTTTCTATTCCCGACAGATTAGGCCATTGGCCAATGCCATCGCTGTAGTATTTTGACACACCACTGTATCTTCAGTTGTATGTTGAGGTATACTACCACTACCACTTCAGGTCGGAGTGTGTACGCTTGATTGTACTGAGGACACATTTGTGGTTCATCGCTTTACAAAATACGGTTGGTTGTGAACCTCATTACACTGCAGGTGTGAGCTCAGTGACATAAAATGAGTGCAGCTTGAGGCTTCACTTGTGAAGCATCCTACATATACTTATATGCACCGATCGAACCAAAATCAGTGGCATAACTACATTCCTGTTGGTGACCTTAGTAAAACCGTCCATACTTGAGTGTAAGCGATTCAAACTGCATAATCTGTTTTACTTTTGACTATAACCCCGGTGTGGTTCGTGGCGTGACTAAATCGTCTTCTTTCAGAAGTAGACTCATTGATAAAAGATGCAGGTAACTAAGGAGACCTAGAGGGGGAGTACAAAGACACCTGGGCACATGTCGCAAGTAAGGGTCACGTAATAATCTACTTCTTACTTGTAGACATAACTTGGTGACAAAAACCACGTCACAGAAGGGTGATCAGAATGCAGTCTGTGGTAGACGTAGGCAAAATCAGGCCCTGGAGCTCCTATGTGGTACAGATAGAGAGAGCTGACTCGTGAAAGGGGTCTCTGATTTTATGTCAGGCAGCATACCAGAACCACAAACATTCAACTGATTTCTTCCTACCTGCTGAGATGAATCCTGTATATCTCTCCTCCCATACCCCTTTCTCCCGGGTGTCTCTTGCTAGAATCCTGTGCCTCTGGGAGGCTGGCGACAGGAATGTAGGGGTGCGGGCGGGCAGTCTTGGGACTTCTTCGTGATGCCACTGCAGTGGACAGGTTGTACAGACACTCATGTTTTTCCTGTTTTGTCTATACTTTTGCACTTATATATTTTTCTAAAAAACGCCCAAAAGCATTCCTCTCAAAATATTCACTCCAGTCCGGCTTTAGGTAATGACTGTACATGAAGCATATGATTTCCGACTCCATGTAGCATAGTCGTAAATTATTGCCGTGATACATATGCAATGCTCCAATGTAAAACCTCGTACGAGAAAATATACGTTTTTTTTTACTTGA
This sequence comes from Pleurodeles waltl, assembly GCF_031143425.1. NCBI lineage: Eukaryota > Metazoa > Chordata > Amphibia > Caudata > Salamandridae > Pleurodeles > Pleurodeles waltl. Next base: position 677,204,536 of record NC_090444.1, read on the forward strand.
GTCGATTTTAATACTATGCACTGCCCAGTTATGTCACTAGATGGCAGACCTGCCACAGGAAAAGCGCAAGGTCTATCTTTCCTTTAGAGGTCAGAGTATTTTGCTAAAATTAAATCTGCTCAAACAAGCAATCTGTAGGCTCCAATTTATCTGGCAGCCAGAGAGACCGGAGCCATTAAACGGGTCCCTTTATGCTTTGTTAGCCTCTGCTTCAGGCCCTCTGTATTTACCAGTGGGTAATAAGTAACCTGATGTTTAGTCACTATTGTAATAATAAATCAATACAGTCTAAAATTAATCTTTTTATTTTATATTCAATTTTCCCCAATATGCCCCAGAAAACGTATTAAGAGTCTGTACTTCTGATGCCCATACCTTACAAGCGTGGCCCTCTTAATTCGAAGGCCGATAAAGCTGTTAACCATAAAATTGTTAGAATCCCATGTGCTTTGACGAAATATTTCATGCAAGATTAGAACCAGTGCGGATGCAAGGAAACTAGTATTTTTTTAGTACGCTGTCAGCAATGTAATGATTTTTTTGTTCATAATTTGCTAGTCGGTGTGGGTCGATTTTGTTATTAACTTCAGAGGATAATACACTGACTTCACTACCGGGATTTTATCTTGTGACATGATGCCCCGGCAGATCCCTAGCTCACTGAGATAACTCAAGGGCTAGCAATTAGAAAAAAAAACAATGGAGCTGGAACAAGGTGGGTTCTGGTCCCGGCAGCTATTTTCATTGAATTCTATCCCTGCTGTACCAGGCTGAGCTGCAGAGTGCACAGAGGCTTCACCCCCCCCCCCCCGCTCCCCATCAGACTGTCTGAGACGAAAGACGAAATTACTTATTTTATGACTTCCCTTCATCTGACTTGTAATCTGGCTGGAACGATGTATGAGAGGTTCAAGGGCACCTCCTTTATCACTCAGGGGCCTACACCTCCTTTCCAGACTCAGACTTATCAGTCCACTAGGGGAAAGTAAGGTCCATCTTACCATGCTACTTCACAGGACTTCTATGAGATACATGTGAAATGCATTGTTTCACTTTATTATGCTTAACACGCTGATTGGGGGTGGGGGTGTATGGTGGCAAGTGCCGCCAATCAAAGGTAGTTGGGGGCTACTGTGGTGGTGGTGGGGAGATTAAAAATATCTTTAAAAAATGAAAACGTACCTGCCGCTCTGGTCCCAGCCGCCTCTGTGCTCCTCGCCCTCCCGGCAGTCACTGGGGCACAAGCACAGGCTCCCAGTCCAGACGCTGCTCTCATGTTATACCAAGCATGACAGCACACTGGTATTGGCCTGAGCAGGATGGGTTTGATGCTCGCTCAGGTACAGGGAGCCTATGCCATTTCTCCACCCGGCTGTGCAACAGCTGGTCACAAACCAACATGTGCACTTTACAGTGCCCAATACTCCTACTCCCTGCCATGGCCCAACCCCGCCCTGGACTTGTATGGCTCAGTCGGACAGTGACAAATAAAATGATAATAAAACTATTTTATTATCATTTTATTTGTCCCTGCCTGTCTCTGAGCAGGGTGGCAATGCTTCTCCGCTATTATGGAGGAGCCACCCATGTGTGTGTGTGTTTGTTTAACAATGGCCATGTACATACAGCACAATATAAACTATTTTTGTGCCTTACTTTTTAACGTTAATTACTCCCCAAATAAATGGCGGTCATTTTAGTTGGTTATCACACCAGTCCAGGTCGTTAAAATACTTGAGGCCTGATTTAGAGATTGACAGACATGTTATTTATTCCATCACAAACGTGACAGCTATCCGGTCCGCCATATTACAAGTGCCATAGGATATATTGCACTTGCAATTCGGCAGACAGGATATCCTACATGGTAATGATGGAGTAACACTCTCACTAAACTCTAAAACAGGTCCTTAATTTCCAGTCCAGTGTTTTCAATTAGCAAATCTTGGTTCATTTTATTTGGCCCGCTGGAAACCCATACCTTTACACTAGGATTTGTAGAAGGAAATGCTGCAACACAAATGCTTTGTTTGAGTGACATGGAGCTGTGTCGGAACTCTAAAATTCGTCATTTTAAGAAAAAAACAAAATGTACTAAGAACCTGCGAGAATGCATACTTATATCTTTGCAGGTTACCTGAAGCTCCATTAGGTGCCCACATAAACCCAAGAGCTATTTTAACAAGTTCTGAACTTTTGGCCTGTAAGATACATTGGCATCTCTGTAACTGCTCTGCTAGCTCACTGAGATGTCTTACTGGAATACTGACCTATGACCGGAAAGATGACACACAGTGCTCCACAACAGGCACATTAATACTCTAAGCTATATTATAATAATTCAAATTTCTAGTCACCAGATTACATGCATACATGTTCAGCAAGTACATGAAATACCTGAGTTATCGTATTAGCATATTACCGTGAGACTTGCTAGACAATATTGGTGTCTACAGCAGGCGCCTTAACCCTCTGAGCTTTTTGTAACTACAGTCTATGTGACTGATAAAGTGAGCCAGAAAAGCTTCACTATCATATTTTCCTTGTCGCCAATGTCTTTGAGGGTGAGGTTTGTTACAATACATATGTAGTGGGCAGACAATGGACTACCCTTCCGACAAAACAACCATGTATTTTCGACCCTCTCAAAACTATTGAATTTGCCCCTTTTTTGTAACACTGAAGGAAGCTGCCCCCCCAAAGCTCTAAGGACCTTACCGCCTGCTAAGAATGAAGTGCCTGCACTTAACTGCCAGACTGGATACATGTTTAAAGCCATTTATAAGCAGTGTTATAACACTCACCGCATAATACAATCATTGTTATCTTGCTTAAGGGTATTTCGCTGGACATTTATGAGCATCTGGTCTGTTGCTCACTGCCTCCGCAGCAACGTTGATTGACTTGAAGCTTACAGAACTACTTTGAAGCTTAACACAGAGAGTAAGGAAAAGGTCAAGTCCAAGAAGCATTTGAAATATGACAATGTTTCTCAGAAGCAACACTTTGAAGATGGGAAAACAGAGCAGGTTGCTAGCCCTGAATGTTTGCCCTTCAAAACACAAATTACTAAGCAGGGTTTTAGCTTTCCTGCTGGTGTTGTGTACAGTAATGAGTGCTGTAACATGATGACACTCTGAAAACTGTTCCAGCATCACTGCATGAACATGCATACAACATAGGAAGAAAAGGAATATATTCAACTGATACATTTATTTAGTTCTTGTACAAACATTTTGCACGTTGCCACTTTTGGAGACCAATCTGAAATGAAATACAATATATTTTAGGTAGCTGAGGCTCCTCAATGTTTATTTGATTTTGTGCAAACATGTTCACATTTTTTAATAGTTTTTTTAAATGTGTTCTAATTTCCATGTATGTCTGTAATGACACAGCCCACTTTACTGATTTGCACATATTGCAAACTTTATGATGCAGATATATGCGCTATTGTTACTCCTTTTGTTGTGACCTATGTTTGTTAGTTATTAGTTTGCTAGTTATTATATATGTTGTACTGTATATTTTTTGTTTTCATCCGTTACATGTTCCAATTCCACTCGAATTGGTTTTAGTAGATTGCCTTGTGTATTTGTACTCTTTAGGCCTTTTGCTCTCTTTTTGTGAAGCGTACTGTATTGTGCACAGTATCTTGTAATGCTTTGCATTATTGCACATCTTGGGATCGACTGTGTTTTTGCAATTTAAATTGAACGGGCGGAATAGTACATTTTATTTATGCAGTTTTATGTACTTCTGCAAATGTGCTTTTTCTGGGAATGTTTTTTAGCCTGCAGTGTCGATCTTTTTAAGGGTGTATTCTGGTATTTCTTTTAAATGGATCTCATTTGAGTTACAAAACACAAACAATAATAAAACTGAAATTGAATTGAATTGTACAAACAGTGCATGTGCTTGTGTTTTCTCCTCAAGAACGTAAGAGTACATTTGCAGAGAACTGTAGGTATGCGGATATGATGTGAAGTGAAATGATTCAGCCGTAGCAATCCAAACTCGCCACATAATTTAGGGGTCGAATGAGCACAGGCACTGATGGAATAGTTCACAGGGAACATAAGGTGCATGCTACACAACTTTAAAGGGCATTTGCAAATTTAGGAAAGAAGTGAGTTCAATTTATCCCTCTTTCTGGTAACTTTTATTTTGTTTGTTAGGGCATACATTTTCAAAATGTATATGATGCAAATTAAACATGTTCAAAGATAAATGAAAGAAACGTTGTCAGGAAGATAGATAACCCTAATTCACGCGAAAGCGCGTATTGACAGAGAAATCCGGAGGGGGCAGGAGCCCTGAGCCCAGAGCCCAGAGCCCAGCGTCCAATCAGAAGGGCAGGAGCCCTTTAAATTTTCATCGCGCTCCCGCCGTCGCGGGAAAGCGCGTATTGACAGAGAAATCCGGAGGGGGCAGGAGCCCTGAGCCCAGAGCCCAGCGTCCAATCAGAAGGGCAGGAGCCCTTTAAATTTTCATCGCGCTCCCGCCGTCGCGGGAAAGCGCGTATTGACAGAGAAATCCGGAGGGGGCAGGAGCCCTGAGCCCAGAGCCCAGCGTCCAATCAGAAGGGCAGGAGCCCTTTAAATTTTCATCGCGCTCCCGCCGTCGCGGGAAAGCGCGTATTGACAGAGAAATCCGGAGGGGGCAGGAGCCCTGAGCCCAGAGCCCAGCGTCCAATCAGAAGGGCAGGAGCCCTTTAAATTTTCATCGCGCTCCCGCCGTCGCGGGAAAGCGCGTATTGACAGAGAAATCCGGAGGGGGCAGGAGCCCTGAGCCCAGAGCCCAGCGTCCAATCAGCAGGGCAGGAGCCCTTTAAATTTTCATCGCGCTCCCGCCGTCGCGGGAAAGCGCGTATTGACAGAGAAATCCGGAGGGGGCAGGAGCCCTGAGCCCAGAGCCCAGCGTCCAATCAGAAGGGCAGGAGCCCTTTAAATTTTCATCGCGCTCCCGCCGTCGCGGGAAAGCGCGTATTGACAGAGAAATCCGGAGGGGGCAGGAGCCCTGAGCCCAGAGCCCAGCGTCCAATCAGAAGGGCAGGAGCCCTTTAAATTTTCATCGCGCTCCCGCCGTCGCGGGAAAGCGCGTATTGACAGAGAAATCCGGAGGGGGCAGGAGCCCTGAGCCCAGAGCCCAGCGTCCAATCAGAAGGGCAGGAGCCCTTTAAATTTTCATCGCGCTCCCGCCGTCGCGGGAAAGCGCGTATTGACAGAGAAATCCGGAGGGGGCAGGAGCCCTGAGCCCAGAGCCCAGCGTCCAATCAGAAGGGCAGGAGCCCTTTAAATTTTCATCGCCCTCCCGCCGTCGCGGGAAAGCGCGTATTGACAGAGAAATCCGGAGGGGGCAGGAGCCCTGAGCCCAGAGCCCAGCGTCCAATCAGAAGGGCAGGAGCCCTTTAAATTTTCATCGCGCTCCCGCCGCGCGGGACGCGCGCGGGCGGCGCCCGGGCGAAGCCCGGGCCAAGGGCGGGCCCGTCCTTGCCCGTCATTGCCAGGAAGAGCCAGGGCAGGGCCACCCCCCTGTCATTTTGTAATAGGTAAAGGCTGCCTGAAGGAAGCACCATATGGTGCTGTGGGTGGAGTGAGGCACCCAGAAAGATCTTCAATAGTTCGGATCTCCAACGCCCTAAACAGGTTCCACAGATGCAGGACTTGGGCAGTGGCTGACAACTATCTACCTACCCGGACACCTTCTCAAACTGAGGTGATCAGCCCTTCATGCCTCTTAGATATCTCAGCACTCCCTAACACAAACCTCAGCAGAGCTAAACAGGGTGAGGAAAAGAGAGGGAGAGTGCTCACAGGAAATAGATTGCTAAACTTTTGCACAGGACCCGAGTGTCCTACCAAAACAAGATGGGTAGACGGAAGGGAGGGATACCTTTGGAAGAAGCAGGCAATAACAAGACCTTAGACGGCTTCCTCCAAAAAGCGGTAGGGGCACTAGAAAAAGAAATTGAACTGGTCGAGCGCCGTCTAACTGCTCCCCCATCCTTCTTTTCACCAGCTTCCCAGCCCCCCTCTGCAGAACCACCAGCACCAACCACCCTCACAATTCAAACACTCAACGCAGAACCCTTGGACAGAACCATACATTCTTCGGGATCTACCCAGCCTACGCCAATCAGGCCTACACCCTCCCCAAATCATGGCACAAAGGGCAAAAGGAAACGGGGGGAGACGAATCTAAAGAACAAACGGGCCCGTGTCCTGGACCCCTCTGTCCATACCGTATCTACCAGACCTAAGGATCATATACCTGCCCAAACTACCAACTATGGCAACCTGGATATTACTTCTATCACAGACTTTATTAAAGATGAGCTTCTAAAACAACTACATCCTATAACAATCCGTCTATTAGCCATCGAGGAGAAACTCGATGCCCTCATTAAACCCAGCCAGCCAATCCCCCCTTCCCCATCGGGTTTGCACTGCCTGCGACAACACCCTATCCTTGGCCCCCCTGTCAATGATGCCAGTAGTCCCTTTCTCCCACCACCTATGGTTCACAAGCCTAAACCACCTTGCTCTGACACACTACATCAACTACCGAAGCTCTCTACACCTAGTCTGGCTAATCTCCCTAAAAAGTGGTACGCAAAGAGCGATTCCTCTTACCTAAGGCGGACTGGTGAAATTGCCCCTTCCACAAACACGGGCGCCAAACCCCATAGAACCCACCCAAATATCCCAGTAGATCGGATGCGCAGGGACTCAGGAACTAACATGGGAACTTTACATCTACCACCAGAAGCCTGCCCCTACGTGCTTGTTATCACGAACGTCCCTAAGCTCAAGTCCACCATCCCAGAATCATTCACAGAACTGAAAAACAAGGTTATTCATTGGTTGCATAAACATGCTAGATTTGCATTCCATATGATACCCTCAATATTAATGGTGAGGAGGGTGGGTTGGGTGGGTCCACTCAAAAACCCTGGCACTGGGGACTGTATTGTTATTAACTTTAATGCGCCCTCCCTTGTCGAACAGCTTTTCCTAAATGCATGCCATCTCAACCCCATAGGGGGGGCCACTTCACTTTGCAGGCTTCAGGCCTTTTACCCCCATAAATCTGTACCAGGTTTCAAGGGGGTGACAATGACATCCAGAGATTTTCCTAGGGCTCAGATGCCAACTGATTTCCAGCCAAGTAGCAATCCTGCCTCGCCCACACTCTCCGAAAACGATTGACTATTACTCTTGACTTCTCCTAATTCCCGAGGTTCAAGCAACTGGAACAAAAACTATCCTACAGCTGGGAAAAATGAAACTTATAAAACAGGGCAAATCAACTGTGGGGCCGAATATACTCCCATTAGCAATACTAGTGAGTCTACTCTAACTCCCGCTCTCGCCCAGTCAGACTATCTTAAATGTTCTGAAATCCATTTCGGGGAATCAGATAAGGAGCGCAGGGTGATTGAGATTAATTTAGCTACAGACCCACTAGATCACAGCAAACCCGCAGACCCACCTCTACTCCAGGTATTTGATTGGCTTAGGCCACCCCCTGTCCTAGATGGGGCTGGAAGCACCCTAGACACGGCTGAGAAGGGCATAATGCTTCCCCACGGTACCCTAGTCCCGAGAGAGAATCCCGTGGCTGAAGCTCCCCATAACATACCAGATGACTTAGATACCATCCTCAGTTGGAACATAGCCGGGTTGGAGAGTAAAATGAACAACCCTGAATGGGGAAAATTTATAGACAAACATAAAATATGTCTCTTCCAAGAAACATGGGCGCTGGAGCCTAAATATAGAATCGGTTACAAAAGCTACTGGGTTCCAGCAAATAAAGTGAATTCAGGGAGACCCTCGGGTGGCCTGCTAATATGGCTCAGCTGTTCTCTCAAATGCCAAATTGAACCAATTGATTTGGGCTGCCCTGATCTAATGGGTCTATCAATACCATCTCTTAGAGAGAAACCACTTTTAATAATTAACATCTATAATAGGAGCCTGGGCAATAAATATGAGTCCAACGCACTGACTATTTTAGACAATCTTCTCACCGATAAATCACCCTCTCATTTTATTCTCATTGCCGGAGATTTTAACACCACTTTTGAACCCTACTCGCTGGCCCAGGAACTATATAAAGATGAAGATGCTCATTGGGGCATCCCCCAGCTGGTGTCAAGCAAAAGACCTAAAATCAACAGACTATCATACCAGCTCATGGACATTACATTGGCACACGGCCTCCGGGCTTGCAATGGCCGTTCCCGCTCGGATCTTAACCTTCACCCCACATTTAAACGTGGGTTGCAGAAGAGCCAGATTGATTACATCTTGCTCGACATCCGCCTTTGGGGTCACATGGTCGATATGAACATCACAGAACATGAGGAAAGCGACCATGAACCACTGATTCTATCACTCAGGAACCTACTACCCCTACTTGAAGTCTCCTGCCCCAAGTCCTATAGTCAGCAGCTTGCACTGACCAACAACAGGCGAAATGTTAGATGGAAATCCCTGAACACTGACATAACCACTTTGGCAAAAGTGTACAGGCAGCTGGCGGATCATATGGAATATATACTTCAACCCACGAAAGATAGTGGTGGGCTTATAGCAGCCCACACACTGTTTTTTAACTCTTTAAAAACTTTACTTACTAAAGAGTCGGCAACTGATCCTAAACAGAACTCTAACGCAAGATGGTTCAACACTGCATGCAGAGAAGCACAGCATAAGTTGCTGAGAGCCCTAAGAGGTGGCCAGATGGATTATATAAGGGAAGCTAGAAAAGACTACAAAAAGGAACAAGGTAGAGCCCGTAGGGAATGGGATGAATCAAGATGGGTCCTCCTCCTGGAATCTGCTAAAACAAACGACACCACGAAATTTTGGAAATTGGTAGCTGATGCCAGCAATGGACCACACCGTTCGCCTGGTGCCTCAATACTCCCTGCAGAATGGTCCGACCATTTTTCCCAATTATACCTGGGGTCCGCCGATGCTGCTTCCCGGGATCTGATCCATATCATGACCTCCGAGACCCCCAAAATTGAATTCACTTTGGCAGATACCAAGGCTGCGATTGCCTCAATGAAATGGGGAAAGGCCCCCGGCCTTGATAAAATACCAGGAGACCTTTACAAGACGAATCCAGATGTATGGGCCCCATACTTAAACCTCATTTCCAATGAGATAGCTGCTGGAGCACCTGTTCCGAGCTCCTGGTTGGGAGCAGAGATAGTCCCCATTTTTAAGAAAGGCGACCCCTCTAACCCTGCCAACTATCGCCCAATCTCCTTACTCGACAACTTCCGAAAAATCTTTGCAAAGCAAATTTTGTCCTGTCTAGAAGACTGGATTTTAGAAACAAACGCCATCTCTGATCTACAAGCAGGGTTCAGACCAGCAGTCAGTACTATAGATCAGGTGCTAAGATTTTTAACAATAAAATGGAAAACTGTAGAAATAGGAAGGGGTAACCTTTACGTAGTTTTTATTGATCTCAGAGCCGCGTTCGACCTGGTCCCCAGAAACCAGTTATGGCTGACGCTAGCCAACATGGGTGTCCCGCATGGCCTTCTGAAACTTATTACCCGCCTACACGAAAATACCTATGCCCAAATCAGGAACGGCAAGAATGGTGATCTCACAGAACCAGTGGCTATTGAGAGGGGAGTTAGACAGGGGTGCGTTCTGGCCCCAACTCTTTTCCTATTATACATAAACAACTGTATCAAGTACTTAGCAAACTGCACAAATGATTCTCCCAAGCAGGCTGGAACCAAAGTCCCCTGCCTACTCTACGCAGATGACACTATTCTTTTGTCCAAATCACCCATGGGAATCCAAAACTTGGTAAATCAGTTTGGTGTATACTGCAGAAACTATGGATTAGACATAAACCATAAGAAAACTAAACTTATGATATACAGCGCCCCGAACAAGAAGCTCAGCGCAAACATAAAGATGGATTTAACTCCCCTGGAGAGAGTAATGGAATATGACTACTTGGGCATTAGACTATCTGACAAGGGCAGCTGGGAGCCAGCCATAAGGAAAGGGGCACTAACAATTAGCCAAAGATGCGGAGTAATAGGACGCAAAGCCAGCACTGCCACAAGCCCCCCTCTGATTCTTATCTCTGAAATATATAAAGCACAAATCCATGCTGCTGCCCTATATGGAGCAGAACTTTGGGGATCACACAGACAGATGGACACTCTCCAAACCAAAGAAAATAACTTCCTCAGACACATATCTAGACTGGGGAGGGGCACGCCAATGCTCCCCCTCAGACTGGACCTGGGCTTAAATAGTATCAAAGACATAGCATACCTAAGACCACTCCTGTATTGGGCCAGACTATGGAAAACAGACGAACTTGAACCCTACAGGGCAGTAGTTAAAGAACTATTACCACCTCATCACGGATGGGAAAAGGTACGGTGGCTCAGGGAGATGAAAGCGGCATGGTCCAAACTGAGTCTATCCCAGTACTGGGAGAACCCCGAGATGATTCCTGGCAGTGCTAAACGCCTGATCAAAGAACATTATTGGGCAAAAATCAACGAGGAATCTCTCGGTTCAAATGGGTCAGGTCGGCTGACAGCAGAATTCCTGCTGGTCAAACACGTTCCCTTCCCTGAAAGCTCCCTGGATCTACCCATACCAGCCCGTGCTCGCTCTCTACTACTCCAGCTCAGGTACGGGACATTGGCGGTCAATAGCTACACGGCTGGTTGGTCGACTAACAGTTCCCCATCGGACAAATGCATAAATTGTCATTTATGCAAGGAAACAGCTGAACACATCCTATTTTTTTGCCCTCTGTACAAAGGTCCCCGAGGGAAGTGGATTATTCCCCTGTGCAGAACACTCCATCCACTATCCCGCAACAGCCTATTCAGAATATGTAAATACGACACTTCCATACTGATAATTAGCGCTGTTTCTAAATATCTGGCAGCAGCATGGAAAATTCGTAATAGGACTATTCTAGATTTTAACTCACTGTTTGAAGAGCTGTCTAGAAAACAGTAAATCAGCATCCTGTTATATCAGCCTTGGGCTCTAATTGCAAACCGCGACTTATTGAGCACAAAAGACCGCATTTCTAAACAAGTGCTACATCGGGCTATTTTAACTAAAGTGTTTTATAAATTTAAAATTATATTTAATTTTATAATTGCCAAGATGCAATTTATTGGATTAATTAACACCAAAAGAACTAATTAACTTAGAGCATCATCTGCCTTTGTCTGACTTCTTAAATTTTTAATCAGTTTTACTGTCTGGAGTCTTAATGCCTGATTTTATATAGAGATGTGCCACACAACAGCTTTTACGTTATTATTACTTTATTGTTCAGGGTTATGTACAGGGTAAGATCCAGAGACTATTCCGAGCACCTCCTTCACCCCACCTATTTATGTAATCTTTCTCAGGCAGCTACTGGACCCCTACTTTTTTTACTATTGTTCCTTTTATTGTGTATTGGTTTATGGTTTTTATCTTTCTGTACGTATGTATATATTTTTAAACCTTTTAAATGGCCCAAATTTGGACCGAATAAACTATTGATTGATTGAACCCTAATTCACTCTCTTCTCAAATTTCAACTATTTCATTGAGTAGGGTTTGGTGATAGGGGTTAATTCCAGCCTTGATGATGTCCCAAGCCTTTCAAGACTATATTGCGTATGCTACTAATTTTAGCGCACGTGGCCTGGATATACCACCTTACTTCCAAATGGTCCTTATTTTTAAGTGCTATCTGGAGTGAAGGGGACATATATGTACTTGTGGATACTGTGTTTTAGTTGAGCATAAAAGGTGGTGTCCATCAAGGAACAAGTGCACTTCAACCGAGTGTCTGGGAGGGGCAACAGGCCTGTGTTTTTTTTTTTTAAATATGATTGCACTTCTGTCATAATTGTGTCCTCAAAGCTTTAACTGAGCTGCATCTGCGCTACTCAAAAGTGCAAACTTTCCATAGTGTCCTCTCATGTGTAAAGGTTGGACCAGTCACAAGTTCTGCCCTATTATTCCCGTGTCAATTGTTTCCATAGCCTGATTCCGCCGTGAACAGTCTCTGCTGTCCCCAGTATGAAACATACAGGTACTGCCCAATACTGGCTCTTCATTACCATGGTGGACGGGGTACTGGCAGGTTAAATCGACAAAGGGGTCACAAATTACCTCTCCTTTGGTGTTTATTTTCCAGCCATTACCTGTATGGCACTCTCAATGGCATCCGGGATACCAGAGGGTATTTTCTTTTTCTGACGGCACAAAAGAGGCCGGCAGGAGTCTGCTTCAAGGGGAACAAAACAACCACTTCTGTCTGTTTTAGAGTCATCTGAAAACATTTTCTGGTATGTATGTTTATGTAGCCATTTACTTCATTTCCTCTGTCTATATTGGCTTTTTGATATTTTCCATTTACTGCATGTTTTCACAATTGCTTTAATTTCATTTACAATGATCTGTGCATAGCACTATTGTGTTTCCATTACTGACAGAAAAGCACAGGGCATGGCCGTGAATCCTTCTAAATCGGCTTTTATCATATAATAATATCTCTGCCTTTAATCCAGCGAGGAACACTTCCCCTCCGTGAAACCAGACAGCCACTTCCATGGGGCGCCCCAGCGTGCCACATGCCACTTTTATTAGTCAGATATCCTTCTTTGGGAAAACAGGGACTAAACGCCTTGCACTACATTAGGATTTCTCAACTACAGTGCTGTCTTCAGACAGTAAAGTGGTAACCACAGCTTTCTACCATTTGGACTAATCAGTAGCTGCCAGAATTACCGCTGCACATTGCAACATTCTCATCACAATTAGCAGCAGAAACATCGTGGCGGTAAACAGCGGAGACAAAGAGTACACCAGTGGTAAGCTTGTACGCTTCCATTACTCCCTCTATCTTGGGTTGGTGGAATCTAATTACAGGGATTTATGCATGAAATAATGCAATTCTCACCTCAGGGTATTAAAGCAGTATGCAGTTCCCTCCTTTTCACCAATGTATCACAACACCAGGTACAGTCAAATCAGCAGAAAAAAAAGGAAAGACTCTTGTAGCTGCAAACAAATAAGCAATTTCACAACAGGGATTTGGCAATTTAAAATATTGGGCGGAAAGAGAAACAGAAACACATTTCCTTACGGCGGGGAGCCGGGATCGAGATTGGTCAGTGATCAGCTGTAGTAGTGACAATCTGCTTGCTATCAGCAATGGTCCCTGCATACAGGTGGAGGGGCCACAGCCTAACTTTGTTCTGGAGTAGAACAGTGCCTGTCAGGCTGAGCAAAGGCCAGCCTGACAGATACTCTTCTTATTCAGGTCGGGCAGCCAGGAGCTAGACATGCACTAAATCTGCAGGCTCCCGGATGCCTGAGCTAAGCTTTGCTCAGCTGAAGATTTAAAAGTCCTGTGGAAGTGATATCCTCAGCCTGGCAAAAGTGTCTTGAGGCCCTCCCCCTAGTGATGAGGAGGAGTGTCAATGATTACCTTGGACCTGGGCACTTGAAGTGCCAAGGGCAGAGTGTCAATCAATGAAACCATGTCAAAGAGTGGGGAGGGGTGAGCAAGTCTCATTGACCCATCCCACTCTGTGACAAGTGAGGGACTGCTGCCTCCCCACATTGGCTGACCTGAACCTCCTGGGACCTCAGAGGCTTTAATGTCTGGGAGATGAATAAGGAGATAAGGTTTATGTTTTTGAATGTTTGCTGGGTGCATGCATGTAAGTATATATATATGTGTTAGAAATGGGGTCTCTAGTTGGTAGTCAGTTTACACCCTGTACAAATACGGACCCTCACTCTAGTCCGAGTAAGGGAGATACACAGGTCAGATAACCCCTGCTCACCCCTTGGTAGCTTGGTACAAAAACTGTAAGGCGTATCTCAGAGGCAATGTGTAAAGTATTTGCACAAACACATACAGCACCACAGTGAAAACACCACAAAAGGACTCCACACCAGTTAAAAAAAATAGCTAATATTTCTCTAAATCAAACAAGACCAAAACAACAAAATGTGGTTTGAGGAACCCTCAAAGGCTTCCTGTGAGTCTGCAAGTTCACCAGATAGGTGGCATTACTCTTGCGCTCTACCACCTCAAACGGCCCAGCCGACTGTCCTGGAACGGAGAACACAAGGCTCCACTGGGGCCATGACCCACACTTTCTGGCCAGGCTCAAACTCAACCAGAGTGGCATTCTTGCTGTACCACTGTTTCATGTCCTCCTGGCTAGCTTCTAGTTTTGCCTGAGTGAGTTTCCTGAAGCAGGCAGTCTGGTTCCTAAAGGCCCGCACATAGCTAAATATGTCCTGGGGGTGGGGGAGCTACTGGGAGCTTTCTCCTAGGCCTCCTTCACCAGACTCAGAGGTCCTCTCACAGGGTGCCCATACAGCAGCTCAAAGGGGCTAAAACCAAGTCCCTTCTGCGGTACCTCCCTGTATACAAAGAGAAGGCTTAACAAGAGGACTTCCCACTCATGTCTCATGGGTTCTGACAGACCCATAATCATGCCTTTTGGGGTGCGGTTGCACCTTTCAACTAATCCATTTCATTGGGAGTGGTAAGGAGTGGTGAACTTGTAGGTTACCCCACACTCCTTCCACAGAGACTTTATATAGGTAGATATGAATTTGGTACTCCGGTCAGATACCATCTCCTTGGGGAACGGTATGTGGGCAAAAATCCCCATAAATGCCCAACCCACTGCGTAAGGGGTTTCACTGACCCCAGAGGGATGGCCTATGGGTCATGGGTGGTATGGTCCACCAAGACCAGGATAAACTTGTTGCCCATGGCTTTTTTGGGGTCCAGAGGCCCCACAATGTCAATTTCCCACCTGCTCAAAAGGGGTGCCGACAACAAGGAATGGTTGGAAGGGAGCCTTGCAACTTCCTCCATTCTTGTCACGTGCCTGGCCAGTCTGGCAAGACCTACAATAAGTGTCAGAGTGCCTGCGCATTTGCAGCCAGTAGAAGTGGCTGACAAGCCTCTCAGAAGTTTTGTCCTGCTCCAAATATCCTGTGAAAGGCACATCATGAGTCTGCCCCAGTAGGAAGGTTCTGAAGCGCTTGGGTACCACCAGCACACAGGTTGCCCCAGGCTTAGCAACCTTAGACCCTCAAGAGAAGGGCATGACTTCTGTGCCTCGCAGAACTCCTTCCTGGTGGGACCCTCTTCTGGCTACCAATGGGTCAGCTCAGGCAAATCCCCCCAGTTCAGCCACTTGTTCCCCTGTAGGCTCTGGGGCATCCCCCTCAGGGTCAGACTCCTCCCGGTCTGTGGGAACTTCTGGGGTAGGATTCCCATGCCCGTGCCCTCCCTCTTCCTGACAGGCACCTGGGCCACTCTTTCAGGCTCCAGGGCCTCCTGATCCCCCCTCAATGGCTGCCATAGACCAAATGGTCATGCATGCCCACCCAGGTAGACCCAACATCTCCAAGTGTGACCAGCGTTCCACCTCACTCTAAGGGGAATACACCTGGTCGTTACCTAGCAGATAATCAACAGGCATGGTTGAACTCACAGCTAACCTCAAGGAACTTGAAATGCCACCCCCATTTGAAGTAAACCTGCGCCACCTGACAAAGGCTCTCTAAGTTGTCTCCAGCCGCTACTTGGTGAACCTTCAGCTACTTATGTGAGATTAACTATAATTTGTACTCAAATCCAGACTGTTTATAAGTCCAACAAAAGAGTTGAGGCATTGCTGAAGTCCCACAACTGTTCTTGCTAGCAACAACAAATTGTTTGTATATGAGAGTGCTGGAATTAGCTGAGATCCTGCCTGTAGTGCTTAGGGTTGAACCCAAATTGTTTATGTAAAGAGGGAACAAAAGAGGGTCTAAGATACAACTCTGACTCATCCACTAAGCACTCTTATAGGAGAGGAAAGACTCTCAGACTCATCATATCTAACTACAGCATACAGGTCATGAAGTAACTAATGCAAGAAGTTCACTATGTTTCTATCTACCGCCACGCTGATGAGAATTAACCACAACTTTGACTGTTGACTATCAAGGCTGATGTCAGATCCATAAAGGCTAGAGGTAACAAGCCCTCTTTGGCTAGTGTATATCTCTCAATGATCACCTGTAGATTCAGGCACTGATCTAATGTACGCCTCCCAGGCCTAAACCCGTACTGCAGGTACTCCAGTCAAGTGGTTAGCCCTGAGAGAATCACCCTTCCCATCACCTTGGCCACAAAATCTACAAGGGATATGGGTCTATAACATCAAGGGTGATTTCTCTCTCCCTTTTTGAACACCGGTATAATTATAGACCTTGACCAAGATGGGGGTATGTCAACTGTACACTGAATAAAAGTTTGGTCCATTTCCTTGGGGTTCAGTTTATTTAAGTCGGCAGTGGCTCCACTGGGACCAGGTGCTTTATCATTTCACATGTAAGAAATGGCCTCAATTAGTTCTTCTTCAAGAAAACCAAAGCAAATTTCCCACATAGCCCCTCACTGTTGCTATTTTGGGTTTCTACTGAGGTGCACCCATATATTCCCTGGAAATGCTTCACCCAAATATCCAGCATTATGTTGAGCTCCGATATGCTGTTGGACATGCCGTTGAAATAAGAACGATTGACAACTTCTCAACACTACTTTTAAAATGTCGACCTGGAGGAGCTGGTTCCAAACTTTATTTCTAATTTCTTTTTTTGGTCAGCTAAAGCTAATTTGTACTTATTCGTGCATGGAGCTATTTCAGTGGTACTCCTTGGATTTTTTTCAAGGCTACCAGCAAGCTTTGATGTGCCTTAGAACAGTTATTGTTAAACCATCTCTTGCCTGAAAAAGTAGTTCTTCCACCCACTTTTATAAGATTCCTGGAGACAAACGTACACACCCTGTTGAATGCACTGAGCAAGATATCTGGCCCTGTTGATGCTTCTAATCACTGACTAATGTTCTGGCCACATTCATGGTACAGATTATTTAAAAAGGAATCAGAAGAGACCTTATTCCACTTCAATCTGCACGCCTGATCAGGAGGCATAATATTTTAACTCTTTGGTCTTTCTCTGGATCCTACTTCCTCCTCCAGTCTCTATTCAATATCAAGGACTAAGGGATTATGATCGCTGAACTGATTCCAATTAACTTCAAAATGCAGAACAAATTGCAATTGAAAAGCAAAGATAAATATATAATCAATAATGGAACTGGAGCTTCTGCCAACAAATGTGGACATGACTTCTGCTATGCCCTCCTCTTTATTGTTTTGGTTTTACTGTGCCAAGATGTCATCAGTCAAAATGCTGTTAAGCAAATTCCCTTGGCTAGTATGCTGTAAATGGCCTTGATTATGATCACCCAAAATTGACTCTTCACTAACATGACATGGAGGATGACATGCGGTGTGATGCCCTTCTGCATAGGTCTCTAAACACATCTTCAAGGTCAATGGATGTTCCGCAGGTTTCATCTGTGAAAAAGAATTATGAAAAGTCAATACTAATAAGCTAAGTGATTTTTTTAAATCTAAGCTTATCGCGAGCAAATAACTTGATCCAGTGTCCACTTGGGAAGTATCACAAGAAATATTTAAAGATACCAGTGCAAGTAAACCACTCCTGGGTCTGCTAGTAAGAGAAGGTAAGGCGGGGGAAAATATGAGGTATACCCATCCAGCTAAAAGGAGCTGTCTGTATCCCATGTTTCTTGGAGGCCCACTGTGGGGCAGTCCTTTAGTGAATCAAACCATCTCACATCTGTCTTCTTATTACTCAGCCCTGCAATATGGCCCACTGTGGGGCAGACCTTTAGTGAATCAAACCATCTCACATCTGTCCTCTTATTACTCAGCCCTGCAATATTCCAGCTAAAAAAAACTTCAAGCAAAAGCCTAGCTTAAGTGCTGAAGTATCTATATGACTGACCCTCACACTCTACTCCTCCCCCACCGAGGGGGAGGGTTAAAAACCGGGATAACCAGTCAGGCATTGCTGTCTAAGGAGCTCAAAGGTTCAAATCTATTTGCCAGATGGATGGGTGTTTCCTGTTCTATCAAGGCCTGCTTTTTTTGCAACCCTGAGGGTTTCCTCGAACACCTGAGTCTGTAGGTGCCCTTCAGCGGATAAAAAAGCCTAACTGGAGAAATTTTACCCCTGGGGGCAATTCAAGTGTGGTGCTTGCAATGTTAACTGTCTCGCTATGTCAGGTTGATCAAAATTAATAATGATACATTTTCCCTCACAAGATTTATCCATGTTACCTAGCCTTCTAACCATGTTGATGTGGTCTGACAAATGATTCTATCCCCGAGTTGCCAATTGCACAAAGGCACATCTCTGTGTTTGAGTTAGAAAGTAGTTTCAACAACTCCCGATCTCAATGGGGGAACAACCGCTAGGATTGCCACCAATGGGGAGGACCCTGGAGGGAGATGTAGCCTGAGACTGGCAACAACCATAGTGCCCGAAATGGGGGAAGAAAAGCTGTCCACCGCATTACATTCTTTAAATCCAGGGCTGGGGTGATCCAATTCAATAGGTGGAGCCTGATTAAAAGTAAGTACAGTTATCTCAAGTGTACCTTGAGATAACTGTACTCACTTGGATCTCTCATTGGGGCATGCTTAACTCTAACTACCTTACTCCCAGTCATCTTCTTCTCATATTACTCGAAAGATTATATGGGGGATGAGTCAAGACCTTATTATAGTGCTTATGAGATGGATTGCCTTCCTTGAGTTTATGTGTGTATGGACAGCTTCACTTCTTAACTCCTCTATCAATACAGTACTACAGTACCCAGTTGTGCAATGTTTTTTTTATATAACAGTTTCTCATAAAGACCATTCAAAGCAGTTTTTATTAGTTTCTCAACTTTGTGTTTAAATCAGCAAAGGTTCGAGCAATATCTTTGTATTACTCAATGGGAGTTAAAATCTACTGCACAGTTAGTAAACAGGTCCACAGGTGCCAAAACGTCCTTATTGTCCTTTTTAAAAGTTAGATCTCCCCATACCAGACCTGTCTCTAATCCCCAAGTTTTTCTTTTTTTTCTTAGTGGGTAGAGCCCATTCATAGGAGGAAATGTGGCGTCAAGGTCGATCTCTTCTGTGGTAACCACCCCTTGTTCTGCCTCTCTTTGCAGGAAACCTACCTGACTGTTCCCATAGGGCATGCTAACAATGTTCCTGGTCGTTATCCCCATACCCTTTGGCTGGTGATCCAAACTCAGGGTGAAGGTGGCCGGTCGCAACCCTAATTTTTTCTCCGCGCTCTGTTTTTTTTTTAAGTTTAAGGTCCCTACGGTAGAGGTAAGAAACGAGATGATGGATGGATTTGCAAGGACCAATGTCATATTTTAAGGCACCACAACTTTAAGAGCTATCTCAACAATATATTACTATCACACTTGTCATAGACTCTGC
This sequence comes from Pleurodeles waltl, assembly GCF_031143425.1. Taxonomy (NCBI): domain Eukaryota; kingdom Metazoa; phylum Chordata; class Amphibia; order Caudata; family Salamandridae; genus Pleurodeles; species Pleurodeles waltl. The sequence goes on from NC_090444.1 coordinate 677,223,950, forward strand.
TACTTTTAAAGGACGACCATAGATAGGACGGCAGTAACTAAAGTGGGGTAAGAAATCACGGGTGGCCAACCATGCCGCATGTTGCAGGTTTGTTCTGAATTCATGGCACATGTCCTGTTGCTGCACAGAGACGCCGCAGTACACCAATCATCCCACATTTTAGTTCCCGGTCACTTTTATTCCTCATATAGAACAGGTAACTGTTTCAGACCTCTGAGCTGTAAAAGAGGTGCCTATCAGCCATGGAGTTAGAGCTACAGCACAGAAGTGACCCTGCACAGTGCAGCCACCGAAGCACTTTAGATATTGAGATGCAAATCTAGCCAGCCGCCTTCTGATAAACTGCCCTGAATGTATGAATGAAACCCTTGTTGGTGACCTGTCGTTGGAGAATGCACTTTATGTTTATTTCTTTTATTGAGCCTGTTTCAAAGTGCTTGCATATTTTCAGATTAGTGGACAAAGCACAGGGAGGGTAAGATTTGCCTAGGATCAGAGAGTTGGCTAAAGTAATAGACCTGATGATAATGCACACTACTCCTTCTTGCATAAATGTACCACCATACTGCATTTTGGTGAATATCCCATAAGACTGGGCACTTCTCCCCTCCCACGGGTATACTACCTAATCCAATGTTTAACCAAACATTTACTAGGAGTTTTTACGTTGATTCTAAACACTCCCAATCTTGCAAAAAGCAAGCACGGGATTACGTTCAAAAGTGAATGCCCAAGAGCATAAATTTGGCTGAATGGGAGGTTGGTATTAAAATCCAACCTTGTTTCCTGGCTCCAACAAGTCTGATGGACCACAACTAAGGAGGCTGTGATTCTGATACCAATACATGGGGGTTGACCTCAGGGTAATGTCACTGTGTTGGGGCTCATCCACATTTATATTTCAATACTTATTTCCAGCATATTAGGTAAAGTGATAAAGCCAGTATTAGATGTTAAGTATCCTAGTTTTTTTCTAAAATATACCCACTGGACCAGGCACAGTGGCAGGATAGCTAGTGGGCAGTCTGTGGTAGATATTCTTTTTATCATTAGTGTTTCAGAGTTTCAAACTATTTCATTTAATTATGCTACGTGACTCTAAGCCACACTCCGCTCTCCCACAAACATCTTCTGATAACTGCACGTGCAATGTGTTTCTACACACCCAAAGCGTCCGGCGAAGTGAAAATGGAAAGCTGGACATCCTAGGTCGGGAACAACACCAGTCTGTGTTCGCACAGGTTCGCTGAAGCGTGGGGAGTTTCTCAACATGGTACATGAATAGGAGACAGGGGTGTTTTGGCCCATGAGACCGTAGATTCTGAATACCACAAATCGATGTTTTTGAATGCAGTAAGCCTAAAAACTTGCTTGGCTCACACAGAGGTGATCAAGTTGACATACCCGAGACCAAGAAGTATAAGAACATTTTAACGTTGTGAAAAGTAGCAGAAAGTTGGAAACCCCCATCCACCGCGCAGCATGGAGCAGTCCTAAAATACTTCCTTCTACTGCTCACGCACTACCTTGTGACCTTTGGGCAAGAGCCTTCATCGGCACACCTTTTGATGAGGAGGGCTACGGCAGCTCAATAAAAAAACTCACAGTAGTAATGTGCTCTGAAAGCAGTTTTACACAGACCTTTTCTCAATCTCTTCCAGCCATACCAAAGATATTCAACAAACATACCAGTTTTTCTGGTTTAGCATTTATTTACGTGACGTAAAAAACCTGTGAGGTCGTGCCAAGTCAGGTCAAGGATATTTTGTAAAAAGAAATGACTAAGGAAATTCATCGACCATGAAGCAAACGGTAGAGGACAAACAATTAGACCTATAATCTGCATACCACACGCCCTTGTTTAAACCCCTCCTTGAGTCCTAACCTCAGAATCAAGGCGCAGAGCAGCATGTTTACTGAGGAATGTCACCTTTCTATGCTACCTTCTGGCAGCCCTAGGTCAAAAACGTGGCTGAGGCATCACACTGATGGAATAATTGTGCAACATCCCATTATAGACTGAGAGAGTCCAGAACGGTAGATATTTCTTATGAACAAATGTATTATTGGAACGGAGTGTGGGGTGGGATTGCGTGGCCAACCTCACTCATTTCCACAAGGTGGCAATATTGGATAATATCGTTATTTTTGTATGTCAGACTTTTACACCACGTTATCGTTCTGTTATTTTTTTTTATACAGAATGTTGAAGCATCCCTACATGTTGTTATTTCCAGAAAGGATTTTGCCATTAGTAGTTATTTAGGGCTTAGTGTGTTTAACAATATGCCTACAAAATCTGTATTTAGGGAGTACATAAAGTAGTTTTATTTTACATGCCTTGTGAATTGGTCCCAAAACATCTAAAATGGGGATAAAATTTGAATATTCAAGGAACAGTCAGCAACAGTTTTTTTTTGTTTTTTTTTATTGAAAACGTGCCCCAATTTCTGCTTGAGAAATTCAAACACATTCACCCACGGCGAGAAAGTTACCTTCTTCAGACCCACTTCTTAGAGAGGCTCCGATTATGAGAGGGCCGGTAATCTATGAGGTACCTACCACACCCGCAAATACAGGTGTTTCCTGAGTGCAGTGACTACATGTCGAGTATTCCGCTGAAAAATTAGGAATTGCTCCACACCTAATTCCAATGGATCAGAATTTATTGTGCATTTTCTCTTGGTATATCTCAGTAGTTTTGACCTGCCAACATTTATCAGGGAGAAATCACAGGGTTCGGTAATTTCAGCAGTTCTCATATTCTGGTCCTTGAACAAACTCCTCTTTAACCTTTAACATCTAACCTCTAGAACGCACAGTACGAACCGCGAGGTCGTGAATGGTTCCGCCTCTGCATTCCAAACAGAAACCCCTTCTGGCACTAGATGGATCTTCTATTTGAAAAAATATTTCAGAACGCGAGGGAATAACTTCCCTCTAAACCTGGAAAATAATATATATATATATATATATATATATATATATATATATATATATACACTTTAATCACTGTGGCAGCATGCTGATCACAGTGATTAAAAGTGAAACCAGGCAGCCAGCGCCATTAGGTGACATGATAGATTAAGTGCACGCGCTGAAGCAAGTAATTAAACACTTCTCAGCCTTTAATAAAGTGTTGCACCTTTGATCACACCTTGTTCGTTTCACAATGCATTTCTATGCATCTCTGCATCCGCTGCCGCTGTTTTGTACTCCCATTCAACTTGTAGTATTTTAAGTAAGACCTTTTAAATACCGGTGAGAGAAGCATGGGGTGCAGGGTATATTTAAAATGGTTTGCTGTCGACAAAGTAGGAACTAAAAAAAAAAAAAAAGTGGCGAAGGAGTGCTTGAATCACTCTCAATCACTGACAATTGCTTTGGGCTGCATTACTGTACATTTTAGGTCCAGCATTGGCCGAGAACTTTTGATTTTAATACAATTATCGATATAATATACTTACATATAAGGCTTTCAGCCAGCTCTTTTTAATCTCTTGTCCTTCATATTTAAATCCCACCCACTGCAGCAAATATCATGGGCTACTGGTCAACCCACTTCATCCACTGGTTGCTTCACAACGAGTGACAGTATTCTGCTATTTCAAATGTGCACATCTACGCAAAACAATAGTCCCTCCAGCATCAGGGACTATTATCATATGCATACATGCTGGCATTTATGCACATGCAAGGGCACCCATTTTTAATGATTTTAAACGTATACAAAAACTCAAAGTTTGCTGCCTGTGCATGCTCAGTTACCATTATTCTATTATTTCTTTGTGCAAAGAAAATTACAAAACATAATAAGCACAGGCCATGGCAAAATGATGACACCCAATTGTAGTCCTTGTAGCTTTGCAAATGCTTGTTTTTCTAACTCGCCACTACAGACGATCAGTTACATGCACATCGGCAATTGGTCTAGGGACAATATATCCCAAAGAATATCAGAAACCTGTCGGGGGGGCTTCCTTTTTTTTGAGCGTGGGGCCTCAAAAAAAGTTATCTACATGGCAATGTCAGCAAAGCGTCTGTGCCCCTATTATATATTTTTTGTATGGTTGTTTGTTGGGTATGGGCCCATTTGGTATTGAGGTCCACGTTGAATGATAACTGTATTTGCTTATCTTTTTTCATGCTTGCTTTCTAAAAATCTGACTCGATGATTCAACTGCATATTGTGAGGTCAAACCGATGAAAACTAGGATGCTGTCTTTTTTCTAGTTTTTGGAAGGTCTGTATCTGTTTTGGAGAAATTATTTAAACAATATCACTGGAAATAGGAGTGTATTTCACTGAGTATAATTGGGGAGGCCTATGTGTGGATGAGCTCGATAAATAAACCGCAGTACGTTCCAAGCTAAGTGGCTTCGTCCATTCGGCAGAAAATTTGTGCAAACAAAATATATGGGTATTTGCCTAGTGGGAAATAAAGTCACACCAGTGACACACTTCACTTTTACAATACTTTAGGAGAAGGTTACAATTTAATGTCACAGAAACTGCTTCATGTGTTTATGAGCTTACAAAATTACCATTATTGTTTCCCTTGAACTAACAAAAAAGTCAGCCCGCCAATCAAAAGGCATGTCCAAGCAGGAAAGAACATTTTGTCAGTCAGTCGAAATTGACAATTTTGTTTGTCAAATGCCCAGGGTGTAACAGGACTGTCCCTCGGCTCTTACGGCGGCTACTACAGGCTTGTAGGACATGCTCACCCCATTTACTAAAAGTGTACAGCTCCAGTCAGCCATGGAAGAGGCCTCAGAATCGCTGGGAGACAGGCCAGACTACACACGACTCAATCCTGATTATCTGAGAACAAATTTAGAATACAATACGTCTTGTTTACTAAGTGGGTGAATAAATGCAAATGATTTCACAACAGTTTGAAGTTTAAAGGGCGCATACCTATGTGTGTGTTTAAGCCAGTGGGTCCCAACCCTTTAACTTCTATGGCAGAGGTCTTCAAACTGGGGGACGGGCCCCCCTACCTCAAGTGATCCCAGGGGGCACCAGGTTCCGGCCAAAAGAAGCATTACATAGTTAACAGTGTTTTTAAAAAAAGCAGAAACATGTTATTGCACTTTTAAAAAGGTAACAGTACTTAACTGCAATGTTTAAATACATCTGGATATATTTAAACATTGCCATCTTTATAAAATAATCATGAAAAATTCTGAGGTGGTGCCCAATGATTTTTGTATTTTTTAATTGGGGGGGGAGGTCGGGAATTAAAAAGTTTGGAGACCACTGTTCTATGGACTCCCACTTTCTCATTACTGGCACCCAGGGACCCCCACTGAATCATCACTGGAAGCCAGGGACCTCTGCCACACACTGCTGATGATTTGAACTGCAAAACAATACACAAGAAATACAGAAACAAACATTCAAACATACACTCAAACTATAGTATATTTTATTTAATTTTCAAAACAAATATAAATATAAAAAATATACAAAGTTTAATACGAGGGTTGGAGCTTTTCTAAATTTAATTGAAGCTACACATCATCAATACTATATTCTGTTTGTTGCACCTGCACTGCTCCCACAAATCAACCTGAGGATACTAATTTAACTTTCAGCCTCCAATTTCAAACTCCTTGACATTTTAATGACGTTTTAACATTTTATTTTGTACATTTAGCCACTTCATTTATATACACTTTATTAATCTTTTAATAATATTTAAAGTAGTAAGCAGTTGTGGCCCCCCTGTGGAGGATTCCAGAAACCCTAGGGGTCCCCAGACCACAGGTTGGGAACCACTGTTTTAAGCTGATCTCGTAGTAGAATTATAAGTGGAGAAGCAACTGAAAGCCAATTTGGAAAAAAAATATTGTGTTACAAAGTTAAAACTAGTGTACTAATACAGGGGTGTCCAATGAAGGACCAGGAAGACTAGATCCATGCCAGATATTCAGGATACCTACATTTGATATTTATACATATGAAAACAATTGATCTAAATCTACATAGATGCCATTTAGATAGTCCATAGTCACCCTGATAATGTGGTATGTTCTGTTCCTCCTGGACTGCATTTACATAGGTCACCTTGTGCTAACATATGTTTAGGGGCTCACCTCTTATGTCAATTGCAGCAAAAACCAAAGTGCTAATCACAGACAATGACTCAAACAGCTGATCCAGTAACCAGTGGCAAAACAGTCTAGGGTCTACCCCCAAATCATCTGAGATACTGAACAATCTGGGGATAATTTTTTTGATTCAAAGCTTACTTTGGCCAGTTACATCTCCAAAATCATGTCACCCTCCTTTGGGATGTTAAATATCTTAATTTTTTTAAGCTATTCTCACCCTCCAATCACAGATTCAGGCAGTTACTATGTTCCGCTTAGACTACGGGAATACTTTATATTTGGGACTCTTACTAGCAAAACCTCAAAAAGTTCAGAGCATGACCTCTAGACTTATTTTATGACTCCAAGGAAGAGATTCAGTTTGCCATTTTTTTACCAAGCTACATTGGCTTCATGTTAAAAAAAAAGTGACCTTAAATGTCTCTGTGTGGCTCATCAAGAATTTCATGGGACCAGCCCTGCCTTTTTGCAAAACAAATCATAAAAAAATGCATCCTGGCGTGAAATTTGAGATTGAAGACGAGGTGACTTCTCAACATCCACACGGCAGATCCGCTCTGGTGACAAGGTTTTTTTCTGTTTGTACTGCAAAAATGGTGGAACTGTCTTCCTCAAAAGGAACACATTCAGAAGTTGTTAAAAACTTGATTATTTGGACGGTCAATTTGATGTTTTCTAGGTTCCACTTTACCTTTTTCTTGAGTTGGTTTTTGTTTTGGTTTCTTTCATATTTTCTGCTTCAGTGTCACACAAGCTCTTGAATGCCCATAAGGGCTCCAGCTTGTTCACTCTTAGAAGCTGTCAGGATTTACTGAAAACATCTATCCTCCTGCATATCAAAAGAATACTTCCTAAATCAACTGCTTATTATGCTCTTCTTTCATACCTGATGTTCCCAAAATCAAGGCCTGTGTCTCCTCTCTCTTAGTTTGGTTACCAGTTAGAATGACGTCTCCCCCTTATGTACCACAACTGCCCCATGTCACTACTGTGCTACATTGTGTGCTAAGGTTGATCAAAAAGAGAACTATCAAATATGTGCCATGTTGCTGTCAAAGTTGATGCTGTGGAAGCAGGGTATGTTTCCTTTGTCTGCGTTGGCTCTTTTTCACCCTGAAATGCCATTCACTACTAATCAACAAAGTAAACGTTGTCTGGGAAGAATTCTGGGAGGTCAAGAGGCGGATTGTCAGGTAAATAAAAGACAGCAAGGGTGTCTGTGATCTAAGAAAAGTACTGGGATCACTAGGAAGGATGAGGACAGAAGGGCGAGACAGGGCAAGATAATTCACCCTTGCTCTATCAGAGAAATAAACTACCAAGTGATTCATCTCTTACCCTCTCAAGTGTAGAGTGTGAGGCTGACTAGGGTCTGGGCAGTGGTCTGGTCAGGGCTAGCCCAACTGGTGCTTGCTTGCCTTTGGGATGTTCAGGTGCATGAGAGTTAGTCTTATGGTGTTAATCCCTGCTCAAAAATGTTGCTTCATATAATCAAGTGGGGTGAGGTGGAATCTAAGACTTTTAAAGACTGCATAGTTTCTTTTCATGATGTCAATCTTGATTGCTCTTCGTCTTCTTTTCTCGTTCATGAGGTGTATTTCCCCTTCCTTAAAAAAAGGAGCACTGCTACTGATCCTGTCATCAACTTCCTTCCTTGTCCATTTGACATTTTACTCCCTTGAGAGCATCCCTGCCCTGTGCATGTTGCCATATAGCTTACTGATTATCCGCATCCACAATTTTTGGTGTACATCCACAAAGTACCCCGCTGCACTCAGGATGGCACTGTGTATCTGCATATATAAACTGTAGTCCGAACTACAGTTATAATTTGTGTTCCTATCCATAACCCCGCCTCTTCTTGTTACTAGACGCTGTTCTCCAGGAAAGAATACCAGCCCCTCTTTGGTCATTCAAGCACAAATCCGAAATCCTTCCCACACAGGATCACAATACAGCACTCTGCCAACCACATACTCCCCCGTGATGTAGAATATACCTGACTGAAAAGTGCTTCAATGGTCCGCTTTGGAGTATGAAGCACTATATAAATGGTATAATAAATTCTAGATTTCCCTTTTCTCCCAACCTACCAGTCTGCCACCCTCGTTCTTTTGTATCCAAATCAAGTGAAATCTCAAGTTAATGCTGAACTTTGATCTTGCAGTGCCCAGTGCGGAAAACGTGGCAAGAAACTTGTTGCCAGGACTCTTTAGTTGCAGTGGGAGAACACACCTGCATTTGACTGGTTTTCATATGTGCCACTGATGAAGAGTTGTGAGGGACAGATGTGGCCCTTTAACTCTCACTCTGATGAAGGGTGATCACCTTCTGGCAGTGTAATCCGCCTACTTCCAAAGACCTCCATTGTAGTAACTTGCCATTTTGCTTTTAACTTTTCCGTTCTTCCTTGTAAGCTCTGTCGTGCTCCCACAAGAACATAGGACTCACCTGCCACTACCACTGATTGGAATACTTTCCCTAAAACCAGAGGCAGCTCCCTTCTTCCTGCAGGACCAGTCGTGGCTCGCGCTAAGCAGAAGGGGTGGAGTGGAGCGCAGGGGGTAAGAGGGAGAAGAATTCAATTAAATAAAAATACTTTTTTTTTTTTAAACCACTTACCTTACCGATGCGCGCTGCTCCGCTCCTCCATCTCCTCACTGCAGACAGGCACAGGCTCCCAGCCTGCCCTGCACCACTCCTGACGCTGCTTAGAGCAGCGTTACGATTGGCTGGCAACACCCAGTTGAGAGAGCCCTGAGCGCATGTGAATTTGCTGTGCACTCCCCTCATTGCTCGTCGCCCTCTTGGCCCCACCCCTTTTCCCAAAAAACGATCATAAAAACAGGGGGGTGGGGGTTGAACGCTCCTCTGCGCTTATTGAAAATCCGCCACTGTGCAGGCACCTCCCTTTTGCTTTGTACAACCAGCACCCACTTCACCCTTTTGCTGCTCCAAAATCTGGATTATATTCGTCAGTCTTTATTTCTGCATTTAGGAGATCATGATTCATTTTTGGAGTCTCACATTAAGGACCGTCATGTTTTTTATTTAGGCGCTCTTCTGTCCTATTGTATTTGTTACAAAGGGCACGTTAAACATGCCTACCACCCACAAATGTTCCTAAATGCCTTTTTCCGCACGTGGTCATCCCTGTCAGTGATATGGATTCTCAAATTCGTAAAGGTCCCTAGTGCAAGGCTCTCTGGACCTAGGTAGGAGGCTGCATCCAGTCACCAAACACCTGCTCCTTTGTTCTGGACAAAGGAGGGGTCCATTATGTCCCTTCATCTGAGACCATAAGGGGGCGCTGTTTTCTGAAATATCGAAACTGAAATACTTTTCCAGGGTCACCGTCAGGAAGGGAGAAGAGAGAGGAGTGAAGGAGGGAGAGTGAATGGATGGGTGGACAGAGTTTGTGAGAGGAGATAAATGGAGATGGGCTGGTTTGAGCATTTTTGCCAGGGCTCCTTCTGGTTCCCCAGTCTGGCGATGTTCATTTACAGAAGCAAACTAATGTGTAACTAAAGATTTATTGTACAGAAAGGAGAAGAGACTTCAAAGGCGCGAACAGCGGGTGCAATTATCGACTGTGTAGGCGAAATTCAACTTCTCCAAGCACGCTAACACAATGGCTGTATTTTAATTAAATGAAAACATAAACACGACAGTTAAAGGGCCTATTTTAATTCATACTTCGAATACCTCATTTATTTTGGCAAATTATCTGAAGAATATTAAAATAGAAAAGACCCCATCATTAAAAAAGTGGTTTATCCTTTCGTTTCAGGAAGAATTAGCTCCCACAACAGTGACACAGTTTGTTCTTGTTCAGCCAAATAATATTTTAAGTCATGCCAGCTTGTTTGCTTGACAACTGGAAGGCAGCTGGTATTGTTGAGTCAACAAAACCTGTTCTAAGCAGCGTGACGATGTTCTGATTTGGCAGCTCAACAATGCCCACCAGGGTTTCGGTCACTGCTGACCCAAGCTTGAAGGGAAACTCCAAACATGAATTTGGTTTCTTTCCAGGTAATGACAGTGCCAGTGGGCAGCACCTCATCACAGACCTTACTTGTTCTTTCACCCGCACGAGGCTTTTGAAAGCACTGCAAAGGGGTTGTTATTGTGATGTTTTGGACAGCCATACAACACCAGTATTACTGCTGTGTCGTTACTTGTCCAGGAAAGTGGGAGTCTCACATGTGACAGTCATGGTAAGTGTTATTCTAAGTACTAGCAAAAATGAAAAGTGAAGGTCGAAATATCTGAATTAATCTCCGCCTTTGGTATTTACTCGGGGTTGCCTTCCATTCCATCATTTTTCGCTCACTTTCCTATGCGCAGGGACCAAACTTATGCAAATAATTCTTCGACCGGCTCGAACAGTAAAAGTCACTTTTCAGTTGTGTTTAACACATAAAAAGGAGGTGAGGGCAAAGGAGGTTGGGCCCTGGCTCAGTGCACAAACATAACAGAGGAACTTAAGATGCAGTTTTAAACCGCAGAGGGACCTGGAAAATAATTATGAACAACTCAAGTAAGGTGTTATACAAAGAGACGATTAATACTTTAAGGTTTGTTTATTTGTTAGTGGTTTCTGTTGTGCGTAGATGACATCCAATGGTCACTTAAGAGAGTATATAAATCTAACTTGGAAAGTAGTATTGAATTCAAAAGTGAGTGGAACATAAAGACTTAATAGAAACTGCATTAGTCCCTTTTATATAAATGTAGACACCAGTGGCCTGATTAATTAGATTGCACTATTGACTGGGATATTTTGCACTGATGACCAGGCAAATTTGCCCAACTATATGCACTGCCCCACTAGACAAAATATAATTTTTAGACAATGTGAATGCTGTCATTTATTCATTTATTTTTCCATTTATACAGATCACATTAACTGTTTTATTAGAGGGCCTTTTACATTACAACAGAGGTTGATAAAATGGGTTTACATCAAGATGGGGAGACTATTTAAAAAACTTTGAGAGACATAGACTTAATCACATTTCCTGCTTATAATCTGAGTCCAAATAATCAGTAAGAAATTTAGGGCCTGATGAGCAAAACTCTTTTTGTGGTCGCAAACACTACAATTTGCAAAATCATATCTTGGAATGTAAAACCCTTTTTGTGGTCGCAAGCTTTACAATTTGCAAAATCACAAATTCAAATGTTTTTTGTTTTTGAGATAAAAAAGCATTCCAAGATGGCCACTATGTGTGTGCATGCTCTATGATGCGCCAGTAGCCATATTGGCAGTTTTAGTTTACCATGCCATAATGGCCGATGGTTATTTTAATGGTAAAGTCACAATTAAAAGTAAGACAGAGAAATTTGTGAGCTGCATGAATTAGCTAAGCTGCCATATCCAATGATAAGTGCTGCAACCAGAGTCACGTTCCTAGCCAAATCTAGATAAGGCCTCAGGGGGAGAGAGTAGGAAAGTCCTTAAAATGTGGCACCACTTCCCTCTTTCTGCATGGCACCAACTCCATCCAGGTATGAGGAGATACTCCATGTTACTCTGTGCAGCTCCCTCTTTACAGACATGGGGACTGCTCAATACACTCCTTGCTGGTCCCAGGCAACTGTGAGAAGCCCCGTTTTTAGGGCTGAATCAAGCTTTCAGCATAAATAAAGCGTGCTGCATAAAATATTTGGAAGCAGTTAAGTGCTGCTTGTTTGGTGGCAAAAATCCTAGGACTCTAAATTGCTCAGATGGATAACTGAAGAAAACCCTTCCACAAGCCATAGAAGTGGCCCTGATTTTTAGAGAGTTAAAAGTACTTTTTCTTAGACATGGCACTGACATCGTGATCTCCCCTACCCTCTGTCATGATCTCCCAACCTCAGTCCGTGGCTTTGTACCACTGCGAAACACTTTGGATTCTCGTAACATTCTCACACCCTATCCTTACATTATTTTGGATTGGGCATCACAGTGCGTACAACTTTGCACGGAGAGAATGTAAACAGGGTGGGTCATCATCCACAAAGGTAAGAACATCCAAAGCAAAACTTAGGTGAACAAATACCACCCAGTAAGATTGCAAATTCAGTAATCCACAAAACATGAATTTGGACTTGTAATTGGAAGTAAGCACACTTAAAGATCAGCTGGTGCAGTCAGAAATTTCTGTCTGAACAAATCATGGCACATAGTTGAGCCATGATCACTTCAGAGCTCAGTAAACTGCCAAATCAGATAACACCCACAAGAATGCAAGCTTCTGAGTATAGACAAACTTTGCAAGCACATTAAGCCCCGGATATGGCTAGAGATATATTACTATCAAGGGTAGGAGTACAATCGTAACTAGAAATGAAATGCAGAAAGAACAAATTCAAATTGGTGGAACTATACTGGTAGAGGGATTTCTACTGTGAAAAGTATTTCCCCCCTGGAGGTACAAGACATGCAATTCTGAGTTTCATTTCTATATGCATAAAAATATTTGATGGACTATGTGCTTGGCGTGGGTTCTCAGGAGTTCTCACAGCCGAAATTTACACAAATCATATGCATAAGCCTAAGAATATAAATTTATGATTGTCTGGCCAGGAGTACTGTGAATCATGATGGCTCATATTGAGTTTGAGAATTGATAATAAAAAAACTGGATGCAGTTTATGCAGTTTGGTGGTTACAACTTCGCCCAGTGACAGGCAGGTTACATATTACTTTGCTGGTGGTAATGGAACTTGACTCTTTCAGTGCTGTGATGCTCTTTTATGGCACCATTTATATAGTGTTACCGTTTTGTTGCCCTTTGTAGTCCCAGCTCTAGTCTATAAGGTAGGACTCGGAAAGGAAAGAGTAGAACTCGGTGTAACGAAGATTATCAGTAAATAATCAGATTAATACTGCATTTCACATGCAATTTTACGGCACAAATCAAAATATGTGGAAACTAGAAAATTGTATGAGACTGTAAATCATGATACCTGAAAGGGAGAAGTCTCCTTTCTGAGTTTCGCTTTCCCGGATCAGGAATGTCCCACTCTTATTTATAGCAAGCCGCAGCTTTTTCTCCGCATCTGACCGTTTGAGTGCACCAAAAAACCACCTAAAGAGAAGAACATATATCAGTATAATAAGTATGAAAATCTAAAATTCATATTTTACTGCATAATCCCCCAAAGGGTACTTATTTGCAGAAACACCTGTGCCCTGTATTCCTGTTCATAAACCGCCCTGGGCTGAAAGTGCCAATCAGTATGTATATGGTAGAACAGGTAGGTATGAAACAAGCACTGGCAACGCCAATAGGTTGTGCCTTTAATATGTTGATTTGTGTAGTTATTATTATAATGGAATGGAATGTGTTAGAAGGTATGTGTTTTTTGTAAGCTTGTGTGAGTGTTCGTTTTAAAACGTGTGTGTTTTAAGTTTTGAATCTCTCTTGGTAATAGTTTGTTTTCTTATTTATCAGTATTTCAAGTGTTGGTTCTGTGAACTAAAATAAAAAGGTTGTAAGGAAGCATCCTAATAATACACAGAAGTATTTGTAATGTAAGATAAATAAAAATCCATAATTGAATATTTTTTTGAAGAAAGCAAAAATGTTACTTTGTAGTCAACAGGTTAAAAAAAAAAATTATTTATTTATTTATGGGTCCAGCAGTAACCGATATATAATAATGCCAGGGGTTTTGTCTAATGTGTTGTGAGGGGAAGCATTAACATAGCCTGATATGGATGTGTAGTTCAGGAAGCAATATAATCAACATCATAAGGATGAAAAGTCAAAGGCTTGCTGCAATGGCAATCTGTTTCATGAATTATGTGCTGTCTTCCAAATCTGGTTCGTAGGCTGCTCTAAATTCGTCGGCCTAACAAAAGCAATGCGCCTTAAAAATATTCTTTTATCAAATCTCAAACATGCAGCAAAACTTTATACCTTTTCTTCAAATGCTAGACCTTAATTCACTTCCGGGAAAGGCTTCAAGGGCGGCGCGTGTCATTCTCTTAAGTTTCATAACAGGAGTGTGTACACCTCCCACCATTTTGGTTCAATCAATACACTGGGCGTACATTACACTGGGCGTACATTAAACAAAACGGAAAAAAAGCAGCAAATGTTCTTTAAAACATACACTGTGTGGGAACAGACCAAAATCAATCAGTGTATTTACAGCTCCCTAGTGAGTACAATATGTTATGTCCATCGCATAATCAGTAATCATGCAAACATGAAATCATTTAAAACACGTTTATTTCATACAAACAATTCAAATCAGGGGGCAAGACATCCTGGAATCAGGGACACTTATGAAATAAGCACTTCGATACATAGTGAACGAATGATTAGTCAACAGCCCCAGAGAAAACCCATTGCTCTATTAAAAATACATTTCAGAAGCTAACAATTCATCAAATGGTACATTAATTCATTGTCACGTGCCACAAGGAACCAGTATGACACTCATGACGGGCGGCATATGGATATTCATAAATGTGCCTTGGTTTTATAATGAAGAATGTACCCCTGCTTTTACCACAGGCTACTCTATCAGAAATAAAGGGTTTGCAAACAACATAATATGCGATTTCAATACCATTCATTTAATGTAAACCACAAAGCCAGTCCTATTGACTTTAGAAATGCTTGCCGTGACGTAACGTGTGCTTGAATGTTTGCTAGTATAGGTAGCCTCAGGGCCAGCTTTAGCGCTGGTGGTGCCTGGTGTCACAGTCTTTTTTGGTGCCCCAATGACCACCTTCTCCACAGATTCCTTCACTACTACCCTCTCCAACAGTGCCCCTCATCTCTCCATAGCCCCTCTCACACATCCAATTAATTTATTTTATACGACTACTCATATCAAAGTACACTGGGTGTCTGAGCACTTTACATCACACACACATAATACAAAGACAATGAATTGTGCATGTGTACATCAGTCTATGGAAAATCAGTGCTTAACTTAAGCCGGTGGTTTCCGGTGCCAGGCACCTCCAGTTATTTTTGAGGGCCGGCACTTATTTTTCTGCCTCAAGCATTTACTGCAAGCAAAAGACACTTATGGGAAAGACGAAGAAAGACAAAAATGAAAAAAAAATCATTAAAGGTAGAAAGCTGCAAGAGTGGGCTAAAGTGGCAGGGAGTGGCTGTAAATGGATTAACGAGGCCAGAGAAGACTTTAAGATTACTGTCTCACACATTTAATTGCAACAGCCGTGTATTTCTGAGGCGAGCTTTGGGCACCGGGCACATTTTTATTTACAAATTAAGCACTGTTCGAAAGTTGCATAAAACGAGTAGGTTTACAAGGTGTAGGAGTCGCATTGTCATCAATACTAGTAGGCAGCATATTTCAAGAGTGTTTGGTCTGGAGAAGCACAAAATCAGGATTATCAACTCTTTGATGACAGTTCAGAGGTCACTGTGCTATATGAGGACTGTAACTTCTGAAATGAAATTAATAAAATGATCTCTGTGACAAAAGAAGTAACCCATTGAGCTATCCACGTAAAATACAGTTCTGTGATCTGTATGGTACACATTCTTTGCCGCAGGCATGTTAACTCTTTCTGTTACTTTATGATGAGTCAAAACTACCACTAGACAAAACTCTGATCTCTCTCTCTAGCAAAAAAACATTATTCATCAGAGTTATCTTGACATTTGTAGTGATATCTGATAACTGCTGGACACACAAGAAACCCTGCTGCAGGTGTTTTTAAACTTATAAGTTATTTCTAAACAGAGCAAATCCAGCCCCCTCCCAAGAGCTCACTACAAGGTGCAGCTGCACCTGTTGCAACACCCTAAACCCTGCCCTGAGTTGCCTATGTTGATAACTCCCTGCATCTGCAGGCATGCACTGTCTTAAACAGCATGCTCCAAAAGGTCTTTCTCACCCCATCGGTTGGCAGTCTAAATTAAGAGTCTCATAAATGCTGGGAACTAGCTTGACCAGACAGACCTCAGGAGGAATGCCAATGACACCACTCCATAGTGTATCAGCACAGTGCTTCCCTCAGTTATTGCAGAACTATTCTCAATGTCAGAGTAGGCTTGCAATTCCAGTTTCTACTCACTTCTAGGAATTTTCTTTATGTGCGTATTTTGTTGGCGAATTACCATGTGGCAATTTGGCAACAGCGTTCATTTTACATCAAATTATCTAACAACATTTGACACTTTATCTCATTTTTCAGGGAAGCCTTTATGCCTAATTCGGCACCTTCCAATGGGCATTTCATGTAAAATATTTCAATATATATATAATTTCCCTTTGGCATCTGATGGTAACGTATCACTACATTTGAGAATGTATATTTTTATGGATAAGGATTCTGTCATTAATATAGGAACACAATATAATTTTAACTGTCACTCCAAACATATTCATCAAAAATTTACAGCTCGACTAGTGGTGTTCCAAACCTCATAAGTCACTGGAATAATATCACACAAGTGAATTATTTCCCATAATTCAAAGGAATTTATTCTGTTTTTAGGTCTTGCCTGCACAGCACATGTGCTGCGAGACTATTGTTTACTATTCATTTGGCTTCTTGTGTCAGGTCCTCTCTGGAGGATGGACCAAGTACGTGTTCTTACTTGTCTTTGTTCTTCCTCATTTTTCTGCAATGCACTATATATTTTTATTATTTAATAAGCATTTCAGTATTATTCCGGGATGTGCAATGTGCTTTCCTACTTTTAAAAGAGGCATACAGCTTCATAGTTATGTTCTTTTCACCCTCTCAGTCATTTTTATTGATGCATTGGTTACTTACACCCACAACAGTACTACTTACACCACTCTCCTCTACACCATTGCACTCTACTCTACACCACTCTATGGAACTATACATCAATCCACTCCACACCACGCTACTCCACATAATACGACTCTATGCCACTCCATTGCACTCTATGCCACTCTACTCTCCACCACTACACTCCAGAGGACTTTACACTACTCCTCTCTTTGTCGCTCTATGCTACTCTATGCCACTCTACTCTACACAACTACATTCTATACCACAACACTCCACTCTGTGCTACTATACCCCACTCTATACCACTCCACTCTATGCCATTCCATACCACTCCACGTTACACCACTTCAAGCCACTTTACTCTATGCCTCTCTACTCTGCTGTTTTTCAGTCGACACCACTCAACTCCATGCCACTCTACTCCACCCTAATGCACTCTACTTTACCTCACTCTACAGAACTTTACTCTACGCCACAGCACCCTACTCTCTGCCACTCCACTTAACTCTATGCCACTCCATGCCACGTCACGCCACTTCACTCTACGCCATGGCACTCTGTCACGGCACTCTATGCCATGGCATTCTACTCTAAGCTACTTTACACCACTCCACTTCACCCCACTCTATGCCACTTTACTCCTCTCTACGCCACTCCACTCGGTCCCATGCCACTCCACCCTAAGCCACTCCACTTCACTCTACTCTGCAGCCACCCACTTTTTCCCACTCTCCTCAATACCACATCACTAACTTTTAGTCATGCTGAACAGCAGCCAAGCTGTTGTACAACATGGCTAAAATGCACTGGCAAAACCAGTTGCTCTCACATAGGAGAGACCTAAGCTTGTTGTCTTTAACGCCAAGATCCCCCTCAGGATGAACGTTTGCACTCTATATACGGTATCCCAACCTAATATAAATACCATTACAATAAAGACCAAAGGGAATCCTGCAAAGGTACTTCCTGTGTCTGAATTACTGACCAATAATAATCGTAATTGTTCTGCATTTGACAATCACTTTGAATAATGAAATCATGCTGTCCAAATGAACCAATCTCCTTTCCAGTCTGCAATTTACCCATAAAACATAAACCACACACAAACGTTCCATTTAATTGGTCTATCAGCACTGCGATGACTTTGAACACGGAAAGCACACTAGCCCCATTTAATTGTTTCCCATTGTTCAATTAGCCTTTTTGCCATGAAATGTCAATAAAAGTTTAAAAGACTGCTTACCGAGTGGTTAAACTTGTGGCAGGCATTCTTCTCGTCTCCTTTTGCCTTACTGCTGTATTTGAATAGATGCGTCATCATTACCTGATAAGCAATAAGGACTATACAGAAAGCCGCCTGTTTGCGTCTCTCCCTTCTAACAAGTAGGCCGACTGTTGGCCAGACAAAGCCAACCTCTCCACCTCTTCCTGGTGAAGTGGTTAAAAATCCCTGGGTAAAATTTGATAACAAGGTCGCTTTCCTGTCACCAAGGTCGGCTGTGGTGGGGACTTGCTTTGGCCTCCTCCATGCACTTTAGACATTTTGCACTTCCTTGCGTTATCTGGCAGGAAGACAGTTGTCCATGCCTTTATTACCTCGAGCCTAGACTATGCAAATGTTCTTTATCTGGGCAAGCATAACTACAGAGTAAAGATGCTCCAGACTGTTCAGAATGCGATGGTCCAGCTCATTCTCAAGCTACCGTTGATAGCATCAGTATCTACCAACTTGAGGTCTCCCTACCGGCTCCCCACAAAAATGTTGATTCTCTTTAAAAGCTCTGGCATTGTTTGACAGAGCTTCCTTCCACAATGGACCTTAATATTTGGCTGCCAGAGTACACCCTTACACTCCAGGTAGGGAGTTGCGCTCGACTCATGACACTCTGGCCAAGGTTCCGTGGGCTAGGTTAGCCACAAAGGATGGTCTCTCGTTTTCCTTATTAGCAGCTTTGGCCTGGAACAAGCTTACTCTCGAGCTTCTCTCTTTAGCCTCAGAAGTTGCATTTAGAAAGAAGCTCAAGGCTTTGCTTTTTTGCTAGGGTATAGTCTATTCCACCCCTCATCAGCCTTTAGAGCTGGGAAACTCTTTGGCGCAGCTGTTATGCTTTATATATTCCATTTTAATTCATTTGATTTGGTGTGTTTGAAAGAATATCGAATTACAAATATTTGACTCCACAATATTGACTGCCAAAGCTAAGCATGCATGGGAAAGAACAGATTTACTACACTTACCTCCACTTCTACTGATCTTGGAGCTCAGTTGATATTTTGTGGAATTAATATACGAAGAGGGCAATGTTTAAACTTTAAATGAAAGCGGAAGTAAACAAATGCTTTTCTTAACACCTTTGGATCACTCATTTACTCTTTTATTTGTGTGTGTGTTTGTGTGTTGAGGCGGGAGGGGGGGTGACAGGACAGACATGATCAAATAAAAGAGGAATTCCCTCATTGGTACAGGTATGGCAGCCAACATCTCATTGCACCAACCGCCAGCTATGCAGTGCCATCAGATCTGCTTAGAAAAACAGTACTTCTCCCAGGCAGATCCCATTTTCAGGGTTGCCTCATCTCAAAATGAGATGTTTGCTTTGCCTCTTACCCTAGTGGCCTTGGATGTGAATCACAGACCCGATAAAAGCACTGCTCCCACCAGGCTCTTAACCTAGACTTAATTAGGGTCTGATCTTCCAAGTGTATGCAGGCTACTGCCTGACCAGGATGATCACATTTCTGCTTTCTTTGTGTACATTTTTGTGACACAGAAAACAAAAATGTATTTTGCTTCAATGTTTGCATCCTTCTCAAGCTGGATTCCTTTGCAATATCTAAATACCACCGTGACCTAGTGCATTTAGCAGTATATTCCTGCCAGACAATACTACATTTCCTCCAGTCAGTCATTACCCTTTCTTTCCCCTTATTTGTAATTCACATTTCATATGCTCGCAGGAGGATCCCAGAATCGAACACTGTGTGCTACTACTTGATGCCTCCTAAAACTTTGTAACTGAAATTCTACCTTGTATCAAGCCATTTTTATTATGAATACATTTGAGGAGGAGCGTCAAAGCCATCCCTAAATGCAAAAATTGCCTAGTGCATGTTCATATGTGTGTGCTATTGTAATAGTGCAAAACTACCCTAAAGACAGCAGAGCACTCTGCAGGGTTTTAAGACGGGGCTCTGGCTTGAGATTGCAGTCTTTACCAACATGCCCACCTTTTAGTCATTTTATTTAGAAAAATCTTCATTGAGTGGTTTAGCAATCCCATGTGACCTAAGAGGCCTAATTCCAACCGGGATTGGGTAAGGAAATCTTAAACATTAATTTCAAATGTAATATTATATCAAACAAGGGCACATTTCCAAGAGGTGAACATGGTCTGAGAAAAAGTTAACTAGTGTAGTCAGTAGTTGTGGGAAGGGCAGTACACTGGTGTTGCACTAATATGTGGGATGCTTTTATCTAATGAATGGTGATCGTGTTCCACATGTGAAAAATCATAGTGGTATCTGATATCCAAGGAGACACCCTCAAATAGATCGCCTCATACCTCACCCGTAGAACCCAGAGAATCTGTCTCCCATTGTTCACCTTGGAACATTAGATCATCATATGCGGCTTCCCCAAATGATTGGCCCTCAGCCCCACCCTCTTCAAAACATACATGGCACTCTTGGCAAACACAGTCAGATCGCACAGACTCAACATCATCTCCTACCACGATGACACCCAGCTCATCCTCTCGTTGTCAGAAGACTTCACCACCAGAGCCAACTTTCACAGAGGCATGACGAATGTCACCGACTGGATGAAGGACAACTGTCGCAAACTCAACACAGACAAGACGAAGTCCTCATATTTGGGAACAGCACCTCGCCATAGAACAATGCATAGTGGCCTGCTGAACTCTGCCCATCCCCAGCCCCACCAGACCATGCCTGCAACCTCAGCATCATCTTGGCCATCAAACTATCAATGAAGAAAGAGGTAAACAAAGTCTCATCTGCCTGCTTCCAGACCCTACACATGTTTCACAATATCTTCAGGTGGTTCCCAGTCAACATTAGAATGATCGTCACACAGGTCCTCATCACCAGCAGGAAAACACTCTAAGTAGGAAGTACCGCATGCCTACAGACTACAGACAATAAAAAATTCAGTAACAGCAGGACTCATCCTCGACCGCCCCAGACAGACCACCACACACCACATCTCAAGCAGCTACACTGGCTCCCAATCCAGAAGAGACACCATTTCAAGATAATGACCCATGCATACAAAGCCCAGCATAAGGAAGAACCAGCATACATCAACTGACCAGACTCCTACGATTTACTCTTTCTTTCTCGCAGACAACCGCCAGGTCCGCTGAGACAACAGTGGAAGACTCGCCTTCTCACACCAGGTGGCCAACGCTTGGAACAACCCTCCTCTACACCTCTGGACTGCCTCACCAAGTAAGCCAGTGGGACTTGCAGAGACTTGTGCTACAATGCACTGGAGGAGGGTACAAGATGCACAGTGCTGGTCCTGCGTCGGACTGTGCCTGGGTTAAAGAAGCCACCGGTTCTTGAGAAGATTTGGTCTGGGATGCATTTGCGTCAAGGACGATCTACATCACGCTGGGTCGGAGCCAATGGGGAGCTGCATTGAGATGCATGGACATGTGTTGACGTCGAAGAAGCCTGTTACATCCCTGTGGCTTGAACAAGGCCAAAAGACCCCTGGAGATTTCCTGGAGTTCTGGGTCCAAACAGGCAGGCTGGGTTCAGCAGGACAGCTCACAGCAGAAGAGACCTGGTGCAGCAATAATGGGCCTCGGGCACCAAAGCAGACCTTGGTCAGAAAACAGGTCAGCAAGGCGGACTTCACAGCAGGCCAGTCCTTCTTCCTGGCAGAGTCCACAGGTCCAGAAGTTATCTGAAGTGTTGAATCTGAGGGTCCACTATTTATATCTGGTGCCGACCTTTAAATTCAGGCATATCCTGCCTCCCTGCCCTGGCCCCAGCTTGTCTGGCAGCACAAAAGACTAGTGTTAAACCCTTTCTGATTGTGCTGAGGCAGAGTCTTTGTGATGTGCAAATATGGTAGGTAACAGCTCTGCCTACTATTAAGTCTGAGATGGCCCATCCTGCCAACAACTATTCCCCTTTGTCTCGCTTTCTGGGTGCAATACACAAACACCAACTGCCAGCTACTTCTAGTCATTTGACCAAGGATACAGGCTACAGGCACCAAATGGCTGGACAAGAAAATGCCAACTTTCTAAAAGTGTCCTTTTCAGAATACAACAGTACCATTAAATAGTTTTTTTTTTCCAATTACAATTCTTCAGAGAACAAAGTCAACATTCCTAACTACATACAAATGAAAGATATCACTTAGTAAATGTAATAAGATCACCCAATTTTATACTATGGAGAGGCGCGCCTTGCAGTAGTCAAAACCAAATGTAGAAGTTTTTCAATATCAGGACATGTTAAAGTTACAGGTCCTGTTTGTTAAATACACTGCACCCTGTCCATATTGGCTGTTTAGGGCCTACCACAGGAGTTACATAAGTTAGGTTTGGGCGTGACAAGAGGTTTATTTTGCCAGGTCGAAATGGCAATTTTAACACTGTGCTCACAGGCTGCAATTGCAAATCTGAGACATGGTCAAAGAGGCAGCTTAAGTGGGTGGCGCAATAAGTGCTGCAGGCCCACTAGAAGCATTTATTTTATATGCCCTAGGTACATGTAGTACCACTTTACGAGGGACTTACAAGTACATAAAATGTGTCAACTGGGTGTAAGAAGATGTTACCATGTTTAAAGGGAGAGCACAGGTGGTCTGCAACAAAGCGTCTTTATTTACACTAGATGTTTATCCTCATTAGTTCTCTAGTTTGTGCTATCCATAAACATACGCACATGTTTCTGTGGATACTGAGGCAGTGGAGACAGCCAGTCTGCCCTATCACAGCTATATGGTCTGATCATTTGAGCCATATTATTGAAAGTGCCCTGGGGGCTTCTTTTGGCATCACTGAGGCATTTTAGTATTACAGAAATGGCCACAGATGATTCCTGGCCACTTCTTTACACTAGATGGAACTGGTGCTAAAAGTGTGTCAGCCCATCACAAGGGTAGTGCCCTCATTTGCTTTGAGAGATGTCCCCATGCAAATGAGGGAACCAGCTGCCTTTGCACCCACACCATATTATAGTTGCTGACACAGAGGAAAAGAAACCATCAGAAGGTGCCCTTACGTTCCCACATATAAGGGATGCACTGTCAGAGTGCCCTCCGAGAGCACAATGGTGCCATGGACCCTACCCCACATACACACTGCATCCGAATGCAACGGAATGTATGTGTCCCATTTCAAACTAAAGGCCAGGATATTGCCTGACAGTGAAATGCAGATCAGCAGCTTTAAATAGCCAGGTCACTTTTCAATACCACTCTATTGCCAGTGCAGGTGCATGTTCATGCCAGAACTGGGAGCACAGCATTCAATGTGTTAGAGTGCACTGTTATGGCCTCCACCTGTGCACCATTAAAAGGTGCACTGTGACGCAGACCTATACAGTGCACACTATTTGCAGTACGGTAACTGGAATGCTGCTAATGCTGTTGGCCCCAGTCCATGAAAACAACATAGAAAGTTCAGGGAGCAGTGATGGGACATAACAACAAAAAAAGACAAAGGAACCCATTCACCACGGCTTTTATTAGCAAGCGAAGAAGTACCATATGACTACTTTTTTACATACTCCTACATGCTCCAGTGAATCTGGCTCAAAATATCAAAATGCCTGTTAATAAAGGTGCAAATAGGGCACAGTCATTTCTATTAGTAATGATTGTATACGAATATGTAAAAAAAAAAAAAGCATTTGCAATGCAATGGGTCTCGCGTTTCCTTGAGTTAGAGCTATTAGCGTTGCAAATTCCTAACTGGACTTTTCTTGCCACTTAAACTGAAAATGAAAACAGTTGATATAAGTGAGCCGATTCAAAGTGCCATGAGCATGAAGGAGAGACACAAAAAGAAAGAGAAGTTTGCTTTCAGTTAAACGTATCAGCAATCGTGCAATTTTTCATGTAACAGGGGTAGTCTGCAAGGCGATAACAAAACTACCCCAAGGAGGAACAAATGTAAAGCGTTTACCAATGATAAAGGATTTTTGAAAGGCAAGCCCATAAACAAGTGAAAGTGATGGGCGTGCAGTGGGCGTGGTTAAAAGCCCACAATACTTACTGCAGTTCAAACCACTTGCGCACTCGACCTAAAAAAGTACTACAGGGGTACTCATTTACGTACTCCATAATGCCTATGTCAACTGTCCCTCATAATTTTCATGTAAGAACTTGAACTGATCAGCAAGGCAAGTTTTCTGTAAGGGTATGCTTTGGAATTGACAAGGAAATGAAACCTGCATTTGAACCTTCGGTTTGCGGATGAAGAGATGCATACTTTCAGTAACTGATGTGGTCTGGCCTAAAAATAAATCAAGAGAGACACTTTTTTATTTTGTCTAAATTTGCCATTGCCATTTTCTGTTACAAAAAGTCCACATTTTCATGTTCAGTTGAAGTTCATTTTAGAAACAGTGTGCCTTTTATGTTGCAGAAAACAACTCTGCCTATCAACAGGGAAACTTTAAAAGTCGGAATTTTTACAATACCAAATAAAGATTAATATACTGATGAAGTGACTGAAGAGGTAAGGGAGCCCCATTTTGGACTAATTTGCCTCTTAAAATAGTTGAAGCAGCTCCAGCAGAGGAATTTCACTACTTTAGACACTGGTAAATGATCGCCTCATAAGTTTAAAGGAATATGCTGCTCTTAACACACATGTAGTTACATTTGTCTCAACACAAAGCACAATACATGTGGTGTTATTTTGCAAATTCCATGACACGCTGAGGAAACAACATATAATCCCTCTTAAGATCTTTTCACATATGTCAATGCTGTGTTCCATATTTATATCTCCAGTTGCTCCCGACTATTGAAATATATTGTGCTTTAGCAGACTTTTTATGCTCCATTTTAACTGCTAGAAAGCACCTAAACAAAATTGTAACGTGAATGCTTTATTCTGAATCACTAAGGATAATGCATCTAGAATAATTAGTCGCTGGTTCTAGTCGACTAGATCATATGTACGGGTAGACCAATTTTCCATGATCCACAAACATTTCTCCAGTGAGCCCCCTCCGGTCAATTTACTGAGACTATGGAATCTTGTTCCTCATTTTAGAGATCTGTATTTTCCGCATTAATTTTAATTGAATATTATTTTTGTATGGAGAATTTTGTTCAAAATGAGATCTGCTGTTGTTTTTATTCTAAAGAGAATGAGAATATTTTAGAATGATAAGCTATTTATTATGAAATGTGTTGTATATACACTATGCTTTTATGGTCGTTTTCGATCGAATAAAGATTTTTTTTTAATGTCTGACATCTTTCACATAAACAAAAGAACACATCACACTAATATGGCACTACTATGGCACAAAACAACACAAAAACGTAGCAGGGCGCAACACAACAAAATCGTCAAAATCGAATGCAAAACAATGTCCACAGTACAGCACAACAATAATACAAGGACATAACATAATGAAGCACAAAACATATAGTACAAAAACACCTCAAAGATCACCAGCACGACAAAATACAACTCAATAAATAGGCACAAACACTTTAGTCACACATCACCACCTCCACAAATCCGCTTTCATAACACGGTGGTTAAAGGTCTTCTGACCAATGGCATGTAATACGGCCCGTCAAAAATGTTATGTAATTCGGTCTGATGTCTCCACTTTGTCCTATTATCACAGTATCTTAAAGAAGTGCTGTGCCCTGCTGCACAAACATGCACTGGCAGTGCCAATGATTTGGGATCTTGTATAACCCAACATCTTTTTGCTGAATTTCATTAATAAACACCACATGCACTGCATGGGCAACAGCAGCGCAGGCTTCCCAAACACAAGGGATTGTATTGCAGCATTTATGTGACACTTACAATGCCTAATTGGGCTTCTGAAGTGCTTCCCTCCATGAGTAGCATGCTACACAGTGTAGGGGGTAAATGGCTAAAGGGATGTGGTCTTTGTTTTGATACTACGTGGGAAGTGTTTTCATGGTGTGAGGGATGACCACTGAGGTGCAGTTATCGTGCTATGTGACACAGCGCATAAAACAGTGTGTTGGACAACGAAGTGTGATAGACAGAGGCACACTTATATGGTTTTCAGCATACTGGTGCTTTGAACAGCTCTGCAGGTCCATATGGCATTTCATATGCTATATTGTGCTAAGCTGGTTCCTGCACTTGTTTGTCCATATTGAAGTCCTCCAAATTGTCCAGCAATGCGTGACAGATCTCTTCATGTATTCCTTGTCTGTTTATTTGGTGATGGCTGTTATTTCTGGCAGTACAGTGCAAGTGATGGACAACCCTCATGGCAAATATGTCATATGAATCTAAGAGGTATAAGTTACAACATGCTCCTTACTGCTGCATTTAATGATTTTAGAATTCTTGTGGGCCATAACTGTTTTACATGGAAGTACATAACTATATAATCCCAAGGCAAACCACAGGTCAGCCCTTTATAGTTGGTTAATCTGCAAAAAAAAGTCTGCTTGGAAGTGGGCATTGACTTTAATTAATCAGTAATTGACTTGATGCTTACTGATGACAAAGATTTATCCTTTTTTGTGAGGTATTGCAAGGGTGTTAGCAGCTGAGCTGTGAAGTGTGTGCTTTCAATGGACAGGTATACAAATGTTTGTGCTACGTACAGTCTGTGTATTACCAAAGTCTATACTTTGTATGCATGTTTTTTTTTATCTTAAAACTACATGTTTTACACATTTTCTGACAGCCTATATCATGGGTACTCGCTAACATTTTCCCAGGGGCCAAAAAGTTTGGTCTGTGACGTGCCTGGGGGCTGCATTGATGTCAGGGCAGTGGCGGTCGGGTGGGGTAGTTGGGGGGGATTGGTGGCAAGGTAGGTGTAAGAGAAGCAAATGATATACATCTAGTGGCTGAAAAAAACAATGGGAAACCAGAAAACCTGGAATTAATCCCGGCTTACCCACTTTTCCAAATTGTGTGATCCTAGGCAATTGTTTAGTCTCACTTTCCCTCCTTTTTCTACATTATCACCTTTAGGATGACCTCAAAATACATGATTCATGGTGTGCTCTGCACAAAACCTGCTTCTATGTTTGATTTATTAAACTATAATGTTGGTAATGTTTGATAGGAACCCAGGCCACCCATAAAGTGCACATACCAAGTGGCTTGCCTCTTTAATTTACTATTGATGGTGTTCTCAAGGTAGAGGAAAGAATTTATGTTTCCAAATTTATGTTTGAAAACTATCACTTTTAAATGAATACATCTCAATGCACTGATAAAATAAATTGTACTAAGGCAAAAATGTTCTGAATGTTATCTAAATATACTTTTTTAATTTTGAAGAGACTGTCTTAGTTTTACACTTGTGCTGCAAGATGTCTTTAAAAATGAAGGCGTTTCTAAAGTTAAGTGCAGGAGTCCCTAGTTACTTCATTTCTTTAACACCAAATAAGTTTGAAATAAATGATTGTGTGTCTATTCAATATTTTTATTGTTAGTGCGGAGTCGAGCAAACAGCTGCCCAGTGCTCCCGTTGCCCAAGGGGCCGCATGTAAAGGTCAGAGGGGCCGCATGAGGCCCGCGGGCCGTACTTTGAGTATCCATGGCCTATATAAAACTATATGTAATGCAAGTTTAATATATTGGCTTATATATTCACAGTGCTTTTGTTACAGGTTGGGATCTTGTAGCGCTAAAACTTCGCAAGCCACTCTTACCCACTTATCAACCAAGGTTCCGTTTCGTAGCTCTCTATACACACATCAGCACTGACCAAATCAACCAAAAGAGTTTTCATAACATAAGAGTGCAGTTCCCATACCTTTCAATGCGCTTGGACCGCCGCAAATACACATCCCACACACTGAATACACAAGGTGCACAGAAGCATTGCAGCTCTTCGCTCACTACTAACTACATCACGTTCATTCTCCCAGGTCACCGGTAGCCCGCTCTTGGTTTCATTTCAGGGCAGCACCTTGTTTTATGGAAATAATAACATAGGGTTTGAGCCACAAACACTCCTCTTACCAGCTTCAGGCTATAGGGAGATTTGAAAAAACAAAACTACAAAATAAACTAGAAGGCTGCATGCAACTACTGTTCCGTTGTTTACATAGTGCGTGATACTGCTTTTCAGTGGAGGTGCGGGAAACTCAGAGTTTCACTCTGCGGAATTTTAAAAACCCATAGAGATTCCGTGCAGTTCCGTCAATGGGCAGAAAATATGCACTTCACACTGCTAGGGTTGCAATTTAACACCAGTAGCGCGAGCAGTCCTGAAAATCAGCAAAAACTGCACCATGCGTTGCGCAAGCGCACACGGCCATTCAAGTTGATTTTACTGCCGCTTGAGTAGAAATCTACTTAAGCATCAGCAAATCTACTTGAATGGCAGCTGCCTGGTCCTGACCACTCACAACTGCCCTCCACCGCCCGCGTTATAAAATCATGCTCGCGGGTACCAAATATCGCTCGCCCTTTATGCAGCCTCGATGGAGAAAAATTAGACCGAGTGGCGATTGGCAGAATTTGGCTAGAACTCTGCGTTAGAGTAAAGAGTGACCAACATTCGGACAATTCAGTGGGCATAATAAGGCATTCCACCCACCCTAATGTTTCCAGGCGGTTTACAGATGGTTTGCAAGCACTACAGACTTGCCTGATAAGAGAACTGAGACATGGAATAATCTGCCTGGGATCATACAACATGCTCAGTGGGGAAACTATGAGTTCGCCTGGCTCAAGTTTAGTACACATTATAGCTACTAAACCACGTATTTTTCCAGAACTTTCTACTACAAACAGACACTCAGGTAAAAGTTTGATCACACCTCAGAGGTTGAAGAACAGCAGAAAAACAGAGCCCCCATCGAGAGTGGATGTGGCTGGTATTTTCAGTATTCCCTGAGAAGTACTATAAGTAATCTTCTTTCAAAGAGAGAGGCAGGGCGGGGCAAACCACGCAGCAGGCACTGCTATCGCTCCTATGGTCTTGCCACAGCCCAACTCAGAAGTTCCATCTAAGAGTCGCCCAAATAGGACGTCCCAGCACGTTATTTTGTAGACTTTAACACGGGGGTTAACCTGTTTTATGAACTCACATCTTTAAAGGAAATCAGAACAAGAGTGGGTAATCGGCCAGGATCACAGGATATGGTCAAGTGGGGAAGTCAGGATTAAAGCGGCCGTCTACTAGACCCACCCACAACACCCGCACTTCAACCCACCGAGGGTCACCTCAAAGAGTCCCGAAAGTTTGAGAGTGCAATTAGATGATGGCACACGTGTAGGGATCTGTCCGGCCTCACTTCTAGTCCAACTGTCTCTCCCAGACATGAAACATCTCTGTGAAGAAAGCTTGGTTGCGTCAGAGGGAGCACCGGAAGAACGGCTCCAGTTTTTGCGACCTGAATTCAAATTTGAATCCCGTAAACGGTGTCCGTATTTTACGGCCGCCTAACCTACAAATATTTTACAGAATCCAGGCCAACCTTTATTTACCACCTCAATTCAAGAAGGTCAGTGTTACTTGGTAAACTACAACTTCAGCGATGCAGTAAAACAAACTCTGCCCGCAGCACACCACGAATCTTGCCTATAGAGCATCCTGTGAACTCTGAGCCCGGCTCTCTGTGAACTTTGCCTGCCTAGGATGGCAGCAAACAATGAACTCTGACTGCTGCACCCCATGAACTCTACTTGCATGCTGACAGCACCTCACAATTTCTGCCAGCAGCACCCCTGGAGCTCTACATGCAGCACTCCGTGAACTCTCAATTCTGTATGCAACACCCTGTGACCTCAGTCTGCAGTGCAGGAACCCCTATGAAACTGGTCTGCAGCATGAAGCATCCAGTGAAACCTGCCTGTAGCGTGACAGCATCACACGAATTCTGTCATTAGTGCTGCCGCTAGCGGTAGAATATCCCAACGTATGCCTGCAGCACACAGTACCCTATGAACTCTTTCTGCAGCATGAGAACACCCCATGATCATAACCTATGGCGCAGCACCCCATAAAGTCTACCTGCGACCCTGCAGCCCCCGCCCACTCTAACCCCCTCCCCCCCCCCCCCCACACACACAAACGCTACCGGAAGCACAGCAGCACCTTGTGAACCCAGCCTGCAGCCAGGGGTGTAGCTTGGTCAGTAGGAGGGGGGGATTTCAGATTTTCCGACAATCAGGCTGGCATGTAATGTTCAAATAGATTATAAAACAAGCAGGGTGCACGAGAGAGACCTAAGGGGCTTTGGAAAGGGAGAGGAGTGCGGATTGGAACGAGTACTAAGAGAGAAAACATAATATTCTGTAAAATAAACGATATTTTTGAGGACTTTCAAAACAGAGAATGAGAGAGTGTGTGCGTTTTTATCTGTGCATGTAAACATGCCTGCTGAAGTCCGACTGACATCTCACAATACCTGACTGAAAGCACCTGTACCCAAGAATTTATCTGAAAGAAATGTAACACTGCAAACACAGCCGCTGAGGCTACGCCCCTGCCTCCAGCGCAGTGTGAACTCTGCCTGCAGTGCGACAGCACTACATCATGAACTCTGGTGGCCGTGCAACAGCACCACATGAACTCTGCTGGCAGTGCGACCGCACCACATGAACGCTGCTGGCAGTGCAACAGCACCACATGAACTCTGCTGGCAGTGCGACAGCACCACATGAACTCTGCTGGCAGTGCGAAGGCACTACATCATGAACTCTCGTGGCCGTGCGACCGCACCACATGAACTCTGCTGGCAGTGCGACAGCACCACATGAACTCTGCTGGCAGTGCGACAGCACCACATGAACTCTGCTGGCAGTGCGACAGCACCACATGAACTCTGCTGGCAGTGCGACAGCACCACATGAACTCTGCTGGCAGTGCGACAGCACCACATGAACTCTGCCGGCAGTGCGACAGCTCTACATGAACTCTGCCGGCAGTGCAACAGCACTACATGAACTCTGCCGGCGGTGCAACAGCACTACATGAACTCTGCCGGAGGTGCAAATGCACTACATGAACTCTGCCGGAGGTGCAACAGCACTACATGAACTCTGCTGGCAGTGCGACTGCACCACATGAACTCTGCTGGCAGTGCGACTGCACCACATGAACTCTGCCAGTAGGGCGGCCTCTGCCGGTAGCACTCCATGAACGCTACCTACAGTGCACCTGCACCCCATGAACTATTTGCAGCGTAGCAGTATCCCATGAACTCCACAATGACGAGCACAAGTACCCAATGAGCTCTGCCTGCAGCAAGAGTATATCATGAACTCTATCATGAATTGTAAGAGTACCTCATGAACTGTACCTGCAGCACAAGAGTAAACCATGAACTCCACCATGAAATGTAAGAGTACCTCGTGAACTGTACCTGCAGCACCAGAGTAAACCATGAACTCCATGAAGTGTTAGAGTACTTCATGACTGTACATGCAGCACCAGAGTGAACTATGAACTCTGCCATGAAATGTAAGAGTAACTCGTGAACTGTACCTGCAGCACCAGAGTAAACCATGAACTCCATGAAGTGTTAGAGTACTTCATGACTGTACATGCAGCACCAGAGTGAACTATGAACTCTGCCATGAAATGTAAAAGTACCTTATGAACTGTACCTGCAGCACAAGAGTAAACCATGAACTCTACCATGAAATGTAAGGGTAACTCATGAACGTTGCCTGCAGCGCAAGAGTAAACCATGAACTGTACCATGAAATGTAAAAGTACCTCATGAACTGTACCTGCAGCACAAGAGTAAACCATGAACTCTACCATGAAATGTAAGAGTCCCTCATGAACGTTGCCTGCAGCGCAAGAGTAAACCATGAACTGTACCATGAAATGTAAGGGTAACTCATGAACTGTACCTGCAGCACCAGAGTAAACCATGTAGTTCACGTAAAGCACCATGTGTAAATTGCAGGTCACACTATCAAATGTTAGTAAGGTACCTGATGTGGCTATGCCCGTTTATAGCAGCTGCTTGTGGCCAGCAAGGCATTCAGATTGAATCCTTGCAGATTTTGATAAAATCTTTATTTTTTTAAGTTAAAAAATAGGTATGTTTAAGTATAGTAATAACTTCAATACAGTCGTCTCCTCACAGCTCTCCAATAGTTGTGTGGCTCGCTAGGTACAGTCGTTAGAAAGCACAGAGTGTTTCTGATCAAGGCTAGAAACAGCTGTAGATGTGTACAATGCTGATACTAAAATGTGCACATTTTCATGCAAGGGTAGTGACTTATCGTCTACGGGGATCCATATAATTGAAGCCCGACAGGCTTCTTGGCATGAGGGTACATTTATTAGTTAAATCGCTCCAGCTTCTTTTTTTCCACAAAAACCCAAAGTAAATTTGATACACGTAAATACAATTAGTAAACATTAAATATGGATACATACAGGTGGCAATGTCATCAAAAATAAATACTATGTCACAAGACGCTCTGAATATAAAACATTCACTCTAAAACAACCTTGTGAATATAGATATGCACATATACATCTGGTATTTGTAGATTGCAAATCTATCCAAAAGGTAGGAGAACATTCTACAGGATGAAAGCAAAGATACAGTCAACGGGTAAATCGAGGGGCAGCTGGGTTCTGGGGCAGAAATGAGCCTAATGCTAGTATGAGGATCATGAATAAGAAGGGAGTCGTGAAAGGGCGACCAGAAGGATAGGCAGCAAACTGAGCTTATTTTAAGAAATACAGAAATGTAGAAGTTGTGATCTGAGCGGACAACCAGGGTAAAGCTATGCAAGATGAGTTAGTTGCAACTTTCAGAGGGTCAGCGGTGGGTTCATCTAATTGTCTGGTGTAATATATACCTAATGTTGGATCATAAGATAGTGGTGTATTGGTGAGTGACTAATATATAAATTTGCCCTCCTAGCTTAAATATAGTACATGGGCTGTAACCAGGAGCATTACTAGGTTCAAAACTGAAAGGGCCTAATTTCTTCATATATTACTATAAGTGCAGAGGCACAAGGCTTTTATTAGAAGCTCACTATCACTGCTGCTGAATGCCAAGATTGTTGAATACCACGGATGTATACCCTGGATTCCACTTCATGTCACCTTTCACATCCTTTCTCCCTTTACATTTTTTCTCACTACCACCACCTGCAACTTGAGGCACAATTTAAGGATTGGTTGAAAGGTCATAAATTGAAGAAATGCTTATAGTTCAAGGTACAACGAACCAGAACAGCCCTGGGCACCACTTCTCCTACATATGTGACAAATTTAAATATAAGCCATTTTCAGGATGTTTTCTTCTCCCCTACAATCAGCCCCAAAGTCGCAACGTGAAAGAGGTTAATGTGTGGTATTTTCATTATCTGTATTTGAAGTGTGAATTAACTCTCTACATTAGGAATCTGGCTGAAATTGGTTGCCAGATCTCACAACTACTAAACATTGAAACGAGCCAAGCATGATTTCTTCATACCTTTATACAATATCCTGACTCATAAGAACACAATAATCGTACATTAAATTCAGTATCATAAGAATCTCGTGGGCCTTCCACCATTCTGGCAGTTCATTTGCACACGTATCAAATTACTGTAAATATTCAGCTTATTCACTCATTTTCCCTACTGTGTAAAATGCTACTGAAGGAGCCTTGCCGAACTGAGCTGTCAAACAAGTAGCCAGGAGCCTGCGGTGTATCCACATATAACCTACTTCAGCTCATATGAAGTAGAGAAGAATTTGGTGTGTGGCCACTGACAACCCTCTAAGCAATGAAATCAAAAGCCATATTTTACACAGCACAGTAAGCACAGCAGTCCATTTCTTGCAAAACAACTTCTGCATTTATAAAGGGGTACGGTCTAGTTCGGCCTACCCAACGTGCCCCTCCTTTTTGCTACCCCAAACTAGACTAACACACCTGTTTGGCATCTTTCTCAAGCTTTACAGGATTATTACCATCTTAAAATGATAACTGTTCAAAAATTTTCCCATTAATGTGGATACGGGCCAATTATCCAGCTACACAGAGATAATGTAGAATATTTGATCAGGTGCACAGGCTAATACCTGTGGTAAAATATTGAGGCAAATTTGGAAAAGAACTGGAGTCTAATATCTATCCAGCTGGTGCAACATTACATGCAGAATCATTCGGAGCCTGTTTAAAATGTCAGAATCAGAACACTGACCCTTAGGTGCCCTACATAATCTTTTCCTGAAATAAATCAAAACAAAGTATTTTTGGAGGTCTGAGCCAAATGCTTTAATTACCGGAGCTGCACAACCAAAATGTAGGTTTTCAATCTGCGCTGTTACCTATGAGGACATATGTTTTTAAAATAAGATCTTCTTGTAGGGGACTAAATAAACTGAAAAATAGGCCTTTACTTAGGGAGTCACACTTGCACAAAAGGGATTCATTTGTGTTGGTATATTATTCTCAAACCTAATTACAACATCTAAAAAACTTCCAAAAGTTGGAAGAACAGGTTGTTAAGATTTTCTTCAAGGATCTGTCTTATTACTAATTATGTTTAATGTACGTATGATAACACTGTCACACTTCATAGTAAACCATGACTTCAGCTTCAGCAAGTACATTGCCTATTCTTAGATTCAGTGTTGGAATTCAGGGGGGATCTTGGCATCATGAGCAAATAGCTGATTGTCTAGAATATGAACAGACCTCAAAGAATAATAAGAATTGACTGTGCTAACCACACTTCCAAAATGAAGGCCTAGGTACTAGGACAAGTGTCATCAGCAAGCATGCCTTTAATCTGACCAGCTTCAGTTGGGCCCCCATAATTCACTGCAATGAAACTGCACAAAGTTGGAATCACCCAGAAGCAATTGCAATGAAACTGCACAAAGTTGGAATCCTCATGACTCGGAGCTGTGGTTTTAACCCTAAATCAATTTTTCCGCCTCCAAAGGCATCCTGAGAGAATATTTCACAAAGCAATTGGCATCTAAGAGATTGCCTTTGACGTAGTTTTTCTTGTAGCCTACTTAATTGCAAAGCCATTCATGATCTAGCAGCCAAGACAAGGAACAACCTTCAAAAGGTCCAGACAAAATGGCACTAACCTTTGGTGTTAAGAAAGCTGACAGTACAGCCCCAACTCTCCTCGTGCATGAAAGACCCACTTTTAAACACCGCATTGGACATGGACCTCTTCAGTACTTGTGTCTCATCGACCTTAGCAAGAACTTCTCAGCATGCCATCCAATCAAAACACTTAAGGTTGGCGTACTGTAGCATTGGTAGCCACAGCCATAACCAAAGTATGTGTTGGAAAACTGCTTCACCTACATGGTTTGTCCTGGTTAAATCACCCTGTACCCCATCACACTACAGTGGAGGATGCCCTCTCAATGTTCTTACAGGGGATGAAAGCCCATCTTTCAATTTTAAGATTTGGCCCAGCCACCAACTAAGAACTACAATCTATAAGAACAACAATGTGATTGCATATAATCTCCACATCCTTTAGAAGTGCTGTGAACCAGGGCATCCACTATATAAAAAGCACACAATAAATACACATAAAAAAGGTATGTGAAGGCACAATCAAGGATATTGAAAACAAAGTGTCTGCAAGACTGGAGCAAAACAGTGAAAGTATACCCCCCCCCAAGTGTCCGATTGAAGAGTATATGGTATCCCAAGCAGTTGAAGCAGGGACAGAACATGGAGATGTAACAGCTGTAATAGGGTGGCCAAAAAGGTGAATGATTTCACTTTTGAGTTTGAATGGTGTGGTTCTTCCAAAAGACGAGGAGCGTAAACGTGAGATTGGCTGACCACTATTAAGTGAAATTTTATTGTATGGGGAAAAGATAATGATTAGTTTAGGGCTTGTATTTTTTTTTTAAGCAATGTTTTATGACAGTTGAAAAATACATTCAGCATGTTGAAAGCATTCTCACTGCAATTGCTCAGGTAAAAGGATTTGGGCAAAGCTTATGGTGCAGCCAAGACCACTTTCCACCTAGTGTATCAACGGCAGGTACGAAGAAATCATCATCGTATCATGTGCCCTTCAGAGCCACTGAAAGCTATTTTTATGGATACATATGTAAACTTGAGTTGCTTGTTATCTGC
This sequence comes from Pleurodeles waltl, assembly GCF_031143425.1. Lineage (NCBI taxonomy): Eukaryota > Metazoa > Chordata > Amphibia > Caudata > Salamandridae > Pleurodeles > Pleurodeles waltl. Next base: position 677,260,095 of record NC_090444.1, read on the forward strand.
CCCGTTCGATCCTCCTGCCTTCTGAAAAAAGTGTTTTATTAATGCTCTCTGCCTTGTCCACCACATCCAGATCACTTTCAGTTTCCTGACATACCCAAAGGCAATAAAGTGAAAACTCCCTCCAGCATGCCAACTCTCAAGTCTGGCCCATAAGTCCGGAGAAAATTAAAAACCATGTCCCACCCCCAACTTACCTTCCTCAGAGAAAAATGTGATTTGTGTAGCTCCCTCCTTGTCTACATGCACCCTTTTGAACAGCCTTCCTTCCCTCTCAAAGGGGGGCCAAGGCTTCTACAACAGGATATGCCATTTCTGATTCATCCATGTGAGGATGGAGCTGACGGAGCAGCTGACAGGTCTTATATCCCATCATCACAATGGGCAGCTGTCCCCTATCCATTCTATCCATCTTCAGGAGCAGGTGAAGGGGCAGCCATCCAGACACACGGCATGGACCAGACATTGATCGGTAAAGGTCCAGGGAAGACGTGATGAGTGGTTTGACCAAATAAAAAGCCATATTTAATCAAAACGATGTAATACCCACAAAACATTTGTTTTCCATAATTCACAGAGAGGACAGCATTCTGCATAAATATTTTCAGTACACAGCTTGTTTCAGCATAAATTCATAACAGTTAAGGTGTAGCAGGGTTCTTGTAAACTTCACTGACACTATTGTTAAGGGTATTTTATACTTTCGACAAGACATGTAAAAGCTAGAATCTTTCTAAATAATGTGTACATTTATCTAAATCTCAATAGCTTCCTAGAAGGTACACGTGCTCACCAATCAGGTTTGATGATCAAGTAAGGATTTCAGAGATTAAAACGAAATTTGAAGTCAGTTTCAATCACTATTTTAACATGGCTATCTTCATAGTTTCACAGGGACCAGGTATCAACTGTTCCCATCAAATTTCAGCAAACCTGACATGCACATAATGGGGGTCATTCTGACCTCGGCGGTAAAAGGCGCCTACCGCCGGTCAGAAATCCTCCATAATCCCGCCGCGGTCGCGGAAACCCGCCACGGTCATTCTGACCCGCAGAAGGCAAACCTCCGAAAATCCGACCGCCACAACAGACCGCCAGACCAGCGGTCGGCGGAAAGGTGGAGGTGACCAAACCTCCACCGTCACGCCAACAGAAATACGCCCATCCCATTACGACCCACGAATCCACGCGGCGGTCATTCAAACGCGGTCTTCCATTGGCGGGACACACCGCCGCGGTCAGAATACACACAAACGAACAAAACTCAGCCACATTGGACGATTTGAATCCCACACACCTGATACACATACACACACCACTCCCACACACACAATACAATATAAAACACACACCCACATCACCCACAAACCCCTACGCTAAAAAATTCGTCAAGAAGGCAAGAGCGAGACACCAGCATCCAAAATATAACAGCCACAGCCACTCAACACCATCACCCACACACTATCCACACACAAAACAACACACACCACCACACTCAACTCACTTAAATACACATACTCCACCCCACACATCATACACACCACCCCATGGCACCCCAAAGACAACCCCGCTTCACAGACGAAGAACTCAGGGTCATGGTGGAGGAAATCGTTCGGGTAGAGCCCCAGCTGTTCGGCACACAGATACAATACACCAGCATTGCCCGGAGGACGGAGCTATGGCAGAGGATTGTCGACAGGGTGAACGCAGTGGGACAGCACCCCAGAAATCGGGAAGACATCAGGAAGCGATGGAACGACCTACGGGGGAAGGTGCGTTCCATGGTATCCAGACACAACATCGCCGTGCAGAAGACTGGCGGAGGACCACCACCTCAACCCCCACAATTCTCATCATGGGAGGTGGAAGTCTTGAACATCCTGCATCCTGACGGCCTCGCAGGAGTCGGCGGAGGAATGGATACTGGTAAGTTGAAGCTTCAATGCTGCTTCCCCCCCACCTGCATGCCAAATCAGACCCCAAACCTCACCCCCATCCTCGAACCCCACCCTCACCCCCACCCCCATCGTCACCCCCACCCTCACCCCCACCACCATCCTCACCCCCACCACCATCCTCACCCCCACCCCCAGCACACCTATTCCCCGCCAATGTCTCACCATCACAACCCACACATCCCAAAACCTAGGCCTGCATGCGTCCACTAAGCATGGACACCCATCACCAAAGCATGCCCAATGCATATACACATCCCCCCCACAAGCCACCCTCACCAAAGCCCCCACACACGAATGCCAGCACTTGGGGACACGAGAACCCACAGATACACCCATATGCCACACATTGAAACTATAACCATACCTCTATACCCCTGCAGGACCCGACCGTCAACACACCGCGGCGGAGGGGCCAGAATTCTCCACACCCCCCACCCAAGAGGCCGTCAGCGATGACAGCAGCTCTGTCGACCTGGACACCGATGACCAGCCCGGACCATCGGGGACCTCTGGTCAGTCGGTTCCCCTCACACAGGCCCAGGCCACTACAGACCCAAACCCCTCTGGGAACACCAGCACAGCTCCCACCCAGCGGGCCCATGCCTCTGTCTCCAGGGCGCGTCAATCTGCGGTGTGTCTACCACTACAGGGCACCCAGGATAACCCACCACCCCAACAACAACAGGGACCTGGGGGCAGTGGTAGTGGGCACACCGGCCAGGGGGCAGAGGCCCAGGGAAACAGGGGAACTCGGAGGGCAGCTGTGCGACAGGGGGGGGAGGAGAGGCCCAGGGAACCCACTCTCCACGAGGTCCTCACCACCATCATGGGAGCATACAACCGCTCCCAGGAGACGATGGCGACGGTACTGGCCCGGTTCCAGGAGATCCAGGTACTGCAGGAGGAACACTATCGGGGGTACAGGGAGGACATCAGAGCCATCAACACCACCCTGGTTACCATGGTAGGGCTGCTGCAGGACCTCGTCAACAACAGGGCGGACACTGAACAACACCCAAGGGCCCCTGCCACTAGCCTGGACCAAGAACAGCCAACCACCTCCGCCGGCGCTAGTGGACAGGAGGCCCCCGCACAGCAGCAGCCCACCAGACCCCCACCTCCTGCAGGAGAAGAACCACCCCGCAAGAGGGCCCTGAGATCTCGCAAGAAGACAGAGTAGGATGTCAAGACCCCCGCCAGCAATGGATACCACCTGATGTCATCCCACTGTCCCACATAGTCACCCTGTCCATCCTTGAACTGCCCATGCTCCATCTCTCCACAGGCCTCTGGACAATGCACCTGTGTGACTGTTACTCTGGACTCTGCCATGGACATTCCTTCACCATAGCCCCCACCCACTTGAAACCACCCATCCCATTTTGAGCACTTAAATAAACACCTATTTTGCACCAAAATATCTGGAGTCTGGCTGTGATTTCAATAGATTGTAATTGACATGACAGTGCAAATATGTCCTTGTACATGGTGAAGTCAACAAACAGCTGCCACAAAGCTGTAGTCCATGGGGAAACGAAGCACAGGACTCGTAGTGGGGACCCCAGATCTGAAATAGGGAGGGAAAAGCCAAAACTCAGTCATCATACACTGGGGCAAATAGACAGGCAGCAGAGATGCTGGAGAGTAGTTAACATTTACTAAATTATCTTTGAAATGTTACCTGTGTCCTATTGGAAGTACTGTTCAATGATTCTGTCCCTGTTGTCTGTTTCAGCCCCGTCGTCTTCCTCCTCGTCACTCTCCTCAGGTTCCACCGCTGCCACAACACCACCGTCTCGACCATCCTCCTGCAGGAAAGGCACCTGGCGGCGCAAAGCCAGGTTGTGAAGCATGCAGCAGGCCACGATGATGTGACACACCTTCTTAGGTGAGTACATTAGGGATCCACCTGTCATATGCAGGCACCGAAACCTGGCCTTTAGGAGGCCAAAGGTGCGTTCGATCACCCTCCTAGTACGCCCATGGGCCTCATTGTACCGTTCCTCTGCCCTGGTCCGGGGATTCCTTACTGGGGTCAGTAGCCACGACAGGTTGGGGTACCCAGAGTCCCCCACTAGCCATACACGGTGTCTCTGTAGCTGTTCCATCACGTAAGGGATGCTGCTATTCCTGAGGATGTAGGCGTCATGCACTGACCCTGGGAATTTGGCATTTACATGCGAGATGTACTGGTCAGCCAAACACACCACCTGGATGTTCATTGAATGGTAATTTTTTCTGTTCCTGTACACCTGCTCCCTGTCTCTTGGGGGAACCAAAGCCACATGGGTCCCATCAATGGCACCAATTACGTTGGGAATATGTCCAAGGGCGTAGAAATCACCCTTCACTGTAGCCAATTCGCCCACCTCAGGGAAAATGATGTAGTTCCTCACGGATTTCATCAGGGCAGACAACACTCTGGATAACACCTTCGAAAACATGGGCTGACACATCCCAGAAGCAATTCCCACGGTTGTCTGAAATGACCCACTTGCCAAGAAATGGAGTACTGACATGACCTGCACCAGAGGGGGAATCCCTGTGGGTTGGCGGATGGGGGACATCAGGTCGGGCTCCAGCTGGGCACACAGTTCATGGATAGTGGCACGGTTAAGACGGTAGGTCAGGATAATGTGGCGTTCTTCCATTGTCGACAGGTCCACCAGCGGTCGGTACACGGGAGGATTCATCCCTCTCCTCGCCCAACCCAGCGGACGGTGCCTAGGAAGGACAACATGGAGCACACAGTCAAGCAACCCACAGGTACGTACTCACAGCTAGCACAGTATACGATTCTCTATGCAGTGAATGGCGTGTCTGAGTGGCTATGCAAGGCCTAGGCCTGTGTGACGCAGTTGAAATTGAGCCATGTGGTCCCTGGAAATGGCGGCTGCCTGACCTGTGAAGTGTGACAATGGGATGTGAGGTCAATGCGCTGGCGTGGCACACCGCGGCGGGCGGCGGGCGAAGACCGCGGCGCGAAGCCGCATTGGTTAACATTGAAGCCTATGGGTTTCAGGAGCCAATGGCGAAGGGCGCCGGCGGTGGCGGGACGCACCGCCGCGGTACGCACCGCCGCGGACGTGACCGCCATTTTCTATCTACTTATCCACTTGCGACTTGAACTTTCACAGGAGAGGACCTATACTGCAAGTGTTGCTGTGACCTCGGTCTGGAAGGGACAATGGCTGCTGCGCCTGGGGAAAGGGCCCCTGCCTTCACTGGAGAGGAGTTGGAGAAACTTGTGGATGGGGTCCTCCCCCAGTATGCGCTACTCTACGGTCCTCCAGACCAACAAGTGAGTTTAATTCAATCTGGGTTTGGGGCCACTGGCTGGCTTGGGGGCCTGGCGGGGGGCCTGGCGGGGATGGGGGGCATGTTGGGCCTGGCGGGGGGCATGGCGGGGGGCCTGGCGGGGATGGGGGGCATGTTGGGCCTGGCGGGGGGTCTGGCGGGGATGGGGGGCATGTTGGGCCTGGCGGGGGGCATGGCGGGGGGCCTGGCGGGGATGGGGGGCATGTTGGGCCTGGCGGGGGCATGGCGGGGGGCCTGGCGGGGATGGGGGGCATGTTGGGCCTGGCGGGGGGCATGGCGGGGGGCCTGGCGGGGATGGGGGGCATGTTGGGCCTGGCGGGGGGCCTGGCGGGGATGGGGGGCATGTTGGGCCTGGCGGGGGGCATGGCGGGGGGCCTGGCGGGGATGGGGGGCATGTTGGGCCTGGCGGGGGGCATGGCGGGGGGCCTGGCGGGGATGGGGGGCATGTTGGGCCTGGCGGGGGGCCTGGCGGGGATGGGGGGCATGTTGGGCCTGGCGGGGGGCATGGCGGGGGGCCTGGCGGGGATGGGGGGCATGTTGGGCCTGGCGGGGGGCCTGGCGGGGATGGGGGGCATGTTGGGCCTGGCGGGGGGCATGGCGGGGGTCCTGGCGGGGATGGGGGGCATGTTGGGCCTGGCGGGGGGCATGGCGGGGGGCCTGGCGGGGATGGGGGGCATGTTGGGCCTGGCGGGGGGCCTGGCGGGGATGGGGGGCGTTGGGCCACTGGAAAGGAAAATGCAGAGAAACTTGAACGTGGTATTTCTCCCTCCCTGTACGTGTCACATAGGTCCGCGCCCATGAGAAGATCGGGATTTGGCGTGCCATCGCCAAGGAAGTCCGGGCCCTGGGGGTCCACCATCGACGGGGCACCCACTGCCGCAAGAGGTGGGAGGACATCCGCCGCGGGACCAAGAAGACCGCCGAGTCTCTGCTGGGGATGGCCTCCCAACGTAGGCGGGGTGCCTGCCGTCAACTGAGCCCCCTGATGTTCCGGATCCTGGCGGTGGCCTACCCTGAATTGGATGGGCGCGTGAGGGCAGCACAGCAGACACAAGGGGGTGAGTACAAGCATTATCTACTCTGTTGTCGCACAGTGGAGGTGTCTGGGTGGGGGAGGAGGGCTGGGGGTCCCCCTAGGCCAGGGCGATATCTGTAGGCTGGGCACCCCCGTAAGCCCCTGTGTCCCCAGCCACCACCCTCAGTAGTTTGTCAGTACAGCCATCCCTGGGCCGTGTCATCCATAGGTGTAGTTGTCAACTCTAGGCGTGTAGGGCATGTTCCACGGAATGCGTAGCGGACCCCAAGTGCGCAACTTAGTGCAGGGGGCATCTGTGTCTGTCATGTCCGCTAACTGTACCGGAGATCCATGTACTCAATATCCCTTTATTTCTCTCTCCCCCCCCCTTTTTGTTTGTCTTTCTGTGCTTGTGTGCATCAGCATCATCAGGCGGAGGAGAAGTGGCATCGGGGCAGGAGGGAGCTGCATCTCACATGGCCCAGGAGGGCCATGCCACAGAGTCAGACTGGACCAGTGAGACGGAGGGCGAGGGGAGCTCCACGACGGGGACGACTGGACCCTGCAGCGACACGGACACGTCCTCGGAAGGGGGCTCCCTTGCGGGGGTGGCACCATCCGTGCCCCCCGCCATTACAGGTACAGCCGCCACCCAGCGCACCATCTCCGCCCTCCCAGCAGCCCCTCAGCGTTCGCCCCGTGCCCGCTCTGCCAGGAAGCCGGGCATCTCCTTCGCCCCAGGCACCTCAGGCCCTGCCCCTGTTACCCCCGCTGCCCTCAGTGAGGAGGTCATTGACCTCCTCCGAACGCTCATTGTTGGGCAGATTACCCTTTTGAATGCCATCCAGGGGGTGGAGAGGGAGGTTCATCGCAGCAATGCGTACCTGGAGGGCATTCATTCGGGTCAGGCTGCCCATCAGCGATCGTTCCAGGCTCTGGCCTCAGCACTGACGGCAGCCATTGTCCCTGTCTCCTGCCTGCCTGTAAGGAAATGCCTCCTTGGCATGGTTGCCCCCTGACTTTTTGCCTTTGCTGATGCTATGTTTACAATTGAAAGTGTGCTGAGGCCTGCTAACCAGGCCCCAGCACCAGTGTTCTTTCCCTAACCTGTACTTTTGTATCCACAATTGGCAGACCCTGGCATCCAGATAAGTCCCTTGTAACTGGTGCTTCTAGTACCAAGGGCCCTGATGCCAAGGAAGGTCTCTAAGGGCTGCAGCATGTCTTATGCCACCCTGGAGACCTCTCACTCAGCACAGACACACTGCTTGCCAGCTTGTGTGTGCTAGTGAGGAAAAAACGAGTAAGTCGACATGGCACTCCCCTCAGGGTGCCATGCCAGCCTCTCACTGCCTATGCAGTATAGGTAAGACACCCCTCTAGCAGGCCTTACAGCCCTAAGGCAGGGTGCACTATACCATAGGTGAGGGTACCAGTGCATGAGCATGGTACCCCTACAGTGTCTAAACAAAACCTTAGACATTGTAAGTGCAGGGTAGCCATAAGAGTATATGGTCTGGGAGTTTGTCAAACACGAACTCCACAGCACCATAATGGCTACACTGAAAACTGGGAAGTTTGGTATCAAACTTCTCAGCACAATAAATGCACACTGATGCCAGTGTACATTTTATTGTAAAATACACCCCAGAGGGCACCTTAGAGGTGCCCCCTGAAACTTAACCGACTATCTGTGTAGGCTGACTAGTTTTAGCAGCCTGCCACAAACCGAGACATGTTGCTGGCCCCATGGGGAGAGTGCCTTTGTCACTCTGAGGCCAGTAACAAAGCCTGCACTGGGTGGAGATGCTAACACCTCCCCCAGGCAGGAATTGTCACACCTGGCGGTGAGCCTCAAAGGCTCACCTCCTTTGTGCCAACCCAGCAGGACACTCCAGCTAGTGGAGTTGCCCGCCCCCTCCGGCCAGGCCCCACTTTTGGCGGCAAGGCCGGAGAAAATAATGAGAAAAACAAGGAGGAGTCACTGGCCAGTCAGGACAGCCCCTAAGGTGTCCTGAGCTGAAGTGACTCTAACTTTTAGAAATCCTCCATCTTGCAGATGGAGGATTCCCCCAATAGGGTTAGGATTGTGACCCCCTCCCCTTGGGAGGAGGCACAAAGAGGGTGTACCCACCCTCAGGGCTAGTAGCCATTGGCTACTAACCCCCCAGACCTAAACACGCCCTTAAATTTAGTATTTAAGGGCTACCCTGAACCCTAGAAAATTAGATTCCTGCAACTACAAGAAGAAGGACTGCCCAGCTGAAAACCCCTGCAGCGGAAGACCAGAAGACGACAACTGCCTTGGCTCCAGAAACTCACCGGCCTGTCTCCTGCCTTCCAAAGATCCTGCTCCAGCGACGCCTTCCAAAGGGACCAGCGACCTCGACATCCTCTGAGGACTGCCCCTGCTTCGAAAAGACAAGAAACTCCCGAGGACAGCGGACCTGCTCCAAGAAAAGCTGCAACTTTGTTTCCAGCAGCTTTAAAGAACCCTGCAAGCTCCCCGCAAGAAGCGTGAGACTTGCAACACTGCACCCGGCGACCCCGACTCGGCTGGTGGCGATCCAACACCTCAGGAGGGACCCCAGGACTACTCTGATACTGTGAGTACCAAAACCTGTCCCCCCTGAGCCCCCACAGCGCCGCCTGCAGAGGGAATCCCGAGGCTTCCCCTGACCGCGACTCTTTGAACCTAAAGTCCCGACGCCTGGGAGAGACCCTGCACCCGCAGCCCCCAGGACCTGAAGGACCGGACTTTCACTGGAGGAGTGACCCCCAGGAGTCCCTCTCCCTCGCCCAAGTGGAGGTTTCCCCGAGGAATCCCCCCCTTGCCTGCCTGCAGCGCTGAAGAGATCCCGAGATCTCTCATAGACTAACATTGCGAACCCGACGCCTGTTTCTACACTGCACCCGGCCGCCCCCGCGCTGCTGAGGGTGAAATTTCTGTGTGGACTTGTGTCCCCCCCGGTGCCCTACAAAACCCCCCTGGTCTGCCCTCCGAAGACACGGGTACTTACCTGCAAGCAGACCGGAACCGGGGCACCCCCTTCTCTCCATTCTAGCCTATGTGTTTTGGGCACCACTTTGAACTCTGCACCTGACCGGCCCTGAGCTGCTGGTGTGGTGACTTTGGGGTTGCTCTGAACCCCCAACGGTGGGCTACCTTGGACCAAGAACTAAGCCCTGTAAGTGTCTTACTTACCTGGTTAACCTAACAAATACTTACCTCCCCTAGGAACTGTGAAAATTGCACTGTGTCCACTTTTAAAACAGCTATTTGTGAATAACTTGAAAAGTATACATGCAATTTTGATGATTTGAAGTTCCTAAAGTACTTACCTGCAATACCTTTCGAATGAGATATTACATGTAGAATTTGAACCTGTGGTTCTTAAAATAAACTAAGAAAATATATTTTTCTATATAAAAACCTATTGGCTGGATTTGTCTCTGAGTGTGTGTACCTCATTTATTGTCTATGTGTATGTACAACAAATGCTTAACACTACTCCTTGGATAAGCCTACTGCTCGACCACACTACCACAAAATAGAGCATTAGTATTATCTCTTTTTGCCACTATCTTACCTCTAAGGGGAACCCTTGGACTCTGTGCATACTATTCCTTACTTTGAAATAGTGCATACAGAGCCAACTTCCTACATTGGTGGATCAGCGGTGGGGTACAAGACTTTGCATTTGCTGGACTACTCAGCCAATACCTGATCACACGACAAATTCCAAAATTGTCATTAGAAATTCATTTTTGCAATTTGAAATTTTTCTAAATTCTTAAAAGTCCTGCTAGGGCCTTGTGTGTTAAGTCCCTGTTTAGCATTGTCTTTTAGAGTTTAAAAGTTTGTTAAAAGTTTGAAATTAGATTCTAGAAACAGTTTTAGATTCTTTAAAAAGTCTTCCAACTCTTAGCAAAATAATGTCTGATACAGAGATGAATGTGGTGGAACTCGACACCACACCTTACCTCCATCTTAAGATGAGGGAGCTAAGGTCTCTCTGTAATATCAAAAAAATAACCATTGGCTCCAGACCTACCAAAATTCAGCTCCAGGAGCTGTTGGCAGAGTTTGAAAAAGCCAACCCCTCTGATGATGACATCACAGAGGAAGAAATTAGTGACTTGGAGGCCAATGTCCCTCCTCCAGTCCTAAATAGGGAGAACAGGACCCCTCAAGTCCTGTCTCCAACTGTGTTAGTCAGAAATAGTGAGTCCCTCACAGGAGGGTCCCACATTTCTGAAATCACTGAGGATGCTCTCAGTGAAGATGACCTCCTGTTAGCCAGGATGGCCAAAAGATTGGCTTTAGAGAGACAGCTCCTAGCCATAGAAAGGGAAAGACAAGAGATGGGCCTAGGACCCATCAATGGTGGCAGCAATATAAATAGGGTCAGAGATTCTCCTGACATGTTAAAAATCCCCAAAGGGATTGTGACAAAATTTGAAGATGGTGATGACATCACCAAGTGGTTCACAGCTTTTGAGAGGGCTTGTGTAACCAGAAAAGTGAACAGATCTCACTGGGGTGCTCTCCTTTGGGAAATGTTCACTGGAAAGTGTAGGGATAGACTCCTCACACTCTCTGGAAAAGATGCAGAATCTTATGACCTCATGAAGGGTACCCTGATTGAGGGCTTTGGATTCTCCACTGAGGAGTACAGGATTAGGTTCAGGGGGGCTCAAAAATCCTCGAGCCAGACCTGGGTTGACTTTGTTGACTACTCAGTGAAAACACTAGATGGTTGGATTCAAGGCAGTGGTGTAAGTAATTATGATGGGCTGTACAATTTATTTGTGAAAGAACACCTGTTAAGTAATTGTTTCAATGATAAACTGCATCAGCATCTGGTAGACCTAGGACCAATTTCTCCCCAAGAATTGGGAAAGAAGGCGGACCATTGGGTCAAGACAAGGTTGTCCAAGACTTCAACAGGGGGTGACCAAAAGAAAGGGGTCACAAAGACTCCCCAGGGGAAGGGTGATGAGACAACCAAAACTAAAAATAGTAAAGAGTCTTCTACAGGCCCCCAAAAACCTGCACAGGAGGGTGGGCCCAGAGCCTCTTCACAAAACAATGGGTACAAGGGTAAAAACTTTGATCCCAAAAAGGCCTGGTGTCATAGCTGTAAACAGCATGGGCACCAAACTGGAGACAAGGCCTGTCCCAAGAAAGTTTCCACTCCAAACTCCCATCCAGGTAACACTGGTATGGCTAGTCTCCAAGTGGGATCAACAGTGTGCCCAGAGCAAATCAGGGTCCACACTGAAGCTATTCTAGTTTCTGAGGGTGGGGTGGATTTAGCCACACTAGCTGTCTGGCCGCCTAACATGCAAAAATACAGACAGCAACTCTTAATTAATGGGACTAGAATAGAGGGCCTGAGGGATACAGGTGCCAGTGTCACCATGGTGACAGAGAAACTGGTTTCCCCTGGCCAATACCTGACTGGAAAAACTTACACAGTCACCAACGCTGACAATCAGAGAAAAGTACATCCCATGGCAATGGTTACTTTAGAATGGGGAGGGGTCAATGGCCTGAAACAGGTGGTGGTCTCCTCAAATATCCCAGTGGACTGTCTGCTTGGAAATGACCTGGAGTCCTCAGCATGGGCTGAGGTAGAACTAAAAACCCATGCAGCAATGCTGGGTATCCCTGAACTGGTGTGTGTGAAAACAAGAGCACAATGCAAGGCACAGGGTGAACAAGTAGAGCTGGAGTCTGGAAGATTGGCCCAGCCTACCAAGAGAACAGGAAAGTCAGTTGGGAAACCAACTACAACACAGCAAAAGAAAGGGAACCTCTCTTCTCAGGAAGAAGTTCTGCCCTCTGAGGGAACTGAGCCTTTGGAGCTTGAACCTTATCAGGTTGAGCTCTTAGGCCCAGGGGGACCCTCAAGGGAAGAGCTGTGTAAGGGACAAGAAACCTGTCCCTCTCTTGAAGGCCTTAGGCAGCAAGCTGCTGAAGAGTCCAAGGGCAAGAAAACTGGAACCCATAGGGTCTATTGGGAAGATGGACTCCTGTACACCGAGGCCAGAGACCCCAAACCTGGTGCCACTAGGAGAGTGGTAGTGCCTCAGCTGTTCAGAGAGTTCATCCTAACATTGGCCCATGACATTCCCCTTGCTGGACATTTGGGACAAACCAAGACGTGGGAGAGGTTAGTCAACCACTTCTACTGGCCCAATATGTCCAACATGGTTAAGGAGTTTTGCCTCTCCTGCCCCACCTGTCAAGCCAGTGGTAAGACAGGTGGGCACCCAAAGGCCCCCCTCATTCCACTTCCAGTGGTGGGGGTCCCCTTTGAAAGAGTGGGTGTGGACATAGTTGGTCCACTGGAACCTCCCACAGCCTCAGGAAATATGTATATCCTGGTAGTAGTGGATCATGCTACCAGGTATCCTGAAGCTATTCCCCTTAGGTCAACTACTGCCCCTGCAGTAGCCAAGGCCCTCATTGGTATCTTTACCAGAGTGGGTTTCCCTAAGGAGGTGGTGTCTGACAGAGGTACCAACTTCATGTCAGCATACCTAAAGCACATGTGGAATGAGTGTGGAGTGACTTATAAATTCACTACACCATACCATCCACAAACTAATGGCTTGGTTGAGAGATTCAACAAGACATTAAAAGGCATGATCATGGGGCTCCCAGAAAAACTCAAAAGGAGATGGGATGTCCTCTTGCCATGCCTGCTTTTCGCTTACAGAGAGGTGCCACAGAAGGGAGTAGGATTCTCACCCTTTGAACTTCTGTTTGGTCATCCTGTAAGGGGACCACTTGCCCTTGTTAAAGAAGGCTGGGAGAGACCTCTCCATGAGCCTAAACAGGACATAGTGGACTATGTACTTGGCCTTCGCTCTAGAATGGCAGAGTACATGGAAAAGGCAACCAAAAACCTTGAGGCCAGCCAACAGCTCCAGAAGTTTTGGTATGACCAAAAGGCTGCACTGGTTGAGTTCCAACCAGGGCAGAAAGTCTGGGTTCTGGAGCCTGTGGCTCCCAGGGCACTCCAGGACAAATGGAGTGGCCCTTACCCAGTACTAGAAAGGAAGAGTCAGGTCACCTACCTGGTGGACCTGGGCACAAGCAGGAGCCCCAAGAGGGTGATCCATGTGAACCGCCTTAAGCTCTTCCATGACAGGGCTGATGTGAATCTGTTGATGGTAACAGATGAGGATCAGGAGGCAGAGAGTGAACCTCTCCCTGATCTTCTGTCATCAGACCCAAAAGATGGCACAGTAGATGGAGTGATCTACTCAGACACCCTCTCTGGCCAACAGCAAGCTGATTGTAGGGGAGTCCTACAACAGTTTCCTGAACTCTTCTCCTTAACCCCTGGTCAGACACACCTGTGTACCCATGATGTGGACACAGGAGACAGCATGCCTGTCAAGAACAAAATCTTTAGACAATCTGACCATGTTAAAGAAAGCATCAAGATGGAAGTCCACAAGATGCTGGAATTGGGAGTAATTGAGCGCTCTGACAGCCCCTGGGCTAGCCCAGTGGTCTTAGTCCCCAAACCTCACACCAAAGATGGAAAGAAAGAGATGAGGTTTTGTGTGGACTACAGAGGGCTCAATTCTGTCACCAAGACAGATGCCCATCCAATTCCAAGAGCTGATGAGCTCATTGATAAATTAGGTGCTGCCAAATTTCTAAGTACCTTTGACTTGACAGCAGGGTACTGGCAAATAAAAATGGCACCTGGAGCAAAAGAAAAGACAGCATTCTCCACACCTGATGGGCATTATCAGTTTACTGTTATGCCCTTTGGTTTAAAGAATGCCCCTGCCACCTTCCAAAGGTTGGTGAATCAAGTCCTTGCTGGCTTGGAGTCCTTTAGCACAGCTTATCTTGATGATATTGCTGTCTTTAGCTCCACCTGGCAGGATCACCTGGTCCACCTGAAGAAGGTTTTGAAGGCTCTGCAATCTGCAGGCCTCTCTATCAAGGCATCCAAATGCCAGATAGGGCAGGGAACTGTGGTTTACTTGGGACACCTTGTAGGTGGAGGCCAAGTTCAGCCACTCCAACCCAAGATCCAGACTATTCTGGACTGGGTAGCTCCAAAAACCCAGACTCAAGTCAGGGCATTCCTTGGCTTGACTGGGTATTACAGGAGGTTTGTGAAGGGATATGGATCCATTGTGACAGCCCTCACTGAACTCACCTCCAAGAAAATGCCCAAGAAAGTGAACTGGACTGTGGAATGCCAACAGGCCTTTGACACCCTGAAACAAGCAATGTGCTCAGCACCAGTTCTAAAAGCTCCAGATTATTCTAAGCAGTTCATTGTGCAGACTGATGCCTCTGAACATGGGATAGGGGCAGTTTTGTCCCAAACAAATGATGATGGCCTTGACCAGCCTGTTGCTTTCATTAGCAGGAGGTTACTCCCCAGGGAGCAGCGTTGGAGTGCCATTGAGAGGGAGGCCTTTGCTGTGGTTTGGTCCCTGAAGAAGCTGAGACCATACCTCTTTGGGACTCACTTCCTAGTTCAAACTGACCACAGACCTCTCAAATGGCTGATGCAAATGAAAGGTGAAAATCCTAAACTGTTGAGGTGGTCCATCTCCCTACAGGGAATGGACTTTATAGTGGAACACAGACCTGGGACTGCCCATGCCAATGCAGATGGCCTTTCCAGGTTCTTCCACTTAGAAAATGAAGACTCTCTTGGGAAAGGTTAGTCTCATCCTCTTTCGTTTGGGGGGGGGTTGTGTAAGGAAATGCCTCCTTGGCATGGTTGCCCCCTGACTTTTTGCCTTTGCTGATGCTATGTTTACAATTGAAAGTGTGCTGAGGCCTGCTAACCAGGCCCCAGCACCAGTGTTCTTTCCCTAACCTGTACTTTTGTATCCACAATTGGCAGACCCTGGCATCCAGATAAGTCCCTTGTAACTGGTGCTTCTAGTACCAAGGGCCCTGATGCCAAGGAAGGTCTCTAAGGGCTGCAGCATGTCTTATGCCACCCTGGAGACCTCTCACTCAGCACAGACACACTGCTTGCCAGCTTGTGTGTGCTAGTGAGGACAAAACGAGTAAGTCGACATGGCACTCCCCTCAGGGTGCCATGCCAGCCTCTCACTGCCTATGCAGTATAGGTAAGACACCCCTCTAGCAGGCCTTACAGCCCTAAGGCAGGGTGCACTATACCATAGGTGAGGGTACCAGTGCATGAGCATGGTACCCCTACAGTGTCTAAACAAAACCTTAGACATTGTAAGTGCAGGGTAGCCATAAGAGTATATGGTCTGGGAGTTTGTCAAACACGAACTCCACAGCACCATAATGGCTACACTGAAAACTGGGAAGTTTGGTATCAAACTTCTCAGCACAATAAATGCACACTGATGCCAGTGTACATTTTATTGTAAAATACACCCCAGAGGGCACCTTAGAGGTGCCCCCTGAAACTTAACCGACTATCTGTGTAGGCTGACTAGTTTTAGCAGCCTGCCACAAACCGAGACATGTTGCTGGCCCCATGGGGAGAGTGCCTTTGTCACTCTGAGGCCAGTAACAAAGCCTGCACTGGGTGGAGATGCTAACACCTCCCCCAGGCAGGAATTGTCACACCTGGCGGTGAGCCTCAAAGGCTCACCTCCTTTGTGCCAACCCAGCAGGACACTCCAGCTAGTGGAGTTGCCCGCCCCCTCCGGCCAGGCCCCACTTTTGGCGGCAAGGCCGGAGAAAATAATGAGAAAAACAAGGAGGAGTCACTGGCCAGTCAGGACAGCCCCTAAGGTGTCCTGAGCTGAAGTGACTCTAACTTTTAGAAATCCTCCATCTTGCAGATGGAGGATTCCCCCAATAGGGTTAGGATTGTGACCCCCTCCCCTTGGGAGGAGGCACAAAGAGGGTGTACCCACCCTCAGGGCTAGTAGCCATTGGCTACTAACCCCCCAGACCTAAACACGCCCTTAAATTTAGTATTTAAGGGCTACCCTGAACCCTAGAAAATTAGATTCCTGCAACTACAAGAAGAAGGACTGCCCAGCTGAAAACCCCTGCAGCGGAAGACCAGAAGACGACAACTGCCTTGGCTCCAGAAACTCACCGGCCTGTCTCCTGCCTTCCAAAGATCCTGCTCCAGCGACGCCTTCCAAAGGGACCAGCGACCTCGACATCCTCTGAGGACTGCCCCTGCTTCGAAAAGACAAGAAACTCCCGAGGACAGCGGACCTGCTCCAAGAAAAGCTGCAACTTTGTTTCCAGCAGCTTTAAAGAACCCTGCAAGCTCCCCGCAAGAAGCGTGAGACTTGCAACACTGCACCCGGCGACCCCGACTCGGCTGGTGGCGATCCAACACCTCAGGAGGAACCCCAGGACTACTCTGATACTGTGAGTACCAAAACCTGTCCCCCCTGAGCCCCCACAGCGCCGCCTGCAGAGGGAATCCCGAGGCTTCCCCTGACCGCGACTCTTTGAACCTAAAGTCCCGACGCCTGGGAGAGACCCTGCACCCGCAGCCCCCAGGACCTGAAGGACCGGACTTTCACTGGAGGAGTGACCCCCAGGAGTCCCTCTCCCTCGCCCAAGTGGAGGTTTCCCCGAGGAATCCCCCCCTTGCCTGCCTGCAGCGCTGAAGAGATCCCGAGATCTCTCATAGACTAACATTGCGAACCTGACGCCTGTTTCTACACTGCACCCGGCCGCCCCCGCGCTGCTGAGGGTGAAATTTCTGTGTGGACTTGTGTCCCCCCCGGTGCCCTACAAAACCCCCCTGGTCTGCCCTCCGAAGACGCGGGTACTTACCTGCAAGCAGACCGGAACCGGGGCACCCCCTTCTCTCCATTCTAGCCTATGTGTTTTGGGCACCACTTTGAACTCTGCACCTGACCGGCCCTGAGCTGCTGGTGTGGTGACTTTGGGGTTGCTCTGAACCCCCAACGGTGGGCTACCTTGGACCAAGAACTAAGCCCTGTAAGTGTCTTACTTACCTGGTTAACCTAACAAATACTTACCTCCCCTAGGAACTGTGAAAATTGCACTGTGTCCACTTTTAAAACAGCTATTTGTGAATAACTTGAAAAGTATACATGCAATTTTGATGATTTGAAGTTCCTAAAGTACTTACCTGCAATACCTTTCGAATGAGATATTACATGTAGAATTTGAACCTGTGGTTCTTAAAATAAACTAAGAAAATATATTTTTCTATATAAAAACCTATTGGCTGGATTTGTCTCTGAGTGTGTGTACCTCATTTATTGACTATGTGTATGTACAACAAATGCTTAACACTACTCCTTGGATAAGCCTACTGCTCGACCACACTACCACAAAATAGAGCATTAGTATTATCTCTTTTTGCCACTATCTTACCTCTAAGGGGAACCCTTGGACTCTGTGCATACTATTCCTTACTTTGAAATAGTGCATACAGAGCCAACTTCCTACACTGCCTCTACTAACTCCCTCCTCCCAGTCTCCTGTTCCTCTGCCTGTCCCACCCACACCATCAGACCAGCCTGCACACACCTCAACACCCAAGAGAAGCTCATCCAAACATAAGCACCACAGATCACGCAGACATTCACACACGCAACATTCCGATGCAGACATGCCAACAGTCACTACCACCTCTGTGACCCCCACCTCCTCGTCTCCCTCCTCCCTCCCTGACGTCTACACTCACACCTCCATTCACCTCACCATCAGCCAGTGTTTCCATCACCAGCACACCCTCCACTCCAGTCCGCACACGTGCAGTCACCACCCCCACTGCCATTTACACGTCCCCTGTGTCCTCTCCCACTGTGTCTGTCACCCCCTCTTCCACACCACACAAACGCAGCCACCCACCCACCCAACAGCCATCCACCTCACGACAGCCTATCCCTCCTGCACCTGCACCCAAAGACAGCAAACGTGACTCACCTACAACCACATCCTCTCCCTCCACTCCCATTCCCACTGTACCTACCACTCTCCATTGTCCCAAGAAGCTCTTCCTCGCCACTACTAACGTCTTTCCTGACCCTGAGCCCCCCCCTCCTTCTCGTCGGGGTAAGAAGAGCACCTCAGCCACCACCAGCCCTGCAGCCCCCTTGACAAGGGTGCAGGGGTATTGGAGCCCGCCAGCCCGCATGTCTGGATCTTCGCCCAGCAGCAAGGGGACAGCCAGCCCACCCCCTGGGAAGAGGAGCAGAAGGCAGAAGGGGTGCCGCAGGAGCCCGCCTTCTACATCCCCCCCGGACACCACCCAGAGACAGTCACCAGCCACAGCTCCAAAGGGAGGAAAGGGCCACAGGCCCACGACTAAGGAGGGCAAGGGCAGCAAGTCGGAGAGGTCAGGCAGCAGGCCTGCTGCCCAGGAGGAGCCCACAACCCCCATAGCCGCTGCCCCGGGAGGAACCGGCACAGCTGCCCCGGGAGAGCCCACCACCCCCATAGCCGCTGCCCAGGGAGGACCCAGCCCAGCTGGCCAGGAGGGCCCCACCACCCACAGCCCAGGTGGGCAGTGAAGGAGCACCATCCCCGCTGCCTAGGAGGGCACCACCAGGCAATTAGCAGTTGGCCATAGACCGGCCGCCGTCTCAAGAACCGCTGAACTGGGCCCCGCCGTCTCAAGAACCGCTGAACTGGGCCCTTCAGGGCAAGAACCGCTGAACTGGGCCCCGCCGTCTCAAGAACCGCTGAACTGGGCCCTTCAAGGCAAGGAGCGCTGAACTGGGCCCCGCCGTCTCAAGAACCGCTGAACTGGGCCCTTCAGGGCAAGAACCGCTGAACTGGGCCCCGCCGTCTCAAGAACCGCTGAACTGGGCCCCGCCGTCTCACGCACCGCTCCGCTGGGCCCCGCCGTCTCAAGAACCGCTGAACTGGGCCCTTCAAGGCAAGGAGCGCTGAACTGGGCCCCGCCGTCTCAAGAACCGCTGAACTGGGCCCTTCAGGGCAAGAACCGCTGAACTGGGCCCCGCCGTCTCAAGAACCGCTGAACTGGGCCCCGCCGTCTCACGCACCGCTCCGCTGGGCCCCGCCGTCTCAAGAACCGCTGAACTGGGCCCTTCAAGGCAAGGAGCGCTGAACTGGGCCCCGCTGTCTCAAGAACCGCTGAACTGGGCCCTTCAGGGCAAGAACCGCTGAACTGGGCCCCGCCGTCTCAAGAACCGCTGAACTGGGCCCCGCCGTCTCACGCACCGCTCCGCTGGGCCCCGCCGTCTCAAGAACCGCTGAACTGGGCCCTTCAAGGCAAGGAGCGCTGAACTGGGCCCCGCCGTCTCAAGAACCGCTGAACTGGGCCCTTCAGGGCAAGAACCGCTGAACTGGGCCCCGCCGTCTCAAGAACCGCTGAACTGGGCCCCGCCGTCTCACGCACCGCTCCGCTGGGCCCCGCCGTCTCAAAAACCGCTGAACTGGGCCCTTCAAGGCACGGAGCGCTGAACTGGGCCCCGCCGTCTCAAGAACCGCTGAACTGGGCCCTTCAGGGCAAGAACCGCTGAACTGGGCCCCGCCGTCTCAAGAACCGCTGAACTGGGCCCCGCCGTCTCACGCACCGCTCCGCTGGGCCCCGCCGTCTCAAGAACCGCTGAACTGGGCCCTTCAAGGCAAGGAGCGCTGAACTGGGCCCCGCCGTCTCAAGAACCGCTGAACTGGGCCCTTCAGGGCAAGAACCGCTGAACTGGGCCCCGCCGTCTCAAGAACCGCTGAACTGGGCCCCGCCGTCTCACGCACCGCTCCGCTGGGCCCCGCCGTCTCAAGAACCGCTGAACTGGGCCCTTCAAGGCAAGGAGCGCTGAACTGGGCCCCGCCGTCTCAAGCACCGCTCCGCTGGGCCCCGCCGTCTCACGCACCGCTCCGCTGGGCCCCGCCGTCTCAAGAACCGCTGAACTGGGCCCTTCAAGGCAAGGAGCGCTGAACTGGGCCCCGCCGTCTCAAGAACCGCTGAACTGGGCCCTTCAGGGCAAGGACCGCTGAACTGGGCCCTTCAGGGCAAGAACCGCTGGCCCTTTGGCAGACGTGGCAGGGCAGGATCTATCTCGGGCAGGGCTGCAGGATGTCCTCTGGCCAACTTGCCTCCTCCAGTGGCAGTGGGGTCTGTTATGGACTGTATGGACTGTGGCTTTGCTCTCCCCAGGATGGCCCAGTGGGCAGGCCACCCACTGTATGGACTGTATGGACTGTGGCTTTGCTCTCCCCAGGATGGCCCAGTGGGCAGGCCACCCACTGTATGGACTGTATGGACTGTGGCTTTGCTCTCCCCAGGATGGCCCAGTGGGCAGGCCACCCACTGTATGGACTGTATGGACTGTGGCTTTGCTCTCCCCAGGATGGCCCAGTGGGCAGGCCACCCACTGTATGGACTGTATGGACTGTGGCTTTGCTCTCCCCAGGATGGCCCAGTGGGCAGGCCACCCACTGTATGGACTGTTTGGACTGTGGCTTTGCTCTCCCCAGGATGGGCCAGTGG
Source organism: Pleurodeles waltl (assembly GCF_031143425.1). Lineage (NCBI taxonomy): Eukaryota > Metazoa > Chordata > Amphibia > Caudata > Salamandridae > Pleurodeles > Pleurodeles waltl. The sequence continues at coordinate 677,280,821 of NC_090444.1, forward strand.
TCATGGAGTCCCCTCGTGGATCTGGCGTCGTGTACTCAAGTGGCTGAGGTGCCCCCCCTTCCCTTCCCCCTGAGGTGCCTGTCCTATTTTCTTTCTGATGCCCCTGCAGTGTTCTCTCCGTGGAGTTCTTGTCGTGGGACTGGGCCTTGCCCCTTTGCACAGGACCCCTGTGATCCACGGACAGTGGTTGGACTACATTTAGTAGATGTATATATTTTGTACATAGTTTATTTATTTATTGGGATTACTGGTGTCCATATTCCAATATATCTGCCCGTTTATGATCTCTTCTTTTGGTCTTTGCATTATTTCGGAGGGGGGTGGTTTGTGGGTTGTGACAGTGATCTGTGGGAATGCATTGATGTGTGTGTTGTAGTGGGTGTGGGTGGGTGGGTGTGTGCCGGTAATCTTTTCCCTCCCCTGTGTCGTAGGTGCAGTACTCACCGATGTCTTCCGCGCCGCCGGGCGTGCTCCTGGTATATGAGCAGGAATAGGAGTGCGGGGATGACCTGCAACTCTGGCTCCATACTGCCGGAATCTCGCGTGGAGTGCGTAGAGGTGAGCGTTTTCCCGTTCGTAGTCTGTTTCCGCCGTGTTCTTATCGGCGGTGCTCCCGCCCCGGAAAAGGTGGCAGATTGGTGGGTCGTAATAGGGTGGGCGGTACATTGTCTGCCGCCGGGCTGTTGGCGGGAACCGCCGCGCTGTTTGTTTGTACCGCTGTGGCGGTCGGAGTGTTAAGTTGGCGGGCTGTGTTGGCGGTTCCCGCCAGGGTCAGAATTGCATATTTTAGACCGCCGGCCTGTTGGCGGCTTGGCCGCCGTTTTATCACCGACCGCCAGGGTCAGAATGAGGGCCATAGTTTACTCGGCAACGTGCACGTCCAATAAATGGTTCTAATGTCCCAAACCTTTCGGAAAAAAGTAAACCTATTAAAGGTGTATATTTAATTTAGTGCAGACTACGAGGATGAGAAAGATACATGCATGCGCAATCTCCAAAAAGCCATAACCAGTGCAAGCTTACTTTTTCTTATTCTACCATGATGAAATATGCACGACATAAACCTAACATTATTACACATTCGTACAATAGCCATTCAGCACATTCATGTCTCAACTGAATATGCAGGAAGAGTACAGTCCTTACAAAAAGCCACACCCTTTCAGACGAAATCAAATATTTAATGCATTCACACCCCCACAAAACTAATGCTGAGAGAATTCATATTTAAAACTCAAATCTCTGTTCCGTGATCAAAATAAGTGCTAACTACAGCAGTTAAATATCAAGCACGGACAAAGCCAATAGGCCTGGTGTTGACCGCCAGACTTTTACCTCTGTCAATTCAGTTTTGTCATGATTTTTGTCGATGTTAATTGTGCTGTCAGGCCCTCGCCATTACAGAGTGGCTAAAGGAAAAAAAAATGTTGGTCTCACAAAACACACTTTGTCGTAGCCGTCCCTGATTGTGAACGGAAAAACTGTGTGTGGATGTGCTCTTTGTGGAATAACAGAATAATGTCACACATTGTGAGGTTAGCTAATGGATGAAGGGGAAGACCCTCTGCCCCATGCTGTATTTGTAGTCGAAGAAAAGTGTAAATGACAGACCCCCAGATTAAGAATGAAGAGGGCTAACTGAAAACCCCTAAAAGTAAGCATATTATTTATACTGGGGGTAGAAGAAAGTTTGAATAACACAGGAGAGCTAACTGAAAACCCTTAAACGTAAGTATATTATATATGCAATGGCAGGAAGAAAACGTGAAAGACATTAAAAGACCAATGGATGAGGATGACGGCACGAACCTACTACAAATCTGCATATTACATAATTACATAATTTTAGCAAAATCAAAAGGTCTTTGCTAACGTCAGGAGACAAACAAAAGGGGATCCCTCTATAGAAACAATCAAAAGAGAGAATTAGGGAATAAAGTCTATTCAAAGAAAAAAAATTCTTCTCTCTCTAGTTATTCAAACAAACAGGCCATACATCAATTAATCAATAAATTAACTAACATATAAAAAAATACAAAAACATAATGACCAAATATTTATTCATAATAACATACAATAAATACAAACGAATTTGCACCAGACATGGAAAAACAAAACAAAACTAATATCACATACATGCAGACTCAGGACTTTAGACATATACACAACAAATAACACAAATCACAGCGGTCTCAATATAAACCTTTCACGTTTCAAAAAACAAAAAAACAAAAAAAAATAGAAATTTAATACACTAATACACCATATCAACAATACATAAAATAACAATGTAAATGTTCAAATTTATCGTCAACTGTAAAAAAAAAATTTCCTTTCATCCATGTGTTTTATTCTTTGATCGCCTTTAAAAAGTCCTCATATTTCAAAAAAACCTATGATTCTAGAGACAGTTCGTGTTAATGGATCCAAGATATCTCCACCAATTTATATTTTCAAAGATCCTCCGCTGTATTAACCAAAAAGCAGGAGTATAGGTCTTCTGCCAGCCAGCCATGTCATTGCCGACGCGCGTTTCGGTGGGTAGTAACACCAACAGATATTTTTAGCCACCTTCCTCAGGGCTGTGCACAAAAGTGCATTTATAGGCCGGAATCTTATCTATAAACCAAATAAAATCCAATAAACTATAAAACTCCTCTGCTCGGATATATCAAATTTTAAATATGTTAAACCATGTCTCTTATTCATATTTTTACAATTACAATAGTGCATGCCACAAAAATGGTCCAAGCTTCAAATTTGTTGGGGGTGTCCTTCAAGGACAAAGTGAAAGAAAGTGATCTTGTATCAACATATACACATCCAATCTATAGAAAGCAAAAGCCTTCACCACAACACCCAGTAAGTCCTTCACATGCTCTACTCAACCTCACCCTACTGTCCACAAACACTATTTAAGATGAATCACTGTTACCTCTCTATAGGACTCTTCCTCCTAGTTGTCACCAAATCAGGGCTGTTTACAAGCAGAAACGCTCAGTGTAAGATAGTTGGTACTAAATATAGAACAGTCCCGATTAGAAGTTTGTGATCTATAAATAAATCTATTAACACCCCTAAAGAAAAACATACATCCCATATAATCGACACAATTCAACAAAGCTTAACTAGATCGTTTAAACCTCACAACTAATTGTCTAAGATCCATCAATCTCAATTGCAAACGGTCTCACACTTCAATAGGCTCACTGACCCTTGTATTTATCACCAAATACATTTTGCAATACTTGCTCGCTGTACTTTTAAGCCCCGCTTTCCATAACAACGCGTACTTGTTGTTGCTTCATTTCCGATAAGCCGACTACCCGAGAACCCCTCGGAGTGGCTATTTAACCACGCTTCCTGGTTTATAGAGCTGGATGACAGACTACTGACAGCTGTCCGCATCCAACTAACGCATTAGAGGCGGCAATCTTTAACCAAGTAAACCAGCAAAAGACAATCACCAAAAACGGAGAAATAGAATTCACCCTTAATCTAAGGCTATTTCAGAACAAAAGGTCTACTACAAAAAACACATACAGACCTCACTAGCAGTATGTAAAAAAAAAAAAAATATATATATATATATATATATATATACATATATATATATATATATATATATATATATATATATAAGCCGACTACCCGAGAACCCCTCAGAGTGGCTATTTAAACACGCTTCCTGGTTTATAGAGCTCGATGACGGACTACTGACAACCGTCTGCATCCAACTAACGCATTAGAGGCGGCCATCTTTAAACATGTAAACTGGCAAAAGACAATCCCTAAAAACTGAGAAATAGAATTCACCCTTAATCTAAGGCTATTTCAGAACAAAAGGTCTACTACAAAAAACACATACAGACCTCACTAGCAGTATGTAAAAAAAAATATATATATATAAGCCGACTACCCGAGAACCCCTCGGAGTGGCTATTTAACCACGCTTCCTGGTTTATAGAGCTCGATGACGGACTACTGACAACCGTCTGCATCCAACTAACGCATTAGAGGCGGCCATCTTTAAACATGTAAACTGGCAAAAGACAATCCCTAAAAACTGAGAAATAGAATTCACCCTTGATCTAAGGCTATTTCAGAACAAAAGGTCTACTACAAAAAACACATACAGACCTCACTAGCAGTATGTAAAAATATACTGATTTATCATAATCAACACCCAAAAAGAAAAACAGGTTCAAATATATATAGATGTAATTTCATCCTAGTCTCAAATTTGTTCCAAAGGATGAGTGTCCATATACAACAACAAGGATCCTCTTGGGCAAAAAATGCATATTACTCCATCCTACAAGAAAAAATAAGAAAGAGACACTTACTTCAACTGGCTGAAAAAACGTAGAAGGAGAACACTCCTCTATGCCATTCTTACACTTGCTCAATCAATGCAAACCTAGTAGTAGTATTTGTCCATCATTAATTTATAGCATTCTGCCATGGTATTTCTGAATTTAATCCTTTTCTGAAAGTGTCCAGATAAAAGATCCAGAACACTTCTCGTTTCTTTCTCTTTTTCTCACCATCTTCCGCACCACTCAATTTAATTTTCTCCAATATGGTCCATCTGATATCTTCTTCTCTGTGTTTATGCTCTTGCCAATGTACAGCCAAAGGAGCATTCGCTCTCTTTGTCCTACATGCCGAACAATGTTCGTAGTACCTGAATCTGAATTCCCTAGATGTTTCACCCACATAGCCTAGGTTACATGGGCATATGATCAGATACACTACATTTTTAGTTCTACAATTTGTCATCTATCTAAGTGCAACATTCTTATTATTGTGTCTCACAACACTCGTTGTCATTGCTCCCTTACAGGCTCCACATGTATCACATTTGTGGTTACCTTTCACTGGTTCCAACCCACAAGTGGATTTTTAAACCAATTTGCTTTGTGTTTTTAACGCAGATTTGACCAAAATATTCCTCAAATTTTGGTTTCTTTTGAAAGCAAACATAGGTCTCTCCAGGGGTTGCTGTTCAGTTCCCATATTTAAGATGTGCCAATGAGAGTTAATGATTTTTCTAATCTTCCGTTAATATTCGAGTGGCGAATGGAACACACCAATCTGTGGTTTGATTTCTTTGGATTTTCTTGAAAGATCACCTGTCGATCATAGTATTTGGCTCTTTTTAGGGAATCCCTAACCAATTTTTAAGGGTATCCTCTGAGGATGAACTTCTTAGCCAAGATGTTGGAATGCTCCATGAAATCAATCCTACTAGTACAGTTTCTCCTGACCCTCAAGAACTGACTGAACGGAATATTCTGTTTCTGACAGGCAGGATGGTAACTGTCAAAGTGCAATAATGTATTCTTTGCTGTAGGTTTAACATACAGTGACATAGACAGAACGCCATCTTTATGGGCAATTCAAATGTTCAAAAATTCAACTTGGTTACGATCATATTTCATAGTGAATTTAAGATTCGCATCACATAGATTTAACCAGACCTAAATAACAAAAATATCAGTCTGGGTGCTTTTGGAAATAAAAAACATATAACCATGCTTAACTCACCCTGAAAAAGCACAACGCATGTCAAGACACCATACAATAAAATCCCAGTTAGCTCAACAACACCATGTTCTTTCTATTAAGGTCAGTAAAGGGCTTCTGCAGAAACTACAATCCATGTACAAATGAGTCAAATTCACTAAGATTCTTGTAGTACTCCTGGCTTACTTCTTGTAAAACAGGACTACTACAAGGAATTAAGGACTAAATAAGGGGACGCGCCGAAAACTTTGCCGGGAAATCGAGGAGGAGGTGGGCAGCAGCTGTGTGCTGCCATCAACCAGGGCAGGAGCCCTTTAAAATCACGTAAGCGCTCCCGCTCCGCGGGACGCGCCGAAAACTTTGCCGGGAAATCGAGGAGGAGGTGGGCAGCAGCTGTGTGCTGCCATCAACCAGGGCAGGAGCCCTTTAAAATCACGTAAGCGCTCCCGCTCCGCGGGACGCGCCGAAAACTTTGCCGGGAAATCGAGGAGGAGGTGGGCAGCAGCTGTGTGCTGCCATCAACCAGGGCAGGAGCCCTTTAAAATCACGTAAGCGCTCCCGCTCCGCGGGACGCGCGCGGGCAGGCCCGTCCTTGCCCGTCATTGCCAGGAAGAGGCAGGGCAGGGCCACCCCCCTGTCATTTACCTTAAACTGTGGTCCCAGATAACCACTTTCCACTTGTCTGCCCGAAGGTCAAACTCAAGCTTATTTACACTGCGGAGGGGTAGCTTTCCCCCAAAGCTCCAGGCCTCTACCTAGCTACTGGTCAATTACTAATATTAACCTGCCTTTGCTCGCCCCGCTGTGATCTCACTTGAATATCCCACTAAATATAAGGCCCTTGGTTTTTAGTAAAATGGGCCGACGACGTGGGGGGGGGTTTGGACGGGAAATTGCACTCTAACAAAACCCTGGACGGCTTTTTACAAAAGGCCGTTGGGGAACTTGAAAGAGAAATAGAATTAGTGCAACGTCGTCTTGCTGCCCCTCCTTCTGCATCCATTAGTTCACCCCATGATAGCCCAGTCTCACAGCCCCACCCGCGACTAGAGCTCCAGTCTGTCCCGATTATCCATCCCCCTTCTCCATCCAAAATCCCCCAAGAGACCCAAGATGACACTCCAATTGCACCTGCCATTTGTGCCGCACCAACTCCATTGGTCCAGTGTCCCCCAATAGAAGGTTCCCTTACTTTAACTGAATCTAATACCAAAGGGAAAAGGAAGCGTAGGGAACCTGTCCTCAAAAATAAACGATCTAGAACCTTGAGTCCCTCTAATCTGGCCCAACCTTCTATCAATGATATGGCTCCAATCTCCTTACACAATACCAATAACTCCCATGCAAATGTGTTCATTAGGGATCTCATAAGAGATGAGCTCTCTAAATTACTTCTTCCTATCTCCAACCGTCTTCAAATAATTGAGGACAAACTTGATAGTCTTACGAGCAGTCAGCTACCAACAATTTCTTTACCTGTAGAAATTCATCCTAATCATGACCCTATTGTTGCCATTAGTCACACTGACCAAATACCCAAAACATTTCCTCCTATTCTAAATCATGACTGGTCTAGTTCTGCTTAAACCACCAGTATCCCGACGAACAAGCCCTATATGGCCTTAGCTCCCTTATTAAAAGGAACCGCCACATGGAACAATCCAGCAACTAACTCGGGAGACGGCCCCCCTATTAGGGAATCCTCACAACCAGCATACCAGAAGATGGATAAGAGTAGTGTTTCTCAAGAACCTAAAGTGCTTCATTTACCACCTGAATCATGCCCTTATGTTCTTATTATTTCAAATGTTCCTGAACTCAAACCTCATTTTTCCGAATCCTTCATCGAACTCAAAAATAAGGTTATCCACTGGTTGCATGTGAATGCGGGGTTTGCTTTTTCCATGTCATCTTCAATATTGATGGTGAGAAGGGTAGGGTGGGTGGGCCCTCTAGCGAAGATCGGTGTTGGGGATTGTATTGTCATTAATTTTAATTCCCCCGATCTTGTCCATCGACTTTCTCTAAATGCTAACAGATTTTATCCTACAACTGGCAAAACTTCTCTTTGCAGGTTACAAGTGTTTTATCCACCTTCTATGTCGTCCTGGAGTACTCAATCACCACCATTATACGGGGCTGGCTCGGTTTCTCACACACTGCCCACCCCCGTAATTGGTCCTAGACGTCCTCTATCCTCTCTCTCTGAGGCAGATTGACTAGGAGATGCCTTTCAGGATGTGGTATTGTCTAACTGCGAAGCTGAGTTCATTCGCCCTATTGGTCTTAACATCTCAGCCGATTTTGTTGTCCCGGGTTCACCCAAAAGTTTAACATGTCAAGCAACTGAGGAATGCATTTCTAATCAGTCAAACGCTCCCTATACCTTGGGTCACACCTGCATGGTCAACTCACCAAATCCAAACACTATTGGGGTTATATCCAGCGAGGTTCTAAAGACACAGAGTAAGAAATCTTCTGATCTTAATCCACCCGAGGGAAGCACCATGGTCCTTAACAGTCCCCCCCCTAGTATTCTATATGCCCAGAATAAAGTTGGGTCCTCATGCTCAGAGGATCTCGATAAGGTGCTCAGCTGGAACATAGCTGGATTGGAAAGCAAATTACATAGCCCAGGTTGGGGTAACCTTATTGATGATCACTTGATTTGCCTTTTTCAAGAAACATGGGCATTAGAACCCAAATATAGACTCGGTTTCAAAAGTTTTTGGGTTCCGGCCGTAAGTCATCTTCTGGGAGACCTTCGGGAGGGTTGCTCGTGTGGCTAAATACTTCTCTCAGGTGCAAGATAGAAGAATTAGACACTGGTTGCCCGGACCTGCAAGCCCTATTGTTAATGATTTCTGAAGAAAAACCCCTCCTTTTAATTAATATCTATAACAGGAATGTGAGTCCCCACTTTGAGTCTGACGTTCTGTCGAATTTGGACTATGTTCTTAAAAGTAATCCCTCCTCTTTTGTTTTAATTGGAGGAGATTTTAATGTTACCTTCGAACCTAATCCTTTAGTCCAAGGAATTTGTAAAGAAGAGGATGCCCATTGGGGCATCCCCCAGTTAGTCTCCAACAAAAAACCAAGATTGAACAAATTTGCACGCTTTTTGGCTGACATTGCACTAGCTCATGGCCTCCGAGCCTCTAATGGCCGCTCACACTCGGATGCTATTTTGCGACCTACTTTTAGGCGCGGAAAACATAGCAGTCGCATCGACTACATACTTCTTGATATCCGTCTTTGGCGTTACATGGTAGATATGAGGGTAGATGAGCAGCCCGTGAGCGACCACGATCCTCTGATTTTATCAACCAGAGGTCTTTTTCCTTCGTTCATAGTGCCTCACTCTAGGTCCAATGTGTCCCAACTGGCCCTAACCAATAATAGATGCAATTTAAAATGGGAATCTGTTACCTCCTCCCCTAAACATCTAGCATCCATTTACAGCTTGCTTGCGAATCATATGGAGTGTATGATCCGGTTAGATGAGTCTGAGGAGGGCGATAGCCTTCTTACAGCCCACACTGACCTGTTCCAATCTTTAAAACAATTTTTCACTAAAGAGACTGTTAACAACTCCAATAAAAAATACAATGCCCCTTGGTTCAACAATTCTTGCAGAACAGCACAACTAGCTCTCCTGGATGCAATCAAAGAAGGCCATGCTGCGACGTTGAGAATAGCCAGGGGCGCTTACAAGAAGGAATGCTCAAAGGCACGCAGAAGTTGGGAGGAGGCCAGATGGGCCACTATTCTGGTTTCAGCCTTATCTAATAATACTTCCAAGTTTTGGAAACTAATAGCTGATAATGACAGTGACTCCCCAGCCGCGCCTGGCTCTACAATTCTCTCAGCAACTTGGGTAGAGCATTTTGGGCAACTTTATGGAGGTCCACCAGAAGCTTCTCTGTGGCCCCCCAATGATTCAACAAACCAAGAGATCACTCCAATTTCTTTTTCTCTTTCCGAAACTAGAGCTGCAATAGACTCCCTGAAATGGGGGAAGGCTCCTGGCCCAGATAAAATTCCAGGTGATTTATATAAATCTAGACCTGATATATGGGCTCCCTACCTCAATTTTATCTGCAATGCTATTGCAGCAGGCGCACCAGTTCCATCTACTTGGAAAGGGGCTGAAATTGTACCGATATTCAAAAAAGGAAATCCAAACATTCCGGCTAACTACCGTCCAATTAGTCTCCTCGATAACTTCCCAAAAATTTATGCGAAACATCTTCTGTCCCACCTTGAGGAATGGATTATAGAGTCTGAAGCCCTTTCTGATTTACAAGCGGGTTTCAGACCCGCAGTGAGCACAGTTGACCAAGCTCTAAGATTTATGTCAATAAAATGGAAGAATGTTGACCTGGGGGGGGGTAACCTTTACGTGGTCTTTATAGACTTAAGAGCCGCATTTGACCTGATCCCCAGGAATCTGCTGTGGTCAACATTATTAAACATGGGAGTGCCATTTGGCCTCCTGAAACTCATAGCTCAGTTGCACCAAAATACCTTTGCCCAAATCAGGTGTGGACAGGGGGGCGAGCTGACTGACCCTGTAGCTATCAAAAAAGGAGTTAGACAAGGTTGTGTTTTGGCACCTACTCTTTTTCTGCTCTACATTAATAATTGCATCCACTACCTAGAGAACTGCATAAATGATTCTCCGAAACTAGGTGGGAAAAAAATCCCCTGCCTGCTATATGCAGATGATACGATCCTACTTTCAAAATCGCCAATGGGAATTCAACACCTGATTAACCAGTTCTGTGCTTATTGTAGTGATTTTGGTTTAGATGTAAACATTAAGAAAACCAAATTTATGATATTCACTACCTCTAAAAAACGATCGCGTACTAATATTAAGATGAATTCGACCCCATTGGAGAAAGTTGAAGAGTTTGATTACTTGGGTTTCAGATTATCTACATCAGGCAAATGGAAGGCAGCAATTGACAAAGGGGCCCTGATCATAAGCCAAAGAGGTGGGGCCTTAGTCCGCAGATCTAGAAAGGCTCCGAGCCCCCCTCTGAACATTCTTGCGGAGATTTATAATGTTCAAATCAGAGCAGCAGCCCTATATGGAGCGGAACTTTGGGGGTCCCATAAAAACCAGGACATTCTGCAAACTAAGGAAAATATTCTCCTCAGGCAGGTGTCCAGGCTAGGTACGGGCACTCCAATGACCCCTTTAAGGCTTGACCTTGGCTTAAATGGCATTAAAACCAAAGCGGCCTTAAGACCCCTTACCTACTGGATTCGTCTATGGAAATCTGCTGAACTAGAACCATATAGGCTGGCTATAAGAGAGTTGATAGCCGCTCCCAAGGCATTGGAGAGAATCCCTTGGCTGAAAGAGATGAAAATTGCCTGGGACAAAATGGGTCTTTCCCATTATTGGAACCACCCGGATCAAATCCCTGATAAGGCTAGGAGATTTGTTGCGAGCAGATATTGGGAGAAAGTTAACGAAGATTCCCTGCACCAAAAGAGGGCGGGTAGGTTAACAATGGATTTTCTTCAAATTAAGCATGAACCCTGGGCTGAGAATTTCCTGAACCTCTCTATCCCTCCGTATACACGCACTCTATACCTGCAGTTAAGATATGGTACATTGCCTACCAATGGTTTCACGGCCCATTGGCCTTCTAACATCGCTACAAACGATAGGTGTATTTTCTGTCAACATTGTAAAGAAACATCAGAGCATGTATTATTCTTCTGCCCTTTGTACAAGACACCAAGAAAGAGGTGGATTATCCCCCTCTGTAAAAACATGTCATTTCAGGATAGAGTAACTGCCATTAGAATCTGTACACATGATTTTTCTCCCAGGGTTGCCATTTCAGTTACCAAATACTTATCGGAGGCCTGGTACATCCGTCGCAAGTTCATTGCACCCAAAGGCTCCTGAGTCATTTCTATACTAGTCTTTAGAAGGATTTTAATCTTCTCTTTTTATCCTTTTTGTATTGCTTTTAGTAGGAAATTTCCATTACGAATGTGTTGCCTTTCTTATGACTACCAAGACTGCACAAGCTTATATAGCCTTCCCATATAGTTTTCCTGTTGTTTTTTTTTGATTGGTACTCTGATAATGTTTCCTTTTAGTCCAATTAGACTATTTTCAGTCTTTTTTGTCTTCTGGTTGTGCACACTGGTCCTCCAGACAAAAAGTTCTACATTTTAGTTTTTAGCTCTGTCCCCTTTTTTATTATATCTATTTATGTTTTATTTTATTGTATTTATATATATGATGAAATGCTTTGTCCTGTTGTTCTTATTGTTACAATGTTTTGACGTCTATTGGTTTTATATTGTTACTATGTTTTTATCACATTCCTTTTTCAAGTATGATTGTTATTACTATCTTAAATGGACTAGATTTCTAGACCGAATGAACCTAATAAATAAATAAAATAAGGAGTACTACAAAAGTCACATCTACTCGTAGCAAAATGTATCGAAGGCGATACCCTTTGGTTAAACTTAAATTTAATTCAGTTTTCAAAAAGCTCCGTGTTATGAACGGCTTTACAGAACTAAGACAAGTAAATAAACCACCACTAAGATACATGTTCTAATTTTACGTTCTTAGGAAGGCAAAGCCTGCCTCGCATGGGTTATTTCTGGCATGTCCTTATCTAAGGCTTTTAATTACCCTGTGGCAGGACAGAGAGAAAGCAAAGTCCTCTTTGTGATTTTGTTTTGTTAAACTATGAAAGCTGTTGAAATCTGTAATAGAATGTTGGCACTGCTTCATCCAGCTTCCTTTTTGGCTTTGCGGCTGTCAAATGCAGCTGTAAACATGTGATCCATGACTGTGCTGGAGATTTTAACAGAAATAAATGCATCTAAACACTGACTTGTACTAGTGAATTACAGGCCTGAACACACGCTGCATGTTCAACTGCAGCTGCAAACATGCGATCAATGACTGTATACTTAAGAGCTCTATCATCGTTAAATATCTGTGAAGAGAACAGATCTTAATTGGTGCACCTTTAAGTAACAAATATTTCATCTGCTTCACTGACCAAATGAGAGGTCATTGCTTTAACAAAGTAACCGCTGCTCTAGTGATGCTTCTGACCTTCAGTTTCCACACTCCTAGGCATACCAGCTATTGATTCGATTGTGGTCAGTATATCATTTTAAACATTGACATGTGTTGATAGTTTATCAGGACCAGTAAAAGGTTATCATGATCAGAACTTTGTAAGTGAACTAAACTCTATCTAACTAGGCACTCATAAATTATAGACCAGGGTTCTCCAACGAGGCTCCCTGTAAATAGTTATTCGTGAGTAACTTGGCCTACCAAATAAGAAGCATTTGATTGTTTGAATTAATAGGTGTAAATACGAATTCAAAAGTGAGTATTCAAGATGAAAATTAGTGCTTTGTCAGAACACATGAGCTGATGGAGGAAAATCGTTGAATTTCCAAAATATACTTAGAGCTGATAGTTTAGGGATAAATCGTGCAGTACTGGGAGAACATATTACTAATAGTATTACTTTGGTGTCAAGGGCAAGGCAGCAATTCTTTATGTATTATCCCTGTACAGGCATTCCAAATTGGTAAAGAGTTTTTCACATTATACTGGCAGCCCTGCATAATGCGCTTGGGTATCACTGTTGGTAATCTTGCATAGGGAGGCCACAAATGTAATCTTATCTGATGTGGTCAAGACTGCAACACTAATAAGATCAGTAGTTCGGGGTGATGTTCATTGAACATGTCACTCTTGTTATAAAAAACCATTGGAGACCCCTGTTATAGACAATCCAGCACATCAATGAGCAGATGTCTCATTGATAATAGGGTAGTGGAGTGTTGGACCTGCCCCTTTTTGCAGGGTCATCCCCAAACCTTTTGCCTCCTTCCTCCTATTTTTTTCTGACATGTTTTTGTTGGCTTTAGGACTCTGGGCACTTTACCACTGCTATCCAGTGCTAAAGTGCATACACTCTCTGTTTAAATTATATTGGTGATTAGTTTATCCCTGATTGGCATATTTGATTTACTAGTAAGTCCCTAGTAAAATACACTAGAGGTGCCCAGGGCCTCCAAATCAATTGCTACTAGTGGGCTTGCAAAAAGAACAGATGATGGACAGAATGCTGAACAATGCAAAAATTCACCCCCGGTCACAAAGATCTAGGTTTTAACCCATTGTTTTCTTGCTCACCACGCTACCTCAGTTTGGACCCAGCCGTATTCAAATCAGTCTTGACCCTGTTCCTCATGGGAACAGTCCAGCCCGATCTGCCAAGCCAGGTCCTCCCTGGACCAGAAACAAGCATCCTAGGACGGGTTTCAGGGTATCACCCTCCATCAGCTAGGCTAGCTTTAATCCAGTGGCGCAGTGACCACGGGATCCACATCTGGGCATACCCTTCCCACCTGGGGCAACAAATGCAAAAAGAACAGATGATGGACGGAATGCTGAACAATGCAAACACTCACCCGCAGTCACAAAGATCTGAGTTTAATCCATTGTTTGTTTTGCTCACCACGCCACCCCAGTTTGGACCCAGCCATATGCAAATCAGTCTTGACGCTGTTCCTCATGGGAACAGCCCAGCCAGCAATGCCAAGCCAGGTCCTCCCTGGACAGGAAACAAGCATCCTAGGACCAGTTTCAGGATATCACCCTTCATCAGCTAGGCTTGCTTGAATCCAGTGGCGCAGTGAGCAGGTGACCCACGTCTGGGCATACCCTTCCCACTTGGGGTGACTTTGTCGTTTTGATTTAGATAAATATTGGCTATTTTTCTAAACTGGTGTGGTGTCTATTTTGTAGTGTTTTCACTGTAATACTGTGTGTGTTGGTACAAATACTTCACACATTGGTTTTGAGATAAGCATAACTGCTTGTGCCACGCTACCAAGGGGGCGAGCAGGGGTTATCATAAGTGAGTATTTCCCTTTGTCTGACCAGAGTCAGGGTCCCTGTTTGGACAGAGTGCAAACTGACTGCCAACCAGAGACCCCATTTCTAGTATGGAGTTTTTCAAAAATATTAGCTGTTGTGTCTAACAAAGAGATGTCTATGAGTTTTCAAGGTTCTGGGTTGATTTGAGAGGATGACTGCAATGAGTTCATATTGAGGCTGTGTAGGAAATTGGGTTACTTGTTGGGTTGCAACCACAAATATCAGTCAGGGTGAAACACAAGAAAATCCCAAATTAACCTGTGCTCATCCCCCTGGCACCTTGACACAGAGCTGCCAGACTTAACAAAGAGGCAAATATAAAGTATTTATGAAGCACTTCAAACAGTAATAAAGTGATAACACAACACAAGAAAATCACAAGAATAGTCCCAATCAGTAAAACTGGAGATATCCAATCTGAAAATAGTGCCTAAAAGCACAAAGCACCAAATGTGATTATCTTGTTACGTAGGACCGGGACAAAGTTACATGGTCATGCTGACCTGGATGGAGCGCGGGTTGGATAAAGGGACTAAGTTAGTCACGTTGAACAAGGTACCATAAGTCTTGGTTGCGCAATGGTGCAAAGTCCAGCATTGAGGATTTGTCTAGCAGTGGCAGTTCCAAAGAAGCTACTGGGCTCTGATGCGAGACCCCGCGTTGTCACTGAGGATGCCATCAACGAGGGCTTGCAATGTTTAGTCCAGCATTGAAGACGCATAGGAAGTTACCAACCTGCTCTTGTAGTCACTCTGTGTTCAAGATGCAGGTTCATTCCTTCTTGCTCAGCCAGCAGGACAGCACAGTAGCAGTCTTTCTTGCAGCAGACTTAAAATCCAACTTTCACTATTAAAGACAGTTTTAAATTACAGTTCTTTGGGCACCAAATTCCACCTCCCTACCTACTACCAATAGAATATTACGTATTAAATGCAGTGCTTAATTTGTGCTTGTTGTTTCCAGTGCAGAGCATCAGCACTTATTTCTGAGGGCCGGCGCTTAGTCTCAAGCATTTACTGCGTGCAAAAGACATTTGGGAAAGACGGAGGAAGAGAAAAACAAAACAGCGTCAGAAAAGGGAAAGCAGAAAGCTGCAAGTGTGAGCTGAAGTGGTAGGGAGTGGATGTACATGGATTGAAGAGGACCGAGATGGCATCAGGATTGCGCTGCCTCAGTATTCTGTGCTCCTACATTTAATTGAAGCAACTGCATGTTTAAGAGGAGAGCTTGGAGCACCAGCACCTTTTTATTTACAAATTAAGCACTAAATAAATGTAATACAATAACCTAATTTATCCTATGGGAGAGGTATGCTGTGCAGTAGTTAAAAACAAATTTAAGGGTTTTTCACTACCAAGACATGTACACTTAAAAGTACACGTCCACCTTTTTAAAATACATTGCACCATGCCCTCTGGGGTGTTTAGAGCCCAACCTAATGGATGACATATGTATTAAAAAGGAAGGTTTGGGCCTGACAAACTGTATTTTACCAGTTTGAAATGGCAGTTTAAACTGCATATACAGGTTGCAATGGCAGGCCTGAGATACTCAAGTGGGTGCCACAATTAGTGCAGCTAGCCCACTAGTAGGTTTAATCACCGGCCCTGGGTACATGTTGTACCCCTTTTCTAGGCACTTACAAGAATATTAAATGTGGCAATAGGGTGTAAGTCAATTTTAAAATGTTTAAAAGAGAGAGCACAAACACTTTAGCACAGGTTAGCAGCGATAAGGTGTGCAGAATCCTAAAACTAGCGAAAACAAGATCAGCAGATAAAGGAGAATGGAAGGCAAAAAGTTGGGGGAGACCATGTCAGGGATGTCAGGTCCAGCAGGCTGTAATTCATTGTCCTTGACTCTTGCAGTCACAGGGACAAGGTAGTAATATCAAAGGTGAGCTTGCTGGTTTTCTCCATTAACCAGTACACTGTGTACCTGGGTCTGCTATTTAAAGCTGGACTACTAGACCTCATTTACTCTTTAATACCTTGGTTGAAGCCTCATTGACTGCTGTAGAGGAGATTGCGGGAAGGTTAAGTTAAGGCACATTTTTGAGGTTACAGTTTACCAGGCTTTTTAAAAAATGGATACTTACTGACCTGGGCATACAGCTGACTTTCCCAAGAGTTGCAGTGAGTCTGTAAGCCCACAGGCATAAGGTCACAACCTTGGACGATACAGACCGTCTAACACGCATCTGGATCTGTCCAACATGCAAGCCAACTATGTGTTCCATCTCTGTATGAAAAGGCATGATAAGGGGACCCCAATGTGGCTTGTGGTCATTTCCTATGCATTATAGTCAGTGATGGACCCTGTGTTCACACTATGCCATGTGGAGTTTAGCAAGCACCAGGATTTGGCAACTTAGAAGGTCTTGCAGAATTGCACAAAATACTATTACAACCACTAGCGCAGGGGCATGGGGAGCAGTTTGTCTGCCAGGTATTCACCATTCAGTTCACTACACATGTACTTTGTATTTTCTTGACCAGCACCTCTCTAGTCTCAGGTGATAGGTAGAGTTGAATGCTTGTAACTCCATGTCAGCATCTCTGGCTTCCTTGTGGCTTGGGAATACCGTGTGGGTGAGGTCGGCAGCAGGACAGGGCAGCAAAGCATCAGAATAGCATCAGCCCTGAAGTGGTGGGAAACAAGCAGACCAACAGTGTTGAGTGACACAGCAGGCTACAATCAGATGAGTTGGGGCAGTTCTTTCTAATTGTTTGCAGCTTAAATTCACAGTTTTGGATGGATGTCCATCAACACACTGCCAAACACTTGCAGGCAGTACTCAGAGACAGAACCAGGACAAGCCAGGGATAGATGCAGCTTCCAAAAAAACATCATGTAAACTAAAGCTTCATGGGCTCCATCTAGAAGAGGTGGAGGTGCCACCTAACCAGGGTGTGACACAATTTCTCTCCTCACAGAGGCTTCTGGAAAGGGCGAGCTTTGTCCTGTTCAGAGAATGCACCATGGTGGCTTGTTCCTACCTGAATTGAGGCCTACACCAACTCTGAGGGTCTGCTCTAGCTGGAAATCTTGTGTATTCCCCTCAGAGAAGTACAAGTGGTTGTATATACTTTTCCTTTCTACTCTTTGAACAGGAGCCCTTATTGATCTTGCACTCACTATTGTAAACTTAGAAGACTTTTGCAATCTTAAAGGAACCATGCCAACACCACAGGTATGTTTAAAGGGAACCACTCACCATGGTAATGTTAAGCATTAATGATATGTGTTTGTGATCCCTACGGCATATAATACAAAAACAGTTTTGGCATTGGGTATGGCTAACAACAGGAGGCTGTCTTTCTAAGGTTTCTATTTTTATCTACACTTATGGTTTTTTACCTTTCCCCTTTTTATCACCCACGCTTTTTGACATCATGGGGGGGTCGCCATAGTAGAGAGTTCTTTTGTACCTCTACATGAAATGTAAATGTTATTATGCAGGGATTGCATAGTCCTGTTCACATGTCCATAAACCCATTGTGGACATGGAATAGATTACTGATAAGTGAATTTCTGTTAACAGGTTGTCACTTATAAATGAGACTTTGTCTGCCAGTAGGCTTTCACCTCCGTCGATAGATGGAAAACATGTATGCAGGTTTACAGTGCACCTTGGGTGATCAGATGGTCCTCCTGCCCAGACGAAGCTGCCCACAGGATATACGGCAATGAAACATTTTGTCCAGACGTGAATAGGTCATTACATGCACTTGTTTAATCATGGGCCTAGTTATCACATTTAGTGGTCTATGATTGGTCTCTTAGAACCATTTTTAAACTGCTTTAAGACAGAGAATGTTCGTATGTCTTTATGAATAGAGGACCAATTATTAAGCAGGTATGTGACATAACTAAACCACATAGCTCTACTACCTTTCAAATGAATTTACTGTTGAGCTGGGTTGACTAAAGCGGAGATGTACAGTCCCCCCACTCACGGTCCCATCGGAGCATACCTGTGATGAAGAGCCGGTGCCACTAGAATGTCTAGCCAGTGTTGCAATCTCGGTTTCTTACACGAAGCGTCTCCTATTGTTAGAGCACAGTACCCACCTCTGATCAATGTTGTTAAACAGAGCACTCAGAATATAATCGGTTGAACCAGACTGTGGCTGCTCTGATACTCTTGTGATTAGGGATTACAGACAGAGGATTCACACCTACAGTATGCATAGATTGCTGGAGCAAGTGCTTTGCATGTCTATAGAGGGCATAATAATTCCTACTTGGTGATTTAGAAACAGTATCAATTGCTTGGGTTGTACCCCTATCTCTTCCTTCACTTTCTTTCAGTCTGTCAGTGTTCCTGAAAACACGACAGAACCCACATTACGTTCTATCAACTGTCCCATGAGCCTCTTGGGCTCCAAGATGTCCCAGGCCAAATAAAGGCCCCAGGTCTCATTTGAACTATGAAATAGAAGTATTGCGAGTACCCAGGTTATTTAAAGTCTTGTTTAGGTTTCTTCTCTTCACTAGTGGCTGATACAACCTCTTATTACAATGTCATTATATGTCCTCTGTTCTCTCAATCACTCAGTGTCTCATTTACTATTTTTATTTCTAGTGACATTATTATTATTGTGATTAGTTTCATTTCAGTTTTCATTCTAATGATACCATTACTTGTGACTGTAAAAGATCATTTTACATATAAACCTTTCCCTTTACGTAGCCTCTTGAGGCAGAACAAGGTTCCTGAGCATTTCTTTTGGCAATCGTTTTGGAATACAAAATACTGGAATTGACCATTTGACTTTGGGCCTCATTCTGACCCTGGCGGTCCAAGACGGCTAGGGCCACGGACGACTGAAGCATCGCCAACAGGCTGGCGGTGCTTCATTGCCCATTCCGACCACGGCTGTAAAGCCGCGATCGGAAAACCGGGTCCGGCGGTTTCCCGCCGGATTTCCCCCGGCTGGGCGAATCCTCCATGGCGGCGCTATGGGGATTCTGACTCCCTTCCCGCCAGCCTGTTTCTGGCGGTTTTTACCGCCAGGAACAGGCTGGCGGGAACGGGTGTCCTGGGGCCCCTGCACGGCATGGGCAGTGCAGGGACCCCCTAACAGGGCCCCAGTATGCTTTTCACTGTCTGTCTAGCAGACAGTGAAAAGCGCGACGGGTGCAACTGCACCCGCCGCACACCTGAAACACCGCCGGCTCCATTCGGAGCCGGCTTCGGTGTTGCAGGCTTCTTTCCCGCTGGGCCGGCCGGCGGTATTTTGGCTAGCGCCCGCCGGCCCAGCAGGAAAGTCAGAATGGCCCCAGCGGTCTTTCGACCGCGGAGTGGCCATATGGCGGTTGCAGCCAGGCGGGCGGCGACCGCCGCCCGCCGCGGTTGGAATGAGGGGCTTTGCCTTTTACTTTGCTTAGTATTACTTTCCACAATCAGTGGTGTTTATCAGAATAATACTTTAAATTGCTGTTATTGCCAATCATTTATGTTCATCCCTTGAATACATTTGATTACATTATACAATGCTTGTGCAACATGCATTCCCACAATAAACACTTCTTCAATATTTGCTTTCCTTAGTTGCAAGGCCATAATAGGTCCTATGTAAATTAGAATGTACAAATGTAAATGTACAATATGAACACAACTTTTGCTGATATTTATTTTAAATTGTTAATGGATATCGCTACCAATAGATTATTTTCTGGTTTCATCATCGCTTTCAGAGGGCATTACCTGTGTTTTGGTGGCATATTGCTTGTATAATTGGTTGTAACAAAATGAGTGACTGTATAAAGTTTGGAACTAAATTTATATGTTTACAGTCTTATAAAGTTCATCGGAAGGTGAAAGGCTGATGGTATTGTCTGGATGACTACAAACACAAACCGCGAACAAGAATGGGGAAAAATAATACATAGAATCTATGAGAAGATTTTCTGTGTGTCATGTATTGTGAGTAAAATGAGCAAGTAATCTCATATTTTGAAACTTTGATAGTGTAAAACTGGTCAGAGTAAGTCATGGAAATTTACAGTATATGTGAAAGGCTTTGATCTTAGTCTCCTAATTGGTTTATCAACTTTTTAAGAGAACTGATTTACCCCTTACTTCATTACTGACTATGTAATGTCACGATAGGTGGGTTATGAGGGAAAACTGATCTTGGTCAGACAGTACCACCAACAATACAGCTTACTGTGCTTTTTATGTTTATTTTATGTATTGGTACTTACTGTAGTAGTACTAACAGAAAAATAGTTCAACGGTGTTTTTGCTTAGAACGAAATTGTTCTTTTTATCCCTCTTCCTGTTATCTCTCCCTTCTCTTTTAAATGATGTGTGGTCTATTTTCGTTGTAAGAAGCTGTCGCAGCATAATAAACATGAAAAACCGGTGACAGATTGACTTAGATTTCCCGTTGGGTTTGAATTTGGCACACAAACCAGCTCAAAATGTTAATTTTCAATTTACGTTCCAGCTGTTTTTGCTCGGGAAAGTTGCCTCGTAGTAACAAAAAGCAGCACTTTGCACTGCTTTGCTTCAGGTGAGCATTACAAACGTGGTACACGGACATTCCTATGCAACTCCCCCCAGAGTTTTAAGGCAAAACTCTATCTAATTAGAGTAAATAGGATTTTGCACCAAAAAACAATGCTTTTTCTGAGAATGGCGTTAACTTGGAGAAATTCTTTTATTTTTCAAAACCTTTTCAAGTTTGCATGCCTGCTGCAATCTTCAGCACACATCCAAAGTGGAAAATGTTTAAAGATTCTTTAGACATAGCCTTTGGTACTGTAAGGGTACCTTCCATTATAAAACCTATGCTAGACATCACACAAGTATCCCGGCACTATGGTGCAAAGGTGTGTGCCGGCGCTAGCCAGTATATCTGGGCTTCTGCACCACTGAGAGCAGGCCATTGCCATATCTTAGTAGATATCTTAATATATATGGTGCCTTCGTGCTCGCTTCATCTCATCAAAATAAATGTGTTCATATTGCCCTTTTGTTAACCAGTAATTTACAGCTCCCAGTAATCCCTAATGTCCTTCCTTATGTACCAAAAAACCTCATCTTCTGCTGAAACATGAAAGATCAATCAATGTTCTTCTTCTCCAGACACATTAGGGGCATTAATTATATAATCATATTTGATATTCCAGTTAGCTCTTCTTCTGCTCTTCCTCCACTAATACACAGCCTGCTACTTATCCTCAATCTCCAATCCCTTTACTCACACCAAATATGCTATTTATAAGGATGCAGATTTTAGATCATGTTTTACCCGCTTCACGTAAATTGCTCTGCTATCTCTTGAGATGGCACATCACCAAATAAATAAATAACTAAAAATAAATATCATGATGCTGTAATTGTGAGCAGGATTACAGACAAAACATAGTGTAGGAGGTAACAGACCTGGCAAGTGGAGACAGCAAGCAGAGGAATGAGCAGCAGGCATATGAGAGATATTTTCTTGATGCGACTAAGATGTAGACGGCGAGAGAATACCCACGAGTTGAAAACTGCAGTGGCGAATTGATTCAGAAATGTTGTCATTTGCAGTCAAGAACTCGGTTAAAGCCAGCTGTTATAACTGGAATTCTTTGATATCTACCCAATATCAACAATAACTGCTGATGAAAAATACAAAGGTGCTCAGGTCAGAGTCCCGAAGGGACCCATATGGGGGTCGCTGAAAAGTAAGGAACTTGATAGGTGTGGTAAATAGAGCAGAACAATCAAAAAATGACAGCACCAGAAATACATCAAATGTGTTCAGAAGAACTAAATAATTCAGTAAAATAAGGGTCAGACTGGGGAAACAAAAGCAGCCCTGGCGAAAATGCTCAAACACACGCCATTCCCTTTGTCTCCTCACGTAATTTCTCTGTTTCTATCCATTCTCTCTCTCTTTCTCTACTCCCTCTTTGTTCCCACTCCCATTTCTTCACTTTACCTTACCCCTTCCTCTCTCTCTTGAAGCCTCCCTGTGCCTGCTGCAATCACCCTCGGGTAACCACAAACCTGCCAAGGTTTTATATTGCTATGTGTGACATTTTCATAATTTCGGTGTAATTATGAGTGACATTTCAATGAATGTGTCATTTTTGTGCAAGCAAAATCAAGCAATGAAGACGAGGGCACCATATAAATATCGTAATATATCAAAGATCCTATACCTTTCGTTGTACACCATCTCCACCTTGTGATAAACACTACTTAGATATTACCTAGCAAAGTGAGAAACTGGGACAAGGTGGTTTACCGCACTTCAGGACTCGTGTGACAATCTCCGGCATTGTGGTAATGGGGGAAAATGACCGGAAATGCATTATTTAACCGCAAGATGCGTGACACTTGGCAGGGCTGTCACAGATGAAGGCGACAGAGGCACTAAGGGTGACCAGCCTACTGGGAAAATGGCTGGTGGAATAAAAAGCATGTCCAGCCATAAATAATAAGCTTGAGTCTGTGGATCATGTGAGAAACCTGAAGGTTATGCATTGAAGCCACGAGCTCCGTTTGTTGTGCTATATCGTACATTTTACATCCTGATTACAAATGTAATTGCCATAGGTACAGTTGTGCCAAGTAATCGTATTAGCACATAAAGTGAAGTAAGGTGTTTTAAGAACACCACAGCCGATTAAGATCTGACAACACGCAATAAATGATGCAGCGTGAGTTTATTGCTCAACAATGTTAGAGTGCTCATGACAGCATAGCCCCCTCTGGCGCATATGTCAGTCAGAGTAAAAGAAGTGGGAAATGCCGTGCACCCGCTGAAGAGCACTCTCCACCAGCATAAGCAATGCACCTCAGCGGCAGTGACTAGAAGGAGCTGGTATTTCTACTGTATTTCTCAGTCTTAAATATTTCTTTCCCTGTTGATTAATGTCTACACACCAGTGTGACAAACTCAGAAACTGGCTTTCCAACCAAGCAAACAGGGTGTGAAATGTATACCACTGCCTGTGTACGTGGCTGCTACAACTGTGCCTGGAGGCACATACCTAGAGTTAAACTCGTTTTTTAAAGTTTTTTTTGTTAACCTGGTGGTGCACTCTCTGAGGTTGCGAGGTCTGGGCGGAACTTTGGAGTTTCCTTCTACCGGGACCCAGAACTAAGTCAAACATGGACAGGTATGCATGTATTACAGTGACGTCTTTAAAATAAGCACTCACCTCGGTTTACGGTAACGCGGCATAGCACAAGGCTTATGTTTAGAAATGTCATGCATCAGTCATAAAATAAATCAGTATGGCGAAGAAATATAAAGATGGACAGGCTTGTACAGAGTAAAAAAAGAAAACAACGAATTACTTACTGTATATGTAAAAGAAAAAGAGGTGGGGTTTGTTAGTGACAGAATGGGAGAAAGAGATGTACGAAAGGTAGGCAATTAAGGAAATATTGCCAAAGCCAATAGGCTTGACTTTCATATGGGTGTGGATATTTATACTTCAATCGGGTTGCTGGGAGAAGGTACAAAAACAGCTGTCTAACGAGATGAGGATTCTGGAAAATGAAAGAGTGGCCTGCTTTGTGACTGTCGTTTCAGAAGTCTCTACATGGTTTTTGTATACATGTGAGAATGATTCAGGCCATGGCTCTAAACATGCAGATATGCCGATTTTTAGACTTGTAAGAAGTTGACATCTAGTACAATGCAGGACTTCTGCTAACACTAAATCTATTAAAGGAAAAGTGGATAATGTAGGTGTCATCTGTGCTGCATGCGATAGAGCAACAAAGTGTCCCCATGACTGTCATTACAAGTGGACTAAAAAAAAATCTTCCCAGGATACATCAAGCCCATAAATGCTAGAAATTAAAAATAAAAGCAGTTGAGTTGATGGAAAGTCCAACTCAATTTTTGAGTAGGTCCCAACTCCATCATGGGTACAGTAAGTCGCCATCTTTTCCAGATTATTGCAGAATCATTGTTATGTCTGCCATTGAAGTAGATGTAATCTGACCAAAAGTGTCAAGTCGTACAGCTATTGACATACATATAACACTTGATGCAGCATCAGTCTAGGTGAAGTATCTACTTATCACCATGTCAAGGTCAGATAAGAACAAATACGGACATATAGCCAAAATAGTGTAGTCTGAATTGAAGTCCTTTCACATTATATGTTTATAAGGAAATGTCAGTGATATACCTTGATGCACATGATCTATGTCAGACTGTCCTAAACATAAGTTAAAAATTCCCATCTCTGATAAGATTTAGTATAGAAGGACTGCCACTTGACCACCTGTCAGGAGAGGTCCTTCACCCAGATTATTGCACGAGATTCTGACAGTGACGGTCTCACCTATATCAGCACACTCTGAAGCTGCTACATTTCACCTGATGCTGATAAATCTGAGTCCTGTAGGAAATATGCTACCGTAGTGTGTGTTTACCCTTTGCAGGGAACATTGACTTCACGTCTCCGCTGACGACAGCTCTTGCTGTCGGAAAGGTCTGCGGTGCTTTGCTCTTCCCTAAGAAACTCCAGACTGCGAGTAACTCTGCTTTCCATGCTCTCTTAGTGTTGCGCATAGAAATAGGTTTTATAGTGTCAAGTTCTAGATTACGTTTTTACCATGTTAGAAATGTTCATTTTATTCTTCTTGCTTACAATGTACCCAAATGCTGTTTTTATGATATCCTATGTAATTATATCAGATGCAGAATTATCCTGTTGTAATAAATGTGTTTAAATAAAAGTGTCTATTCTTCTTAGTGCAAGGTGAGTGTGTGATATTGTGAATAATGAAATAGGTTTGTTTCTGTTAGAAACAGAATTATCCTGTTATAATAAATGTGTTTAAATAAAAGTGTGTATTCCTCCTAGTGCAAGGTGTGTGTGTGATATTGTGAATAACGAAATAGGTTAGTTTCTGTTACCACAGTGCCTCTGATGACTTTGCAGGGAATATCACTAACCCAAAAGCAATAACTCTACTACAATAATGTATTGTCTTGTAATGTATTGGGTAGGGTTTTGTAGTGCTACAATAACATGTCTTTCACATTCAGCATTGGTGTAAAGAACTGCGTTCATCTGTGTCACCCATGGGTAGGAAAGCAAACCTGGTAGAACTACGTCAAAGTTGTAGTTTACACAACAGTTGGCACCCAAAGTGGGGTTTGTATCTTACGGTTACGCTTGAGTAGTTTTTTCAGTATTCACACATGAACCATTGTTACTCATTATGGAGACGTCTGTAGTAATCATGTTACTACCTACTGGGGATAAGGGAGCACCTATTTCCGTAGGAGTGTCAAGCTTGACTTTGAAAAGGTTATTCCTCATTTTGTGAGTTTTCTAATTCTTTGATTCCAATTTCAATTGAATCCGTTCAACATGTTGGCACCAACTGTGATACAGGATAAATACAGGGAAGCAGTTACTTAGCATGTCAAAGCTTCAGGTGTCCTTGGTGAAAGGGGCGCAGTTAGTTTTGTAATTGCTACACATGCAGTGTATGCCTTTAAGGCATTTTACTCATACGAGGTGTTTGAGCCTACTGATTCCTCCTCAGGACAATTCTGTGCCTATACAGCAGTAGACTTGCCAGCGTACTATAAGGCTTACCAAGATTTGGAAATCACTTTAATTTACCAGGAACACCAACACTGGTTTGATAATCAATTGCCACACACGCACAGAAATCTCAGTTTAGGCCTCTAAGCAATGAAGAGGCTACAAGGCCAGTCTTGGATGGCTACACACCCATTCCTTACCCTCATAATTTAACACCCAACGAGGTGGTTAGGGGTTTAAACTATACAGTCACTTTATAGAAGATATTTGTACAGTTCACACAAGGTACTTTGAGCTCCTTGAGCTCCAGGCCTGTTCTTGCTGCTTCTATGCAAGTACAAAACATTAGTCCACAGACTATTAACGCTATTATGGGAAAAGTGACCATGAAGCATAACTAAAAAGCTTTCTGGACTGCTTGCAAGATCAACCATTTAGAAGCAGTGTATTCGTATATGACCTCCCAAAACAAACATAGAATATACAGACTATGGCCCTCATTATGACATTGGCGGTAAGTACCACTTACCGCCAGGCTGACTACCGCCAAAATACCGCCACCACAGTGGATTACCTCTACCCATATTATGAGACACACATTGCAATCCGTCACTATACAGCCACACACACAAGTCCGTCAGCCGAGAGGTCAGTGATAAACTGGCGGTAGCAAAACCCACACCATTACGCCAACAGAACTATGCCCACAGCATTATGACCCACGAATCACCGCGGTAGACATTCACTGGTGCTAAACCATTGGCGGTACATACCGCCGCGCTCAAAATACACACACACACATACAAAATACCACCCCATTGGACAAGTCAAACTACACACACCTGACACCCATACACACACCACACCCACACCACTATAAAACACACACCCACATTACCCACAACCCTTTATGACTAAAAACAATTGCCACAAGAGAGATAGCAAAACCACAGACAAGACCACAGCCACACACCACCATCGCCTATACACCATCCACGCACCTTACATCACACACCCCAATACATCACCCCACACACCCTTACCCACACAACTCACACTCCACCCATGGCACCACAACGACACCCCAGGTTCTCAGAGGAGGAGCTAAGGGTCATGGTGGAGGAAATCATCCGGGTAGAGTCAAAGCTATTCGGATCACAGGTGCAGCAGACATCCATTGCTAGGAAGATGGAGCTATGCCGGAGAATCGTGGACAGGGTCAACGCCGTGGGACAGCACCCCAGAACAAGGGATGGCATCAGGAAGAGGTGGAACGACCTACGGGGGAAGGTGCGTTCCACAGCAGCAAGACACCAACTCGCTGTACAGAGACTGGCGTTGGACCCCCCACCTCCTACCCCACAACTAACAACATGGGAGGAGCAAGTCTTGGCAATCATGCATCATGAGGGCCTAGCAGGGGTAGGTGGAGGGCTGGACTCTGGTAAATCAAATATCTATTACTATCACCCCCCTACCTGCATGCCATCACAAACCCCCACCGTTACCCTCACTCTTATCACTCCACCACCTCACACACACCCCACCATCACAACCCTCTCCTCCCAATACCAAATCCTGCATGTAACACCAATGCACGGACCCCCATCACAGACCTGCATGGACACCCATCACTAAACCATGCACACTAGAGAGAATCACCTAGCCCACCAAATAACTACTCACACAAGGCAAAGCTGCCAGGGCAATAACAACCATAGAGGGCAACACACCCATGCACAAGATGTCACACACAGAAACAATAACACTGCATTTACATCCCCACAGGTCCCCTACCCATCGTCACCGGAGAGGAGGTGCCAGCAACATCCAGTCCCCCCCCAGAAGAGGCCCACAGTGATGACAGCAGCTCTGGACGCCTGGATCTGGATAACCAACCTGGCCCATCACGGACCTCTGGACAGTCGGTTACCCTACCACAGTCCCAAACCACCACAGAGTCTCCCCCCTCAGGAAACACCCCCACAGCACCCACCCAGCGGGCCCATCCCTCTGTCCCCAGGACACGTCAATCAGGAGTGTGTCCACCACTACAGAGACCCCAGGCAACCCCACAAAACCAAGACAATCAGGGAATAGGGGTCAGTGGCAGTGGGCACACAGTTCAGGGGACAGAGGCACAGGACAACAGGGAAGCGGGAGGACTGCTGTGTGAAAGGGGGAGGGCAGGCCCAGGGAACCGACTCTCCAGGAGGCACTCACCAACATCCTGGGAGCATACCAACATTCCCAGGAGACAATGGGCCAGATACTGGACAAGTTGCAGGAGACCCAGCGGCTGCAGGAGGGACAGTACCTGGGGATCAGGGAGGACTTGATGGACATCAACACCACCCTGGTCACCTTTGCAGAGGTGGGCTGGCAGACATGGCCAGTACCATGAGGGAGGCAGTGGCACACAAGCGGGCCCCTGACACTAGCAAAAACGATGAACAGGCTCCCACCTCTGCTGCCGCCAATGGACAGGAGGCCCTGCCACAGGACCAACACGCCACCAGCACCCCTCCCCCTACAGAAGGAGAACCATCCACAAATGGTCCCTGTGATCCAGGCAGAAGCCAGAGACTATTGCCAAGACCCCCGCCAGGAAATAAGACTCTTCTGATTGTCACCCTTGTGTCCCACCCTGTCATCCTGTCCACCTTGTACTGCCATTGCTCCACTTCCTATGCCCCCTTGGACAATGCACCTTTGATCCACATAGACTGGATTCCATCTTGGATATTCCTCCACCATCACCCCAGCCCATTGCACATCCCCCTCTACTTATTGGCACTTAAATAAACACCATTTGCATAAATACAAGTATGGAGTCTGTCAAATGATTGAACTATGTATAAGTTTAACAAGCTTTAAATACTGCAATACAACTGTACAGTAATGTATACATAGGAATGACCTGTAGTTGACTGCAGTCAACACACCAGGAGCGATAGCGGGGCACAAATATCTGAAAATAGATATGCCAAAAGGTACAGTAAGTGGCCATAGAAGTGGGAAAATCAGCCTGCCAGTTACAATGTCAAACACAAAACGGTCAATGAAAAGTGAAGTTACAGTGTCTTACCTGTGTGTCATTGGAAGTATTGTCGTATTATTGCACTTCTGTTGTCCTCATCCTCATCTTCACTGTCCACAGTGTCCACTGCTGCCACACGGCCATCTCCAGACTCATCCTCCTACAGAAAAGGCACCTTGCGACATAAGGCAAGGTTGTGCAACATACAGCATGCCACGATGATCTGGCAGGCTTCTTGGGTGAGTAGTACAGGGATCCACTTGTTAGATGGAGGCAACAGAACCTGGCCTTCAGGAGGCCGACTGTCCTCTCTATGATTCTTCTTGTTCGCCCATGTGCCTCATTGTAACGTTCCTCTGCCCTTGTCCTGGCATTCCCAACAGGGGTCAGTAGCTATGAGAGGTTGGGGTAACCAGGGTCACCTGCAAATATCGAGGGACAACTGTTAGACACACACTAACCCTGAGGGCCCACACCATGCCCATACACCAACACCTACTTGGTGGGAACCAGGGCTCACCTATTAGCCACACCCGGTGCCTCTGGAGTTGAGCCATCCCATATGGGATGCTGCTATTCCTCAGGATAAAGGCATCATGCACAGACCCAGGATACTTTGCATTGACATGGGAGATGTACTTGTCCGCCAGGCACAATATCTGCACATTCATGGAGTGAAAGCTCTTTCAATTTCTGAACACCTGGTCATTTCTCCAGGTGGGGGGACAAATGCAATATGTGTACCATCAATAGCCCCAATAATGTTGGGGATATGTCCCACTGCATAGAAATCAGCTTTCACTGTGGCCCAATCCTCCACCTGGGGGAAAACAATGTAGCCTTGCATGTGTTTAATAAGGGCAGACAACACTCTGGTCAACTCCATTGAGAACATTGGCTGAGACATTCCTTCTGCCAAGCCCACTGTCACTTGGAAGGGGCCAGTTGCCAGGAAATGGAGAACAGATAGGACTTGTGCAAGAGGGGGGATCTGGGTGGGCTGACGGATAGCAGATATCAGGTCAGGCTTCAATTGGGCACACAGCTCTGTGATTGTGGCCCTGTCCAGTCTATAGGCGAGGATAATGTGCCTGTCCTCCATTGTTGCCAAGTCCACCAGGGGCCTGTACACGGGGGGATGTCTCCATCTCCTATTCATCTGCAGCGGTTGCAATCTAGGGGGCAAAACGGTGAGCAGCTGGTCAGTATTCCATATTTACAAACACTACACTGCATCGCATGTTGTGACTTTAACAGTATATTGTTGGATAGGCCCAAATGGTGCCTATGTGTTCTGTGATGCAGTTAGGTGCCATGGCCTGCCCCCCCCCCCGAAATGGCGTCCGTCTCTCCTGTATGGAGGGACATGTGGAAATTAATTAATTCCGCTGACGTTGTGCGCCGTTGCGGGAGGTGGTCGAGAACCGCAATGCAACTCCTCATTGGATACCATTGGGCCCTATGGGTTACTGTGGCCAATGGTGATGTACGTCGGCGGGGACGGTATGCACCGCCACGGACGTGACCGCCATTTTCTATCTGTTTACTCACTTGCTACCTGACCTTCAACAGGAGAGGACCTACACTGCAAGTGTTGCTGTGACCTGTGTCTGGAACCGACCATGGCTCGTGTCACTGGGGAAAGGGCCCCTGCCTTCACCACTGCAGAGTTAGAGAGACTGGTGGATGGGGTCCTACCCCAGTACCGAATGCTGTAAGGGCCTCCAGACCAACAGGTGAGTACACTGTGAGCATGATGCATGGGGCATGAATGCATGGAGTGCAGTGTGTGAGGGCCTCGTGTAGGGGGGTTGGTGGAAGGGCCCTGACCAGCGTGCTGCATGTATGGTGGGCAATGTCTGTGCGTAAGGGGATGTAAGGGCTATGGTGGGCAATGAGTGTAACAGGCAGGATGGTCTGACTGATACCTTTTCCTATGTGTATTTCTCTGCAGGTCAGCACCCATCAAAACAAAGGTAGGTGGCATGCCATCGCCAAGGGCGTGCAGACCCGGGGGGTCTCGGGCAGGCGGAGCACCCACTGTTGGAAACGGTGGGAGGACCTGAGACACTGGGCACGGAAGATGGTCGAGGCCCAGCTGGGGATGGCCTCCCAACGAGGAATGGGTGCCTGTCGAACCCTGACCCCCCTGACAGCCTGCATACTGGTGGTGGCCTATCCTGAGCTGGATGGGCGCATCACAGCAGCCACAAGGAGGTGATTACAGTGCCCCAATATACTAATTGCGCGTGGTGGGGTGGCATCCGGCTGGGGGATGTGGGCCTGTGGGTGCCCCTAGGCCAGACCGGACATTGCAGGGTAGATCCAATGTTGGGCAGGGTGTGATGTAAACCTCCTCTAACCAAGGTAGTAGGCATCCACTACTGGGCAGGGGTCTGTGGGTCTCAGGTATGCTGCAATTGGCATTAGGTATCCCTGTCCATGGGCTGGTGACCAGCATTGTGATTGTTAGTGCATTGCCTACTGTGTAGGCCTGTTCCCTGTGTGTGTGTCATGTACGCCAACGGTGTTGTTGTTGCCGCCAT
The DNA here is from genome assembly GCF_031143425.1 of Pleurodeles waltl. Taxonomy (NCBI): domain Eukaryota; kingdom Metazoa; phylum Chordata; class Amphibia; order Caudata; family Salamandridae; genus Pleurodeles; species Pleurodeles waltl. The sequence goes on from NC_090444.1 coordinate 677,312,418, forward strand.
TGACCAAGGGTATCCTTTGTCTCTCCCCCCTTTTTGTTTTGTCACCATGTTCTTATATGCATTAGCATCATCTGGTGGAGGAGCAGAGGCACTGGCGACGGGGAGAGCTGCATCCCACAGGGCCCAGGAGGCTGAATCCACCGACAGTGAGGGCACCAGTGGGACAGGGGGCGAGGGAAGCACCACGTCAGAGACCGGAGGGGACAGTCCGGACACTGATACCTCCTCCGATGGAAGCTCCCTGGTAGTGGCGGACATCTCTGTGCCCACCCCAACTACAGGTACAGCCGCCACCCCTGTAACAGCACCACCCTCCCAGCAGCCTCTCAGCGTGTTTCCCGTGCCCGCTCACCCAGGAGGGTGGGCATCTCTTCCCCCCAGGCACCTCAGGCCCTGCTCCAGTTAGTGCCCACCCCAACTACAGGTACAGCCGCCACCCCTGTAACAGCACCACCCTCCCAGCAGCCTCTCAGCGTGTTTCCCGTGCCCGCTCACCCAGGAGGGTGGGCATCTCTTCCCCCCAGGCACCTCAGGCCCTGCTCCAGTTAGCCCTGGTGCCCTGAGTGAGGAGGCTATTGACCTCCTGAGATCCATCTCTGTTGGGCAGTCAACCATTGTGAATGCCATCCAGGGGTGGCAGCCCATTTGCAACAAACAACTGCATTCCTGGAGGGGATTCACTCTGGCATGGTGGCCCAACAGAGATCAATCCAGGCTCTGGCCTCCTCACTGATGGCAGCCATTGTCCCTGTTTCTAGCCTCCCTCCCTCCAACTTCCTCTACCCATTCCTATTCCCCTCAACCCCAACCTATCCCAAGCACACAGGCAGACCAGCATGCACACAAGACAGACAACACACAGGAGTGGTTCAGGCAAACACAAGCACCACACATCATTCCACAGGCACTCACACAAACACCATACAGAATCAGACATACCAACATCCACTGTCGTCCACCTCCCTCACAGTTGCGTCTACACTCACAACTGCATGCACTACATCCTCATACACTCCCACCATCCGCATAACGCCTATCACTACACACCCCTCACTGGCAGTCCCACCCCCACATCCATGCACACGTCCCCTGTGTCCTCTCCTACTGTGTCTGTGCCCCCTCCTCCCAAAGTACACAAACGTAAGCACTCAGACACCCAAAAGCCATCCACCTCACATCAGCATCCAGCCCATGCACCTGCACCCAAACACAGCAGACAGACACCTCCTACAACCACTTTCTCTTCCTCCACTCCCAAACCTTCACCCTCTTCCCACCCCAATGTCCCTAAGATGTTTTCCTCTCCACCGCTGACCTCTTCCCTACCACTCCCCCCCTTCCTTCACGTCGGGCCAGGGTGGTCAGAACCCAGGCCAGCACCTCAGGCACCCAGTTCACAGTAGTGTCGACAGCTACTGCAGGTGGGAGAGGATACCAGGCAGCAGCTCTTAAAGGGTGCCTGCACCAGGTGCTTCAAGAAAGGGCAAGGAGGCACCACCAAGTGCGACAGGGAAGGGCACGGAGGCACCACCAGCTGCGACAGGGAAGGGCAAGGAGGCACCACCAACAGCATCTAGGAAGGGCAAGGAGGCACCACCAGGTGCCACAGGGAAGGGCAAGGAGCAATCCCCGGCTGCTGACAGGAAGGGCAAGGGGCCTGCACCAGCAGGCAGAAAGGACAGGAGGCCTGGTGCTGGGACTCATTTGGAGCCCCCACCACCAACCATACCCAGTGGGCAGCTGTCCGAGGCTGCAGGGGATGGGCTGGAGCCTCCCACCACCACTGCCAGCACCGCCACCAGAACCGCCACCAGCACCGCCACCAGCACCACTGCCAGCAGCAGCAGCCCCAGTGGGCAGCCATCCGAGGCTGCAGGGGATGGGCTGCAGCCTCCCCCCACCACTGCCAGCACGGCCTCCAGCACAGCCTCCAGCACCCCTGGTAGCAGCAGCAGCCCCAGTGGGCAGCCGTCCGAGGCTGCAGGGGATGGGTTGGAGCCTCCCCCACCACTGGCAGCACTGCCGCCAGCACCACTGGCAGCAGCCCCAGTGGGCAGCTGTCCGAGGCTGCAGGGGATGGGCTGGAGCCTCGCCCCACCACTGTCAGCACCGCCACCAGCACCACTGCCAGCAGCAGCAGCCCCAGTGGGCAGCTGTCTGAGGATGCAGGGGATTGGCAGGAGCCTCCCCCCACCACTACCAGCCCTGACACCAGCAACACCACTGCCACCACTGAGCAGCCATCACCACCGGTGGACAGTGTGTAGTTCTGCCTCCCTAGGCTGTTGTGCGTCCTGGCCCCTGCAAATCCTGTGTGTCTGACACCCAAGTGAGAGACTGTGACCTTGCCCTCCCCAAGATCTGCATCTCAGGGCAAAATGCCCCCTCCAGAACCAGTGGAGAAGCCATCCACTCACCCCATCCTTCCCAGGATGAAGCACACTGGGCACAATGGCCCCTCAAGAACCAGTGAAAGAAGCCATCAACTCACCCCATCCTTTCCAGGAAGAAGCACACTTGGCACAATGCCCCCTCCAGAACAAGTGGAAGAAGCCATCCACTCACCCAATCCTTCCCAGGATGAAGCACACTGGGCACAATGCCCCCTCCAGAACCAGTGGAAGAAGCCATCCACTCACTCCATCCTTCCCAGGATGAAGCCCACTGGGCACAATGCCTCCTCCAGAACCAGTGGACAAGCCATCCACTAGAGAGACTGTGGCCTTGCACTCCTAGGACCAAGCAGTGGGCAAACCACACACTTGAGAGACTATAGCCTTGCACTCCCCAGGACCAAGCAGTGGGCAAACCACCCACTTGAGAGACTGTGGCTTTGCACCCCCTAGGACCAAGCAGTAGGCAAACCAACCACTTGAGAGACAGTGGCCCTTTACTCCCCAGGACCAAGCAGTGGCAAACCTCCCACATGAGAAACAGTGGCCCTATACTCCCCATGACCAAGCAGTGGGCAAAGCACCCACTTGAGAAACTGTGGCTTTGCACTCCCCAGAACCAAGCAGTGGGCAAAGCACCCACTTGAGAGACTGTGGCTTTGCACTCCCCAGGACCAAGCAGTAGGCAAACCACCCACTTGAGAGACTGTGGCCTTGCACTCCCTAGGACAGCGCACAGGGCATGTTGCCCTCTCCAGGACCAGTGGTGTTGTACCATCTTCCGGCTGAGGTGCCCCCCCATCCCCCGTCCCTCTGAGGTGCCTGTGTATTTTTTACCTGATGCCCCTGCAGTGTTCTCTCTGTGTTGTTGCTGAGTGAGGTGGGGCCTTGGCCTATGTGTTGTTGACCTGTGGCCCACGAACATTGAGGACTGGGCAGGGTCCCTACATTTGTAAATATGTATATACGTTTGTATTTTGATGCACTTATTCATGTTATTTTATCGTATTACACTCACTTTCTTCAAATGTTTTTGTCCTTGCATTATTCCTGAGGAGTACGGTGGGGATATGTAATATCAGTGCATCTGGTTGTGTGTATGGTGTTGGGGGTGTTGCGTGTGTGTGTGTCACTCTCTTTTTCCTCCCCCCTCCCTTGTGTGCTAGGCAGCAATATCAACGTGGTCGTCTTCGCCGGCGTTGATGATCATAATGCAGCAGAAGGTTGACGAGCATCGGAAATATGTGCAGCTCGGGCTCCATGGTGTCGTGGTTGTTCCACAGGAGTCTCCACAGGTGAGTCCTTTGACTTCTGTGCAGTGTTTCCGCCATGCTTTTGATGTCGTTGGTACCGCCCCGGAAAAGACGGCGGATAGGCCGGTCGTAATAGTGTGGGTGACACATTGGGGGTTATTCTAACTTTGGAGGAGTGTTAATCCGTCCCAAAAGTGACGGTAAAGTGACGGATATACCACCAGCCGTATTACGAGTTCCATAGGATATAATGGACTCGTAATACGGCTGGTGGTAAATCTGTCACTTTTCCGTCACTTTTGGGACGGATTAACACCTCCTCCAAAGTTAGAATAACCCCCATTGTCTTCCGCCTGGCTGTTGGCGGTTACCGCTGTGGTGCTTGTTGATTCTGCCGTGGCGGTCGTTGTGTTAAAGTGGCTGTCTGTCTGAGCAGTTTCCGTCGTGGTCATAACTCCATTTTGGTTACCGCCGGCCTGTTGGCGGTATTACCGCCGCTTTATCACTGACCGCTAGGGTTGTAATGAGGGCCTATGTGTCTTCCTCTTGGGATGGTGCCACCCGCAAAGGACTGTAATATCTGCAGAAGCATCTTTGGGGGTCATTACGACCTCGGCGGTCTTTTTGCAAGAGCGCTGAGGGACCGCCGTGCGGAAGACCGCCTGCGGTTAGCCGCTCGGCGTATTATGACTGTTGGCTGCTCTCCATCGTTATTCTGACGGAGAGCTGCCAACAGCCATACCTGCGGGCGGCGGGGAAGTGGAGGTAGCTCCAGCTCCACCGCCACGCCAGCAGAACACCGCCCAGCGAATCACGTCCTGTGATTTGCCGTGGCGGTGTTCTGTTGGCGGTGTGGTGTTGGCTCCCCTCCCCTCCCAGAGGATCGGCGGACCAGGTAAGTCGATCCTTGATCGTCCGTTAGGGGAGGGTGGTGGGAGGGTGTTGTGTGCGTGCATAGGGGTGTGCGTGTGTGTATGTAGAGGGGGTGTGTGGGTGCGTGTATGCTTGCGGGGATGTTGTGTGTATGGGAATGAGTGTGTGTATGGCTGTGGGTATGGCTGTATGGATGAGTGCGTGTATGTTTGAATGTGGGTGTGCGTGTCTGACTGTGTGTGTGGATGTAGGCATGTATGTCGGTGTGTGTGCGTGTTGGTGGTGCCTGCATGCATGTCAGGTGTGTGTGAGTAATGTTATGTTGGGGGTCGAGGTGGGGAGGGGGGCCCTGCCACCTTTGGGGGGTGGCAGGGGTGGTGGGGGGTGTAGGGGAGGGAGTCGGGGTGGGGGTGGGGGGTGGGGGAGACCCCTATCAGTGCCAGGGAATGAATTCCCTGGCACTGATAGTGCTTACCGCCATGGATTTCATGGCGGTTCAAACCACAGGAAATCCACGGCGGTAAGCCGGGTCCAAATATCGCCGGCGGTATACTGACGGCCGCCGGGCTGGAGACCCAGGTCTCCAGCCCGGCAGGCAGGACGGAGAACCGGCGGATGACCATGGTGTCATAATTCACCAAGGTAAGACCGCCAGCCTGTTGGCCTGTCTTACCGCCGGTTCTCCGCCATCCGCCAGAGTTGTAATGACCCCCTTTGTCTGCAATTACACAGGCACATATGGCATGCCTTCATTGGCAGTTCTCCAACATTGATGCATCTAAGCAGGTACAGAATGAGCACTGAGCTGCACCAGCTCTGGACTTAGGAATTAAGTTATTGAGGAATTTTTCTACAATCTCCTCTAGCATCCTTAGCAATATTAAGGGAGAAGCTCCGGTTCTGGTTATTTGTCAGAGACTAGAAGTGATTCCAGTTCAAGATGCTGAAGGGGAACTACCAAAAATAATTGCTGACATTTATACCAGTGTGGGTCAAGATACCTTGAATCACAACACTTTAAGGAACATTTAAAACTTAAAAGTGATGCTGAGGGTTCCGTTAAAGAGAAGGGAAGAAGAAACAGAGGGAAAAAGAGAAGAGGCACACTGGATCACCCACTACTCAGGAATCCAGTAGGGTACATATAATGTAAGAGAAATGTAAAAACCTGGACGGTATCAATATTGTGATAGCCGCTTGTTATCAGTATTTGGATAGCCACTCTTAATGTTCTTCTCAGGACACTGATGGTAAACGAACAGTGAGTGGGAGTCATCGAAGTACCAAATAAAGGAGACTACAGTAAAAAAAGTGAAAACGAATGCAAGACTGACATCAGTGTAAAGAGGGAGGAGAAAGAACTGGACTCTAAAAATCCAGTACAGAAGAAGAAAGTAAGTAGGACTTTCTATTGTTACACCTATGTGGCCTACAATGAAGGGCAGACCATTCCTTTTGCTTACAAGTCTTACTTGTATTCATTGGAAACATACTATTTTTGTTTCTCCTGTATCGCCACTAGAGGCAGCCACCAATGCAAGCATTCCCAATGCTCATGCCATATGTCCATGGTAGGTCTAGTAGCCCTCTTCCTTAAGTGCAGTGGATGTAAATTTTCAGTATGATCCTACTCTTCGCACACAGGCTTTTCTCCAATACGAACAATACGAACAACACATTGCTCCAATCCTAATCACCTTAACCATTGAGTCTTACCAGAGCATATTCTACATAGACAGCTCTGCCCGAACAACAGTAGAAACAAAATAGAAGTACTCAGCAGCCTGTGCAGGAGTGCAAGGTGTAGTGAAGATGGTGAATTCCTTCTGCTGCGCTCCCACATTAAAATCCTAGGTGACAACACTGCACTGCTTACAGTATGCCCTGTTACTTGCATTACAAAAGACAGACTCATCAGTTCCCACACTTATTGTGGCTGACTCATTCTTCTGTGAGCAAGGTTACAATGCTGACTTGCAGCACTGGTGTTTGAATAGATTTAAGGATTCAAAGGGAAAACCAAAAAATAGTAAAAAAAGCTATGGAGACATGTACATGTCTTAGAAGATAAGCGTCCACTGGTCACCGTGAGGCACACTTTGGGCCATCAGTGTGATAGCATTCATGCTAAAAGGAACTCAGCTGCTAAGGCTGCAATTCAGACTGTTAAAGTAGTAGTCCTAATCAGGGAGCAAACCAAGCTCGACACCGGTTTCTGAACAGTCAAACAAAACCAAGCAAAGGTGGGAAACCTCCTGTAGGCTTTCCTCACAAATATTCTGTTTAGTCATACTAACAGGAGTGGGAGAAAGCACAATACCTAATAATCTAGTCAGATTAGATTTAATCAAAGAAGCCCATGAGGGATTGGCATCTGATCATGCAGAGGGCAAACCACTGGTAGCAATGCTACTGGTGTCCTGGTTTATATAAACAGACCAGGGATTATGTTATGCAGTGTGACATTTGTCATCAGATTAAACCCTCCACAGTCAAAAGACCCTCGCCAGCTTCCCTCACATTCTCTAACATCCTCTTCTAGGTGATTTGTTTGTATCACATTGGTCTGGTTCATTCAGCCAACTGACATAAACACATATTGGTGGCAAATGGTTCATGTTCTCAATTCATATTGGTTTGTCCACAAAGAAACGCACATGCTTTAATGGTAGTAAAAGATTTGCAGTGTCTAGTAGCAACTGGGGCATTTCCTTCATTTCATTTCTGTGTGTTTGCCTCTAAGGGTTATAGGCATTCAATGTCTGCTCTGGGAGTTTGTCTGCAATTCAGCAACCCATTTAAAGCTGAATCAAACGGTGTTGTTAAACAAACTAATAGCATGATTAAACAAGCCTTGAATGCTAGAGCACTAACTACAGTTTTAAAATGGTACCATAATCTGTATGGAGTCCAGGGAGCATAAATAACGTGTTTAAATTAACACTGAGAGGATGCACTCCATATGAGGATCTCTTCAGAGTTTCCACGTACGTGCCTGGCTTAAGTGATCCCGTGAAGGTGGTGGATGAGGATAAATTTTATTTAGAGAAACGTTTGAATGTTTTGCAGAGTATCCAAGAAGTCAGAGACAAGCTCTCTAACATGAACCATTCTGACACCGCTACCTATGAACAGAAGTTCATCACTGCTGCTGACAAGTGGGTTTCCAAAGTTGAGCATCTGTTTAGTCAACAAAATCCACAGCAAGCAGGCTTTTGAACTATCCTAGAAACCATCCATCATTATTCTTAGGGTAAAAGGCAACAGACAGTCATCCATCGTCAGCATGAAAAAGCACTATTTTGCCAGTCCTCTAAAGCAGGTCTTCGCAGACACCATGAAGGATTTAGAGTAGTGCCTCTCAATCTCTCTCTACTCTTAATACAACACCCATTGACCAAAGCAGTGTTATTACTAGCTCGAGTTCCCAGCTGGGGAAATTGGAGTGCAGCGCTCTGCGCCGAACTCTGAGTTCTACAAATCCAGCTGATGCTGATGTCACCACTGTTCAACATGACTTACTATGAACTTTCACCGGATGCCACATAATATGAACTGGTGCCATTTCCAGAGCCTCAAGAGACCAATAATACTGAGAATTACTCTGGATATTTTACTGAGGACATTTTTCAACATGATCTACTGTCACTCTCCGTCAGAGACTGTTTTTTGCTTATCTATGCTTTTTTCAGAAAAGTACCTAATTTCACCATGGTTCTGTGCCTTGATCGCTTTGAGAACCTTTCTTTTTATCTTGTGTCTGTCAATGATAATTGTCATTTTACTGCTACTCAAGTGGACATTTTGTCCTTGCAAGAACAATAGCATTGCTTATGGTTCGTGAACTATAACTGCACTCTGTGTGCCACAGAGCCTCAAACGGTCTCATCTTATCCTGTGCCTCAGGGCACACCATGGGAAAATCCCATATGAGATTATGGGATCTACTGAGACATTGCAATTATCATATGTGATAAGTGTTTCAATGAACGATATTGTCATTCCTGGTTCTATTTCAGATGACTGGGACACTGAGCATGTAAAAAGAATGAGCATTGGAAAACAAATGTTGGCGAGAAGAGTATCTGGAAAACCATATTTTGGCAGATCTAAGGCAAAGAAGCCTTATTTTGGGCATGCATCAAACGAAATAAATTATTTTTCTAAATAAAACTATCTAATAGACTACCTGCCTGTGATTTGGAACAATGAAGGAGTTAAAGAAGCCTTTTATAAAAGAATTTAATTCTGTTCACATAATTGGCCATTCTAAAAGAACATATCAGACTCAAACATGAATGATATATTCCGAAACAGAACGTATAATTCTACTCAGTTCTCTAATAAAGCTTTAGCTTTATGGCCATATGACTGTGACACCTATATGCGCTGTTTTCATTCCAAAACTTCTATACCTAAAGTTAATCGTAAAGAACTGCAATATAATACACAATCACTTGTAATAATGACCAGTATAGTATAGGTAAACCATGCCAACGATGGCTGGAACATTTTAGTCTGTCAGTGTAAAATCATTTTTTTCCTTAATTTATTAAAATATGGATTATACAGACTTTTTTCTGGGACCAAGTTCTAAAAGAAAACAAAGAAAATATTCCTGGCCACAGGAATATATGCCACTTATAATGAATTGAACAAATATTCCAAGGAAGAAGTTGCATAAAGAATTAGGCAAATGGATCAAGTAAACTTGCAAACAGTTTTTAATGTTATTGACAATGGAATACATAGGCTTTCTAAAAGAGACTACTGATTAAATCACATTCTAGCCTCAGCCTTAGACCTCATAAAAGTGATCTGGGTTTGTTACGACATGGGCAGGCTCAGTTAGGAGCAACTGCACAATAAAATTGGACATTACAAACACTCAGATCAGGTTTTGTGCCTTGGCAACTTCTCAATGAAACAGACATGTTGGCACCATATAATTTGACACTTACTCAGAAAACAACGGCAAAGAAAGAATCCACAAACACACTATTGAGTTCAAAACAAATGGAAGACACAACATTTACAGTTTGTGACACTACACCTATTACCTGGTTGATACATGGTATCATTTCTTTCCCTACTATAACGTCTCATTTTCAAGACTGACAGAATATAAATCCATTGGCTGGAATAACATTAAGCACAATTCACAATTGTTCCATCTATAGAGGTTTTCTTTTCCCTACATCTATTTGAATGAAAGTGAAGACGGCCCTCAGTACATTAGTACAGGAAAATGATGGAATCACCTTGGCCACTCCCTTCTATGTGACACTATATCGTTGCATGGAATGTGTAGCACTTTAATGCCAGGGTTAAGTTGTGCTTTATATGTTTTCTCCACTGCCTCCATCCCCACACATTATGAACTCCGGAATAACAGTTCTCATTTATTCCTAATAAAATTTATTTGCTGTGGGCTGGAACCTGGTGAGCTTTACCCAATAATGGTTTCTGAACAATACAGTTTTGAGGCAATACCTTATACCCACCACATAACAATATAATAAGAAACGTAACCTGGCCTAATATACATATAAAATCTATGTGTTTTGATAATCCAAACAAACAATTGTCTGTCTTATTACAAAGAGAAGTGCCTTTGACTTCAGTGGCTGAAACCTACAAACTGCACACAGCCAGAATTGCTTCAGAAATTCAAAGGGTGTTACACATGCTATACCCAAAACATTTTGTCAATATTGTTCAATTAATATTCAGGTCTTCTTCGACAACTGGTGTTTTTACATCTTTTTAAGAACATTAGATCTGATCCAGTGACTGGATTTAAATCCGTATTTGGACTGATTCCATCATTATTAAACTCTTTGTTCTCAAGCCTTTATGATTACCAACCATCATACTCCTAATCACCTATGGCATCATCATCATTCTCCTTTTCCAACAAGGAAGTCAACAACATGAACTACACATATTCAGCTGAACAAAGATGCAGAGAGACTCTAGCAAGTTATAAGGGATAGGTTTGAATCATGGTCAGGTCTGCCATTGGTACAAATGTTGTCTGACATTATCTTTTTAAGAACTGTGTAAGTGTCAAGTAGTTCTGCTAATGACCGATATATTATGTGACGCAACATCAGTCTGGGAAAAGTGTCTATTTATCACTATCTCAAGATCAAATAAGAAAAAATACCCACATATAGCTAAAATATGAAAGTATAAATTGACGTCCTTTCACCTTATATGTTCATAAGGAAACATCAGGGTTGCACACTTTGATGCACATCATTTATGTCAGACATTCCTAAACTTATGCCACTTAACTTGTCAGGAGAGGTAATTCGCCCAGATGATCACATGAGATTCTGCCAGAGATGGTCTCACCTACTGCAATCTGTAAGGAAATGCCAATTGGCTAAACTACTTTATCTCCAAGTCCCTAGTAAATGCTACCCAATGCATGTAAGTTAGAGGGTGCCCTCACCCAGGGATTGCAGCACTGGTTGTGCCACCCTGGATTTGACACAAGTAAAACAAGACTCCCAGCCTGCCAGTTGCAGACTGGAAGAGCAGTTTAAACTGCTGGCCTGATTTTGTCATTTAAAGTAATGGCAAATACAGACTTCCCTCTGTATTTGTTTAAGTCACCCCTATGGCAGGACTATTGAGTCCTAAGGCACGTTGCAACATATCCCATGGGCAGAACATGTAATTTTACATGTTCTGATAGTGAAAACCCAAAACTGTCATTGGTCGCCCAATTGGCGAGCACGGAGTTACACACTGAGCCCTCAGCTGTGCTAATTCTAGAACGGTACAACCAAAGTTGGTCATCCAAGGTATCAAACAACACATTAAATTAAGCCAACTTGATGCTCAGGTTGAAATTAATGTAATAAGCTGTCAGGTGCAACTTCAGCATAGTTGCCACTTTGTTGCCAGTGCCCATACTCGTTGCACATGGGGTCTTGTCACTGAGACAGCTTTCAGCCCTCCTGGGGAGGTGTGCCAATGACTCCCGGGAAAGGATACATTAGGGGTCTTCTCTGGTAGAAGCGGTCACCTCTCTCCTGCAGGAAGCCACAGGTGTTGGCCCAAAAGGAGAGCTTCAGAGAAGAAGCCACCCTTGAAGGGCAAATGGTAACACTTTGGATAGGGGCTGCTCCATTGGTCAAGCAGACAAGCTGGCACTTGGGACAAGGGAGGGGTAACCAGCTACCAAACTGGTTTTTCATGGGTGTGTAGCCCCCTTAGTAGGCACACCTCTGAGTTGGGCTAGGGAGTACCACACACCGAGAGAGGAAAGCCAGACATCTTGAAAGTGGGCGGAATGATGCATCCCAGGATGCCCAGACCACACTTCACAGGAAGTAGTTCTCAGGTGGGAGGGAACCTGGTAGTCCATCGCCCACCAACCACATCCTACCCTGAAGGCATTTTCTGAGTACAAGTAGGCCACCCCTGGCACCCCAAACGAAGATCATCTGGACCGGAAGAAGGACCTTAGGAGGACTATCCTGCTGCACCATGGAACTGGCAAAGGGAGGCTGCACCAGCATGGACTACACCTGCTGAACCTGGTGGCTAGCAAAGAAAAGGGATTGTGCCTGCTGTGTCCTTCTCGGGAATAATGCATCTCCAGGGCCTAGCCAAAGGCAAGAGACTCCAAGGGTCAGTGAGCTGGCTTCCTGTTCACAGCATAGCGGCACAACAGCTGAGAAACACGTTAGTAGTTACTAGGACAGTTGGCAGTCCAGAATCCTCAACCTGTTGCCAAATGCTGCAGTACAGCACCAGGAACCAGGATCTTATGCACAAAGTTGCACCCGAGTTCAGTAAACCTGGGAGTGTCACTGGAGGTCAGCTGAGACCTCAAGAGGATTAGTTTATCGGCCCACGAAGGATTGGCCCTTCACCACAATACTGGGTGACTGATAGTCCAGTGATGACTGGACTTCTGCCAGCACTGAGAGGACTTCGAGGTACATCGACCCTGTGACTAGAACTGCCTCACCAACTTCATGGACCGAGTAGTTTCAGAAAGAATCCCATCTACTGCATCGCATCTACAACATCCTTAAAGCATCGCCAGCCATTTCATCAGAACCACTTTCATCGAAAACCCCCTCAAAGAATAAAAGTGCCTGGAGCTGACTGAAGACTCCTTCACCTGCTGAGGTAACTGATTCTGAGGACCTCACTGCCCAGCCCCCCCCGACTGGATCCCATTTGGAGTTGATCACCTAAAGTGGTTCCAAGTGTTACAAGTAGCCCAAACATTTTAGTGAATAAGTTTCTAAGAATCAAATTCTTTGAACTGAGCCCAACTACTTGTTTGTGGTTAAGTGAAATGATTGAATTTACTATACCTTGTAAATTAATACTATTGGGGATCTTATTCATTGTTAGGGCTAAAAATACTAAAAATACAGTCAATAATTATAATTTGGAGTCAGATTTATATGGCATCTTGTCAATTTCTTCAAGTGTTGTGGTTAGGATTAAACACTTTACACTTGTTCCTTTATGTAAGCCTTACTGCTCAGAGCCACAGCAACCCAGGATTGAGCTGAAGGTTTGACAAACAAACTCTAAGGGTCCTAAAAGGGTTGGTGAGTGTATTACGCAGTGAGGTCACACAATCACACCATATAATACACCCCATTTTCTCACACCAAGGCACTCTGAAGATTCTGCATATCACCTGATGATGATAAAGCCGAGTCCTGGATGAAGGTTGCTATGGCAGCGCATGTTTGTCTTTCGCAGGGAACACTGCTTTACGCCTTTGCTGGTAACCACAGCTCTTGCTGTCAACAATGTATGCAGTGCATCGCTTCTCCCTAAGGATACTCTAAACTGCAATTTATTCTGCTTTCCATGCTCTCTTAGTGTAGCGCATAGAAGTAGGTTTTAGGATGTTAAGTTCTAAATTACATTTTAACCATGATAGAAATGTTAATTTTGTTCTTGTTGCTCAAAACCCGCTTTCATGCTGTTTAAAGAGATATTCTATGTAATTATTTTAGATGTACTGAGAAACAAATTTGTCCTGTTGTAATAAATGCTTTTAATCAAGTGTATATTCTTCGTAGTGCAAGTCGAGTGTGTGATATTGTGAATAATGAGATAGGTTTTCTTAGGTTACGACAGTGCCCCTGATCCATTTGCAGGGATTGTTGAAAACCCAAAAGCAATAACTCCATTTCAACAGTGTTTGGGTTTGAGTTCTGAGTGGCTAAAATAACTTGGTGGTGTACTGAACTGAGTTCACTTGTGTCACCCATGGGTGATAAAGCAAACCTTGTAAAACTACAACAAAGTCACAACACAGTGATAATTGCATTAACGAAAAAAAGAGGGAGGAAATAGGAAACAGGATATGTAACTACACAAGTTGAAAAAAGAGAGGGAAAGAAATATAGAAGGGATAGAGAAAGTACAACATTGGAAGATAAAGAGGAAAAAGCAAATATAACATGCTGAACAAGCATTAACAAATCCATGACACCTGTTGCCTTTGTAACTGTTTTTGTTTTCCAATGAACCACTGCATATGCACACACAAGTGCAGTGACCTTCTAGAAATGGTTTCTGTAACAAAAACAAATAAAAGCAAATGGCTACTGTGTATGTATCTATCCAGGATTCTTTTTTCGTTTTGATAAAAAGCATTCACAGTTATCTGCCACACATGTGCATGCACATGCAGTGGCCATCTTTGAATAGATTGAAATTAATTTAGAGATGGATACCTCCAATGCAGGCAAGTGGACTACCTAAAAGTTAGTATATTTCAAAGAGAGCGCATATTAAGAAGGGATGAGGAGGGAAAGCCACAGAGAGAAAGAGAGAGAGAGAGAGAAAGCGAGAGAGAGAAAATAGTTCCTTATGCATCAACAATGTAAGGTTGTAACATCAGTTGTAGAAGGATACAACTAATCCAAAGTAAAATGCTTCTCGAGTTTAAGAAACATAAGAAAAGAGAGGAAAGCCATAAAACCTAGAGCAGGGAACTGAGATAGACAGGAAAGGGGATGAATCATATGCCAATGGTGGTCACAGAGCCCACTCTAAGTCTATTTCAGAAACAAAAAGTCTGTTTTTGCCAGCATGTCAACAAACAGCTGAACATGTCTGCACAAGAACCTAAGGCAAACAGATGGGTGACTGAGAAGAGATTAAAGGAAGCAGCTGAATAAGTAGAGGAGAGGGAAGCAGAAAGAAAATAGGCAAGACAGGATGGGAAAAAGGAAGAGAATGAGAGGAAGAAAAAGAGGGAAACCTAGGCTAAACACACGATGGAGAGCAAGAAGTTCAAGGTAAAAAATTAAAGAACAGTCATACAGGAGCAAAGTTAGTAAAATGTTGAAAAGAAAAAGGACAAGAGGGCAACTAAAGGTAGAAAGAAGTGGAATAGAAAAGATAAACATGGCAGAGAACAGAACTTAAAGTGTATAAAGAAATTATCATTAAGAGAAGGAGGAGCACGAAAGAGATATAGAAGACGAAAACTAAAGAGATAGAATACAGTTAGGGACCAAGAGATGGTTTGATGATGAATGAAAAGACAAGCAGAAGGATGGCGAGAAAAGAGGTCAGTAAGCAATGACTAGGGAGAGAGAAGAGTTGAAGAGACAGAATCCAAATGACTGCGTGGCAAAGGAAGAGCAACAGAGAAAGCAATGGATAATGAGTAAGTACAGACAGATGCAAGGAAGAGTGCACAGAGAAACACGTCAGAGTGTTGGGCATAGATTCTAAGACACAACTGAGAATGATGAAGCTTTTTTGACTAAAGCAAATGCATTTGCTGCAGCATAGCCTAGCAGTAGCTAGCCCTCTGTTGTGCACCATGACTCTGAAGAACCCCCTTGTAGTCAACAATCCAGTATGGGGCTGACTGCTGCCAGAGGCCAGTGTAACCATTTAGGAGCCCCTGCTACCTCTCAGACAGGTTGGCAAACTTTCTGAATATTGTGTGACCTGTATCAGATGCAGAATGAAGAGAATTTGAGAACAAATAGATTGAAATTTGCCTATACCTAGAGGGACCCTGTATCTTGGTACCTTCCGAGGGAACAATGTATGTTGGCAAGGGCTAATGAGAGATGAAGAGAGAGGGAAAAAACTGTGTGGTGGAAGAGGAGGGTCGGTGTGGTGGAATATGGGGAAGGTTGAGAAGGAAGGGTAGGTGAATGGAGACCGACGAGAGGGAAAAAAAGAGCTTCATGGTTGTAGAATGAGGCACAAGTGAAGGACTGGAGTGCCTGTATGGATCAAGGGAGTGATGTGTTGTGCGATGGTGAGGTGGGATGAAAAATAATGTGAGTGAGGAAGAGCTGCATTGTGAAGATTAAGTAGAGGGTAAAGGTTGCTGGTAGAGGATGACAGAGAGAGGTGCAACAAAGATTCGATCTTCCTGCTAAAGTCTCAATCTGAATGACTCCTTTGATTGCCATCATACCTCTAAGCATAAGCCCCCCCCAAAAAATACAGTGTTTGGTATATTGCTAAAGGAACTTGGGTTAAAGAGATGTTATGGAGTGAAGGGGTCCTCTTGAGAATAATATTTAAAATGGAGGTATCGGACTCTGCCCCAATCATAAAGCAAATAAACAGCCGATGACACAAGAAAGGCAAAGAGACCCAGACAGACCAAAAGAAATTCAGAGTCCCAGAGTGAGTGAGACACAAAGAGATGCTGTAAAACCAAAAAAGAGAGAGAGGGAGGCCTAGTCAGAGAGCGTGACTAAGAAAACTCCAATAATAAATGTAATTTTAGGATGTTAGTCCAAAGGGAATTTAGATATTGGTGATGGCTCTTGTAAGATATTATGTAGCCTATTATAATATGCAACATTTAATATTGTTTTAATAATGTTTTATGCCACCATCAATTTTCCTGAAACTGCCAAGCAGTGCAGGAGAGGTGGAAAACATAGACTATGTAGGAGGAAAGAACAGAATTAAGAGGTATGAGGAAGAAGCATTGTCCAAAACACTAGTATCTCGAAGGACATCGGTTGTGCTCTATGATTAGCCAGACTTATGCTTTTGAATGACAGGAAGGGAGGGAAGGAGCAGGGGTAATGGTGGGGAACAAGAGAGGACAAAAGGGCATATGACAGGGAAAGAGTTAGAACATGTTGTGAGGGAATTAAAGGTTGAAAATGAGTTTGAAAGTCATGAAATACTGTTTAAGAAGTGCTGCATTGGGTCAGAGAGAGCTGTCCCCTCTCCTCATTGTGTGACTTCTTATGCACGTGTGACCTCCTTTCCATACATTTCCTAAGAGATATATGTACTAGTGTGTCTAGAGTGGACTAGGGAGTTGGAAGGAAGGATTGTGGGGCATTTATAGGATAGAATCTTTCAGGTCTTTAGCCAAAGTGTACAGAGTGGGAGGGACAAAGGTTGGTTACCTGTAAGTCCAGTGCTTTAAACGGGAAAAGCTAAGTGCGGGTTTTCGCTGTCCTGTACCTGCTTCTTTCTCTGCTCAAAAAAGAGAATACTGTAGATTTGAATACCGGATATGGTTGGTTTGTAGGGTTGCCAGACCTCTGTTTTGTGCACAGTTGACTATCTGCTGCAACACAGTAGAATGTAAGTTCATACGAAAATTTTTAAAAAATAGAAACCCATTTATGAGAACCCAGTTATTTGAAAGTCCATATAAGCGCAAATTACAAATGAGGCTGATTTAAGTATGGGCATTCAATGTAGCCAGGAATAACATTTATAGTCAAGTTTTCCAAACCTAAAGATAGCTATTACAAGTTGATCCCCTCGGAGCAGAACAGAACCATGTTTTTTTCTAGGCAAAATTTGTTACGGAATCTCAAGTTTCTTGTGGTTTTCCCATCCATCTCTAAATAGTCAGTGAATGGGCGTGGTGGGGGGTTCGGGGAACAGGGAAGATGTGGCCTGGTGGAGAAGGGGCATTATAAGCTCCCCCTATTAGTATGAAGGTGTCAGAAAGGGGCTGGGTTTTAGGGCCATGCTTGTGCTGCACTCGTAGTCCAAGCCTGAACCCATTTTACTGGCCAGATTTGGCAGCTGGTGAAACTGGGATCCGTGTTACCACACTAGGAAAATATGGATGCAGGAACAATGGGCCAATTATAAGTGGGCATAGCGGTATTGTAGCCAAGAATACAACTTCATCCAACTTGCAATTAAACCCCAAGTGGAAAAAGGGAAAAACGGAAAGGGCGAATGGAGACCCTAGGGTAAGCTTCTGGACCAGATAGTAAAAACAACAAGTGAAGTGTCACCCTGAGACAGGTTGTGGGATGGGACATGTGAAGAGAAAAAAAAATTCTATGCAAACCTTGATGAAAACACAACACAGATAATTCATTTTCAAAATGAATATCATCCACATCTTAAGGAAAAACGTAAAAGTACAAAAATATGTATGCATTGGTTTCTACCAGATTTTAAATGCTATTCATCTTGAAAATTTCGATTAAACAGTTTAGGCAAAAATGTTTCTCAAACTTGGTAGTGGATTCGTTTATATTTCTATGGAGCCACATACAGCATACTCCGGCACGTCAAAAACTCAGTATGTTCTTCATAAAATGCTCGTGCACGTCCAACACATTTAAAAATTATATTTCTGGTTTTACCCTACGCTATTCTTTTTGCAGGGGCGTCTGCGTACTACTACTGAACATTCCCACAAAAAGTTTTTGTTTATGATCCATTTTCGTCACTCACGGGTTCCCCTGAAGTGCACTCACAGCGTCAAATGTACAAACCTAAAAATCTAAAGATTTAAGCTGTAATGGTCAGTTTTCTGGCACGGTTGAAAAATATTTAGGCAAAGTGTATTCTTCTTTTATGTTCTGCTGCAATGAGTGTTCCTGAGTGTGTTGTAGGTGTGAGTATGAGTTCTTGTGGGTGGGTAATCACATTGATTCCGTTTCTGGGCTCAATGAGTGCCGGAGCGTAATACACTTTGCATAAATATTTTGCAACAGTGTATGAAAATTATAATTACAACCGAAGTCAGGAAAATCAATAAAAAGCACACACAGGCTATTACAACAACTAACTGGTTTATATGAAGACAGTATTTTTTAACAGCAACAATATAGGTGCCAAAAAAGCATCTTCTAAATCCAATGTCATGTTCAACAAATCCATAGTTCTCATTGCTCCAACCCTAGATTCTACTATTTCACACAGTACCCCCAGGTTCTATGTTATACTCGCGAATACGTGACATGAATGCCACGCATAACATCCATTAAACTAAACAAGAGAAAGCATAGGCGTTGTTAAGAATGCTGCAAAACCTGTTTCCTCAGTTAGCTGGAATAGAAATCCCATGGAGAAGCTGCATACAGAGTCCTGCATCAAAGATTTACTGCAACATTAAGTTTGACTACACTATTAAGGTATCTTGATTTAGGAAATCCCACACACAATCTTCTTTTACCTTACATTCCCAAACCCCCACTTCCCTTATCCTCGACTCTCTTCCTTCACTTCGCTTCAACTTCCATCCCTTGATAAATTAGTGACATTGATACATCTGCAGGGTCAATGTCTCTGTTCAATGACAGCCGTTTTTTACCAGTAGGGTGAGAGGAAACCTTACAAGACAGCTTTTCTCTGTGCAATGACGACAAAAAATTCTCTACATAAATGATTTAGGGCCATATGTACGAAAGCTTTTTCCCATAGAGACAGAATGGGTAAAATCCTTTCGTACATCTGGCCCTTAGTGTGTTGTTCTCCAGCACCTCTCATCTTTGAGTTGATCACAAGGAAGTGCAAGTTCAGAAAGCAGCTGATCCATGCCTTCTTATCTGTCTGACCACAAGTAGATCAGTATCATGTGAGATACATTTACCACAAGAGCTTGGCCTCATTTCAGTCTTGCACATGTATTATCCCTGCACTCACCTCCTGAATTGTCTGGAACTTCCAGCACTCTAGTTTTCTACAGTTCATGTTCCTCTGGGAATTCCCTTGGCTCCAGCTCCCTCAACGCATCCTTCATCTCCTCCCACTCAGCTCGTCTTGTTCCCTGGAGACTTCAAGAGTCCTCGAGACCTTCTTGGAACTTCAGCAAGTTTAAGACATTGGCTCAATATCAGGTTAGTGCACACTAGTCCTCTTATAGTAGTAGCAGGATTGAGTATCAGCATCTTCAAGACCATAGAATGGTCTTCAGTTGCTTCTCTGTGATTTTCCTCCAACTCTCCTTCCGTGCTCATGCTCCGGACCCTCCCTGCAACCTTGGCATTTGAACTGTTATTACACAACGACTAGAGACTTAAATTCTGTGTTCATCCGATGTGCAGTGATGCTAAGAAGAAAGTCCTTAAGAATGATTGCTATATGTATGAATCTTGTATACTCTAACCTATGTTTCTAGCATACCTTGGGAGTGTTGGTAAATCCAACCTGTGTTCCGTATGTAACCTTGGGAGTGCCAGTAATTCCAACCTATGGACCGAGTGTAACCTTGGGAGTCCTTATAACTTCAACCTATATTCTGAGTACAATCTTTGGAGTGCCAGTAACTCCAACCTATGTTCTGAGTGTAATCTTGGGAGAGCCAGAAACTCCAACACATGTCCTAAGATTAACCTTGGGAGTGCCAGTAACTCCAATCCATGTTCTGAGTGTAAACTTCAAAGTGTAATTAACTCAAATCTATGTTTCGAGCTTATTCAAGGAGTGTCAGAGTCCCCAATCAATATTTTGAGTGCTTCCTCATGCGTTTCAGAAATTCTTATCCACTAACTTGGTTATCCTGTTCTCATGCTGTGATTTTTAAGAAATATGTAAGTGTTTGTCATTTAATTTAATGCTTTGTTAAAGTATGTAGAGGCCTGCTAGTGTATTGATGACAATTGTCTCTTCTTGTTGTTTCCAGTGTAATGTATCTGCATGAAACCAGATGTTCTGGTCCAGTACACATCTACCTTCACCAATACAGAAGGTCTCAGGAGCAACACATCTTGTTATACAGCACTGCACAGTTGCAGAGGATATCCAGTACCGCAAGTCTCCCTTTTCTTATTTTGTCCCAACCCCCCCCCCCGCCCCACCTCCTCGAGACAGTGTGGGGTCCAGGAGTTATGTCCCTGGGTCTTGCACAGTCCTGAGAGGGATAGGAAGTCCAGCATCAGCTCCAGAGTGGTCTCCGCAGTTAGAACCAGGTGAATGCGTGACAAGAGGAGAGGAGGAGAGGAGAAGACAGGAGAGGAGAGGATTCAGAACTGTAAAGACATTTTAGACAGTTTTTTGCTCAACAGATCCCTGAAACAGCTTATGAAAACACGATTCTGGAAAAATTAACTATACTTTGTTGAAGTGTTTTTTCAGACTTTGTTTAACTTAAAACACACATGCAATTGTTTCAGCCTCTAGTTAATTAGCTATTCTTAGGAAAGTGCTGGGTGTCAACTAGCTTGAGAGACTAGACAAAGATCAGCTGTTAGCAAAATAAACTAGACAACTTGCACTACCACTAAAATGTCCATGGATCATCACTCTCTTTACAGAGAGACAATGATGGATCAGGCAGAACTTCGCCTTTTCTAAATATGCCAACACATGAAGTATGGCACTGTAAATGAAGCAGTAACACTTTCTTATACTTTCTCATTCCATGCTTCCAATTCCTCCCCTTTGTTCCTCTTTCTTCCACCTCTTTTCATTCTCTTTCTCCTCTCCCTTCTTCTTTCGTCTCCAATATCTCCCTCTATGCCACTTTCTATTTCTCCTCTCACACTTCTTCCACTCTCTTACTCCTCCCTCTGTCTCACTGGGGCCAACTACGCTCACTAAAATTGGTGTTGAGCCTTAGGATCTGCGGATAGGTGAGCCTGATTTTAAGTGGGAGAATTCAAGCCCATTATGGTCTGAATGAATCATAGTTGCCCACTAAATGGAGGTTATAACCAATGAGACAGTGCAAACTGCAGCTAGGGTTTGCTCACAAAGCGAGCATCAGCAAACTTCGCACTCTGCACCAAGGATGGAGCGTGGGGCTAAAGAATTAAAGACTTTACATACAGACAAATACCAACCTTTAACTGCTTGAAAAACCTAAAAACAGAGTCAGAAAGGAACAAGGCATCATATGGATGGTTGCATATAGGGAAGTTCAGAGTGTATAGATTTATTCTCGAGCAGATAGTTGACAGCATCTCAAAGCTCAAATCATTCACCTGGCATGCAACTCTGTGGATGAGAAAGAAAGGTTGTCAGAATATGTCAAAGTCCATCCTTGACCAACCTTGGTCTGAAAGCGTACCATTCTCTTAAACCAAACCTCCTCCTAACATCTCCCCTGCCTACCATCCTTGTATTCTGGATAGGGTGCAAAACCTATTCATTATGCATTGAACTAATCCTCAAGGGGTAACCTGGTATAGGCATGCCAAGGTCCAATGGGTTTAACAAAATTCTGGGGGTGAATCCGGCTCGTTTCTTTCATTCACTGTTTCCTTAATCCTACCTGACGTTTGGAGGCATATCTGAGTGTGCACCACAAATGTGAGCTTACAGAGGATTTAACAGATGTGTAAAGGAAGCGACCACAACAGTGAGAGGCTTCTGAGATAGGATTAGAAGGCCACATCCATTCCCAAGGTCAAGGGACGTTCATGCGTTGTGTTCTACCAAATCGCAGCATAATGATGTTTTGTCTACAATTCCGCTGCACTTGGATGATCTTTCAAACAAAGCTGATGTGTGTAGTTTCACTGCCAATGACGTGTTTGCTGTTGTGGTCTGGTACAGACCAGCCCTTTTATTTCATGTTATACAATATGATAAAGCAACGCGCTAGATGATAGAACAATAAAACCAGTCCAATGTATTCCAGTATTGTGAAACTGAATATATTTTTAGTTCATCAGTTACAAGGTCTACAATGGCTCTGGTAGACAGTGGGTTCTGCAATCTGAATAGTACATATTTGTAGTTTGGCACTTTGACCAAATCAGACTTGATCTCTTTGGACAACAGTTCTACAAAATGCAGAATAAGGAAGAAATGGACGAGGACCCAAGAATTCAAGGTCTAATGCACGAAATGGCCTGATTGTTGTGACAGCCCTCTCCTATATTTTTTCAAAGACCATCTTGCTCTCTCCATCAAAGAGAAGCAGAATCTGCCAAGTAAAAAACATAAATGAAAAAGAAGCAGAGCCTGCGAAAACGTAGTTTGGGTCTTTTGCGCTTCTATACATGTTTGTCAAGCTGTAAAGCAGTTCTCCTTTCTGGGTGTAGGACTTTTCATCATAGGAAATTCACCACATGGGCCGGACCTCAATGACTTCCCCACATCACATCTAGAACCTGAAATCTTTTTGTTAGATCGGACAAGAACCGAAATGTGGGCAGCGTGAATATGGACGGGCTGTGCAGATATGGGAAGTTCTACAACTGAGCAAGTAAGCTGTGACTGGCTTGTGCAGCCCACCTCCATGCTGCCGTGCGCATAACTGTTCTTTGTTATTTTTCTATATATTTGGTACCTCCTTACACCTGAATGTAGGTGGAGGCAGGGGTGAGAAGCTGAGACCAATTTTACATTCGGCAAGGTGCAGGCATCACAAAAAACACCTACTCCTCTATCTTTATGAAGCAAAGATGCATGTTTTTATTAAGGGGAAAATAAGAGAAACATCTTTATCAAATAAACGCTCATGGTATAACAATTCCAATAAACAACTACCGAATCTATCAATAAGTCCCAGTCCATGCGGAGATTCAGCTAATAAATCTAATATGCTATTCCTCTGGACAACAGAATAGATATTTTTGCGGAGCACCCCCCGTGGGCCTCAGATTTTTATTGGAGACAAATTGTCCCAAAAGAAGCCAGAACAATATAAAGTTATGGATGGTTTGATTTGTATGACTCATCGTCGTCCCCCGCAGGAGGGTAAGTCTTCTCATCAAAAACTTGGGGACAGGCAAAGACAGCCTGTGCATCACTGCTGGATGAAACTGCAGATATCCAATTGTTTCATCCAGATGTGGAGCTTCTGAAATTAATACAGTTGTGTGTTGACTGCAAGAGACGGGCTTTATGGAAATACTATTTTAGGAAAAAAAATATATCACTGGCAAAGGATTGCAAAAGGAGTACTAAACAATAGCAACACAAAGAAGAGGAGAGCAAAGGAACAGAAAGGTCATGCAGAGATAGGAAATATTAAGTTTGTCAAAGTATTTAATGCATTCAGCACAGTTCTATAAATCAGTGTATCCGGTTAGCCAACAGCGCCTCTTTATTGACGGTTCTTACTCTTGTGTTAGCGTTTCTTATATCGGTTGTGGAGCACGACAGATGACACAGGCTGGTGTAACTTAACTGGCAAGACTTCAACCATAGGGGGCCAATTCCCAATGAAATTAGTAAAGGTGCATCCCGACTCCACAGGTGCATGCCTTAATACGAGGGAAGATGTGATACTTTTTTGCAATTCACATACATTTCCAGCTGAAAGCCTCAAAGTTGTGTGAAGAACATGTTTGCTGGCTTACTACCGGGAATGATATGCAACATCTCCCTGTTGACGCCTACTTCCCCATGCATAATTCTACATAGCATATGATTACATACTGGGGAATTGATTCTATTATGCAAATGCACATTTCTTTTCCTACATGGGGAAACTTTTATTTTCCACAAAGAAAGTCCTTCTCCCAGATCCCCAACAAATCTGAGAATGACTGGAAGAGGAGTAACTCCAGCCCTGGAGCAGAGTACATCTCTGGCCATTTTCAGGGTGAGAAATAGATCAGAGATTGGAAATGCCAAAAACGTACACATTTGTAGGTGTTCTACAACTTGCAAGGCAAACCATGCCTTGCAATGCCACTTCTCACCTCTTGCATGGAATTTACCACTAAAGACTTCCGCAAACTTGTTGCAGAGAATTCCATAGTACTGAAATCATTAACACCTGCCAGTAAATCTTTTGTTTTGTATGGCTCTCATAAAGAGCCTCTATCATTTATTTCAGTTTCTGAAAGTTTTAACTCCTTGCTGTGACATCACAACAGTTGATAACAAAACGGGTCACCAACTGTTGTGATGCCATAAAGTCCTTCCAGACCAGGAGGTAGGACTCTATGAGAGCCTGTCAGCACAGCAATGCTTGTCTGCTTTGAATGAAAGCAGAAAGCAAAGCTGCAAATGGGGGAAAGAAAGTAGGGAAGGTAGTAAGTTTTGGTTAAGGATAGCAGTTAAGATTTTTTTTTCCCATTTGCGTAGGGGCCAGAGGGCATATTATGTATAGCTCTCCCATTATCCTCTGCCACTGCACAGTCGTTGAGAGGGGGGCCAGATAATTTTGGGGACCATACGTAACATACAATTAGGGATGGGCAAAAAGTGAATTAAGTGGATGTTTTTCACCTCGGGGATCTGCGTGACATCATAGACAACTTGTGCTTTGCTCTCTCTCGTCTATTTGATGTCACTCGGAACCCCTACGTAAAAAAAATCCCATCAATAGTTCTATATCTCAAGCCCCATTAGGCAAAAATCGAGGTATTTTCGGCAGTAAACATATTTTTACATCTAAATATACATTTGTGAGTTGGCCCAACGGTGTTTCTCAATTCACATAGGATTTGGCTGTTGTTGCTGGGCTTCCTAACATACAAGATAGTAAATAGCAACCAGGACACAAAGCTTTTGCAGCATAATATAACTGACTGTAAAACAGCCGCCTTGTGCAGACGGAGCTTAACAACGCAGTGAGTGCTTATGAGCCCAAGTATAAGAAATGTAAAAAATAAGGCCCTCATTACGAGTGGCAACCGCATTCACATTTTTATCTGCCTGGTCGGAATTATGGAACAAGGGTGAGGTTTACTTTTACACAGATTTCTAAAAATAGCAGAAATTTCCAGGCAAACCTAATAAGCAAAAAATGAGGAATTACTGTGAGAATTGGATTGTGAATTACTGATTGCCCTGGTAAAGACTTTCTCATGGAACTCTCAGAGTCCATTCAGGAATCCCTGTTATTAGCGCACTCGTGGAGATAAAGGGAGCCCTCTATTATTAACTCCGGGAAGCTCGTAATGCATCCCACAGAAATTTGCATACACCAAACTAAGCGTTCCCTAACAGTGAAGGAAATGCACGTGTCTTGGAATTAAAGAACATTAAATATCTAGCTCGGGACATACAGTCCTTTGATATGTTTAAGTAATGACATCAATTTTAAGTGCTGTGAGTATAGCATTGTGGGCATCCAGGGCCGGTTTTAGCGATGGTGGCGCCCGGTGCAGCAATCTTTTTTGGAACCCCCAACCCATGACCCACCCCTTGGATTCCCTCACTACCACCTGGCAGAAGTGTCCCTCATCTCTCCATAGAACCTCTCTCACATACATTTCATTTGTTTTAAAGCGCTGGTAAGGGCTGGCTTTACTAAACCACTCAGCTATTCACATAAAATGTAGCTATGTTAGCATTAGGCAAATCAACATTCTGCGAGTCAAAACTGCCCCTAGACACAACACCCATCTCTTCTCTCCAGCAAGAACATAAATCACAAAAGTTATCTTGACATTTGAATTGCCTCCTGAAGGCTGAACACACAAGGAACTTTCCAGGAGGTGCTTTTAAATCGCAAGTTTCATACGTTATTGCTAAACAAAGGCCCTCCTGAGATCAGTGCCCTCCCCCATCCCGGTGCGGCCTCACAGGACGCACCACCGTAAAGCCAGACCTGTGGGCATCAATGAAAACACTGATCCATGTTTGCAAAAGGTAAGTTGTACCATTCAAAATCCTGGTCCCCAAACCTTGCCATTTCTTCATTTCAATGTTCTTAAAACTTTTGAGTGCACTTGTAACAATACTACGCATTCCGACCAGGGCAGGCTAGGAACAATATTTTACCCCTAGATCTATACCATACTGAACAAGACATTCCCACCCCCTTCAAAACTATTTGGGATCCAAGGATGTTTCTTTCCCCAAGAAATGTTCAGTACATATGGGCTCAAGTCGTCCATTAAAAAAATACTATTTTGCAAACACCGTGGCTATAATAAGCCAGACATTGTAAATTGTGGCAGATTCTGGCAGGTCACCCAGGCGCATTGTTTGCCTGATTCACCATATCATGTATGTGCCATAAGAAATGAATGTGTCAGTTCATAAGGGATGCATTCAGGGCTAGTCAGTTGGACTATACCTCTGTGGCCCAGCATCCTACCAACGGCCAGAAGTCTACCCGGTGTAAATTGCGGCCAGCCTAGGCCATGATGCCACTTTATTCTGAAAATCTGCCTTTAGGTTTAAAGTTACACTTTTGGTAAGACAGAAAACAAGTGTGGTACGAACACTATTTACATCAGTGGTGACCTTTTAAATAACCCAGCAACAAATGTAAAAATGCAAGCACAGTTTAGTGGTGGGATACATATATGCATGATATGATGAAAAATTGATCATGTCAAACCACCCTGAAAGCCCCTTGAAAGCTCCTGTTGTATGTAGGAAGGAATCAAATCGGAAACACTCCAAACCTATTTTAACAAATACCAGAGAACCTGCAAAAGCTGGCACCCCATCACAATTCAGTGAGGAAATTTTGGTCATTCATTTCACACATGATCCATCACCAATCTTTGAACCAGGAAAGGGACAGTGGTCGGTCATCAAGAGTGCAGAATTCCAAACTCTGGATCTTTGACTACCCGTTCTAAATTGGAATTGGTCAGACAGCCACACAAATAAGGAAGGGCATGACATAGAGGAAGTGAATGAACAAGTATTAGCTAAGCCAATAGGTTTCACCTATGCAAACTCTATTGGCTTTGTCAATGTTTTTTTTAATCTTTTTTTTTTTAACATAGTGCACATGTTGCACAAGCTGCTGTGCAACTTAACTTAATTATTTTTTTGGAAAAGTGCTGTGAAACTACCAGCAAAGACACCTTCTTAGCACTTTTTTGAAGCCCTGTTGCACATTAGCCTGCATTGCTGTACAATATATTTAAAAAAGCATGGAGAGGAAAAGCAGCATGAGGGAGGGGAGTGAGCAGTAATAACGGACAAAAGGAGGGGGGTAGAAAGCAAAGCGCAGGAGGTGTGGGTAGGAGGAAGGCTGCAACAGAAAGAGGCAGGGAGAGTGGAGGGAGAAGAAGAAATAGTACCTCAATCAAAGCAAGAGCAGCAGGCTTGCAATAATTAAGTTGAATCAATCTAAGCTTGGTCCATGCTCCAAAGAAAAGAAAGGGTGTGATAGTTTGCCTGCCCTACCCAATTAGAATGCAGCAAAGAAAAATGACACTAAAACCAACAAATGGTAAGCTATGGGTGGGTTCCAAGCCCTTTATTGTAAACAATAACGTCTCGCAAGAGAGCGCATGTGCAGGACATGGCCTGTCGTAGGCTTGAGCTAAAAATATCTGAAAAGGCATCTGCCTCGCATCCAACTATATTCTGTCTGCTGCATTTTACAAATGTTTTGTGTGTCACAGAGAGCTGTAAAGTAAATGTAATAATACATGAGGCGCTTTGGAAAAGTTTCAACTGGTTTATGGCACTATATTGCATTATACATGTCTAGAAGATCATGCATCCACTCTATCATCAAGGTATGTGTATATTTACTCTTTTTAACTCCACTTTCACTTAGCTAGACTTATCTTGCAATGAAGACATAAGGTAGAGAGAGTGAATTCCATATTTTTGTAAGTCCGTCGAGCACCCTCCTCTATGAAGAAAAAATCATAAACGCCATTCTTTTGCCCTTTTACAAAAGTCCTAAATAAATAAATAGATCATTCATGGAGATTCTGTTGCTCTCATATTATGGATACTTGTACAACAGAACAGGGTCAGCTTTAGCTCTGGTGGCATGCAGTGCAACTATATATTGTTGCCACCCCCTCCCCACCACCATGACCTCCGTCTCGGACTCTCATATTGCCACCTTCTACTAGTGCTCCTCATCTCTCTGTAGCCCCTCTCTCACATACATTTAATTTGGTTTAAAGCACTGGTTGGGGTTGGCTTTACTAATAAGAATGTATTTCGACCAAACAAAATATTTTCTGCAACATTAGAAATAGATAATGAAAGACTGGGGAAAAACATAATGCTCTAACCTATACTATGCGGTTTGCATGCAGCGCTTTGATGACAGTAACTGTGTTATATTATGATTGCATCTTATGAACTGCAAGTAACAAAAGGATCTCTATCACAAAAGCAGTAACCCACTGAGCTAACCACACAAAATGCAGTCCAGTGATCTGCAAAGTACACCTTCTTTCCACACTACTTGATGATGACTCAAATTGCCACTAGGCAAAACTCTGCTCTTTCTCCAGCAGGAACATTCATCACCAGCTATGGTGACATTTGTATTGTTGCTTGAAATCTGCTGGATACGCAGTAAAGTCTGCAATAGGTGCTTGTAAACCCATACGTTTTTTTTCTGAAGACAGTGTCCCGCCTCCCCGCCACCCTCCCCCCTCCCCCCCGGAAGGTCAGGGCCAGGTGCGGCTGCACCTGCCGCACCGCCATAAAGTCGGCCCGGCAACAGAGTGGAAACAAAGGTTAAACCACGAGCTGTGATTACGCACTTCAAACTGATACCCAGGATCTATTTGTGTCCGTCTGGAGCTAGCAGGGATAGAGTAAAAAAAATAATCGCGCGTGTCAGCATTTGCCCAACCTTGGATAAACACAATGCTTTTTCTGTGCCTTCCCGCAAAGCTCTGAGTCAGTCTAGATACCAAAGTCGCGTGACGGTTAATGCAGCATTCCTGAGCAACTGGACTCACGGGTTCAAAGCCTTTCCAGCACGTCCTCTCGTTTTTCAAATAAAGTGAGGCAACCGAATTGCATGTGCAGCTCTACACTTCAGAATACATTTCAGTGGAAATGGAACATTGTCATTGCATGAACAGCTCTACACTTCAGAATACATTTCAGTGGAAATGAAACTGTCATTCCTGCCCAGACTTTCGCTAACATGCCGATTTGTATAGAACACATTCTTATCTATATCTGGAATTCGATGTGGTAAAGGGTGTTCTGTACATTGGGTGCTCTCTCTGTTAATTGGGTGGTCTGTATGTTTTTGGGCCTTTCTTGGTATTTGGGACTCTCTAGATCAAAGGTACTCACAAACATTTTCCCAGGGGCCACAAAGTTTGGTCTGTGGTGTGACTGAGGGCCGCACTGATGCTAGCAGCGTGGCGATCAAAGGGAGAAGGGGGCTCTGGGTGGGGAGGGGTTGTGGCGTTATGGTGGGTGTAGGAGGCAGCAACGCATATAGATCTAGTGGCTGAATCTCTCAATGTGAAACCAGAAAATGTGGCATTAATCCCAGCTTCGCCACTTTACTAAATTGTGTGATCCAAGGCAATTGTTTTATTTCATGTTCCCTTCAGTTTCTTCATTATTGTATGTAGGAGGACTTCACAATGCATGACTTCAGTATGTGCGCTGTGCAAAGCCTTCTCCTGTATTTGATTAAATAAACTATGAAGTTATTCATGTATAATAGCAAAAGAGGCCAATCAGAGTGTGCAGATAACTGACTTGCCTCTTAATTCACTATTGGCATTGTTATCAAGGTGGGGGTAAGAATGAATGTTTCTGAATTTATGTTTGAAATCTATTGTTCTTAAAAAAAACACTTCTCCATGCACTGATATAATCTGATGTAGTAAAATGAAATGGTCCTGTGTGTAAATGAAATACACTTTTTGAATTTTTAAGAACCCTTATCATAGTTGCAGACATTTGCTGCAAGATTTCTTAAAAAATGAAAGTGTTCCTGCAGTTAAGCGGTTCAGGACAAATTCCTAGTGTTTAAATAAAGTATTGCCTGTTGAGTCCATTAAACAGCAGCCTAGTGCTACTGCTGCCCTGGGGGCCGCATGTAAAGGTCAAAAGGGCCGCATGCGGCCCCCGGCCATACTTTGAGTATCACTGCTCTAGATGTAGGTGTGCTCTATGGCTCTGCATGCGCTTTACCATATTGTAACTATCCCCTATATGGGATTGGGTGCCTGTATAGTATTTGGTGTTCCTCATATTGGACGGCTTGTTTGGTACTGGGCACTCAGTCTACCAAGTGCTCTGTATGATACAGAATGCTCTGTATATCAGCTGCACTGCATGGGATCAGGTGCTCTGTGTGGTGTGGATTAGGAGCTCTGTACGGTCTTCAATGTCCTCTCATCATATCTCTGGATAGTATTGGGTGCGCTCTGTGTTGGACTGTATTGTACCTAGCACTCAGTAATATAAAGCCCCGCAGCCCCCACAGTGCGGGGGGACCACTGAGTTCCATGAGGGGCCCCTCAGCAAAAGTGGTAGGAAGGGGGGCGCCCTTCATGTATTTTGCAGGGGGGCCCTCAAGTTTAGTTACGCTACTGCCGGTGCTCTGTATGCAATGGAGTGATCAGTATACCGGATGCTCCGAAGGGGCGTCACTTCAGGATGGGAGGGGGTGTTTTGGGTGTTACACCCGCCCCCACCTCCAACAAATGCATTTTGTGATAAATAATTGAGTACATATGCTTTCAGTTGAGTATGGTGAGGTGTCTGTCGAATTTTACCAGGAATTTTTACACACACAGACAAAAAAGCACACATACACTCTTTCCCTCTCTCTGCTGGGAAAGACAAAAAATGTTGATTATTTCACATAGTAAAGTTTTCCCACTTAGTACCCCTAGCAATCCGCATTACTCTACCTTTACGCTGCGGTTTAAGCCCCTCTTGTGCACCCTGCTTATTGTATAATGTATTTTAACATAATGTACCTGTAGGAGGCTTGCCTGGTTTGTAGTGTTTACCAAAGGTACTTACACCTTATACCACGTCCAGTTATCCCTTATTAGTGAAATGTAGTCAGTGTCTAGAAGCCAGGCTGTCTACGGGTATCTGTAGCTGAGCAGCCAAGGCTAAATTAGGAGACATGCAAAGCTCTTGCAGTACCACTGTAGTCACACAGTACTCACACACATGAAAGAAAATACTCAGTGTTACAAAAATAAAGGTACTTTATTTTGGTGACACAAATGTCAAAAATACCTTAGAGACTATACTCCCTTAGGAGGTAAGTAATATACACCATAGATACACTAGTAACCAAAAACTGGAAAGTACACGGTCAGAAAAAAGTGCAAAATGAAAATGAAAATCACTGTAAGTTGCAATGGGCCATGGGGAAACCGAAACCATATTCTAAAATAGTGGAATGCGAATGTCTGTTTCCCACCTAGGCAAGTGTAGTGTGTAGAGGGGCGCTGGTAGTGTAAGAAAACACCAAAGGTAAGTAATAGAACCCACCCCAGAACTCAGGAAAGCAGGAGTAAATCACACTAAGTTTCCTGAAACACACAAGAAGTCATGATAGAAGATTATGCAAGAACCAGAAGAGACTGCAAGACACCAACAATGGATTCCTGGATCTGAAGACCTGTGAAAGAAGGGGACCAAGCCCAAGAAGCACTGAAGAGTCCAGGGAGAACAGGAGCACCTGCTAACCCGGATGAAGGAGCAAAAGAAGAACCACTAGTAAGAAGACAAAGTCAGTTAAGCACCCAAGAAGAAAGATGCGGGTTCCTGGTTGGTGCAGAAGATGTCCCACGCTGGATGGATGATTGCAGTCTGGTTTGCGTCACTGGATTCCGCCAACAAGTCTTGGCACACGCAACGCTCGCGGTTAGCGGAAAATGACGGGACCAGGAGGGA
This sequence comes from Pleurodeles waltl, assembly GCF_031143425.1. NCBI lineage: Eukaryota > Metazoa > Chordata > Amphibia > Caudata > Salamandridae > Pleurodeles > Pleurodeles waltl. The sequence continues at coordinate 677,344,645 of NC_090444.1, forward strand.
CCTGGTGGCCTCTACCCAGGAAGGGGAGACAGAGGGAGCTCTCAGCAACTCAGAGAGCCCTCAGGAGACCAGGCAGCATGCACATGCATCCCACAGCACTGGGACAAAGAAGGTGCAAATGGAGGCCCACGCAGCAGGACACAAAGGGATCCCACGCCGCTGGAGAACCACTCAGGGTGCTGCGCGTTGCAGGATGGAGTGCTGGGGGCCTAAGCTGTGCTGTGCACGAAGAACTTTGTGAAAGGTCGCACACAAGCCTTGACAACTGCAAATCACTCGGTGAATGGGGGTTCATTCTTGCGTAGGAAGGCAAGCTCTTACCTCAACCAAAGTTGGACAGCTGGACCTGGGACTGTCGGGGTCACTTTAGTTACCCATCCGTGTTGCTGGATCCGCACTCGTTGTCTGGAGGGGGGACCCACGCCATCGGTCATTGCTGAAGAGAGGTGCCTGATGAAGCAGGAAGTGACCCTGTCACTCCACAGGAGATTCCTTCGGTTCTTCTGGTGCAGGCTGAAGACAGGCAGTCCTCTGAGGATACACGGTCGGGAAACTGTTGCAGATGCTGGCAGGAGCCGAAATTACAAGGTTGCAGAAGTCGTCTTTGCTTCTTTGTTGCAGTTTGTAGAGTTCCTAGAGAGGTCAGCTGCAGTTCTGTCAGTAGAAGATGAAGTAAAGGATGCAGAGGATTCCTGCTGGAGTCTTGCAATCTGAATCTGAAGAAACATCCAGTGGAGAGACCCTAAATAGCCCTGAAAGGGGGACTGGTCACGTAACCAGGTAAGCACCTATCAGGGGAGGGCTCTGACGTCACCTGCTGGCACTGGCCACTCAGATGCCTCCAGAGTCCCCACCACCTTGGAATTCAAGATGGCAAAACTCAGGGACACTCTGGAGGAGCTCTGGGCACCACCTCTGGGGTGGTGATGGACAGAGGAGTGGCCACTTCCCTTTCTTTTTTCCAGTTTTGAGCCAGAACAGAGACTGGAAGTCCCTGAACCGGCGTAGACTGGATTATGCAAGGAGGGCACCATCTGTGCCCTTCAAAGCATTTCCAGAGGCTCTGGGAGGCTACCCCTCCATGCCTGTGACACCAATTTCCAAAGGGAGAGGGTGTAACGCTACTCTTCCAAAAGAAATCCTTTGTTCTGCCTTCCTGGGTTTGAGCTGCTCAAGCAACAGGAGGGCAGGAACCTGTCTGTGAGGTGGCAGCAGCTGGGGCTGCCTGGAAAACCTCAAAAGGCTGGTATGGCAGTACTAGGGGTCCACAGTGGAGCCCCCAGAGTGCATGGAATTGTGCAACCAATACTAGAATCAGTATTGGGGTACAATTTCCAGTTGTTAGACACCTTATCTGGCCATATTCGGAGTTACCATTGTGAAGCTAGACATAGGTATTGACGTATGTCCAGTGCACGTGTAAAATGTCGTCCCTGCACTCGCGAAGTCCGGGAAAATGGCCCTAGACGACGTGGGGGCACCACTGCTAGTGCAGAGGTGCCCTCACACACAGGTACTTTGCACCCAGCCTTCAGGGTTGGAAGGTCTGACATATAGGTGACTTATAAGTGACCTGGTCCAGTGTAAATGGCTGTGAAATGGTGCATGCACCATTTCACACAGGTTGCAATGGCAGTCCTGTAGAAGCCTTTGCATGGGCTCCTAAGGGCAGCAAAAGTAATGCTGCAGCCCATAGGGATCCCCTGGAACCTCAATGCCCTGGGTACGTAGGTACCATATATTGGGGACTTATAAGGTGTGACCAGTATGACAATTTGGAGTGAAATACTGGGTTAACTGTATGTAGTGATCAATTTAGAAACATAGAGAGCCTGAGCACTGGAGTTCTAGTTAGCAGGACTCCAGTGAGACAGTCAAGCATACTTTCAAAAACAGTGAAACATACTGACAAGCAGACTAAACAAACCATAAGCACTGGGGCCCTGGCTAGCAGGATCCCAGTGACAGTCAAAACACACTGACATCAGGCAGAAATTGGGGGTAACATGCCAAAAAGAGGGTACTTTCTTACAGTTCCAGAACGATTGTCATGGAATCTGAAGCACACACTTCCTCAACCCTACTGACCAAGCTATGTCCCTGATGCTCTGCATAGGAGATGCTCTAAATGGTAAAAGGTGCCAGGTTTGGTGCTAAGTGCACTGTATATCACATTGTTTGTTTGCTACTAATTGTATTGTATGTTGAGCTCTCTGTATGATATCACATGCTTTTTATTATATATATTAGGTATTATGCATGGTCCACTATACATTGGATGCTCTGTATTTAATCAGGTGCGTCATGTGGTATTGAGTGCGCTCTATATCATATGGTATGTATGTTATTGCATACTCTGTATGGTGACTAGTAACTGGTTCTATGCATGTTGTATATCAGGTTCTCAGTATGGTACAGAGTGCTTTGTAGGAAAAAAGATTATTAAAAACTCAAGCAATGCTAGGAGTCATCATGACTCCTGCATCTAATAGGTCGACATGTTTCAGCAAATGGCCCCACACCATCTCTGTTTCATCCCGAATGTTGGCCGTGAAATTTGACTGCCTAAAAGTGAAATGCAGTCTTTAAGGACCTGTTCTTCTCAGAGGTTTGAAGCAAACTTTGAACATGATCAGACATTCAGAGAGGTCAATGGTCCCATGATTGGCTAAAGTTGAACCTCTCTCACTTTCCAGTATCACCTTTTGACTTGCTGAATCTCTGCACATCTATATTGATAAAGGACTGGAGCAGGCAGAATCCGTTGCTGTTGTCTTCTTTTAAGGTGTTTAGGTCAAATCTTTACAACTGTGGAAATGGTCCATGCTGCTGAGTTTGCTGAAGCACAGAACTGCCTTGTGCACTTAGAATGGTCTTTTCCCACAGTAGTGACTCAAGGAGTTATAAACTCATGGGATTCAGCCCTTTGCAGGACAACCTCAACAAGAACATCTCCCATCAAGGCACAATAAAAGCCAAAGGGACATGAAGACATATCTCCCTTCTCCTCCTACCGTCCCTGGAAGAATGCATTTCCTCCCATCCAGATTTCAAAGAATAAATCCTCCTGTCCCCCCAACCAAAACCTACAGAACCGCCTGGAAGGAGAAATAAGGGGATGGGAATGGCCTGGTCTGTGGTCTGAACACTACAAGGATTTGCAGATTCACACGAGGTGCCCACAAACCCACTTACAAAACTAAACTGAGATAACATGACATGACCATCTTCAAAGCTAGCATGAGCTCAACTGAACCTCGATCCTCAGCACAGCCCATCCAGCACAAACAAGAGCATGTACCATCACCACAGGCAAAATGACTCTACACCAGGCCAACTTCCACTATTCAAAGACTGTGTGCTGCCTTCATGGCTTCTCTGCCTCGTCTGACACAGTGGGTCCGTTAACATCTCAGAGACCTTGAACCCTCTTGCAGCCCTGACCTCATACAAGAGCATAGGAACAGTAATATATGTTACCAAGCTACTGCACCAATACAAAGCAGGTAGTGCATTTGGTAAATGCTACTTTAAACTACTATAATGTAACTGATTTGCTGCGCGTCCTTCCCCATTGTTTAGCATGAAAAGTACTAATGTTGTATTTATTGATAATTCCACAAGTAACTTAAAGCCAAGTAACTTCTGAAAATGACTATACATGCTTACTTAATATAATAAAGGACTTGTTCTTTGTGTACAAAAATAACACCAGTGCTTGAATAATCCATTTATCACAACCCTAGCCTTGCTCTGAGTCCCAACATGTTTGCCTCGTTTCCTGCGATTCCCCAAGCACAGGCAGCTCCAAGATGGCTGACATCTCCTTCAAGGGTGTAGCTTAAGGGGGGTTTTGGGGGGTGACCAGTACTTAATTAAGCTGGTGATGCTGGTGGGTCCTACTCATTTTTGGGGATAGGCACTTATTTTTTCTTCTCAGCTAACAAGAGAGGGAAAACCACACAAAGTGAAAGAAGCGGGAAGAGATAAATGAAATACTGTTGAAAGGTGGACAGCAGGAACCTACATGAGTGCGATAAAGGGGCAGGGAGAATCTGATAGTAGATGTAAGGGCCATGAGGCCATTCAAGACTACTCATTCTTGGTATTAGGTGAGTTGATATTTAAAAGCACTGCCACAATTTCTGAGTAGACCATTAGGCACCAGGACTCGCACTATTAGAAATTAAACACCGGGTGTGACTGTAGGAGGCTGGCCTGGTTTGTAGTGGGTATCTTGGGTACTTACACCTTATACCAGTTCCAGTTATCCCTTATTAGTGAAATGTAGTAGTGTTCTAGCAGCTTAGGCTGATAGAGGGAGCTATAGCAGAGCAGCTTAGGCTGAACTAGGAGACATGCAAAGCTCATGCAATACCACACAGTACTTATACACAAGTAAAGACAATACTCAGTGTTACCAAAATTAAAAGGTATTTATTTGGGTGACACAGTACCAAAAATATCTTGGAGACAATACTCCTTCTGGAGGTAAGTATTATACACAATATATACACTAGATACCAAAATTAGACAAGTAAATAGTCATAGAACAATGCAAGCAATAGGAAATGCTATAGATAGCAATGGAAGAAAATAGGTCTGGGGCAACACAAACCATATACTAAAAAAGTGGAATGCGAATCACAAATTCCCCCCTAGACAAGTGTAGTGTGTGTAGAATCATTGGGAGAGTAAGAATACAGTAAAGGTAAGAAAATGACCCCACGCCAGAGCCCAGAAAAGCAGGAGTAAAGTACTGCAAGTTTCCTTAGGACACACTACACCTCGTGATTGGTATTTTGCAGCAGCCAACCAAGTCTGCAAAGAACAACTGCTTGATTCCTGGACCTGAGACCTGCAAAGGAAGGGGACCAAGTCTAGAAGTCGGAAGAAGTTTCAGGAAGGACAGGAGCCCCTGCCAACCCAGAAGAGGGTGCAAAAGAAGAGTCCACAGATAGTTGAAGACTGCAGAAATGCACCCTAAGAAGATGACAGCGGGTTCCTGCATGATGAAAAAGATGTCACACAACTTGAAGATCGTTGCAGACGTGATTTCGTGTTGGAAGTAACCAACAAACCTTGGCTACCACAAAAGTGCGTTTTGTGTCAAGATGGAGCTGGAGGGACCCAGGAGGGACCTGGAGGCCTCAACTCTGTGTGAGGAGGAAGAGGGGTCTCTCAGCGCTTTAGAGAGCCCTCCGGGTGCCAGCCAGCACTGCCAGAGGTCCCAGGACACGGTGACAAAGGAGGAGCAAAGCGCAGTTGATGCAGCACAACAAAGGAAGATCCCACACAGCCGGAGAACAACTCAGTGAGTTGAGCATCACAGGATGGAGTGCTGGGGACCTGGGCCAGGCTGTGCATGAAGGAATTTTGCAAATAGTGCACAGAGGCCTCAGGAGATGAAGAAGACGCAGTACATAGGGGTACCATTGCTCTCTGGGAAGGAAAGGTGTTACCTCCTCCAAATTGCGTCAGCAGGACCTCAGGACAGTCTATGTCGATGAGGTCCACCCTCTGTGTCCTTAGAAGCACGCTCGTTGCTGTGAGAAGAGTCCAAGGGTACCAGTCGTCGTCTTGGAAGGGGCCTGCTGGAGCAGGGGAGTGACTCCGTCACCCCACAGGAGATTTCTTCGGTTCCTCTGGTGCAGGATGAAGACAGGGAGTCCTCAGAGCGTGCACACAGTGGAGACTGTTGCAGTTGCTGACTTGGAGCTGAGGTTGCTGAAGAAAAGTATCTCTGGTGGATAATTTGATGCAGTTACAGCATTTCTTGGAGCGGGCCGCGGTTGATCTGAGGTCAGAGGAAGCTGTAGTTGTTGCAGGGGATTCCTGAAGGAAACCTGCGAGCAGAATCTGAAGAGAACCCACAGGAGAGACCCTAAATAGCCCTGAGAGGAGGATTGGCTACCTTATCAGGTATGGACCTCTCAGGAGGGGTCTCTGACGTCACCTGCTGGCACTGGCCACTCAGAGGCCTCTAGAGGGCCCCTACACCTTGCAAAGCAAGATGGGTGAAGTCTGGGACACACTGGAGGAGCTCTGGGCACCTCCCCTAGGCTGGTGAGGGACAGGGGAGTAGTCACTCCCCTTTCCTATGTCCAGTTTCACGCCAGAGCAGGGGAAAAGGGGTCCCTGAACCGGTGTAGGCTGGCTTATGCAAGGAGGGCACCATCTGTGCCATTCAAAGCATTTCCAGAGGCTGGGGGAGGCTACGCCTCCCCAGTCGGTAACATCTATTTCCAAAGGGAGAGGGTGTAACACCATGTCCTCAGAGAAAATGCTTTGTTCTGCCTTGCTGGGACTGGTCTGCCCAGACCCCAGGAGGGCAGAACCCTGTCTGTGAGGTGGCAGCAGCTGCAGTGCAAGCCTCAGAGAGCTGGTTTGGCAGTACTGGGGGTCCATGGTGGAGCCTCCAGGATGCATGGAATTGGCTCCCCAATACCAGATTTGGAATGGGGGGACAATTCCATGATCTTTGTGTAGGAAAGTACCATCTTGCCTGGCATGTTACCCCCATATTTCACTGTATATATGTTGTTTTAGTGTATGTGTCACTGGGACCCTGCCAGCCAGGGCCCCAGTGCTCATAAGTGTGCCCTGTATGTGTTCCCTGTGTGATGACTAACTGTCTCACTGAGGCTCTGCTAACCAGAACCTCAGTGGTTATGCTCTCTCTTTTGCTTTCCAAATTGTCACTAACAGGCTAGTGACCATTTTCACCAATTTACATTGGCATACTGGAACATCCTTATAATTCCCTAGTATATGGTACTGAGGTACCCAGGGTATTGGGGTTCCAGGAGATCCCTATGGGCTGCAGCATTTCTTTTTCCACCCATAGGGAGCTCTGACAATTTTTACACAGGCCTGCCACTGCAGCCTGAGTGAAATAACGTCCACGTTATTTCACAGCCATTTACCACTGCACTTAAGTAACTTATAAGTCACCTATATGTCTAACCTTTACCTCGTAAAGGTTGGGTGCTAGGTTACTTGGTGTGTGGGCACCCTGGCACTAGCCAAGGTGCCCCCACATCGTTCAGGGCAAATTCTCCAGACTTTGTGAGTGCGGGGACACCATTACACGCGTGCACTATACATAGGTCACTACCTATGTATAGCGTCACAATGGTAACTACGAACATGGCCATATAACATGTCTAAGATCATGGAATTGTCACCCCAATGCAATTCTGGCATTGGGGAGACAATTCCATGATCCCCCGAGTCTCTAGCTCAGACCCGGGTACTGCCAAACTACCTTTCCCGGGGTTTCACTGCAGCTGCTGCTGCTGCCAACCCCTCAGACAGGTTTCTGCCCTCCTGGGGTCCAGCCAGGCTTGGCCCAGGAAGGCAGAACAAAGGACTTCCTCAGAGAGAGGGTGTTACACCCTCTCCCTTTGGAAAAAGTTGTCAGGGCTGGGGAGGAGTAGCCTCCCCCAGCCTCTGGAAATGCTTTGATGGGCACAGATGGTGCCCATCTCTGCATAGGCCAGTCTACACTGGTTCAGGGACCCCCCAGACCTGCTCTGGCGCGAAACTGGACAAAGGAAAGGGGAGTGACCACTCCCCTGACCTGCACCTCCCAGGGGAGGTGCCAAGAGCTCCTCCAGCATGCCCCAGACCTCTGCCATCTTGGATTCAGAGGTGTGCTGGCACACTAGACTGCTCTGAGTGGCCAGGGCCAGCAGGTGACGTCAGAGACTCCTTCTGATAGGCTCTTACCTGTCTTACTAGCCTATCCTCCCTCCTAGGTAGCCAAACCTCCTTTTCTGGCTATTTAGGGTCTCTGCTTTGGGGAATTCTTCAGATACCGAATGCAAGAGCTCATCAGAGTTCCTCTGCATCTCTCTCTTCACCTTCTGCTAAGGAATCGACCGCTGACTGCTCAGGACACCTGCAAAACCGCAACAAAGTAGCAAAGACGACTACTGCAACCTTGTATCGCCGATCCTGCCGCCTTCTCGACTGTTTTCCTGGTGGTGCATGCTGTGGGGGTAGTCTGCCTCCTTTCTGCACTAGAAGCTCCGAAGAAATCTCCCGTGGGACGACGGAATCCTCCACCTGCAACCGCAGGCACCAAAAGAACTGCATCACCGGTCCTCTTGGTCCCCTCTCAGCACGACGAGCGTGGTCCCTGGAACTCAGCAACTCTGTCCAAGTGACTCCCACAGTCCAGGGACTCTTCAGTCCAAGTTTGGTGGAGGTAAGTCCTTGCCTCCCCACGCTAGACTGCATTGCTGGGTACCGCGTGATTTGCAGCTGCTCCAGCTCCTGTGCACTCTTCCAGGATTTCCTTTGTGCACAGCCAAGCCTGGGTCCCCGACACTCTAACCTGCAGTGCACAACCTCCTGAGTTGTCCTCCGGCGTCATGGGATCTCCTTTTGTGACTTCGGGTGAGCTCTGGTTTACTCCTCTTTGTAGTGCCTGTTCCGGCACTTCTGCGGGTGCTTCCTGCTTCTGTGAGGGCTCCCTGTCTTGCTGGCCGCCCCCTCTGTCTCCTCACGCAAGTGGCGACCTCCTGGTCCCTCCTGGGCCACAGCAGCATCCAAAAACCCTAACTGCGACCCTTGCAGCTAGCTTGTTTGCGGTCTTTCTGCGTGGGAACACCTCTGCAAGCTTCTTCATGATGTGGGACATCCATCCTCCAAAGGGGAAGTTCCTAGTCCTCTTCGTTCTTGCAGAATCCACAGCTTCTACCATCCGGTGGCAGCTTCTTTGCACCCTCAGCTGGCATTTCCTGGGCATCTGCCCAATTTCGACTTTGTCGCGACTCTTGGACTTGGTCCCCTTGTTCCACCGGTACTCTCGTCTGCAAATCCACTTTGGTTGCATTGCTGGTGTTGGTCTTCCTTGCAGAATTCCCCTATCACAACTTTTGTGCTCTCTGGGGAATATAGGTGCACTTTACACCTACTTTTCAGGGTCTTGGGGTGGGCTATTTTTCTAACCCTCACTGTTTTCTTACAGTCCCAGCGACCCTCTACAAGCTCACATAGGTTTGGGGTCCATTCATGGTTCGCATTCCACTTTTGGCGTATATGGTTTGTGTTGCCCCTATACCAATGTGCTCCTATTGCAATCTATTGTAACTATTCACTGCTTGCATTACTTCCTTTTGCTATTACTGCATATTTTTGGTATTGTGTACATATATCTTGTGTATATTTGCTATCCTCATACTGAGGGTACTCACTGAGATACTTTTGGCATATTGTCAGAAAAATAAAGTACGTTTATTTTTAGTATATCTGTGTATTGTGTTTTCTTATGATATTGTGCATATGACACCAGTGGTATAGTAGGAGCTTTGCATGTCTCCTAGTTCAGCCTAAGCTGCTCAGCTATAGCTACCTTCTACCAGCCTAAGCTGCTAGAAAGACCTCTTCTACACTAATAAGGGATAACTGGACCTGGTACAGAGTGTAAGTACCCCTTGGTACCCACTACAAGCCAGGCCAGCCTCCTACACTTAGACATGTTACATGGCCATATTTGGAGTGACCATTGTGAAGCTACATATAGGTATTGACCTATATGTAGTGTATGCGTGTAATGGTGTCCCCGCACTCACAAAGTCTGGGGAAATGGCCCTGAAGTATGTGGGGACACCTTTGCTAGTGCAAGGGTGCTCTCACACTTAGTAACTTTGCACCTAACCTTCAGCAAGTGAAGGTTAGACATGTAGGTGGCTTATAAGTTACTGAAGTGCAGTGAAAATGGCTGTGAAATAACATGTGCATTATTTCACGCAGGCTGCAATGGCAGGCCTGTGCAAGGGTTTGTCTGAGCTCCCTATGGGTGGCAAAAGAAATGCTGCAGCCCATATAGATCTCCTGGAACCCCAATGCCATGGGTACCCAGGTACCATATACTAGGGAATTATAAGGAGGGGTCAGTGTGCCAATTGAAATTGGTAAATAAAGTCACTAGCCTACAGTGACAAATTTAAAAGCAGATAGAGCATAAGCACTGAGGTTCTGATTAGCAGAGCATCAGTGACAAAGTTAAGCACTACACAGACACTCACATTAGGCCATAAACTATGAGCACTGGGTTCCTGACCAGCAGGATCCCAGTGAGACAGGCAAAAGCATACTGACATACAGGTAAAATTGGGGGTAACATGCCAAGGAAGATGGTACTTTCCTGCAGACACCCTCCCAAATAAATGCATTGTTGGCTTCGTAGTTGATCTTGGGATCCTGAGTCAGGTTTGCTAGGGTGTACAAAGTCTGTTGGTTTTTCTCCTCCTCATTTTACTAAGAGGTTTTCACTTGCTCCTTTTTTGAATCAGGAACTTAAACATCTATATAATGACCAGTTTACTAAAAAAGTAGCAAATCTGCAAACTCAGAGGTACCCCTTAAATGAACGCAAATGTACTACATTTTGTAATTTGCAAACATTGTCAGTAGTAGACGTGGTGTAACAAAACTTAAGGCCCCCGCCAAGTACATGGTGGGGCTATCCCCTCCCCACCCACCACCTACTACTTTTGTTAAAGGGACCCCCAGTGGAGCTTGGGGCCCCCCTCTACCGTGGGTGCTGCTGTGGCTTTTGTTATGCCACTGAGTAGTAGGCTTGAAAATCTGCACCATTCTCAGGTTCAATGCTTTCTACTAACAATCAAGCAGCCATAAGATGAAGGGACGAATGTTTGCAAATAGCTTAACCAATGGCAATCACTCAAGATAGCAATCCAATCCACAATTTTTCTCCCACTGTGCCACTGTAACAGAGGGCCTGATTTAGAATTTGGAAGACAGACTAAAGACAGATAGGATGGCAAAGGACCTTATGTTCGCCACCCTGTCTTTACTCTGCCAGCCGAATTTAGAGATGGCCGCCGGCCTTTGAACATCTTTATGCATTGGTTGGAAACACCATAAAGGCAGTTCCTGGGCATGACCTACTATGGATCCCATCCAACTGGGCCAGGTACATGTTCTGCAATTGACTCTCAGTGGAAGCTGGGGTTGAGTAGTTAAAGCTCCCTGGGGAATGTGGCTACAGGTCAGGAAACACGACCCATAACTCACAGTGCAAACAGTACAGACAATAAATCAATGCCCAGCCAAATACTTGCTTTTATAAGAAAACTATTATAAGAAAAACAATTTCAAAGTCAACTCATGGAAAAAGATGCAACATTCAGATGCAACAACAAAATCCACTTTGAGGTCGGGGATCTAGTAGTTGTCAGGTGAATCCCTGTCCCACCCTCCTTTGTGTAACATGTTCAGGGTTACTCCCCATTCACTGGTGGCTGCATCAGGAAATGCATACTATTACCCCGTACTGAAGAGCTCCCTCTGGCTCTTCAGGATTTTAGTCTGAAGTCTCTATGGTGCTGTGGCACCTTCAGAAGCTAATCCCTCAGGGTCCCAAAGGCCCTAGTTCAAGTGTTATCCACTCCTGTAACACAGAAGTGTTTGGTGTTACAGCGTGTACCCTCAGTATTGGCACATGTGAGATGAGATCCTGCATGGGAAGTCAGGGTTTTGCGATAATGTAGCAATGTCACGCAAGCACAGGCTCACTCTTTGGAGTGGCACAGCTGTTTTCCCCATTGATTTGATAAGCTTCCAGTTCACAGCAATGTGGCACGTCAAGTTCTCCCCAATGGGAGGAATTAAGTCTTTTGGCTCAAGACTGAAATCCAACCAGGGGGGTTTGTCCTCCTTGGCATCCTCCTGGTCCATGGGGAGGTCAGTCAGGTAGATTCTTCGGTACAGCTAAAGCTACCAGTCACAGCCTTACTCTAGTTTTTGATGATATCGTCCCGGCAGCCTCTCCTGGCACACAGGGTTTCTGCTGTACCTCCCACACGCAATGTAGACTTCTCAGGTGTAATCATCCACATCGAAGCAGCCCCTCCTGGCATATGGAGTGGCTGCTCAGGCATTCACGAATCCTGGGATGCTGGTCACACAGCTTTCTCACAGATAGCCCGGTATAGCAGATCACCACAAAGAGGCTGTGTTGACTTGGTGCTCCTGCACACCGCTCAGTACTTCCCCTGACATACAGAGTTTGCTGAAAACAGTCTTGGATACGAGCTATGGTCCAATCGGTGCACAGCCAAAGCCTCAAACCTCGCACAGGGAATCCTCATGATAGGGCTCTCCAATGGACCTCCCTTCCTCCAGTGCTTTTCTCTAACTCACAGGGCATACTGGTCTAGGCAAGCAGGCAGGCACTGGTGCTCCAGGGCAGGTAGTCTTGGTTTCCCTGGGAGACGTCTCTTCACCCATCAGTGACACTAGCAGGCCTTGGCCCCCAGTCCTGATCACAGGCAGAAGACTTGCAGAGTTTCTCCTTCTCACACAGCCAGTCTGACTGCGTCCTATAGTCCTTTTCCAAACATCAAATATAATTTAGGTTCTGGGCCTTTGAAGTTTTATGTTGGAGTTCTGCTTCTTTTGAAGCGGCCACTTCTCCTTTTCATCATCCTTCGTGAAAGAGATCTGTCACAGGAGGCACAACTCTGAAGTTGATTGTCCACTACACAATTCATGAGAGTGACCAGAGTTCACACCTGGATGTCAGCCGCAGTGATATGTGCTTTAAAAGGTTAACCCCTGACCCCTAGTCCTACACTTTATGATTCCCTTATCAGCCCTGTGTCCCTTCTTGAGATAGGTCCAGGCCCCTTCATAGTGATTTATCACTAAATCAAAGAGCAGTCATTTGAAATGTATAGGGAGTCTTTTTCATTCCCCTTCAGGGTGTCCCTACCTAGCTCACAGAAATGGAGCAAAACAGAAAACTGTCTAAAGTGATTCCTCTCCACCTCATGTTTTCACCAGGCAGGCCTGGGTTTCCCCAAAATTGAACACAGGGTCCTTCATACAATGTATTATTGCAGGCATACTCACTCAGTGTACAGTCACGGTACACTTTGGATCCAGTACTACTGCCACTATGCATTGTGCTTTTAACATCTGCACAAGCATTCAGACACTCAATCTGAGCGCACTGTTCAGCACTGAAGGTTTTCTATCTTTAACTAGGGTGCGTTATTTACAAACACACACACTGCCAGCACACACATTCACAATGTGTGCGCTGCACAACACTTCACCCATCATGTATTGTACTTCACACAACCACACATACACCTAACACATGCTTTCCCTGTGCACGCACTGTACAGCACTACATCTGTTGTGTAACGTATCGCTCTCAGGCATTGTTACACCCTGGACATATACTAACCACACATGCACCACAGAGTACTACTCCATCCTTGTACTTTACCTTTTCCAGGCACATACACAACCAACACACAGTCACTACTTATGTGCTGAGCAGCACTCCACCACTTTTCTGATATAGGCCCAGGGTGAGTTATGCACACAGCAGCAAAACCGTTAAAAAGGTGAGTGAGCCTCTAGGTCCCACTCCATTGACACAGGATAAAAAGGTCCTGTTCACTACTACTGATCACTAGAGTATGTGGCTACTACAGCACCTGTGCTACTTAACTCCTCGTGAAGCCTTCCACTACTATGAGGGTAGCACTTTCAGTACCCCATCCGGTCAAACAGGTCAACTATCCACGAGACAGGGCTCAGCCATGGTGCGCACGCATGATCTGTATTCACCTAAAACAAAAATAATCAGCATTAAGGATCCAGACAACAGTACAACTGGGCATTCAGGGCAAGGGTACAAGTCTTTTCCATGCAGAGAACTTTTCTGTCCCAACAGGGGTAATTTTACTCTTTTGTACTGTACCTCACTGCTAGGATATGCCTAGTAGTGATGAACCGTCCAATCACCTAATGCAAATCAATACTGACCCTGCTCCTCATAGGATCATTCCATGTAGAATCTTGATCATCTCACCCATGCACCGGAGGCCCTACTGCTTTTTTTCTTTAGGAAATTTGAGATTTACAACCCTCAAATATCACTGACTAAGCTACACCCCTGACCACCTTGGCCCGCAAGGCAGCAATGTCAAAGTGGCAATCGGCTCTTCCAAGATGCAGTCTTTCAGACCTGCACTCAGCTGTGGCAGACCCAGAAACACTGGTGGTGTGTTCCTCAACATAGCAAGAAGGAGAGGGAAACCACATGCTGGGTGGAGTGCAATTCTGAGCTTGCCTGACATTGCTGCACATGCAGTACCTGCTCCACTGCCTCTGTTTGATACAGCAACACAGTTCTAAAAATGTTGGTCATTCTGTTTCTACTGCTCCGTTTGAAAGTGACCTTGGGTCTGCTTCCAGGATGTCACTTCCAGCATGGGAATTCTGTCTGCCAAACAAAGCTAAGCTTTCTTTTTGATGTATTGGATGTGATTGTGGCTGGGCACCTGCTGCCTTGGTGTAACTGTGAATTCAAGCTGGAAAGCCTTAACTTTTTACTTTAGTTTTGATGATCATTTGGCTGTATGAAGCCTTTTTTTACTTTTCCTGAACTTATTCTTGGATCTGTTTCTCCTTCACCTCACTACAATTATCAGCCACAGTCTGGCTGCATTGCTAATCAGGTGGGTGATGGTTGCAACAGAAAGATGATGAGTGTGGACTGGTAATAGATGAGCTACATGTAACTGATAGCCCATTCTGCTTCATCTATCTATTCACTTGTATACTACATGACCATTCGTGCATGGTGTGGGCCCATTCTACTTAAGAAATAGTTTGAATGAATAAGGACAATTTTACCCAGCATTATCGGATCAATCATGTTGTGTCTACCGTTTGTATTACCCCATTTCCTGTGATTGCCTTGTACTAGATCAGGACAGTTAAAGAAAAAGGGAACCCTTATTCTTGAAGGAGGGAGTGCAATGATACGGGAGAGTTGCAGACTGATGGCAAACATGGTAGCTTTCAAAACTGGGGCCTTGATTTTATTCCAGGCACTCACATCTGAAATGTAAACCATGTGATTTTGGGTACATCAATCTCCCTGTGCCTAAAATGTTGCTACTCAGTTACGTTTGCAGAACATAAATGCCAATACATGTATTCACACATACGGATAGAGCACATCCCCTGCTCTGCCTTCAAGCAAAGATTTAGTTTTGAATGAATATGAGTGGATTGGTGCACATACAGCACATTTTGTGCTGATGCAAATTCATTTTACAAATGAGCAAGTGTACAGATAATACTTTCTTTACCATGAAGTCAGGGGAAAAACCTCTGTGAATCGGGAACTATGGGGGTCACCGCCGCCCGCTAAAGTAACCCTGTCGGAAGACCGCGAGGGTCATTCCGACTTTCCCGCTGGGCCGGCGGGCGACCGCCAAAAGGGCGCCCGCCGGCCCAGCGGGAAAGACCCTGCAACAAGGAAGCCGGCTCCGAATGGAGCCGGCAGAGTTGCAGGGGTGCGACGGGTGCAGTGGCACCCGTCGCGATTTTCACTGTCTGCAAAGCAGACAGTGAAAATCTTTATGGGGCCTTGTTAGGGGGCCCCTGCACTGCCCATGCCAGTGGCATGGGCAGTGCAGGGGCCCCCAGGGGCCCCACGACACCCGTTCCCGCCATCCTGTTTCTGGCGGTGAAAACCGCCAGAAACAGGGTGGCGGGAAGGGGGTCGGAATTCCCTGGGCCAGGGGAAAACCGGCAGGAAACCGCCGGTTCCCCTTTTCTGACCGCGGCTTTACTGCCGCAGTCAGAATGGCCCTGGAAGCACCGCCAGCCTGTTGGCGGTGCTTCCGTGGTCCCCGGCCCTGGCGGTCATGGACCACCAGGGTCGGAATGACCCCCTTAGTCAGTAGTAGCGGCGTAGCAAAGATACTCTAGGCCCTGGTGTGGGCAAGGAAAATGGCCCAGTTGACTGCTGTTAGGGTAGCAAAACACAGCACTGGAAGGGCTCAAGGGGCCTCTCAAGGCTCTGAGCCCATGTGCCACTGCACGCACTGCAACAATGGTAGCTACGCCCCTGGTCAAAGGCCTGTTGCTGCATAGAAACAATATGAAGAGACCAATGAAAGGCAATATTTAACCCTACGACGTACCCTGAACTGGAACGTCCGAGGGGACGGTGTGGGTGTGGTTCCTGAACTAGGATTTCTGAGGAGATAGGGGTTATAATCATTCCTGAGCATAGACTACACATGTATCTGCCTCCACAGTTTATCCCGACCCTAAGGATCTTTGGTGAAGTTCGTTTGGGACTACACTGTTATTCATGGAAGTTGCCTTTGGAATACCTGGAAGCATATGCAGCACTGTAAACCAACATGAAAACGTGGGAGGACTGGAGTTACCTAAGAGATGCAAAGGCATGCAGTGAGAGGAGGCCCTTGGAATTCAAAGGTAGGGTCTGAAAGGGGGTACACTGTTCCAGGAGATAAAGTAGACTGGGGAAAATGTTTTATGAAATTCCGAAGTAATCTTTGCATACAGTCTTTTTTCCACCTTGTTTCAACAGAGCTTTTGTGACAGGCTATTGAGTATCAGTGGCTAAATAATTTCTTTGCCATCAACATCATAAGAATAGACTTAGCAGGCATACCAGAATATAAATGTGAACCTTGCAGGTTGGTTATTAACTGATGTCTGCAGTGCATGCATTATTCTACTGATCTTTCTTCACTCTGTCCTAGTGAATACCAATTTTTGAATTGCTAAAAGAATTTCCGAGCACGGGCATACGTTGCCACACGTATTTAGAATTGCACCAGGGCTATTCTAAAGAGGCTGAATTTGGCCCTGTTTCCTAACACTCTCGTTAAACTTGTTCTATTACACTGCAATCCACTCTCGCTCCACATTGTAGTAAAGATGTTTTGGCGGCACTTCCAAGTGGCCCCTTACCACGTGTCAAACCGCCAGCCACATAAAAGGTGCTGCTGAATAAAAAGCAAGGACTGCGTTAAGGTGTCATACAGCAGGGCATGTTATCTCTTAGCAACGACAATGAGCATTGGTAAAGCTAATACGTCTCAACTTCGGTTTCAATCTTCTTTGCGAATCCTTTTTTTGGAGATGCTGAACAGCACCGTACAAAGTACAAATGCTTTTTGCCAATGCCGTTTAGTGCTGAAAAATAGCAACATTACATGGATGTCATTTTTTTTAATTGACCAATCTAAGATGGCGAGCACCAATTAGATCGGTCAAAAGAAAAAGGCATTTAAAGTCTCCTGAAACGCTTTTGTTTAAAGTGGAAGGGCCAGCAGCAAAAGACAGCTGCTAGTCCCTCAAAATAAAGATCCAAAAAAATATGTAAATGCCCACAAGAGCGGTGGAGAGATGAAACCGGGGTATCGGGTTAAAATAAAAGTAAAGCCAGGCGATGTAAGCAGTATACAAGACAGAGAACAACACTGAACCTTGGGCTTGAGAGCCAGACGCAGAAGGGAAAGAACGGAAAAGGAGAGAAGATAGCAGCACAGAGTGTGGGTGAGAAGCATGAGACAGCCTAGCAGAGAAAGGAGAAAGCACCATGAGGCACAGGGGTAGTGGGTGTTTGGGAAAAGCATGTGAGGGAGAGGATTGGAAAACACACGCACTTTCTCGGAGTGTCTAACCAAAAAGAAAAAAGTAGGGCCAGATGTAGCAAAGGGTTTTAACCATTCTGTGTCTATGGGAAAATGTGTTGGTACATATGGCCCTTAGTTCCATAAAATTGAGCATTAGGAGAATAAAAGTAATCTAAGCAAAAGGATGGTAAAGAGATTATGCTGCAGAGAAGGGACTATACAAGATGGGACAAGACTAGCCATTGGTTAAGAAGCAAGCAAATAAATGTGTCAATAAAGACAATGCATGTTAAATATTGGTAAAACCATAAAAACTATTTTGCACCCACACAGCTTGTGCTGAGTGGTGGGCAAGACCTAAAAAGACAGTGGCCAACATACAAATTAAAAAACACATAGCGTTTATTTACAGTTTTGAGTACTTCTGAAAAAAACATGCACTTAATGACGCAGCTTTTTCTGTAAAGTCTATATATAACTGATCTTTTCACTTTAAGAAACGTCCAGGAAGATGTGATGTGACATTTACACAACAATAAACGTTCAGTCGAAACAAGTTCAACAGGAAAAAACTCAAAGGAAAGTATTCAAAGAAGGTGTGTTTCTCAGAAAAACCAAAGTATGTAACAGTGGTTTTACAGCCATCTCAGGTCGGACAACCAAACGTTTTTGACTGGAGTGATTTCATGTCTTTTCTGTAAGTAAAGGTACTGCTTGGTACAAACAACCTTCCCACCATATTACAGGTTCTGGAGGTGGCCCTGTGGGACATGAATGTTTGTTCAAACTTGTTGAATGGCATTTTGTTGTGGTGCTGATGTGTTTTTTTTTCTGTGCTGTTGTTATTTTGTGCTACACTAATTCAAAGCGAAGTTTTGTTTTATTGTGGTTGTTTTGCGTTCTCCTTGACTGCTTTGTTGTTCATGGTTAGGTTTTAATATACATTAAGGGGGTCATTATGACCCCGGCGGTCGGCGTTAATGTGGCGGTACTTACCGCCACATTATGACATTGGTGGGTTGGGTGAGGCCAACCTGCCAATGCACCACTCCGACCGTCATGGCGGTAGCAGCCGCCGGGCTGGAGATAACCATCTCCAGCACAGAGGTTGCCAATGTGTCACCTGCGGGATTATGATCCTGCATACCGCCATGGTTTTCGTGGCATTCGTAACACCACGAAAACCATGGCGGTAGGCCCTATCAGTGACAGGGAATTCCTTTCCTGTGACTAATAGGTGTCCCCCACCTCTCCAAACAACCCCCCAACCTCCCCTATATCCACGCCCCTTCACACACACATCCAAACACACACTCATTCACACATACATACACGCATGCATTCATCCATTTACACATACACTTCTGCACAAACTTCAAAACATACACGCAGACACGCATTCCGAATTCCATACATTCACGCACTCACATTTCAGTACATTCATGCACTCACACTCCAATATAGTCATGCATGCAATCAACACTAAACACACACCCACATTCACGCACACACTCACACATACATGCACACACAACAACACACAACACCTCCCTCCCTTGCCGGAGACCCGACTTACTTGGATCCAGGGAGTCCTCCAGCAGGAGATGGGATGGGGCGCTGCTACCGCCAGCGGCGCCAGCCAGCAAAACTCAGCCTTCCGTATTATTTGTCATAATACAGGTGGCGGCGGTCTACTGTTGTGGCGCTGCTGGTGGTAGCAGCGCCACCTTACCACCATTCGTCAGTATGACAACAGCCGGATTTCCGCCCTTCTTGCGGCAGAAATACGGCTGTGGTCATAATATGGCAGACAGCTGGTAGCCGCGGCAACGGTCTTTTAGCGGCCATCGCTGAGGTGGTAGGCGGTTTTTACTGGTGATTTCAAAATGAGGGCCTAACTCGCTTCAAGCCAAAAGCAGCACACGCCTCTATAAGTTTTCTGTGATGAGCAACAAACTACCACTTTCTCTAATGGTAAAACAGTGCTGCTCCAGCTCTTCCAATACCTGTAGGTGGCTCTTACCTATATTACTTAATTCTGGCACTGCAAGCAGACACATCACAAGTCGCACTATGCTGCAACACTGCAGAAATGCTAAGAAGTATTTGATAACATGCTGACCAACAGGCCTAATTTAATTGTTGGCGGACGGAGTAATCTCCACCAGACTGAGACTACTCCGCCCGTCAAATTTTGAAATGACGACCAATCTGGCATTTTTTTCGAAAGCATTGGCAGTGACAGCGGTCATACTGGTTCCTGTCAAAGCTGTTTACAGTCTTGTGCAGGGCTTCATCAACATGATGGAGCCCTACACCAAATGGTTTCTTTTTTATTTTCATAAAGGAAATCCAGAAGCGGGAGTTTCTTTTGCAAAGAAAAAATAAAATGCTCCCCCCAACAAGGGAGCTGTCTCCCATGGTGACTGCAAGGGTTTGCTGGTGGTGGCAGGCAGTGAAAATTGATCTCCAATTCTGACCATCTAAAATAGGTGGGTGGACTGAGAGGTCTGCCTCTGATGGCCTTTACTCTGCAGGGCCGTTGGCGGGGTTTAATCATAGTGGAGACAGAGTAGCCTCCACCATGATTAAACTTGAGGTATGTCTGCATATAAATTTGGTGAGATGACCACAGTCTTCTCGGTATGGACACTCTGCTGCCATTGCGGAGGAGTATCCATACCGCCAAGATATAAATCATCCCTATTCTAATGATAGCAATGGACTGAAGGAAAACAAGCAAGTAATACAAACCGAATGGAAACAGTGAAACAACTAAGAAAGCTATTGTCCAATGGCTGCAAAACTTTCAGACTGGTGAGACATAATTTCTTGTTCAAATTGCATCCAGCTTATGAAGCATACAATCCCAAACTGTGCAAGAGCATTCAATCGTAAACTCCTCTAGATAAAATATGGCAACTAATGTGGTAACACGGTGCATTGTAAAACATAATTTTCAAATAAATTGGACAAAACTATGCTTTGTGGGCAGCTTGTAAGGGATACTCATAAATTATTCCAATATTACATGGTCTGGTGAGTGAGTTTAATCTATCTCTAAAGGAATTCTGGGGAATGTTCCCCACTCCGAAGAACACTTTGAGTGGCTAAATGGTGTATTTTATAGCACACTTTCCCAAAGTTATTAATTACAAATCATAGGTTATGCAGGAAGTACACATAATCTAAGTGTGCAATAAGACATGGCCTTTAATAGTTGTAACAACTGATAAAAAGATTTAAAAGCTAGAAGTGGAGGAAGATGATTTTTTTTTTAATGTCCTTTCCAAGTAGATTCTACCTTGATTTAATTTGATGGAGATTCTACATCAAGTGGGTTGTTTGGAACTTGAATTTCCCTTCCTCAGTGGCTTATAAAATAAATGTATCTAGTTCAGAAGTAGCATGGCCTTTATTGTACCTGTCTCTGAATTGGTTTGGTTCACAGTGAAGTCACCTTCTAGTAAGAGAGGTTATTATGATAACATACAGGTACAAATTCATAGCTTTCTGCTTGGATGAGACCCAGACACCCTGATCCCCAAATTTCCCAATATCCTCATGACACATTCTAAAAGCCCACAGACATGTGACTCTGTAGAGATTATTGACAATATAAAATCTGAATCTTGTGGTGGTTTATGGACAGAGCAAATCTTAGCCTCCTTTGAAGGACAAAAATAATCAGGTAAATTGCTTGTGCCTTTTATGGATAATCTGCATGCGTGGATGGGTCTTTTAATACATTATCAACTTCTGATTGCAGAGGTGTTCCCTTTGCTGAAGATTTACTTTTCAGGTACTTGTAAGCAGACAGGTTGCTTAATTTGACATTGCATGCAGTGCACATTGATAATCAAGAAGTCAGGTATCTGATTGATTTTCAGCTGTTTTACTGGGTTATAGTTAACACTGTTTTCAGTAAAACATTTTATGCAGTTTATTTGTGGACAGACACAAGACTATGTACATAATAGAAAATGGTGACAATATTTATTATAGCTCTTCAATGGTGATTTAAGCCCTATTACTTTATCCCAAGCCATTACAACCTTTAGGAATCTGTATTGATTTGGAATGTTCACAGACCTATAGAACTGGATGATAGCAGGTAATGACTTCAGATCAACCATTTTACACCTTCTTAAGATCCACTGCCCATCTGTAGTTCTGGTGTTCGACAAAGTGTTTTGATTTTACTAAAATTATATGTATAGTATTGTTAGAAATGGGGTCTTTAGTTGACAGTCCGGTTACCCCCTGTTCAAGCAAGGACCCTCACTCTAGTCGGGGTAAAACATAATCACCCTAAGCTAACCCCTTCGTACCCCCTTGGTAGCTTGGCAGAGCTTCAGAGAGCTAGGTGCAAAGTATTTGTACCAACACACACAGAAACTTAATGAAAACACTACAAAATGACACAACACAGGTTTAGAAAAATAGGAAATATTTATCTAAACAAAACAAGACCAAAATGACAAAAATCCACAGTACGCAAGTCAAGTTATCAATTAAAAGAGTCCTTAAGTAGTTTCAAACACACACTAACGCTGTCAGCGTGCAAAAGTACCTTGGGTGCGTCAAAAATAACCCCGCATGGGCAAGTGCGCGTCAAAAAGGGCTTGCGATACGTTGATTCCACTCACAAGCGGGACCTTGCGTTGTTTTTCCTTTTGCCGGGTCAGGGCGCGTCATTTCTTCTCTCTGCAGGAGAGCAATGCGTCGATCCGGTCAGCACTCTCGGGTCCGGGCAGGCCTTGCATTGTTTTTCCATGCCCAGCTGCGCGTCGTTTCTTCTGCTCCGTGCGTCGATGCTTCGGTCGCATTTCCTGCGAGTGCCATTTTTCAGCTGCGGAGCCAGCGGCGCGTCATTTTTTCAGCTGCAGATCAGAGTTGCGTCGATCTTTTTCCTGCATGGCTATCTGTGCGTGGATTTCCTTGTCTTTAGGCTGCCAGCTTCTCCTTTCAGGGTCCCAAGAACTGGATGGGCACCACAGGGCAGAGTAGGAGTCTCTCCAGAGAGTCCAGGTGCTGGCAGTGAGAAGTCTTTGCTGTCCCTAAGATATCAAACAACAGGAGGCAAGCTCTAAATCAAGACCTTGGAGATTTCTTCTCAAGATGGAAGGCACACAAAGTCCAGTCTTTGCCCTCTTACTCTGGCAGAAGCAGCAACTGCAGGATAGCTCCACAAAGCACAGTCACAGAAAGGGCAGCTCTTCTTCCTCAGCTCCTCAGCTCTTCTCCAGGCAGAGGTTCCTCTTGTTTCCAGAAGTGTTTCTAAAGTCTGTGGTTTTGGGTGCCCTTCTCATACCCAATTTCTCCTTTGAAGTAGGCCTACTTCAAAGTAAAGTCTCTTTTGAATGTGAAATCCTGCCTTGCCCAGGCCAGGCCCCAGACACTCACCAGGGGGTTAGAGACTGCATTGTGTGAGTGACCACTCCTCCCCTCCCTCCTAGCACTGATGGCCCATCAGGAAATGCAGACTACACCCCAGCCCAACTGTCAAACTGACCCAGACAGGGAATCCACAAATAGGCAGAGTCACAGAAATGGTATAAGCAAGAAAATACTCACTTTCGAAAAGTGGCATTTTCAAACACACAATCTTAAAATCAACTTTACTAAAAGATGTATTTTTAAATTGTGAGCTCAGAGACCCCAAACTCCACATGTCCATCCGCTCCCAAAGGGAATCTACACTTTAATCAGATTTAAAGGTAGCCCCCCTGTTAACCTATGAGAGGGACAGGCCTCACAACAGTGAAAAATGAATTTAGCAATATTTCACTGTCAGGACATATAAAAGACATTACTATATGTCCTACCTTAACCATACATTGCAACCTGCCCCTGGGGCTACCTACGGCCTACCTTAGGGGTGCCTTACATATAAGAAAAGGGAAGGTTTAGGCCTGGCAAGTGGGTACACTTGGCAAGTCTAATTTACTGTTAAAACTGCACACACAGACACTGCAGTGGCAGGTCTGAGACATGATTACAGAGCTACTTATGTGGGAGGCACAACCAGTGCTGCAGGCCCACTAGCAGCATCTGATTTAAGGGTCCTGGCACCTCTAGTGCACTTTACTAAGGACTTACCAGTAAATCAAATATGCCAATCATGGATGAACCAATTACATACACATTTTGTAAAGGAGCACTTGCACTTTAGCACTGGTTAGCAGTGGTAAAGTGCCCAGAGTAACAAAAACATCAAAATCAGAGCCCAGCACACATCAACAACCTGGGAAACATAGGCAAAAAGTTAAGGGAGACCACGCCAAGGATGAAAAGTCTAACACGTATCTTTTTTCCTATAGGGTCTTTCAGCCAGCCCTATTCTTCCATTGATCTGTTATATGTTTCATATTTTCTTATGCCCACTACAGTGTACAGCATGTGGCAGTGGATCAGCCAATTTCAGCCACTGACTAACTTCTCTGTGAGTGACCGCATTCTGCTCTGTCGCAAGAAACACATCTGCACTCAATGTAGCTCTTTTTAGTGGCAGTTTATGCCAGGGCAATGTGTGCTTTTAGGGGCCAAACATATGGTTGCTTTTATCCAATTGTTTATGTTATCGACGGCCCAACAGCTTCCCCAACATATACATTTTATAAAAAAATATGACAGAACAAGCGTTGATAAAGTTAACAGGCTGAGAGCCAATGCCTGACCTGTTGGCTTTGCCAATGCTTATTCGCCTTGTCTACTGGGATCACAGTTCTCCCCTGTCAAGCTTAGGCTTTTTTGTATTAATTTAATGTTTGAGCGGACTGTCCACAAACAATTTCTGAATTTCAGGAGAGTCTCAAAATCCCCAGAACTTTGTATAGAGATCTAGGTGGAACATCAACAGCAGTGCCAGAAGCAAGACTTGGTGTCAGAGTGCAACAATAAATAGCAGCAATTATCTTTCTTAAACTATTATCAAATCTGCCAGTCGCAGATTTTTACCAGTGTCATAACTTAAGTTGTTTAATGAATTATCCTGACACTCCTTTTTAAAATGGCATCAAGATGAAGATAATATTTTTTGTAGCTCATTTAACCAGGATGCATTTAATATGTCCAGAACCCTACTATTTAATGATCACTCAACAGTACTTTAAGTCGCATTAGAAGTCCAGTGAGAAGATTTTCGTAAACTGGGTCCTGCCCATTCTATACCCTTCTTTGAATAGGCATGTCCATCTGATTTTAGTTAATTCACAAATTCCTGCCCTAATTCTACAACGGTACAGGGAAGTAGGATAAAAGATTCTACATTTCTCTGTAACAAAACATATACATCTATCTGCTTCGATATTCCTCCTTGCCTCCCTGGCACGGCTGCTGTAACAATGAGTCTTTGTCACATGTTCTTTGATTTAATTGTGATAAGGTGCTCTCCTGTTCTGCTTCAGTTCGATCTACAGACCTTTCCATGTGTGACATGAAAATAGGTGCATTGAGAATAACTTCTGCAGGTGATCTGCCATGGTTCTTCCGATACAGGACAGCAGGATGGCGGAGTGCCACAGTACTCACCCATTTCCAAGATGCCTTTAAATGTTCACTTGTGTCCTCTCTTGTGATCTTCTAAGAGCCTTCTTGTATTTAGTTAAAAGAAGTCTCCATCACACATTCAGATACAAAACAGAACGGGTTAATTCATAGCTACAGATCACAAATAAGGTTGAAGTACTCTGGTATGTAAAACCCCACCAGTGGTAATGTTGCTGCCACCTCCATATCCAGGCCATCTCTCATTCTTTCAACGAACACTGGTAGAAGCTGGGGACAGCTCTCCATGCACCAGTACACTTAACCAAGCTTGGTGACATCTAGGTTTCCACACACCTCTTACTTACTAAACAGCAACACCAAGAAACAATGAAATTGAGCACCACATGCACAAAAACGAAAAGGTGCACCATGCAAACACTCTCACTTCAGCCTCGAAGCAGGGTCCTCAATCCATCTCGTGGATTCAGACAGACTTCACTCCTGTTAAATGCTTAACGGCCTCTTCTGTTGGTTTCCTTCAATCCTGTGGGAGTCAGCCAAGGGTCTTTTCTCCAACGCTAGAAAAGCATTTGCTCGAGTTAGAGCTATTAGTATTGTAAATTCCTAACTGGACTTTTCTTGTCACATAAATTGAAAATGAAATGTAAAACAGTTGACATAAGCATGCCATTTCAAAGCGCCATGGCTGCCATGAGCATGAGTGTGAAGGAGAGACACAAAAAATAAAAAGAAGTTTACGCGCAAGTCAAACATATCGGGAATCATGGAATTGTCCATGTAATGGGGCAGTCTGCAAGGTGGTAACAAAACAGCCCCAAGGAGGGACAAGTGTAAAGCATTTACCAATGATAACAAAGGATTTTTGAAAGGCAAGCCCAAGAACGAATAAATGTGATGGGCGTGCGGTAGGCATGGTTAAAAGCCTACAATACTCTCAACAGGTCAAACCGCTTGTGCCCCTTTATGTCTCTTATGTTTCAAATATAAGAGGTCAATGTGACTTTGAGACAAAGGAGAGTTTTTTTCTTTAGCGTTACCTTGATAGAACAGATCTGGAACTTGATAGACTTTATTGATTACGGCAGCAGGACTGGCTGACAATATGAGTCAGGATATTGAGAGGGTAGGATCATTAAGGAAAGGACAATGGTGGTGGAGGCAGAAGTGTGTGAATATTTGTGAATTACAGGTGATGACGCGTTACAAGAGGGATGGTTAAGGTGAAAGCAATATGGAGGAGTGGCAAATGTGAATAGATCAGATGGGTTGGGGGAATTAGTCTGATGGATTATTGATAGTTGTTTGGGGTGTGTTTTGGTTTGGTGTAGGCTGGGGCCCTTTGGGAACTTTAAGAGAATGAATTTTAGGTTAAACTGATGTATTTGTGAGGTAGGTATAAATGGCTATTGGCGTGAGAGAGGCATTTGTTATAAGCCTATGGCTATAGAGTCTAATTTCAGTGTAGGTAACTTCTGGTACACCTTTAAAAGTTGACCTGTAGATGTACCCCCACACAACACTTTGGTACTGAGGCTAGTATGCTCTTATTGATCCCTACAAATAACTGTATCTCCCTGACATACAGCTCTATACAGTGAATGCCCTGGTGCTTTAAGATAGTTGCCCGCCAAACTCCACAATGCTTCGCAGTCTTACTACATTTAGAAAACCCCTAAAAATCTGTATTGTTGAACGGGCCTTTAACCCGTTCTGTGCCCAGGACGTAATGGTTACGTCCTGAGGCACAGTGCTGCTGTGCCCAAGACGTAACCATTACGTCCTGGGCACACAGCCCAGAGGGAGCGCTAGCGCTCCCTCTGTGGGGTACCCCCCACCCCCCCAAGTCAGGAATGGAAGGGGAAGCCCTTCCCCTTCCATCCCCGACCCCCCCACCCCTCCTGTGACGTTAGTTTTTGTTTAGTTTTTTGTTTTAGGTGTGGGGACCGACCCCTTAGGCAAGGGTCACTCCCATAGGGGGAAAATTATATTTAGGCGATTTCTGCCCCCTTTGGGGGCAGACTGGCCTATTTTTATGAGGCCACTCTGCCCCCAAGGGGGGCAGAAACCACTAGACACCAGCGAGTTTTTTTTTTGTTCGTGAATTTCACGTAAGGGGAGCGACCCCTTAGGCAAGGGTCATTCCCCTGTGCGGCAAATTTATTTTAGGCCATTTCTGCCCCCCAGGGGGGCAGATCAGCCTATTTTAATTAGGCCGATCTGAACCACTATGCACCGGGGATTTTTGTTGTTGTTGTTGTTTTACAGATGGGGAGCGACCCCTTAGGCAAGGGTCGCTCCCCTGGAGGGACAAATTGTATTTAGGCCATTTCTGCCCGCTTTGGGGGCAGATCAGCCGATTTTAGTTCAATCTGCCCCCAAGGGGGGCAGAAACCACTAGGCACCAGGGATCTTTTTTTTTGCGCCGTCACGCAAGGGGAACGACCCCGTAGGCAAGGGTCGCTCCCTGGGGGGTTTGGGGGGAGCAAATTTATTTTAGGCCATTTATGCCCCCCCGGGGGCAGATCGTTCTATTGTTATTAGGCAATCTGCCCCCGGGGGGTAGAAACCTCCAGGCGCCAGGGCTAAATTTTGTTTGTGTTTTTTTGTTTTTGTTTGTTTTTTTAGAGATGGGGAGCGACCGCTTAGGCAAGGGTTGCTCCCTTGGAGGGGCAAATTGTATTTAGGCCATTTCTGCCCGCTTTGGGGGCAGATCTGCCGATTTTAGGTCAATCTGCCCCCAAGGGGGGCAGAAACCACTAGGCACTAGGGATCTTTTTTTTGCGCCGTCAGGCAAGGGTCGCTCCTCGGTGGGGGGGGCAAATTTATTTTAGGCCATTTCTGCCCCCCCTGGGGCAGACTGAGCTAGAGGCCAAAATCCACAGGTAGGCACTTTGCAAAAAACACCTCTGTTTTCTGTGAAAAAATGTGATGTGTCCATGTTGTGTTTGGGCCATTTCCTTTTGTGGGCGCTAGGCCTACCCACACAAATGAGGTACCATTTTTATCGGGAGACTTGGGGGAACGCTGGGTGGAAGGACATTTGTGGCTCCTCTCAGATTCCAGAACTTTCTGTCACCGAAATGAGAGGAAAAAGTGTTTTTTTGGCTAAATTTTGAGGTTTGCAAAGGATTCTGGGTAACAGAACCTGGTCAGAGCCCCACAAGTCACCCCTCCTTGGATTCCCCTAGGTCTCTAGTTTTCAGAAATGCACAGGTTTGGTAGGTTTCCCTAGGTGGCGGCTGAGCTAGAGGCCAAAATCTACAGGTAGTCACTTTGCTAAAAACAGCTCTGTTTTCTGTGATATGTCCACGTTGTGTTTTGGGGCATATCCTGTCGCGGGCGCTAGGCCTACCCACACAAGTGAGGTATCATTTTTATCGGGAGACGTGGGGGAACGCTGGGTGGAAGGAAATTTGTGGCTCCTCTCAGATTCCAGAACTTTCTGCCACAGAAATGTGAGGAACATGTGTTTTTTTAGCCAAATTTTGAGGTTTGCAAAGGATTCTGGGTAACAGAACCTGGTCAGAGCCCCACAAGTCACCCTATCTTGGACTCCCCTAGGTCTCTAGTTTTAAAAAATGTGCTGGTTTGGTAGGTTTCCCTAGGTGTCGGCTGAGCTATGGGCCAAAAGCTACAGGTAGGCACTTTGCAAAAAACACCTCTGTTTTCTGTAAAAAAATGGGATGTGTCCACGTCGTGTTTTGGGGCATTTCCTGTCGCGGGCGCTAGGCCTACCCACACAAGTGAGGTACCATTTTTATCGGGAGACTTGGGGGAACGCTGGGTGGAAGGAAATTTGTGGCTCCTCTCAGATTCCAGAATTTTCTGTCACCAAAATGTGAGGAAAATGTGTTTTTTTAGCCAAATTTTGAGGTTTGCAAAGGATTCTGGGTAACAGAACCTGGTCAGAGCCCCACAAGTCACCCCATCTTGGATTCCCCTAGGTCTCTAGTTTTCAAAAATGCACAGGATTCGTAGGTTTCCCTAGGTGCCGACTGAGCTAGAGGCCAAAATCTACAGGTAGGCACTTTGCAAAAAAACCTCTGTTTTCTGTCAAAAAATGGGATGTGTCCACGTTGTGTTTTGGGGCATTTCCTGTCGCAGGCCCTAGGCCTACCCACACAAGTGAGGTATCATTTTTATCGGGAGACTTGGGGGAACATAGAATAGCAAAACAAGTGTTATTGCCCCTTGTCTTTCTCTACATTTTTTCCTTCCAAATATAAGAGAGTGTGTAAAAAAGACGTCTATGTGAGAAATGCCCTGTAATTCACATGCTAGTATGGGCACCCCGGAATTCAGAGATGTGCAAATAACCACTGCTC
This sequence comes from Pleurodeles waltl, assembly GCF_031143425.1. Lineage (NCBI taxonomy): Eukaryota > Metazoa > Chordata > Amphibia > Caudata > Salamandridae > Pleurodeles > Pleurodeles waltl. The sequence goes on from NC_090444.1 coordinate 677,373,941, forward strand.
CTCAACACCTTATCTTGTGCCCATTTTGGAAATACAAAGGTTTTCTTGATAGCTATTTTTTACTCTTTATATTTCAGCAAATGAATTGCTGTATACCCGGTATAGAATGAAAACCCAAGGCAGGGTGCAGGTCATTTATTGGCTCTGGGTACCTAGAGTTCTTGATGAACCTACAAGCCCTATATATCCCCGCAACCAGAAGAGTCCAGCAGATGTAACGGTATATTGATTTAAAAAATCTGACATTGCAGGAAAAAGTTACAGAGTAAAACGTAGAGAAAAAGTGCAGATTTTTTCACCTCAATTTCAATATTTTTTTCTTTCAGTTGTTATTGTCTGTAGGAAACCCTTGTAGGATCTACACAAATTACCCCTTGCTGAATTCAGAATTCCGTCTACTTTTCAGAATTGTTTCGGTTTCTGTGATCCGGCATTGGTTTCATGCCCATTTCTGTCACTGACTGGAAGGAGGCTGAAAGCACAAAAAATACTAAAAATGGGTATGTCCCAGTAAAATGATAAAATTGTGTTGAAAAATTGGGTTTTCTGATTCAAGTCTGCCTGTTCCTGAAAGCTGGGAAGCTGGTGATTTTAGCACCGCAAACCCTTTGTTGATGCCATTTTCAGGGGAAAAAACACAAGCCTTCTTCTGCAGCCCCTTTTTCCCATTTTGTTTAAAAAAACGAAATTCTCACTGTATTTTGGCTAATTTCTTGGCCTCCTTCTGGGGAACCCACAAAGTCTGGGTACCTCTAGCATCCCTAGGATGTTGGAAAAAAAGGACGCAAATTTGGCGTGGGTACCTTATGTGAACAAAAAGTTATGAGGGCCTAATCGCGAACTGCCCCAAATAGCCAAAAAAAGGCTCGGCACAGGAGGAGGAAAAGGCCTGCCAGCGAAAGGGTTAAGTAAATATTTTTTCCACCATTAGAGTTTTAGAGTCAAGTGAAAGCGCATAAAGGCTTCAGCATTTTTGTACTAGATAAAACACGAGTTAAATCAAATCACCGAAGTTGAATTCCTAAAAAGAACTTATCCGAATAACTTAATGTTGTGACAAGAGGTGGATATAAGGAATACTAAAGCAACACTGCCATGACCATTTCTTGATCCACTGTTTTTCACAAGGCATCTGGTAGCAAAGGAGGGTGAACCACAGATTTTTCGCTGGTATGCGTGCTTTGGTGTCATTTGGAGTGGCCAGTATTCTGAATGTTACCTCATCTTGAGATTCAGAGTACAGTTTTGCAGACGGGAATGTTGAGCTCATGTTTCGACACCGACCATCTCTTTGCTCCTTGGCCAGTGACTGTGGCTGCTTAAGCCTCTCCTATTCATATGTAATTCGAGGGATACAGAGTCCTTCAGGAACAGAGTACAGGCACGACTTGCCTTCTCTTTTGCAATACATGGTTAAAATGAGTCACTTGGCCACCACTCAACTCTGCACTGCATTTTATTACCTAGCCTTTTACAATCCAGAAGCCCTGACCTTTGGTTGATTTATGCTTTTGTCAAAGGTCTACCTTACTTTCTAGTCTGTTTCCTCAATCTAGGTTTCCCTTTTCTGTTCACGTTGCCCATCCAATTTCATTCAGTTCTTCTCTTTCTTGGTAACATTACATTTCTTTTTTATCAGCTTTTTAAATTGATTCTCATCTCACTTTTCACAGTATTCGCGCCTTGTTACAGTTTACAAAATATTCTCTTCTGCCTCACTTTTTTTTAACAAACAATAGAGCTTTGTTTAGTGATTTCTCTGCCTGCATCCTTTCAGACTTTGGAATTAAAGTCATAGTAGTTTGAGGAAGGGACTAAACAGAGGTCACGTGTTCAAGTGCCCAATTTAGTATGTTCAGCCATTGGTTGTCCGATTGACACCGGTAGATGCACTGCAGTCTGTTGCTGCATGGAAAGAACGAGGAAATAAGGGAGCAAATATGTCAGCCAACAACGGTTGTGAAATAATGGAAACTTCATTACGGTCCAAATAGAAGCTCCTAATGCAGCTACTCTCTTATCTCATTTAGCAGGTTTACATAGTCTACCTGGTTCTAAAGTGAACATTCTGAGAGCAGACCTTGCAGTAGAGGTCCCCCCCAAAAAGAGATGCTACTATCTTAACATTCTGGAAAGCCCTGAACATGTAATCAATGATAATATATTTGTTGCAGAGGGGCCTTTGGGTGCAATTATATTGCAGACGTAGTATAAACTATAAGCAGAGGATATCTTTGACCTCAAAGTTAGACTTTTTTAATGGAACTCCAGAAGGCAAGGTGATCTTCAGCGGCTTTCAGAAAAAAGCTTAGAGTGTTCCAAAGTATAGTCACCTGCACAGAGACAGGACAAGCCCTGCATTTACTTTCGGGGGATCAGAGAGGGATCTTACTTTGCAAGCAGGTCAGATTCCAATGAAAAGCAGCCACACGAAGTACATGTGATCCTAATTTGATCAATTTTTTGGGATCGAAGGTCAGCGCAGATATCTAATTGTGGTAGGGTCTAATGATCCTGCAGATAATAAGGAGTGCTAACAGCCATGCTCTGCAATGCGTTAAGCACATATGCAGACAGCACTAAAGTTACACCCTGAGTGTGCACGCTCCAGGACAAAAATAGGGCCAGTCGTACCAAATGTCTGGAAGCTGCCTGGCTGTATTGGCCTTCTCCCCAATTTTGCTTAGGATAAGTTTGTTCAGAGGCTGTTCCCAAATATCCAGAGGTCAGTGGGGAAGAGGAGAAAGTCCCGTTGTTGTGTAATCCTTCATCGAGGTTGCAGCCTTAAGACCTACAACTGGCAAAGCCATTTACCTGTCAAAACAACTAGGGAAGTGTACTGTATATTGTCTAATTCTACTAACTATTCACAATTGTAAAATGACAGTGTATGCTGAAGATGGATCAATATGACTTAAAATAATGGGTGAATCAATTTGGACACGTGGAGGACTTAGACCTCCTCCCAAAAAAAATACATCTATGTGATTTTGACATGAGTTTGGGCTCCCCACTTCATCCGAAAGACAAGCCTCATATGTAGGCGGGACCAGGGCACACTAGATATAGGGGCAGGGTTGGGTTTAGTGGTTATTATTAGCTTTGTCAGGACATACTAGCAAGTCCCAAATTTCTATCTGCTCTTATCTAAAGGTTTAATTGAAATTAAAATGTAACTTATGATTAGGGAAAGGAAACCAGCGCCTTCTAAAAATATTGTTTACACCCCCCACAGACACTCTACCAGTCTTGGTCTTCAAGAATCATACAAAACTAAAAGGGCTGATCTCAAAACTGTACTTTTCACAATTCTCGAATTGCGAGGGAGATATGACAAGTGTATGCAGAACATGTTACACTTGATAACTAAACAGGAGCTGACAATAATGTATTAATGTATTTTGGCATCCAAAGCATCTCTCACTTTTTGTACACTGCTGAGAAAGGGCATGTAAAAGGGGCAATGGTAGATACCATGTTGTACAGCACACCTATATATTCCATGTACACATCTGTATGATTTCAGACACAAGGAGATCACTTGAATTGCTCATAATAATACCATTTGTTGGTATGTGTCAAACCAGTATTAGAAATCTTAACCTGATGTACTAAACTATGATCACTGAAAGCTGGTTGCAATTTACAACCTGTATTTTGGCATCCAATATAAACCAACCTATGTGCTAATAGCTAAATTAGTGAAATTCCAACTTGGTGTGGATTTTAATCGGACCTACCTCATGAGGAGTTGTGACTCACTTCGATTGGTGGCCATCGCAGGGATGGTGGCTGCTAGGGTCAGCAGACCACCAGGCCTCTGATTGCTGTTAAATTAAGTAAACTTTTTTTCTTCAATTCAACATGTTTTCGTAAAAGGTAACGAGGCTGTGTTTTAGAAAAAAAAACAGTTTATTTTTATTTTTGGAAAAGTTAGTTTGACAGATATCAGTGGTCTTGAGGATCACTGCCTAGCCCCTATCACTTTTTTTAAAGTCCCAAAGAGGACGTGTGTTCCGTTTGCTAATGAGCTACCACCTCCAGTAGCCTGTTCCTTTTCAACTTTTTCAGACAGTGTTTCGGTCATAAAACATAGATATCATGTAGATTTTGTATGAAAGGGGCACGTATAACATGCCCTTTTCTAATACTGAATCGGTATGGGGTTACAATCCCTTTTTTAGGAGATGGTAAAAGTTTACCGACACCTAAAAAGTGATCGATATAATAGAGAAAGTATTTTTGTGGGCTCAAACTCTGAATCAGAGCATCTGTGACTATAAAAATGTTTCATAGATCTAGACCATGCTCTTCAGATTCAGTGTCCATGAACCAACCATAAAGCCCTTAAGTCACTACTTAGATACTGCTCCCTATGTTTTACTAACAGAGAAAGCACACATGGAAAACATTTTTTCTAAAAATGTCTATGGTGCCTCAATTCGACCCTCAAACTCTCGTTCACTTTCAGGTTTCTATGAAACTGTATGTTTACTTCTGCAACCTACCTAAAGTGGTCAATACTCTGCAATGGGTAGCTGAAGTTTGAATTTGAGAAATGCCTCATATAATAGTTTTGCAAATGTTGCACCTATGCTTCTCCTACTCAAGCAGAGTTCTGTAATAACGACATTTGATGTTTGGCTATGTCAAAGTGAGAAAAAGCATTTAAAGCGGCGCATCCCTTTATCAAGGATTGCAGGATTATTTGATTATTGTCCTCTCGGAATTGATTCACTAAGGGCCTTAAGTACGAACACATTTTCCCATTGACACAGAATGGGAAAACCCTTTGGTACATCTGGCCCTAAGTCACAGAATCCTATCCACCTTCCTCTGGGATGGCCAATATTGGTTAACATGGGCCGTCTCCATGCCAAATTTCAAGGGTAGACACTAACTGGATAAAGTATTATAATTTATGTACACTTAACACACATGTGTGGACTACAAATTTAGCACAGACTCAAACCATGTGGACAACCACTGGTGACTGCTTATTTATGTGAAGCATCGCAGAGATCGGCATTATTAATTAGCTGTGCTATAACGAAACCTGAGGACACTTTTACCACTGGAAAATGAATGTCCTATTGCCAGGGCCACTCGAATTATGTGATTCTGGGGCCGCAGGATTTTCGAATGAATATGTCTTTGTCACATTTGCCACACAATTCATCATATGCTTCATAATTCGAAGATTTTAACAAAATACGTTTTAACGCAAACAAATCAACATTACTAAATATACAGCAATATGTTTCACTGGACAGTGGAGGCCCTTTGCGAAGGTTGACTGGTCACTATTTAGTAGCTTATTGCTGTACCTGAGTAGTAAAGTGGTATTAGCGAAATGAAACCTTTGCTAAGACAGTGTTAACCTGTAAAATAAAATACTGAAGCAACAGTTTCACTAAATGTGCGGCATTACACCACATAATTGCTTTTCTTTCCGCATAATTTAGTCAACTGTGCACATAATTCGGTCCTCTCCTGCCGCAACATTCCAGTGGCCCTGCCTGATGTGCACTGTGATAAATCATATTGTATATTTATGACTAAAGCACAGCACCAAAGCAGATGCACACGGAGAGGTTAGTCACATGACTATGACAGTCGCCATGACATGCTGATAAGATAAAGCTTTCTCATCTACCACAGGATTCTCCTGACCTTTTTGTGTGCAGTGGGTTATCTGCAAACGACCTCCCCTTATGTGCCCAGCACCCCCCCCCCCCCCCACACACACACAGGTCTAAGACTTCAGTCAACTCGTCTCACTCATCCCAGCACCTGCACTAATGAGTGATGTCCATGAGCTACTGAGGATTTTTACACATTGGCTTGTGGATATTGGGAAGATAAGACTGAAGCTTAAACAAGGCAACAATAACGAGTGCCCCAGAGCAGTTTGTGTGCAGTTTTATCGCCCTTTGATAAGCTCTTTGTTTTAGTGTTGTTTGAAATTGCAGCATTCCTTCAACTCACAGGCAGCATTCACTCCGTGTCTTCGAGCTACACACGCCACTGACATGTAAACACCTCAATCCAGACAAGCAATAGAACATATAGCACAGGGGTCTTCAACCTTTTCTGTAAGAAGAGCTACTTATGTTCAGTGAAACTCATCCCGAACTACTGCTAATATTATTAGTGCTGTAACAATGACCACAGATCACTATCAGACAGCTAATTAGACAAATTACATTAGTGGCAACCATATGCAAGATCACCTGCAGTGATCACCTCAGGCATAGTTGCCAGCAGTAATGTTAAAAATTCTGTCAATCTGGAATGCCTCTACATGTGTAATACATAACCGCGATAGCTGCAGTGCTGTGAGCACCAAGATAATACTCTTAGAAGTAAGTCATCCCAAGGCTGCACGACTGACACCTCAAATATCAGCTTTAACTATATTTTGGAAATTCAACCATTAAAAAAAAAAACAGCATATTGTTGTTGTTGTTCTGAACGTATACACATTTTCATCTCAAATGCACACTTTTTAATATTGGTACAGATATATTAATTCAACCAAATGAAAAAAAAGATTAAGTATGTTTTACTGCACACAGGAGAGCTACTGACCGGCAGCTGGAGAGCTACTAGTAGCTCACGAGCTACTTGTTGGAGACGCCTGATGTACAGTCTATTCAAATTATTAAGCAACTTTATATAGCAAAGATCAGGGTTCACATTACATAAAACTTCCACACAGTGCTAAACTGCTTTGAGGTGCTTGTTTGCACGAGGTGACTAATTACAAGGGTGTACTATATTTATCAGAGACAAAAGATAAACATTGATTTGTGGGAGAAAAAAATTGTATGGCCAAAATAGCGCACTCTTACTGTATGTGCTATGATGCTAAATAGCACCACAGATGGATGGATAGACAGATGGACCTTTGGGAGAGTACTTGTGAATGGGTGAGCAGATGGATGGATGTGCGAGTCGATGGATGTTGGGGTGGGTGGGTGGGTGGACGGGTTGTGGAGCTCCATCTGATGCAGCCTGAATGTGGTCAGTTGTGTAAGTTACATAGCATAGTAGCTCAGTTTGCTGATCTGTTCCTAGTGTTGACAGTAAGAGGCAAAACAGCCTACAGCAAAAACACGTAAACCTGCCCAAAAAATTCTTAGATCCACTTGCACCAAAGTCAAAAGATAAAGACAGTAGGGATAGTGGCATGTTATGGTGAATGGCACCATATGGAGAAGTTTTAGGGCTCAATATTGTCTAGGAAAAGTGGTGCATTTAATAAAACTCAATCTTCCGATCTCTCCTGACTATGTTGTAGGGGTAAAGGCCCTTTTAAAATTCACACAATGTGCTCTTACACTTATAACAAAACTTACTCACAGGTAATTTTTTCTTTGACGTAATCTTCTGCTCGGGATGGGGAGTGAGTGTTCCAGGGTGGAAATACCCAGGACATTTTGGGAACATCCAAAAACATAATTATTTGTGGGCAATAACAAACATTGTTTCACAGCCCTTAATCAATCTGAAAACAGATTGAATCCTTGTTACAGCAGGAGTACACATGTGAAAGAGCCCAGACTAACGTCCCAGCCACCAGGTCTCCTTTTACAAAATGGTGTCTGGGGACACAAAATGTCCGAATAAATAATACCCCCGTCCCTCCCCTAACTGGCACCCCGGATGCCCAACCGCGTCGCGGGTCGTGCCACCTCACCCAAAAACCCCAGGGGGGAACTCCTTGTGCCTCGTCCTCCCCCCCGAGGCCCCATTGTAACATTTCAAAATTAGGGGGTGCGGGTTGCTGTGGAAAGGTGTCTCTCCAAGGGTTAAAAATGCTTCCCTATGAAGGAATAGGTTTTGAAATGCGATTGCAGCCACATAAAACACGTTCACATGAATAACTGTAGAAAATGTCTCCTTGCATACGTGGAAATGACAATTCTCAATATTGTTCTACAAAAACTCCTAGGAATTTGAGACTCATAGTTTTCAAGGTGTCTGTTGCGTTTTTTGAAACTTAAAATATGAAATGGAACTCTACATTTATAAGCATGGACATTAATTAATCAAAAATGCTAGTTGTAGCAAAAGTGACATCACTCTCGTACAATACGACAGCAAGTGACAATACGTTTACTTTCAATGTGATGATATCACAAGAAAATGTGACATTTTATCAAAATGACACCACAGGAAGTGGTATCACAAAAGAATAATTAGCACTAAGTGTACGTTTAATAAAATCATAAAACCACCATTAAAGCAGAAAATGTCTATTTTAGTTACTACCCATAGAATAACTATCATACGTCTATGATGTGTCAGGTGCACAGACGTGATATGCCATGGTGCAGCCCTGATGCACCCAGATATAGCCTATGTACATGATGACTTTATGCTCAATGCAGTCTTCTGAAATTACAGCCTAAAATGTATAGGCAGTCCCAAATGCCCAGGTGAACTTAAAACAGCCATACATAATCACCATATGCCCACATTCAACCACAACCCAAAGAGGTATAGCCTTTTATAGTCCATTATCGGCCTGCTAGCCAAGAGTCTCCTTTAGATTAGCCATGAAGTCAACTGTCCAAGCATCCTCTCCGCGAATAAACATGTCATAGGGGACAAGAGGTCTGAGCTCACCTCAAGCAAATACGCTAACAAGCCCCCGAGACGCCACAGAGTGTGCTCTGCACCCTGGTGCTGGCAGTGACAGGAGCGCACTACAGTAGATCACCAATGAGAATGCACACAGACCCTGATGAGTGGCTTACATTGGTCCAAAGGGACTAAAGCCATGCCCGTTATTGGGTTCGCCACTGGCTATGTAACAGGTTCATTTGGGTCGATTATATGTGCATTTTAATTATGTGCATATTTTGAAATTCTGGCATGTAGTCAGCCCTACACTTCTGCCACAGACCTGAACAAAACAACAACAAAAAGTTAGCCGAAATGCCTAAACAATGGTGGAGGATCTTTCTGAACCATCAGAAATGCAATCATGGCTACAGTGGAATGGGGAACAAGGAAACGAGTTCAGTACACATTTTAAGATCTACTGCAAAGGTGTAATTTTTATGCAAAGGTGTCCTGCAGGAATGCAGCCTCCTATGGTGCATTTAACACTCTCACATAGAAACATTCTTTCATCATAGAAGCCGGGGTGAAGTGGCCCCTTTTAAGTCTGGAACAGGGCAACCACAAATATTTGTCAAAATGCCTAATTGCTTTCTGAACAAATCGTGCACAGACAGGGACTACAGAAATGTATAGCATATATTATATTCAGCTGAAATCAACCTGATAATTTGCTTTGATATTTTTGTATAAGATGCACAATAAATATATATGTAGTAGCGTGCGATCTGAAAGACTTCTGTTGACAAAATGCACCACCACTCTGGATGTAAACACATTTTACATCGCTATCTCCTTAAACTAGCAGAATAACCTGCCACTGTATTATAGCTCTTTGCAATGGTCTTTACATACTGTGAAAAAAGGGCAGTCGTAAGTGCATCAAACTCATTTTCTTTTTTTTTTTTTTTTTTTTTTTTTTTTAACTAGACATGGGTGTCCATGCTCCCCATTACTGTTCGCATTGTGTACTGCCCCTCTGCTTCGACAGCTAGAAAGTAACCCAGCTATTATACCAGTAAGCCGATATGGATGGGACACCAAAATCTAGCTTACACAGATGACCTAGCTGTGGCAACAGGCAACCTGGATGAGGCTTTAAGAGAAATTGAAAAGGTGCATGTACATTTGGAGAGTTCTTCGGGTACTGACTGAATAGGGACAAAATCTAGTTGGTGATTAATAAGTACACCGTTACACAGGATACTCGAAGGGTGGACCATGCAGTGTATTTAGGGATTGACATCAGCTGTACTTTCGAACAGATAGTTAACTTGACGTCAATCTTAGAAAAAGCTAAACAAAATTTCAGCAGGTGGAATAATCAGCATATGTCTATAATGGGGCCCTGCAACGTTGGTAAAATGATATTTGTTCCCAAGGTCTTGTACTTGTTCCAGGCAATTCCACTTGAATTCGAAAAGTCATGGTTCATGGCAATGGATAAGTTAACCACAAGATTTATCTGGGCATATGGCAAAATGATACGAGCGAGCAAATACCTGACGTTACTCAGGGAGGGGCGGGGTGGTTCCTACCAAATTTAAAATTATATCCACTGGCAACTGCCCTTCAATACATGCATCTGCTGACAATAAGTAGAGAAGACAGGGTGAAAGGGGCAGAATATATGGCAAACATCTATGGACTGCTAATTGGCTTGCTGTCTAATGGCGGACTGTTAGTATTGTTGGAGCCCAGTTATTACAAGAAAGTGCAGTTCAAGGTATTAGAGGCTACTTTAAAATGTTGAAATTCTTGGCAAAAGAAAGTAGGTCTTGGTAGGCTTAACCAGTATACGCCAACTCATAATAATCTCTCTCTCCCAGAGATATTTAGGGATAGATGCATTGCAAAGTGGAGACGGCAGGGGTGTCAAAGACTAGGAAATTTCTTCAAGGGAACCGGGGTGAGAACATTTGAGGACATCCGGGAAAAGTATGGGCTTGAGCAAAGGGACTTTTTTTAAAAAATACTTGAAAGTAAGACATTTTCTGTATAGGAAAACTGGTGGCAGGGTTCGTGAAGAACCCAGTCTTGGAGATACTGACAGGTGGAGTTGGACCGTCAATAAGTTTACTGTATTCGATTCTTATGTTGGAGCAGCCTGATGACCTCAAGAAGTATAGCGTGAAATGGGAAACTCAATTAAATATCAGGGACACTGAGGGCCTGGTTATGACCCTGATGAAGGGGATTGCTCAGTGACAAACGTGACGAATATTCCGTTCGTCCTATCACAAGTTCCACAGGATATAATGGAACCTGTAATATGGCGGGCGGGATACCAACACAGTTGTAATGGAGTAATCCAACAAGGTCGTAATAAGGTCCTAAGTTTTATGACTCTCTTGAATTCTGTTACACTATACTGATGTCATCAGTGCTGCAGACGCAGCACTATCAAACAGTATAGGATCTATATTTTACTCCATCCAAAATAGCTAAGTGGGCGAGGGTGGAGGGGATGCTTTGCCTGAGGTACCATGTTTTCACTGAAGGCTGTAATTATGAGATTTTTAAAAGAAGTATTAAAACACAATACAGAATTCCCTCCAGCTACCATGCTTTTAGGAGTATTAGAGGCGCCAGGAACTGTAGGACAAAAGCCTTTTATTTTTTTGTCAATGGATGTATACCAGTTACGTGTAGCTACTGCATGGTTGGACCCACAACCCCCATCATTTCAACAAGGGTTGGGATGCCTCCTTTCTATATATCATCTGGAGATGGCACTGTGCCAACATAAGGGCAGAATTGCCAGACATAAGGGGCAGGAGATATGGGGGTTGCTTGGAGATTGGGTTAACTCTAGGAAGTTGGTAACTATCGAACCAGCGGAGGTGGGGAAAAAATAGAGTGCTATATATAACTGGGGGTTTGCTTTAAATCTTTTCAGGATGATTACCTCTACAGTTGATATAATATGCACTTTCTTCTTTTTAACTATGCACTTTTGCACAAAAAGTACTTTATTCTTTGCACTTTTGGTACCTGATTTAGTAATATATGGTGCTATATGTCCTCTCATTGTATTGTATGGAAATCTTTCTTCTTTTCTTGTAATGAATTGTTTCCCAAGCCTCCAATAAAGTTTTTTGTTTTTTTTTAAACAAAAAGAAAACTTATTATCAATGAGTTGCACTTCATTACATTGATTCTCTCAATCTGCTTTCCACATGCTGAAATGTGTACACTAGTGTAGTGACTTGAGTTCTTTGGTGTCATCTGAGTTCATCTGGATGCTAAGCCTAGCCCCTCTACATCCATTTGCTTACATAGGAAACCTGACACAGTTGATCCTTTCTATGCGCTTATACTGTGCTGTAATCCACAAATAGTCAGAATGAGTCCATCTTCTTGCTGCTAACGCACGGCATGTTTCAAAACGGTATTAAAATTGTTCCCCTTTGTAGTAATTATCTCACTTTTGATATCCAGGGTATGTTTCAAAATACAACTGAACTGTCTGTAATAAAGGAGGAGGGAGCACATGACACAATTATCAGTTGGTTTAAATATAAAGAGATGGAATCTGAGAATCGGGAAAGAAAAATGGTACAGGGATCAAAAGTGCTAGTACAAATTAATGTGTACAGCAGAAGCGCCAAGGCAATTTCAACTGAAATAACAACTGACTCTGCAAAATAAAAGCACAGATAGCATGATAATTCATGATCTATTCCAAGAATAACACTTATCTTTCTAAAAAAACTGTAGACATGTGATCAACCACTTCTAGGCAGTCAACGGTTTAGCCTCCGGGTAAAAATTAATTGCATTTGAGGATTGTATAGATTTGAAGGTGCAAAATATCCTGCTATCAACTGAGAATTGGAGATGGGTCCATCTACAATTAAATGAAGCTGCCCATGGTTGCAAACATGTAGAGCAAGGGAGAGGGATGGGTGGACTGTGTCTGGGGGAGGTTTCAATTGTTGGAGGGTCAGCTAAAGGCAAGTCGAGTCACCCAACATGGACGTCTGTTGAACAAAATGTCAGGGGCACCTGAGGTGACCTCACATGTCTTTTGGCTCCTCCAATGAGATCACAGGACGTGATGTTATATGAACTTTGAACCAAATGACATCAGAGAAATGCCATCAAGTGACGTTTGTTTGTGATGGTATGACAGGAAATAATGTCACTAAGAACAAGCTATTCTTTATTTTAAAAATAATCACTTATTCAGATAAAAGCATAGTTTATTTGCCACCAGTAGATTAACTGGGGTCATGCCACCATTTGTCATGGGCACAACCAACGCCTAATCAAGTAGATACGTGTGACAAAAGGCAATCATATATCCAATTACACTGACAAATACTGAACTAGACCCTGAAATGCCCAGGTGTTGTCACAAATGTTAACTCTTAACCATCATATGCACAGGCACGACCTTAGGACTTATATGACCCAGATGTCCATGCATAGTCTCTAAATGACAAATTAGTCTTCAAATACCAACCACAGTCTCAAATGCCCAGGAAAAACATCATATACCAAGGCACAACCATCAAATATTAGTTTGCAACATGAGAAGATGCTTGACCTCTGAGACACCAGACAAGTGTAGAGAGAGGGCCTCAATACTGACTTGTGTCTGTGTTGGTATACGATTACTAAAACATCAATGTATCTCTAGTAATGTAGCCATTTTGGTTGCAGAATACAACTTGTGTTAGAAATTAGATGTTTCTGCAGGATCACTGGCTTGTTGGAGCAGGGGTGTGAAATTCCTATAGCCAACGCCCAGGACATGTTGTTTGGGGTCCAGAACAACAAGTTTTCCTGTTTATTTTGTCTTTGGGGCAAGTAGGCCCAACCCCCTGCAGCACAAACCCTCTGACTGCCAGTTTACAGGGAAGGGAACTGTCTGCAGTTGAGGTAATATTTGTGTCCATGTGTTAATGCTCTTTGAGCTTGCATTTATTGTTAATTAATGCAAAGCCTTTATTATTAGGGTGAGCGCTCTAAATAAGTGTTATAAGGTCACACTGCACTACTGACAGTGGTTCCGGTAAAAATAAGTGTACACATGTTTGAAAATTTTAACAATAGGAGGCTACGTATACTGCTCCCAGATTGCTCTTTGATTAGATGCAAATGTTTGCAGAAGTTTGTAAGCAAGAGTGATGATTCTTTACTTCCAAAATAAAATGTGTAAAAAATGCAAGTAGGAAAAAAATTGTTTTGATACTGGGAAATTTTAGGTACTGGATGCTAGTATTTCCAAAACATATTCATAATGGAAAATCAGTGCAACCATTTTCAAACAGGATTATGGGAAACATGAAAATAAACAAGCACTGGCAAAGCTAATCGATCCGACATTGCTGTCTGAGACATGAGAAGAGCCTTGAGGACTGGACCTGCTCTCTTTCTTGTGCCCAAGACAAAGAAGTGGGCTTAGTGGTCATAAGACTGACCTCCTGTTAAAGCTACAGGCACACAAGCTACAAGAGGCCTTTTCCTGCAACTGCCCAGCTGACCAGTGGCAACTGGACCTGGACTGGACCCTCTTGTGGGCTTCTGCCTGTCCCCCTGTGAGTCTCTAAGTGCTTTCCTTTAGGTCCTTGGGGGCTTTAGAAGTTTACTCCTGTGGTGGATTGGGACTTAAAAGACTAAAGTCAAAAGCTAAAATCTTTGACCAGGACAAACCTGGTTAGTATACTCAAAGCACGTTCCATTACAGTCAGTGGTAACATGCACTTAAGACCTGTTCTACCATGACCATTGACAATCATTAGCACTTTGTGTTTTTTTGTGCTATTTCCAGCGGCAGCCCCCCCCCCACATTAGTGCACAGAAGCGTTGCCCACCCCCACTGCCCTCCTGCTGCCCGTGCAGGAAAAGTGAAAAGTAAAATGGTAACAAAATGAATTGCCATTGTATTTTTCCCTGCTCCCAGCCCAAACAGTGTTTAGGGGCGGGCATTGATGCTGACTGGCAGCAGGGGAGTGGTACTCACTCCACCAGTTTACACTGTGCATGTCAGTTTGGCTGGCTGCCTTGCGACGGCCAGCTTGGTATGTGCAGGATAAACCTCTCCACCTGGGTGGACAGCAGGCACAGGCCCCCTGTGCCTGCTGGAGTGTTTTGAGCGTTGAGGCAGCCTGCACTAGCCAAACCTGACGCTGCTCTCATGCGGCTTGAGAGCAGCATCGGGATGTGGAGATGTTTGGCTTTTTTAATTTTTTTGGCCCACTGACAGGCACTGTGAGAAACTCGCATTGCCTTCAGCCTTAATTCCAGAGCTCTCAGTCACGGCCCATTATAATTACAAGTCATGATTAAGAGCTTTGGAATGGGAGTCTAAAGGCATTATGATTTATTACAGTGCCTGCCACTGGACTGGCACTCAGATTGACAAACGCCAATGTTGGGGGTCATCACTCGCCACTAGCGGTGAAATTTTATTATATTTTACTCTTTTTTTCTAAATCATTTTGGGATTTTCATCGGTTTGCATTAAGACTTTAATACTGCTTTAGTACTGCTTACGTATGTTACACATTGCCTCTAAGTTAAGCCTGTCTGCGCTGTGCCATGGTTACCAGAGTGTTGAGCTCAGAGATATTTAGGGCCAGATGTACGGACACATTTTCCCACAGACAAAGAATAGGCAAAACTGCTTGCTACATCTGGCCTTTAGTGATGTTACTGTTTCACCCTGACAAGGACTGTGATCACTACTTGAGGTAGGTACTTACCCCACTCAACTAATAACCTAATTTCTCAAAAGTGTTTTCTAGGTACTGAAATATCAATGTCTACTTGACACAATACTTCTATCTTGGTCCATAGTATGCATTTGTGTCCCAGTAATGAGGTCTCCAATTAGGTTATCCAGTGAACCACTACACCTTGATTTGTGTGCGGTATTACAGGAGATACACTCATGATTACTGGGAGCCTCTTTCCTGATTCATCCATGTACCTCTTTGCAATAGAACTCCTCCCTACTGTGATTACACTGCACACATGTATCTTTCTTCGCAAGTATAAGTTATCTATTTGCTTAGCAATATAATAACTTTGCTGCCAAATCACTCTATTTGTATATTGTCAAGTTAACTTTAAGTGCTCCATTCTTGGATCACTGTAATTGCATCAACATTGCCAAATTTCCAAGTGATCTTCACTCCATTTTCCTTCAGCTGCTCTTGCCATGTTGTTAAGATTGGTAGATAATAAAGAAGTGTGCCTGAGCCAATTCTGCTCAGGGACCTTGGATGTTACCAACAGCTTATGCCACTGTCACCATTGTTACCCCACGTTCAGTTGAGGCACCAATACAGCCTACCACAGCCTGCCAATACCCTTTGGCCCCTGCTCTACCTGGAAATACAGGAAACATTACATAGTTGATTGACTGCATCAATAGTAATCTACGTATTCACAAACTTTGCAAAACATGTGCTAAACACTGAACTTTGCAACCTTGTATTTCATTTTTCCTGATGGCTATATCCACAAAATTATCTAAAATGGACATAGCATACACTGTGCTATGGTTGTGACAGGGCCTATGACTTAAAAATGCAGCACCAGATTTAGCTTTTAATTTGTTAAAGTCCAATGTAAGGTTGCATAGGGGTATCGCTTGCAGCATCTTTTTTAGGACATCAAGAAACCTCTTCTCATTTTTGTCCTCACACCTCGTCACCGCACTGCGTCCTCCTGTATATCTTCACTCAACCCCCTTGCCATTTACTCCCAGTTACTATTCATCCTCTCTCCCGTTTCACTTCTCTTCACGCCTAACTTGTGCACATTCCTGCAGCTCCATCTCAACCAATTCACTTCTCTTTTCTTCAGACCTCTTCTCTCCTCCTCAGTCTTTCCCAAACAAGTGAGAATGAGAGGAATGATCTAAAACAGTGGTTTTCAACCTTTTGACTTCTGTGGACCCCCACTTTATCATTACTGGAACCCTGGGACCCCCAGTGAATCATTATTGGAATACAAGGACCCCCCCGCCCACACTGAGTCATTACTGAAAGCTGAAAACCTAATCTGTTAAGATTATTTAATTTCCTAAGCAGTCGTGGACCTCCTGAGGAGGCTTCGCATACCCCGAGAGGTCCCCAGATCACAGGTTGAGCACCACTGACCTACAAATTCAAATGAATGCAGACAGAAAATTATTTCTGTCATCCAGTGTAAGGTGGCTCACAACCAGAATACACCCAAGTTCTAACATCATCATTTGCCATAGTTGGCTCCTCTCTGTGCTAATCCCTGTTTTTTTACATAACTTGTCTGTGATAAACAAGTAGAAGCATATGATGGACCTGCTTACAAAGGCATGTTTTGAGTAAATTACACTTTTGGGTAACTTTACTACTTTCTTGCTATTCACAAAATCAGAGTATAACTGTACTCCAAAAGTGTAACTTGCAAGTCTCCAACAAGTTGAGGTGCGTAGGAACAGTGAGCCTTTGAAAGTTTACTACTTCTTGGCTATTCACAAAATATGATTGTAAATTACACTTTGAGTAAATTTTCACTCTGAGTTTGTCAATATACAAAAAGTAGTAAACATACTCAAAAGCATTAAACAAGCCTTAAGTGTTTATATTCAATGCTGTGTTACTAGTTTTATAGGATCAATAGACTGAAAGATTGACTAGGCTCATATGAAGCTTTCTGCAGCAAGTGGATTAAACCAAGTGAATTATCTACCATGAAGCGAAACAAAAAGGGGGGTTTGGGAGCAAGAGATGGGAAAGGATAAGAAGAGCGTGATGATGGAACAGACAGATGACATCAATATTAATTAATGTAGGAAAGTGGGTTATTGGTAGGTGGGGGTATGCACCTTCAGCTAGTAATAACACCACAATCACTAATAAGTCCAGTCAAGTCTTAGTACATTATTCTTTGCTCAACCATTGGTAGCTTGGTAAACAAGCACTTAGGCTTACCTTTGGAGACAGATATGTGTGAAGCATTTAATTCCACACCAATTCAACACCAATTTACAAAACCAGGGAATAGTTTTATGTTTAAAATGACACCAAAACAACAAAAATCCAATGCAATGAAGGAAACCAGAAACATGATTCTGTAAAGATTAAATCCCAAACTATGCATTCTTGCACCAAAAGGCTTGGAGAACAACTTGCGGCTATCTGGTCGCGCTGGACTGAGCCAAAGTCGAAGTTTTAGGCCAAACTCGAAGGAGCACAGGTCAGTTAGGCTGAGGGCTACGACCCAGTCAAAAGTTGACCTTCCGACTTAGGGCTTGATTTAGAGGTTGGCGGAGGGGTTACTCCATCAAAGCAGTGACAAATATCCCATCTGGCAAAATCTAAATCCTATTACATCCTACGGGATTTACATTTTTGTCAGACAGGATATCTGTCACTGTTGTGACTGACTAACCCCTCCTCCAAACTCTAAATCAGGCCCAGAGTCTTTTTCTTGGTGCTTTCCTCTTGACAATGAGTCCTGGGGTCCAGAGTAGGATTTGACAATGGCAGCCTGCTGTAGCACTATGCCTCATTGAGGTCTGGAGCTTTCAGTGGGACAAACAAGTGCAATCAGGCCAATTCACGAGTCAACAACAGCGGCTTGACTCTCAATGAGTCAGCTTCTTCCTGGAACTTTTCTGAGTTACTATGGGGGAAAGAGTATCCACTAGCTCACTCCAAGAGTTCAGAGGCTCTGGATTGCCTATTGGGGGCTAGGACTCACAGGGTACCTACACAGTACATGGAAATTCCAGTTGCCACTGGTCGGCTTGTGTTTTGCTCTCTTTGGCTTTCCAGTGACTTCATTCAGCTCTGTTGTACCTGTTGCAGATCAGGGAGTCTACTCCTTTCTCTTTGAGTCTCTTACAGTCCTTTCTTGGTGGAGCCTTGTGAGGGCAGCAGGTGCAGTCTTTCAGAGTACAGGCCTTCTACGGTGCAGTCCAAGGGTCCAGCAGTGAAGTCAGTCTTCTTCTTTTGTTGCAGGCAGTGTTCTGGTGAGCTCCTCGGAGCTGCCTCATTTATTCCTCCTTTCTAAACTTGAGGAAGGGGCCCACCCTAACCAATAGGATACTATGACCACTTCCTGTGAACTTTTGGCCCAAAATGTACTATTCTCCAAAACAAATCAAAATGGAGAGAATCTCTCCTTGCTGTGTGTGTCAGTGTAACCGAACCCAGACCTGTGGCTAATTACTGACTACACTCCCAGATTGTTTTGGATTGGAGTGGGGCAGATTGGAGTAGGGCATATTGTTTTGGTTTGGAGTGGGGCAGGTTGGAGCGAAGAAGATTGTTTTGGATTGAAGCACGGCAGATTGTAGTGGGGCAGATTGTTTTGGAATGGAGTGGGGCAGGTTGGTTTGGACTGTGGTGGAGCAGATTATTTTCAATAAGAGTGGGGATTGAAGTGGGGCATTTTGTTTTCGATTGGAGTGGGGATTGAAGTGGGGCAGATTGTTTTGGATTGGAGTGGGGCAGATTTGAGTGGGGCAAATTATTTTGGATTGGACTGGGGCACATTGGTTTGGATTGGAAAGGGACAGGTTTTTTTAGTTTGGAGTAGGGCAGGTTGAGGTTTGGCATATTGTTTTGGAATGGCATGGGGCAGATTGGGGTGGGGAAGATTGTTTTGGACAGGAGTGGAGCAGATTGGAGTGAGGCAGACTGAAGTGGGACAGATGTGGAAAACTGGAGGGGAGTTGGATGGGCTGGGAGGACTCAAATGTGGTGGGTTGTGGTGAGTGGTTTAGAGTACAGTGGATTGGGGTAGGGTAGATTGGATTGGTCAGAGTTCAACTGGATTGAGTGAGATTGATTGGATTGAGGGGGTAGTTTGGGTTGAGTGGGGTGGATTGGTGTGGGGTGAGTTGGGACAGATTGGTGTGGATTGAAGTGGGGCAGATTGGGCCAGAGTAGGGTTATTGGGGTGTACTGCACGATTATGTGTTAAAGCATAATTTTGGAAACTACACATAAGAGAGAATCAATGTTGCTTTGCAATATTTAGAACAAAATAATTGTTATCTTTTGAGAACTGTTCCCAGGAGCAAAAACAGAACAAAACACGAATTCAAAGTGAGAAATAAAGACTTGACAAAATAAAAGAGAAGAGTTAACTATAGAGAAAACAAAACTTTGCAAATTTGTTTGTTCTGGGGTGCAAAGTGAGAAAAGACGACTTAGCAAACATAGAAGGAAAGAGTTAATTATAGAAACAAAAAACTTTGCAGTTCTGTTTGTCCTACTGGGCACTTTTTGCAGGGATCTAGAAGTTAAAAAGAAGTACCTCAATCACGTCAGGAGTACCGGATGGACTCTTACTAAGTCGAATTTATCAGTGCTTGGTCCCTGCTCCACGGACAGGAACAGAAATGATGCCTTGCCTGATGTGACGCATTTCAAGGCTTTAAAGAAGTTTGCCACTTAAGCAAACATTTGGTAAACAAGGGGCGCGCTCCAAGCCCTTTTTAGTTAACAACAGACTTGCAAGCGAGACACACACGTTAGCACATGCTGTTGCAGGCTCAACCTTCAAATTCAGTGTCATTAGAGAAAAAGGGATAACTTTCCTACACAGCCCCCACCCAAGACGAAAGGTGATTGGCAACTATACTACATCCTGGTAGTACTCACCAACTAAGCGGAAAGACCTGGAAAGTCCATCAGCATTGACATGGGCAGTCCCAGGTCAGTGTTCCACTGTGAAGTCCCCTGTACGGAAACGGACCACTTCAACAATTTTGGGGTCTCCTCCCTCATCGGCATGAGCCATATGAGAAGTCTGTTCTCAGTTTGAATATGGAGGTGTGTACCAAACAGGTATAATCTTAGCTTCTTCTAGGACCAGATGACAGCAAAGGCTACCCTCTCAATGGACCTCCAACTCTGCTTTCACTAATTACCATGTATCTTTACAGGACAGAGCACTGGCCCTACACCTAGTTAGCAGAGCCCAGGGCACTTTCAGAGTCAGTAACCACCAGCATCAGTCAAAAAACTGGGGTGATCGGGCAAAAAGGATGACTTTCCTACAAATAATAACCATATTAACAGACAAAATCGTTGAGAGGCACACGGTTGTGAGTGTTAATCTTGACCAGAACATTTCTGAGCGTACATAATTGCATGGATAGGCAGAACGCGCAATGATAGGTTTCTTATGCACTGGAACCCATTCCTGCCTGGCTACCACCCTCAGCTTTGCATCTCATGGTGGCCTAGGTTTGTCTCGATGGTCAGGAAGTTGGATTACCTGCTGGCACCTTTTCAACTATTTGTACATTGGAGCCCACCGTAGGGGTCTGACTACCTGGTGCAATAGGTCCACGGAAAAAATGGTTTGTGCACCGGTCATCCCTCTCTGGCACGGTCTCCAGCCTGCCTACTTTAACAAAGGACAGCAGCTTGGGAGTGTTATCGCCATTTGCTTACTAAAGGCGGTTTTCCCTTTGAAGTTTGCCTTTTGGGACAACACCCTGAGTGGTTGCCTGCAAGGGGGGGTTTATGACACCTCCTTCTGCAGCGGGCTGCCGTTGGTTCCAAGCCTGGGAGTCTTTCACACAACTCCCAAGGTGGGCAGAAAGCTATCTGTGGGCAAGTGTCCATGTGAGGCTACTGGACCAGCTGGGACACAGAGTGGCAACTATCTAAAAGTTGCTATACGTGAATTGTGACAAATTCAGCATCTGCATCAGTTCGGATTTATTGGCACTATTAAATTGATACCTTACAGTGCCCAGTTAGGTATCCCATCCAGAGGTTCACCAGACTTGCATGCCAGCCGGTAACCCTGTATTAGCCACTGGGGCTACTAACTTTTCCATAGCAAAATAAAAATTTGGAGGTGATTATTTTAAGATAGATATAAACATGTATGTCGCACTTAATAATATACTGCTGCCTGCCTTAGGGCTCTATAGTCCTTCCTCAGAAATGAATTACATACATTATTAAGGGAGTTGGTGGCTTTGCCATTAGTTGTAATGGCAAAGTCGAACTGGCAGTGTGACAGCTGCCCTTCCGGTCTGCAGTGGCAGCTTGGTAGCCATTTTGTACTTTGACACACACACAGGGTGGCTCAATCAGCACTGCAGCCTTGGGTGGACACTCTGCCTTACATGCCCTTGATACCCTGGGTAGCGTATACTAGGGACTTCTAAGTCAGTCAATACTTGCAAATTGGGGAGTCAGTTTGACATTCACTTTGTAAGGGGTCAGAGCAATAACACAGAGTTCTAGTTTGCAGGCTTCACTTCACTCACAAAGTCAAAAAAGCTAGTAGTCCAAATGGGTGCAAAAAGTGGGGGGACCTGCAAAAAAGCCTGTTTCCTTATACCCAGGAGATGGGGTTGACTGAGGAGACAGGAGCAGCCAATAAGTATGGAATCTGCAATTTTCAAACAGAACTCATAAGCCTCCAGCACTCAATGGGTTGTATGACATTATCCTAATTCTGTCACGCTGCCCCTGCTCACTTTGATGCCAGTAGTTGCTAGGTCAGCAGCAGGGGTCGCAAGAGGCAATCCAGAGAAAGTTGCTGCTATCCCTGGAGACTCCTATATGACAACCAACCTTAGACCGCAGCCAAGTCAAGGGAAGCAGAAGACATGAACCGCAGGTGTCAGTAGCACACAGTTTTGGTATGCGGTACCTGGAGTATGCCCTGTAATGACCCCATTATGTTGCATAATGGTTAAACACACAGCATGAATAAATTAGGGGAGCATTTTCACCCTGGAGGAATAACACAGACAAAGAGGTCCCTGATCTCATCCTCAGTTACAGGGTCATTTGCCACCATCTTTGATGAATAATGCAACAGTGAAAATGATATGAAAAAAATCAGTTTGAGGGACATTATTAATGAGCTACTATCCAAAACCTAAAAAGCACTGCAATTTGATCGTACAATTTAGCTGCTCATCCAAAATGTCCCATGCACTGTTTATGTCCTCACATGATATCCCACATAAGAGCATCAATGACATAACACATAGTATCCCAGACTATGCTGCCCATGCCCTCTATGTAAAAAGACACCCTATATACTAGGCGTTGCCTGTATATAAATGTTCAAGGCAGGTATATGGACAAAAACCTGCACTGGCTCCCAGTCAACAAGAGAATCTCCTTCAAACTCCTCATCCACGCTCACAAAGCACTGCACATCACCGGAACAGAATACCTCAACAGACTCTCCTTCTACACCCCGTCCTGGCATCTCAGCTTTGCCGTCCTCACACTCACAACCGTCCCATGCATCCCCAGAACTACAACCGGCGGTAGATCATTCTCGCACATCGCCACCAAAACGTGGAACACTCTTCGCACCAACATGCACCAGACCAAAGACCGCCTTACCTTCAGGAAACTTCTCAAGACCTGGATGTTCGAGCAGTAGCAGCACCTTCCCCACCCTTCCTTCTCCCCTCGCCCCTCCTCAGCACCTTGAGACCCTCACGGGTGTTTAGTGCGCTTTACAAATCCCTGAGTGACGGACTGATTGGCATTCACTGCGCACTCAAGGCAGAGAGCAAAGCACATTTATGACATTTAAATTCTGTGTACCCTACATGGTGGTGATCCTAGTGAAAGTGCCTGAAGTATAATCAGGCCATGGCCACTTTCCATATGTCCTTCTATTTAGTGGGCACAGGCATGTAGGCACCACAAAACAGAGATGACACATGCTATTCACTGTGTGTATTAATCTCTGTATAAAGCCCTTGTGTTGTAACGAGTGATGAATAATTTTATGTTGTATTTGAAGTCATGAGCAGAGCATTAAGGGGTTATATGGTTTATGTGAGAAGCACCAGGGGAGGGGCTTTGGCTCAGCCCATGTGTTTGGAGCCAGGAGTTCATGTTTCAATTGGGCAGAGGCTGTGTACTTCCACAAAAAGCTGTTATCATTTTTTGTTTATTTATTCAGCTGCCTCTGCTTGAACTCTCATGGGCAAACATATGATGTTGTAATGCTATTAAAGTGTCATAATTACAGAATATAAGGTGTTTTATTCTCTGGCAGCAATACAGATGGGAGGAGGGCAGTCATTACCCTACATGGACTTTTAAGTCTGCCATGACAGTGCAACCACCACTTCACTTTTTTATTTACACCAACACTGTTCAACAGTTCTTTGCTTCCACAAAATACATATTCATTCCCATGTTATTCGTAATGCTTCACATTACCATAAAACATTCCTTTAAAGCCAGACCTTTTGGCATTGTCAATGCTTGTTCTAGAAGCGGATGTGATTGTAAACATACCAGAAGCTTTCGGTTTTTTATTTTTTTATTTTGGTTCATAACCGTAATTTCTCTTCAATTGATGATTTTCCAGGGCATGTTATACATGCAGTGAAAAGTAACCAATACTGCTCTACTTAGACCAAGCTATTTTGACATGGGCCTTCCCTTCTTTTTCTAGATATCTGTGTTGAGCTGTCTTTGACAGAGAGCAGGTGGCGGGCTCTACGTTTCTTTAATTTTGTAACATAAAGCAACTACCATAGTAGAGGAAATATGATGCACCAACAGCTTGAGCTGCCAGTGTTATTACAGACCAGAGAGGGAACTTTGCTGCTTAAATATGACGTCATAATGTACCTGGGATTACTAGAGGTGAACAAATCGAAGCATTTTGGTACTTTAGCATAAATGTTTCTATCAAAGTAATCTAAAACTACTACTTCAAGGATGCGTTAAATTATAAAATAAAAGTTCAGGACTGTAAACATGATGCCCCTAACATCTTGAGTCATCTAGCCTAGTACCCTACCTGTAAGTTAAATTGATTTTGTTGCAGAAATCAATCTCACTTTTCTCATGTGTTTTGGGGATTTTGTGACACTGCTTGTTGTTGGTAGTCCTCTTCAGGTTGAGGCCATAACACTGCAGATACTGGCCAAATTACAGTATCACAAGCCAAGGTACGAGTGCGCAGGTCTGAACCACTTTGTGACCTCATTGTGGCTCGTCAACCATCGGATAGGCCATAGAGAGGACATGCGACCAGTGAACCCGAAAGGGACTCTGAGGTGTGTCATGCTACTACTGTACTCCAAAGGGATGCCTCACGGCAGGGTAAGGCTCCACAGAGGGGACGGGGCACAGAACAGGGCAGTCACAGCTCAGCTCGCCAGTATGCAGAGCACACCCAATAACCATGGCAACAAGTTGGGCCTAAAATAAAGAGATGGTGGAATACACCTCCCCTGCACAAACGGTGAAGCTCCAGCACAAGGACCCCAGTCATCAGCAGTAAACGCCTGACTGACTGACTGATGCAGGTCCTAATATGACTCTTAATTCATCATAAACGTGCTTGTACATTTGATTTATGACAATTGATCTACTGGAGTGATTTATGATTTTGTTTATGATTAGGTGTCAATACAGTATTTCTTGCCTTACGGCTTAACTGGCTTATTGGAGTGATTTCTGGCGATTTATGATGAGGTGTCAATACGGTAGCTTCTTGATTTGACATTGTGAAGTATTTTGGATGACAGCAATGGTGATTTAAGATGGGTCAAGGCTATAGACATGCATGATGATTTATGACCTCTGTAACATGAAGCGGAGCGGAGTTGAACGACAATGTTAAATAAAACCGCCCTTCAACTTCCATAAGTATTCATTGTGCACTGTGGCATTTATAGTGGTAGTGGCTGCGTGCAAAGTTTATTAAGTTTAACAACAGTACTAAGAAATAACGCAGAAATGCTTATAGTTAGAAGATTGGTACTTACGGCTCTGCTTCAATGCTTTGGCACGGGGCAACATAGTTGAATGGGATGTATCCCACGGATTTGGGTCCTCGTGGTTTAAGTGCTCTTACTTGCCACCAGTGATCTCGGTCAAAACTGAGGACCTCAAACTTGTCTCCAGCTCGAAAACCTAATTCACCATCTGTACGCGCCTCGTAATTGAACAGGGCTACGTACTTGAGCCCAGAGGTGGACACCAGATGACCTCTGGCTGTAGACGGCGCAGTCGTTTTTTGTGAATTTTCATCAGGGTTCCCCCAGTTTGCCTTATTATTCGTGCCGGCTGTATTTGCATGAAGGTTAGGAATGACCATGCCATCAGATGCGTATTTTTCCGAATTTTTAAATAAGCATGGCAAACAGGACTCCAGGCAGCTGCAATGTTTACGGAAGTCGTTCCCCATGTTATTACCTCGTTCTCCACGGGCTTCAAAAAGGTGAATGGGTGTACAGGTTATACATGCACAGATTTAAAAAAAAATGGGTAATATGAACTAGCTTCCCAACAGTCTTACAGCCTTCATGTTCACATTCGCCCAGAGTTAAATAACACAACGCGATAAAAGCACCGCACCTGTCGGCATCAGCTATGTCAAGCTAAAAAGGAATAAAATAAAAACAGAATTCGCCCTCAACAGCACAGGTTCCTCAGATCTCGAACTTAAAACAAGCTGACCCGCCCCCTAAATAAAGGCACTGCCTTTCTCCTTCTAAAGACTCCCCTTCAGGGCAGGAAACGACAAGTCCAAGCTTTGTTTTCCTTCCTTCACGTTAAAATGGATTCACGTGTATAAAACCGCATATGTTCTGATTGACGTTGCTCTGGTTCTTTCCCTGCGATTGACTCTCTTCTTCTCTTCCCTCAAACATGTCGATCTAGGCTTTCAAATGAATCCCCTGCTCGCCCGAACGGAGGATCGATCACAAGCCGTCCCTGCCCTCCTCTGAGTTAATGATTGAGAACTCTGGGCGTCTCGTGTGGATGGCACCTGTGAGATACCGGCTGAAGGGATTTTTCGTTCTCACTTCCTGGTTTACACATTCCTCCCAGTGAAAAGACGCACTGTCGGCAAGCAAAGAAGTTTTAAAATAAGAGCTCACGCTTTCCGGCCTCAACCGAGAGCCGATCTATCCGCAACTGCACCCGAGGCACCTGCCTGATAGGCGGGGTGGTTGGTGTCAAGGATAGGAGGAGAAAGTCAGGAAGCCTGGCTGTATTTACGAAAGGCTGAGATTGTAAACACAGTGCTCTGGGAGTACAGAGCTGTAACTTCGTTGCTCTGGAGCCAAGAACGGTTACTGCCTGCGACAAGTACTCATTGCTCACGAGAGAGTTGCTAATTGAAGCAGAGGACGTTACTGGCGGCTCTTCTTTTTCAAATCAGTTGCTTTCCCCATTGTATTGAGTAGCCAATAGGTCTGACATTGACAAGCTGGTACGATGGCTTTATTCATGTATATAAATTCCCTGAAAAAAACAAGGGTTAGAGTAATATTATAGTTAGGTGACCTGTTGAAAAATCACAGAAGTTCACCAGTTAGACTTATCTCAAGTAACTATAACTGGTGCCCTAAGGTAACTAAGGGCCAGATGTAGGTAAGTATGGTTTTGCGACTTGCAATTTGCGAGTCATACCGACTCGCAAATTGCAACTCGCAAAACCAAATGCAGAAAGGTGGCTCAGACACCTTCTGCGACTCGCTATGGGGTCGCAAAGACCCACCTCATTAATATTAATGAGGTGGGTCGCAATTTGCGACCCCATAGTGAGTCTGGGCACTCACGGGGATGGTGGCCTGCTGGAGACAGCAGACCACCATGTCCGTGACTGCTTTTAAATAAAGCAGTTTTTTTTTTTCAAAGTGTAGCCCGTTTTCCTTAAAGGAAAACGAGCTGCACTTAGAAAAAAAAAACGAAACCTTTTGTTTCGGATTTTTTAAGGGCAGGTAGTGGTCCCTTGGACCACTGCTTGCTCTGAAAAAATATTTTTATGTCCAGTCACAAAGGGGAAGGGGTCCCATGGGGACCCTTTCCTGTTTGCGACTGGGTTACCATCCACTTCAAGTGGATTGTAACTGCGATTCCATATGCGACCGCTTTTGCGGTCGCAAATGGAATTGCATAGCATTGCGAGTCGCAAATAGGAAGGGAACACCCCTTCCTATTTGCGAGTCAGAAAAGCATTTTGCGAGTCGGATCCGACTCGCAAAATGCATTTCTAGATAGCAAAGAGGCATTTGCGCCTCGCAAACGGTGATTTTTGCCGTTTGTGACTCGCAATCTCTTTGCTACATCGGGCCCTAAAACTCGTGCCCCAGCCATGCAGTTTTTTCATCAATATTTTCATTCCAACTTTTGCAGTGATATTATCAATTATGTCATAGAAGATGTCATGAATGATGTAATGTGTGGGGTAATATTTTATCATGCCTAAGGCCAACCCATGCCACAGGGCCTGCAGCCAACCCTCCACCCCTTCCTACCCCCCCCCCCACAGGAAACCAACTTCATTCGGCACACAGCCTTTGGTCGTGCATGGCGAGGGAGGGAGTGTGGGCCACAGGTATGCAGAACTGTCATCTTTATCCAAAAATTACCAATAATTTTAATCAAATGTATATTTAAAAAATGAACAGAATGCAATGTTTATTATTATTGATTACTTAAAAAATATGAAATAAAGTTGTATTAAACTAGACACCTGTAACACTTTCTTCTTACATAGCGTTTAGTATTTCATTTTGGGGTGAAAAATGTGAAAATAAGGAGTCAGACATAATATTAAACAAACATGTCTTCAAGTCTACCTCTTAATATTTTACACCCAAAAAAAGCAATCACTAAATATATATATTTTTAATGTGTTTGCTTGGTGTGCTAGTAACATCTAGACCAGGGTACACCGTGAGATTACACTTTGCCATGTTCTGTTTTGTTTTTTTTCCTCATGGAAGTAATGGTAATTGTTAGTGTGTGGGGGACACTGTAAGTGCCTTGCCATGACTTGTTTGGGGCTGCGATAATGCCTGCTAGTATTTACTGTTAGACAGACACTAGCAACAATAACCCCAGGTCTGCACTAGGGTGATTTGGTGGCTCTCCTCCTCCCCCACAACAGCCTTGGGCGGGTACACCTTGAACTGCTCTGTTGATGATGTTGGATTTAAGTTGGTTTTGCACAACAAGCCTCCCTGGGTAGTACCTGTTGAAACTACTAGGTATTGCTGTGCCATCTACTTGCGGTTGTTGGGGGCAGTCCTGGTAAACTGTGTGTGAGAAACGTGGCGTGAGATATTGTGGTTCTTTATTTTTGATATCTGTGTTGGTGATGGTAAATAACAAATAGGATCCATGATTTAAAGTTTGGGTCATTTCTTCGTAAGAGGAGTTGCTATGGTACCTTTTTGGCATGGGTTAGTATCTTTTAGAATGTGCTGGGAGACTCTCATATGAAGATGTTGCTGAACTTGCCATTCTTTGTTTGTTTTGTGGTGTCTATGATAGCTCAGTTAGAGTTGTTGCAGTGTTTTGTTTTGAAGTGTTTTCTCGGTGTGCTAGTAACATCTAGACCATGGTAAATCATGAGATTAATCTTTGCCATGCTCTGTTTTGTTTTTTCCGAATGGAAGTAATGGTCATTGTTAGTGTGTGGGGGGACACTGTAAGTGCCTTGCCATGGGTTTTTTGGGGCTGGAATAATACCTGCTCGTATTTACTGTTAGATTTTTATTTACAGATATTGCAGTTTTTCTTTTGTTTTGATGTGTATGGTTTGAGCAGGGTATGTTGAGTGGCTCTGGGTGAGAGTTGTTGACGTGCCATCTTTTAGTGGTGGTCATTGGTAGAGTGTGTTTGAGATTCATAGTGGGAGGTCTCTAACATGTATGCCACTCCATGAACAAACGCAGAAAGACGTAAGTAGTTTCTATATCTATGCTTAGCTCTAAATGTAATCAGAGACCCCCACCATCACTTACAATTTCCCCCTTTCCTGCAGCTCCCACACTCTCAGCCACCAATGGTCCAAATATCATGTAAATCTCGCAAATTGAATTTTTATTTGAATTACTGAGTATCGAGGCAGCACCCTCTTTCCCAGGAAGAAACTTCTACCCCTGGCCAGCTCAATGTCAGATGAATTAAGATTGTGTTTTTACTTGAAAACAACATTTTCAACTTAAGTAAGCCGAGCAGGAACGCACCAGGAATATCTTGCCCAAATCAAGACAAAACGTCTCTTCCAATCTTCCTGCATTTGTTTGGAAGCTCCACTCCCTCCCTCTACTCCCTCCACACTCACCACCCAAACCTAGCAGAATGTGGCCTCCAAATTGGGAAGCGGGGGTCAGAGAAGAACTTGTTCTGTATCCTCTGCCTTAGATACCATGTTGATAGGAGTGACAATTCAAAGTCTTGCTGGCATGACTGAACACTGGCTGACAAGATTTTGTAGTTTCCCAAATGGTGGCACAGAGCTATCACCAAACAGCCCACTGCAAGCACGCCTTTCCAGCTGTGCAGTATTAGAAAAAGAGAACCACAAATTGAAATTGTGAAATGTAAGGAAGTATTCATTTTCAACTAAACCAGGAGTTAGTTGTTTGAAAACCACACATGGGTGGGAAGCTAAACATGAAATTTGTCCCCATGTTTTGTGAAAATTAAACATTTCTTACATATCTATAATTGTAATTCTTTATTGGTGACAGCTATGTAAATACTGCAATTTACCTGAAATTTAAAAAAAACAGAGTCCACACTGAGCAACTTCTTGCTCCCCCACACACAGCACACACATCCAGTAAGTATTAAACTATATTCATATATATATATTTGATGGAAAAAACAAAGGTTAAAGCTTAATTGTAGTTAGGAAAGCATATTTCCCTATACAAACCAAGTTTAAACTACAAAAACTTCAAACATTCTAAAGTTATAGTTATAACTTTCATTTACAATTTATCCCCCACCTTCAAATTATTATTAGCAGCAGACCTCATTATACACTCTTTTCAGCTCGCTAACCAGACTACTCTTACTATAACAAACCACACTAACATGTACTTTGTTGTGGCACAGTATGTTATTTGGAAAGTTATAAGTGTTGTTATGAAAGCTATGATTTCACATGCTATAAGGGATTTAGTATGCAAGGGTATAAACAGTGCATGGAAAAGGCATGAATTATAGGTAATGTAGCGTGGTGAGTGAGGTGACAAGACTGTGTTCAGAGGTGCACAAAATAGTGATTTGAAGGTGGTACATACATTGTAGATTGAATTTACAATTAAATAAACCACAATTTGTAATTTTTGAGTATTTTAAGTTGGTTTTGTGTAGAAAGAATATTTAATATATTTCTAAACGTAAATTATCCTTAACCTTTGTTTTTTTCATTGCGTGCTAATGTTTTTTTATTTTTTAATTACAAATTAGTGTGGAGTGTCATTGACTGGAGTGCCAGAAAGTGGAGGTTAGTACAGTTCAGTGAAGGAGAGTGTTGTAGAGAGGAGTATTGTAGAGTGGAATAGAGTGGAGTGACGCAGCGTAAAGTAGAATAAAGTGTTATACGGTGGAGTGGAGTATTGTAGAGTTGCTTGGCATATTGTACAGTGTGGTGGTATGTTGGACAGTACAACTGAGTGTTGTACAGTGGATTGTCATCGACTGGAGTGTCATAAAATAGTGTATGGTGGAGTGTCATCGAGTATGATGTGGTGTAGAAGGCCATAGAGTGTAGCAGAGTGTTGTAAAGTGTAGTGATATAGAGTGGAATTCAGTGGATTAGAGTGTCATATAGTTCAATGTTCTCCAGTGTGGTACTGTTGTCCAATAGAGTGGCAGAGAGTCTCATAGAAAGTAGTGTTGTAGAGTGCAGTATCATTTTTTGTAAGAACACAGTGCAGTGGCAAGTTTTATAATTAGTGTTGTCTGGTTAATGAGCTGGAAAGAGGGTGTAATAAGATCCACTACTTATAATAATTTGAATGTGGTGAACACATTTTAAATTAAATTTATAACTATAACTTTAAAATTTATAAAGTTTGTGTAGTTTAATCTCGGTTTGTATAGGGAAATTAGGATTTCCTAACTATGACTAAACTTTAACCTTTTTTTTCATTGAACGTCAATAGTTTTTTTAGTAAATAGAAAGGTGTTTCAAATCGCAGAGTATAGTGTTGCAAGTGGAGAGTTGTTATGTGGAGTGTCGTACAGTGGAGGAGAGTATTGTAAAGTCTATTTTCAGACTGGAGTATTTTAGACTGGAATGAAGTGGAGCAGAGTAGATTGTAGTAATGTATTGTGTGCAGTAAAGTGTTATATAGTGTAGTGGCATGCTGTCTCATGTAGTGGAGCCAAGCATTGTAGACTGAAGCAGTGAGTTGTACAGTGGAATGACACGTCAGACAGTAGAATAGGGTGTTGTAGACTGTCAGACTGGAGTAGAGTGTTTTAGAGTGCAGGAGGGTGAAGTACAGTGTCATAGAGTGGAGTATCATCAAGTGGAGTGTCGTAGAGTACAGTGAAGGAGAGTGTCATAGAAAGGAGTGCCATGTCATATAGTGAAGTGGTGTATCATAGAGAGAAGTTGAGTGGCATTTCGTCGAGTGTCATACAGTGTAGTACAGTGGGATAGAGTGGATGGGCATAGAGTAGAGTGGCATAGAGTGTAGTCCAGTGTTCTAGCGTGGAGTTGCATACAGTGGAGTAGAGTGTCACAGTGGAGCAGCATGGATGGTATAGTACAGTGGCGTAGAGTGGTATAAAGGGTAGTATAGTTGAGTGGAGTGGGGCAGTGGAGTAAAGTGTGTGGAGTTGTGTGGCGTAGACTATAGTGGTGTGGAGTGCAGTAGAGTAGAATGGCATAGGATACAGACGAGTAAAGTATCATAAGTTGGAGAACTGTGTTGCACAGTAGAGTGTACTGGGTGTCCTACAGTATTGGAAAGTTATGTAGACTAGAGGAGAGTAGAGTGGCATACAGTCTAGTTGATTTTTGTAGAGTGGAGAGGTGCACAGTACAGTGTTGCAGAGTGTGGTACGTGGATTGGCATACAGTGTTTGAGTACAATGGCTTTTGAGTGGCATAGAGTAGAGTGGTGTCCAGTGGAGTAGATTGGAGTACTGTGTCACAGTAGAGTAGAATAAAGTGGGATGCAGTGGCTTACAAAGAGTTGAGTACAGTATTGTATAATGGACTAGAGTATTATAGAGTAGAGTGTTGTACAGTGTTGTACAGTGGCATAAAGCTTAGTACAGGGTTGTGCAGTGGAGTGAAGGGGTATAGACAGGAGTAAAGTGTCAGAGTGTGGCATACAGTGGAATATAATGTTGTAGAGTGGAGTTCGATAGAGTACAGAAGTGGGTGAAACTGTGGAGGTGCATAGAGTGGATTGTTGTATAGCAACATAGAGTAAAGAAAAGTCTCATACTGTGGAGTAGAGTCGAGTGGAGTAGTATAATGTAGCATGAAGGAAATTACAGTAGAGTGTATTGGTGTGTCATAGAGTAGAGTGGTATGGAGTGGAGTGTATTGGCGTAGCATAGGTAGTAAATTTATAAATTGGAGTGGGGTCTCATACAGTAGAGTAGAGTGCTGTGTTGTATAGAAAGTGCCATATAGTGGGATATGGTATTGTACATTGGAGTGTACAGACATAGAGTGGAGTATAGAGTTGGACAGTGGAGTGTTTGGGGAAAGAGTGGAGTAGAATGTCGTAAAGTGCCAGGAAGTGTGGTAGACTTATAGAGTGGAGGTATGTAGAGTGGAGGAGAGTGTTATACAAAGGAGCAACGTAGACTGAAGTGGGGTACAGTGTAGTGGCATAGAGTGGATTATTGTAAAGTGGAGCAGCATAGAGTGTAATAGTGTACAGTAGAGTGTAGAAGAATGGAGTGGCATAGAGTGGAGTTGCGTAGAATGGAGTAGGGTACAGTGGATTAGCGTGGAGTGGGGTGGCATACATTGAAGTTGTGTGACGTAGAGTCGAGGAGACTGTTATAAATTGGAATGGCATCATACAGTAGAGTGTAGTTCTATGTGATAAAGTGTTGGAAACTGTTGTAAAGTGGAGTAGAGTGTTGTACAATCAAGTGTACGGGCATAGAGTTGAGTGTAAATTTGGACAGGGTTAGAGTGGAGCAGAGTCTAGTGGAGTGGCATAGAGGCCCTCATTATGACCTTGGTGGGCGGCCCGCCAATGCGGCCGCACTCCTGCCATGGTCATTTTGAGATCCCCGCTGGGCCGGTGGGAGGAAACCTGGTTTCCCCCCGCCAGCCCTGCGGGACCTCGGCCGCAACACAGGAGCCGGCTCCAAATGGAGCCGGCGGTGTTGCGGCCGTGCGACGGGTGCAGTTGCACCCGTCGCGCTTTTCACTGTCTGCATCGCAGACAGTGATAAGCTGCACGGGGCCCTGTCAGGGGGCCCCTGCACTGCCCATGCCAGTGCGCCCTGCGACTCCCCGTACCGTCAGCCTTTTTCTGGCGGTTCAAACCACCAGGAAAAGACTGGCGGTCGGGGACTCGTAATCCCCTGGGCAGCGCTGCAAGCAACCGCCGCTGTCGTAATGACCTTGGAAGCACCGCCAGGGTTGTAATGACCGCCAGAGTGTTTTAGAGTTTTGTAGAGTGGAATAGCATAGAATGAGTGGCGTACAGTGGAGTGGTATAGACCGGAGTAGTTTACAGTGGAGTGGGGTAGAGTGAAATAGCATATAGAGGAGTAGCATAGAGTGGAGTGGTGTTCAATGGACTAGTGTAGAATGGAGTGGCATAGAATGGATAAGTGTACACTGGAGTGGCACAGAGTGGAGAAGTGTATAGTGGAGTGGCATACAGTGGAACAGCATAAAGTGGAGTGGTATACAGTAGAGTGGCGCAGATTGGAATAGCGTATAGTGGAGTAGCACACAGTGCAGTGGCATACTGTGAAGTGGTGTCGATTGGAGTGGCATACACTGGTGTGGCATAGAGTGGAGCAGCATACAGTGGAGTGGCATACAGTGGAATAGCAAAGAGTGGAGCAGCATACAGTGAAATGGCATAGAGTGGAACAGCATATACTGGAGGAACGGATAGCGGAGTGGGGTACACTGAAGAGGCGTAGAGTTGAGTTGCATATAGTGTAATCTCATAGAGTGCACTGGCTTAGAGTGAAGATGTGTACAGTGTATTGGCGTAGAGTGGAATAGCGAGGAGTGTTGTACAGTGGAGTGGCACATAGTGTAATAGTGTATAGTGGAGTGGCATATAATGGAGTGGTGTAGGTTGGAGTGTGATACAGTGGCGTGGGGTAGAGTGTAGAAGCATAAAGTAGAGTGCCGTACTTTGGTTGGGGGTTAATAGAATAGTGTAGAATGAAGTGGCGTAGAGTGGAGTGCCATAAACTGGAGTGGAGTACAATGGAGTAGCGTACAGTGGAGTAGCATACAGTGGAATAGCGTACAATGGGGTGTTGTAGAGTGGAGTGACCTATAGTCGAATAGAGTAGAGTGGAGTGGTGTGCAGTAGAATGGCATAGAGTGGAATAGTATAGAATGGAGAAGCATCCAGTAGAGTGGCATATAGTGGAGAGAGGTAGACTGGAGCGCCGTACAATGGCATTGCATACAGTCTAATATCATAGAGTGGAGTGAGGTATAGTGGAGTCTCATACAGTGGAGATGCATAGAGTGGAATGGCATAGAGTGGGATAGCGTATAGTGGAGTGGCTACTGTGGCATAGCATATGGATGTATGTGAAATTTATCAGCAATGTAAATTATGGTGTGCAGAGTAGCACAAAATAGCAAAACGCACTGCCTTGGTTTTTCCAGACTTACCTAACATGGTGGCCCTGTGTTCCTTTGTAAATATGACCTCAGTATTGTATAGCCCAGGCAACACCATGAGTGACACAAATCCAATATTACAGCTAGGCCTCAGTTATAGTTTGGGCCATGGTATACCATGATAACTTTGCAGTAAACCGTGGTACATGGCGATGACAAGATAGTATATAATCTGGTAATGGCTGTTTTCGGGGAATAAAAAGGCAGCCATATTGTTTTTACTATACTTTGAAAAATAGGTAAGTAGTAGGTCCCTACCTATTACCTCTTTGTTAAAGTGGTAATAGATAGGATTTTTAAAATAAATATGTTTAAATAGGTTTACAGCCATCTACTGCGGTAGTTTCACACATTTTTGTGAAGTTCTGTGAAATTACCTCTTTAACAGATATCGCTAAGTTTCAATGCTTTATAACTTCAAAAATACTTACCCTACTTAAATGCAGTACCCAAAAAGCATAATCTCTGAACCATGATGTATAATCCTGCCAAATTTCATGTAAACCATATAGCCATTTTTGCACTACATCAAATACAATAGTCTATGGAAAATGCAGTGGTGGAAAAACGTGTTTTGGGACACCCTTTCATCTTAGCACTCCCACAACAAGTCACCACAAAAATTTACATCATCTCAAAATGTAGAAAATGCTCTAGGTCTGCAACATTTTGTGGTGATTCGTCAAACAGGTGGAAAGTTATTAGGGAGCTAATATCCAAGGAATTCCTATCTTTGGGAATGCTAACTATAACTACAGAGTGGGAATCTGATTTATAGTGATTTATTTCTTTTTATCTCTTGTATTTGGTAAGTATTTTGTTTATTGGTTCACATAATCATATGACCATAAACATTTATTTTGTTTGTTCTTGTAGTAATTCAAAACTTTACATATGCAATCTAGTTTATTTTGTGGGCTTCCTTGCTACATTTAGTAGGATTGTGTTACATATGAGACCCAAAGTGAATGAAAGCCAATCATTATTGTTATAAACATTAAGGCCCGTATTTATACTCCGTTTGCGCCGA
This sequence comes from Pleurodeles waltl, assembly GCF_031143425.1. Taxonomy (NCBI): domain Eukaryota; kingdom Metazoa; phylum Chordata; class Amphibia; order Caudata; family Salamandridae; genus Pleurodeles; species Pleurodeles waltl. The sequence continues at coordinate 677,410,188 of NC_090444.1, forward strand.
ATTTGCGTAGTTTTTTTCGACGCAAATTCGGCGCAAAACTAACGCCATATTTATACTTTGGCGTTAGACGCGTCTAGCGCCAAAGTATGAAGAAAGAGCGTCATTTTTTTGCGTGAACGCCTTCCTTGCGTTAATGAGATGCAAGGAAGGCGTTCCCGTCTAAAAAAATGACGGCGACGCAAATGCGTCGTATTTATACTCCCGGGCAAAAATCACGCCCGGGAGGTGGCGGGTCAAAAAACCCCGCATTTGCGCCACTATTTAGCGCCTGGGTCAGGGTAGGCGTTAAGGGGCCTGTGGGCTCAAAATGAGCCCACAGGTGCCCTCCCCTGCCCCCAGGGACCCCCCCTGCCACCCCTGCCCACCCCAGGAGGACACCCAAGGATGGAGGGACCCATCCCAGTGAAGTACAGGTAAGTTCAGGTAAGTATAATTTTTTTTATTTTTTTATTTTTTTTGTGGCATAGGGGGGCCTTATTTGTGCCCCCCTACATGCCACTATGCCCAATGACCATGCCCAGGGGACACAAGTCCCCTGGGCATGGCCATTGGGCAAGGGGGCATGACTCCTGTCTTTACTAAGACAGGAGTCATGAAATGGCGTCTGGGCGTCGAAAAAATGGCGCAAATCGGGTTAAGACGATTTTTTAGCGTCAACCTGACTTGCGCCATTTTAAGACGCCCTAACGTCATTTTTTCCCAACGCCGGCGCTGCCTGGTCTACGTGTTTTTTTTCCACGCACACCAGGCAGCGCCGGTCTGATTGCGCCGTCTAACGCCATTCCATAAATACGGTGCCTGCATGGCGCTTCAGAATGGCGTTAGACGGCGCAAAATTTTTTGACGCTAAACTGCGTTAGCGCAGTTTAGCGTCAAAAAGTATAAATATGGGCCTAAGATTATTATTTTGCTACTAATGGCCAATGATCATGTTCTCCATATAGTAGTTTGTTTAGCTCTTTTCCATTTTGTTGCACTGGAGTACATAAGAAGATGGTTTTTGTTTTTCTTGTTGGGCTCAGTTGTTTTTGTGAGGCAGAGAGCGTGAAAATAAATCATATGTAGAATAAGATAAATTCTATTTGTTATGTATTTGTATATATGTTTTTATTAGCAGGCAACCATAAATGGGTCTTTCAGTTGTTCATCTGAAACTTTAGATATGCAGTATAGTTTATTCTTTGGGCTTCTTTGTACTTTTAGTAGGATTGTGCTACATTTGAAAAGCAAAGTAAATGAAAGGCAACCATTGTTATTGTTATCAAAATTTAGATTTTTTTTTCCTAGTGGTCAATTATGATGTCCTCCAAAAAGGAGGTTGTGTGGCTCATTTCAAGGGCAATTTGTAATTTGTTTGCATAGGTGTGTATTAAAAAGATGTTTGTTGTTTCGCTTGCTGTGTCAGTTTTATTTTGTGAGCTGGAAAGCATGCAAAGACAATTTATGTAGATTAAGATGTATTCTGTTTGTTATGTATTGGTTTATGGGTTTCCAATAGTATGTGGCTATAAATGGGTCTTTCAGTTGTTCATGTAGTAAATCTGAAACTTAACATATTCCGTAAAAGTTAATTTATTGGTCTTCAAAGCTGCTTTTAGTAGTACTGTGCTACAAGATATCACTAGATTGACAAACCTTATAACTTAACATTTACTTACTCTACTTACCTGAATATGTAATACTGTCAAACTTCATGAAAATCCAGTGGATGTTTTTTGTGCTTAGTGAAATACAAAAGTCTATGGAAAATGCATTGGATTTGAAGCCCGTTTAAGGACCCCCCCCCTTTTTTCTATGAACCCTCTACAGCAAATGCAGTGACACTTTCTGTCCTCCAAAAATTAAAATGGGGGCAGCAGATCTGCAAAGTTTCATTCACATTTATCAAACAGGTGCAGTTATAAAGGGACAAAAATCTGAAAAATTCCTATCTCTGATCACCGTGGCTACAGCCACTCTGTAACATAAATAGATATTGTTGTATGTTGCTCCAGCACATGGAAACCATGCTTAAAAGGCGATGATCACTTTCAGCTAGGTCCACATGTACACCTGCATTTGGTGAAGCCAAGGAATTATGCATTTTAAGTTATTTTGTAAGCTATCTGTCATAATGTATTTAGTCTAATTATTATTGCTCTACCAAAGTCATCAGAAATGTTAATTGCAAAATGATGCTGTGTTGGTCTCTAATAAACAGCATACTTTTTTTTTTTTAAAGTACCCTGCTTCTTCTATATCTTGTTTTGTGTTGTAGTGGGTGTTTTCCCTGCAGCCAGTGCATCCTTCCTTGCGCGTTCGCACACTTAGGTGAATGTACTGGGGTTGGCTAATTGAGCAGCTCTTTTCCTAGTTCCAAAAGACTTGAAATAGTGCAGATCTTCCATTTTAATGCTCATTATAGAATCCCAGGTGATAAAACTGATGCAGCATTTGTAGAGTGAAATAATTTATGAAACAGTAGCGTGAAATGGGCTCCCCTCATATCCGGTGTCTGTTGGTGACTGTACGTAGAGCCTGAAAGTATGCATTTCAATCCCAACTTCACTACTTGGTCGGATCTGTGATCATTATTGGCATATTCGTTTTATTGCCCGGGACCACCGTTTTAAGTAAGTGCCCAAATCCTGTATGTTTAGAAACAGCGTTAATCCCGTATTAAGCACTACAAACACATACTATTCAGCATTATTTAATTTTTACCTGATGAGTTCCCTGAAAAAGCAGGTGCTGCCTGGCGCTTCTTAACCAAGCAATTGGATATTTATGAAGCGCTCCACAATTCTAGTCCCTCTAGGTCAGTGTACGAGTTTAGGGCCTTGTCAGTCAAGGAGCAGGACACTTCCCTCCGCAAGTGGACAATAACGCTTCTCCTTCCAGTGTGTTGGGCTCACGTTAAGATGCTTACAGTAAGGATACAGCACACCCATGCCAGAATATTATCTCTCTCCGTGGCATCTGAGAAAACAAATCTCACAATTGACAAGGGCACAGAGCGGGGGGGGGAGCACAGGGTGTATAGAAATATGTGGGAGCCCCCACTTAAAAAGAAAAGAAATCTGTGGATTGGAGGATCCTCCATGAATTTGCAGCAATTTTTTTAAAAAAAAGACATTTATTGCCGCAGTTGGGGACCCCCTGGAAATCTTCATGAAATTTTCAAAACTGGTTTGCCAGTCACTACAGCTGCATCTGGAACATTTTTTGGTGATACGTCAAGTGGGGCCAAGAAAAAGAGAGGGTCCCAAAACACATTTTTCGCATTAAATTTCCCATAGGAATTTAACACATGTCTACAGCCCCAACCACTGAACAAAACCAAATTTAGCAGAAAGCTAAATCTTGGTCCAGAAATATCTCCTTTTGTAATCTAGTGTAAATCTGTTCAGTAGTTTTGGAGTTGTTAAAGAAAAAAAAATATATATATATCTAGAGATGCGGCTCCACAAGGATCCACGTGCCAATAGCAATGACGTGACTAAGTGGCTGCAAACTGACAGGAAAGTTGCAGCCGCTATTTTGTCTATCAGGACTCGGTCCCGGGGTGGGGGGATAAAACATAAAAATGGTAGTAGGGATCAGAATAGAGGTATGCTGACTCCAGAGGACTAATAAATGGGTCTCTGAGGGACCCCTCATGGGCAAGAAATTGCCCCAAAACATTTCTTGGGGGTATGCACGAGCATCCACTGATTTTCCATGGTGCTCAGCACAACCCCTGTGTGAATCCATGATGAATCCGCAGATCTAGACCACAACTAAAAAAGCATACACCCTCTCACAGACCCATACACACACTCACTCACACAATCCCTCACAGACTATAAATATATTTATAGTTGGAAAATGGATTATTGGTAAGGGCAGGTAAGTACCTACACTTTAGCAATAGGCCACTAACCTTCGCCATAGGTTCAGTTAGGTCTCAATAAATTAAACCCAGCTCAAACCTTGATAGCTTGGCAACGAGCGACAAGACTTAACTTAGGAGACAAAGCATAAAGCATTAAAATAACACAAAACAGTAATTAAATAAAACACAGGAAACAGGTTAAAAACCACATTATAATAATAGGAAATATTTTAGCTTTAAAATGACACCAAAACAAATAAAATCAGATAAAGGGAACCAGGGATATGACGTTTTAAAGAATTTATGCTTTTTAGCACTTAGAAACAAATAGCACCAATCTGGTCATCTGGTCACACCTTGACTGGGGCAAAGTCAAAGTTGAAGGCCAACCGTGATGGAGCACTGCTCGGCTACAGCTCGCGGGAGGCGTCGGTCAAACGTTTACCTTTGGACTTAGTCATAGTCTTGAAGATTTTCTTCAGCGGGACCAAGGGCCAGATGTAGCAAAGAACCAATTTGCGACTTGCAAATTGCGAGTCCCTGCGACTCGCAATTTGCAAGTCGCAAATTGGTATGCAGTACGGTGTCTCAGACACCGACTGCGACTCGCTATGGGGTCGCAATGACCCACCTCATAAATATTCATGAGGTGGGTCGCAAATTGCGGCCCCATAGCGAGTATAGGCACTCGCAAACATGGAGGCCTGCTGTCGTCAGCAGACCTCCATGTTCGTGACTGCTTTCAATAAAGCAGTTTTTTTTTTTTAAGTGTAGCCCGTTTTCCTTAAAGGAAAACGAGCTGCACTTAAAAAAATAAAACGAAACCTTTAGTTTCGGTTTTTTTTCAGGGCAGGTAGTGGTCCCTTGGACCACTACCTACCCTGAAAAAATATTTTTGGGTCCATTCACAAACTGGAAGGGGTCCCATGGGGACCCCTTCCAATTTGCGAGTGGGTTACCATCCACTTGAAGTGGATGGTAACTGCGACACCATTTGCGACCGCATATGCGGTCGCAAATGGTATTGCATACCACTCAGAATCGCAAATAGGAAGGGAACACCCCTTCCTATTTGCGATTCAGAAATGCATATTGCGAGTCGGTACCGACTCGCAATATGCATTTCTGCATTGGGAAACGCGTTTAGCGACTCGCAAACGGCAATTTTTGCCGTTTGCGAGTCGCTAAACGTTTCCTACATCTGGCCCCAAGTTGCCAGTCCAATCCGGTAACATGGAACTCTTCCTCGGATACGTGGCGCAGGATCCCTCAGTGGAGATTTTTACCTTCGGACTTAGTCGTTTTTTTGAGGTGAAAATCCTTTGACTGGGGCAAACCTGAATCTTGATCCAACGTGTCTGGAGCCCTCTTAGGATACACTGCCTGGGAGGTCCTGGTAAATTTTCTAAGTTCGGACTTAGTCACTTTTTCTGAGATTTTCTTCACTTGGATGAATCTGTAAGTCAGGTCGAGTCATGGATGAAACAAGCTGGCTAGAGGTGTCGCAGCGGGTCGGTCCCTTTATGGAGCTTTGTTCCAAAAGTTCTCCAAACTTCTCCGAACTTCTTGATCTTCTTCCAGATGTGCTTTTAAGGTTTTTCTGGTGTTCACAGCTCACCCCCAGGTTCCAGAAGCTCTGAGATGTTCCTTGAGGGGTTCGGACTACAACTCCCAGAATGCACCTGGTGCAAACTCCAAAACGTCCACTGGACAGTGGTCAGCTGGTCAGTTTCTTCAGAAGTTGGTGCAGAGGACTCTGGTTAGCAATTTGTCACCTGTAGCAAACAGGGAGTCCCTCCATGAACCAGTTGAAGCCAGGCAAAGTCCTTCTTGTGGTGGAGCCCAAGTGTGCAGCTGGTGGAGTCCTCCAGAGTGCAGTGTCCAGGTGCAGGTCAGGGGTCCAACAGGGCAGTCCTTCTTCTTCTGTAGTTCTTCCTTGTTAGAATCTGGTAGGGATTTGAGGTGTGGGTGTAGGTCTGCCAGTTTTATCCTTGCTCCTGGGTGAAAAACAGGGGGGTCCTGGTTCTCCAATCAGGTGCAGGATCCTTCCCCCTTTGATGACCACTTCCTAGGAAATGCGGCAAAAATCAATCCCAGGGAGCAACATTCCTCAAAAATCCATCATGGCTGAAAGTGATTTTTTGAGGTTACATCTAGCTGATCCCACCCACTGGTGTGGCTAAAAATATTATACACACCCTTCTCCTAATCTAATCAGGGGGGTACCTAATTGTTTGGGTTTGCAGGATGTGAGGGAGGTGCTGGATTGCTCCAAATGTCCTTCCCTGCCTTTGAAGACCAGTTTGGCAGCCCTCCCCCCGTCCTGCCTTTCCATCTGCTGAGGAAACATCTCCTCCCCCAGGCACATACAGTATCCTTGTGTTCAGCCCAGGCCAATTCACACCTCATCAAGGCAGTCTGGCCAGGCTGCCAGAGGCTGGCCACTCAGAGCAGAACACTACAGGGCTGAGGTTGGCAACTTTTTAGGTAGAGTTTAAAACTCTTTACCTGAACAAGTTATATTACATCTAACAATTGTAAGTTGTGGGATTTATTATAACAATTAATTTGATACAAAACTCATGGTATCTGACACTTAAGGGGACTTTATAAATAAAAAATAAAGTCTTCCCATTTTAGCCTATGGAGGCCATTCACTACAATGAGGGAAAAACAAATTTGGCTATTTTACCTCACCAGGGCTTATAAAACTATTTTTATAAGGTCCCTGCTTATGGTTACATGGCATCCAGCCCTAGGGGTACATAGGGCACATCTTAGGCGTCACTTATATGTAAAAATAAGGTAGTTTAAGACTTTGGAAGTACTTTTAATTCCTAAGTCGAAGTTGCATGTTACTTTAATTTAAAAGCAGCCAGCAAGGCAGGCCTGCCTTTAAAATGACATTGGGCACCTCAGCTGTGCACCTATGTGTGTGCTACCTATGCTAGGGTCCCTAAACCTACATGCCCTTCCATATACTAGGGACTTAAGAAGGTTGACTTAGCCAGTTATAATTAGCCTAATTATATACTGATTTTACACAGGGCACAGGCCCTGAGACTGGTTAGCAGTACCCAGGGCACCATTAGAGTCAGGAAAACGCCAGCAAAAAGTGAAAAATGGGGGTAAAAGTTAGGGGGTCTCTGCAATCAGCACTGTTTTCTCACACAGACACAGACACACAAACACACACACACATATATATATATATATATATATATATATATATATATATATATATATTTTTTTTTTTATCTCCTTCACATGCTGGTGGTTGCTGATTCACAGAAGTCTAATCACCTGCAATGTTGATAATTGCCATCTTCACGCTGATGCCAGTACATTCAAAGGGCTCCACAAAGTAAAGTAGAGGATGGCACTCTCGTTCGGTGTCAATGAAATATCTCTACTGTTCCAGAAAACAGCAATGTCTACATCTACATGTTTTGACTGGAAACCATCCTTGTTCATGATGTCAGACCCCATCTTGTGTCCACATTTATATTCATGTGAAGTGTGCAACAAACAACAATATGAGAGACATACTGTATCAGTCACTTTGTTTCCTATTGAAGAACCAATAGACCTTGGCAATAATGTTTGAATCAAACATAAAACCTTAAAGGAACAATATACATAACAAAAGAAATAATGTAGAAAATAACACTCAAACTCTGTATTTGGTGTGTCTCCTTGTATATGTCTTAAAATTGTATACCACCATAAAGGGCTAACAGACCTCTAATTAAAATTAGGCCCTAGTGGGAATACATTTTCTCCTCACACTACATCACATAATAGCCCCATATCAAAGGAGGTTTCATATATGTCCCATATCAATAAAACTTAATTGTTTCATACCAGGGTACAGAAAATGATAATCCAAAACCATGAAAACAGATTGTAAGGTAAAGACAATACAAAATTGAACCCAAGGGAGTGCTAACAGAGATATAGTTAGCTCTTTCGTCCTCCTTTGATAGAAACTGCCAAAAATCAGTAATTTCACTTGGTGACTGATCTGCAATAAAAAAAGATAAAATACATTAATAAATACCTAAAACACAAAACAACGCTTATTTAACTAGACAGCACTATGCTTCATGAAATACGAAACAAGGCAATTACTACTATATTGCTAATCTTGGGAGAAGATAGAGCTCAAACTCAATCATCAATGAGCATAAAATTCTTCAACACAATTGAGACCTCTGGGTTCCTTGCTGTTTCATGTCAAAATGTACTTGGATTCTAGTATTCTCAATCGTTTTTCCCTACTTCCACCTCAAGCTTCCCTTGCAATGCCATCTGTCACAATTGACTTAAAATCTCTTTAATCTCCTTCATGTACTGCATGAAGGTATCTGGCTAATGGATAAGTTGTATCCTAATTCTTTAGTGCTCTATAATGTTGAAGAACTCTCCTGTGTATAGGTGCTGTGGTGCTACCCACATATGTTTTGGGCAATGGACAGCTTAAGATGTAGACCACATAATCACTTTTACAATTATAGTCTCTTCTGATTTTCTTAATGGTTTTGTCTTGAATTGCTGTCTCTGTCTCATTTTCCCTCATTCTTACATGCTTTGCATTTGTTACATTTGACAAAGCCATCTCTAGGTTTCAGTCACTATTGCCTCTCAGTTCTAACCTCACTCCTGACCAAAGTATCCCTCATTGATCTGGCTCTTCTAAAGGTGATTTGTGGTCTCCTAGATACCACTCGTCTAATTATAGGGTCGCTTTTTAACAGATGTTAGTGTTTGTTTAGTACAGATCTTATTTTAGCATGCCTAGTATGGAATGTGACTACAAATCTGCAAATATCGCCAATAGATTGTTATTTCTTTGTGTTGTTCAAGAGGATATCATCCCTTTTAACCTTTGAAACCTTGTTCTTGGCAGCCTTTCTTGCTATACCCTCTTAACTGGAATCCTCTTTGGGTTTACTAAATTCATCAGCTGTACTACAGATTATTTTTACCCACAGGAGTTAGCAATAAGGTATACTTTCTGTGAGTGGAGTAGGGTTGAAGCTGCTCACATGCAATGTGCTTTTGCCTGCACTGGGCTTTCTGAATAAGATAGAAGTCAACTTGTCCTGATCCACAGTTAATTTGACATCCAAAAATTCTACTTTTGTCTCATTGATAGTACTTGTGAAATGTAAATTCAAATCATTCATGTTTATCTCAGAGTCAGTTCAGCCGAGGTTAGGTCCCACTTCCATACTACAAAGACATCATCTATAAAGTGGACCCACAATACAATATTATCTGTCTAACTTCTCAAAAGAGGATCAATTGAGCACCTGCTCTTTCCACCAGCCCATATGCAAATTAGCACAGCTGAGGGCAAAACAAGTACCCATCACTGTTCCATATTGTTGTTCAAAAATATCATTGTTAGACAGAAAAATATTCTTCTTAAGACACCACTAAGTCATACTCCAAACTATCATAGTATGTCTGTACAATCTAAGAGACCTGGCCCTCAGAAAATAACCCACTGCTTTCAAACCATCACTGTGATGTATACTAGTGTAAAGTGACAAGGTGCACAAGTTATAGTATGTTTGGGCTTGGGCAAAAATGATAACTGTAAGTTATACCTATAACTTTGAATTTCTAAGGTTTGTATAGTTAAAGTTGGTTTTGTATAGAAAAATAAATGACATTTTCCTAACTATAACTTAGCTTTAATCGTTGTTTTTTTCATTTAATTTGTATGTTTTTTATGAATATGTTTCCAACATAATACAAAGTCAGTCAATCATTATTTTTCTTTTTATGTGTTTTCAGACAAAAGTACATTTTCTGTTACATTGCTATGTCATCATTTAGAACAGTTACAGTTCAAGATAATCACATATTAATAGTCATCTTGAAACATATGGGAAAACAACTCAATTGAATAAAAAAAAAAAACATAGATTCTGTGACGTCAAGCCGTTAATATATCTAAGTAATTTCATGTATGTGAAAACATAGAAAACAACAATACTTAAAGGAGATTTTTGCAAATGTCATCACCCATGCCACGCCAGATAATGGCATATCTCCTGAATTATCCGACTACAACATATAAGTACCATTTTTGCTTTATAAGAATAGTAACATCGTAACCAAGACATTTTATGTAACATAAGAAGGTACCTGTTTTGAAATTTTTAGACAGTTTGTGCTAAAAAGTAAGAGTAGTATCAATACATTCTGTCCAACCTGTGTTATACTTCAAGTATAGTGTGTAGTTTCCCAATGCTGTCCTGAAACAGAAATCTGTGGAGGAGTAAAGCTAGAAATAGCATTATTTATTTTTCTGTTTTTGACAGTACATCTTTGAAACATAAAAATTACATATTCAGTTATCATGGTTAAATTAAGTGTGGAGACAAGTTCTGAATTACAGTTTGGACATGTTATTTTCACAGCTTTTGATACAAAACTTTTAAATGGACTAGATTTGCAGTCAGGTGTTGGTTAAAGTACAAATCTTTAAAAGTTTGTAACACTGGTGGTTGAATGCAGACAACTTAAGCATTCAGGTTCCAAAGACTAGCTTGTACCATACAGATCACAACTCAGGGGAGTTTCTGTAGCTATATTTTCTAGAACAGCCATAGATAGCATCTTGTTGTTTATTGATAGAAGACAGAATATCACCTCTACACATAGCTACCATATCTCTTATGGCACTTGTAGAGTTGTATATGTGGGTGTCTGACAGAATCTTTTCATGAAGATTTATAAACAGTTTGCATAAGCATTTATGTGCATGCTGGTGGATTATTTTTTACACATGGAGATAAAAAAGAAGATTCACAATTAGATTGCTGTAACAATTTTAACCATTTTGATTTTGAAACAGATGTCTGTCAGGATCCTACCTTTTTGAAGGAGTGAAATGGGCACGAGGAATAATTCCCTACCTCCCAGCAAGTCCGACAGGTAGTGATAGCGATCTAACCTGACTTACCAGGATGAAAGGGCGAGGACAGGACAGTGTGCACCTCAGACTGGCACCTGAAGTTTTCAATTCCTGGCCTCCTCTGTACCTAAAACAGACAACAAGCTTTAGTTTCTGAATAATAGAGGTGTAACTAAACCTAAAGGTAATTAATAAAAATCCCACCTACCTATTGTCATTTCTTCCTACCTTATTGAGCAGAATGTGCAAGTATTAGTTCACTAAACCTGCAAAAATAGAACTGAGATGGTACACATATAAAGTGTAGATTCCTAACTATTAATATACCATAACGTATTTCTATGTGATAAATGCTCACCCAGTAATGCAGGTGTCAATACAATGTTATCTCATTATTAAGTCAAATATGATCCTCCTGGATCCTCATTCATATTTTGTTCCTGTACAGATAAATCATAGTCTTTTTCACATTGGTAGCTATACATATAAATGTCAGTCTTTGTATCTCCTTAGAGATTCACTCACAATAACCAGTAAGGAAAACTCTTGTTATTTTCTCCTTTTAGAAAGTTTGTGACAAAATCTCCAACAGAGTTCATTAAGTTTGTGCCGCAGTTCCTGTAGAAGTCCAGAAATTCTCAGATAAGTCTTTTGGAAAATAATAGTAGAAACTGTGATATAAATGTGACGCTCAGAGCCACAGAATTACTGCTTACTTGTTCTTTCATATTTGCAGGACGCTGGAATGCTCATGTCAATACCACGATAAAACAGGAAGACCGACAGACCTAACACAACACATCAGCACTATGTAACCCAAGAAGCCAGAGACAACGCAAGGAAGAAGACATAAACAGATGCCAGCAGTAGGTAAGCAAGATCTAAGGACATCAACAAGGGACTCACTGAATGGTGAGCAGTCGTTTGGGTGCATCATGCAGCCTTAAAGGGTAAGCGCTCAACTGAATAAAGTTACCGCTCCAAAAATGCTGCTCCTGCCACACGTCTGCCAAGCACCCAACAGTGTGCTGTCATTTCCACAGGTTTTCATTTTCTGGTTTCTTTTTTCTTGTACTTCCAATTTTTCTTTGTCATTGTAATTTGACTCAATTCTTTGTTTAAGAGACATCTTAGGTTTAAACAGAATTGGATGGTGACCAAGATGAGGAGTGTATCTGTTTTGAAAATGATTATGTTCTGTTACACAGCTGCTGTCTGCATTCATTTTTGCATCATCAAAATCGGTAATATACAGTCCGGTATGTGTTTTTTACTTGAGGTAGAGCAAGACATGCCATGCCCGCTTTGAATATTGTTGACTCATTGTTAATGAGGCATAATCTAAGTTTAGTCCTTGCAATTTGTGTATTGTTACTGCATAAGCCAAACAAAGCAGAAACTGTTCTCTACGAATAAATAAACCTTTCAGGGGTAAGAATTTTGCTGCACACCTGGAAACGTGTTGTTGCTGTATAATGTGGTCAAATTAGACAACAATAAATTCAATGTCTTGATTTCTTCCACACGTAACGACATCCACTACAAATACCATGGCTAAATTTACTAGTCCTTCTTCTATATTTAGATTTGAACAAAAATATACACAGCAAATTTTATTTAGCTGTAAATCTTTCTCCAATCCACCTATATGTGATACTGATTTTTCAATTTTTTTGTAATTTAGTAGCTAAAGTTTTGCTTACAGGTATTTTTAGTCCACGATTCTCTATTTGAACTTCAGAAGGAAGATTTACAATTGTATCTTTTTCCAAGTATAGCATTAAATAGTTCAATAGTGCACATTCTTCTGTGGTTGCCCTTAAACAAATAACAGTTGTGATTTTGAAAGAAGGTAATGCATAACCTCAGCACCGGAATGAAAGTTAGGGAATAATGTTTTTATATTTCGCGTCCTTAGAATAATCTTTGCTTAATTTGTTAGAATACCTAGGTGAATGTCTTTCAATATCTTAGCCTTTTGTTCATCGTTAGCTTGCCTCATATTTTGTGTTAATTCTTTATAGAAATGGACAAATGGGCCTGCCTCATGAATATTTGTGAGGCAGGTTGCAATGTGCAACCCACTTTGATTTGCTACAATCACTGGGATGGTGGTTTGCTGGGGCCAGCAGACCACCATGCCTGTGCTTGCTTTTTAAATAAAGCAGTGTTGTGTTTTAAATGCAGCCCATTTTCCTGAAAAGAAACAGGCTGCATTACAAAAAGAAAACTGGAAAGTGTTTTTTTCATTTTTTAAAGAGTAGCAGTTTTCCGTGGGACCACTGCCTGCTTCTAAAAAACGTTTGCATCCCATTCACAAAGTAGAAGGGGTCCCTTGAGGACCCCTTTCCGTTTGTGATTGGGTTACCACCAACTTGAAGTTGGTGGTAACTGCGAATGTTTTGTGACCGCATTCCCAGTCTCAAAACATTCCTGCATCCCCCTGCAACTCGCTTTTAAGAAGGGACGTCCTTGGCATATCTGTTCCTAATACCGACTCGCAAACCTATTTTGCGTTTCGGTAATAGATTACAGAATCTGAAAAAAGGCATTTGTACATCCCAAAATGCTTTTTTGTGTGCACAAACGGCCCGATTCTGGGAATTGGGCTGTTTGTTCACAGAAAAAAGCTTAGTACATCTGGCCCTATATGTGTAGAACTGAGCAACTTCATAGAGGCATAGTGTTTCTAACAATGGACTTCTGTTCGGATAGTATATGTACAAAACATTTGTTTTCAAAATGTCTTTGTGTGATCAAAATGTGCAAGGTATTCAATTTCGGGTAGGCTTTTCAGAACTCTTCAACGTGATGATGGCAAGCCTAAACGAAGCCACATGATTGCCTTTGATTTACCATATAAGCATGAGGAACTTAAGTGGTCACATGCTTCATAGCTGCTAACTTCATAGTGAGATAGAATTTCTAGGCCAAAGCTGTATAATCTTTTATTTAAGGATTGCTCTGAAGCTATTTCTTCCCATACTTCATTCATATCTGTTGTGTTCTGCCTTTGTAATGTAGGAAGTAACATAATGTGCAAACTGTATAGATTCATGTGAGCATCCCATATATGTAGAATTAAAAGGTTGTTGTCGTTGATCTGTTATGCTGCTTGTGGTGTTCTAAAATTATACATGTTTTTTTAGATTTGCCAGTAATCACAAGTCTTAGAGCTGACACAAAATTGTTGACTCTTCCTTTCTATAGAATTGGTCTTGGGAATCCAAAGCAAAAATTTGAGTAACATGTAGATTTTGTCTGATATTTCCTAAAGCAGTATTTGCAGCACTATGTAATTGAAAACGTAAAACATGCTCATATAGTTTGTTTTTGTTCTTTTTTTTGGGATGTCACAAGTCACATAACATTCAATAAAATTTAGAACTGAGTCATCAGAGTCATATCCAAACTTAAGTGCATCTTTGATCCATGTTTGGTTATTGATATTCTTTTTCCCAAAAGTAATCAAGCACTTCTCCAACACAGTTTTCCTTTTTGTTCGTTAAGTAGCAAAGCATAGTTTGAAAAATCTGATTGAAATATTTCCAAGCATTCGAGGGATTCAAAGAACATATTTCTGCAGGTTAGAGTAATAAACCAAGTAGGTGGTCCTATATTTCAAAGCATACATTTAAATACTCCATGTCTTTGAACCAATATTCATAAGTCTCTTGTTGACATGCCATTATGATGATTAAGTTATAGTATAGATTTTCATCTTTCTCATGCACCTTGTCAACAAAATCCTGCATTGTTATATTAGTAAAGCCAATTCCAGTTTGCATAAGGTGTGCAACAGCATAAGAAATGACAGAAAGTTCCCTTTCATATAGTAGTGTGAAAATATAAGTAAAATCTTGTCAAAAGAGTAGAAACTCTAAATCTAATCTTGTAGCTCAGTACTCACAGGCTGCAATTTGGAGTGGACAATCATCATATTGTCCAACTTTTCCAGTGGGGAATACATGTTGATGATATCTTGCTGCTAATGTTTTTTCCAAGACATTAATGGGCTCTTCTTTAGCTTCCCTGATGTAATACAGTTCTAAAGCATCTCCCATCATGTCTCTAGAGTGTAGTGGGTGTATAAAATCATCATCATCATCAAACAGACTTTATTCAACTTTCAACAAGTCATAAAAGTATCAAATAAAACACATCTATATATGTGAACACAATAAATAGATAAGATAATAAAAAAATAAATAATACAAATTAAAATACACATCATTAGTTTGTCCGTATACAAATATTTAGATATCCTTAGTGAAATTTAGACCTATACATCCATGGACTTCCTTGCGGTTAATACTAAGCATAAGAAGTTCACCAGGATTCCACACATTTCGATGGAAGATAAAACCTGTAAGCTAAGATACGCATCACGACAGTGATGCAAATTACTCAATCTTAAAAATGGCAATAAAAAACGTTTTCTCTGCTCATGAAGTTATAATCTAGTTTTCTAAGGCAGTAATGGCAGATTACATGGTATTCACAGAGATTGTATCTTTCTTCTGCAAATAGACAGATGTCTTCTGCCAATGTATCCTCATTTTCTGTTTTTCAAAGAGATCATTCCTTTTTAATTGCTTCCTATAATGTGTTCTTCTGCAAAAAAGCAAATCCGATTAAGGATTCTAGAAATAGTTTATTGGAATTCGAAAATATCCGTTTTGTAATTGGCTAAGTCAAAGTTAAAAGTTTATTAATCCATCGAAAATATAATTTCATCATCAAAAAGTGGCCAAACAGCAACCATAAATACATTGTAAAAAAACACAGTAATTAGTTAAAATAAATAGAAACATAAAAGAATCTAGTACATGCACAAATGAAAAGTCAAAATTATTAAAACCAAAATTGATAGATGTTCCACACACACATCAGTTCACAAGAATTTGGCTAACAGTTTTTGTTTAACAGCCCGTGCTGCATAGAGGAACCAACATCACAACTACAGATATAGACACCAGCATAGAGGAACAATCTACCTGTGTCTATGTTTGGCATATTTGGGACAAAAAAACATCAGGTTTTCCTCTGTTTTATCCAGAGAAGTTTAGAAACTACATTGTGAGTGCCCAGACTTAGTGGGGTCTCACATTGCCATAGGAGCAGCAATTGGTAAAGTCCCATGCCTAAACTAAAGATAAAGAATTTCTCCTCTGCCTTCCACAGATTTTTGCATTAAAAAGCACCTTTTGAGCCTTACTGTGTGGTTGGACCATTCGCTTTGGGCAGAAACTCTCTACCAGTATCCTAATTTGACCATTGGACCCACATTGGCTGGGATGGATAAAGGCTCTTCCTAAATATTAGCTAAGCCCGACTCCATTCATCTTTTTTTTTTTATATAAGCCAGCCACCTGATCTTATTGGAAGATTTGAGGTTAATGATGTCAGTGAGTCCCAGGCTGTAGTCATGCAATTCACTAGTAGCCCAAATATGCACCCAGTAGAGCAAAGATCTCAAGGCCGTCAGGTCAGTGACAAGGTTGATGTCAAGGTCCAATGATAATGGCACCAAGGGAGTTTCCCTCCCTAATCGAGATCTTGTCCAGAAAATGAAGAGTAGATGATTTGCAACATTTCTGAAGGCCCCGATTGTATATATTAACTAACAAAAGTGACATACGCTTTGAAATGGAGAAAATTAGCCCTTGGATGTCCCGAGAGCCTGTTTGCAGTTAACTACCAAACAGTAGAGTACTATACACACTGTTAGACTTGGCATCATCGGCATGGTCTCCCCTTACTTTTTGCCTCTACTTCCCGGGCTGTTTCTGTGAGCTGGACTCTGTTTTTGGCGCTTTGTTTGCTCTGGACACTTTACCTCTGCTGACCAGTGCCAAAGTGCAAATGTTCCCTGTATAAATGGTATGTGTACATTGGCTTATCCATGATTGGCATATTTGATTTACTAGTAAGTCCCAATTACAGTGCACTAGTAGTGCCCAGGATCTGTAAATCAAATGCTACTAGTGGGCCTGCAGCACTGGTTGTGCCATCCACATTAGTAGCCCTGTAAACCTGGCTCAGACCTGCCACTGCAGTATTTGTGAATGCAATTTTAAACTGCCAATTCGACTTGGCAAATGTACCCACTTGCCTAGGCCTAAACCTTCCCTTTTTGTACATGTAAGGCACCCCTAAGGTAGGTCCTTGGCAGCCCCATGGGCAGGGTGCAATGTATTTTAAAGGTGGGACATATATTTATGTGTTTTACATGTCCTGACAGTGAAATACTGCCAAATTCGGTTTTCACTGTCGCAAGGCCTATCTCTCTCATAGGTTAACATGGGGGTGCCTTTAAATATTTTGAAAGCGCAGATTCTCTTTGGTAGCAGATAGACATGTGGAGATTGGGGTCTCTGAACTCACAATTTAAAAAATACATCTTTTAGTAAAGTTGGTTTTTAGATTGTGGGTTTGAAAATGCCACTTTTAGAAAGTAGGCATTTTCTTGCTTGAACCATTCTGTGACTCTGCTTGTTTGTGGTTTCCCTGTCTGGGTCACTTTGACAGTTGGGTTATTTGCACCTCTCCTCTACACAGTGACACAAAGGGAGCTGGGATGTAGCCTGCCTATCCTGAAGGGCTATCTGGGCTGAGGGGAGGGGTATAGTGGTCACTTACACGTGAAAGGGTGTGCCTGCCCTCACGCAGTGCATTCTCCAACCCCCTGGTGTGTGTTTGGGGCCTGGCCTGGGCAAGGCAGGATCTTGAAAACAACAGAGACTTCTCTTTGAAGTATGCCTACTTCAAAGGCAATAAGGGGTAAAAGAAGAGCACCAAGCCCCTGGAAAATTAGATTACTTCTGGAACATCAACGCTCCACGTGCATTGCGGCTGGAAGATCGACGCAACACAGCTGGAGAAACAACACACAACACTCGCATCAGCTGCTGTTAACGACTCAAGCCCCCACGCAGCGCAGTTTCTGGACACCGTGCGACCTGATTTCAATGCAACATCGCTGGGCATGGAAAATCAACGCACAGCCTGCCCGGACCTGAGGTGCTCGTCTGGATCAACACATCCGTCTCTTGTGGGAGAGAAGAAACGACACACACCGACCCGACCGGAGAAGGACCGATGCACGTTCTTGCTTGCGGTGAGGAATCGACGCATCGCTGGCTTTTTTCAATGCACACTCGCCCGTGCGGCTTTATTTTGACGCTACCTAGATACTTATGTACGCTAACCATGTTCTCACTGTTCTCTAAAGGATTTAAGACTCTTTTGCTTTTTAAATTCATAACTTGACTTGTGTATGTTGGATATTTGTTGTTTTGGTCTTGTTTTGTTTAGATAAATACTGCCTATTTTTCTAAACCTGTGTTGTGTCATTTTGTAGTGTTTTCACTGCGTTACTGTGTGTGTTGGTACAAATACTTTATACCTCGCTTCTGAAGTTAAGCCTGCCTGCTTGTGCCAAGCTACCAAGGTGATGGGCGGGGGTTAACTGAGGCTGATTCAACTTTACCCTGACTAGAATGAGGGTCCTTGCTTGGACAGGGGGTAACGTGACTGCCAACCAAAGACTCAATTTCTAACACACACACATTCAAGCAGCCCACCTGTTGGATGCCCTGTTAAGGACCTAACTGCTGGAACACAAAAGCTATTGAATCTGCTTCTGAATAGGTGCTCGATAGCCCAGGATTCCTGCAAAAGGCAGACCGTGTGTTTGCCAATGAACTGGCCCCATATAAGGTTGTCAAGCTTGAACTTAAATCCTGCTCTGTTCTAACTAATGGTAGTTGCAGAGTTAAGTAGTGGAGTGGCAGAAGGCATGCTAATACCTGGGGCAAGAAATAGTTGTTGGTGACCAGGAGACATGAGCAGAGCATGTTCCTGTGTAGACAATTGAGTGATAGTGCCTCATAGTCTTGAAGTATCAACCACAGTCCAAGGGGTTCACAAGTAACAAGTGCTGTAATCTATAAGAATAGAAAGAAATGTTTGGTAAAACTGATACAGATTGCCTGGGGATTCAAGGGTTGTTCTCTAGGCTGGGAGCACCGAGGGGTGTCTGCAGAACTATCATTAATTTGAAGTCAATCTACCTCTGTGAGGTTAGAGGAAGCCTATATGGGCGCGAGGAGCTAGATGGAAGTGGACTCCATCACTACCAGAGGCCAATAGCTTTGGTGGATGGGTTGACTTCACAGCCCTTGGTTCAAATATCAATAGAAAAAACTGAATAGGCAAAGGGAGATAGAGTGTGCTCCACCATACAAGTGAGAGTTAACCAACAGCTTATGAACAATAGCAGGAGACCTAAAGTTGACAATCACACAATCTCCAGGAAGACATTTAGCCAGTATGCATATTCATCACACCCTTTGAACCATCAAAATGCTAGGCGCATCTGAGTATGGAAAGTGGGCAAATGATTATAACCAGTGGAGGACCTGATTCTTGAGCTGAACAAATGACTCAGTTGTATTGACAGACAAACAAGGCACATTGGATAACACAGTCACATAAGGACATGCCTCATGAGGATAATCAGTTGCAACAGAGTAAGGTTTGTGGGCTGTCTTAGCCCCCCCAGCCCAGATGCCCCCCCATTTCCAACCCTTACCACCTCATCTTCTTGTGGAATCAAAATAACTTTCCCTAGCAGTGAAAGGAGTGATGGAAATAGTGGCTGGAGAATGGAGTGTCAGAAGACACCGCAGTTGGCAAACCACCCAGTGAGGATACATTTACTTTACTGAATTCTGCTTCAACTGCACCCAGTCACAAATTGGCTTCAGTTGATCTCTAAAGTACCAATAACCCTTTCTCATAGGACACTCAATAAGCCCTCAATTTTATCAATATCATACCCCATAGAGTCCCTTTGCAAAATGATGGGAGTTCTACACGGAAGCTTGGACTTGTTACACAGCTCTGTTCTTTTTCTTTTCCCTGTTGGACCGTTAGAGTTGGAGAGTACCAACGGCATTTCAGGCTACAAGGGCACATGCAGCAATTTAGAGGGAGAGCCAGGAAGGGAATTAGGGGAACCCAGTCCCGTTATAGCAGTGGAAATTGTAGTTCCCCATGTGAGAGTCTGTTGAAATGTATATTGTTAGACCTGACAGCCTTAGGGTGGTGACCCCTAACTTTTTGCCTGCCTCCCTCCCTAAACTTTTTGGACACTGTTTTTGCTGGTTTTAAGACTCTGCACACCTTACCACTGCTAACCAATGCTAAAGTGCATATGCTCTCTCACTTAAAACATGGCGACTTTGGTTCATACCCAATTGGCTTATTTAGTCTACTTGTAAGACCCCAGTAAAGTGCACTACATGTGCCCAGGGCCTGTAGATTAAATGTTACTAGTGGGCCTGCAGCACTGATTGTGCCACCCACATAAGTAGCATCTTAACCATGCCTCAGGCCTGCCATTGCAATGCCTGTGTGTGCAGTTTCACTGCCGCTTCGACTTGGCATTTAAAAGTACTTGCCAAGCCTTAAACCCCACTTTTTCTACATATAGGTCACCCCTAAGATAGGCCCTATGTAAACCATAGGGCCAGGTGCTATACAGATAAAAGGCAGGACATGTACCTGTGCAGTTTATATGTCCTGGTAGTGTAAAACTCCTAAATTTGTTTTTACACTGCTGTGAGGCCTGCTCCTTTCAAAGGCTAACATTAGGGCTACACTCATATAATGTTTGAGTGGTAGATTCTGATCTGAAAGGAGTAACAAGGTCATATTTAGTATGGACAAAATGGTAATACAAAATCCTGCTGACTGGTGAAGTTGGATTTAATATAACTATTTTAGAAACGCCACTTTTAGAAAGTGCACATTTCTCTGCACTTAAATCCTTCTGTGCCTTACAATCCACGTCTGGCTAGGTTACTTGATAGCTCCCTTGTGCATTTCACTCAGACAAACCCAAACACAGGATGCTCAGTCACACCTGCACACATCGGCATACTGAATGGGTCTTCCTGGGCTGGGAGGGTGGAGGGCCTTACACTTACATTTGAAAGGACAGTGACCTGCCCTCACACAATGGACTACCAAACCCCCTACTGGGACCCTGACAGACAGGATGGACCTGAAAGGGGACCTGGTGCACTTCTAAGCCACTCTTTGAAGTCTCCCCCACTTCAAAGGCACATTTGGGTATTGAAACAGGGCCTCTGACCCTACCACCTCAGACACTTCTAGACAAGATATCACTGTAGAAGAAACCCTGCACCAGAACCTGCAACCTGCCAAGAGGAACTGCCTGGCTGCCCAAAGGACTCTCCTGACTGCTTTTCTGCAAAGGACTGCTGTCCTGCTGTTGCCCTGCTGCCTTGCTGCCCTCTGGTTCTGCTGAGAAGTTCTCTCCAAGGGCTTAGATAGAGCTTGCCTCCTGTTCCTTGAAGTCTCAGGACCAAAAAAGACTTTATCCTGCAAAGAACTCCTTGTGCGGCGTACATTTACTACCCCGCACCCATCCATTCAGTGCCTTACTGGAGAAATAAAAAAACATCTACCCAGTTCTGTGTGGAGAGTTTAGTGCTGTACCTGAGTGTGTGCCTAGAGAAACAGACGCACACCTCCACGTTTTCCACGCATCTCCTCCTCTGCGATCCCTTGCGGAGAATTTGAACGTAAACCAGGTACCTTGTTCTTGCAAGAGACCCTGATATTTTAACTTGTACTTATCAAATCTTGATCGTTTTGACCTGCATTTAACCAGATAAATATTATATATTTTTCTAAACACTGTGTGGTGTATTTGTGTGGTGCTATACTGTGTTATTGCATGATTTATTGCACAAATACTTTACATATTGCCTTCTAAGTTAAGCCTGTTTTCTCAGTGCCAAGCTACCAGTGGGTGGGCACAGGATAATTTGGATTGTGTGTGACTTACCTGACTAAAGTGAGGGTCCTTGCTTGGACAGGGGGTAACCTGACTGCCAACCAAAGACCCAATTTCTAACATATACAATAGGATGGCCGGAAACACAAGAAAGGCTGCCCCTGGCCAGTTAAATTTCTTCTTTATGAATGCCCATAGCATGCTGGGAAAATCCATCAAAAAAGTGCCAGAGTGAGGTTTTGTCGGGTTAGGAAGTGGCTTAAGCTTTCCTCCTTTAAAACAACGGCACAGAAGTCCCAAAAGAAGATGGAAGATTATTTACAGTACCTGCTTGTATTCAGGGAAAAGATGGAAGGCCTGGCCTCCTCTGAGCAATGAGGCATGCTCCTGGGCATATCCCACACGTTTTGCATGCTGCAGAAACAAAGTTTGTCTAAATGCACCCAATCCGCGCTAGTGGAGTCCCTCTCTGCCTCCCTCCTTCAAGGAGTCTGAGCCTCGTAGTCCTGTGCCCCTTAGCTCCTCAGATTCTTTACAGGAGCGATCCGTGCTGCTTAAACTGAGGCGGCTTAAATGCGCCTACTCTGCACTAGTGCAGTCTTTCTCCACCTCCATCATTCAAGGGGTCTGGGCTTTGTGGTCCTGTGGTCCCCAGCTCTCAGGTACCTTACAGGAGCATTGATCTCAGTCACTATGTGGCATAACACCTTGAGAGAATCTTGTTCTGTCTATCTCAGATTTGTTTATCACTGCAGATGTGCACACCATCTAGCTTTAGTAGAAGGGAGCCCTAGATTGGTTGTTCCCATTGTACACCACCCTTACTGCGTAGTTTTGCCAAGGAATTTGTTCACTTTTGTTGCTGGTGCTCTATTTAGGGGAAGGCGATGGGCCACCAGCGCTTTCGTGTGAGGCTCCTGGTCGGCAAAGTAGCTGATTCAGCATGGTCCTGGCCCCACCTGTGTTTCATACACCACAGTCGCTGTATGCGTCACAGGCTGCCAGCTGCAGCAGCTCACCTTTTTATGAGTTCTCTTTATTGGTTATTGGTCCATTAATGGATTTTCTGATTCATTCTAAATAAAGGCAATGCCTGGACAATTATTATTCCCAAAGAATGCATCATCGTATTTAGATTGTATCTAGTTTGCAATATTGTTGACTTCTGCTGGATTAGAGTGAAGTAGAGCATAATCTGGTTTTCCCAATTTCAGTTATGGTGTGTTCACAAAGTATAATGTCTGCATACATTGTTTAACAGTTGAAAGATGTGTGGAGGGCATTTTGATAAAATGGAATGTGGTGTTACACATGTGATTTCTCAAATAACCTAAAGAATGTTTTCGGAGGTTAGTAATGTTCCGGAATGGGCAGACATCTAAGTCTTGTAGAAGTTGTTTTTTTTCAAGTAGTGTTGACATTTCATTCGTCTTTAGAAATGTCCTTAGCTTTAGAATGGATGTGTCTCTGAAATGTAAATAGAAGTACATTCCATTCACATACACAGTTTTGTTTTTCATTTTCTTACAAATCTTTATTAGATATATTTTTTTTACTTGTTTTTTTTCCACACTACATTTCCATAGAAGTCTTCATGACGCTGGGCTTCATGTGTGACTAAAAACACTGAAATATTCTGCTGAAGGTAACTCTCTTCATGAAAGTATGGTTCAGTTCTTGACATATATCACCTTGTCCCCTGAAAATGTTTACAGAAGTTTAGTCTTTTTCCGTAGTTAATTCATTTTATAGATTGATATTAAACAACCAAGCATTTTGACACGCTTCAAAGTGAAAATGAAGAGTTTTCTTTTCACATGAAATCCTTTTTCAACAATATGTTGAACGTATTGTTTCTGTAAGAGTTTCTCAGTCTTTTTCCTTATGAAAAAAAGTGTTTAATGCAGATTTTTGATGGCCTGTGTTTTATTGTGCTTTGCAGTTATTTTTTCTAATCTTGTCTCTTCTTGTGAAAGTGTATATTTGTCTTGATTAGGCATCATTTTTTGTGTTGGACTAGCTAATTGCTAATGGTGCTCTCTTTGTCAATTGCTTCCTATTAACCTTTTCATTGCTAAGGTTAGGATGTGTAGAAACATTGGACAAATTGTTAGTAATCTTACCAGAACTGTTCCTTTTCTGTAGGCATCCTCTGTCTCTCTGTTCAGTTATTTTGTTTCTCCTCTCTCTGTTGTACAATTTCTATATTTTGTTTCTCTAGATATTATTTTGTGGGCATTGTGTTCAATGTGGGCTTGTTTTAAAAAACACATAAATAACAAATTGTTACAGTAGTTATTGCCCTAATACAAGTGCAAATGTTATAATTTTTTAAACAGTATTCCTTAAACAATGTACCTGTTTTATGTACAAATATATAGCTGGATGATGAGGTGTCATTTTAAATTTATCTGTTATATCTTTGATGGAAAAGTAGAGCTGTATGGTTTTCCAACAGTCAGCAGAGTTTCTATGGTTGTAGGTGTTATTTGGCAGTATTGAGCTCTGTTTATTTCCCGCTAAGTGGTAATAACCAATCACATAACACTTAACCTCCTACTTTTATTTCTTATCTAGTTTTCTATGTTTTGTTATTATCATGTGACCAGAAAAGTGGAACAGGTCCTCTCTAAAGGCTGCAAACTTTGAAAAGACTTGGAGACATGTCAACAAGGCAGTCTCAGCATTCCTTCAGGATCATAAAAGAGCTTTTATATTTCATTTGAATATAAACATTATGGTGTACATTTTACAACCTATGGAAACCATCTGTTCATTTCAAACCTAAAAACTTGGCATGACAAACATATTTAAATATGTTTAGTTAAAAAAGCAAAGATCCTTTTAAGAGCTACCCCATACTATATCTAAATGTGTCTTGTAATGTACAAATTCTGTTGCCACATTCCAATTCCATTGCTGCAGGACTTCCTAGGTAATTTTGTGAAAGTAGTGTGGTACTCTGTCAATTTAAAAAAAATATATAACTCAATACAAATCATTTTTTCTTCCTCTACAGCCTTTCCTAAACTGCCTCATTTCGTCCTATGCATTACACAAAGAGTAGTAAGCTATATTTTATTTAAAAACACAGACAAGGTGGAAAGAATGATCTAAACATGATGGCTGATTTTTTATTTATTTTGCAAGTGCTGTGATTAACCAATAATATTGTATATCATCATCACCATGTACAGCAAAGGTACTGTGGTACACTGCAGCCCAATATATCACTAAGTTTTTCTCCCATATAACTTAAAAACTACTGAAATGATTCAGAACAAATAACAAAAAGGATCCTTTACACACCATCTACATTCCTGCCAAATTTCATGTAAATCCGTTAAGCCATTTTGTTGCTATGTCCAAGTAAAGTCTGTGGAAAATGCATTTGTGGATAACGTGTTTTAAGCCCACCCCTTTTTTCTTTGCACCCCTTAACTAATCTCCATGAAACGTTGCATTGATTCTTCAGCCAGTGTAGCCACAGGAATATATCTGCAGCGTTTTGTGGAGATTCATGAAACGGTGACAAAGCTATTAGCAAGCAAAAGTCAGAGGTGGGGGTTAATTTTTTATTTTTTTTAATTGTGCTGCGAATTTGCGGAGGATCCACAATTTTTTTTTTTTAAAAAGACACGTGTGGTCTCCTGAGCATGTTTCACCCTCCTCTCATCCCAGGTGGGCCAGGTCCAGGGGTAATTCTTTATATTATTATTGGAGGGCACGTGGTCCACATCCCAGGGCTGATTTTAGCAGATATTGTAAAGGGAAGAGGGGCCACATGGCCCCCATTCCTGGGCTGCTTTCGGCCATGGAGACCACATTCCTCTGGCCTGGCATTAGTAAAAGTGGGAGGGGGCATGCTTATAGGTTCCCAAACCAATTACAGCCAGGGGGACCTCATATCCCATGGCCTGGTCAAAGTTAAAAGATGGAAGGGGGCATGCAGCCCCCTGTCTGGAGCCCAGCTATATTAGTAATGGGGAGGAGGGCCGTGCTGCCCCCCTCCCTGGGCCAATTTCAGCCCCAAAAGGCACCATCCCAGCGGTCCAGTTGAAATAATAAAGGGAGGGGGTCCTTCCCCCGGGGCAGGCTCTTGCTATGTCCTGGAGCGCCCACTGCGGAACATAGTGGTTTCCCTGACTGCACTGATGAGGCCAGTGAATCTTGTGTCTGCTCTCACTTGGTGGGAGCAATTTCAAAGCTCCTACCAAGGGAGAGTAAACGCAGAGGCCCTCATTATGACTTTGGCAGGCGGCAGAGGCCGCCTGCCAAAGTCCCGCATCGGGATATCCGCAAATGCGGCTGTCCCTCTGCGGTGCCTGTTGCGAGTTTCCTGCTGGGCCAGTCGGCAGAAACAGTGTTTCCGCCCAGCGGGAAACACACCACACCATTGATGCCGGCTCGTAATAGAGCCAGCGACAATGTTGCAGTGTGTTGGGTGCGACAGCATCCGTCGTGCTTTTCACTGCCCGTAATTCGAGCAGTGAAAAGTGCGACGGAGCTGTCCATGTGGGCCCCTGCACTGCCCATGCCAAGTGAAGCCCCTTTCCACCAGCCTTTGCATGGCAGTGGGACCGCCATGCAAAGGCTGGTGGAAACATGGGTCATAATCCAGAGGGCAGCGCTGCTTGTAGTGCTGCTCTGGCAGATTGAGACCGCTGGCACTGTCAGGCTGTTGGGTAGTGGCAACCTGGCGGTGCCGGCGGTCAGACCGTGGTGGCTCTGCCATGGTTCATAAAATGGGGGTCGGATTGCTCCTGTCAACGGCAGTCTGAGCACCACCACAAGTCTGGCGGTCCATGGACTCCCTCTGAATCATTATTGAAATCCGGGACTCCCACTGAATCATTACTGGAAGCCAGGGGACCCAGCTCACACATTGTTGATGATTTCAACTGCAAAACAATGCATAAAAAGTACAGAAACAAACATTCGCCAAGCAAATACACAAATGATAACATATTTTAATTTGCAAACAAATATAAATAAAAAAGATAAACATATTCATTTTAATAGGAAGGTTGGAGCTTTTCTAAATTCAATTGCAACCACACGTTGTACACAATATATTCTGTTTGATGCACATGCACTGCTCCTACAAATCAATCTGAGGATATTAATTTAATTTTTAGCCTCCAATTTAAAATCCTTGACATTTGCAGTAAGTTTTAAATTTTTCAATTGTACATTTAGCCACTTTAATTATTTACACTTTATTAATCTGTTAATCTGTTAATATTATTTAATTGTTGTAGGAGGCTGGACTGGCTTGTAGTGAGTACCAAGGGGTACTTGCACCTTGCACCAGGCCCAGTTATCCCTTATTAGTGTATAGGGTGTCTAGCAGCTTAGGCTGATAGATAATGGTAGCTTAGCAAAGCAGCTCAGGCTGAACTAGGAGGCGTGTGAAGCTACTACAGTACCACTTAGTGTCATATGCACAATATCATAAGAAAACACAATACACAGTTATACTAAAAATAAAGGTACTTTATTTTTATGACAATATGCCAAAGTATCTTAGAGTGTACCCTCAGTAAGAGGATAGGAAATATACACAAGATATATATACACAATAGCAAAAATATGCAGTATAGTCTTAGAAAACAGTGCAAACAATGTATAATTACAATAGGATGCAATGGGGAAACATAGGGATAGGGGCAACACAAACCATATACTCCAAAAGTGGAATGTGAACCACGAATGGACCCCAAACCTATGTGACCTTGTAGAGGGTCGCTGGGACTATTAGAAAATAGTGAGAGTTAGAAAAATAACCCTCCCCAAGACCCTGAAAAGTGAGTGCAAAGTGCACCAAAGTTCCCCTAAGGACAAAATAGTCGTGTTAGAGGGAGAATGCAAGGAAAACACAAATCAGCAATGCAACAACGATGGATTCCTGTCTGAAGGTACCTGTGGAACAAGGGGACCAAGTCCAAAAGTCACAAGCAGCTCGGAGATGGGCAGATGCCCAAGAAATGCCAGCGGTTGGTGCAAAGAAGCTCTTACTAGGCTGAAGAACTGTGAATACTGCAGGAACGACAAGGGCTAGAGACTTCCCCTTTGGAGGATGGATCCCCCACGCTTTGGAGAGTCGTGCAGAAGTGTTTTCCCGCCGGATGGACGCCAACAAGCCTTGCTACACGCAAATCGTGCGTTTGGCGTTTTTGGACGCTGCTGGGGCCCAGGAGGGACCAGGAGGTCGCAAATTGGACCTGCAGAGAGAGGGGACGTCGAGCAAGACAAGGAGCCCTCACTGAAGCAGGTAGCACCCGGAGAAGTGCCAGAAACAGGCACTACGAGGATGCGTGAAACGGTGCTCGCCGAAGTTGCACAAAGGAGTCCCACGTCGCCGGAGACCAACTTAGAAAGTCGTGCAATGCAGGTTAGAGTGCCGTGGACCCAGGCTTGGCTGTGCACGAAGGATTTCCGCCGGAAGTGCACAGGGGCCGGAGAAGCTTGCAAAGTCGCGGTTCCCAGCAATGCAGCCCAGCGAGGTGAGGCAAGGACTTACCTCCACCAAACTTGGGCTGAAGAGTCACTGGACTGTGGGGGTCACTTGGACGGTGTCGCTGGATTCGAGGGACCTCGCTCGTCGTGCTGAGAGGAGACCCAAGGGACCGGAGATGCAGCTTTTTGGTGCCTGCGGTTGCAGGGGGAAGATTCCGTCGACCCACGGGAGATTTCTTCGGAGCTTCTGGTGCAGAGAGGAGGCAGACTACCCCCACAGCATGCACAAGCAGGAAAACAGTCGAGAAGGCGGCAGGATCAGCGTTACAGAGTTGCAGTAGTCGTCTTTGCTACTATGTTGCAGGTTTGCAGGCTTCCAGCGCGGTCAGCGGTCGATTCCTTATCAGAAGGTGAAGAGGGAGATGCAGAGGAACTCGGCTGAGCTCATGCATTCGTTATCTAAAGTTTCCCCAGAGACAGAGACCCTAAATAGCCAGAAAAGAGGGTTTGGCTACCTAGGAGAGAGGAAAGGCTACTAACACCTGAAGGAGCCTATCAGCAGGAGTCTCTGACGTCACCTGGTGGCACTGGCCACTCAGAGCAGTCCAGTGTGCCAGCAGCACCTCTGTTTCCAAGATGGCAGAGGTCTGGAGCACACTGGAGGAGCTCTGGACACCTCCCAGGGGAGGTGCAGGTCAGGGGAGTGGTCACTCCCCTTTCCTTTGTCCAGTTTCGCGCCAGAGCAGGGGCTAAGGGGTCCCTGAACCGGTGTAGACTGGCTTATGCAGAATTGGGCACATCTGTGCCCAACAAAGCATTTCCAGAGGCTGGGGGAGGCTACTCCTCCCCTGCCTTCACACCATTTTCCAAAGGGAGAGGGTGTCACACCCTCTCTCAGAGGAAGTTCTTTGTTCTGCCATCCTGGGCCAGGCCTGGCTGGACCCCAGGAGGGCAGCTGCCTGTCTGAGGGGTTGGCAGCAGCAGCAGCTGCAGAGAAACCCCAGGAAGGGCAGTCTGGCAGTACCAGGGTCTGTGCTACAGACCACTGGGATCATGGAATTGTACCAACAATGCCAGGATGGCATAGAGGGGGCAATTCCATGATCATAGACATGTTACATGGCCATATTCGGAGTTACCATGGTGAAGCTACATATAGGTAGTGACCTATATGTAGTGCACGCGTGTAATGGTGTCCCCGCACTCACAAAGTTCAGTGAATTGGCTCTGAACAATGTGGGGGCACCTTGGCTAGTGCCAGGGTGCCCTCACACTAAGTAACTTTGCACCTAACCTTTACCAGGTAAAGGTTAGACATATAGGTGACTTATAAGTTACTTAAGTGCAGTGTAAAATGGCTGTGAAATAACGTGGACGTTATTTCACTCAGGCTGCAGTGGCAGGCCTGTGTAAGAATTGTCAGAGCTCCCTATGGGTGGCAAAAGAAATGCTGCAGCCCATAGGGATCTCCTGGAACCCCAATACCCTGGGTACCTCAGTACCATATACTAGGGAATTATAAGGGTGTTCCAGTAAGCCAATGTAAATTGGTAAAAATGGTCACTAGCCTGTTAGTGACAATTTGAAAGTAATGAGAGAGCATAACCACTGAGGTTCTGGTTAGCAGGGCCTCAGTGAGACAGTTAGGCACCACACAGGGAACATATACATGCACACCTATGAGCACTGGGGCCCTGTGTGACAGGGTCCCAGTGACACATACATATAGGCCACAAACCTATGAGCACTGGGGTCCTGACCAGCAGGATCCCAGTGACACATAACAAACATACTGAAAACATAGTGTTTTCACTATGAGCACTGAGGCCTGGCTATCAGGATCCCAGTGAGACAGTGAAAACAGTGACAAACACCCTGACATACACTCACAAACAGGCCAAAAGTGGGGGTAACAAGGCTAGAAAGAGGCTACCTTCTCACACAACCCCCCCCCAAACGAAGGACAATAAGGCTAACCTTGGCCAGTTGAGACTTTATTGTCTAAGTGGTGATAAGTAGAGAGTAGCTCTGCAATAGACTGGTTACTCCCTTTATCATCCACTATATGGTTACTTCCCTGTGGGGATGTAAACCACCCTGTTTGAAGTTTTTTAGCTAAGCAACAATGTGAAGATGTATTTTCAGAGTTTCTATCAGTAAGTTTTAGTTTAGAGCAGTGGGAATTGTCCACTGAACCTATTTGTAGTGATGGAAATGCCAGACAGGGATGCTGTCTCAGAAAAGCCATAGCTGGGCAAAAACTTTGTCCATCTGGCTGGAAGAGGGAACAGGGATGCTGTTTCTCTTGAGTTGGAGCAGGGCAGGGATGCTGTCCTATGAGCTCCACACTAGGGCAGGGATGCTGTCCTAAGTGTTGTGAGGCAGTACAGGGTTTCTGCACTAAAGTTTCTCTGGGAGGGTTGGAGGGATGCTCCATGTTAACTAAAATGGTGCTCTTTTTGTCACCAATGTTAGTTATCCCACAGAGAGGTACTTCTACCTCAGGGAGTCCAGCTATGCCAGCTGATGATTCCCTTGGAACAGGTGCCACCCCAGGAGAGGTTTCTCCCACCACAGGAATGGTATCCTGAATGGTAGGGTGGTTAGGGGATACTGTGATACCCTTTTTACCTGTTGATGGAGAGGGATCCTGAGTTTTCAGGCCTTCTCTCCTTTGCTTTTTCATTTCAGTAGAAATGAGAGGGAACAATTCCTCAGGGATGCCCAGCATGGCTGCATGGGCATAAAACTCTACATCAGCCCAACCTGAGGCCTCTAGGTCATTACCTAAGAGACAGTCTACAGGTAAGCTAGGTGATACCACCACCTGCTTAGGGCCAGTAACTCCACCCCAACTAAACTGAATTATAGCTAAGGGAAGAAACTTAGTGGAGTTATGGACATCAATAATCTTATACTGTTGTCCAATGATGTGTTGTTCAGGAGGCACTAGGTTTTCAGTCACCAAAGTGAAACTGGCACCTGTGTCCCTGTAGGCCAAGGCCTCAACACCATTTATTGAAACTGTCTGCCTGTACTTATCCATTGTAAGGGGACAAGCAGCCAGTGTGGCAAGGCCAATGCCACTAGGTGTGACAGAAACTGTCTTGGGACTGATTACATCAGTTTCCACTATGGACCCATAAGTGAACCCAACTACACCCTTTGCTTGACTGTTGCCAGCAGTCCCACCACTAGTACCACTACTGCTAGGGGCACTAGAGCTTGATGTATTAGTGGTGGTAGGCTCAGGGGGTTTACCTGGACAGGACTTATCCCCTGGCCTATGGCCTCTATTTTTACACACAAAGCACCAAGGCTTTTTAATGTGTGCAGGTTGGGAAGAAGAGGAAGAATCAGTTTTATCCCCACCCTCTGAAGAGTGTTTAAGATTTGAAGTGGGATCTTTGGTTTTACCCTTATCCCCATGCTTATCTTGAGATTTTTCACCATCTTTCTTCTTATTGCCATCTTTGTCACCCCCTGTATGAACTTTTCTGTTCACCCTTGTTCTGACCCATTTGTCTGCCTTCTTTCCCAATTCTTGGGGAGAGGTCAGATCAGAGTCTACCAGGTACTGGTGCAACAAATCAGACACACAATTATTAAGTATATGCTCTCTCAGGATTGTGTTATACAGGCTTTCATAATCAGTAACTTTACTGCCATGTAACCACCCCTCCAAGGCCTTCACTGCCTGGTCAATGAAATCAACCCAGTCTTGTGAAGACTCCTTTTTGGTATCTCTGAACTTTATCCTGTACTGTTCAGTGGTTAAGCCATAACCATCCAGGAGTGCATTCTTAAGAACTTGGAAATTGTTAGCATCATTTTCTTTTACAGTAAGGAGCCTATCCCTACCTTTTCCAGTAAATGATAGCCATAGGATAGCAGCCCACTGCTTTTGAGGGACATCCTGTACAGCACAGGCCCTCTCAAGTGCAGCAAACCACTTGTTAATGTCATCCCCCTCCTTGTAAGGGGGAACTATCTTATGCAGATTCCTGGAATCATGCTCTTTTGCAGGATGACTATGGGGAATACTGCTGCTGCCACCATGGGTATCTAAACCCAACTTCTGTCTTTCCCTCTCTATTTCTAAAGACTGTCTATCCAAATCCAGCTGTTGCTTCTTGAGCTTCAGTCTGGTTTGCTCCACTCTCAATCTATTGAGCTCCCTTTCCAACAATCTGTCATCAGGGTGGGTGGGAGGGACATTTCTAGATACAGAGGTATGATGGGAATGAACAGAAGGAGACCTGTCCCTTACAGAGGGCACCCTAACAGCTTGGCTACCAGTATAATGTGAGAGCACATCATCAGTATGATGTGATTCAACCTCTGTACCAACTATGCTAGACTGTCTAGTAATGGGCAGGCTGAGAAGTTTCTTTCCTGAACCTTTTCCTGGGGGAGTCCCTGGATCAGATTGAGAACCATTAGCTACTTTTTCTACAGATTGGGCACTTATGGCCTTATCCTGTACTCTAAGCATATTAATTAACAGTTCTAAAGAAGGATTCTTCCCTACACTCAAACCTCTCTCTATGCAGAGACTCCTTGCTCCTTTCCAGCTAAGGTGATCATATGCAAGTTTGGACAGTTCAACTTTTTGGCCTGTGCCAGACATTTTTAGAGAGAGTTAAAGTGATAGACAAAGAGAAAAAAGTTTTCAGAACTTTTTGGAAAGACAGAAAAAACTTTTTAAACTTTTAAGAACTTTTTGAAAGTTTAGAAGTACTTTTCAGCACTTAGAAAAGAGTGAAAAGAGGAAATGCAAAACTTTTTGGCTATGTGTATATACACTGACCTTGTTTTGTATATTTTTCTCTTATGAAAAGTACAATGACAAGAGTGGTAAGTAGTCTCAAAGCACTTATCCCACCACTGCACAACCAATGTAGGAGGCTGGACTGGCTTGTAGTGAGTACCAAGGGGTACTTGCACCTTGCACCAGGCCCAGTTATCCCTTATTAGTGTATAGGGTGTCTAGCAGCTTAGGCTGATAGATAATGGTAGCTTAGCAAAGCAGCTCAGGCTGAACTAGGAGACGTGTGAAGCTACTACAGTACCACTTAGTGTCATATGCACAATATCATAAGAAAACACAATACACAGTTATACTAAAAATAAAGGTACTTTATTTTTATGACAATATGCCAAAGTATCTTAGAGTGTACCCTCAGTAAGAGGATAGGAAATATACACAAGATATATATACACAATAGCAAAAATATGCAGTATAGTCTTAGAAAACAGTGCAAACAATGTATAATTACAATAGGATGCAATGGGGAAACATAGGGATAGGGGCAACACAAACCATATACTCCAAAAGTGGAATGTGAACCACGAATGGACCCCAAACCTATGTGACCTTGTAGAGGGTCGCTGGGACTATTAGAAAATAGTGAGAGTTAGAAAAATAACCCTCCCCAAGACCCTGAAAAGTGAGTGCAAAGTGCACCAAAGTTCCCCTAAGGACAAAATAGTCGTGTTAGAGGGAGAATGCAAGGAAAACACAAATCAGCAATGCAACAACGATGGATTCCTGTCTGAAGGTACCTGTGGAACAAGGGGACCAAGTCCAAAAGTCACAAGCAGCTCGGAGATGGGCAGATGCCCAAGAAATGCCAGCGGTTGGTGCAAAGAAGCTCTTACTAGGCTGAAGAACTGTGAATACTGCAGGAACGACAAGGGCTAGAGACTTCCCCTTTGGAGGATGGATCCCCCACGCCTTGGAGAGTCGTGCAGAAGTGTTTTCCCGCCGGATGGACGCCAACAAGCCTTGCTACACGCAAATCGTGCGTTTGGCGTTTTTGGACGCTGCTGGGGCCCAGGAGGGACCAGGAGGTCGCAAATTGGACCTGCAGAGAGAGGGGACGTCGAGCAAGACAAGGAGCCCTCACTGAAGCAGGTAGCACCTGGAGAAGTGCCAGAAACAGGCACTACGAGGATGCGTGAAACGGTGCTCGCCGAAGTTGCACAAAGGAGTCCCACGTCGCCGGAGACCAACTTAGAAAGTCGTGCAATGCAGGTTAGAGTGCCGTGGACCCAGGCTTGGCTGTGCACGAAGGATTTCCGCCGGAAGTGCACAGGGGCCGGAGAAGCTTGCAAAGTCGCGGTTCCCAGCAATGCAGCCCAGCGAGGTGAGGCAAGGACTTACCTCCACCAAACTTGGGCTGAAGAGTCACTGGACTGTGGGGGTCACTTGGACGGTGTCGCTGGATTCGAGGGACCTCGCTCGTCGTGCTGAGAGGAGACCCAAGGGACCGGAGATGCAGCTTTTTGGTGCCTGCGGTTGCAGGGGGAAGATTCCGTCGACCCACGGGAGATTTCTTCGGAGCTTCTGGTGCAGAGAGGAGGCAGACTACCCCCACAGCATGCACAAGCAGGAAAACAGTCGAGAAGGCGGCAGGATCAGCGTTACAGAGTTGCAGTAGTCGTCTTTGCTACTATGTTGCAGGTTTGCAGGCTTCCAGCGCGGTCAGCGGTCGATTCCTTATCAGAAGGTGAAGAGGGAGATGCAGAGGAACTCGGCTGAGCTCATGCATTCGTTATCTAAAGTTTCCCCAGAGACAGAGACCCTAAATAGCCAGAAAAGAGGGTTTGGCTACCTAGGAGAGAGGAAAGGCTACTAACACCTGAAGGAGCCTATCAGCAGGAGTCTCTGACGTCACCTGGTGGCACTGGCCACTCAGAGCAGTCCAGTGTGCCAGCAGCACCTCTGTTTCCAAGATGGCAGAGGTCTGGAGCACACTGGAGGAGCTCTGGACACCTCCCAGGGGAGGTGCAGGTCAGGGGAGTGGTCACTCCCCTTTCCTTTGTCCAGTTTCGCGCCAGAGCAGGGGCTAAGGGGTCCCTGAACCGGTGTAGACTGGCTTATGCAGAATTGGGCACATCTGTGCCCAACAAAGCATTTCCAGAGGCTGGGGGAGGCTACTCCTCCCCTGCCTTCACACCATTTTCCAAAGGGAGAGGGTGTCACACCCTCTCTCAGAGGAAGTTCTTTGTTCTGCCATCCTGGGCCAGGCCTGGCTGGACCCCAGGAGGGCAGCTGCCTGTCTGAGGGGTTGGCAGCAGCAGCAGCTGCAGAGAAACCCCAGGAAGGGCAGTCTGGCAGTACCAGGGTCTGTGCTACAGACCACTGGGATCATGGAATTGTACCAACAATGCCAGGATGGCATAGAGGGGGCAATTCCATGATCATAGACATGTTACATGGCCATATTCGGAGTTACCATGGTGAAGCTACATATAGGTAGTGACCTATATGTAGTGCACGCGTGTAATGGTGTCCCCGCACTCACAAAGTTCAGTGAATTGGCTCTGAACAATGTGGGGGCACCTTGGCTAGTGCCAGGGTGCCCTCACACTAAGTAACTTTGCACCTAACCTTTACCAGGTAAAGGTTAGACATATAGGTGACTTATAAGTTACTTAAGTGCAGTGTAAAATGGCTGTGAAATAACGTGGACGTTATTTCACTCAGGCTGCAGTGGCAGGCCTGTGTAAGAATTGTCAGAGCTCCCTATGGGTGGCAAAAGAAATGCTGCAGCCCATAGGGATCTCCTGGAACCCCAATACCCTGGGTACCTCAGTACCATATACTAGGGAATTATAAGGGTGTTCCAGTAAGCCAATGTAAATTGGTAAAAATGGTCACTAGCCTGTTAGTGACAATTTGAAAGTAATGAGAGAGCATAACCACTGAGGTTCTGGTTAGCAGGGCCTCAGTGAGACAGTTAGGCACCACACAGGGAACATATACATGCACACCTATGAGCACTGGGGCCCTGTGTGACAGGGTCCCAGTGACACATACATATAGGCCACAAACCTATGAGCACTGGGGTCCTGACCAGCAGGATCCCAGTGACACATAACAAACATACTGAAAACATAGTGTTTTCACTATGAGCACTGAGGCCTGGCTATCAGGATCCCAGTGAGACAGTGAAAACAGTGACAAACACCCTGACATACACTCACAAACAGGCCAAAAGTGGGGGTAACAAGGCTAGAAAGAGGCTACCTTCTCACAATTGTCTAAGTAGTCATGGAACCCCTAAGAAGGCTTTGCAGATCCCTAAATTCCCCCCGGACCACATGTTGGGAACCACTGCTCTAAAAAATGCAGTGGGCCCTGGCGGAAAGGGTCCCTGTGGCCAAACCTGGCCGGAGGAGGGGGCCCACAGGTTGGCTGCCTTTGAGGCATTGGTCATAGGGCCAGGCTGCAGGTTAGCCCCTGCAGCTAGCCCCCTTCCGCATATGGCTAAGGACCATGCACGGCATGAGGTTGGCTGCATGTGGGGCGTTGGCTGCAGGGCCTGTCGCCTTCGGCTGTCAGTGGTGGCAGTTGGATTAATGTATGGTACTTACATATTACTTTACATTGAAACCTTAGAAATTCACTGAAAAACAAGTGTTACAGAGACATTGTAGTTAAGAAATAATATTTAAAAACTGTAGAAATTCACTGAAAAAACAAAGGTTACAGGAACTTCATAGTTAGGAAAAAGAATTTAAAAAACCTTAGAAATTCACTAAAAAAACAAAGGTTGCAGAGATTTTATAGTTAGGTTCAGATTTTACACACACAAACCCTTAGAAATTCAGCCGTTATAGCTACAGTTACCGCAAGTAACTATAAGTCGTGCCCTAAGGTAACTATAACTTGCACCCTTGCCATGCACTGTTAAATACCTGACATATTGTACCACTCATAACATCTTCTATAACATCATTGATAATATCACTGCAACATTTGCTCGAAAATTATTGATGAGAAAACTGTACATGGCGGGGGCATGAGTTATAGTGACCAGAACACACACCCTCAGGATAGCAGTCTATAAATACTTTATTGGGAACCTGCAATCACTACAGGTGGATCAAAGGCAAATTATGAAACTCCAAGATTAGTGGACTATATCAAAGAAACAATGCCTTCCTCAAATATTATTCTGCAAAGGTAGGTTCCTGTTTTTTTTATGGTATCCGAATGTGACGCACAGACGACACTAGTAGCCAAAGCACAATTTTTAGCGGCTGGCGGTAGAACCATACCAGGGGATAAAGAGACTTTAGTAGGTCCAACATCATATGCTCAACTAGGCAAGTTGAGAAAGTTATCCACAATTGAACTAAGTAAGTGGTGGGATGCTACTTCTATACAAATGTATCTAGACAATGACATGATCCCCAGGGGCTTGAAAATATTCATTATACCTACTTATAATGACCCTGACACCATGAGGGTTGCTGAATGGGCACAAAATCTTACTGCTTGCTGAAGAAGAATGTTACACACATGGTTCAATCATGAGAAAATGCTCAAGGAAATCAAACAAATTAATGCCTGGCTGAACCAACAAAAGGAACGGGACCTGATTGAAACATTTTGAGGGGAGACAAAAAAAACATTTGCATAAACTAGAAGAAGAAATTAAACTGCACAAACAAAGGAAATTGGCACGTGATTTGCGCCATTAAAAACAGGGTGTACTCTGACCTTTATGTTTGACAATATCATTAAAAGCATGGATAATATCGAAAACACCAGTAACCTGACTGAGATTCGAGATACCCAGGTCAACACCAATGTGGATGACATTGATACATCTGAGACAGGAGAAATCAGTACGTCAGAGGGAGAAAACAAAGGAATACCTTTTTAGAGCAAGTTCAACATTTGAGGCGGAGTCACATACAAGTATGGCTCCAGTGGGAATAAGCAGCATTGGCGGATGCATGAGCATGGTAAAAATACTATAATCAATTTATATAACAGGCAGCTATTTGACATTGAAATGAATACCTTATGCTATGGCCTCTCATTTTGTGCAACGGAGACATTTAATTATTTTAAAATATTGATTGACTTATTCATCATCATCATGTGAGCTTTATTTCGGCAGTAACTACCATAAAAGAAATACAATACATAAATAAAACCATATTTGTCAATACGACATATAAAAACGCAATAATAAAACCCTAAGATAAAAATGAAAAATTTCACATTACCACGGCCCAGGACATGCAAATCAGACACCATATTGCTCTGTAAGAAAATACATATGAGTTGATTTTCCTTACTCTTCATAAGCCTGTGGCAAAAATATTTAAACAAACTTCTGTTCTAGATCAGACAAATAACACAGTGAAAGCTGGAGCAAAAAAAAAAATAACATTCCTAAGACCTTATGAGTTTTTCCCTGTATTAAAAGGGATCTAATATAATACAAGTATATAAACAAAAACTAAAAATAACAATGTTAAATCAGTTTAAAACACAGTCTCCA
Source organism: Pleurodeles waltl (assembly GCF_031143425.1). NCBI lineage: Eukaryota > Metazoa > Chordata > Amphibia > Caudata > Salamandridae > Pleurodeles > Pleurodeles waltl. The sequence continues at coordinate 677,448,569 of NC_090444.1, forward strand.
CCCTTAAGTAGATGTTATGTCAATAAAAACTTGCTCTAAAACGCCATGTGGCTGCTAAAAACTTCGCCACAGCACACACCACTGGGCCATGGGTACTGGTACTACAAATCCTAAGAGCCGAATGGTGATCCCTAATTCCCATGGAGTTACAAAGAGGTCTTATCCAGCGGGCCCTTTGCTTTTTATATGCGGGACAAAAAAATAAAAGATGGCTAATTGATTTCCTAGTATTGCACCCCATCGGGCAAAGATCTGACAAACTAACAGTTTGCTTCCATCTGGAAGTGAGATCACGCACTGGTAGGGAGCCTAATCTAAATCTTACATAAAGTGCACGTGCCGCAGGATGTAAAATTATATTTAAAAAAATGCTCAAACTCACAATGGCACTTGAATGATAAAAAGTTGTCCGTCATGCTACCCGACGGAACAGCTGCTAGAGTAGATGTTTGTACACTCACCCAATATGCATCTTTCAAAATCTGTGGTGCGGTTTTTGGAAGATGCAAAGGATCTGTCCAATAGGAGCCCAGCCCAAATGTAAGGAAACCTCTTTTTACATACTGACACCATGGGATTTTCTCCACCTGGGAATCTCTTAGAAGTGCTCCTAACCTTATCCTATAAGGATCTAGCACTGCAGTGGACCAGATCCGAATCCAATATTGCAGCGGTCTCAAGGCAGCAATATCGGTGATAGAATTCAAATTTAAATCCATTCGGATCGGAATGGTAGGAGAACTCGAGGGAACTTTTAACAGGCCCTTAATAAAGAGATTCTCTGCTCTTTTCATATCCTCGAGTTCACTATGGCCCCACAGCTCAGCACCATACAAGGCGCCCGCTCTGGCCTGCACTTTATAGATATCCACTGCAGATGTAATAGAAAAGGCGGGTGTTCTAGCAGCAAATCTCAGGATGCCCCCTGACTTTTGTTTAAGGGACATAATACCCTTTGACAGATGTGATATCCATTTGTGGGAATCTTCTAGTCTAATTCCCAAATAGTCAAAATCACTAACACGCTCCAGAACCTCACTATCCAGCACTATATTATTCTTTGCCCTAAATTTAGGGTCGCCAAATACCATGCATTTTGTTTTGGTGCAATTAATCCGTAAGCCATAATACTTACAAAACTCCAAAAATTTCTCCAAAAGCCTTGATAATCCAGAGGCAGTTTGGGATAAAAGTAAGGTATCATCGGCAAACAACAAACACAGTGTCTTGGTACTGCCCAATTTCGGAGCATCATTTAGGCTATCAAATAAATACGGAATACAGGCATTTATAAAAAGTAAGAAAAGAGTTGGGGCCAAAACACAGCCCTGCCTAACACCTTTCTATATGGAAAACTCATCAGATAGCTCTCCATCCTTCCCCCACCTTACTCTAGCAAAACTCCCTGAGTACAGCTCCCTAATCAAATTTAGCAAGGGGCCGGGGCCTCCAGTTTTTGCAAGGGTCTCCCATAACTTAGGACGGAGTACCAGATCAAAATCAGATCTGAGATCAACAAAGATGACCAACAGTCTACCACCATGCATGTCCACCACCTTCCATTTAATTGTAAGAAAGCAGAAGACCTGGTCCACCATAGCCGTCCCTCGCCAAAGCCCGCCTGCAAAAGGCTTAAGGCCTCGTTCTCTTCAATCCAGGCTCTAAGCCTACCCAAAACCTGGAAGGAAAAGATTTTCTGAAGATTATCCAAGAGGCTAATTGGTCTATAATTTCTCTGAGACAATTTGTCCTCTTTTTTTATAAATGGGGACAATTATTGCACCCCTCCACGAGTGGGGAAAAGTGTTGCTCTCCAAAATAGCATTTGAGATTCTATTAACGTAAGGGCCCCATAATGTCAGATCAGACTTATATAGGTCAGATGGGATCCCGTCTAGCCTAGGAGCTTTCCCTGGTTTTTGGGCCATAATAGCTACCTCTGTTTCTTTCCTAGTAAACGACACAATGGCACCTACCCCATCAAACTTATCCGTATATGCCACCTCTGTGTCAGCTGGAGGAATAGAGTCCTGGCTATAGAGTTTAGTAAAATGGGAGGTCCAAGTCTTTGCAGGGATGTTACAATCAGGCCTGGAGCTCAGGTTTCATCTTTCTTGGGAAACCAGGGACCAGAATCGCTTTGTATCTGAATCCTTGGCTGCTACCATCAAGTCTTGCCATATATCCTCCACCCACTGTGCCTTGCTAGACTTGGGTACAGCAGCATAGTCACGCCTTGCCATCATTATAGCAGATCTATCCTGTTGTCTGACTGCTTCCAACAGCCCGCTCTTGGCCCTCCTACAGGCCTTGTTAAACTATGGATTTTGTTTAAGCACTCTACATCTCCCGCTTCCCCTGTTTTCCCTAGTAAAAAGGGCCTTCAGGGAAGCAAAGAGCTCATTGTGTTTAGCCATAATTTGGTCAGCAGGGTAGGGATTAGATACAAGGGCAACTGTATGCCTAAAAACCAAATCAGACATTTGAGCTACTAAAACTCCTTTCTTCGTAAAAGCCTCCCATCTTAATACACGCTGATTGCTAGCCACCTCCAGGGAGGGCATAACTCTCTGGTCTTGCTTATTTGGCCCAGAACCAGGAAACCACCTAACCCACTCTAAGAAAAGGGGGAAATGATCACTATAGCGTTGATCTCCCACTTTAAGGTCCTTAATTCCGTGCCAAATTCTAACATCAATAAGCAGATAGTCAATCAGGCAGCTATAGGTCCCTTTAGAAAAGGTTGAACGTGCTGGGATATCTGAAGGGAAACACCCATTTCCTGGCCGCAGGCCATATAGCAGCCTTATTTCAATAACCTGCAACACCCTTGGACTAGATTTAGGCTGGCTTCTTGCCATGGAAAAGGATGGAATTCCCCATGTTGCATCTTCTTCCTGAGGTAGCTCTGCAAATAAGGAGTTAGGCTCTAAGGAAGTGTTAAAGTTGCCAGCTATGATGACAAAATGCGAGGGAAATAAATCAGCCACAAGTGTATTTAGCAGAGATATTGTTTATGAAATTTTGAGAGAGGGACCTAGCCTATTGTATAAGTTAACACACAATAATGGTGGGTCCAATTGTGATTTAAATGAGACCGTCAAAATATCAGGTGAACTTTCATAGATTTCCTTCACTTTCCCTACCTCGGAAATCTTTACCCACGTAATTAGACCCCCTCCTTCCCTACCCACAGGTGATGGAATGGCCTCTTTGCAAAATTAAATATACTCTTGTCTGTGTATGTTAGTAGTAGCCCAAGTTTCCTGGAAAAGACAAATACTACAAGAGTCAATAAGAGAGCCCGAGTCAGAATCGTCAATCTTGTTCTGTAAACCCGCTATATTCCAGGAAATTAAAGAAGAGTGGAGAGGCCTAGGTCTAGAATGGGTGGGATTACCACCCTTATAGTGAGGAGCTAAAGGCAGGGTTACTAAATCATCTATTGTCCCTGGGCTCCCATCCTGAGTGACACCCCCCAGAATGGACTCCTGTAATCTACCCTCCAAGTTCCTACATGAATTCCCATCCTCGCACAATGGAATAATATGCAGGGGGACTGTTACTCCTTTCAGTCAATCAGTGTCTGTGTAGCCGGGCAACGGACGCCGCGGCTTCATTTCCTACCGATCCGGGATCGGCATGGCACCCGACAGCCACTAATGAGTGCAAAACAGCTGAAAACGGGAATCTGGACATCCGGATTCCCATAAACTTACCGGTGGAGGAACAGAAACCGCAGCACCAGGAGAAAAGGGAAGTGGCCGTCAACGCCAGGAACCCGGATATCCAGGTTCCCAAGAGTGTAAAAAGAGAAGAAGGACTATGCGTAGCGGGCATAGAGGAGGAGAAAGACGCCGAGGAGGAAGACGCTGAAGAGAAAAGAACTGAGATTACAGACAGAGAGGACAACGAAGAAGACGAGAGCAACAGCGACCTACACCTTGGGAGAACAGAACCAGGACACACTCGAGAGACTCCCACGGAGGGACAGGACAGTCCTGAGAGGCCCAAACTCCGCCACGTCCATGGAGTGACATGGCTAAAGCAGGTACGGTCCTGCTTAAGGAATAAATTATTGCATATAGTTGGAAGGGAGGAGGGTGGAGGAGAGGGATAGGGGGGGAGGAGAAAAGGGAGGGGAGTTTAAATAGGGAAAAACCACAACCAAAAAGAGCACAAACCACTGAGCACGGGAATAGAGTGGTTTAATAGGCTGTAATGGAGACTGTGTCCACAGAAGTGTAGGGACGGGGTCCTGTAACCTCACCATTAAATCCAGCCTCCTTTTCTTTTACTTTTCTCCTCTTGGAAGAAGATATTTCTACCACAGTCATGCTCTCTCTCTCTCTCTCTCTAGACACACACACCCTCCCTGCATGTTAGATAAAATACCCACACACTTATAGAGACACTACTTACCTGCCTTTCGTTCCTCTTTTTCCGGTCCTCCTGACAATATCACCGCCGGGAAACCATCTACCACCACTGGAAACCTGAGAGAGAAGGAACAGAGGAGATCACCCACCTTAAAACCTACAGATAGAGACTGTTATAAAGACACTGTTGGAAATACAATAAAATCACATATGTTCACACATTCATTTGAGTGTCGCTTTACTCCCTAACGCCTTACTCACGGCCACAGTCTGATAGATTAGAATTTGGCATATTGTTTGTGAAATTCGTCAGCTTGTCCCGGATCTCACACTCCCTCCAGGAAATGTCTGCAGAAGGGACCTTTGGAATAGTAGGAGATGGCTCAACAAAACCCATAATGGCAGCTCTACTTTCCGGGGTAGCAGATGGTTCTTTAGCTGAGGTATCCCGGGCAGGACAGTCTGTTTGGAGAACAATGTTTGATCTGTTGCATAATGGGTTCCGGGCCTTCAGGGATATCAGGCCTTTAACCAAATCAGGAGTAGCTAGAACTAGCTTAACAGTATCCAAGTAGCCTTGTTTGCCTATGTGGCGCTTTGCAGAAATGATATCTGAGTGGATAATGGAGCCACATTCCCTGTCATGTCTTATCCAATGTCTTGTTCCTTAACAGCAGACTATCTTTATGCGTGCTAATTTTGGGACATTGCACACATAGATTTTATGGTCACTTTTATAGTTGTAGTTTTTCCCTGTAAATTTCACGGTAAGGGTGTTCCATGGCTCTCCTATACAGGAGCTAGACTGCTAAGGATGAATATTACGGCTAGATACTCTGGGGGCTTTTGCATTTCCCAATGTTAGACCTGTTCTGGTCAATAGTTTTTCGGGCCCTACACTGGATTCCTTGCTCCAATCTTTAGAAGTAGGTAGGGTGGATTTAAAACTTTTTCCAAACGGGAACTCCCCAAACCTCTTCTTAACCTCCGGGCGAAGTAAGGTAAGAGCCTCAGGCAACATCCGTTTTAGGTCCTTTACCTCTTGTTTTAAATCCATGATTAGGTTGACCACTTCCTTCTAGAGATTCCCACCCATATCATGTCTGCTTAGCGTTTGCAAATTAGGATCCACACAACCTTTCTCTGAGTTCTGATCGAGACCTCCTAGTGCAGAAAAACGATTGGAGCAGGGTATGTAATTCGCTATAATAATTCCATTAGCCGCACCCATATCTACCGGTTGAGTGGGACTTTGTCTTTTGGCCCCTAGATCAACTTCCTAATTTTATACTTAAAACCAAGAGGTGTGGCCCGGTCCAGCCTCTTCTGGTTGCAGGGGGTGCACGACGCTCTTTGAAGCGCTTGCCTTCCAAGCTCCACCCCGCTCCTGGCACTGGATCCTGGGACACAGAGTCCCTCACCGACAACAGGGCAGCACAGTAAAGTTCCAGCGTTGAAAAACTAAAAAATTCCTACAAAAAAGTCCAAGCACTGAGATAATGAAATATTGGATATATATGTTGATAATAATTGAGAGGTTATTATTTTTAGATGACTTTATTTTTAATTAGATTTGGATTTGTTTGGGGTGTTTTTGGAACTGTTTTAAATGTGGGGCATTGTAGTGTGTCTTTTTTCAATTAATGATCTGTCTTTTATGTCTAGGGAAACCATGGGTATATTTTTGAAGGGAGAGGGGGCTTCTGTAATTAATTGGGCTGATGAAGTAGACCGCAAAGGTTGAAACGTGTAGCCCCTGCAAGTCGAGAAATTGTTTTCCTTAAAATATGGTGATAGCCTGAAATAAATAAATCATTTGTTGTTTGGAGTGCCGTTTGGATTACTTTCCTGGATATACTATACTATATATATATATTTATATATATATATATCTATACATATATATCTATATATATATATACACACATAATCACTGAAAAAAACAAAGGTTAAAGTAATGTTATAGTTAGGCAGATTTGTCAAACAGCATTAACGTTTTGAACTAAAAAAACACAGAAATTCACCAGTTATAATTAGCAGCACTAACTATAACCTGCTCCCCCACCATACACTGCTAATGACCTCACATATGACATCTCTCATGACATGTTCTATGACATCTTTAATGACATCACTAATGACACTCCTGTAGGAGAGAGATGGACAAGGGAAATGAAGCTCCCTGGGCCAACACAATGCTCTTTTTTTAAATTGGTGCTCCAGCGAGAGTATACCGAGACTCACGCAAACCAAACTGTCAACATATACAATATTCTTTGACCATGAATTTCTCAAAACCTACTGGACAAAATTACACCACTTCACAAAAAGCACAATCTGGGGACCAATTTCAAGCTTCCTACCAAATTTGGTGTAATTCAGTTTAGCAATTTTTGCTGTAGTAATAAAGAAAACAAAAGTAAAGTATGGCAATCCACAATCAACGAAATCATAAAAGTCAAATTTATTGACAAGCAGGAACGCGTTTCGGCATTTCTGCCTTTGTCAACCCAACGGTCGCCATATTGTGTTACCTTTATATATCACATGATCAATTCAACTCAGTGGCACTGTTCGTTTTAACTTTTTTGCATAAGCATTCGGATTTGCCAGTCTCTATATTCATCAAAACAATATTTACATAATTCACATTATTTTTTAATTATTTTGCCACAACTATAATATAGTTCGTAAAACCACCTGATCAGGACACATAACGATGTGGACAGTTGCCTAATATCTATACTTATTTGATCACAATCTCATTACAATAATTTAGTAATCACATAACACTTGTTGTCTAAACGTTACACTCTATCATGTTCTCTTTAGTCTATTTATATCCAAAATTCATTAGTTTATTCCTAATATCTCTAATCCTCAAGGCCTCCCCGAGGTCCCATTGCTTTAGCAACAAAAGAGTTGCTTTAAGTAGCAGCTCTGTGGTTGCTGAAGCAAACCTTTCATCTCTGTTCTGTGTGCAGGGAACAGAGATGAAAGCTCCACATTTTGACAGTTGGGCCTGCTTTACAGATCCTGCTTCCAAAAAGTGGAGTGTTTGCTGTGACTTGGCTGCAGCTTCAAAGGTGCAGCCAAGCCACAGCAAATAGCTATCTCCCAGGTAGGGCACCCTTGGACATAGCAGGAGCTGGTGGTCCCCAGGGCCATCAGTGGCTCCTCGAGGGGGACCGCGCAGCCACCCTCCAACTTTAAAGAAGCCCTGGGGAAGTGGTGATCCCCAGGGCTGCGGGGGGCCACGCAGACCCCCACTTATATTTCATTATAGTCACAGGGAGGTGGTAGTCCCCAGGGTTGTGGGGGAGGGCACTGGGCCTCCCCCACATTAGAAAAGCATTTTTGCCCTGGGGGTGGTGGTGTGGTCCCTGGGGCGCAGAGGGCTGCATAGCCCCCACTCATATATCATTATAGGCTCATGGAGGTGGTGGTCTCCGGGGCTGTAGGGGAGGCCATTCGACCTCCCCCACAATAGAAAAGCATTTTTGCCCTGGGGGTGGTGGTTCCCAAGGCGCGGGGCCATGCAGCCCTTCCGGTCATGTATCATGTATCATCATAGCCCTGGGGAGGTTGTGGTTTCCAGGGCTACGGGGCACCAGGAGGACCCCCCATTCAAAAGAAAAGAGTGCCCCCAGGACCTGGCTCACCCAGGGGGTTATTTAAAAACAAGCACAGGAGCCTGCGCTTGATTCTTTTTTTTAATTTTTATCGCAAATTTGTGATCCCATCACAAATTTGCTGTAAAACATTTTTACGAAAAAGCACCAGAGCTAAGGGGTGAGGGTGATTGTATCCTGGCCCCTTTTGTATTTCTTATTCTATTATTCTGGGACTCGGCTTCAGTTGAGTCCCAAGATGGCTGTCAACACTTCAACGGCTTCCTTGTTGAAGTGTTGCCAGCCAATCACGTCTCAGCATGAAATTGGGAGGTGTTGCGAATCCTTTGCGTCCCCAGAAATACAAATTTGGATTTTCTTAAATTTCTCTAAAACCTCTAAATGGATCTACACCAAACCAAAACAAAAAGATCGCATTCTAGACTAGGACCTACATTTCTGCCAAATTTGGTGTTATTCTGTCCAGTAGTTGCAGAGCTATAGCAGTTCAATTTTTCCTATTGAAAAATGAATGGGGAAAAAGTGTTTTTGGATTTTGGGACACCACCTTTTTCTCAGCCCCCCTTGGATGGATCACCACGAAACTTTCCAGACAGCAGCTGATGTGACTGTCAAATTGTTTTGGAATTTTTTGTGAAGATTCGTCAAGTGGTGCCAAAGATATAGGCAAGTAAAGAAACACTTTTTATATAGAAACTAGGTCCTAACTATAACTACTAAGTGGCGACCACCACTAGATGATATAGATATATATATATTCACTTGCAAAAACCAACGGTTACAAGTACGTTATAGTTAGGCTCACATTTTAAACGTACGAAACCATAGAAAATCACCAGTTATAGCCATAGTTATCTCAAGTAACTATAACTTGTACATTAAGGTAACTATATTGTTTTTTAAGTGAATTTCTATGTTTTTTTAAATTTGATTTCCTAACTATAACGTCCCTGTAATCTTTGGTTTTATGGCTAACCAATTGCAGCATGTATATGTATGCCTCACTGTGTCTGACTAGGTCTGAGAGTGGCTGTATGAGTGTGTCTATGAGTGGGTGACTGAGTGTCTGGATCTGTGAGTGGCTGCATGAGTGTCTAAGTGTGTTTGTGAGTGGGTGAGCGAGTGTCTGAGTGTTTCTGTGAGTGAGTGCATGAGTCTGAGTGGGACTGTCAATGCGTGTGTGAGTGTCTAAGTGGGTCCGTGAGTGGGTGTGTGACTGTCTGAGTGGGCCTGTGAGTCGATGCATTAGTGTCTAAGTGGGTGTGTTAGTGGGTGTGTGACTGGGTCTCTGAGTGGGTGCATAAGTCTATAAGTGGGTATGAGCGTGAGTGCATGACTCTCTGAGTGAGTCTGTGAGTGAGTGCATAAGTCTCTGAGTGGGTCTGTGAGTAGGTGGGTGAGTGAGTGGATCTTTGAGTGGATGTGTAAGTGTTTAAATGGGTCTAAGAATGGGTAAGTCTCTGAGTGGGTCTATGAGTGGGTGCATTGGTGTCTGAGTGGATCTGTGAGTGAGTGCATGATTGTCTGAGTGGGTCTGTGAGTGGGTGTGTCAGTGTCTGTATGAGTGTACTTATAAATCCGTGAGAGAGTAAGTCACAGTCTCAATGTGTCTGTCAATAGTCAGCTGGAAGCATGCTCGGCGTGTCCTTTTAGTAAGCTCCCCATGTTCCAGGGAAAATAGGGGGAAGATGTTGCATACAACTATTTTCTATGGAGCGGGGCCAAACGGGCGAGTCTTCTAAACAAGTTTACATACTTGTGGTTTTTAAAAGTTTAGAGCACAATCACAGGTCTCAGCAGTAGATGCCAAGAAAGAACTCACTCATCACAGACACTACATGAGATACTGCACTCAAAAAAAGCAAAGATGCAAACACCTCCATCAAGTATTACAGGTAACTATTCCGATGAAAATTCAGAGAAAACACACTTGCTTTGTCTCGGCCATGCCAATGCCATGAAGTTGATATGATTAGGGGACCATGAGGAAGCATCAAGGCCCCCGCAGTACCAGCCAGCTCCCCGCCTCCTGCGGGAGCCGGCTTTAATCCTACATGCAAGAGGCTGCTGTAAATGCAGCTCTCTGCATGCAAGAGCAATACTTTACCTCTTTAGAGTCCTGCATGCCTGCGGGCAGGGAAAGAGATGAAAACTCCGCTCCCAGCAAGCAGGAGCAGTTTTAATGCTCACGCTTGCTGGGAGAGGAGTTATGTTTGCTATTGCTTGGTGGGAGCTGTCACACTTCCTGCAAAGCAAAGGCAAACAGCTACCTCCTGAAGTGGGCATTTCTATTTGGCCACGGGGAGGTGGTGGTCCCCGGGGCCGGGAGTCCACATGGACCCCTTGTTAATTGGTATTGTAGCCCCGGGAGGTGGCAGTCCCTGGGGCTGGGGGGAACAGCTTGACCTCCCAACACATTTTTTACATTGGCCCCCGGGGAGGTGGTAGCTCCCAGGGCCTGGGTGGTCTGCACAGCCCCCCTTGCATATTTCAATAATGTAGCCCCGGGGAGGTTGTTGTCCCTGGTGTCTGGGGGGTCATTTTGTGTTTCCTGCCCTGAGAAGGTGGTGGTCGCCGGGGCCCAGGGAGGGGTCTGTGCGGCCCCCTAACATATTCAAACAATGTAGCCTTGGGGATTTTGTAGTCCGTGGGGCCTGGGAGGTCTACCCAGCCCACCGCACATTTATAAAACATAACCCTGAGGAGGTGGTTGGGGCCTGGGGCTTTTAACAGCCCTAGGAGGGGGGCCCATGTGCGCCCCTCTACAATTATAAAATTAAATATGCCCCAGGCACCAGGCCCACCAAGGGGCAAAATGAAAAGCAAGCACAGGAGACTGTACTTGCTTTTTTTTCTTCTAAATTCACTGCAAAATTCACAGATAGTTGTGAATTTTGCTGTGATTTAAAAGAAATGCCTTTTTGAAGTGGGAGTGAAAAAAAGTGTGTTTCGCATTATAATTCCCTTAGGGATTTTGAAGACCACTACCGACAAGAAGCCTTTTTGTTGTTTGGTATAAATCTGTTCAGTAGTTTTTGTGATAATAAAAGAAAAAGAAATAAAGATATCTGAAAGCGCAAAGGCTTCGCGATTACTGACAATCTTGTGCTGAGATCTGATTGGCTGCCAACACTTCAACCAGGAAGTGTTGAAAGCCATCTTGGTACTCAGCTTCAGCAGTGCCCCTGAAAAAAAGATTTAAAAAAAGAAAAGGGGCCAGGGTAGTGACACCCTGACCCGTTAGCTCTGGTCCTAGGGTCCCAGAGGAACGCCGCCAGGGCAAAAACTGAATTAAAAACAATTTGCAGAAAAATTTCTGCTAAAATTTTAAAGAAACAAGTGCTTGGCCACCAGGACAAGTATCTGAAGCAGACATGTTCTGTGTCGCAGCAGTCCACCAGAGAGCAGTGTAGGCCTCTTCCTTTCACTGCAGGGGCAGCAGGTGAATGTGGCGTCAGCAAGTTGGGTTGTAATTCCTATTGAAAGTCACTCGCCAACGTCCTGAGAGCGGCTTCAGCAGAAGCGCTGTAAGGTGAGAGTCTTGCTCAGATTCAAAATCCCTAAAGCCATGTTATTGTCATTTTCAACTAGCAGCTGCACAAAGCTAAACACTAAACAATAACACTATTACTTTTCAATGTCTTTTTTCTTCATCGCCTCAGAAAAGACTTTGGGAGTGTTTGGGGCAAGGTGACTGTTTTAGGGCAGATGAAACCAGGGTGACTGATGGTTCCATGGTTGGGATGAAGCCGGGCACCGGAGATGTGGGCCTGCAATGATTGTTTCAGGCTTGGGCTGAAACAGGCTTTAGCTGAGAGCTTCCAGCTCTCACTTGCTGGAAGCTGAGGTTTCCTTTGTTTCCCTGCCTGCAGGGATGCAGGCAGGGAAACAGAGGAAACTATTGCTCTGACAGAGAGGAGCTACATCTTTAGCAGCTCCCTGTCCATCACACAAAATGCCGGCTTCCGGAGGAGGGGGGGAGCCGGCTGGGACCCCGTGGGCCGTGAGGCACCCCGTGGTCCCCAGCCATTTTGACTGGGTGCCTGGAGGTGAGTCCCCCGAGCTGAGATCATCCTGTGGAGGGGTGGCCGCACAGTCCCCCTCCCAATCTAAAAATAAAATGTTTAGGCCTGTCACCATTGAATGGGGCCCCCTGTGACGTGGCCCCGCCCTCCCCCAAAAACTATATTAATTCTGGGCTCGGGGGAATGGGGTCCCCTGGACCTACCCCCCAAAAAAATTTAGAAGGCCGGCACTAGGAGATGGGCCCCCCAAGGCCAAGATTGGCCCAGGGAAGGAGGCCACCCTCCCAAAAACAAATAAATATGTTAACATTGGGTCCCAGGGAATGGAGTCCTCAGGCCAAAATCGGCATTTTAAACTCTCAAAACCATAGAAAATCAACTGTTATAGTTAGAGTTATCTCAAGTAACTATAACTCATGCCCTAAGGTAACTATAACTCGTGCCCTCGCCATGCACTGCTAATTACCCCACAAACTATGGCACTCATGGCATCTTTGATAACATCATTGATAATATCAATGTAATATCTGCAGTAAAAAGTTTGATGAAAAAACTGTGAATGACGGGGTGTGCAAGTTATAATTATCTTAGGGTACAAGTAATAGTTACTTGAGATAACTCTAACAGGTGAATTTCTATGGTTTTGTATGTTAAAAATGTTAGCCTAATTATAAAGTCCCCGTAACTTTTTTTTTTTTTTTGTGAATAATGTAGCAAGGTGAAAGTATTAAGTGGTATGACTTGGGGGTTTCTTACCATGTCATAATAACACAGTACCCAGTAGTGGACTTCGGAGTCACACCAGTAAACCCTAGCTCAGTCCTGGTAGAGTGGCAAAGAGCAGTCAGGCTACTTAGAGGAACAAGTGTAAAGCATTTTACAACAGCAACATGGACAATAAGTAAATCACACAACTCAAAAGAAATCCGACACCAATTTATAAAAATAAAGTGTAATTTTATGTTATTTTAGACACCAAAACATTCGCAATAAAATGCAGTTACTTGGACTTTGTAATATTTGAAGAAAAAATAAATCATGGTAATTCACTCTTTTGCATTGAAGTCAATAGGAAAAAGTATTCAAAATTCAATCGGTCACTTGTGGGGTGAGTTCCAGGGAATCCACCTGAGGTCAAGGTCTTAGGGGCCCTGGGAGCAAGTATCAATGGTCAGCACAATTTTACCTGGCTCGCAAGGCTGGTTTGCAAAGTAGTGCTGTCTGTCCTATGTAGTGATCAGGCCCTGAGAAAAGGCACCTTAGGAAAAAGTACCTTGCAGGGGGAGTCCAGCGACGTCCTTAGGCCTGGTGGCAAGGAGCTGGTCCTAGGTCAGGATTTTCCAGCCAGAGCAAATCAGGTGCACCCAGGGGTTGCCTTTCAGCTGCAACTCACAAGCTGGTTGTGCTAAAGTTGCCTTACCACACACTCAGTGACATCTCCTTTAGGATGCAGTCTCTCAGCAGTAGGGTCGTTGATGATGTTGGTCACTGAGGCTGAGTGATGCTCTGGGGTCGGCGATATCCAGGAAGGGGTCGGTTACTGGGCTGTTGACCAACAGGCCTTGGTAGTGGCAAAAGTAGTTGTTCTGCTTTCCCACTTATTTCCTATCGGAGCTTACAGAACCTCTCTGGAATGCACTTCTGAGTTTAAAGAAGGCATTTATTGTTATTAATTCCCACCCACAAGTTCCTGAGAGACGAAATTAGTAGATTGGAAGCACACGTTTAAAAGTAGTCGCAGCAATGAAAGCAAAATATATCACAGTAATTCTCAGTTGCAATGTACACAGCAAATATAGGTGATTGTAGTATAATATAACTGCAAAGCAAAGCATAAAAGTCAAATTCATCAACGTAGGGCCTATAGCTCAGCTTCATCTTTCTGGGGTCTGCAAGTTGATGACTCCGGTCAACTGCGAGAAAGAGATTTTCTACCCAAACGGGAGACTGGCAACTGACGTCTAGCTCCAGCCTGAAGTCAAGCAGATTCAAATCTAACTCACTGTAGCCTAGAGTCATCCTTAAAAGCAAACTCAGTGTGAGAGCTGAACAGCCTTGGAGAGTGGCCAGTTCTCCTGAGCAAATCCGCTCTCAGACTGGATTGCGAGGTAAACACAAAATCTATGTGCTCCTATCAGCTAAAGTCTGGTGTGAAGAAAACAGCTTGGTCCATCTTGTGGAAAAACACAGCTTGGAAAAACACAGACATCTGTAATGTCTCAACTGCAATGTCTAACCCTACGTTAAAGCCAATAGGCAGCTAACCTAAATAACAAAATGTAATGTCTAATGTTATGTCAAAGCCAATAGGCAGCTAAACTGAATACAGAATGTAATGTCTAATGCCATGTCAAAGCCTATAGGCAGCTAAACTGAATATCAAAAGTAATGTCTAATGTCATGTCAAAGCCAATAGGCAGCTAAACTGAATACAGAATGTAATGGCTAATGCCATGTCAAAGCCAATAGGTAGCTGAACTGAATACAATATGTAATGGCTAACTCCTTGTAAAAGCCAATAGGCGGCTAAACTGAACAAAACATATGGGGGTTATTACAACTTTGGAGGAGGTGTTAATCTGTCCCAAAAGTGACGATAAAGTGACGAATATACCACCAGCCGTATTACGAGTTCCATAGGATATAATGGACTCGTAATACGGCTGGTGGTATATCCGTCACTTTACTGTCACTTTTGGGACGGATTAACACCTCCTCCAAAGTTGTCATAACCCCCATAATGTGCTACTGGTGAACATTGAGCAACTAATATGCACAGTGGCGAAACACAAAGTCATTGGTCAAACAATTAATAGCATCACATTCCACCCTATGACCAATGAATTTTTGTTTCACATACCACTTATTTCAAACAAAAACAAAAAAAACTAATATCAACACAACATTTTTTTATCAGCAAATCAGATTTGAATGATCAAAGCAATCACTGTAAAGCAATGAAAGTGGATTAACATTTTGATCTCATAACCTTTCACATCAGATACATCTACACAGAAAAGACTGAAACTTATATACTCTGATTGAGATAATAGTGTCTCTAAAACAGCAATTTGATGTAGCATGAGTTCTACTCATGTAAAGGTACACGGTCCACCTGAAAGGTTTGCTGGCGAAAGTCAGAGTTCCACACGAGAAAACACAGACAGTTAACTGTTAAGGTTGCTTAGTTCTAGTGGAAGAATGTAATCAAACAAGTTGAACTTGAACTGAAGGCACCATTTGCGCAAAATGGATCCATGGTGTTTGTATTTTACTCAGTCAGGTTCAGGTTGGTGGTTCGGTCCCTTCCCCGGCCCCATACGCACAAACCCGAAGGGAGACCACACAACACACTCATGGTCAGTGGCGAAACGTGGTAGGATCTGCAAAAGAAAAAAGTATGACTTTTCTTGCAAATACCATTTGTCATCTGAAATGTGCCCTTCCTCTTTTCCCTGTTTTATAATCAGCAGGACGTTTTTGGGGCCCCTTGTTATGACTTCTGCAGGTTCTGGAGGGTCATTTGGGGCTTCAACCCACACCTCAGCACTGACGTTTTTATCTGCTGCACCACAGCTTCCCTTTTCTTGCACTGTCAGAAGGGCTGGGGCAGACTTCTTCTTTACCAAACCTCCATTCACTGCATTTTTGACAAGTTGGGTCATTCTGTCTCCAATTTGTATGAATGAATCAGATTCTTTTCTAGTTATCAGCATAATTTTGATTTCTCCTTGGTAATCTGCAGCAATCACTTGCCCTAAAGCCTGATCAATTTGCCATATCTGTCCTGGTAACTTTCCTCTCCCCAACTGATCTTTGACTGTTCATGGGACAGATCTCTCTTGTGCGTGCTGCACAGTTTTTTTCAAATCTAGGGGAATGTGCATCTCTCTCATCTCTGCCCACCTGTAAGTTGCTTTTTCTCCCAGCTGTCCACATTTCTGGTGCACCCACTTAGCCATCCCCACTAAGACAGAATTCTGGGCGGACACTTCAGACTTTGAATTTTTCTCTTTAACATCTGCAAGGGAATTGAACCAGTTATTTACAAGCCATGTGGAAAACCAAACGGCTAAACCATTGGCAGTGAACCAAGAATCAGTGTAAAAATGACACGTCTCAAGCAGCTCTTTCTTTTTAAGTCTGACACACATTGTACAACGCTGTTCCTTCTCCTGTGCTAAAAAACAATTTTTCAGTAAATGAATCATTCGTCAAACAAACATGCTTTTTATCCTCAGGGGACACGAATTCAAATGGTGCATTAAATTTCACTGGTGACTCTTTTACCTGTGGTACTCCCTGCACCCTCTCTACATCCTGAAAAGGGGCTTGTGGCACCTGTTCATGTAGGGCTGCAGTGACTCTAGCCCTGTCTTGCAGGGGCACTCTTTTCTTCCCCTGTTCCTGATTTACATGTAAATCAGTGTTTCCCTCTTGCACTGCGCAGAAACCTAGAGTCTGAATTATTTCATTTGCCAAATCACAAGCGCGCAGCTGCTTATATTTTTTCCTAGTGACTTTATACCAAAGTGTTAAGATTTCACTCAGATGAGGGCTATACTGTTTCCAAAAATCAAACAAGCAAATGAAACTCGGTGTCTCTTGCTTAGTGCAAACAGTAAGAAACTCTAAAAATTTTCATTTTACTTGTGCCAGTAACTGCACATTTTGCGACGGTACCTCGTAAATCACATTCTGAGCTCTGTTCTCCATGTTATCAGTTAAGGAATGCACTTCAACTGCCAAAAAGCGCAGCTCACACGGAGGCTCAGACTGGCTCACAGCTGTCTTAACCCCCTCATTACTGGAATGGGAAAAGCCAGATTCTTTTAAACAGCAGTTGTATAGCTTTCAGCATTATCTTGCATTAATGTGTTCTGGCTAATTTGCTCACGTAAATTCTTATTTTCATGTTTTAACTGCCTACATTTCTCCTGCATTTTTCTGGAAGCAGATAAAAGTATCCAAACCCTTCTGTCAAGAACAAAAGGAACATCATTGCTTTCAAAAGGCACATTTTCTAAATATGCTTTATCACAGCAAGAAAACATGTTTCTCACAGCACCATCAGGCAGTTTAACTTCACATGCATTTTCAAACATTGTCTGCCGTGCTTCTGTAATTCTCTAAACAACAAAAAAACAATTACACTTTTAAATCGTGCACTTACAAATCTATAATTCGACTCCCAAAACTGTCGACTAAGCCAGAATGTTCTGCTTTCCCACTTATCTACTTTTGGAGCTTACAGAACCTCTCTGGAATGCACTTCTGAGTTTAAAGAAGACATTTATTGTTATTAATTCCCCACCCACAAGTTCCTGAATGCCATGTCAAAGCCAATAGGCAGCTAATCTGAATATCAAAAGTAATGTCTAATGTCATGTCAAAGCCAGTAGGCAGCTAAACTGAATACAGAATGTAATGGCTAATGCCATGTCAAAGCCAATAGGCAGCTAAACTAAATACAGAATATAATGTCTAATGCCATGTCAAAGCCAATAGGCAGCTGAACTGAATACAACATGTAATGGCTAACTCCATGTTAAAGCCGATAGGCGGCTAAACTGAACAAAACATATAGGGGGTCATTCCGGCTGGGGACGGAGGAAGCACCGCCAACAGGCTGGCGGTGCTTCATGGGCAATTGCGGTCAGAAAAGGGCAACCGGCGGTTTCCTGCCGGTTTACCCCTGCCCAAAAGAATCCTCCATGGCGGCGCTGCTCGCAGCACCGCCATGGGGATTCCGACCCCCTTCCCGCCATCCTGTTCCTGGCAGTAAAAACCGCCAAGAACAGGATGGCAGGAACGGGTGTCGTGGGGCCCCTGGGGGCCCCTGCACTGCCCATGCCACAGGCATGGGCAGTGCAGGGGCCCCCTAACAGGGCCCCATAATGATTTTCAGTGTCTGCCTAGCAGACACTTAAAATCGCAACGGGTGCCACTGCACTCGTCGCACACCAGCAACTCCGCCGGCTCCATTTGGAGCCGGCTTCATCGTTGCTGGGGCTTTCCCGCTGGGCGGGCGGGCGGTCTTCTGGCAGTCTCCGCCCGGCGGGCAGCGCCCGCCGCCCGCCGGGGTCGGAATGACCCCCATAATGTGCTACTGGTGAACATTGAGCAACTAATATGCGCAGTGGTGAAACACAAAGTCATTGATCAAAGACAATTAATAGCATCACAGTAGTCCACATGTACTTCAATGGCTGGAGGCCTTCATGATTGGAGTTGAATTTCACAACTTGGAGGGAATCTCCAGACAACTCCGGGACACTGAATTTTCATTGAGCTCACATACAAGGAGCCCATCAGGTTGCAATTCTTCTGGCACAACACGCTGTTTCTCCTGCAGGTTGCTGGGGTATGGTCCCACCAGTCAGGGGAGTCTACTTCCTTTTCTGACATTCTCTGGGGTCTGGTTTTGCGGGGACAGAAGAGTTTCAGCCACAGGCGCATGTCTTTACATGGTTGGAGTATATGGTCTTTTCAGGATACTTAAGTAACCTATCTTTGAGCTGCAGCAGAGTCCAAAGTTCCCTGTTCGGTGGCGGCATCTTCTTAGTGCCTCTTCTCAGATGTGAAGTCAGAACTGAGGTTCTGGTGCCAGGAGAGCCCCTTAAATCGTAGTCTAGGGGGTGTTAAGGGTGGAAGAGATAATGGCCAAAGGGCTACTGGTCTCCACGTCTAACCCGCCGCTGTAGTAACAACATCCTGTGAGTGTACATCACAAATCTACCCAGAATTCTCTAATATAGGGTATTTTAAAATGGTGGAACCCCTCCTCAGTTGCACAGACCTGCTAGCCCACTTAGAGGTGTGGCTAGCCCTTTGGGAGTGTACAACGCCTGACTACCTAATTTTCCCACCTGCTGGACAGAGCTGGGTGGGAAGTGGGGGGCAGGAGATCACATAGTCAGGGCGTTTGAAACTCACCACACTGATTACAGTAAACACCAGCCATCCTAGGAGGGACGAAGTGTGACCTTCTTCCTGCTCAGGCCTTTTGTCTCCGTTCCATGGACACACTAGCACAACCAGCAGGACGGCAGACATCTGTCTTGGTGGCAAAACTCTTTGGGAAGCCCGCCAAAGCAGCAGAGAGCTGGTACCACGGTGGGCATCCTCTAAGGACTCTACCTGGGCACATGCTAGGTAATCCTGAGTACGAGAGTCATGTTCAGGGTTACAAAGCACAGCCCCTCATTACAACATTGGCGGTAAATCCCACTTACCGCCGTGCAGAAGACCGTCAACACACCGCTGCGGCGGTGGAATTCCGCTACAGCTAGTATGACCCATAGGCCGGAATCCGCCAAAATCCAGACACCCACACAAGTCCGCCACACCAAAGGTCAATGATAAACTGGCAAAAACAAAACCGACACCATCACGCCAACAGGAATACGCCCACAGTATCACAATCCACGAATCCACGCGGCAGTCTTTCACCGCGGTATTCCATTGGCATTACACACCGCCGCGCTCAAAATACACACACATTTACAAAACACAACCACATTGGACAATTCGGAATACACACACCTGATACACATACATACACCACTCCCACACACTCAATACAATATAAAACACACACCCACATCACCCACAAACCCCTACGACAAAAATTGAGAAAGAAGCCCAGAGAGAGACACCACCATCAACAATACTAGCATCCACAGGCACACAACACCATCACTCACACAACATCCGCGCACCTCAGACAACACACACAAACACATCCCCTCACACATCACAACACACACCACCTCACACATCACCCACAACACACCATGGCACCGTATAGACACCCCAGGTTCTCTGAGGAGGAGATCAGGGTCATGATGGAGGAAATCCTCCAGGTAGAGCCACAGCTATTCGGATTACAGGTGCAGCACACCTCCATAGCTAGGAAGATGGAGCTATGGCGCAGAATCGTAGAGAGGGTCAACGCAGTGGGACAGCATCCAAGAACTAGGGATGACATCAGAAAGAGGTGGAACGACCTACGGGGGAAGGTGCGTTCCTGGGTCTCAAGACGGCATATTGCAGTACAGAGGACTGGCGGCGGACCCCCACCTTGTCCCCCACAACTAACAACATGGCAGGAGCAGATCTTGGCTATACTGCCTCCTGAGGGCCTTGCAGGAGTAGCAGGAGGAATGGACTCTGGTAAGTCAAATCTTAACTATTACATCCCCCACCCTACCTGCATGATATCACATACCCCACCCTCACCCCCATCACTCCAACACCTCACAAATCTCCCACTATCACAACCCACACATCCCAACACCAATCCCTGCATGCAACACCAAAGCATGGACACCCACCACCAAAGCATGTCCATTACAGATACCCACACAGATCCCCAAACCAATTATCACAGAAGGTCCTACACATGAATGCAAGCACTGGAGTACAGGGTCACCTACCCATTGCACACGATGGCACACACAGATGCAATAATCATGCCTTTACGCCCCTGCAGGACCCCTGCCCAATGTCACCGGACAGGTGGTTCCAGGCATGCCCACTCCCCCCATAGAAGAGGCCCACAGTGATGACAGCAGCTCTGTCCAACTGAATCAAGATGACCAGCCCGGCCCATCTGGGACCTCAGGACAGTCGGTTCCCCTCACACTGGCACAGGCCACCACAGAGCCTCCCCCCTCAGGAAACACCAGCACAGCACCCACCCAGAGGGCCCAGGACACGTCAAGCAGCAGTGTGTGCACCACTACAGGGAACCCAGGCAAACTCACTAACCCAAGAAAATCAGGGACCTGGAGGCAGTGGCAGTGGGCACACGGTTCAGGGGACAGAGGCACAGGAAAATAGGGGAACTGGGAGGACTGCTGTGCGACAGGGGGAGGACAGGCCCAGGGAACCCACTCTCCACAGGGCCCTCTCCAACATCATGGGAGCGTACCATCATTCCCAGGAGACAATGGCAACGGTACTGGCCAAGTTTCAGGAGACCCAGCGGCTGCAGGAGGAACAGTATCTGGGGATCAGGGAGGAACTTAGGTCCATCAACACCACCCTGGTCACCATTGTAGGGGTGCTGAAGGAACTTGTGAACACCAGGAGGGACACTGTGGCACAACAAGGGGCCCCTGACACTAGCCTGGATGATGAACAGCCCACTACCTCCGCCGGCGCTAGTGGACAGGAGGCACGCCACAGGACCACAACACCAGCATCCCACCCCCTGCAGGAGGAGAACCACCCCACAAACGGTCCCTGAGATCCAGGACAAAGACAGAGAACAATGCCAAGACCCCCCGCCAGGAAATGAGACCCCCCTGAATATCATCCCTGTGTCCCACTTCGTCACCCTGTCCATCCATCAACTGCCCTAGCTCCACTTCCTCTGCCCCTTTGGACAATGCACCTGTGAAACAAATAGACTGGACTCTGCCATGGACATTCCTCCACCATTACCCCTGCCCATTTTACAACCCCCTCCACTATTTTGCACTGAAATACACACCCTTGAATCACAAAACAAGCTGGTGTCAGTCTGTACTTTCACAAATGTGTATTTGCAATAACTATGGAATATAGCAATGTCGATTGTATTGTCAACATACCGATGTAACACAGCTCTAGTCCATTAGGTAATATAGCAGAGGTCACGCAGTGGGACCCACATCTGTGAAATGGAAAGGCAAAGTGACAAGTCAAGGCCCATACACTAGGTGAAAGTGACTGCCATATGATTGGTCTAATAATTGTATGAGAGGTGTGAGGCAGTGACATCTTCTTACCTGTGTCTCACTGGAAGTATTGCTGGATAACGTTGTTTCTGTTGTCGATATCCTCTTCTTCTGCCTCCTTTTCTTCACTGTCCACAGGCTCCACAGCTGCCACAAGACCTCCTTCTGGACCATCCTATTGCAGAAAAGGCACCTGTCGTCATAATGCCAGGTTCAGCAGCATACAGCAGGCTACGATGATCTGGCACACCTTCTTTGGCGAGCAGTAGAGAGAACCACCTGTCATATGGAGGCACTGAACCTGGCCTTCAGGAGGCCGAAGGTCCTTTCGATCACTCTCCTAGTTCGCCCATGTGCCTCATGGTAGCGTTCCTCTGTCCTTGTCCTGGGATTTCTCACTGGGGTCAGTAGCCATGACAGGTTGGGGTAACCAGAGTCACCTGCAAATGTTGAGGGACAACTGTTAGACACACACTAACCCTTAGGGACAACCCCAGACCCAGACAACTCTCCACAGGGTATAGGACCTTGTCCTCACCTATTAGCCACACAGTGCCTCTGGAGTTGCCCCATCATATAAGGGATGCTGCTATTCCTCAGAATGTAACGTCATGCACTGAGCCAGGAAACTTGGCAGTCACATGGGAGATGTACTGGTCGGCCAAACACACCATCTGCACATTCATTGAATGGTAGCGCTTCTGGTTTCTGTACACCTGTTTACTCCTGTGGGGGGGTCATCAATGCACCTATGATGCTGGGGATATGTCCCAGGGCATAGAAGCCACCTTTCACTGTTGGCAAATCCTCCACCTGAGGGAAAACGATGTAGCTGTGCATGTGTTTCAGCAGGGCAGACAACACTCTGGACAACACGTTTGAGAACATAGGCTGGGACATCCCTGATGCAATGGACACTGTTGTTTGAAAAGACCCACTTGCCAGGAAATGGAGTACTGACAGGACCTGCACTAGAGGGGGAATTCCTGTGGGATGGTGGATTGCTGACATCAGGTCTGGCTCCAACTGGGTACACAGTTCATGGATTGTTGCACGATCAAGTCTGTAGGTGACTATTACGTGTCTCTCTTCCATTGTCGACAGGTCCACCAGCAGTCTGTACACCGGAGGATGGCGCCATCTCACCACCTGCCCCAGCGGAAGTGCCCTATGGAGGAGAACAGCGAGCAGAGAGTCAGCCAACACTAAGGTATAACTAAATGTCAGTAGCAAACATTTGTAAATCCGCAATGTGCCTGTTACTGTGTGTATGCAAGGCCTAGATAGGTGTGACGCAGTTATTATTAATATCACTTGGCCCTCTGAAATGGCGGCTGCCTGACCTGTAAGGTGGGACAAGGGGATATGAGGTAACTGCGCTGGCGTTCTACCCCGTCGCAGTAGGCGGTCGAAGACCGCAGCGCAATCCTGCATTGGTTAACATTGGACCCTATGGGTCCCAGGAGCCAGTGACGATATACGACGGTGGTGACGGTACGCACCGCGCGGACGTGACCGCCATTTTATGTCTGTTCACTCACTTGATACTAGACCTTCGACAGGAGAGGACCTACACTGCAAGTGCTGCTGTGACCTCAGTCTGGAAGCGACAATGGCTCATGTGTCTGGGGAAAGGGCCCCTGCCTTCAATTCAGAGGAGTTGCAGAAGTTAGTGGATGGGGTCCTCCCCAGTACACACAACTGTACGGTCCTCCAGACAAACAGGTGAGTACACTGTGAGCATGCTGCATGGGCAATACCTGTTTAGAGTGGTGTGGATGGAAGATACATGGGGGGAGGGACTGAGGCCTGCATGTGTGGACGGTGAGTGTATGTGCGTCAGGGCAAGGGTGGGAACGTGGGCTAATGACTGTGATGGTCCGGTCGGTTAAAGTTTTTTATTTTCCCCTGTACTATTCCTCTAGGTCAGCGCCCACCAGAAGGATATTTGGGGTGCCATCGCCAAGGACGTCCGGACCCTGGGGGTCCACCACAGACGGAGCACCTACTGCCGTAAAAGATGGGAGGTCCTTCGCCGCTGGAGCAAGAAGACGGCGGAGGCCCAGCTGGGGATGGCCTCCCAACGTGGGAGGGGTGCCCGTCGCACCATGACCCCCATGATGTTCCGGATCCTGGCGGTGGCGTATCTGGAGTTGAATGGGCGCTTGAGGGCATCACAGCAGCCACAAGGGGGTGAGTACCGTCACATCCATCTGACTCTGCGCGCATTACGAGGTGTCTGGGTGGGGGAGGTAGGGAGTGGGTTACCCTAGGCCAGGGCGAGCTTTGTAGGCAAGGACCCTTTGTGAGGCAGGCTATGTGGCACCCCAACCCCACCAGTGGTAAGAGCCATCTACACCTGTGACTTCCATGTTTGCAGCAATCGGGCATAGGCCTTGTACCCCATGGGCATGTGATTACTCTAGGAACTCTAACTGCATGGCATAGTGCAGGGGGCTGCTGTGTTTGTAGTGTCCGCCAACGGTAGTGGTATTGCATGCACTGAACATGTCTTTCTTCTGCCTTTCCCCCACCCTTTTTGTGGTCTCCCTGTTCTTGTGTGCAATAGCATCATCAGGTGGAGGAGCAGTGGCACCGGAGCAGGAGGGAGCTGCATCCCACTTGGCCCGGGAGGGCGAGACAACGGAGTCTGAAGCCACCAGTGGGACGGAGGGCGAAGGGAGCTCCACGGCGGGGACAGGAGCAGACAGCAGTGACTGCGACTCCTCCTCTGATGGAAGCTCCCTTCTGGTGGCCGGCCCCTCTGTGCCCGCGCATCAACAGGCACAGCCGCCACCCCTCCTACCAGCACCGCCCTCCCAGCAGCCCCTCAGCGTGTGTCCCGTGGCCGCTCACCCAGGAGTGTGGGCATCTCCTTTGCCCCAGGCACCTCAGGCCCTGCCCCAGTCAGCCCTTCTGCCCTCAGTGAGGAGGTTATTGACCTCCTGAGATCCCTCACTGTTGGGCAATCTACCATTCTGAATGCCATCCAGGGTGTCGAGAGGCATTTGCAACAAACAAATGCATACCTGGAGGGCATTCATTCTGGCCAGGCCGCCCAACAGAAAGCATTTCAGGCTCTGGCCTCAGCATGGATGGCAGCCATTGTCCCTGTGTCCAGCCTCCCCCTTCCAACTTCCTCTACCCACACCCAATCCCCTGTACCTCAGCCGATCCCAAGCACGCCATCAGACCAGCATGCACACACCTCATCACACAAGGGTGGCTCAGGCAAACATAAGCACCACACATCCCACAGGCACTCACACAAGCATCATTCCCATGCAGACATACCAACATCCACTGCCTCCACTGTGTCCCCCTCCTCCAGGTCGTCCTCCTCCCTCCCAGTCTCGTCTCCACTCACAACTGCATGCACTACATCCTCAACCACTACCTCCATCACCAGCACACCCATCAGCACACACCGCTCACGTGCACTCAACACCCCACTACCATTTACACATCCCCTGTGTCCTCTACCAGTGTGTCTGTGAGCCCTCCTCCCAAAGTACACAAACGCAGGCACACACCCGCTCAACAGCCATCCACCTCACAACAGCCTCCAGCCCATGCACCTTCACCCAAATACAGCATTCGTACACCTCCTACAACCACTACCTCTTCCTCCACTCCCAAACCCCCTCCATCTACCCATCTACCCATCCCAGTGTGTCTAAAAAACTTTTCCTGTCTAACATTGACCTCTTCCCTACACCTCCTCCCCCCGTCCGTCCCCTAGGGCCAGGCTTTCCAGGTCCCAACTTAGCACCTCAGCCACCACATCACCGGGACAGTGGTCCCAGCAACAGCGTGCTTTTGGAGTGTGCCAAGCACCAGGGCAGCCAGTGTGCCACGTAGCAAGGGCAAGGACATTCCACCACCTGCAAAAGTAAAAAGGTTGCCCACATCCTGGAGGGAGAAGGCAAAGACACCTGCCACTAAGGGCTCAGGGAAATCAAAAGGGGATGGTGGCAAGACAGCTAGGCCACCATCCAAGGTGTGGAAGGGCCAGAAAATCAAGAGCAGGTCAGGAGAGGGCATGGTGGCACCGACTATGGGACCAGTGTCACACCTTCTGTCCAAGTCGACACCAACCGGTACGGCGGAGAAAACCGCTACCTGCACCGCCACATGCACCGCCACATGCACCCCCACCAGCACTGCAGTCACTGAGCCCGCCACCAGCACTGCAGTCACTGAGCCCGCCACCAGCACCGCAGTCACTGAGCCCGCCACCAGCACCGCTGCCACAGAGTCCGCCACCAGCACCGCTGCCACAGAGTCCTCCACCAGCATTGATGCCACAGAGTCCGCCACCAGCACCGATGCCACAGAGTCCGCCGCAAGCACCGCTGCCACAGAGTCCGCCGCCAGCACCGATGTCACAGAGGCCGCTGCCAGCACCGCTGCCACAGCGTCCGCTGCCAGCACCGATGCCACAGAGCCCGCCGCTAGCACCGCCGCTACTGACACCGTCGCAAGCACCGCTAGCGGCCCCGCGACATCCTGAGCCAGTGGCACCACCGCAGACATGGTTGCCATCCCCAGTTGTCAGTCGACCGAGCCTGGTGGTCAGTTCCAGGAGCCTGGGCAGCTTCCACGATGCACCACCTTCAGTTGAGAAAAGCATCCACTACCTCAGTCCTTGGCAAGATGAAGCACTCGGGGCACAAAACCCCCTCCAGAACCAGTGGAGTATCACATCCACTACCTCAGTCCTTGGCAGGATGAAGCACTATGGGCACAAGGCCCCCTCCAGAACCAGTGGAGAAAGGCATCCACCTGAGAGACTGTGGCTTTGCACTCCCCAGGATACAGCAGTGGGCAAACCACCAACTGAAAAGACTTGGGAGACTGTGGCTTTGCACTCCCCAGGATACAGCAGTGGGCAAACCACCCACTGGAGAGACTTCAGAGACTGTGGCTTTGCACTCCCCAGGATACAGCAGTGGGCGACCCACCCACTGGAGAGACTTGAGAGACTGTGGCTTTGCACTCCCCAGGATAAAGCAGTGGGCGACCCACCCACTGGAGAGACTTGAGAGACTGTGGCTTTGCACTCCCCAGGATACAGCAGTGGGCGACCCACCCACTGGAGAGACTTGAGAGACTGTGGCTTTGCACTCCCCAGGATAAAGCAGTGGGCGACCCACCCACTGGAGAGACTTGAGAGACTGTGGCTTTGCACTCCCCAGGATACAGCAGTGGGCAACCCACCCACTGGAGATACTTGAGAGACTGTGGCTTTGCACTCCCCAGGATACAGCAGTGGGTAACCCACCCACTGGAGAGACTTGAGAGACTGTGGCTTTGCACTCCCCAGGATAAAGCAGTGGGCAACCCACCCACCCACTGGAGAGACTTGCGAGACTATGGCTTTGCACTCCCTATGATACATCAATGGGCATGGAGCCCCCTCGTGGAGCAGTGGAATCATGCACTCATCCGGCTGAGGTGCCCCCCCTTCCTTCCCCCTGAGGTGCCTGTTTCTTTTCGATCTGATGCCCCTGCAGTGTTCCCTCCGTTTGAAGTCTGGTATCGAGTGTGGGTCTCGCCCATGCACGGACAATAACTTGTGCACTATCCGGACTTGTGTAGTTGGTGTACATAATTGTATATACTGTATTTTGTGTTTTGGCTACTGTTTTTTTCATGATTACAATTGTTCAACTCATTTCCTTTTGTTGTTGCGTTCTGGAAGAGGATGGGTGTAAATGTAATGTTGCAGCATGTATTTGTGGGTATGTTGTAGTGGGTGAGGGTGGAGGTGGCGGTGTTGCGGGTTGCATGTGTGTGTCACTCTCTTCCCCCCCCTCCCCTGTGTTGTAGGTGCAGTACTCACCATGGTCGTCGCCGCCGTCTTTGTTGCTCCTGATAGAGGAGCAGGAATGCCATCGCAGGGAGTATTTGGAAGTCTGGTTCCATGGCGTCCTGCTTCCTCGTGGGGTGTGGAGAGGTGAGTGTTTTCCCTTCCAAGTCCTGTTTCTGCCGTGTTTTTGTTTGCATTGCTTCCGCCCCGGAAAATGTGGCAGATTGGCCTCTCATAATAGTGTGGGCGGTACATTTTCTTCCGCCTGTCTGTTGCCGGTGACCGCCAAGCTGTTTGTTTCTACCGCTGTGGCGGTCGGAGTGTTAAAGTGGCTGTCTATGTTGGCGGTTTCCGCCATGGTCGTGATTACATTTTTTTTCCGCCGGCATGTTGGCGGTATTCCCGCCGCTTTAACACCGACCGCCAGGGTTGTAATGAGGGCCCCAGTGTTTGATACCAAACATGGGGGGATTCAGCCAGGCCATCATGGAGCTGGACAACTGGGGACTGCCCGGTTGCCAGACCATGTTATCCACTTCAGTAATATTAAGTTTAAACTACTGCCACAGAAGCATACATGCTCCTGCATATATGTCCATACTCATAACATGGTGCACCCTGCCTCCTGGGCTATAGGAGGCCTGCCTTAGGGATGTCTGACCCATGTTATGGGCAGTGCATGGACCCTGCCTGCAGTTGGTGTGGGCAGAGTGAAACTTGAGCAGGCCAGCTGCTTATGCAAGCTGACATGGCAGTTCTGGAGGCTCACTTTTGTTCAGGTCAGGCAGGGTGGCACAACCAATGCTGTAGGGCTGTTGATCCCTTTACAATCCCTGCCCTGGGTACCACTGGCACCATGTATTGGGGCCTTACAGAGGTGGTAAAGCCTGTGCCAGTTGGCCTATGCAATTCTACATACAGTTTAAGGTAAAGAGCAAGGGCACTGAATTCTGTTCAGCAGGCCTCAGTGCACTAGCAGGTCGAAAGCATCCAGCAGCAAAACAAAAAGTGGTGGGGTGACTATTACAAAATGGATAGTTTACAACATGACCGCCCCAGATGAAAGGAGATGAGTGGAAGAACCTGGAAAGAACATCTGCATTGGCTTTCTCTGCCCTGATCTGTGTTCCACTTCAAAGATCATGTAGGGTAATGGACCACCTCAACAATTTGGAGTTCTCTCCTCTCATCTGCATCAGCCATCTGAGAGTCCTGTGGTCAGTTTGAACCTTGAAATGAGTCCCAAACAAGTAGGGTTGCAGCTTCTTCAGTGACAACACCACGCAAAGGCTTCCCTCTCAATGGCTCTCCAACGCTGCTCTCTGGGGAGAAGCCTCCTACTTATGTAAGCTACTGGCTGATCCTGACCCTCATCATTGGTTTGTGGTAACACTGCCCCAATCCCATGTTTAGAAGCACCTGTCTGGACAATGAACTGTCTCCCAAAGACTGGTGCTTTAAGGATGGGTGCTGAGCACGTCTTCTTTTAAGGTGTCAATGGTATTATGACAGGCTGTGTTCCAAATGATCTTCTTTGGCTGTTTCTTTGAGGTCAGCTCAGTGAGAGGGGTCACAATGGTACCATACCCTTTCACAAACCTCCCGTAGTAACCCTGTCAGGCCTTGGAAGGCTCTGACCTGGGTCTGTGTTTTAGGAGGCTCCCAATCTAGAATGGTCTGGATTTTCGGCTGGAGAGGTCTAACATGGCCTCCACCTACCAGATGGCCCAAGTAAACTACAGAACTCTGCCATATCTGGCACATACTGGCCTTGATAGTGAGGCCTGCCTGTTGCAGGGCCTACAAAACATCTCTCAGGTGGTCCTCCCAGGGAGAACTGAAGACATCTATATCATCCAGATATGCTGCACCACATTTTTCCAGGCCTGAGAGAACTCTATTTACCAACCTTTGAAAAGTGGCAGGTGCATTCTTTAAGCCATAGGGCATCACCTTGAACTGAAAGTAGCCCTCAGGGGGTGGAGAATGCAGATCTCTCCTTGGCTTCCCGGGTCAGACCAATTTGCCAGTACCCTGAAGTTAAGTCAAAGGTATTCAGAAATGTGGCTGCCCCTAGCTTATCAATAAGCTCATCTGCTCTGGGCATAGGGTGTGCATCTGTCTTAGTGACTGTATTCAACCCTTGTAATCCATGCAAAATCTCATCTCAGAGTTTCCCATCTTTGGAATGAGGTTTGGGGACCAGTACCACTGGGCTGACCCAGTGACTGTCAAAGAGTTCTATTACCCCTCGCTCTAGCATCCTCTTGACTTCTGTCTTGATGACTCAGACAGTCTGTATATCTTATTCTTGTCAGGGAGGCTGTCACCAGTGTCCACATCATGGGTACACCTTGTTGCCTGACCAGGGGTTAAAGAGAAGAGCTCTGCAAACTGACTGAGAACCTATCTGCACTCAGCCTACTGCTATGCAGTGACAGTGTCAGAAAATTCAACACCCTCTACTGAACCATCTTTTGGATTGCTTGACAAGAGATCAGGGAGTTGTTCACTCTCCTCCTCTTGTCCATCATCTGAGATCATAAGCATAGCCATGTCAGCCCTGTCCTGGTGTGGTTTTAGGCTGTTTACATGAATCACTCTGTGAGGATTCCTGGGGGTGCCTAAGTGAACCAAATAGGTGACTTCCCAGGGGTGACTTCCCCTTTCCTCTCCAAAATGGAGTAGGGCCCAGTCCACTTGTCTGGGGAGTCCGGGAGCTACAGGCTCCAACATCCACACCAGTTGACCAGGTTGATACTCAACCAAGGCCACCTCTGACCGTATCAGTGCTTTGCAAGCTCCTGGCTAGCCTGCAAATTCTTGTTTGCCTTCTTCATGTATTCAGCCATATGTAGGCACAGACCAAGTACATTGTCCACTATATCCTGTTTGGGGTGTCTGGGAGGCTTCTCACATCCTTCCCTCACAAGACTAAGAGGACCCCTTAAACGTGTCCAAACAGAGGTTCGAAGGGGATAAAACAAACCCTCTTTTGAGGAACCTCCCTGTATGAAAACAGAAGGCATGGCAATAGGACATCCCATCTCCTCCTGAGTTTGTCTGAGAGTCCCATGATAATGCCCTTACTGGTCTTGTTGAATCTTTCCAACAAGCTGTTAGAAATGGGGTTTCTAGTTGCTAGTAAATTTATACCCTGCCCAAGTAGGAACCCTCACTCTAGTCAGGGTAAGGGAGTCACACACCTAAGATTACCACTGCTCATCCCTTGGTAACTTGGCAGAAGCTTATCTCAGAGGCAATAGCTAAAGTATTTTTACAAACACACATGGTAACAAAGTGAAAACACCACAAAAGGACTTCACTCCAGTTTTAGAAAAATAGCCAATACTTATCTACATCAAACAACATCAAAAGAACAAAAATCCGACATACACAAGTAAAGATATAAAATTCTAAAGTAAAAAGAGTCTTAATTCATAAGAATCAATGGATGGGTTGTTTTAGCACAAAGTACCTGGTATGCATCAAACATAAAGCCATAGGGGCAAGGGTGCGTCAGAAAAGCAAGTGATGGGTAAACTCCTTACTCGCAAGTGAGGTCGTGTGTCGATTCTCTCCCTGCTGGTGATGCATCGATTTCTGCAGTCACGAGGCAGGTGTCGATTTTTCTGCCGCTCGGATTCAGTGTATGGAGTTCTGCCAGCTCCTCCTTCCAGGGGCCCAGGGGCTGGATGCGGCACCACTTAGCAAGTCATGGGTCTCAGCAGGAGAGCCCAGGTGCTGGCAGGTGAAGTCTTTGATGTCCCTGAGACTACTTAACAGGAGACAAGCTCAGTCCAAGCCCTTGGAGAAACTTTACAAGCAGGATACACTGCAAAGTCCAGTCTTTGTGCTCTCCAAAGCAGAAGCAGGAACTGCAGGCCAACCCAGCAAAACACAGACAGCAAAGGGGCAGTACTCCTCCTCACAGCTCTTCAGTTCTTCTCCTTGGCAGAGGTTTGTCTTGATCCAGCAATGGCATAAAGTTGTGATGTCAGCAATCTAATACTTATACTAATTTCTGCCTTTGAAGTAGACAAACCTCTAAGGAAAATATTTGTGGTGCACAAGACCCTGCCTCTTCCTTGCCCTGTCCCATCCACACTATAGTGGGTTGGAGACTATATTGTGTGAGGTCAGGCACAACCCTTTCAAGTGCAGGTGTCAGTTTCTCCCTCCCACTCTAACCCAGGAAGACCCATCAGGAAATGCAGGACACATTCAGCTCACTTTGTGTTACTGTCAAGAGTGAATTCAAAACAGCCCAACTGCCAGTCTGACCCAGCCGTGTATTCAGCAGACAGGCAGAGGCACAGAACGGTTAAGCAAGAAAATGCAGCAAAACACTCGGGGAAGCCCGCCAAGGAAATTCAATTCAATTTATTTATTATCATGTTTCAGAACTCCAAAGAGATCCACATGAGTGATGATACAACATCATAAAAGTTCAACATAAGATAATATGCATTTCTTAAAAGGGGCAGATCCTATAAATACATGATAAAATAGTACATTTATTTATTTATTTTTAAACTCAGAAATTCAAAATATCTGCAAAAATGATTGGAAAAACTTAAAAATCCTATAACAAAATCTTTCATTGTGGGGGGTATAACATGAATCCAACACCTCTCTGTGAGATCTCGTATTATGCCGCAAGAAGAGGGGTTTCAACCAAAGTTTCCTTGGAGCGGCTAGAGCCGGACAGACAAACAGAACATGTGAGAGAGATTGTACCCCACCTTTACACAGATCACAAATGCTAGACGAGCCATCCCACCTTGAGGTAAGATCTCTCAGTGGCAATCTATTAAGTCCAAGCAGGATACACAGTCGCCTCACCCCTTGATTTAAATTCCAGGTCAAAAAGGGTTGCACCATTTTCATAGTTACGGAGTTAGTTAACTTCTCTAAACCTCTTCTTTGGCAACACACTTTCATGTCCAACAAAAAGCCTTTGGACTATGACACTTCCTTCATAGTTATTTTTAGGGATGCATTGGGAATTGAAGGACAAAGGTCCAAGTCCAGCTCTAAGAGCTGAATACCTTTGATGTAGTTTCTAAAAAAAACTGATTTTTCCCTCAGATTGTTAAAGATCTCACTGTAGGCCAGGTTTCTCAATGTACTTTCCTCACTATGCATGAGGTTATGCACCCTTCTTATCACTGCCACAAGGCCTTGCACAAAGATATTCCTTATGCAAATTCAAGATGTAATGCAGCCCCTGAGGCTGCGTGATTACAAGAAACCATGCGTCTCAGAATGCGGCCTTCTGTCTTGTCCAAAAAATCCCATTTGGTTATATCAATACACTCTGTCACATATAAAAGAGTCGCTGGGATCTTGACCTGATATGCCGATAGTAAATGTAAGAAATTACGTTTACCATTTGCCTTGTAGAAGGCAGACAGGACTTGGGCAAGTGAAAGAGCCTTATTCATATTATAGCGAATGTGATCATGATCTTTTGTTGAAGCCGAAAAGATCTTACCCAGAAACTGGTAAGAAACTTGCTGTTCCAGCTTGTGTTGACCCATAACCCAAGGATGCAAAACCCAGAGAAGCAAATCATCTGAGACGTTACTATATTCATTTTCAGGTAATGTCTATCTGAGTAGATTTTTTAGGGCGACCAAACGATGATTAAGGCCTTTTGAGGGTAAGGTCACACACTACTATATCATCCGCGCACATTAAGCACACAATTGGCCGGCCTCCCACCGCAGGGTCATCGCCGGAGGAGTTCCTGAGACTTATGGGTAGGTCATAAATATAAAGTGAGAAAAGCAGTGGGGCCAGTAGGCAACCTTGTTTCAGGCAATTTTTTGTTAATACCTTTGAAGACAGTCCCTATTCTCGACCCATTAAGATCTTACACTAGGTTGATGAGTGTAGGGCAATTACCAATTGTAGGAGACCAGGTGGAACCCCTAGATCTTGAAGTTTCTTCCACAGAATACCCCTATCCACTCAGTCAAATGCTGTGGAATAGTCGATAAATGCTGCATGCAAGATACCTCCCCTAGTCTGAATATATTTATTAATTAGAGTTTGCATAATCAAGATATTGTCTAAAGTATTATGGGCCTTTCTAAAGCCTGCCTGTTCCACTGGTAAGATACCATTTTCCTCCACCCAGTCATTCAGTTGCAAGAGGATGCTTTTCGCAAATATCTTTCCTGTTGTATCTAATAGGGCGATTTGTCTATAATTTAACGGTATTGATCTATCTCCCTTTTTATGTAGAGGGAGGATTATACTACCCTTCTATGACTCTGGGATTTTACCGTGGGCATAACAGGACCCAAAAACTGGTTGTAGTAGTTTTGCCCAGAGCAAAGGCTCCCTTTTGATTAGGGTCATTGGAATCTCGTCATGGCCCATAGCCCCTGAAGATGCATTGATGTTATGATCCCTTCTATTAGTGCCACTGTTGGCACCCCTGTGTTACCCATTTCTCCACCTCTGTTATCGGGGTAGCGGCTAAGGATTTACAATTTCCGCACCCCTTTGAAATAATATGCCAGAATGATCTGGGGTTTCTCTTTAGAGCTGCTTCCCTCAGTACCACCCAATTATGGTCCTCTTCTTTTTTTCCGAATTGTCAGTTTCAACCGCGATCTTCTTCTCTTTAGTTTTGTTAATTCCCTATTCAATTCCTTAGACTTGTATTCTAATTGTCGAAGTACTAGCTTATTTATTACTCTATTCAGGTTCAGAATAGGAAGCTGAACTTTTTCCACTCTTATTCTATTATTCTCGGGCTGCTTACGTGAAGTAATATGCTTTATTAGGTTGGAAAATTGTATTAAAACATCTTTCCCCCGCACCTCCAACTTTCCCATGATGTTCTCCAATAAAGGCTTAATCGATAGCATTTTTGCTGTCGTCTAGGACATTTTCCTGTTTTTTCCGTTAATACTTATGTTTACGCCTTTTATAGACCACGAGTCCTTAGCCCCTAACTTCAAGCTTAAAGTGAGCCTTAAGATTTTATGGTCACTGTGTGGAGTGTCTAATACAGCCATGTCCACGACTTTTTGAGCTAAGTTGTACGAAGCACAGATGCAATCTATAATGGAGTTATTCTTGAATGATTTATGGGTGGGGGCTGCAGGTGAATCCATATTAAAACGTCGATTAAGAATAATAGAGCCACAAGCCACAAGCCTTTAGACCTTACAAAAACAAAATACCTCTTTTATCTGTCCTAACTCTAGAAGGAAACCTGATAGAGGGGATATTCAACACCTTTTCCCTATCTAAATTGCTAAAGGAATAAAGCATAGTATTTGAAACTTTACAATTTAAATCCCTCATTACAATTAGATTAGTGGGATTACTTACAGCACAAATTTGTAAAAGGAGTTGTTGTAATATAATATCCCATTCCTTTTCGGGAGGGATATATGCATTTACAATCGTTAGGGGTATTTTCCCACCCTTCGCCCCCATAACTCGTACTATTTGATAAAAATTTGTAGATTCAGGGAGGCTGACATATTCCCAATTATATCTGTCACTTAAAAGCATAGCGATGCCCCCTTTAGCATGCCCTTTTTTTGAAGGGAGTGCCTTTTTGCTTAAAACCGTGTAACCCGGATAGGTGAACACTTTTAAACACCAGGTTTCTTGGATGCATATCAAAGCAATCATCATTGAACACAAGACTTGTAATTTACACTGAGCCTTCCCTAGACCTGCAACATTCCAGGAGACCAAGAAAGGGCCAGTGCTAGTAACATGGCTGCTTCAACTTATCCCTAGGCTTAGGTCTATTCAGCGCCCCGCTAACCAATTCCAGTTTTCTTGATTGGTACCGTAGCCCGGTAGTTTAGGCCCTTCCACAACATTGACTACCCTAATACCTTGGTGTAAGGAAACTTGCACACTTTCTCCTGAGGTAAGAGGAATATTTCCCCCCCAATTCATGACTGAGTTAATAGAATCTGATCCATGAGTCTTAGATGGCCCACCAGAATACATTGTCTTCTCCCTGACTGGGATGACATCTATACCCCTGCGTTGTAGTTGGGCACAATTATCCAAGATTAATTTCACAATAGTTTTAGAAAAAAACCTTTGCCTTACTCCTGCCCTTATAGATCCTCACAATATCGGTACCTTCAATTAAATTGAGCTCATCTATTTCCAAAAAACATGATAATAGGAACGACCGATTTAAGCATACATTTGGGTCAAATATAGCCAAGAACTCCAGATAGTCAGGTAAGTCTGTCTGCCCATTAAGGGCATTATCCCCTCTGATTTTTCCTCCCATTTTCAGCGTACTTAATCCAGGATGAATTTCCTTGACACAGGGTGGACAAGATCAGGGTGAAGCATGATAGTAGAGTCCGTTCTAGCACATGGAACCACTGGTATCACTGGTTCATCCGTCTGAACCTGGACTTGTGATTGTACAACTATACACGCACCCTCAGTCCTATTCTGAGAGTTCTTCAATGGGGGGACCTGTTCCACGATAACCGTATATTCCCCTTTTCTCTTTCTTCAAACTTAACCTTTCTTGCTTTTTTTTTGTGATTCTCCGGTTTCTTTTCTTTCCAGTCTTTTTCCCTCTTATTTTAGAAATTCTGCTGACCAGACCCATATTGGTTTCCGTTTGTTCCGCCTGCTTTATGGGTGGATGATCTTTAGGAAGAAAAATTGGAAATTGTGCTGCACTGGTACTAGGGACAGCTTCCTTCATCTGGGCAACATGAGCCAGTGGAGAAGTATTAAAAAAATAGCTCGTATCAGTGAACAAATTGTCCAAGGAGTATAACTCATTCTCTATAGAGCCCTGAATTACTGTAGTAGTGGCTCCCTCAACCACCTGGGGTTTTCCTGGTTGAGTTCCTCTATCAGAGTGCGAGGATTTATCACCTACGATCTTCCTGGCCTCAGCACTTGGAAACTGCAGGCTAATACCATTTTAGATCAGGCCTAAGCTCTTACATGTTTCTTGTTTAGTTGTAATAGTCAACTTTGTAGAGGAATGACTCATGTTTTGATTTGCTAGTAAGACTTTTAAAATAGAGACCAGAATGTCTTGAGTATGGTCTGAATTTTTTGCAGTTTTCTCCAAAAGTTCCAGGATAGAAGTTAAAATTCTTTCAAGGCATTTAAGAGAATCTGAGAGGACTACCTGTTGTACAGAAGGACACACTAGATCCGGAGTATCTTATGGAGTTAAGTCAGAGAGAAAATGATCCGAAGGGGTACTACTAAATAATTTTAGCATGGGGATTCGATATTAGAATGTTCTTTTACGGGCCTCGTTGGTGTAGTCGACGGAGCTCATCTGCCGCCAAGCACCTCATCCAGATCTACATCAGGGAGAGTGAAATCAGTAACTTTGACCTGGTTTGACCCACTCGTGGGTGGGGTGACAGTAAAGCCTGCAGACCTTTCCATGACGATAGTGCCCATCAAAGCATTCAGATCATCGCTCTGAGCGGGACCTTGAAAAGATATGCTTAGAACACCAGATGTGTTTCCTGCCGTAACCAATATTTTCTCACCAGGATCCTTCGAAAGGAATGGTAGAATGTAATTCAGACTTTTTATATTTAATTGTTGTATCCCCTTGTTCCTCAGGGGGTTTGATTTAGTTTTTTTTACATGCTCGATTAAGGAAGGACCTACTCCTTCTTATACGCTTAGACGTCATTCTGTTGAACCTGTTCTTTTGATCACACTCTCGCTGCAAAGTGGTCCTAGGCACACCACAGTCTCTTATATAAGCAGTGTCGAAGATAGTAGGAGAATACCACCAAATCACAATGGCATCAAGGAAAAATCAAGGAAAAATAGGAAGATAGGAACAAGGAGGGCGGAAATGGAAAGACCAACACAACTCAACCTCCAAGCCTCCTAGCTCTCAACACTCCTAGACCGCACCCCATGCCGTAGGCTTTCGGCTCAGCGCTTCAAGGCAGCAGCAGCAACAGTAGCGGCAGTAGCAACAGCCAAGCCAAGCAACAGTCACGATAACTATGATATCTTTTATATCTCCTGTAAGTCAAAGGAAGTCAATGGAAGTCATAGAAGGCAGAAGAGTACCTTTAAGCCTCCTATAAGGCTCTTACGAGGCAGTGAGAGTAAATGGAGGTCAGTAAGAGGTGAAAATGAAGCAGTGTGAGACGGTATGAGGTAGGCAGGCAGGCAGAAGGGGCGGGCTGAGGCTGGGACAGGAGAAATCTGCAACCAAAACAGCCAAGTAACCAGGGGGGGTGAGGGTGAGGCACCCCTCTCCCCCTTACCTTGATTCAGAGTCCTGCACTCATATCCTGCTCTCCAGTCTCTCCGGTCTCCGCCACCTCCAAAACTTCTAATCCTCGTTCTTTCTTTCTTTCACCCTTCAATCCTCCTCCTCCTCCAGCTCCGCTCCTCTTCCTCTGCCGCCTGTACTGTAGCTTGTACTGTCACTGTAGCGTGCACGGCTCCTGGCTACCGGCCTGTCATGTTGTGGACTCCTGACTCTGGGCTCCCAAGGCTCCCAGGGCTCCCGTCGACCAGCTCACCCAGTTCTCCAGGCTCTCCCAGCTCTTCTGGTCTCACCTGGGCCCCCCTTGAAGCCTGGCTCATTGGAGGGCTCGGGAACAGGGAACAAGGGGTTGGGACGTGCCCTCCCTGTCAGGTAGTCAGGCAGACACGCGCCCAGCACGCGTGCCCAGCAGGCAGTCAGGCAGCACCCAGCAGCGGCACCCAGGCAGTGGCAGCTCGCACTCTCAGTGCGCGCTCGGCCGCAACCCGCGAACCAGAACCAGAAACAACAGCAGCAGCGTCGGAAGGGTCGGAAGCGTATCCGTGTACTGCCAAGGCAGCAAACAGCTGGTACCGCAGTGGGCATCCTCTAAGGGCACCACCTGGGTACATGCTAGGTAATCCTGGGTACAACAATCGTGTTCAAGGTTAAAAGGCACAGTGTTTGATACCAAACATGGGGGGATTCGGCTGGGCCATCATGGAGCCGGCAGCTGGGGATTGCCCGGTTGCCAGCCCATGTTATCCAATGGACCACCGGTCATTTGCTGTAGTATTAAGTGTACAATAATACCACAGGGACAAATATGCTTCTGCATATATGTCCACACTCATAACATGGTGCACCCTGACAATCTAACAAGCAGAATTTTACAACAAATATATAAATATAGTTACACCTGATAGCCTTAGAGTGATCTTCCCTCCAGACTTTTTGCCTTCCTCCCCTTATTTTTGCTGACCTCGTTTTTACTGGCCTTAGGACTCTGCACACTTTAGCACTGCTAACCAGTGCTAAAGTGCATGTGCTCACTCATGAAAGCATTTGCTTAGTTGAGGGCCCAACAGCAGCGTCAAGGCGGTGAGTTATTGTATGTAGCTAATCTTGCTGTTTAACCTATTTTCTTTACAGCAATGTTGTTTGGCATCAACATGACTTTTGACATACATCCAATGCACACAAAGATTTCTGGAGGTGTACGTTTTTCAGATGGTGTCTGATGCTGTGTTTGGTGTATTGTCTTGTGCTAAAGGTTTTCAGTACATTTTTCATTATAAGGCAAGTATTGTTTAGAGCAGACATGGCTGCATGCAACATAAGGGGTATCTGCATTTTCTCCATGTTATGAGGGAGGTTTGTACCAAACTTGCCCCATTTGAGAATTGGGTCAGGTGTGATGCTTCACAGGGAACACAGGCCCTATCACTGGTGACATGGCAAAGTAAGCACTTGTGAAACAGTTGATGTTTCAGACTTTGCATTGGTAAGTTGGTGCAATGACAATATGATCATGAGCATCTGCACCAAAAGGACTGGGAATGTGTACAATGGCATGATTCCTTATGTGAAATACGTTAGAATAATGTTGCAAAAGCGCACTTCATATCATCTCATGTAGACAGTAGCAAATTGTCATGAAGTCTCAGTCCTTCCCAAATGAGCATGTAAGCTAGTCTGTGTAAACCAACATGAATGTGCATGTCAGACTGTATTGATTGAGACAGACAGGAATGTGTCTCGGTTAATGACAGTTACATACACCCCAAATTAAATGTAAGTGTTGTATCCTCACCTCATTTATGTCCAGATGAGAAAGCAATGATGTTGTGAAAAGTGATACCTAAAAGGACAACTGAAGACGGAACGTTATGTCACGTAAATGTTGGAGTATCCCATCCTGATAAGTCAATATCATGCCCAAAACATGTTTCTTTTAGAAATGCTGAACTGTTTTTGCTCTGTACTAAAATGATTTGGGATGTACCCAGGGCTATGCATTTGTTAATGCAGTCAAAGTCATTTGTCATGCAGGGAAATAAAAGTGGATAAGAGACAAAAGGCATATATGATATGGGAGCTAGCATGGGGGAATTGTAGACTGTGAGCAAATAGTTTGTGGAAATCTTCCCACATGCATGAGATACTGATGATAAAGATAACGAGTTTGAGTGCCTGGAAGCTGGTGAAGTATGTAGACTTGACAAATGTTTTCTGAGCAAAGTTCATGTTAAACTCCATTTACACAGATACCCTCAAAATGTTGTATCTGTTCTTACAGCATCATCTGGGCAAGGCAAAGGTTACTTCTGCCACATTGGTGGGGAAGGACCTGGGCACTGTGGTCCTTTTACAGACACCACGAACATCGAGGGACCCAGTGCCATGGAGGGTGAGGGGACTAGCACAGAGGCCATAAGTGACTTGTCATCTTCTTCAGAGGCCTTGACAGACTAGTTTCTAGTGGTGGCAGACCATAGTGCGACTACTCCATCTGCATTGTCATCCACCACCCATGTTTCTATCCCTACCCTCCCTCTTGCCCCCCTTATTGACCGTAGCCATTCCCTAAAAGGGGTGGCATCACGTTTGCTTCAGGCACCTCCCCTGTCCCGCTCTCCCAGACTGTACTTAATGAGAAGGCTGTTGATTCTTTTGTGGACTATCGCTGTAAGCCAGACCGCACTACTGAATGCCATCCAGGGGCTTAGTTGTCTGAACATCCTGATGCTAGTTTACCTGGATGGCCTTCACAGTGCCCTGTCTCGCCCACAGCAATCATTCCAGGGTCTGGCCTCCTCATTGACCACAGCCTTGTACACCCCAACCCTGTGCCCCAACTCCTAACCCTTCCTCATCCAAAATCCCTCAACCCAGCCCTATACAGACCACACAAACATACCTTTACACGCACCCACTCAAACACACACAAGCAGCAGCACCCCCTCACAAACACAAAAAGGAGCCAGACATACATGCTGATACTACATACCCTACCACCACCACAACCACTAGCATACCCACAGGCACCACACCCACCCTGACACAGACATCCACATTTACCACCAGCACACTTGAAGACACAACACCCACCATGACACAGGCATTCAAACTCACCACCAGCACATCTACAAACACCACACCCCCCACGACACACACATGCACCAGCACACCCACAGACAGCACAACCACACACATCACCTCCACAAAGGACACATCCACACACACTAAACACAAATGCCTATACTCACCCACACAACAGACACCCAGTAAAAAACACAAAACAAAACATACACCAAATGCACCAGATCCTGAGGCACCCACACCATCACAGACACATGCACAACAGCCACTGACACTCTCTCTACCTCCCAACCCCAAATCCCTCCCGGTCACCCTACCTTTTTCCCAAAGGAGGACCTCATGTTTGCCCTGGCCCCATCCTCATCCCAGGCCACCCCTCCCAAAACTCAGACCACCTCATCCAAATGCTTTCATACCCCTTCCACACCCCATCCCACCCTTTCAACATCCCAACCTACCCCGTCCAAATCCAAACCCACCCATGCCAAAACCAGCCCCCCTCCAAAATCGAAACCCATGCCTCCCAAGCCCACCCCTCCCGAACCCAAGGACCCCATCTTCCAGTCACATCATTGAGGTGCCTGCTCTCTGCCCCGTAGATGCCCCTTCTAGAGGAAGTTTATTCTAGCATTGAAAGTAGGAGGCAAGTGATACACATGCAATCCAGTCTTGACTTCATAGACAAAGGCCTTTGCTGTTTTGCTGGCAAACTGTTGCTAAATATTTTGAGAGACTTATTAATGTATAAATGCTTTTTTTACTTGAGTATACCTTTGCTTTGGCCTCATTTTGTGATTGTTACAAATTGTTTTCAGATGTTATTTCTGCTAATGTATGTGCCATGCACGTACTCTAATTTGTGACAGTGACAAGCACATGTTGCATATTTTAGATATTTTTTTTAATGCATACATTAGTGTTGTATTTTTTAAATGCATACATTAGTGTTGACATGTTAATTTTGGTGAAGGCATTCATCCTGTTACTGGACACCTATACCAAAATTATATGTATTCTTGTTATTGTGACTGGAAAATGCATGTGTGTTTATTTTGACATGGTGTGTTTTTCAACATTTTTCTGAAAACGACATTACAGACATATGCATTGCATATCATTGTAGTATTGGTTGCAAACCTTTGTTAAACATGCTCGAGTCCAGTGGTAATGTACAATGGCACTTCGGAGGATGGCAGGTAAAACAGTGACTAACCTTCTGTTCCAGTGACGATAGGGTAGATTTTCATTGTGGTCTAGCAGCAGCAAAGGTACTATTTATACAATCGGATTCATGGCGACAGGAAATGAGAAAAGTGAAAAAATTTGAGTTTCGTGCCTATAACCATCCCAATCCTCCACCTCAGGTGCGTAGCGGCTTGACTGCCACAGTTAGATTGGTGGGATTCCACATCATGATTGGCTGGGTGGGATAAGGGTCTGGAGTCCTGCCGCCAGACGCTTTTTCTTATAGTGCAGTCGATGCAGGTGGTGATTCCAGGCGGTGACGGTGGTTCATTGGCAGTCTTTCATCTATGGACTCTCCAACATCTAAATAGTGTGGGCAGAACACCAATTTGAGGGAGGTGTCGGTCATAAAATGTTTGGGTCTACTACCGTGGTGCCCATCCTATCTGGCCACCCTCCTCTGTTTGCTGAAGGGGGAGGGGCACTCTTTCCTTGTTGGCCTCACTCCCCTATGCTCCGCCCCTTGACCTATTGCCCCAGACTCTGCCTAATTCTGTGAATCCTTCCTACTCCTCCCTTTCCTCTGTGGCCCCACCCCTGTCTACACATGCCCCTCCC
Source organism: Pleurodeles waltl (assembly GCF_031143425.1). Classification (NCBI taxonomy): domain Eukaryota; kingdom Metazoa; phylum Chordata; class Amphibia; order Caudata; family Salamandridae; genus Pleurodeles; species Pleurodeles waltl. Next base: position 677,491,305 of record NC_090444.1, read on the forward strand.
TTTGGTCCCTCCTAGGCTCTATGCTACCACCTATCCCTAGGCTCCTCCCCTAACTATGACCCCCTTCTCTTTCTTACTCCACCCATTCACACTCCCCCTCTGTGGCTCATCCCCTCTACTCCCACTAGGCCTGGACCCAACCTCACTCTCTCTCCCCAGACACACCAACCACTCTGTTATCCACCATTCAGGTCTCTCTCCTCACACACCACCACTCTCTCCATCCACCAATCACCATCCAGGTCCATCTTCACCTACACACCAACCACTCTTACATCCACCAATCACCAGCCAGGCACCCCTACACACATTTTACGTACCAACTTACCTCTGCTTACCGCCATCAGTCATCTGGTGCCGAACCCGGGAATTGAACCCTGGTCACCTGGTTGGAAGGCAGGAACTTACCCACTGTACCACATGGGCTTCCATGTTTGTATCATTTCCAATAGTCCCTATATCATGGCTATGGTGTGTTATGTAGACTGGGGACCTGTATGTAGCTTATAGATGCTCCTGAATCCCTGATTACCAGCAAGGAGCAATAACTCAGTGGTAATGGCCTCTGGTGCTACAAGCTCCCTAGGACAAGGGTTCACATCCTGCCATGGCTGGTAAATGTTGGTTTTTTTTTTTTTTCCCATGAACTAATATTTCGATTTTATAAAAACTAGAAGCAATTTCAGACACTCTTTTTTGCACTAGTGCCCGAAAATTATAATTATTTTCTCTCCTGACTCCCATGCAGCCCCCTTCTTCATTAGTAGGTGAAATATGGGTAAAGCATTGTCTTCAGTTATCAATCTATTGAGTTTTTGTCTTTGAATTTGGCATTTTGTAGTGCGAATGTGGCCTAGGGGGCATAACTGAGCAGAAGTAACCCTCCCACAAATAGTAAAATAGGTTGAGTGGTGGGGATTTTTCATTTTGGTATGAACAGAGCTGTGTAATCAGGGGGATAGTGCCTGTGCTGCTGGCTAGGCATATTGGCCTAGTGTTAGCTCTCACTCACGAAATGATGGGTAAAGTTTGGAACTGGTTAAACTCCCTTTATTAGGTGCAATCAGAAAACAGACATGTTGAGGTTTTCAAGAGGCAGAAAAGGGTAGAGTCTGGCGTGTGCTTCATTGGGCCTGCATCATGCCTGAAGCAGCAGCTAGCATGGCATGGCCTGGCCTGGCCTGGCCTGGCCCTGGGTCTTTAAACAACCCAGCGCTCAGTCTTTTGCTAGCAAGCAAGGCCCCCGAACGCCCACGAACGCCCATGTTCTGTTTAGAGGAAGACCTCAGACAATTTGGCACCCTGCTAAATGAGGGTGCTGTCCCATGAGCGGCCTTCGAGCGGGATAAAGCTTTAGCGTAAGACAAGTTGTCAAGCTTAAAATTCTGCTGAAAACCATATGTTGGAGGCCACATCATGATGGAAGCCTGTGAATGTCTCAGGCCAAAGTAAGCATGGGAGTACATTATTTGCATAGGACAGCCCCCTTCAAAATCACATCATCATGCTGCAGTTGCCATGTAGCGTTACTAGAGGGCAGCAGTATGACCATAAAAGAAGAGAGAAGTGTTAAATCTGTTTGCTGACGTGCTGCTTGTCTTTGTTGGTCTTTGCTGGGCCTCTGGAGCAGAGGACTACAATAAGCGAGTGAATGAGTAATGAGGAAAGATTATCCTGCTTTTGTGGGGAAGAGAGAGCACTTGCAGGGAAAACGGCAAGATGACAGAGTTAAAGCATAGATGTTTGCTGAGTGATTGGGTGAGGGTGTCGTCTGTCTCTTTGAAAGGACACGTGAGAGAAGAACAGGAGCCCATGGCCTTCAGATGGGAGAAGAAGCATAGAAGAGCATTTCCCCCAAAATAAAAACCTTCACTTCATCTCAAAGCTTCCAACTTTGCAGGTTGTAAGATTTGCCTTGTTTGCTGCATAAATAGGCAGAACTAGTGAGGCTCTTCCCAGAATATAAGTAGCACACTCTTTGGGAGTATCCTTAGGCCAGGCATGTCAGGCACGTAATTGGGGATATGAGGCCAAGAAAAACTTTAGGAAGCTTGCTCTAATCATCTGCAGGATAGAAGGACTCTGGAGAGAAACTAGAGAGGGAACCAGGCTGCACAAAAAAGGGGCAGGGTGGCACATTACACCCTAGCAGGAATATCCGATCCCCATACCTCTACCCCTGGGACACCATTTGTGACTTTCAATACCCCCATCTCATTGCCACTCAAATGTTCCGCCTTAGTATCTGAATGACCATAAACACCCTTCCTTTTGGCCCTCCATTTGTAATTCTCCCAGTAACCCAGGTGCTTTTGCCACTGTCCAGCCTACAGTGACCAGTTGGATGCACATTGCTCGGCACCCCATCCACTTACCACTCCGTGCAACCCCTCTCCGCACACTCAAACTACTCTTCTTTAAAACTGATATACACAATCTGCCTCACTATAAGCTGTAACCTTCCCTCTATAGATTACATAGCCAATCCAAGGAGGTCAAATCACTGGTCGAGCACCCCAAACTCTCTGCAGACGCTGCCAATTCATGGACTACTGCCTACTTTGCATGCAATGATTATTCTCTACGCCACATCCAACCAATTGCCACATGCGCCGTCTCCCTGACTCATTCAACTACTTCCCCAAACCACCCGCCTTATTTAACAAATTTTAATGCTCTCAGCTGTCATAGCGGACATCTCTGCTTCCTGTTCACCCACTTTTCCCCTTCTTTCTTAGTAGCCCACCTGTGCTCAGATGGCCATTCCTCCAAGTGCCACTTGAAACTCGCCTTCCTTCTGTTTCTCTACCTTATAAAGCCCCTTTCAGTACTACCATCACAGCAATTGTCATTTTGTGGCTGCTCCTTTGTGGTGAGTGAATGAAGCAGATTGTATCGCACAAGAAAGTACCCACACAATGGGGGACACACTTGTCAACATTCCCGTTCCCTTCAGTGTCTTAAGCATCTGTTTTCAATGCAACTACCCCAAGAGACCTCCCAACAGATCCTGCGAGGGTTGGGGGGGGGGCAATAAAAACTTGGGGTGCCTTGTCCCCCCTCGCCGTGTCTTACCACGTGCTCCTTGCTGTCACCTCTTTCAATACCATAATTACAGTATGTCTGTGTGGAGCCCCCCTTCTGGTCGGTAATAAAAAAGTGCCCTAAGCCTGTTCCACTAAGTTCCCTCTGTTGCCCCTATGCTTTTGGGGTAGGCCCCCCCACCCCCAGAAAGGGGGGGGGCAAAAAAAAATGGGTAGCACACTCAAAGCAAAACCACATAATTCTGTGCCTTCCAGCACCCTCTTTTGTAATGCACCCCAACACCCCTTTTTTACACTGCTCCCCAAAATTTGCCACCCCCCCCCACTCTGTAGTTGGGGGGGAGGTGTGGGTCATAAAATGATGGGGTCTACTACCGTGGTGCCCATCCTATCTGGTCACCCCCCTCTGTTTGCTGAAGGGGGAGGGGCACTCTTTCCTTGTTGGCCTCACTCCCCTGTGCTCCGCCCCCTGACCTATTGCCCCAGACTCTGCCTACTTCTGTGAATCCTTCCTACTCCTCCCTTTCCTCTGGGGCCCCACCCCTGTCTACACATGCCTCTCCTTGGTCCCTCCTAGGCTCTATGCTACCACCTATCCCTAGGCTCCTCCCCCAACTATGCCCCCCTTCTCTCTGCTTTCCTTTCTTACTCCACCCATTCACACTCCCCCTCTGAAGCTCCTCCCCTCAGGCCTGGACCCAACCTCACTCTCTCTGCCCAGACACACCAGCCACTCTCTTATCCACCATTCAGGTCTCTCTCCTCACACACCAACCACTCTCTCCATCCACCAATCACCACCCAGGTCCATCTTCACCTACACACCAACCACTCTTACATCCACCAATCACCAGCCAGGCACACCTACACACATTTTACTTACCGACTTACCTCTGCTTCACCGCCATCAGCCATCTGGTGCCGAACCCAGGATTTGAACCCTGGTCACCTGGTTGGAAGGCAGGAACTTACCCACTGTACCACATGGGCTTCCATGTTTGTATCATTTCCAATAGTCCCTATATCATGGCTATGGTGTGTCATGCAGACTAGGGGGCCTGTATGTAGCTTATAGATGCTCCTGAATCCCTGATTACCAACAAGGAGCAATAGCTCAGTGGTAATGTCATCTGGTGCTGCAAGCTCCCTAGGACAAGGGTTCGAATCCCTCCATGGCTGGTAAAAAAAATTTCTTTTTTTTTCTTTTCCCCCATGAACTAATATTTCGATTTTATAAAAACTAGGAGCAATTTCAGACACTCTTTTTTGCACTAGTGCCCGAAAATTATAAATATTTTCTCTCCTGACTCCCATGCAGCCCCCTTCTTCATTAGTAGGTGAAATATGGGTAAAGCATTGTCTTCAGTTATCAATCTATTGAGTTTTTGTCTTTGAATTTGGCATTTTGTAGTGCGAATGTGGCCTAGGGGGCATAACTGAGCAGAAGTAACCCTCCCACAAATAGTAAAATAGGTTGAGTGGTGGGGATTTTTCATTTTGGTATGAACAGAGCTGTGTAATCAGGGGGATAGTGCCTGTGCTGCTGGCTAGGCATATTGGCCTAGTGTTAGCTCTCACTCACGAAATGATGGGTAAAGTTTGGAACTGGTTAAACTCCCTTTATTAGGTGCAATCAGAAAACAGACATGTTGAGGTTTTCAAGAGGCAGAAAAGGGTAGAGTCTGGCGTGTGCTTCATTGTGCCTGCATCATGCCTGAAGCAGCAGCTAGCATGGCATGGCCTGGCCTGGCCTGGCCTGGCCCTGGGTCTTTAAACAACCCAGCGCTCAGTCTTTTGCTAGCAAGCAAGGCCCACGAACGCCCACGAACGCCCATGTTCTGTTTAGAGGAAGACCTCAGACAATTTGGCACCCTGCTAAATGAGGGTGCTGTCCCATGGGCGGCCTTCGAGCGGGATAAAGCTTTAGCGTAAGACAAGTTGTCAAGCTTAAAATTCTGCTGAAAACCATATGTTGGAGGCCACATCATGATGGAAGCCTGTGAATGTCTCAGGCCAAAGTAAGCATGGGAGTACATTATTTGCATAGGACAGCCCCCTTCAAAATCACATCATCATGCTGCAGTTGCCATGTAGCGTTACTAGAGGGCAGCAGTATGACCATAAAAGAAGAGAGAAGTGTTAAATCTGTTTGCTGACGTGCTGCTTGTCTTTGTTGGTCTTTGCTGGGCCTCTGGAGCAGAGGACTACAATAAGCGAGTGAATGAGTAATGAGGAAAGATTATCCTGCTTTTGTGGGGAAGAGAGAGCACTTGCAGGGAAAACGGCAAGATGACAGAGTTAAAGCATAGATGTTTGCTGAGTGATTGGGTGAGGGTGTCGTCTGTCTCTTTGAAAGGACACGTGAGAGAAGAACAGGAGCCCATGGCCTTCAGATGGGAGAAGAAGCATAGAAGAGCATTTTCCCCAAAATAAAAACCTTCACTTCATCTCAAAGCTTCCAACTTTGCAGGTTGTAAGATTTGCCTTGTTTGCTGCATAAATAGGCAGAACTAGTGAGGCTCTTCCCAGAATATAAGTAGCACACTCTTTGGGAGTATCCTTAGGCCAGGCATGTCAGGCACGTAATTGGGGATATGAGGCCAAGAAAAACTTTAGGAAGCTTGCTCTAATCATCTGCAGGATAGAAGGACTCTGGAGAGAAACTAGAGAGGGAACCAGGCTGCACAAAAAAGGGGCAGGGTGGCACATTACACCCTAGCAGGAATATCCGATCCCCATACCTCTACCCCTGGGACACCATTTGTGACTTTCAATACCCCCATCTCATTGCCACTCAAATGTTCCGCCTTAGTATCTGAATGACCATAAACACCCTTCCTTTTGGCCCTCCATTTGTAATTCTCCCAGTAACCCAGGTGCTTTTGCCACTGTCCAGCCTACAGTGACCAGTTGGATGCACATTGCTCGGCACCCCATCCACTTACCACTCCGTGCAACCCCTCTCCGCACACTCAAACTACTCTTCTTTAAAACTGATATACACAATCTGCCTCACTATAAGCTGTAACCTTCCCTCTATAGATTACATAGCCAATCCAAGGAGGTCAAATCACTGGTCGAGCACCCCAAACTCTCTGCAGACGCTGCCAATTCATGGACTACTGCCTACTTTGCATGCAATGATTATTCTCTACGCCACATCCAACCAATTGCCACATGCGCCGTCTCCCTGACTCATTCAACTACTTCCCCAAACCACCCGCCTTATTTAACAAATTTTAATGCTCTCAGCTGTCATAGCGGACATCTCTGCTTCCTGTTCACCCACTTTTCCCCTTCTTTCTTAGTAGCCCACCTGTGCTCAGATGGCCATTCCTCCAAGTGCCACTTGAAACTCGCCTTCCTTCTGTTTCTCTACCTTATAAAGCCCCTTTCAGTACTACCATCACAGCAATTGTCATTTTGTGGCTGCTCCTTTGTGGTGAGTGAATGAAGCAGATTGTATCGCACAAGAAAGTACCCACACAATGGGGGACACACTTGTCAACATTCCCGTTCCCTTCAGTGTCTTAAGCATCTGTTTTCAATGCAACTACCCCAAGAGACCTCCCAACAGATCCTGCGAGGGTTGGGGGGGGGCAATAAAAACTTGGTGTGCCTTGTCCCCCCTCGCCGTGTCTTACCACGTGCTCCTTGCTGTCACCTCTTTCAATACCATAATTACAGTATGTCTGTGTGGAGCCCCCCTTCTGGTCGGTAATAAAAAAGTGCCCTAAGCCTGTTCCACTAAGTTCCCTCTGTTGCCCCTATGCTTTTGGGGTAGGCCCCCCCACCCCCAGAAAGGGGGGGGGCAAAAAAAAATGGGTAGCACACTCAAAGCAAAACCACATAATTCTGTGCCTTCCAGCACCCTCTTTTGTAATGCACCCCAACACCCCTTTTTTACACTGCTCCCCAAAATTTGCCACCCCCCCCCACTCTGTAGTTGGGGGGGAGGTGTGGGTCATAAAATGATGGGGTCTACTACCGTGGTGCCCATCCTATCTGGTCACCCCCCTCTGTTTGCTGAAGGGGGAGGGGCACTCTTTCCTTGTTGGCCTCACTCCCCTGTGCTCCGCCCCCTGACCTATTGCCCCAGACTCTGCCTACTTCTGTGAATCCTTCCTACTCCTCCATTTCCTCTGGGGCCCCACCCCTGTCTACACATGCCTCTCCTTGGTCCCTCCTAGGCTCTATGCTACCACCTATCCCTAGGCTCCTCCCCCAACTATGCCCCCCTTCTCTCTGCTTTCCTTTCTTACTCCACCCATTCACACTCCCCCTCTGTGGCTCCTCCCCTCTACTCCCACTAGGCCTGGACCCAACCTCACTCTCTCTGCCCAGACACACCAGCCACTCTCTTATCCACCATTCAGGTCTCTCTCCTCACACACCAACCACTCTCTCCATCCACCAATCACCACCCAGGTCCATCTTCACCTACACACCAACCACTCTTACATCCACCAATCACCAGCCAGGCACACCTACACACATTTTACTTACCGACTTACCTCTGCTTCACCGCCATCAGCCATCAGTCATCTGGTGCCGAACCCAGGATTTGAACCCTGGTCACCTGGTTGGAAGGCAGGAACTTACCCACTGTACCACATGGGCTTCCATGTTTGTATCATTTCCAATAGTCCCTATATCATGGCTATGGTGTGTCATGCAGACTAGGGGGCCTGTATGTAGCTTATAGATGCTCCTGAATCCCTGATTACCAACAAGGAGCAATAGCTCAGTGGTAATGTCATCTGCCTCTGGTGCTGCAAGCTCCCTAGGACAAGGGTTCGAATCCCTCCATGGCTGGTAAAAATTTTTTCTTTTTTTTTCTTTTCCCCCATGAACTAATATTTCGATTTTATAAAAACTAGGAGCAATTTCAGACACTCTTTTTTGCACTAGTGCCCGAAAATTATAAATATTTTCTCTCCTGACTCCCATGCAGCCCCCTTCTTCATTAGTAGGTGAAATATGGGTATAAAGCATTGTCTTCAGTTATCAATCTATTGAGTTTTTGTCTTTGAATTTGGCATTTTGTAGTGCGAATGTGGCCTAGGGGGCATAACTGAGCAGAAGTAACCCTCCCACAAATAGTAAAATAGGTTGAGTGGTGGGGATTTTTCATTTTGGTATGAACAGAGCTGTGTAATCAGGGGGATAGTGCCTGTGCTGCTGGCTAGGCATATTGGCCTAGTGTTAGCTCTCACTCACGAAATGATGGGTAAAGTTTGGAACTGGTTAAACTCCCTTTATTAGGTGCAATCAGAAAACAGACATGTTGAGGTTTTCAAGAGGCAGAAAAGGGTAGAGTCTGGCGTGTGCTTCATTGTGCCTGCATCATGCCTGAAGCAGCAGCTAGCATGGCATGGCCTGGCCTGGCCTGGCCTGGCCCTGGGTCTTTAAACAACCCAGCGCTCAGTCTTTTGCTAGCAAGCAAGGCCCCCGAACGCCCACGAACGCCCATGTTCTGTTTAGAGGAAGACCTCAGACAATTTGGCACCCTGCTAAATGAGGGTGCTGTCCCATGAGCGGCCTTCGAGCGGGATAAAGCTTTAGCGTAAGACAAGTTGTCAAGCTTAAAATTCTGCTGAAAACCATATGTTGGAGGCCACATCATGATGGAAGCCTGTGAATGTCTCAGGCCAAAGTAAGCATGGGAGTACATTATTTGCATAGGACAGCCCCCTTCAAAATCACATCATCATGCTGCAGTTGCCATGTAGCGTTACTAGAGGGCAGCAGTATGACCATAAAAGAAGAGAGAAGTGTTAAATCTGTTTGCTGACGTGCTGCTTGTCTTTGTTGGTCTTTGCTGGGCCTCTGGAGCAGAGGACTACAATAAGCGAGTGAATGAGTAATGAGGAAAGATTATCCTGCTTTTGTGGGGAAGAGAGAGCACTTGCAGGGAAAACGGCAAGATGACAGAGTTAAAGCATAGATGTTTGCTGAGTGATTGGGTGAGGGTGTCGTCTGTCTCTTTGAAAGGACACGTGAGAGAAGAACAGGAGCCCATGGCCTTCAGATGGGAGAAGAAGCATAGAAGAGCATTTCCCCCAAAATAAAAACCTTCACTTCATCTCAAAGCTTCCAACTTTGCAGGTTGTAAGATTTGCCTTGTTTGCTGCATAAATAGGCAGAACTAGTGAGGCTCTTCCCAGAATATAAGTAGCACACTCTTTGGGAGTATCCTTAGGCCAGGCATGTCAGGCACGTAATTGGGGATATGAGGCCAAGAAAAACTTTAGGAAGCTTGCTCTAATCATCTGCAGGATAGAAGGACTCTGGAGAGAAACTAGAGAGGGAACCAGGCTGCACAAAAAAGGGGCAGGGTGGCACATTACACCCTAGCAGGAATATCCGATCCCCATACCTCTACCCCTGGGACACCATTTGTGACTTTCAATACCCCCATCTCATTGCCACTCAAATGTTCCGCCTTAGTATCTGAATGACCATAAACACCCTTCCTTTTGGCCCTCCATTTGTAATTCTCCCAGTAACCCAGGTGCTTTTGCCACTGTCCAGCCTACAGTGACCAGTTGGATGCACATTGCTCGGCACCCCATCCACTTACCACTCCGTGCAACCCCTCTCCGCACACTCAAACTACTCTTCTTTAAAACTGATATACACAATCTGCCTCACTATAAGCTGTAAGCTTCCCTCTATAGATTACATAGCCAATCCAAGGAGGTCAAATCACTGGTCGAGCACCCCAAACTCTCTGCAGACGCTGCCAATTCATGGACTACTGCCTACTTTGCATGCAATGATTATTCTCTACGCCACATCCAACCAATTGCCACATGCGCCGTCTCCCTGACTCATTCAACTACTTCCCCAAACCACCCGCCTTATTTAACAAATTTTAATGCTCTCAGCTGTCATAGCGGACATCTCTGCTTCCTGTTCACCCACTTTTCCCCTTCTTTCTTAGTAGCCCACCTGTGCTCAGATGGCCATTCCTCCAAGTGCCACTTGAAACTCGCCTTCCTTCTGTTTCTCTACCTTATAAAGCCCCTTTCAGTACTACCATCACAGCAATTGTCATTTTGTGGCTGCTCCTTTGTGGTGAGTGAATGAAGCAGATTGTATCGCACAAGAAAGTACCCACACAATGGGGGACACACTTGTCAACATTCCCGTTCCCTTCAGTGTCTTAAGCATCTGTTTTCAATGCAACTACCCCAAGAGACCTCCCAACAGATCCTGCGAGGGTTGGGGGGGGGGCAATAAAAACTTGGGGTGCCTTGTCCCCCCTCGCCGTGTCTTACCACGTGCTCCTTGCTGTCACCTCTTTCAATACCATAATTACAGTATGTCTGTGTGGAGCCCCCCTTCTGGTCGGTAATAAAAAAGTGCCCTAAGCCTGTTCCACTAAGTTCCCTCTGTTGCCCCTATGCTTTTGGGGTAGGCCCCCCCACCCCCAGAAAGGGGGGGGGCAAAAAAAAATGGGTAGCACACTCAAAGCAAAACCACATAATTCTGTGCCTTCCAGCACCCTCTTTTGTAATGCACCCCAACACCCCTTTTTTACACTGCTCCCCAAAATTTGCCACCCCCCCCCACTCTGTAGTTGGGGGGGAGGTGTGGGTCATAAAATGATGGGGTCTACTACCGTGGTGCCCATCCTATCTGGTCACCCCCCTCTGTTTGCTGAAGGGGGAGGGGCACTCTTTCCTTGTTGGCCTCACTCCCCTGTGCTCCGCCCCCTGACCTATTGCCCCAGACTCTGCCTACTTCTGTGAATCCTTCCTACTCCTCCCTTTCCTCTGGGGCCCCACCCCTGTCTACACATGCCTCTCCTTGGTCCCTCCTAGGCTCTATGCTACCACCTATCCCTAGGCTCCTCCCCCAACTATGCCCCCCTTCTCTCTGCTTTCCTTTCTTACTCCACCCATTCACACTCCCCCTCTGAAGCTCCTCCCCTCAGGCCTGGACCCAACCTCACTCTCTCTGCCCAGACACACCAGCCACTCTCTTATCCACCATTCAGGTCTCTCTCCTCACACACCAACCACTCTCTCCATCCACCAATCACCACCCAGGTCCATCTTCACCTACACACCAACCACTCTTACATCCACCAATCACCAGCCAGGCACACCTACACACATTTTACTTACCGACTTACCTCTGCTTCACCGCCATCAGCCATCAGTCATCTGGTGCCGAACCCAGGATTTGAACCCTGGTCACCTGGTTGGAAGGCAGGAACTTACCCACTGTACCACATGGGCTTCCATGTTTGTATCATTTCCAATAGTCCCTATATCATGGCTATGGTGTGTCATGCAGACTAGGGGGCCTGTATGTAGCTTATAGATGCTCCTGAATCCCTGATTACCAACAAGGAGCAATAGCTCAGTGGTAATGTCATCTGCCTCTGGTGCTGCAAGCTCCCTAGGACAAGGGTTCGAATCCCTCCATGGCTGGTAAAAAAATTTTCTTTTTTTTTCTTTTCCCCCATGAACTAATATTTCGATTTTATAAAAACTAGGAGCAATTTCAGACACTCTTTTTTGCACTAGTGCCCGAAAATTATAAATATTTTCTCTCCTGACTCCCATGCAGCCCCCTTCTTCATTAGTAGGTGAAATATGGGTAAAGCATTGTCTTCAGTTATCAATCTATTGAGTTTTTGTCTTTGAATTTGGCATTTTGTAGTGCGAATGTGGCCTAGGGGGCATAACTGAGCAGAAGTAACCCTCCCACAAATAGTAAAATAGGTTGAGTGGTGGGGATTTTTCATTTTGGTATGAACAGAGCTGTGTAATCAGGGGGATAGTGCCTGTGCTGCTGGCTAGGCATATTGGCCTAGTGTTAGCTCTCACTCACGAAATGATGGGTAAAGTTTGGAACTGGTTAAACTCCCTTTATTAGGTGCAATCAGAAAACAGACATGTTGAGGTTTTCAAGAGGCAGAAAAGGGTAGAGTCTGGCGTGTGCTTCATTGTGCCTGCATCATGCCTGAAGCAGCAGCTAGCATGGCATGGCCTGGCCTGGCCTGGCCTGGCCCTGGGTCTTTAAACAACCCAGCGCTCAGTCTTTTGCTAGCAAGCAAGGCCCACGAACGCCCACGAACGCCCATGTTCTGTTTAGAGGAAGACCTCAGACAATTTGGCACCCTGCTAAATGAGGGTGCTGTCCCATGGGCGGCCTTCGAGCGGGATAAAGCTTTAGCGTAAGACAAGTTGTCAAGCTTAAAATTCTGCTGAAAACCATATGTTGGAGGCCACATCATGATGGAAGCCTGTGAATGTCTCAGGCCAAAGTAAGCATGGGAGTACATTATTTGCATAGGACAGCCCCCTTCAAAATCACATCATCATGCTGCAGTTGCCATGTAGCGTTACTAGAGGGCAGCAGTATGACCATAAAAGAAGAGAGAAGTGTTAAATCTGTTTGCTGACGTGCTGCTTGTCTTTGTTGGTCTTTGCTGGGCCTCTGGAGCAGAGGACTACAATAAGCGAGTGAATGAGTAATGAGGAAAGATTATCCTGCTTTTGTGGGGAAGAGAGAGCACTTGCAGGGAAAACGGCAAGATGACAGAGTTAAAGCATAGATGTTTGCTGAGTGATTGGGTGAGGGTGTCGTCTGTCTCTTTGAAAGGACACGTGAGAGAAGAACAGGAGCCCATGGCCTTCAGATGGGAGAAGAAGCATAGAAGAGCATTTTCCCCAAAATAAAAACCTTCACTTCATCTCAAAGCTTCCAACTTTGCAGGTTGTAAGATTTGCCTTGTTTGCTGCATAAATAGGCAGAACTAGTGAGGCTCTTCCCAGAATATAAGTAGCACACTCTTTGGGAGTATCCTTAGGCCAGGCATGTCAGGCACGTAATTGGGGATATGAGGCCAAGAAAAACTTTAGGAAGCTTGCTCTAATCATCTGCAGGATAGAAGGACTCTGGAGAGAAACTAGAGAGGGAACCAGGCTGCACAAAAAAGGGGCAGGGTGGCACATTACACCCTAGCAGGAATATCCGATCCCCATACCTCTACCCCTGGGACACCATTTGTGACTTTCAATACCCCCATCTCATTGCCACTCAAATGTTCCGCCTTAGTATCTGAATGACCATAAACACCCTTCCTTTTGGCCCTCCATTTGTAATTCTCCCAGTAACCCAGGTGCTTTTGCCACTGTCCAGCCTACAGTGACCAGTTGGATGCACATTGCTCGGCACCCCATCCACTTACCACTCCGTGCAACCCCTCTCCGCACACTCAAACTACTCTTCTTTAAAACTGATATACACAATCTGCCTCACTATAAGCTGTAACCTTCCCTCTATAGATTACATAGCCAATCCAAGGAGGTCAAATCACTGGTCGAGCACCCCAAACTCTCTGCAGACGCTGCCAATTCATGGACTACTGCCTACTTTGCATGCAATGATTATTCTCTACGCCACATCCAACCAATTGCCACATGCGCCGTCTCCCTGACTCATTCAACTACTTCCCCAAACCACCCGCCTTATTTAACAAATTTTAATGCTCTCAGCTGTCATAGCGGACATCTCTGCTTCCTGTTCACCCACTTTTCCCCTTCTTTCTTAGTAGCCCACCTGTGCTCAGATGGCCATTCCTCCAAGTGCCACTTGAAACTCGCCTTCCTTCTGTTTCTCTACCTTATAAAGCCCCTTTCAGTACTACCATCACAGCAATTGTCATTTTGTGGCTGCTCCTTTGTGGTGAGTGAATGAAGCAGATTGTATCGCACAAGAAAGTACCCACACAATGGGGGACACACTTGTCAACATTCCCGTTCCCTTCAGTGTCTTAAGCATCTGTTTTCAATGCAACTACCCCAAGAGACCTCCCAACAGATCCTGCGAGGGTTGGGGGGGGGCAATAAAAACTTGGTGTGCCTTGTCCCCCCTCGCCGTGTCTTACCACGTGCTCCTTGCTGTCACCTCTTTCAATACCATAATTACAGTATGTCTGTGTGGAGCCCCCCTTCTGGTCGGTAATAAAAAAGTGCCCTAAGCCTGTTCCACTAAGTTCCCTCTGTTGCCCCTATGCTTTTGGGGTAGGCCCCCCCACCCCCAGAAAGGGGGGGGGCAAAAAAAAATGGGTAGCACACTCAAAGCAAAACCACATAATTCTGTGCCTTCCAGCACCCTCTTTTGTAATGCACCCCAACACCCCTTTTTTACACTGCTCCCCAAAATTTGCCACCCCCCCCCCACTCTGTAGTTGGGGGGGAGGTGTGGGTCATAAAATGATGGGGTCTACTACCGTGGTGCCCATCCTATCTGGTCACCCCCCTCTGTTTGCTGAAGGGGGAGGGGCACTCTTTCCTTGTTGGCCTCACTCCCCTGTGCTCCGCCCCCTGACCTATTGCCCCAGACTCTGCCTACTTCTGTGAATCCTTCCTACTCCTCCCTTTCCTCTGGGGCCCCACCCCTGTCTACACATGCCTCTCCTTGGTCCCTCCTAGGCTCTATGCTACCACCTATCCCTAGGCTCCTCCCCCAACTATGCCCCCCTTCTCTCTGCTTTCCTTTCTTACTCCACCCATTCACACTCCCCCTCTGTGGCTCCTCCCCTCTACTCCCACTAGGCCTGGACCCAACCTCACTCTCTCTGCCCAGACACACCAGCCACTCTCTTATCCACCATTCAGGTCTCTCTCCTCACACACCAACCACTCTCTCCATCCACCAATCACCACCCAGGTCCATCTTCACCTACACACCAACCACTCTTACATCCACCAATCACCAGCCAGGCACACCTACACACATTTTACTTACCGACTTACCTCTGCTTCACCGCCATCAGCCATCAGTCATCTGGTGCCGAACCCAGGATTTGAACCCTGGTCACCTGGTTGGAAGGCAGGAACTTACCCACTGTACCACATGGGCTTCCATGTTTGTATCATTTCCAATAGTCCCTATATCATGGCTATGGTGTGTCATGCAGACTAGGGGGCCTGTATGTAGCTTATAGATGCTCCTGAATCCCTGATTACCAACAAGGAGCAATAGCTCAGTGGTAATGTCATCTGCCTCTGGTGCTGCAAGCTCCCTAGGACAAGGGTTCGAATCCCTCCATGGCTGGTAAATTTTTTTTCTTTTTTTTTCTTTTCCCCCATGAACTAATATTTCGATTTTATAAAAACTAGGAGCAATTTCAGACACTCTTTTTTGCACTAGTGCCCGAAAATTATAAATATTTTCTCTCCTGACTCCCATGCAGCCCCCTTCTTCATTAGTAGGTGAAATATGGGTAAAGCATTGTCTTCAGTTATCAATCTATTGAGTTTTTGTCTTTGAATTTGGCATTTTGTAGTGCGAATGTGGCCTAGGGGGCATAACTGAGCAGAAGTAACCCTCCCACAAATAGTAAAATAGGTTGAGTGGTGGGGATTTTTCATTTTGGTATGAACAGAGCTGTGTAATCAGGGGGATAGTGCCTGTGCTGCTGGCTAGGCATATTGGCCTAGTGTTAGCTCTCACTCACGAAATGATGGGTAAAGTTTGGAACTGGTTAAACTCCCTTTATTAGGTGCAATCAGAAAACAGACATGTTGAGGTTTTCAAGAGGCAGAAAAGGGTAGAGTCTGGCGTGTGCTTCATTGTGCCTGCATCATGCCTGAAGCAGCAGCTAGCATGGCATGGCCTGGCCTGGCCTGGCCTGGCCCTGGGTCTTTAAACAACCCAGCGCTCAGTCTTTTGCTAGCAAGCAAGGCCCACGAACGCCCACGAACGCCCATGTTCTGTTTAGAGGAAGACCTCAGACAATTTGGCACCCTGCTAAATGAGGGTGCTGTCCCATGAGCGGCCTTCGAGCGGGATAAAGCTTTAGCGTAAGACAAGTTGTCAAGCTTAAAATTCTGCTGAAAACCATATGTTGGAGGCCACATCATGATGGAAGCCTGTGAATGTCTCAGGCCAAAGTAAGCATGGGAGTACATTATTTGCATAGGACAGCCCCCTTCAAAATCACATCATCATGCTGCAGTTGCCATGTAGCGTTACTAGAGGGCAGCAGTATGACCATAAAAGAAGAGAGAAGTGTTAAATCTGTTTGCTGACGTGCTGCTTGTCTTTGTTGGTCTTTGCTGGGCCTCTGGAGCAGAGGACTACAATAAGCGAGTGAATGAGTAATGAGGAAAGATTATCCTGCTTTTGTGGGGAAGAGAGAGCACTTGCAGGGAAAACGGCAAGATGACAGAGTTAAAGCATAGATGTTTGCTGAGTGATTGGGTGAGGGTGTCGTCTGTCTCTTTGAAAGGACACGTGAGAGAAGAACAGGAGCCCATGGCCTTCAGATGGGAGAAGAAGCATAGAAGAGCATTTCCCCCAAAATAAAAACCTTCACTTCATCTCAAAGCTTCCAACTTTGCAGGTTGTAAGATTTGCCTTGTTTGCTGCATAAATAGGCAGAACTAGTGAGGCTCTTCCCAGAATATAAGTAGCACACTCTTTGGGAGTATCCTTAGGCCAGGCATGTCAGGCACGTAATTGGGGATATGAGGCCAAGAAAAACTTTAGGAAGCTTGCTCTAATCATCTGCAGGATAGAAGGACTCTGGAGAGAAACTAGAGAGGGAACCAGGCTGCACAAAAAAGGGGCAGGGTGGCACATTACACCCTAGCAGGAATATCCGATCCCCATACCTCTACCCCTGGGACACCATTTGTGACTTTCAATACCCCCATCTCATTGCCACTCAAATGTTCCGCCTTAGTATCTGAATGACCATAAACACCCTTCCTTTTGGCCCTCCATTTGTAATTCTCCCAGTAACCCAGGTGCTTTTGCCACTGTCCAGCCTACAGTGACCAGTTGGATGCACATTGCTCGGCACCCCATCCACTTACCACTCCGTGCAACCCCTCTCCGCACACTCAAACTACTCTTCTTTAAAACTGATATACACAATCTGCCTCACTATAAGCTGTAAGCTTCCCTCTATAGATTACATAGCCAATCCAAGGAGGTCAAATCACTGGTCGAGCACCCCAAACTCTCTGCAGACGCTGCCAATTCATGGACTACTGCCTACTTTGCATGCAATGATTATTCTCTACGCCACATCCAACCAATTGCCACATGCGCCGTCTCCCTGACTCATTCAACTACTTCCCCAAACCACCCGCCTTATTTAACAAATTTTAATGCTCTCAGCTGTCATAGCGGACATCTCTGCTTCCTGTTCACCCACTTTTCCCCTTCTTTCTTAGTAGCCCACCTGTGCTCAGATGGCCATTCCTCCAAGTGCCACTTGAAACTCGCCTTCCTTCTGTTTCTCTACCTTATAAAGCCCCTTTCAGTACTACCATCACAGCAATTGTCATTTTGTGGCTGCTCCTTTGTGGTGAGTGAATGAAGCAGATTGTATCGCACAAGAAAGTACCCACACAATGGGGGACACACTTGTCAACATTCCCGTTCCCTTCAGTGTCTTAAGCATCTGTTTTCAATGCAACTACCCCAAGAGACCTCCCAACAGATCCTGCGAGGGTTGGGGGGGGGGCAATAAAAACTTGGGGTGCCTTGTCCCCCCTCGCCGTGTCTTACCACGTGCTCCTTGCTGTCACCTCTTTCAATACCATAATTACAGTATGTCTGTGTGGAGCCCCCCTTCTGGTCGGTAATAAAAAAGTGCCCTAAGCCTGTTCCACTAAGTTCCCTCTGTTGCCCCTATGCTTTTGGGGTAGGCCCCCCCACCCCCAGAAAGGGGGGGGGCAAAAAAAAATGGGTAGCACACTCAAAGCAAAACCACATAATTCTGTGCCTTCCAGCACCCTCTTTTGTAATGCACCCCAACACCCCTTTTTTACACTGCTCCCCAAAATTTGCCACCCCCCCCCACTCTGTAGTTGGGGGGGAGGTGTGGGTCATAAAATGATGGGGTCTACTACCGTGGTGCCCATCCTATCTGGTCACCCCCCTCTGTTTGCTGAAGGGGGAGGGGCACTCTTTCCTTGTTGGCCTCACTCCCCTGTGCTCCGCCCCCTGACCTATTGCCCCAGACTCTGCCTACTTCTGTGAATCCTTCCTACTCCTCCCTTTCCTCTGGGGCCCCACCCCTGTCTACACATGCCTCTCCTTGGTCCCTCCTAGGCTCTATGCTACCACCTATCCCTAGGCTCCTCCCCCAACTATGCCCCCCTTCTCTCTGCTTTCCTTTCTTACTCCACCCATTCACACTCCCCCTCTGAAGCTCCTCCCCTCAGGCCTGGACCCAACCTCACTCTCTCTGCCCAGACACACCAGCCACTCTCTTATCCACCATTCAGGTCTCTCTCCTCACACACCAACCACTCTCTCCATCCACCAATCACCACCCAGGTCCATCTTCACCTACACACCAACCACTCTTACATCCACCAATCACCAGCCAGGCACACCTACACACATTTTACTTACCGACTTACCTCTGCTTCACCGCCATCAGCCATCAGTCATCTGGTGCCGAACCCAGGATTTGAACCCTGGTCACCTGGTTGGAAGGCAGGAACTTACCCACTGTACCACATGGGCTTCCATGTTTGTATCATTTCCAATAGTCCCTATATCATGGCTATGGTGTGTCATGCAGACTAGGGGGCCTGTATGTAGCTTATAGATGCTCCTGAATCCCTGATTACCAACAAGGAGCAATAGCTCAGTGGTAATGTCATCTGCCTCTGGTGCTGCAAGCTCCCTAGGACAAGGGTTCGAATCCCTCCATGGCTGGTAAAAAAATTTTCTTTTTTTTTCTTTTCCCCCATGAACTAATATTTCGATTTTATAAAAACTAGGAGCAATTTCAGACACTCTTTTTTGCACTAGTGCCCGAAAATTATAAATATTTTCTCTCCTGACTCCCATGCAGCCCCCTTCTTCATTAGTAGGTGAAATATGGGTAAAGCATTGTCTTCAGTTATCAATCTATTGAGTTTTTGTCTTTGAATTTGGCATTTTGTAGTGCGAATGTGGCCTAGGGGGCATAACTGAGCAGAAGTAACCCTCCCACAAATAGTAAAATAGGTTGAGTGGTGGGGATTTTTCATTTTGGTATGAACAGAGCTGTGTAATCAGGGGGATAGTGCCTGTGCTGCTGGCTAGGCATATTGGCCTAGTGTTAGCTCTCACTCACGAAATGATGGGTAAAGTTTGGAACTGGTTAAACTCCCTTTATTAGGTGCAATCAGAAAACAGACATGTTGAGGTTTTCAAGAGGCAGAAAAGGGTAGAGTCTGGCGTGTGCTTCATTGTGCCTGCATCATGCCTGAAGCAGCAGCTAGCATGGCATGGCCTGGCCTGGCCTGGCCTGGCCCTGGGTCTTTAAACAACCCAGCGCTCAGTCTTTTGCTAGCAAGCAAGGCCCACGAACGCCCACGAACGCCCATGTTCTGTTTAGAGGAAGACCTCAGACAATTTGGCACCCTGCTAAATGAGGGTGCTGTCCCATGGGCGGCCTTCGAGCGGGATAAAGCTTTAGCGTAAGACAAGTTGTCAAGCTTAAAATTCTGCTGAAAACCATATGTTGGAGGCCACATCATGATGGAAGCCTGTGAATGTCTCAGGCCAAAGTAAGCATGGGAGTACATTATTTGCATAGGACAGCCCCCTTCAAAATCACATCATCATGCTGCAGTTGCCATGTAGCGTTACTAGAGGGCAGCAGTATGACCATAAAAGAAGAGAGAAGTGTTAAATCTGTTTGCTGACGTGCTGCTTGTCTTTGTTGGTCTTTGCTGGGCCTCTGGAGCAGAGGACTACAATAAGCGAGTGAATGAGTAATGAGGAAAGATTATCCTGCTTTTGTGGGGAAGAGAGAGCACTTGCAGGGAAAACGGCAAGATGACAGAGTTAAAGCATAGATGTTTGCTGAGTGATTGGGTGAGGGTGTCGTCTGTCTCTTTGAAAGGACACGTGAGAGAAGAACAGGAGCCCATGGCCTTCAGATGGGAGAAGAAGCATAGAAGAGCATTTTCCCCAAAATAAAAACCTTCACTTCATCTCAAAGCTTCCAACTTTGCAGGTTGTAAGATTTGCCTTGTTTGCTGCATAAATAGGCAGAACTAGTGAGGCTCTTCCCAGAATATAAGTAGCACACTCTTTGGGAGTATCCTTAGGCCAGGCATGTCAGGCACGTAATTGGGGATATGAGGCCAAGAAAAACTTTAGGAAGCTTGCTCTAATCATCTGCAGGATAGAAGGACTCTGGAGAGAAACTAGAGAGGGAACCAGGCTGCACAAAAAAGGGGCAGGGTGGCACATTACACCCTAGCAGGAATATCCGATCCCCATACCTCTACCCCTGGGACACCATTTGTGACTTTCAATACCCCCATCTCATTGCCACTCAAATGTTCCGCCTTAGTATCTGAATGACCATAAACACCCTTCCTTTTGGCCCTCCATTTGTAATTCTCCCAGTAACCCAGGTGCTTTTGCCACTGTCCAGCCTACAGTGACCAGTTGGATGCACATTGCTCGGCACCCCATCCACTTACCACTCCGTGCAACCCCTCTCCGCACACTCAAACTACTCTTCTTTAAAACTGATATACACAATCTGCCTCACTATAAGCTGTAACCTTCCCTCTATAGATTACATAGCCAATCCAAGGAGGTCAAATCACTGGTCGAGCACCCCAAACTCTCTGCAGACGCTGCCAATTCATGGACTACTGCCTACTTTGCATGCAATGATTATTCTCTACGCCACATCCAACCAATTGCCACATGCGCCGTCTCCCTGACTCATTCAACTACTTCCCCAAACCACCCGCCTTATTTAACAAATTTTAATGCTCTCAGCTGTCATAGCGGACATCTCTGCTTCCTGTTCACCCACTTTTCCCCTTCTTTCTTAGTAGCCCACCTGTGCTCAGATGGCCATTCCTCCAAGTGCCACTTGAAACTCGCCTTCCTTCTGTTTCTCTACCTTATAAAGCCCCTTTCAGTACTACCATCACAGCAATTGTCATTTTGTGGCTGCTCCTTTGTGGTGAGTGAATGAAGCAGATTGTATCGCACAAGAAAGTACCCACACAATGGGGGACACACTTGTCAACATTCCCGTTCCCTTCAGTGTCTTAAGCATCTGTTTTCAATGCAACTACCCCAAGAGACCTCCCAACAGATCCTGCGAGGGTTGGGGGGGGGCAATAAAAACTTGGTGTGCCTTGTCCCCCCTCGCCGTGTCTTACCACGTGCTCCTTGCTGTCACCTCTTTCAATACCATAATTACAGTATGTCTGTGTGGAGCCCCCCTTCTGGTCGGTAATAAAAAAGTGCCCTAAGCCTGTTCCACTAAGTTCCCTCTGTTGCCCCTATGCTTTTGGGGTAGGCCCCCCCACCCCCAGAAAGGGGGGGGGCAAAAAAAAATGGGTAGCACACTCAAAGCAAAACCACATAATTCTGTGCCTTCCAGCACCCTCTTTTGTAATGCACCCCAACACCCCTTTTTTACACTGCTCCCCAAAATTTGCCACCCCCCCCCACTCTGTAGTTGGGGGGGAGGTGTGGGTCATAAAATGATGGGGTCTACTACCGTGGTGCCCATCCTATCTGGTCACCCCCCTCTGTTTGCTGAAGGGGGAGGGGCACTCTTTCCTTGTTGGCCTCACTCCCCTGTGCTCCGCCCCCTGACCTATTGCCCCAGACTCTGCCTACTTCTGTGAATCCTTCCTACTCCTCCCTTTCCTCTGGGGCCCCACCCCTGTCTACACATGCCTCTCCTTGGTCCCTCCTAGGCTCTATGCTACCACCTATCCCTAGGCTCCTCCCCCAACTATGCCCCCCTTCTCTCTGCTTTCCTTTCTTACTCCACCCATTCACACTCCCCCTCTGTGGCTCCTCCCCTCTACTCCCACTAGGCCTGGACCCAACCTCACTCTCTCTGCCCAGACACACCAGCCACTCTCTTATCCACCATTCAGGTCTCTCTCCTCACACACCAACCACTCTCTCCATCCACCAATCACCACCCAGGTCCATCTTCACCTACACACCAACCACTCTTACATCCACCAATCACCAGCCAGGCACACCTACACACATTTTACTTACCGACTTACCTCTGCTTCACCGCCATCAGCCATCAGTCATCTGGTGCCGAACCCAGGATTTGAACCCTGGTCACCTGGTTGGAAGGCAGGAACTTACCCACTGTACCACATGGGCTTCCATGTTTGTATCATTTCCAATAGTCCCTATATCATGGCTATGGTGTGTCATGCAGACTAGGGGGCCTGTATGTAGCTTATAGATGCTCCTGAATCCCTGATTACCAACAAGGAGCAATAGCTCAGTGGTAATGTCATCTGCCTCTGGTGCTGCAAGCTCCCTAGGACAAGGGTTCGAATCCCTCCATGGCTGGTAAATTTTTTTTCTTTTTTTTTCTTTTCCCCCATGAACTAATATTTCGATTTTATAAAAACTAGGAGCAATTTCAGACACTCTTTTTTGCACTAGTGCCCGAAAATTATAAATATTTTCTCTCCTGACTCCCATGCAGCCCCCTTCTTCATTAGTAGGTGAAATATGGGTAAAGCATTGTCTTCAGTTATCAATCTATTGAGTTTTTGTCTTTGAATTTGGCATTTTGTAGTGCGAATGTGGCCTAGGGGGCATAACTGAGCAGAAGTAACCCTCCCACAAATAGTAAAATAGGTTGAGTGGTGGGGATTTTTCATTTTGGTATGAACAGAGCTGTGTAATCAGGGGGATAGTGCCTGTGCTGCTGGCTAGGCATATTGGCCTAGTGTTAGCTCTCACTCACGAAATGATGGGTAAAGTTTGGAACTGGTTAAACTCCCTTTATTAGGTGCAATCAGAAAACAGACATGTTGAGGTTTTCAAGAGGCAGAAAAGGGTAGAGTCTGGCGTGTGCTTCATTGTGCCTGCATCATGCCTGAAGCAGCAGCTAGCATGGCATGGCCTGGCCTGGCCTGGCCTGGCCCTGGGTCTTTAAACAACCCAGCGCTCAGTCTTTTGCTAGCAAGCAAGGCCCACGAACGCCCACGAACGCCCATGTTCTGTTTAGAGGAAGACCTCAGACAATTTGGCACCCTGCTAAATGAGGGTGCTGTCCCATGAGCGGCCTTCGAGCGGGATAAAGCTTTAGCGTAAGACAAGTTGTCAAGCTTAAAATTCTGCTGAAAACCATATGTTGGAGGCCACATCATGATGGAAGCCTGTGAATGTCTCAGGCCAAAGTAAGCATGGGAGTACATTATTTGCATAGGACAGCCCCCTTCAAAATCACATCATCATGCTGCAGTTGCCATGTAGCGTTACTAGAGGGCAGCAGTATGACCATAAAAGAAGAGAGAAGTGTTAAATCTGTTTGCTGACGTGCTGCTTGTCTTTGTTGGTCTTTGCTGGGCCTCTGGAGCAGAGGACTACAATAAGCGAGTGAATGAGTAATGAGGAAAGATTATCCTGCTTTTGTGGGGAAGAGAGAGCACTTGCAGGGAAAACGGCAAGATGACAGAGTTAAAGCATAGATGTTTGCTGAGTGATTGGGTGAGGGTGTCGTCTGTCTCTTTGAAAGGACACGTGAGAGAAGAACAGGAGCCCATGGCCTTCAGATGGGAGAAGAAGCATAGAAGAGCATTTCCCCCAAAATAAAAACCTTCACTTCATCTCAAAGCTTCCAACTTTGCAGGTTGTAAGATTTGCCTTGTTTGCTGCATAAATAGGCAGAACTAGTGAGGCTCTTCCCAGAATATAAGTAGCACACTCTTTGGGAGTATCCTTAGGCCAGGCATGTCAGGCACGTAATTGGGGATATGAGGCCAAGAAAAACTTTAGGAAGCTTGCTCTAATCATCTGCAGGATAGAAGGACTCTGGAGAGAAACTAGAGAGGGAACCAGGCTGCACAAAAAAGGGGCAGGGTGGCACATTACACCCTAGCAGGAATATCCGATCCCCATACCTCTACCCCTGGGACACCATTTGTGACTTTCAATACCCCCATCTCATTGCCACTCAAATGTTCCGCCTTAGTATCTGAATGACCATAAACACCCTTCCTTTTGGCCCTCCATTTGTAATTCTCCCAGTAACCCAGGTGCTTTTGCCACTGTCCAGCCTACAGTGACCAGTTGGATGCACATTGCTCGGCACCCCATCCACTTACCACTCCGTGCAACCCCTCTCCGCACACTCAAACTACTCTTCTTTAAAACTGATATACACAATCTGCCTCACTATAAGCTGTAACCTTCCCTCTATAGATTACATAGCCAATCCAAGGAGGTCAAATCACTGGTCGAGCACCCCAAACTCTCTGCAGACGCTGCCAATTCATGGACTACTGCCTACTTTGCATGCAATGATTATTCTCTACGCCACATCCAACCAATTGCCACATGCGCCGTCTCCCTGACTCATTCAACTACTTCCCCAAACCACCCGCCTTATTTAACAAATTTTAATGCTCTCAGCTGTCATAGCGGACATCTCTGCTTCCTGTTCACCCACTTTTCCCCTTCTTTCTTAGTAGCCCACCTGTGCTCAGATGGCCATTCCTCCAAGTGCCACTTGAAACTCGCCTTCCTTCTGTTTCTCTACCTTATAAAGCCCCTTTCAGTACTACCATCACAGCAATTGTCATTTTGTGGCTGCTCCTTTGTGGTGAGTGAATGAAGCAGATTGTATCGCACAAGAAAGTACCCACACAATGGGGGACACACTTGTCAACATTCCCGTTCCCTTCAGTGTCTTAAGCATCTGTTTTCAATGCAACTACCCCAAGAGACCTCCCAACAGATCCTGCGAGGGTTGGGGGGGGGCAATAAAAACTTGGGGTGCCTTGTCCCCCCTCGCCGTGTCTTACCACGTGCTCCTTGCTGTCACCTCTTTCAATACCATAATTACAGTATGTCTGTGTGGAGCCCCCCTTCTGGTCGGTAATAAAAAAGTGCCCTAAGCCTGTTCCACTAAGTTCCCTCTGTTGCCCCTATGCTTTTGGGGTAGGCCCCCCCACCCCCAGAAAGGGGGGGGGCAAAAAAAAATGGGTAGCACACTCAAAGCAAAACCACATAATTCTGTGCCTTCCAGCACCCTCTTTTGTAATGCACCCCAACACCCCTTTTTTACACTGCTCCCCAAAATTTGCCCCCCCCCCCCACTCTGTAGTTGGGGGGGAGGTGTGGGTCATAAAATGATGGGGTCTACTACCGTGGTGCCCATCCTATCTGGTCACCCCCCTCTGTTTGCTGAAGGGGGAGGGGCACTCTTTCCTTGTTGGCCTCACTCCCCTGTGCTCCGCCCCCTGACCTATTGCCCCAGACTCTGCCTACTTCTGTGAATCCTTCCTACTCCTCCCTTTCCTCTGGGGCCCCACCCCTGTCTACACATGCCTCTCCTTGGTCCCTCCTAGGCTCTATGCTACCACCTATCCCTAGGCTCCTCCCCCAACTATGCCCCCCTTCTCTCTGCTTTCCTTTCTTACTCCACCCATTCACACTCCCCCTCTGAAGCTCCTCCCCTCAGGCCTGGACCCAACCTCACTCTCTCTGCCCAGACACACCAGCCACTCTCTTATCCACCATTCAGGTCTCTCTCCTCACACACCAACCACTCTCTCCATCCACCAATCACCACCCAGGTCCATCTTCACCTACACACCAACCACTCTTACATCCACCAATCACCAGCCAGGCACACCTACACACATTTTACTTACCGACTTACCTCTGCTTCACCGCCATCAGCCATCAGTCATCTGGTGCCGAACCCAGGATTTGAACCCTGGTCACCTGGTTGGAAGGCAGGAACTTACCCACTGTACCACATGGGCTTCCATGTTTGTATCATTTCCAATAGTCCCTATATCATGGCTATGGTGTGTCATGCAGACTAGGGGGCCTGTATGTAGCTTATAGATGCTCCTGAATCCCTGATTACCAACAAGGAGCAATAGCTCAGTGGTAATGTCATCTGCCTCTGGTGCTGCAAGCTCCCTAGGACAAGGGTTCGAATCCCTCCATGGCTGGTAAAAAAATTTTCTTTTTTTTTCTTTTCCCCCATGAACTAATATTTCGATTTTATAAAAACTAGGAGCAATTTCAGACACTCTTTTTTGCACTAGTGCCCGAAAATTATAAATATTTTCTCTCCTGACTCCCATGCAGCCCCCTTCTTCATTAGTAGGTGAAATATGGGTAAAGCATTGTCTTCAGTTATCAATCTATTGAGTTTTTGTCTTTGAATTTGGCATTTTGTAGTGCGAATGTGGCCTAGGGGGCATAACTGAGCAGAAGTAACCCTCCCACAAATAGTAAAATAGGTTGAGTGGTGGGGATTTTTCATTTTGGTATGAACAGAGCTGTGTAATCAGGGGGATAGTGCCTGTGCTGCTGGCTAGGCATATTGGCCTAGTGTTAGCTCTCACTCACGAAATGATGGGTAAAGTTTGGAACTGGTTAAACTCCCTTTATTAGGTGCAATCAGAAAACAGACATGTTGAGGTTTTCAAGAGGCAGAAAAGGGTAGAGTCTGGCGTGTGCTTCATTGTGCCTGCATCATGCCTGAAGCAGCAGCTAGCATGGCATGGCCTGGCCTGGCCTGGCCTGGCCCTGGGTCTTTAAACAACCCAGCGCTCAGTCTTTTGCTAGCAAGCAAGGCCCACGAACGCCCACGAACGCCCATGTTCTGTTTAGAGGAAGACCTCAGACAATTTGGCACCCTGCTAAATGAGGGTGCTGTCCCATGGGCGGCCTTCGAGCGGGATAAAGCTTTAGCGTAAGACAAGTTGTCAAGCTTAAAATTCTGCTGAAAACCATATGTTGGAGGCCACATCATGATGGAAGCCTGTGAATGTCTCAGGCCAAAGTAAGCATGGGAGTACATTATTTGCATAGGACAGCCCCCTTCAAAATCACATCATCATGCTGCAGTTGCCATGTAGCGTTACTAGAGGGCAGCAGTATGACCATAAAAGAAGAGAGAAGTGTTAAATCTGTTTGCTGACGTGCTGCTTGTCTTTGTTGGTCTTTGCTGGGCCTCTGGAGCAGAGGACTACAATAAGCGAGTGAATGAGTAATGAGGAAAGATTATCCTGCTTTTGTGGGGAAGAGAGAGCACTTGCAGGGAAAACGGCAAGATGACAGAGTTAAAGCATAGATGTTTGCTGAGTGATTGGGTGAGGGTGTCGTCTGTCTCTTTGAAAGGACACGTGAGAGAAGAACAGGAGCCCATGGCCTTCAGATGGGAGAAGAAGCATAGAAGAGCATTTTCCCCAAAATAAAAACCTTCACTTCATCTCAAAGCTTCCAACTTTGCAGGTTGTAAGATTTGCCTTGTTTGCTGCATAAATAGGCAGAACTAGTGAGGCTCTTCCCAGAATATAAGTAGCACACTCTTTGGGAGTATCCTTAGGCCAGGCATGTCAGGCACGTAATTGGGGATATGAGGCCAAGAAAAACTTTAGGAAGCTTGCTCTAATCATCTGCAGGATAGAAGGACTCTGGAGAGAAACTAGAGAGGGAACCAGGCTGCACAAAAAAGGGGCAGGGTGGCACATTACACCCTAGCAGGAATATCCGATCCCCATACCTCTACCCCTGGGACACCATTTGTGACTTTCAATACCCCCATCTCATTGCCACTCAAATGTTCCGCCTTAGTATCTGAATGACCATAAACACCCTTCCTTTTGGCCCTCCATTTGTAATTCTCCCAGTAACCCAGGTGCTTTTGCCACTGTCCAGCCTACAGTGACCAGTTGGATGCACATTGCTCGGCACCCCATCCACTTACCACTCCGTGCAACCCCTCTCCGCACACTCAAACTACTCTTCTTTAAAACTGATATACACAATCTGCCTCACTATAAGCTGTAACCTTCCCTCTATAGATTACATAGCCAATCCAAGGAGGTCAAATCACTGGTCGAGCACCCCAAACTCTCTGCAGACGCTGCCAATTCATGGACTACTGCCTACTTTGCATGCAATGATTATTCTCTACGCCACATCCAACCAATTGCCACATGCGCCGTCTCCCTGACTCATTCAACTACTTCCCCAAACCACCCGCCTTATTTAACAAATTTTAATGCTCTCAGCTGTCATAGCGGACATCTCTGCTTCCTGTTCACCCACTTTTCCCCTTCTTTCTTAGTAGCCCACCTGTGCTCAGATGGCCATTCCTCCAAGTGCCACTTGAAACTCGCCTTCCTTCTGTTTCTCTACCTTATAAAGCCCCTTTCAGTACTACCATCACAGCAATTGTCATTTTGTGGCTGCTCCTTTGTGGTGAGTGAATGAAGCAGATTGTATCGCACAAGAAAGTACCCACACAATGGGGGACACACTTGTCAACATTCCCGTTCCCTTCAGTGTCTTAAGCATCTGTTTTCAATGCAACTACCCCAAGAGACCTCCCAACAGATCCTGCGAGGGTTGGGGGGGGGCAATAAAAACTTGGTGTGCCTTGTCCCCCCTCGCCGTGTCTTACCACGTGCTCCTTGCTGTCACCTCTTTCAATACCATAATTACAGTATGTCTGTGTGGAGCCCCCCTTCTGGTCGGTAATAAAAAAGTGCCCTAAGCCTGTTCCACTAAGTTCCCTCTGTTGCCCCTATGCTTTTGGGGTAGGCCCCCCCACCCCCAGAAAGGGGGGGGGCAAAAAAAAATGGGTAGCACACTCAAAGCAAAACCACATAATTCTGTGCCTTCCAGCACCCTCTTTTGTAATGCACCCCAACACCCCTTTTTTACACTGCTCCCCAAAATTTGCCACCCCCCCCACTCTGTAGTTGGGGGGGAGGTGTGGGTCATAAAATGATGGGGTCTACTACCGTGGTGCCCATCCTATCTGGTCACCCCCCTCTGTTTGCTGAAGGGGGAGGGGCACTCTTTCCTTGTTGGCCTCACTCCCCTGTGCTCCGCCCCCTGACCTATTGCCCCAGACTCTGCCTACTTCTGTGAATCCTTCCTACTCCTCCCTTTCCTCTGGGGCCCCACCCCTGTCTACACATGCCTCTCCTTGGTCCCTCCTAGGCTCTATGCTACCACCTATCCCTAGGCTCCTCCCCCAACTATGCCCCCCTTCTCTCTGCTTTCCTTTCTTACTCCACCCATTCACACTCCCCCTCTGTGGCTCCTCCCCTCTACTCCCACTAGGCCTGGACCCAACCTCACTCTCTCTGCCCAGACACACCAGCCACTCTCTTATCCACCATTCAGGTCTCTCTCCTCACACACCAACCACTCTCTCCATCCACCAATCACCACCCAGGTCCATCTTCACCTACACACCAACCACTCTTACATCCACCAATCACCAGCCAGGCACACCTACACACATTTTACTTACCGACTTACCTCTGCTTCACCGCCATCAGCCATCAGTCATCTGGTGCCGAACCCAGGATTTGAACCCTGGTCACCTGGTTGGAAGGCAGGAACTTACCCACTGTACCACATGGGCTTCCATGTTTGTATCATTTCCAATAGTCCCTATATCATGGCTATGGTGTGTCATGCAGACTAGGGGGCCTGTATGTAGCTTATAGATGCTCCTGAATCCCTGATTACCAACAAGGAGCAATAGCTCAGTGGTAATGTCATCTGCCTCTGGTGCTGCAAGCTCCCTAGGACAAGGGTTCGAATCCCTCCATGGCTGGTAAATTTTTTTTCTTTTTTTTTCTTTTCCCCCATGAACTAATATTTCGATTTTATAAAAACTAGGAGCAATTTCAGACACTCTTTTTTGCACTAGTGCCCGAAAATTATAAATATTTTCTCTCCTGACTCCCATGCAGCCCCCTTCTTCATTAGTAGGTGAAATATGGGTAAAGCATTGTCTTCAGTTATCAATCTATTGAGTTTTTGTCTTTGAATTTGGCATTTTGTAGTGCGAATGTGGCCTAGGGGGCATAACTGAGCAGAAGTAACCCTCCCACAAATAGTAAAATAGGTTGAGTGGTGGGGATTTTTCATTTTGGTATGAACAGAGCTGTGTAATCAGGGGGATAGTGCCTGTGCTGCTGGCTAGGCATATTGGCCTAGTGTTAGCTCTCACTCACGAAATGATGGGTAAAGTTTGGAACTGGTTAAACTCCCTTTATTAGGTGCAATCAGAAAACAGACATGTTGAGGTTTTCAAGAGGCAGAAAAGGGTAGAGTCTGGCGTGTGCTTCATTGTGCCTGCATCATGCCTGAAGCAGCAGCTAGCATGGCATGGCCTGGCCTGGCCTGGCCTGGCCCTGGGTCTTTAAACAACCCAGCGCTCAGTCTTTTGCTAGCAAGCAAGGCCCACGAACGCCCACGAACGCCCATGTTCTGTTTAGAGGAAGACCTCAGACAATTTGGCACCCTGCTAAATGAGGGTGCTGTCCCATGAGCGGCCTTCGAGCGGGATAAAGCTTTAGCGTAAGACAAGTTGTCAAGCTTAAAATTCTGCTGAAAACCATATGTTGGAGGCCACATCATGATGGAAGCCTGTGAATGTCTCAGGCCAAAGTAAGCATGGGAGTACATTATTTGCATAGGACAGCCCCCTTCAAAATCACATCATCATGCTGCAGTTGCCATGTAGCGTTACTAGAGGGCAGCAGTATGACCATAAAAGAAGAGAGAAGTGTTAAATCTGTTTGCTGACGTGCTGCTTGTCTTTGTTGGTCTTTGCTGGGCCTCTGGAGCAGAGGACTACAATAAGCGAGTGAATGAGTAATGAGGAAAGATTATCCTGCTTTTGTGGGGAAGAGAGAGCACTTGCAGGGAAAACGGCAAGATGACAGAGTTAAAGCATAGATGTTTGCTGAGTGATTGGGTGAGGGTGTCGTCTGTCTCTTTGAAAGGACACGTGAGAGAAGAACAGGAGCCCATGGCCTTCAGATGGGAGAAGAAGCATAGAAGAGCATTTTCCCCAAAATAAAAACCTTCACTTCATCTCAAAGCTTCCAACTTTGCAGGTTGTAAGATTTGCCTTGTTTGCTGCATAAATAGGCAGAACTAGTGAGGCTCTTCCCAGAATATAAGTAGCACACTCTTTGGGAGTATCCTTAGGCCAGGCATGTCAGGCACGTAATTGGGGATATGAGGCCAAGAAAAACTTTAGGAAGCTTGCTCTAATCATCTGCAGGATAGAAGGACTCTGGAGAGAAACTAGAGAGGGAACCAGGCTGCACAAAAAAGGGGCAGGGTGGCACATTACACCCTAGCAGGAATATCCGATCCCCATACCTCTACCCCTGGGACACCATTTGTGACTTTCAATACCCCCATCTCATTGCCACTCAAATGTTCCGCCTTAGTATCTGAATGACCATAAACACCCTTCCTTTTGGCCCTCCATTTGTAATTCTCCCAGTAACCCAGGTGCTTTTGCCACTGTCCAGCCTACAGTGACCAGTTGGATGCACATTGCTCGGCACCCCATCCACTTACCACTCCGTGCAACCCCTCTCCGCACACTCAAACTACTCTTCTTTAAAACTGATATACACAATCTGCCTCACTATAAGCTGTAACCTTCCCTCTATAGATTACATAGCCAATCCAAGGAGGTCAAATCACTGGTCGAGCACCCCAAACTCTCTGCAGACGCTGCCAATTCATGGACTACTGCCTACTTTGCATGCAATGATTATTCTCTACGCCACATCCAACCAATTGCCACATGCGCCGTCTCCCTGACTCATTCAACTACTTCCCCAAACCACCCGCCTTATTTAACAAATTTTAATGCTCTCAGCTGTCATAGCGGACATCTCTGCTTCCTGTTCACCCACTTTTCCCCTTCTTTCTTAGTAGCCCACCTGTGCTCAGATGGCCATTCCTCCAAGTGCCACTTGAAACTCGCCTTCCTTCTGTTTCTCTACCTTATAAAGCCCCTTTCAGTACTACCATCACAGCAATTGTCATTTTGTGGCTGCTCCTTTGTGGTGAGTGAATGAAGCAGATTGTATCGCACAAGAAAGTACCCACACAATGGGGGACACACTTGTCAACATTCCCGTTCCCTTCAGTGTCTTAAGCATCTGTTTTCAATGCAACTACCCCAAGAGACCTCCCAACAGATCCTGCGAGGGTTGGGGGGGGGGGCAATAAAAACTTGGTGTGCCTTGTCCCCCCTCGCCGTGTCTTACCACGTGCTCCTTGCTGTCACCTCTTTCAATACCATAATTACAGTATGTCTGTGTGGAGCCCCCCCTTCTGGTCGGTAATAAAAAAGTGCCCTAAGCCTGTTCCACTAAGTTCCCTCTGTTGCCCCTATGCTTTTGGGGTAGGCCCCCCCACCCCCAGAAAGGGGGGGGGCAAAAAAAAATGGGTAGCACACTCAAAGCAAAACCACATAATTCTGTGCCTTCCAGCACCCTCTTTTGTAATGCACCCCAACACCCCTTTTTTACACTGCTCCCCAAAATTTGCCACCCCCCCCCACTCTGTAGTTGGGGGGGAGGTGTGGGTCATAAAATGATGGGGTCTACTACCGTGGTGCCCATCCTATCTGGTCACCCCCCTCTGTTTGCTGAAGGGGGAGGGGCACTCTTTCCTTGTTGGCCTCACTCCCCTGTGCTCCGCCCCCTGACCTATTGCCCCAGACTCTGCCTACTTCTGTGAATCCTTCCTACTCCTCCATTTCCTCTGGGGCCCCACCCCTGTCTACACATGCCTCTCCTTGGTCCCTCCTAGGCTCTATGCTACCACCTATCCCTAGGCTCCTCCCCCAACTATGCCCCCCTTCTCTCTGCTTTCCTTTCTTACTCCACCCATTCACACTCCCCCTCTGTGGCTCCTCCCCTCTACTCCCACTAGGCCTGGACCCAACCTCACTCTCTCTGCCCAGACACACCAGCCACTCTCTTATCCACCATTCAGGTCTCTCTCCTCACACACCAACCACTCTCTCATCCACCAATCACCACCCAGGTCCATCTTCACCTACACACCAACCACTCTTACATCCACCAATCACCAGCCAGGCACACCTACACACATTTTACTTACCGACTTACCTCTGCTTCACCGCCATCAGCCATCAGTCATCTGGTGCCGAACCCAGGATTTGAACCCTGGTCACCTGGTTGGAAGGCAGGAACTTACCCACTGTACCACATGGGCTTCCATGTTTGTATAATTTCCAATAGTCCCTATATCATGGCTATGGTGTGTCATGCAGACTAGGGGGCCTGTATGTAGCTTATAGATGCTCCTGAATCCCTGATTACCAACAAGGAGCAATAGCTCAGTGGTAATGTCATCTGCCTCTGGTGCTGCAAGCTCCCTAGGACAAGGGTTCGAATCCCTCCATGGCTGGTAAATTTTTTTTCTTTTTTTTTCTTTTCCCCCATGAACTAATATTTCGATTTTATAAAAACTAGGAGCAATTTCAGACACTCTTTTTTGCACTAGTGCCCGAAAATTATAAATATTTTCTCTCCTGACTCCCATGCAGCCCCCTTCTTCATTAGTAGGTGAAATATGGGTAAAGCATTGTCTTCAGTTATCAATCTATTGAGTTTTTGTCTTTGAATTTGGCATTTTGTAGTGCGAATGTGGCCTAGGGGGCATAACTGAGCAGAAGTAACCCTCCCACAAATAGTAAAATAGGTTGAGTGGTGGGGATTTTTCATTTTGGTATGAACAGAGCTGTGTAATCAGGGGGATAGTGCCTGTGCTGCTGGCTAGGCATATTGGCCTAGTGTTAGCTCTCACTCACGAAATGATGGGTAAAGTTTGGAACTGGTTAAACTCCCTTTATTAGGTGCAATCAGAAAACAGACATGTTGAGGTTTTCAAGAGGCAGAAAAGGGTAGAGTCTGGCGTGTGCTTCATTGTGCCTGCATCATGCCTGAAGCAGCAGCTAGCATGGCATGGCCTGGCCTGGCCTGGCCTGGCCCTGGGTCTTTAAACAACCCAGCGCTCAGTCTTTTGCTAGCAAGCAAGGCCCACGAACGCCCACGAACGCCCATGTTCTGTTTAGAGGAAGACCTCAGACAATTTGGCACCCTGCTAAATGAGGGTGCTGTCCCATGAGCGGCCTTCGAGCGGGATAAAGCTTTAGCGTAAGACAAGTTGTCAAGCTTAAAATTCTGCTGAAAACCATATGTTGGAGGCCACATCATGATGGAAGCCTGTGAATGTCTCAGGCCAAAGTAAGCATGGGAGTACATTATTTGCATAGGACAGCCCCCTTCAAAATCACATCATCATGCTGCAGTTGCCATGTAGCGTTACTAGAGGGCAGCAGTATGACCATAAAAGAAGAGAGAAGTGTTAAATCTGTTTGCTGACGTGCTGCTTGTCTTTGTTGGTCTTTGCTGGGCCTCTGGAGCAGAGGACTACAATAAGCGAGTGAATGAGTAATGAGGAAAGATTATCCTGCTTTTGTGGGGAAGAGAGAGCACTTGCAGGGAAAACGGCAAGATGACAGAGTTAAAGCATAGATGTTTGCTGAGTGATTGGGTGAGGGTGTCGTCTGTCTCTTTGAAAGGACACGTGAGAGAAGAACAGGAGCCCATGGCCTTCAGATGGGAGAAGAAGCATAGAAGAGCATTTTCCCCAAAATAAAAACCTTCACTTCATCTCAAAGCTTCCAACTTTGCAGGTTGTAAGATTTGCCTTGTTTGCTGCATAAATAGGCAGAACTAGTGAGGCTCTTCCCAGAATATAAGTAGCACACTCTTTGGGAGTATCCTTAGGCCAGGCATGTCAGGCACGTAATTGGGGATATGAGGCCAAGAAAAACTTTAGGAAGCTTGCTCTAATCATCTGCAGGATAGAAGGACTCTGGAGAGAAACTAGAGAGGGAACCAGGCTGCACAAAAAAGGGGCAGGGTGGCACATTACACCCTAGCAGGAATATCCGATCCCCATACCTCTACCCCTGGGACACCATTTGTGACTTTCAATACCCCCATCTCATTGCCACTCAAATGTTCCGCCTTAGTATCTGAATGACCATAAACACCCTTCCTTTTGGCCCTCCATTTGTAATTCTCCCAGTAACCCAGGTGCTTTTGCCACTGTCCAGCCTACAGTGACCAGTTGGATGCACATTGCTCGGCACCCCATCCACTTACCACTCCGTGCAACCCCTCTCCGCACACTCAAACTACTCTTCTTTAAAACTGATATACACAATCTGCCTCACTATAAGCTGTAACCTTCCCTCTATAGATTACATAGCCAATCCAAGGAGGTCAAATCACTGGTCGAGCACCCCAAACTCTCTGCAGACGCTGCCAATTCATGGACTACTGCCTACTTTGCATGCAATGATTATTCTCTACGCCACATCCAACCAATTGCCACATGCGCCGTCTCCCTGACTCATTCAACTACTTCCCCAAACCACCCGCCTTATTTAACAAATTTTAATGCTCTCAGCTGTCATAGCGGACATCTCTGCTTCCTGTTCACCCACTTTTCCCCTTCTTTCTTAGTAGCCCACCTGTGCTCAGATGGCCATTCCTCCAAGTGCCACTTGAAACTCGCCTTCCTTCTGTTTCTCTACCTTATAAAGCCCCTTTCAGTACTACCATCACAGCAATTGTCATTTTGTGGCTGCTCCTTTGTGGTGAGTGAATGAAGCAGATTGTATCGCACAAGAAAGTACCCACACAATGGGGGACACACTTGTCAACATTCCCGTTCCCTTCAGTGTCTTAAGCATCTGTTTTCAATGCAACTACCCCAAGAGACCTCCCAACAGATCCTGCGAGGGTTGGGGGGGGGGGCAATAAAAACTTGGTGTGCCTTGTCCCCCCTCGCCGTGTCTTACCACGTGCTCCTTGCTGTCACCTCTTTCAATACCATAATTACAGTATGTCTGTGTGGAGCCCCCCCTTCTGGTCGGTAATAAAAAAGTGCCCTAAGCCTGTTCCACTAAGTTCCCTCTGTTGCCCCTATGCTTTTGGGGTAGGCCCCCCCACCCCCAGAAAGGGGGGGGGCAAAAAAAAATGGGTAGCACACTCAAAGCAAAACCACATAATTCTGTGCCTTCCAGCACCCTCTTTTGTAATGCACCCCAACACCCCTTTTTTACACTGCTCCCCAAAATTTGCCACCCCCCCCCACTCTGTAGTTGGGGGGGAGGTGTGGGTCATAAAATGATGGGGTCTACTACCGTGGTGCCCATCCTATCTGGTCACCCCCCTCTGTTTGCTGAAGGGGGAGGGGCACTCTTTCCTTGTTGGCCTCACTCCCCTGTGCTCCGCCCCCTGACCTATTGCCCCAGACTCTGCCTACTTCTGTGAATCCTTCCTACTCCTCCATTTCCTCTGGGGCCCCACCCCTGTCTACACATGCCTCTCCTTGGTCCCTCCTAGGCTCTATGCTACCACCTATCCCTAGGCTCCTCCCCCAACTATGCCCCCCTTCTCTCTGCTTTCCTTTCTTACTCCACCCATTCACACTCCCCCTCTGTGGCTCCTCCCCTCTACTCCCACTAGGCCTGGACCCAACCTCACTCTCTCTGCCCAGACACACCAGCCACTCTCTTATCCACCATTCAGGTCTCTCTCCTCACACACCAACCACTCTCTCCATCCACCAATCACCACCCAGGTCCATCTTCACCTACACACCAACCACTCTTACATCCACCAATCACCAGCCAGGCACACCTACACACATTTTACTTACCGACTTACCTCTGCTTCACCGCCATCAGCCATCAGTCAT
The DNA here is from genome assembly GCF_031143425.1 of Pleurodeles waltl. NCBI lineage: Eukaryota > Metazoa > Chordata > Amphibia > Caudata > Salamandridae > Pleurodeles > Pleurodeles waltl. The sequence continues at coordinate 677,527,961 of NC_090444.1, forward strand.
CTGGTGCCGAACCCAGGATTTGAACCCTGGTCACCTGGTTGGAAGGCAGGAACTTACCCACTGTACCACATGGGCTTCCATGTTTGTATAATTTCCAATAGTCCCTATATCATGGCTATGGTGTGTCATGCAGACTAGGGGGCCTGTATGTAGCTTATAGATGCTCCTGAATCCCTGATTACCAACAAGGAGCAATAGCTCAGTGGTAATGTCATCTGCCTCTGGTGCTGCAAGCTCCCTAGGACAAGGGTTCGAATCCCTCCATGGCTGGTAAAAAATTTTTCTTTTTTTTTCTTTTCCCCCATGAACTAATATTTCGATTTTATAAAAACTAGGAGCAATTTCAGACACTCTTTTTTGCACTAGTGCCCGAAAATTATAAATATTTTCTCTCCTGACTCCCATGCAGCCCCCTTCTTCATTAGTAGGTGAAATATGGGTAAAGCATTGTCTTCAGTTATCAATCTATTGAGTTTTTGTCTTTGAATTTGGCATTTTGTAGTGCGAATGTGGCCTAGGGGGCATAACTGAGCAGAAGTAACCCTCCCACAAATAGTAAAATAGGTTGAGTGGTGGGGATTTTTCATTTTGGTATGAACAGAGCTGTGTAATCAGGGGGATAGTGCCTGTGCTGCTGGCTAGGCATATTGGCCTAGTGTTAGCTCTCACTCACGAAATGATGGGTAAAGTTTGGAACTGGTTAAACTCCCTTTATTAGGTGCAATCAGAAAACAGACATGTTGAGGTTTTCAAGAGGCAGAAAAGGGTAGAGTCTGGCGTGTGCTTCATTGTGCCTGCATCATGCCTGAAGCAGCAGCTAGCATGGCATGGCCTGGCCTGGCCTGGCCTGGCCCTGGGTCTTTAAACAACCCAGCGCTCAGTCTTTTGCTAGCAAGCAAGGCCCACGAACGCCCACGAACGCCCATGTTCTGTTTAGAGGAAGACCTCAGACAATTTGGCACCCTGCTAAATGAGGGTGCTGTCCCATGAGCGGCCTTCGAGCGGGATAAAGCTTTAGCGTAAGACAAGTTGTCAAGCTTAAAATTCTGCTGAAAACCATATGTTGGAGGCCACATCATGATGGAAGCCTGTGAATGTCTCAGGCCAAAGTAAGCATGGGAGTACATTATTTGCATAGGACAGCCCCCTTCAAAATCACATCATCATGCTGCAGTTGCCATGTAGCGTTACTAGAGGGCAGCAGTATGACCATAAAAGAAGAGAGAAGTGTTAAATCTGTTTGCTGACGTGCTGCTTGTCTTTGTTGGTCTTTGCTGGGCCTCTGGAGCAGAGGACTACAATAAGCGAGTGAATGAGTAATGAGGAAAGATTATCCTGCTTTTGTGGGGAAGAGAGAGCACTTGCAGGGAAAACGGCAAGATGACAGAGTTAAAGCATAGATGTTTGCTGAGTGATTGGGTGAGGGTGTCGTCTGTCTCTTTGAAAGGACACGTGAGAGAAGAACAGGAGCCCATGGCCTTCAGATGGGAGAAGAAGCATAGAAGAGCATTTTCCCCAAAATAAAAACCTTCACTTCATCTCAAAGCTTCCAACTTTGCAGGTTGTAAGATTTGCCTTGTTTGCTGCATAAATAGGCAGAACTAGTGAGGCTCTTCCCAGAATATAAGTAGCACACTCTTTGGGAGTATCCTTAGGCCAGGCATGTCAGGCACGTAATTGGGGATATGAGGCCAAGAAAAACTTTAGGAAGCTTGCTCTAATCATCTGCAGGATAGAAGGACTCTGGAGAGAAACTAGAGAGGGAACCAGGCTGCACAAAAAAGGGGCAGGGTGGCACATTACACCCTAGCAGGAATATCCGATCCCCATACCTCTACCCCTGGGACACCATTTGTGACTTTCAATACCCCCATCTCATTGCCACTCAAATGTTCCGCCTTAGTATCTGAATGACCATAAACACCCTTCCTTTTGGCCCTCCATTTGTAATTCTCCCAGTAACCCAGGTGCTTTTGCCACTGTCCAGCCTACAGTGACCAGTTGGATGCACATTGCTCGGCACCCCATCCACTTACCACTCCGTGCAACCGCTCTCCGCACACTCAAACTACTCTTCTTTAAAACTGATATACACAATCTGCCTCACTATAAGCTGTAACCTTCCCTCTATAGATTACATAGCCAATCCAAGGAGGTCAAATCACTGGTCGAGCACCCCAAACTCTCTGCAGACGCTGCCAATTCATGGACTACTGCCTACTTTGCATGCAATGATTATTCTCTACGCCACATCCAACCAATTGCCACATGCGCCGTCTCCCTGACTCATTCAACTACTTCCCCAAACCACCCGCCTTATTTAACAAATTTTAATGCTCTCAGCTGTCATAGCGGACATCTCTGCTTCCTGTTCACCCACTTTTCCCCTTCTTTCTTAGTAGCCCACCTGTGCTCAGATGGCCATTCCTCCAAGTGCCACTTGAAACTCGCCTTCCTTCTGTTTCTCTACCTTATAAAGCCCCTTTCAGTACTACCATCACAGCAATTGTCATTTTGTGGCTGCTCCTTTGTGGTGAGTGAATGAAGCAGATTGTATCGCACAAGAAAGTACCCACACAATGGGGGACACACTTGTCAACATTCCCGTTCCCTTCAGTGTCTTAAGCATCTGTTTTCAATGCAACTACCCCAAGAGACCTCCCAACAGATCCTGCGAGGGTTGGGGGGGGGGGCAATAAAAACTTGGTGTGCCTTGTCCCCCCTCGCCGTGTCTTACCACGTGCTCCTTGCTGTCACCTCTTTCAATACCATAATTACAGTATGTCTGTGTGGAGCCCCCCTTCTGGTCGGTAATAAAAAAGTGCCCTAAGCCTGTTCCACTAAGTTCCCTCTGTTGCCCCTATGCTTTTGGGGTAGGCCCCCCCACCCCCAGAAAGGGGGGGGGCAAAAAAAAATGGGTAGCACACTCAAAGCAAAACCACATAATTCTGTGCCTTCCAGCACCCTCTTTTGTAATGCACCCCAACACCCCTTTTTTACACTGCTCCCCAAAATTTGCCACCCCCCCCCACTCTGTAGTTGGGGGGGAGGTGTGGGTCATAAAATGATGGGGTCTACTACCGTGGTGCCCATCCTATCTGGTCACCCCCCTCTGTTTGCTGAAGGGGGAGGGGCACTCTTTCCTTGTTGGCCTCACTCCCCTGTGCTCCGCCCCCTGACCTATTGCCCCAGACTCTGCCTACTTCTGTGAATCCTTCCTACTCCTCCATTTCCTCTGGGGCCCCACCCCTGTCTACACATGCCTCTCCTTGGTCCCTCCTAGGCTCTATGCTACCACCTCTCCCTAGGCTCCTCCCCCAACTATGCCCCCCTTCTCTCTGCTTTCCTTTCTTACTCCACCCATTCACACTCCCCCTCTGTGGCTCCTCCCCTCTACTCCCACTAGGCCTGGACCCAACCTCACTCTCTCTGCCCAGACACACCAGCCACTCTCTTATCCACCATTCAGGTCTCTCTCCTCACACACCAACCACTCTCTCCATCCACCAATCACCACCCAGGTCCATCTTCACCTACACACCAACCACTCTTACATCCACCAATCACCAGCCAGGCACACCTACACACATTTTACTTACCGACTTACCTCTGCTTCACCGCCATCAGCCATCAGTCATCTGGTGCCGAACCCAGGATTTGAACCCTGGTCACCTGGTTGGAAGGCAGGAACTTACCCACTGTACCACATGGGCTTCCATGTTTGTATCATTTCCAATAGTCCCTATATCATGGCTATGGTGTGTCATGCAGACTAGGGGGCCTGTATGTAGCTTATAGATGCTCCTGAATCCCTGATTACCAACACGGAGCAATAGCTCAGTGGTAATGTCATCTGCCTCTGGTGCTGCAAGCTCCCTAGGACAAGGGTTCGAATCCCTCCATGGCTGGTAAATTTTTTTTCTTTTTTTTTCTTTTCCCCCATGAACTAATATTTCGATTTTATAAAAACTAGGAGCAATTTCAGACACTCTTTTTTGCACTAGTGCCCGAAAATTATAAATATTTTCTCTCCTGACTCCCATGCAGCCCCCTTCTTCATTAGTAGGTGAAATATGGGTAAAGCATTGTCTTCAGTTATCAATCTATTGAGTTTTTGTCTTTGAATTTGGCATTTTGTAGTGCGAATGTGGCCTAGGGGGCATAACTGACCAGAAGTAACCCTCCCACAAATAGTAAAATAGGTTGAGTGGTGGGGATTTTTCATTTTGGTATGAACAGAGCTGTGTAATCAGGGGGATAGTGCCTGTGCTGCTGGCTAGGCATATTGGCCTAGTGTTAGCTCTCACTCACGAAATGATGGGTAAAGTTTGGAACTGGTTAAACTCCCTTTATTAGGTGCAATCAGAAAACAGACATGTTGAGGTTTTCAAGAGGCAGAAAAGGGTAGAGTCTGGCGTGTGCTTCATTGTGCCTGCATCATGCCTGAAGCAGCAGCTAGCATGGCATGGCCTGGCCTGGCCTGGCCTGGCCCTGGGTCTTTAAACAACCCAGCGCTCAGTCTTTTGCTAGCAAGCAAGGCCCACGAACGCCCACGAACGCCCATGTTCTGTTTAGAGGAAGACCTCAGACAATTTGGCACCCTGCTAAATGAGGGTGCTGTCCCATGAGCGGCCTTCGAGCGGGATAAAGCTTTAGCGTAAGACAAGTTGTCAAGCTTAAAATTCTGCTGAAAACCATATGTTGGAGGCCACATCATGATGGAAGCCTGTGAATGTCTCAGGCCAAAGTAAGCATGGGAGTACATTATTTGCATAGGACAGCCCCCTTCAAAATCACATCATCATGCTGCAGTTGCCATGTAGCGTTACTAGAGGGCAGCAGTATGACCATAAAAGAAGAGAGAAGTGTTAAATCTGTTTGCTGACGTGCTGCTTGTCTTTGTTGGTCTTTGCTGGGCCTCTGGAGCAGAGGACTACAATAAGCGAGTGAATGAGTAATGAGGAAAGATTATCCTGCTTTTGTGGGGAAGAGAGAGCACTTGCAGGGAAAACGGCAAGATGACAGAGTTAAAGCATAGATGTTTGCTGAGTGATTGGGTGAGGGTGTCGTCTGTCTCTTTGAAAGGACACGTGAGAGAAGAACAGGAGCCCATGGCCTTCAGATGGGAGAAGAAGCATAGAAGAGCATTTTCCCCAAAATAAAAACCTTCACTTCATCTCAAAGCTTCCAACTTTGCAGGTTGTAAGATTTGCCTTGTTTGCTGCATAAATAGGCAGAACTAGTGAGGCTCTTCCCAGAATATAAGTAGCACACTCTTTGGGAGTATCCTTAGGCCAGGCATGTCAGGCACGTAATTGGGGATATGAGGCCAAGAAAAACTTTAGGAAGCTTGCTCTAATCATCTGCAGGATAGAAGGACTCTGGAGAGAAACTAGAGAGGGAACCAGGCTGCACAAAAAAGGGGCAGGGTGGCACATTACACCCTAGCAGGAATATCCGATCCCCATACCTCTACCCCTGGGACACCATTTGTGACTTTCAATACCCCCATCTCATTGCCACTCAAATGTTCCGCCTTAGTATCTGAATGACCATAAACACCCTTCCTTTTGGCCCTCCATTTGTAATTCTCCCAGTAACCCAGGTGCTTTTGCCACTGTCCAGCCTACAGTGACCAGTTGGATGCACATTGCTCGGCACCCCATCCACTTACCACTCCGTGCAACCGCTCTCCGCACACTCAAACTACTCTTCTTTAAAACTGATATACACAATCTGCCTCACTATAAGCTGTAACCTTCCCTCTATAGATTACATAGCCAATCCAAGGAGGTCAAATCACTGGTCGAGCACCCCAAACTCTCTGCAGACGCTGCCAATTCATGGACTACTGCCTACTTTGCATGCAATGATTATTCTCTACGCCACATCCAACCAATTGCCACATGCGCCGTCTCCCTGACTCATTCAACTACTTCCCCAAACCACCCGCCTTATTTAACAAATTTTAATGCTCTCAGCTGTCATAGCGGACATCTCTGCTTCCTGTTCACCCACTTTTCCCCTTCTTTCTTAGTAGCCCACCTGTGCTCAGATGGCCATTCCTCCAAGTGCCACTTGAAACTCGCCTTCCTTCTGTTTCTCTACCTTATAAAGCCCCTTTCAGTACTACCATCACAGCAATTGTCATTTTGTGGCTGCTCCTTTGTGGTGAGTGAATGAAGCAGATTGTATCGCACAAGAAAGTACCCACACAATGGGGGACACACTTGTCAACATTCCCGTTCCCTTCAGTGTCTTAAGCATCTGTTTTCAATGCAACTACCCCAAGAGACCTCCCAACAGATCCTGCGAGGGTTGGGGGGGGGGGGCAATAAAAACTTGGTGTGCCTTGTCCCCCCTCGCCGTGTCTTACCACGTGCTCCTTGCTGTCACCTCTTTCAATACCATAATTACAGTATGTCTGTGTGGAGCCCCCCCTTCTGGTCGGTAATAAAAAAGTGCCCTAAGCCTGTTCCACTAAGTTCCCTCTGTTGCCCCTATGCTTTTGGGGTAGGCCCCCCCACCCCCAGAAAGGGGGGGGGCAAAAAAAAATGGGTAGCACACTCAAAGCAAAACCACATAATTCTGTGCCTTCCAGCACCCTCTTTTGTAATGCACCCCAACACCCCTTTTTTACACTGCTCCCCAAAATTTGCCACCCCCCCCCACTCTGTAGTTGGGGGGGAGGTGTGGGTCATAAAATGATGGGGTCTACTACCGTGGTGCCCATCCTATCTGGTCACCCCCCTCTGTTTGCTGAAGGGGGAGGGGCACTCTTTCCTTGTTGGCCTCACTCCCCTGTGCTCCGCCCCCTGACCTATTGCCCCAGACTCTGCCTACTTCTGTGAATCCTTCCTACTCCTCCATTTCCTCTGGGGCCCCACCCCTGTCTACACATGCCTCTCCTTGGTCCCTCCTAGGCTCTATGCTACCACCTATCCCTAGGCTCCTCCCCCAACTATGCCCCCCTTCTCTCTGCTTTCCTTTCTTACTCCACCCATTCACACTCCCCCTCTGTGGCTCCTCCCCTCTACTCCCACTAGGCCTGGACCCAACCTCACTCTCTCTGCCCAGACACACCAGCCACTCTCTTATCCACCATTCAGGTCTCTCTCCTCACACACCAACCACTCTCTCCATCCACCAATCACCACCCAGGTCCATCTTCACCTACACACCAACCACTCTTACATCCACCAATCACCAGCCAGGCACACCTACACACATTTTACTTACCGACTTACCTCTGCTTCACCGCCATCAGCCATCAGTCATCTGGTGCCGAACCCAGGATTTGAACCCTGGTCACCTGGTTGGAAGGCAGGAACTTACCCACTGTACCACATGGGCTTCCATGTTTGTATCATTTCCAATAGTCCCTATATCATGGCTATGGTGTGTCATGCAGACTAGGGGGCCTGTATGTAGCTTATAGATGCTCCTGAATCCCTGATTACCAACAAGGAGCAATAGCTCAGTGGTAATGTCATCTGCCTCTGGTGCTGCAAGCTCCCTAGGACAAGGGTTCGAATCCCTCCATGGCTGGTAAATTTTTTTTCTTTTTTTTTCTTTTCCCCCATGAACTAATATTTCGATTTTATAAAAACTAGGAGCAATTTCAGACACTCTTTTTTGCACTAGTGCCCGAAAATTATAAATATTTTCTCTCCTGACTCCCATGCAGCCCCCTTCTTCATTAGTAGGTGAAATATGGGTAAAGCATTGTCTTCAGTTATCAATCTATTGAGTTTTTGTCTTTGAATTTGGCATTTTGTAGTGCGAATGTGGCCTAGGGGGCATAACTGAGCAGAAGTAACCCTCCCACAAATAGTAAAATAGGTTGAGTGGTGGGGATTTTTCATTTTGGTATGAACAGAGCTGTGTAATCAGGGGGATAGTGCCTGTGCTGCTGGCTAGGCATATTGGCCTAGTGTTAGCTCTCACTCACGAAATGATGGGTAAAGTTTGGAACTGGTTAAACTCCCTTTATTAGGTGCAATCAGAAAACAGACATGTTGAGGTTTTCAAGAGGCAGAAAAGGGTAGAGTCTGGCGTGTGCTTCATTGTGCCTGCATCATGCCTGAAGCAGCAGCTAGCATGGCATGGCCTGGCCTGGCCTGGCCTGGCCCTGGGTCTTTAAACAACCCAGCGCTCAGTCTTTTGCTAGCAAGCAAGGCCCACGAACGCCCATGTTCTGTTTAGAGGAAGACCTCAGACAATTTGGCACCCTGCTAAATGAGGGTGCTGTCCCATGAGCGGCCTTCGAGCGGGATAAAGCTTTAGCGTAAGACAAGTTGTCAAGCTTAAAATTCTGCTGAAAACCATATGTTGGAGGCCACATCATGATGGAAGCCTGTGAATGTCTCAGGCCAAAGTAAGCATGGGAGTACATTATTTGCATAGGACAGCCCCCTTCAAAATCACATCATCATGCTGCAGTTGCCATGTAGCGTTACTAGAGGGCAGCAGTATGACCATAAAAGAAGAGAGAAGTGTTAAATCTGTTTGCTGACGTGCTGCTTGTCTTTGTTGGTCTTTGCTGGGCCTCTGGAGCAGAGGACTACAATAAGCGAGTGAATGAGTAATGAGGAAAGATTATCCTGCTTTTGTGGGGAAGAGAGAGCACTTGCAGGGAAAACGGCAAGATGACAGAGTTAAAGCATAGATGTTTGCTGAGTGATTGGGTGAGGGTGTCGTCTGTCTCTTTGAAAGGACACGTGAGAGAAGAACAGGAGCCCATGGCCTTCAGATGGGAGAAGAAGCATAGAAGAGCATTTTCCCCAAAATAAAAACCTTCACTTCATCTCAAAGCTTCCAACTTTGCAGGTTGTAAGATTTGCCTTGTTTGCTGCATAAATAGGCAGAACTAGTGAGGCTCTTCCCAGAATATAAGTAGCACACTCTTTGGGAGTATCCTTAGGCCAGGCATGTCAGGCACGTAATTGGGGATATGAGGCCAAGAAAAACTTTAGGAAGCTTGCTCTAATCATCTGCAGGATAGAAGGACTCTGGAGAGAAACTAGAGAGGGAACCAGGCTGCACAAAAAAGGGGCAGGGTGGCACATTACACCCTAGCAGGAATATCCGATCCCCATACCTCTACCCCTGGGACACCATTTGTGACTTTCAATACCCCCATCTCATTGCCACTCAAATGTTCCGCCTTAGTATCTGAATGACCATAAACACCCTTCCTTTTGGCCCTCCATTTGTAATTCTCCCAGTAACCCAGGTGCTTTTGCCACTGTCCAGCCTACAGTGACCAGTTGGATGCACATTGCTCGGCACCCCATCCACTTACCACTCCGTGCAACCCCTCTCCGCACACTCAAACTACTCTTCTTTAAAACTGATATACACAATCTGCCTCACTATAAGCTGTAACCTTCCCTCTATAGATTACATAGCCAATCCAAGGAGGTCAAATCACTGGTCGAGCACCCCAAACTCTCTGCAGACGCTGCCAATTCATGGACTACTGCCTACTTTGCATGCAATGATTATTCTCTACGCCACATCCAACCAATTGCCACATGCGCCGTCTCCCTGACTCATTCAACTACTTCCCCAAACCACCCGCCTTATTTAACAAATTTTAATGCTCTCAGCTGTCATAGCGGACATCTCTGCTTCCTGTTCACCCACTTTTCCCCTTCTTTCTTAGTAGCCCACCTGTGCTCAGATGGCCATTCCTCCAAGTGCCACTTGAAACTCGCCTTCCTTCTGTTTCTCTACCTTATAAAGCCCCTTTCAGTACTACCATCACAGCAATTGTCATTTTGTGGCTGCTCCTTTGTGGTGAGTGAATGAAGCAGATTGTATCGCACAAGAAAGTACCCACACAATGGGGGACACACTTGTCAACATTCCCGTTCCCTTCAGTGTCTTAAGCATCTGTTTTCAATGCAACTACCCCAAGAGACCTCCCAACAGATCCTGCGAGGGTTGGGGGGGGGGGCAATAAAAACTTGGGGTGCCTTGTCCCCCCTCGCCGTGTCTTACCACGTGCTCCTTGCTGTCACCTCTTTCAATACCATAATTACAGTATGTCTGTGTGGAGCCCCCCTTCTGGTCGGTAATAAAAAAGTGCCCTAAGCCTGTTCCACTAAGTTCCCTCTGTTGCCCCTATGCTTTTGGGGTAGGCCCCCCCACCCCCAGAAAGGGGGGGGGCAAAAAAAAATGGGTAGCACACTCAAAGCAAAACCACATAATTCTGTGCCTTCCAGCACCCTCTTTTGTAATGCACCCCAACACCCCTTTTTTACACTGCTCCCCAAAATTTGCCACCCCCCCCCCACTCTGTAGTTGGGGGGGAGGTGTGGGTCATAAAATGATGGGGTCTACTACCGTGGTGCCCATCCTATCTGGTCACCCCCCTCTGTTTGCTGAAGGGGGAGGGGCACTCTTTCCTTGTTGGCCTCACTCCCCTGTGCTTCGCCCCCTGACCTATTGCCCCAGACTCTGCCTACTTCTGTGAATCCTTCCTACTCCTCCCTTTCCTCTGGGGCCCCACCCCTGTCTACACATGCCTCTCCTTGGTCCCTCCTAGGCTCTATGCTACCACCTATCCCTAGGCTCCTCCCCCAACTATGCCCCCCTTCTCTCTGCTTTCCTTTCTTACTCCACCCATTCACACTCCCCCTCTGTGGCTCCTCCCCTCTACTCCCACTAGGCCTGGACCCAACCTCACTCTCTCTGCCCAGACACACCAGCCACTCTCTTATCCACCATTCAGGTCTCTCTCCTCACACACCAACCACTCTCTCCATCCACCAATCACCACCCAGGTCCATCTTCACCTACACACCAACCACTCTTACATCCACCAATCACCAGCCAGGCACACCTACACACATTTTACTTACCGACTTACCTCTGCTTCACCGCCATCAGCCATCAGTCATCTGGTGCCGAACCCAGGATTTGAACCCTGGTCACCTGGTTGGAAGGCAGGAACTTACCCACTGTACCACATGGGCTTCCATGTTTGTCTCATTTCCAATAGTCCCTATATCATGGCTATGGTGTGTCATGCAGACTAGGGGGCCTGTATGTAGCTTATAGATGCTCCTGAATCCCTGATTACCAACAAGGAGCAATAGCTCAGTGGTAATGTCATCTGCCTCTGGTGCTGCAAGCTCCCTAGGACAAGGGTTCGAATCCCTCCATGGCTGGTAAAATTTTTTTCTTTTTTTTTCTTTTCCCCCATGAACTAATATTTCGATTTTATAAAAACTAGGAGCAATTTCAGACACTCTTTTTTGCACTAGTGCCCGAAAATTATAAATATTTTCTCTCCTGACTCCCATGCAGCCCCCTTCTTCATTAGTAGGTGAAATATGGGTAAAGCATTGTCTTCAGTTATCAATCTATTGAGTTTTTGTCTTTGAATTTGGCATTTTGTAGTGCGAATGTGGCCTAGGGGGCATAACTGAGCAGAAGTAACCCTCCCACAAATAGTAAAATAGGTTGAGTGGTGGGGATTTTTCATTTTGGTATGAACAGAGCTGTGTAATCAGGGGGATAGTGCCTGTGCTGCTGGCTAGGCATATTGGCCTAGTGTTAGCTCTCACTCACGAAATGATGGGTAAAGTTTGGAACTGGTTAAACTCCCTTTATTAGGTGCAATCAGAAAACAGACATGTTGAGGTTTTCAAGAGGCAGAAAAGGGTAGAGTCTGGCGTGTGCTTCATTGTGCCTGCATCATGCCTGAAGCAGCAGCTAGCATGGCATGGCCTGGCCTGGCCTGGCCTGGCCCTGGGTCTTTAAACAACCCAGCGCTCAGTCTTTTGCTAGCAAGCAAGGCCCACGAACGCCCACGAACGCCCATGTTCTGTTTAGAGGAAGACCTCAGACAATTTGGCACCCTGCTAAATGAGGGTGCTGTCCCATGAGCGGCCTTCGAGCGGGATAAAGCTTTAGCGTAAGACAAGTTGTCAAGCTTAAAATTCTGCTGAAAACCATATGTTGGAGGCCACATCATGATGGAAGCCTGTGAATGTCTCAGGCCAAAGTAAGCATGGGAGTACATTATTTGCATAGGACAGCCCCCTTCAAAATCACATCATCATGCTGCAGTTGCCATGTAGCGTTACTAGAGGGCAGCAGTATGACCATAAAAGAAGAGAGAAGTGTTAAATCTGTTTGCTGACGTGCTGCTTGTCTTTGTTGGTCTTTGCTGGGCCTCTGGAGCAGAGGACTACAATAAGCGAGTGAATGAGTAATGAGGAAAGATTATCCTGCTTTTGTGGGGAAGAGAGAGCACTTGCAGGGAAAACGGCAAGATGACAGAGTTAAAGCATAAATGTTTGCTGAGTGATTGGGTGAGGGTGTCGTCTGTCTCTTTGAAAGGACACGTGAGAGAAGAACAGGAGCCCATGGCCTTCAGATGGGAGAAGAAGCATAGAAGAGCATTTTCCCCAAAATAAAAACCTTCACTTCATCTCAAAGCTTCCAACTTTGCAGGTTGTAAGATTTGCCTTGTTTGCTGCATAAATAGGCAGAACTAGTGAGGCTCTTCCCAGAATATAAGTAGCACACTCTTTGGGAGTATCCTTAGGCCAGGCATGTCAGGCACGTAATTGGGGATATGAGGCCAAGAAAAACTTTAGGAAGCTTGCTCTAATCATCTGCAGGATAGAAGGACTCTGGAGAGAAACTAGAGAGGGAACCAGGCTGCACAAAAAAGGGGCAGGGTGGCACATTACACCCTAGCAGGAATATCCGATCCCCATACCTCTACCCCTGGGACACCATTTGTGACTTTCAATACCCCCATCTCATTGCCACTCAAATGTTCCGCCTTAGTATCTGAATGACCATAAACACCCTTCCTTTTGGCCCTCCATTTGTAATTCTCCCAGTAACCCAGGTGCTTTTGCCACTGTCCAGCCTACAGTGACCAGTTGGATGCACATTGCTCGGCACCCCATCCACTTACCACTCCGTGCAACCCCTCTCCGCACACTCAAACTACTCTTCTTTAAAACTGATATACACAATCTGCCTCACTATAAGCTGTAACCTTCCCTCTATAGATTACATAGTCAATCCAAGGAGGTCAAATCACTGGTCGAGCACCCCAAACTCTCTGCAGACGCTGCCAATTCATGGACTACTGCCTACTTTGCATGCAATGATTATTCTCTACGCCACATCCAACCAATTGCCACATGCGCCGTCTCCCTGACTCATTCAACTACTTCCCCAAACCACCCGCCTTATTTAACAAATTTTAATGCTCTCAGCTGTCATAGCGGACATCTCTGCTTCCTGTTCACCCACTTTTCCCCTTCTTTCTTAGTAGCCCACCTGTGCTCAGATGGCCATTCCTCCAAGTGCCACTTGAAACTCGCCTTCCTTCTGTTTCTCTACCTTATAAAGCCCCTTTCAGTACTACCATCACAGCAATTGTCATTTTGTGGCTGCTCCTTTGTGGTGAGTGAATGAAGCAGATTGTATCGCACAAGAAAGTACCCACACAATGGGGGACACACTTGTCAACATTCCCGTTCCCTTCAGTGTCTTAAGCATCTGTTTTCAATGCAACTACCCCAAGAGACCTCCCAACAGATCCTGCGAGGGTTGGGGGGGGGGGGGCAATAAAAACTTGGGGTGCCTTGTCCCCCCTCGCCGTGTCTTACCACGTGCTCCTTGCTGTCACCTCTTTCAATACCATAATTACAGTATGTCTGTGTGGAGCCCCCCTTCTGGTCGGTAATAAAAAAGTGCCCTAAGCCTGTTCCACTAAGTTCCCTCTGTTGCCCCTATGCTTTTGGGGTAGGCCCCCCCACCATCAGAAAGGGGGGGGGCAAAAAAAAATGGGTAGCACACTCAAAGCAAAACCACATAATTCTGTGCCTTCCAGCACCCTCTTTTGTAATGCACCCCAACACCCCTTTTTTACACTGCTCCCCAAAATTTGCCACCCCCCCCCCACTCTGTAGTTGGGGGGGAGGTGTGGGTCATAAAATGATGGGGTCTACTACCGTGGTGCCCATCCTATCTGGTCACCCCCCTCTGTTTGCTGAAGGGGGAGGGGCTGTCTTTCCTTGTTGGCCTCACTCCCCTGTGCTCCGCCCCCTGACCTATTGCCCCAGACTCTGCCTACTTCTGTGAATCCTTCCTACTCCTCCCTTTCCTCTGGGGCCCCACCCCTGTCTACACATGCCTCTCCTTGGTCCCTCCTAGGCTCTATGCTACCACCTATCCCTAGGCTCCTCCCCCAACTATGCCCCCCTTCTCTCTGCTTTCCTTTCTTACTCCACCCATTCACACTCCCCCTCTGTGGCTCCTCCCCTCTACTCCCACTAGGCCTGGACCCAACCTCACTCTCTCTGCCCAGACACACCAGCCACTCTCTTATCCACCATTCAGGTCTCTCTCCTCACACACCAACCACTCTCTCCATCCACCAATCACCACCCAGGTCCATCTTCACCTACACACCAACCACTCTTACATCCACCAATCACCAGCCAGGCACACCTACACACATTTTACTTACCGACTTACCTCTGCTTCTCAGCCATCAGTCATCTGGTGCCGAACCCAGGATTTGAACCCTGGTCACCTGGTTGGAAGGCAGGAACTTACCCACTGTACCACATGGGCTTCCATGTTTGTATCATTTCCAATAGTCCCTATATCATGGCTATGGTGTGTCATGCAGACTAGGGGGCCTGTATGTAGCTTATAGATGCTCCTGAATCCCTGATTACCAACACGGAGCAATAGCTCAGTGGTAATGTCATCTGCCTCTGGTGCTGCAAGCTCCCTAGGACAAGGGTTCGAATCCCTCCATGGCTGGTAAATTTTTTTTCTTTTTTTTTCTTTTCCCCCATGAACTAATATTTCGATTTTATAAAAACTAGGAGCAATTTCAGACACTCTTTTTTGCACTAGTGCCCGAAAATTATAAATATTTTCTCTCCTGACTCCCATGCAGCCCCCTTCTTCATTAGTAGGTGAAATATGGGTAAAGCATTGTCTTCAGTTATCAATCTATTGAGTTTTTGTCTTTGAATTTGGCATTTTGTAGTGCGAATGTGGCCTAGGGGGCATAACTGACCAGAAGTAACCCTCCCACAAATAGTAAAATAGGTTGAGTGGTGGGGATTTTTCATTTTGGTATGAACAGAGCTGTGTAATCAGGGGGATAGTGCCTGTGCTGCTGGCTAGGCATATTGGCCTAGTGTTAGCTCTCACTCACGAAATGATGGGTAAAGTTTGGAACTGGTTAAACTCCCTTTATTAGGTGCAATCAGAAAACAGACATGTTGAGGTTTTCAAGAGGCAGAAAAGGGTAGAGTCTGGCGTGTGCTTCATTGTGCCTGCATCATGCCTGAAGCAGCAGCTAGCATGGCATGGCCTGGCCTGGCCTGGCCTGGCCCTGGGTCTTTAAACAACCCAGCGCTCAGTCTTTTGCTAGCAAGCAAGGCCCACGAACGCCCACGAACGCCCATGTTCTGTTTAGAGGAAGACCTCAGACAATTTGGCACCCTGCTAAATGAGGGTGCTGTCCCATGAGCGGCCTTCGAGCGGGATAAAGCTTTAGCGTAAGACAAGTTGTCAAGCTTAAAATTCTGCTGAAAACCATATGTTGGAGGCCACATCATGATGGAAGCCTGTGAATGTCTCAGGCCAAAGTAAGCATGGGAGTACATTATTTGCATAGGACAGCCCCCTTCAAAATCACATCATCATGCTGCAGTTGCCATGTAGCGTTACTAGAGGGCAGCAGTATGACCATAAAAGAAGAGAGAAGTGTTAAATCTGTTTGCTGACGTGCTGCTTGTCTTTGTTGGTCTTTGCTGGGCCTCTGGAGCAGAGGACTACAATAAGCGAGTGAATGAGTAATGAGGAAAGATTATCCTGCTTTTGTGGGGAAGAGAGAGCACTTGCAGGGAAAACGGCAAGATGACAGAGTTAAAGCATAGATGTTTGCTGAGTGATTGGGTGAGGGTGTCGTCTGTCTCTTTGAAAGGACACGTGAGAGAAGAACAGGAGCCCATGGCCTTCAGATGGGAGAAGAAGCATAGAAGAGCATTTTCCCCAAAATAAAAACCTTCACTTCATCTCAAAGCTTCCAACTTTGCAGGTTGTAAGATTTGCCTTGTTTGCTGCATAAATAGGCAGAACTAGTGAGGCTCTTCCCAGAATATAAGTAGCACACTCTTTGGGAGTATCCTTAGGCCAGGCATGTCAGGCACGTAATTGGGGATATGAGGCCAAGAAAAACTTTAGGAAGCTTGCTCTAATCATCTGCAGGATAGAAGGACTCTGGAGAGAAACTAGAGAGGGAACCAGGCTGCACAAAAAAGGGGCAGGGTGGCACATTACACCCTAGCAGGAATATCCGATCCCCATACCTCTACCCCTGGGACACCATTTGTGACTTTCAATACCCCCATCTCATTGCCACTCAAATGTTCCGCCTTAGTATCTGAATGACCATAAACACCCTTCCTTTTGGCCCTCCATTTGTAATTCTCCCAGTAACCCAGGTGCTTTTGCCACTGTCCAGCCTACAGTGACCAGTTGGATGCACATTGCTCGGCACCCCATCCACTTACCACTCCGTGCAACCGCTCTCCGCACACTCAAACTACTCTTCTTTAAAACTGATATACACAATCTGCCTCACTATAAGCTGTAACCTTCCCTCTATAGATTACATAGCCAATCCAAGGAGGTCAAATCACTGGTCGAGCACCCCAAACTCTCTGCAGACGCTGCCAATTCATGGACTACTGCCTACTTTGCATGCAATGATTATTCTCTACGCCACATCCAACCAATTGCCACATGCGCCGTCTCCCTGACTCATTCAACTACTTCCCCAAACCACCCGCCTTATTTAACAAATTTTAATGCTCTCAGCTGTCATAGCGGACATCTCTGCTTCCTGTTCACCCACTTTTCCCCTTCTTTCTTAGTAGCCCACCTGTGCTCAGATGGCCATTCCTCCAAGTGCCACTTGAAACTCGCCTTCCTTCTGTTTCTCTACCTTATAAAGCCCCTTTCAGTACTACCATCACAGCAATTGTCATTTTGTGGCTGCTCCTTTGTGGTGAGTGAATGAAGCAGATTGTATCGCACAAGAAAGTACCCACACAATGGGGGACACACTTGTCAACATTCCCGTTCCCTTCAGTGTCTTAAGCATCTGTTTTCAATGCAACTACCCCAAGAGACCTCCCAACAGATCCTGCGAGGGTTGGGGGGGGGGGCAATAAAAACTTGGTGTGCCTTGTCCCCCCTCGCCGTGTCTTACCACGTGCTCCTTGCTGTCACCTCTTTCAATACCATAATTACAGTATGTCTGTGTGGAGCCCCCCCTTCTGGTCGGTAATAAAAAAGTGCCCTAAGCCTGTTCCACTAAGTTCCCTCTGTTGCCCCTATGCTTTTGGGGTAGGCCCCCCCACCCCCAGAAAGGGGGGGGGCAAAAAAAAATGGGTAGCACACTCAAAGCAAAACCACATAATTCTGTGCCTTCCAGCACCCTCTTTTGTAATGCACCCCAACACCCCTTTTTTACACTGCTCCCCAAAATTTGCCACCCCCCCCCACTCTGTAGTTGGGGGGGAGGTGTGGGTCATAAAATGATGGGGTCTACTACCGTGGTGCCCATCCTATCTGGTCACCCCCCTCTGTTTGCTGAAGGGGGAGGGGCACTCTTTCCTTGTTGGCCTCACTCCCCTGTGCTCCGCCCCCTGACCTATTGCCCCAGACTCTGCCTACTTCTGTGAATCCTTCCTACTCCTCCATTTCCTCTGGGGCCCCACCCCTGTCTACACATGCCTCTCCTTGGTCCCTCCTAGGCTCTATGCTACCACCTATCCCTAGGCTCCTCCCCCAACTATGCCCCCCTTCTCTCTGCTTTCCTTTCTTACTCCACCCATTCACACTCCCCCTCTGTGGCTCCTCCCCTCTACTCCCACTAGGCCTGGACCCAACCTCACTCTCTCTGCCCAGACACACCAGCCACTCTCTTATCCACCATTCAGGTCTCTCTCCTCACACACCAACCACTCTCTCCATCCACCAATCACCACCCAGGTCCATCTTCACCTACACACCAACCACTCTTACATCCACCAATCACCAGCCAGGCACACCTACACACATTTTACTTACCGACTTACCTCTGCTTCACCGCCATCAGCCATCAGTCATCTGGTGCCGAACCCAGGATTTGAACCCTGGTCACCTGGTTGGAAGGCAGGAACTTACCCACTGTACCACATGGGCTTCCATGTTTGTATCATTTCCAATAGTCCCTATATCATGGCTATGGTGTGTCATGCAGACTAGGGGGCCTGTATGTAGCTTATAGATGCTCCTGAATCCCTGATTACCAACAAGGAGCAATAGCTCAGTGGTAATGTCATCTGCCTCTGGTGCTGCAAGCTCCCTAGGACAAGGGTTCGAATCCCTCCATGGCTGGTAAATTTTTTTTCTTTTTTTTTCTTTTCCCCCATGAACTAATATTTCGATTTTATAAAAACTAGGAGCAATTTCAGACACTCTTTTTTGCACTAGTGCCCGAAAATTATAAATATTTTCTCTCCTGACTCCCATGCAGCCCCCTTCTTCATTAGTAGGTGAAATATGGGTAAAGCATTGTCTTCAGTTATCAATCTATTGAGTTTTTGTCTTTGAATTTGGCATTTTGTAGTGCGAATGTGGCCTAGGGGGCATAACTGAGCAGAAGTAACCCTCCCACAAATAGTAAAATAGGTTGAGTGGTGGGGATTTTTCATTTTGGTATGAACAGAGCTGTGTAATCAGGGGGATAGTGCCTGTGCTGCTGGCTAGGCATATTGGCCTAGTGTTAGCTCTCACTCACGAAATGATGGGTAAAGTTTGGAACTGGTTAAACTCCCTTTATTAGGTGCAATCAGAAAACAGACATGTTGAGGTTTTCAAGAGGCAGAAAAGGGTAGAGTCTGGCGTGTGCTTCATTGTGCCTGCATCATGCCTGAAGCAGCAGCTAGCATGGCATGGCCTGGCCTGGCCTGGCCTGGCCCTGGGTCTTTAAACAACCCAGCGCTCAGTCTTTTGCTAGCAAGCAAGGCCCACGAACGCCCATGTTCTGTTTAGAGGAAGACCTCAGACAATTTGGCACCCTGCTAAATGAGGGTGCTGTCCCATGAGCGGCCTTCGAGCGGGATAAAGCTTTAGCGTAAGACAAGTTGTCAAGCTTAAAATTCTGCTGAAAACCATATGTTGGAGGCCACATCATGATGGAAGCCTGTGAATGTCTCAGGCCAAAGTAAGCATGGGAGTACATTATTTGCATAGGACAGCCCCCTTCAAAATCACATCATCATGCTGCAGTTGCCATGTAGCGTTACTAGAGGGCAGCAGTATGACCATAAAAGAAGAGAGAAGTGTTAAATCTGTTTGCTGACGTGCTGCTTGTCTTTGTTGGTCTTTGCTGGGCCTCTGGAGCAGAGGACTACAATAAGCGAGTGAATGAGTAATGAGGAAAGATTATCCTGCTTTTGTGGGGAAGAGAGAGCACTTGCAGGGAAAACGGCAAGATGACAGAGTTAAAGCATAGATGTTTGCTGAGTGATTGGGTGAGGGTGTCGTCTGTCTCTTTGAAAGGACACGTGAGAGAAGAACAGGAGCCCATGGCCTTCAGATGGGAGAAGAAGCATAGAAGAGCATTTTCCCCAAAATAAAAACCTTCACTTCATCTCAAAGCTTCCAACTTTGCAGGTTGTAAGATTTGCCTTGTTTGCTGCATAAATAGGCAGAACTAGTGAGGCTCTTCCCAGAATATAAGTAGCACACTCTTTGGGAGTATCCTTAGGCCAGGCATGTCAGGCACGTAATTGGGGATATGAGGCCAAGAAAAACTTTAGGAAGCTTGCTCTAATCATCTGCAGGATAGAAGGACTCTGGAGAGAAACTAGAGAGGGAACCAGGCTGCACAAAAAAGGGGCAGGGTGGCACATTACACCCTAGCAGGAATATCCGATCCCCATACCTCTACCCCTGGGACACCATTTGTGACTTTCAATACCCCCATCTCATTGCCACTCAAATGTTCCGCCTTAGTATCTGAATGACCATAAACACCCTTCCTTTTGGCCCTCCATTTGTAATTCTCCCAGTAACCCAGGTGCTTTTGCCACTGTCCAGCCTACAGTGACCAGTTGGATGCACATTGCTCGGCACCCCATCCACTTACCACTCCGTGCAACCGCTCTCCGCACACTCAAACTACTCTTCTTTAAAACTGATATACACAATCTGCCTCACTATAAGCTGTAACCTTCCCTCTATAGATTACATAGCCAATCCAAGGAGGTCAAATCACTGGTCGAGCACCCCAAACTCTCTGCAGACGCTGCCAATTCATGGACTACTGCCTACTTTGCATGCAATGATTATTCTCTACGCCACATCCAACCAATTGCCACATGCGCCGTCTCCCTGACTCATTCAACTACTTCCCCAAACCACCCGCCTTATTTAACAAATTTTAATGCTCTCAGCTGTCATAGCGGACATCTCTGCTTCCTGTTCACCCACTTTTCCCCTTCTTTCTTAGTAGCCCACCTGTGCTCAGATGGCCATTCCTCCAAGTGCCACTTGAAACTCGCCTTCCTTCTGTTTCTCTACCTTATAAAGCCCCTTTCAGTACTACCATCACAGCAATTGTCATTTTGTGGCTGCTCCTTTGTGGTGAGTGAATGAAGCAGATTGTATCGCACAAGAAAGTACCCACACAATGGGGGACACACTTGTCAACATTCCCGTTCCCTTCAGTGTCTTAAGCATCTGTTTTCAATGCAACTACCCCAAGAGACCTCCCAACAGATCCTGCGAGGGTTGGGGGGGGGGGCAATAAAAACTTGGTGTGCCTTGTCCCCCCTCGCCGTGTCTTACCACGTGCTCCTTGCTGTCACCTCTTTCAATACCATAATTACAGTATGTCTGTGTGGAGCCCCCCCTTCTGGTCGGTAATAAAAAAGTGCCCTAAGCCTGTTCCACTAAGTTCCCTCTGTTGCCCCTATGCTTTTGGGGTAGGCCCCCCCACCCCCAGAAAGGGGGGGGGCAAAAAAAAATGGGTAGCACACTCAAAGCAAAACCACATAATTCTGTGCCTTCCAGCACCCTCTTTTGTAATGCACCCCAACACCCCTTTTTTACACTGCTCCCCAAAATTTGCCACCCCCCCCCACTCTGTAGTTGGGGGGGAGGTGTGGGTCATAAAATGATGGGGTCTACTACCGTGGTGCCCATCCTATCTGGTCACCCCCCTCTGTTTGCTGAAGGGGGAGGGGCACTCTTTCCTTGTTGGCCTCACTCCCCTGTGCTCCGCCCCCTGACCTATTGCCCCAGACTCTGCCTACTTCTGTGAATCCTTCCTACTCCTCCATTTCCTCTGGGGCCCCACCCCTGTCTACACATGCCTCTCCTTGGTCCCTCCTAGGCTCTATGCTACCACCTATCCCTAGGCTCCTCCCCCAACTATGCCCCCCTTCTCTCTGCTTTCCTTTCTTACTCCACCCATTCACACTCCCCCTCTGTGGCTCCTCCCCTCTACTCCCACTAGGCCTGGACCCAACCTCACTCTCTCTGCCCAGACACACCAGCCACTCTCTTATCCACCATTCAGGTCTCTCTCCTCACACACCAACCACTCTCTCCATCCACCAATCACCACCCAGGTCCATCTTCACCTACACACCAACCACTCTTACATCCACCAATCACCAGCCAGGCACACCTACACACATTTTACTTACCGACTTACCTCTGCTTCACCGCCATCAGCCATCAGTCATCTGGTGCCGAACCCAGGATTTGAACCCTGGTCACCTGGTTGGAAGGCAGGAACTTACCCACTGTACCACATGGGCTTCCATGTTTGTATCATTTCCAATAGTCCCTATATCATGGCTATGGTGTGTCATGCAGACTAGGGGGCCTGTATGTAGCTTATAGATGCTCCTGAATCCCTGATTACCAACAAGGAGCAATAGCTCAGTGGTAATGTCATCTGCCTCTGGTGCTGCAAGCTCCCTAGGACAAGGGTTCGAATCCCTCCATGGCTGGTAAATTTTTTTTCTTTTTTTTTCTTTTCCCCCATGAACTAATATTTCGATTTTATAAAAACTAGGAGCAATTTCAGACACTCTTTTTTGCACTAGTGCCCGAAAATTATAAATATTTTCTCTCCTGACTCCCATGCAGCCCCCTTCTTCATTAGTAGGTGAAATATGGGTAAAGCATTGTCTTCAGTTATCAATCTATTGAGTTTTTGTCTTTGAATTTGGCATTTTGTAGTGCGAATGTGGCCTAGGGGGCATAACTGAGCAGAAGTAACCCTCCCACAAATAGTAAAATAGGTTGAGTGGTGGGGATTTTTCATTTTGGTATGAACAGAGCTGTGTAATCAGGGGGATAGTGCCTGTGCTGCTGGCTAGGCATATTGGCCTAGTGTTAGCTCTCACTCACGAAATGATGGGTAAAGTTTGGAACTGGTTAAACTCCCTTTATTAGGTGCAATCAGAAAACAGACATGTTGAGGTTTTCAAGAGGCAGAAAAGGGTAGAGTCTGGCGTGTGCTTCATTGTGCCTGCATCATGCCTGAAGCAGCAGCTAGCATGGCATGGCCTGGCCTGGCCTGGCCTGGCCCTGGGTCTTTAAACAACCCAGCGCTCAGTCTTTTGCTAGCAAGCAAGGCCCACGAACGCCCACGAACGCCCATGTTCTGTTTAGAGGAAGACCTCAGACAATTTGGCACCCTGCTAAATGAGGGTGCTGTCCCATGAGCGGCCTTCGAGCGGGATAAAGCTTTAGCGTAAGACAAGTTGTCAAGCTTAAAATTCTGCTGAAAACCATATGTTGGAGGCCACATCATGATGGAAGCCTGTGAATGTCTCAGGCCAAAGTAAGCATGGGAGTACATTATTTGCATAGGACAGCCCCCTTCAAAATCACATCATCATGCTGCAGTTGCCATGTAGCGTTACTAGAGGGCAGCAGTATGACCATAAAAGAAGAGAGAAGTGTTAAATCTGTTTGCTGACGTGCTGCTTGTCTTTGTTGGTCTTTGCTGGGCCTCTGGAGCAGAGGACTACAATAAGCGAGTGAATGAGTAATGAGGAAAGATTATCCTGCTTTTGTGGGGAAGAGAGAGCACTTGCAGGGAAAACGGCAAGATGACAGAGTTAAAGCATAAATGTTTGCTGAGTGATTGGGTGAGGGTGTCGTCTGTCTCTTTGAAAGGACACGTGAGAGAAGAACAGGAGCCCATGGCCTTCAGATGGGAGAAGAAGCATAGAAGAGCATTTTCCCCAAAATAAAAACCTTCACTTCATCTCAAAGCTTCCAACTTTGCAGGTTGTAAGATTTGCCTTGTTTGCTGCATAAATAGGCAGAACTAGTGAGGCTCTTCCCAGAATATAAGTAGCACACTCTTTGGGAGTATCCTTAGGCCAGGCATGTCAGGCACGTAATTGGGGATATGAGGCCAAGAAAAACTTTAGGAAGCTTGCTCTAATCATCTGCAGGATAGAAGGACTCTGGAGAGAAACTAGAGAGGGAACCAGGCTGCACAAAAAAGGGGCAGGGTGGCACATTACACCCTAGCAGGAATATCCGATCCCCATACCTCTACCCCTGGGACACCATTTGTGACTTTCAATACCCCCATCTCATTGCCACTCAAATGTTCCGCCTTAGTATCTGAATGACCATAAACACCCTTCCTTTTGGCCCTCCATTTGTAATTCTCCCAGTAACCCAGGTGCTTTTGCCACTGTCCAGCCTACAGTGACCAGTTGGATGCACATTGCTCGGCACCCCATCCACTTACCACTCCGTGCAACCCCTCTCCGCACACTCAAACTACTCTTCTTTAAAACTGATATACACAATCTGCCTCACTATAAGCTGTAACCTTCCCTCTATAGATTACATAGTCAATCCAAGGAGGTCAAATCACTGGTCGAGCACCCCAAACTCTCTGCAGACGCTGCCAATTCATGGACTACTGCCTACTTTGCATGCAATGATTATTCTCTACGCCACATCCAACCAATTGCCACATGCGCCGTCTCCCTGACTCATTCAACTACTTCCCCAAACCACCCGCCTTATTTAACAAATTTTAATGCTCTCAGCTGTCATAGCGGACATCTCTGCTTCCTGTTCACCCACTTTTCCCCTTCTTTCTTAGTAGCCCACCTGTGCTCAGATGGCCATTCCTCCAAGTGCCACTTGAAACTCGCCTTCCTTCTGTTTCTCTACCTTATAAAGCCCCTTTCAGTACTACCATCACAGCAATTGTCATTTTGTGGCTGCTCCTTTGTGGTGAGTGAATGAAGCAGATTGTATCGCACAAGAAAGTACCCACACAATGGGGGACACACTTGTCAACATTCCCGTTCCCTTCAGTGTCTTAAGCATCTGTTTTCAATGCAACTACCCCAAGAGACCTCCCAACAGATCCTGCGAGGGTTGGGGGGGGGGGGGCAATAAAAACTTGGGGTGCCTTGTCCCCCCTCGCCGTGTCTTACCACGTGCTCCTTGCTGTCACCTCTTTCAATACCATAATTACAGTATGTCTGTGTGGAGCCCCCCTTCTGGTCGGTAATAAAAAAGTGCCCTAAGCCTGTTCCACTAAGTTCCCTCTGTTGCCCCTATGCTTTTGGGGTAGGCCCCCCCACCATCAGAAAGGGGGGGGGCAAAAAAAAATGGGTAGCACACTCAAAGCAAAACCACATAATTCTGTGCCTTCCAGCACCCTCTTTTGTAATGCACCCCAACACCCCTTTTTTACACTGCTCCCCAAAATTTGCCACCCCCCCCCCACTCTGTAGTTGGGGGGGAGGTGTGGGTCATAAAATGATGGGGTCTACTACCGTGGTGCCCATCCTATCTGGTCACCCCCCTCTGTTTGCTGAAGGGGGAGGGGCTGTCTTTCCTTGTTGGCCTCACTCCCCTGTGCTCCGCCCCCTGACCTATTGCCCCAGACTCTGCCTACTTCTGTGAATCCTTCCTACTCCTCCCTTTCCTCTGGGGCCCCACCCCTGTCTACACATGCCTCTCCTTGGTCCCTCCTAGGCTCTATGCTACCACCTATCCCTAGGCTCCTCCCCCAACTATGCCCCCCTTCTCTCTGCTTTCCTTTCTTACTCCACCCATTCACACTCCCCCTCTGTGGCTCCTCCCCTCTACTCCCACTAGGCCTGGACCCAACCTCACTCTCTCTGCCCAGACACACCAGCCACTCTCTTATCCACCATTCAGGTCTCTCTCCTCACACACCAACCACTCTCTCCATCCACCAATCACCACCCAGGTCCATCTTCACCTACACACCAACCACTCTTACATCCACCAATCACCAGCCAGGCACACCTACACACATTTTACTTACCGACTTACCTCTGCTTCACCGCCATCAGCCATCAGTCATCTGGTGCCGAACCCAGGATTTGAACCCTGGTCACCTGGTTGGAAGGCAGGAACTTACCCACTGTACCACATGGGCTTCCATGTTTGTATCATTTCCAATAGTCCCTATATCATGGCTATGGTGTGACATGCAGACTAGGGGGCCTGTATGTAGCTTATAGATGCTGCTGAATCCCTGATTACCAACAAGGAGCAATAGCTCAGTGGTAATGTCATCTGCCTCTGGTGCTGTAAGCTCCCTAGGACAAGGGTTCGAATCCCTCCATGGCTGGTAAAAATTTTTTCTTTTTTTTTCTTTTCCCCCATGAACTAATATTTCGATTTTATAAAAACTAGGAGCAATTTCAGACACTCTTTTTTGCACTAGTGCCCGAAAATTATAAATATTTTCTCTCCTGACTCCCATGCAGCCCCCTTCTTCATTAGTAGGTGAAATATGGGTAAAGCATTGTCTTCAGTTATCAATCTATTGAGTTTTTGTCTTTGAATTTGGCATTTTGTAGTGCGAATGTGGCCTAGGGGGCATAACTGAGCAGAAGTAACCCTCCCACAAATAGTAAAATAGGTTGAGTGGTGGGGATTTTTCATTTTGGTATGAACAGAGCTGTGTAATCAGGGGGATAGTGCCTGTGCTGCTGGCTAGGCATATTGGCCTAGTGTTAGCTCTCACTCACGAAATGATGGGTAAAGTTTGGAACTGGTTAAACTCCCTTTATTAGGTGCAATCAGAAAACAGACATGTTGAGGTTTTCAAGAGGCAGAAAAGGGTAGAGTCTGGCGTGTGCTTCATTGTGCCTGCATCATGCCTGAAGCAGCAGCTAGCATGGCATGGCCTGGCCTGGCCTGGCCTGGCCCTGGGTCTTTAAACAACCCAGCGCTCAGTCTTTTGCTAGCAAGCAAGGCCCACGAACGCCCATGTTCTGTTTAGAGGAAGACCTCAGACAATTTGGCACCCTGCTAAATGAGGGTGCTGTCCCATGAGCGGCCTTCGAGCGGGATAAAGCTTTAGCGTAAGACAAGTTGTCAAGCTTAAAATTCTGCTGAAAACCATATGTTGGAGGCCACATCATGATGGAAGCCTGTGAATGTCTCAGGCCAAAGTAAGCATGGGAGTACATTATTTGCATAGGACAGCCCCCTTCAAAATCACATCATCATGCTGCAGTTGCCATGTAGCGTTACTAGAGGGCAGCAGTATGACCATAAAAGAAGAGAGAAGTGTTAAATCTGTTTGCTGACGTGCTGCTTGTCTTTGTTGGTCTTTGCTGGGCCTCTGGAGCAGAGGACTACAATAAGCGAGTGAATGAGTAATGAGGAAAGATTATCCTGCTTTTGTGGGGAAGAGAGAGCACTTGCAGGGAAAACGGCAAGATGACAGAGTTAAAGCATAGATGTTTGCTGAGTGATTGGGTGAGGGTGTCGTCTGTCTCTTTGAAAGGACACGTGAGAGAAGAACAGGAGCCCATGGCCTTCAGATGGGAGAAGAAGCATAGAAGAGCATTTTCCCCAAAATAAAAACCTTCACTTCATCTCAAAGCTTCCAACTTTGCAGGTTGTAAGATTTGCCTTGTTTGCTGCATAAATAGGCAGAACTAGTGAGGCTCTTCCCAGAATATAAGTAGCACACTCTTTGGGAGTATCCTTAGGCCAGGCATGTCAGGCACGTAATTGGGGATATGAGGCCAAGAAAAACTTTAGGAAGCTTGCTCTAATCATCTGCAGGATAGAAGGACTCTGGAGAGAAACTAGAGAGGGAACCAGGCTGCACAAAAAAGGGGCAGGGTGGCACATTACACCCTAGCAGGAATATCCGATCCCCATACCTCTACCCCTGGGACACCATTTGTGACTTTCAATACCCCCATCTCATTGCCACTCAAATGTTCCGCCTTAGTATCTGAATGACCATAAACACCCTTCCTTTTGGCCCTCCATTTGTAATTCTCCCAGTAACCCAGGTGCTTTTGCCACTGTCCAGCCTACAGTGACCAGTTGGATGCACATTGCTCGGCACCCCATCCACTTACCACTCCGTGCAACCCCTCTCCGCACACTCAAACTACTCTTCTTTAAAACTGATATACACAATCTGCCTCACTATAAGCTGTAACCTTCCCTCTATAGATTACATAGCCAATCCAAGGAGGTCAAATCACTGGTCGAGCACCCCAAACTCTCTGCAGACGCTGCCAATTCATGGACTACTGCCTACTTTGCATGCAATGATTATTCTCTACGCCACATCCAACCAATTGCCACATGCGCCGTCTCCCTGACTCATTCAACTACTTCCCCAAACCACCCGCCTTATTTAACAAATTTTAATGCTCTCAGCTGTCATAGCGGACATCTCTGCTTCCTGTTCACCCACTTTTCCCCTTCTTTCTTAGTAGCCCACCTGTGCTCAGATGGCCATTCCTCCAAGTGCCACTTGAAACTCGCCTTCCTTCTGTTTCTCTACCTTATAAAGCCCCTTTCAGTACTACCATCACAGCAATTGTCATTTTGTGGCTGCTCCTTTGTGGTGAGTGAATGAAGCAGATTGTATCGCACAAGAAAGTACCCACACAATGGGGGACACACTTGTCAACATTCCCGTTCCCTTCAGTGTCTTAAGCATCTGTTTTCAATGCAACTACCCCAAGAGACCTCCCAACAGATCCTGCGAGGGTTGGGGGGGGGGGCAATAAAAACTTGGTGTGCCTTGTCCCCCCTCGCCGTGTCTTACCACGTGCTCCTTGCTGTCACCTCTTTCAATACCATAATTACAGTATGTCTGTGTGGAGCCCCCCCTTCTGGTCGGTAATAAAAAAGTGCCCTAAGCCTGTTCCACTAAGTTCCCTCTGTTGCCCCTATGCTTTTGGGGTAGGCCCCCCCACCCCCAGAAAGGGGGGGGGCAAAAAAAAATGGGTAGCACACTCAAAGCAAAACCACATAATTCTGTGCCTTCCAGCACCCTCTTTTGTAATGCACCCCAACACCCCTTTTTTACACTGCTCCCCAAAATTTGCCACCCCCCCCCACTCTGTAGTTGGGGGGGAGGTGTGGGTCATAAAATGATGGGGTCTACTACCGTGGTGCCCATCCTATCTGGTCACCCCCCTCTGTTTGCTGAAGGGGGAGGGGCACTCTTTCCTTGTTGGCCTCACTCCCCTGTGCTCCGCCCCCTGACCTATTGCCCCAGACTCTGCCTACTTCTGTGAATCCTTCCTACTCCTCCATTTCCTCTGGGGCCCCACCCCTGTCTACACATGCCTCTCCTTGGTCCCTCCTAGGCTCTATGCTACCACCTATCCCTAGGCTCCTCCCCCAACTATGCCCCCCTTCTCT
The DNA here is from genome assembly GCF_031143425.1 of Pleurodeles waltl. Classification (NCBI taxonomy): domain Eukaryota; kingdom Metazoa; phylum Chordata; class Amphibia; order Caudata; family Salamandridae; genus Pleurodeles; species Pleurodeles waltl. Next base: position 677,556,740 of record NC_090444.1, read on the forward strand.
CTGCTTTCCTTTCTTACTCCACCCATTCACACTCCCCCTCTGTGGCTCCTCCCCTCTACTCCCACTAGGCCTGGACCCAACCTCACTCTCTCTGCCCAGACACACCAGCCACTCTCTTATCCACCATTCAGGTCTCTCTCCTCACACACCAACCACTCTCTCCATCCACCAATCACCACCCAGGTCCATCTTCACCTACACACCAACCACTCTTACATCCACCAATCACCAGCCAGGCACACCTACACACATTTTACTTACCGACTTACCTCTGCTTCACCGCCATCAGCCATCAGTCATCTGGTGCCGAACCCAGGATTTGAACCCTGGTCACCTGGTTGGAAGGCAGGAACTTACCCACTGTACCACATGGGCTTCCATGTTTGTATCATTTCCAATAGTCCCTATATCATGGCTATGGTGTGTCATGCAGACTAGGGGGCCTGTATGTAGCTTATAGATGCTCCTGAATCCCTGATTACCAACAAGGAGCAATAGCTCAGTGGTAATGTCATCTGCCTCTGGTGCTGCAAGCTCCCTAGGACAAGGGTTCGAATCCCTCCATGGCTGGTAAATTTTTTTTCTTTTTTTTTCTTTTCCCCCATGAACTAATATTTCGATTTTATAAAAACTAGGAGCAATTTCAGACACTCTTTTTTGCACTAGTGCCCGAAAATTATAAATATTTTCTCTCCTGACTCCCATGCAGCCCCCTTCTTCATTAGTAGGTGAAATATGGGTAAAGCATTGTCTTCAGTTATCAATCTATTGAGTTTTTGTCTTTGAATTTGGCATTTTGTAGTGCGAATGTGGCCTAGGGGGCATAACTGAGCAGAAGTAACCCTCCCACAAATAGTAAAATAGGTTGAGTGGTGGGGATTTTTCATTTTGGTATGAACAGAGCTGTGTAATCAGGGGGATAGTGCCTGTGCTGCTGGCTAGGCATATTGGCCTAGTGTTAGCTCTCACTCACGAAATGATGGGTAAAGTTTGGAACTGGTTAAACTCCCTTTATTAGGTGCAATCAGAAAACAGACATGTTGAGGTTTTCAAGAGGCAGAAAAGGGTAGAGTCTGGCGTGTGCTTCATTGTGCCTGCATCATGCCTGAAGCAGCAGCTAGCATGGCATGGCCTGGCCTGGCCTGGCCTGGCCCTGGGTCTTTAAACAACCCAGCGCTCAGTCTTTTGCTAGCAAGCAAGGCCCACGAACGCCCATGTTCTGTTTAGAGGAAGACCTCAGACAATTTGGCACCCTGCTAAATGAGGGTGCTGTCCCATGAGCGGCCTTCGAGCGGGATAAAGCTTTAGCGTAAGACAAGTTGTCAAGCTTAAAATTCTGCTGAAAACCATATGTTGGAGGCCACATCATGATGGAAGCCTGTGAATGTCTCAGGCCAAAGTAAGCATGGGAGTACATTATTTGCATAGGACAGCCCCCTTCAAAATCACATCATCATGCTGCAGTTGCCATGTAGCGTTACTAGAGGGCAGCAGTATGACCATAAAAGAAGAGAGAAGTGTTAAATCTGTTTGCTGACGTGCTGCTTGTCTTTGTTGGTCTTTGCTGGGCCTCTGGAGCAGAGGACTACAATAAGCGAGTGAATGAGTAATGAGGAAAGATTATCCTGCTTTTGTGGGGAAGAGAGAGCACTTGCAGGGAAAACGGCAAGATGACAGAGTTAAAGCATAGATGTTTGCTGAGTGATTGGGTGAGGGTGTCGTCTGTCTCTTTGAAAGGACACGTGAGAGAAGAACAGGAGCCCATGGCCTTCAGATGGGAGAAGAAGCATAGAAGAGCATTTTCCCCAAAATAAAAACCTTCACTTCATCTCAAAGCTTCCAACTTTGCAGGTTGTAAGATTTGCCTTGTTTGCTGCATAAATAGGCAGAACTAGTGAGGCTCTTCCCAGAATATAAGTAGCACACTCTTTGGGAGTATCCTTAGGCCAGGCATGTCAGGCACGTAATTGGGGATATGAGGCCAAGAAAAACTTTAGGAAGCTTGCTCTAATCATCTGCAGGATAGAAGGACTCTGGAGAGAAACTAGAGAGGGAACCAGGCTGCACAAAAAAGGGGCAGGGTGGCACATTACACCCTAGCAGGAATATCCGATCCCCATACCTCTACCCCTGGGACACCATTTGTGACTTTCAATACCCCCATCTCATTGCCACTCAAATGTTCCGCCTTAGTATCTGAATGACCATAAACACCCTTCCTTTTGGCCCTCCATTTGTAATTCTCCCAGTAACCCAGGTGCTTTTGCCACTGTCCAGCCTACAGTGACCAGTTGGATGCACATTGCTCGGCACCCCATCCACTTACCACTCCGTGCAACCGCTCTCCGCACACTCAAACTACTCTTCTTTAAAACTGATATACACAATCTGCCTCACTATAAGCTGTAACCTTCCCTCTATAGATTACATAGCCAATCCAAGGAGGTCAAATCACTGGTCGAGCACCCCAAACTCTCTGCAGACGCTGCCAATTCATGGACTACTGCCTACTTTGCATGCAATGATTATTCTCTACGCCACATCCAACCAATTGCCACATGCGCCGTCTCCCTGACTCATTCAACTACTTCCCCAAACCACCCGCCTTATTTAACAAATTTTAATGCTCTCAGCTGTCATAGCGGACATCTCTGCTTCCTGTTCACCCACTTTTCCCCTTCTTTCTTAGTAGCCCACCTGTGCTCAGATGGCCATTCCTCCAAGTGCCACTTGAAACTCGCCTTCCTTCTGTTTCTCTACCTTATAAAGCCCCTTTCAGTACTACCATCACAGCAATTGTCATTTTGTGGCTGCTCCTTTGTGGTGAGTGAATGAAGCAGATTGTATCGCACAAGAAAGTACCCACACAATGGGGGACACACTTGTCAACATTCCCGTTCCCTTCAGTGTCTTAAGCATCTGTTTTCAATGCAACTACCCCAAGAGACCTCCCAACAGATCCTGCGAGGGTTGGGGGGGGGGGCAATAAAAACTTGGTGTGCCTTGTCCCCCCTCGCCGTGTCTTACCACGTGCTCCTTGCTGTCACCTCTTTCAATACCATAATTACAGTATGTCTGTGTGGAGCCCCCCCTTCTGGTCGGTAATAAAAAAGTGCCCTAAGCCTGTTCCACTAAGTTCCCTCTGTTGCCCCTATGCTTTTGGGGTAGGCCCCCCCACCCCCAGAAAGGGGGGGGGCAAAAAAAAATGGGTAGCACACTCAAAGCAAAACCACATAATTCTGTGCCTTCCAGCACCCTCTTTTGTAATGCACCCCAACACCCCTTTTTTACACTGCTCCCCAAAATTTGCCACCCCCCCCCACTCTGTAGTTGGGGGGGAGGTGTGGGTCATAAAATGATGGGGTCTACTACCGTGGTGCCCATCCTATCTGGTCACCCCCCTCTGTTTGCTGAAGGGGGAGGGGCACTCTTTCCTTGTTGGCCTCACTCCCCTGTGCTCCGCCCCCTGACCTATTGCCCCAGACTCTGCCTACTTCTGTGAATCCTTCCTACTCCTCCATTTCCTCTGGGGCCCCACCCCTGTCTACACATGCCTCTCCTTGGTCCCTCCTAGGCTCTATGCTACCACCTATCCCTAGGCTCCTCCCCCAACTATGCCCCCCTTCTCTCTGCTTTCCTTTCTTACTCCACCCATTCACACTCCCCCTCTGTGGCTCCTCCCCTCTACTCCCACTAGGCCTGGACCCAACCTCACTCTCTCTGCCCAGACACACCAGCCACTCTCTTATCCACCATTCAGGTCTCTCTCCTCACACACCAACCACTCTCTCCATCCACCAATCACCACCCAGGTCCATCTTCACCTACACACCAACCACTCTTACATCCACCAATCACCAGCCAGGCACACCTACACACATTTTACTTACCGACTTACCTCTGCTTCACCGCCATCAGCCATCAGTCATCTGGTGCCGAACCCAGGATTTGAACCCTGGTCACCTGGTTGGAAGGCAGGAACTTACCCACTGTACCACATGGGCTTCCATGTTTGTATCATTTCCAATAGTCCCTATATCATGGCTATGGTGTGTCATGCAGACTAGGGGGCCTGTATGTAGCTTATAGATGCTCCTGAATCCCTGATTACCAACAAGGAGCAATAGCTCAGTGGTAATGTCATCTGCCTCTGGTGCTGCAAGCTCCCTAGGACAAGGGTTCGAATCCCTCCATGGCTGGTAAATTTTTTTTCTTTTTTTTTCTTTTCCCCCATGAACTAATATTTCGATTTTATAAAAACTAGGAGCAATTTCAGACACTCTTTTTTGCACTAGTGCCCGAAAATTATAAATATTTTCTCTCCTGACTCCCATGCAGCCCCCTTCTTCATTAGTAGGTGAAATATGGGTAAAGCATTGTCTTCAGTTATCAATCTATTGAGTTTTTGTCTTTGAATTTGGCATTTTGTAGTGCGAATGTGGCCTAGGGGGCATAACTGAGCAGAAGTAACCCTCCCACAAATAGTAAAATAGGTTGAGTGGTGGGGATTTTTCATTTTGGTATGAACAGAGCTGTGTAATCAGGGGGATAGTGCCTGTGCTGCTGGCTAGGCATATTGGCCTAGTGTTAGCTCTCACTCACGAAATGATGGGTAAAGTTTGGAACTGGTTAAACTCCCTTTATTAGGTGCAATCAGAAAACAGACATGTTGAGGTTTTCAAGAGGCAGAAAAGGGTAGAGTCTGGCGTGTGCTTCATTGTGCCTGCATCATGCCTGAAGCAGCAGCTAGCATGGCATGGCCTGGCCTGGCCTGGCCTGGCCCTGGGTCTTTAAACAACCCAGCGCTCAGTCTTTTGCTAGCAAGCAAGGCCCACGAACGCCCACGAACGCCCATGTTCTGTTTAGAGGAAGACCTCAGACAATTTGGCACCCTGCTAAATGAGGGTGCTGTCCCATGAGCGGCCTTCGAGCGGGATAAAGCTTTAGCGTAAGACAAGTTGTCAAGCTTAAAATTCTGCTGAAAACCATATGTTGGAGGCCACATCATGATGGAAGCCTGTGAATGTCTCAGGCCAAAGTAAGCATGGGAGTACATTATTTGCATAGGACAGCCCCCTTCAAAATCACATCATCATGCTGCAGTTGCCATGTAGCGTTACTAGAGGGCAGCAGTATGACCATAAAAGAAGAGAGAAGTGTTAAATCTGTTTGCTGACGTGCTGCTTGTCTTTGTTGGTCTTTGCTGGGCCTCTGGAGCAGAGGACTACAATAAGCGAGTGAATGAGTAATGAGGAAAGATTATCCTGCTTTTGTGGGGAAGAGAGAGCACTTGCAGGGAAAACGGCAAGATGACAGAGTTAAAGCATAAATGTTTGCTGAGTGATTGGGTGAGGGTGTCGTCTGTCTCTTTGAAAGGACACGTGAGAGAAGAACAGGAGCCCATGGCCTTCAGATGGGAGAAGAAGCATAGAAGAGCATTTTCCCCAAAATAAAAACCTTCACTTCATCTCAAAGCTTCCAACTTTGCAGGTTGTAAGATTTGCCTTGTTTGCTGCATAAATAGGCAGAACTAGTGAGGCTCTTCCCAGAATATAAGTAGCACACTCTTTGGGAGTATCCTTAGGCCAGGCATGTCAGGCACGTAATTGGGGATATGAGGCCAAGAAAAACTTTAGGAAGCTTGCTCTAATCATCTGCAGGATAGAAGGACTCTGGAGAGAAACTAGAGAGGGAACCAGGCTGCACAAAAAAGGGGCAGGGTGGCACATTACACCCTAGCAGGAATATCCGATCCCCATACCTCTACCCCTGGGACACCATTTGTGACTTTCAATACCCCCATCTCATTGCCACTCAAATGTTCCGCCTTAGTATCTGAATGACCATAAACACCCTTCCTTTTGGCCCTCCATTTGTAATTCTCCCAGTAACCCAGGTGCTTTTGCCACTGTCCAGCCTACAGTGACCAGTTGGATGCACATTGCTCGGCACCCCATCCACTTACCACTCCGTGCAACCCCTCTCCGCACACTCAAACTACTCTTCTTTAAAACTGATATACACAATCTGCCTCACTATAAGCTGTAACCTTCCCTCTATAGATTACATAGTCAATCCAAGGAGGTCAAATCACTGGTCGAGCACCCCAAACTCTCTGCAGACGCTGCCAATTCATGGACTACTGCCTACTTTGCATGCAATGATTATTCTCTACGCCACATCCAACCAATTGCCACATGCGCCGTCTCCCTGACTCATTCAACTACTTCCCCAAACCACCCGCCTTATTTAACAAATTTTAATGCTCTCAGCTGTCATAGCGGACATCTCTGCTTCCTGTTCACCCACTTTTCCCCTTCTTTCTTAGTAGCCCACCTGTGCTCAGATGGCCATTCCTCCAAGTGCCACTTGAAACTCGCCTTCCTTCTGTTTCTCTACCTTATAAAGCCCCTTTCAGTACTACCATCACAGCAATTGTCATTTTGTGGCTGCTCCTTTGTGGTGAGTGAATGAAGCAGATTGTATCGCACAAGAAAGTACCCACACAATGGGGGACACACTTGTCAACATTCCCGTTCCCTTCAGTGTCTTAAGCATCTGTTTTCAATGCAACTACCCCAAGAGACCTCCCAACAGATCCTGCGAGGGTTGGGGGGGGGGGGGCAATAAAAACTTGGGGTGCCTTGTCCCCCCTCGCCGTGTCTTACCACGTGCTCCTTGCTGTCACCTCTTTCAATACCATAATTACAGTATGTCTGTGTGGAGCCCCCCTTCTGGTCGGTAATAAAAAAGTGCCCTAAGCCTGTTCCACTAAGTTCCCTCTGTTGCCCCTATGCTTTTGGGGTAGGCCCCCCCACCATCAGAAAGGGGGGGGGCAAAAAAAAATGGGTAGCACACTCAAAGCAAAACCACATAATTCTGTGCCTTCCAGCACCCTCTTTTGTAATGCACCCCAACACCCCTTTTTTACACTGCTCCCCAAAATTTGCCACCCCCCCCCCACTCTGTAGTTGGGGGGGAGGTGTGGGTCATAAAATGATGGGGTCTACTACCGTGGTGCCCATCCTATCTGGTCACCCCCCTCTGTTTGCTGAAGGGGGAGGGGCTGTCTTTCCTTGTTGGCCTCACTCCCCTGTGCTCCGCCCCCTGACCTATTGCCCCAGACTCTGCCTACTTCTGTGAATCCTTCCTACTCCTCCCTTTCCTCTGGGGCCCCACCCCTGTCTACACATGCCTCTCCTTGGTCCCTCCTAGGCTCTATGCTACCACCTATCCCTAGGCTCCTCCCCCAACTATGCCCCCCTTCTCTCTGCTTTCCTTTCTTACTCCACCCATTCACACTCCCCCTCTGTGGCTCCTCCCCTCTACTCCCACTAGGCCTGGACCCAACCTCACTCTCTCTGCCCAGACACACCAGCCACTCTCTTATCCACCATTCAGGTCTCTCTCCTCACACACCAACCACTCTCTCCATCCACCAATCACCACCCAGGTCCATCTTCACCTACACACCAACCACTCTTACATCCACCAATCACCAGCCAGGCACACCTACACACATTTTACTTACCGACTTACCTCTGCTTCACCGCCATCAGCCATCAGTCATCTGGTGCCGAACCCAGGATTTGAACCCTGGTCACCTGGTTGGAAGGCAGGAACTTACCCACTGTACCACATGGGCTTCCATGTTTGTATCATTTCCAATAGTCCCTATATCATGGCTATGGTGTGACATGCAGACTAGGGGGCCTGTATGTAGCTTATAGATGCTGCTGAATCCCTGATTACCAACAAGGAGCAATAGCTCAGTGGTAATGTCATCTGCCTCTGGTGCTGTAAGCTCCCTAGGACAAGGGTTCGAATCCCTCCATGGCTGGTAAAAATTTTTTCTTTTTTTTTCTTTTCCCCCATGAACTAATATTTCGATTTTATAAAAACTAGGAGCAATTTCAGACACTCTTTTTTGCACTAGTGCCCGAAAATTATAAATATTTTCTCTCCTGACTCCCATGCAGCCCCCTTCTTCATTAGTAGGTGAAATATGGGTAAAGCATTGTCTTCAGTTATCAATCTATTGAGTTTTTGTCTTTGAATTTGGCATTTTGTAGTGCGAATGTGGCCTAGGGGGCATAACTGAGCAGAAGTAACCCTCCCACAAATAGTAAAATAGGTTGAGTGGTGGGGATTTTTCATTTTGGTATGAACAGAGCTGTGTAATCAGGGGGATAGTGCCTGTGCTGCTGGCTAGGCATATTGGCCTAGTGTTAGCTCTCACTCACGAAATGATGGGTAAAGTTTGGAACTGGTTAAACTCCCTTTATTAGGTGCAATCAGAAAACAGACATGTTGAGGTTTTCAAGAGGCAGAAAAGGGTAGAGTCTGGCGTGTGCTTCATTGTGCCTGCATCATGCCTGAAGCAGCAGCTAGCATGGCATGGCCTGGCCTGGCCTGGCCTGGCCCTGGGTCTTTAAACAACCCAGCGCTCAGTCTTTTGCTAGCAAGCAAGGCCCACGAACGCCCATGTTCTGTTTAGAGGAAGACCTCAGACAATTTGGCACCCTGCTAAATGAGGGTGCTGTCCCATGAGCGGCCTTCGAGCGGGATAAAGCTTTAGCGTAAGACAAGTTGTCAAGCTTAAAATTCTGCTGAAAACCATATGTTGGAGGCCACATCATGATGGAAGCCTGTGAATGTCTCAGGCCAAAGTAAGCATGGGAGTACATTATTTGCATAGGACAGCCCCCTTCAAAATCACATCATCATGCTGCAGTTGCCATGTAGCGTTACTAGAGGGCAGCAGTATGACCATAAAAGAAGAGAGAAGTGTTAAATCTGTTTGCTGACGTGCTGCTTGTCTTTGTTGGTCTTTGCTGGGCCTCTGGAGCAGAGGACTACAATAAGCGAGTGAATGAGTAATGAGGAAAGATTATCCTGCTTTTGTGGGGAAGAGAGAGCACTTGCAGGGAAAACGGCAAGATGACAGAGTTAAAGCATAGATGTTTGCTGAGTGATTGGGTGAGGGTGTCGTCTGTCTCTTTGAAAGGACACGTGAGAGAAGAACAGGAGCCCATGGCCTTCAGATGGGAGAAGAAGCATAGAAGAGCATTTTCCCCAAAATAAAAACCTTCACTTCATCTCAAAGCTTCCAACTTTGCAGGTTGTAAGATTTGCCTTGTTTGCTGCATAAATAGGCAGAACTAGTGAGGCTCTTCCCAGAATATAAGTAGCACACTCTTTGGGAGTATCCTTAGGCCAGGCATGTCAGGCACGTAATTGGGGATATGAGGCCAAGAAAAACTTTAGGAAGCTTGCTCTAATCATCTGCAGGATAGAAGGACTCTGGAGAGAAACTAGAGAGGGAACCAGGCTGCACAAAAAAGGGGCAGGGTGGCACATTACACCCTAGCAGGAATATCCGATCCCCATACCTCTACCCCTGGGACACCATTTGTGACTTTCAATACCCCCATCTCATTGCCACTCAAATGTTCCGCCTTAGTATCTGAATGACCATAAACACCCTTCCTTTTGGCCCTCCATTTGTAATTCTCCCAGTAACCCAGGTGCTTTTGCCACTGTCCAGCCTACAGTGACCAGTTGGATGCACATTGCTCGGCACCCCATCCACTTACCACTCCGTGCAACCCCTCTCCGCACACTCAAACTACTCTTCTTTAAAACTGATATACACAATCTGCCTCACTATAAGCTGTAACCTTCCCTCTATAGATTACATAGCCAATCCAAGGAGGTCAAATCACTGGTCGAGCACCCCAAACTCTCTGCAGACGCTGCCAATTCATGGACTACTGCCTACTTTGCATGCAATGATTATTCTCTACGCCACATCCAACCAATTGCCACATGCGCCGTCTCCCTGACTCATTCAACTACTTCCCCAAACCACCCGCCTTATTTAACAAATTTTAATGCTCTCAGCTGTCATAGCGGACATCTCTGCTTCCTGTTCACCCACTTTTCCCCTTCTTTCTTAGTAGCCCACCTGTGCTCAGATGGCCATTCCTCCAAGTGCCACTTGAAACTCGCCTTCCTTCTGTTTCTCTACCTTATAAAGCCCCTTTCAGTACTACCATCACAGCAATTGTCATTTTGTGGCTGCTCCTTTGTGGTGAGTGAATGAAGCAGATTGTATCGCACAAGAAAGTACCCACACAATGGGGGACACACTTGTCAACATTCCCGTTCCCTTCAGTGTCTTAAGCATCTGTTTTCAATGCAACTACCCCAAGAGACCTCCCAACAGATCCTGCGAGGGTTGGGGGGGGGGGCAATAAAAACTTGGGGTGCCTTGTCCCCCCTCGCCGTGTCTTACCACGTGCTCCTTGCTGTCACCTCTTTCAATACCATAATTACAGTATGTCTGTGTGGAGCCCCCCTTCTGGTCGGTAATAAAAAAGTGCCCTAAGCCTGTTCCACTAAGTTCCCTCTGTTGCCCCTATGCTTTTGGGGTAGGCCCCCCCACCCCCAGAAAGGGGGGGGGCAAAAAAAAATGGGTAGCACACTCAAAGCAAAACCACATAATTCTGTGCCTTCCAGCACCCTCTTTTGTAATGCACCCCAACACCCCTTTTTTACACTGCTCCCCAAAATTTGCCACCCCCCCCCACTCTGTAGTTGGGGGGGAGGTGTGGGTCATAAAATGATGGGGTCTACTACCGTGGTGCCCATCCTATCTGGTCACCCCCCTCTGTTTGCTGAAGGGGGAGGGGCACTCTTTCCTTGTTGGCCTCACTCCCCTGTGCTTCGCCCCCTGACCTATTGCCCCAGACTCTGCCTACTTCTGTGAATCCTTCCTACTCCTCCCTTTCCTCTGGGGCCCCACCCCTGTCTACACATGCCTCTCCTTGGTCCCTCCTAGGCTCTATGCTACCACCTATCCCTAGGCTCCTCCCCCAACTATGCCCCCCTTCTCTCTGCTTTCCTTTCTTACTCCACCCATTCACACTCCCCCTCTGTGGCTCCTCCCCTCTACTCCCACTAGGCCTGGACCCAACCTCACTCTCTCTGCCCAGACACACCAGCCACTCTCTTATCCACCATTCAGGTCTCTCTCCTCACACACCAACCACTCTCTCCATCCACCAATCACCACCCAGGTCCATCTTCACCTACACACCAACCACTCTTACATCCACCAATCACCAGCCAGGCACACCTACACACATTTTACTTACCGACTTACCTCTGCTTCACCGCCATCAGCCATCAGTCATCTGGTGCCGAACCCAGGATTTGAACCCTGGTCACCTGGTTGGAAGGCAGGAACTTACCCACTGTACCACATGGGCTTCCATGTTTGTATCATTTCCAATAGTCCCTATATCATGGCTATGGTGTGTCATGCAGACTAGGGGGCCTGTATGTAGCTTATAGATGCTCCTGAATCCCTGATTACCAACAAGGAGCAATAGCTCAGTGGTAATGTCATCTGCCTCTGGTGCTGCAAGCTCCCTAGGACAAGGGTTCGAATCCCTCCATGGCTGGTAAAATTTTTTTCTTTTTTTTTCTTTTCCCCCATGAACTAATATTTCGATTTTATAAAAACTAGGAGCAATTTCAGACACTCTTTTTTGCACTAGTGCCCGAAAATTATAAATATTTTCTCTCCTGACTCCCATGCAGCCCCCTTCTTCATTAGTAGGTGAAATATGGGTAAAGCATTGTCTTCAGTTATCAATCTATTGAGTTTTTGTCTTTGAATTTGGCATTTTGTAGTGCGAATGTGGCCTAGGGGGCATAACTGAGCAGAAGTAACCCTCCCACAAATAGTAAAATAGGTTGAGTGGTGGGGATTTTTCATTTTGGTATGAACAGAGCTGTGTAATCAGGGGGATAGTGCCTGTGCTGCTGGCTAGGCATATTGGCCTAGTGTTAGCTCTCACTCACGAAATGATGGGTAAAGTTTGGAACTGGTTAAACTCCCTTTATTAGGTGCAATCAGAAAACAGACATGTTGAGGTTTTCAAGAGGCAGAAAAGGGTAGAGTCTGGCGTGTGCTTCATTGTGCCTGCATCATGCCTGAAGCAGCAGCTAGCATGGCATGGCCTGGCCTGGCCTGGCCTGGCCCTGGGTCTTTAAACAACCCAGCGCTCAGTCTTTTGCTAGCAAGCAAGGCCCACGAACGCCCACGAACGCCCATGTTCTGTTTAGAGGAAGACCTCAGACAATTTGGCACCCTGCTAAATGAGGGTGCTGTCCCATGAGCGGCCTTCGAGCGGGATAAAGCTTTAGCGTAAGACAAGTTGTCAAGCTTAAAATTCTGCTGAAAACCATATGTTGGAGGCCACATCATGATGGAAGCCTGTGAATGTCTCAGGCCAAAGTAAGCATGGGAGTACATTATTTGCATAGGACAGCCCCCTTCAAAATCACATCATCATGCTGCAGTTGCCATGTAGCGTTACTAGAGGGCAGCAGTATGACCATAAAAGAAGAGAGAAGTGTTAAATCTGTTTGCTGACGTGCTGCTTGTCTTTGTTGGTCTTTGCTGGGCCTCTGGAGCAGAGGACTACAATAAGCGAGTGAATGAGTAATGAGGAAAGATTATCCTGCTTTTGTGGGGAAGAGAGAGCACTTGCAGGGAAAACGGCAAGATGACAGAGTTAAAGCATAGATGTTTGCTGAGTGATTGGGTGAGGGTGTCGTCTGTCTCTTTGAAAGGACACGTGAGAGAAGAACAGGAGCCCATGGCCTTCAGATGGGAGAAGAAGCATAGAAGAGCATTTTCCCCAAAATAAAAACCTTCACTTCATCTCAAAGCTTCCAACTTTGCAGGTTGTAAGATTTGCCTTGTTTGCTGCATAAATAGGCAGAACTAGTGAGGCTCTTCCCAGAATATAAGTAGCACACTCTTTGGGAGTATCCTTAGGCCAGGCATGTCAGGCACGTAATTGGGGATATGAGGCCAAGAAAAACTTTAGGAAGCTTGCTCTAATCATCTGCAGGATAGAAGGACTCTGGAGAGAAACTAGAGAGGGAACCAGGCTGCACAAAAAAGGGGCAGGGTGGCACATTACACCCTAGCAGGAATATCCGATCCCCATACCTCTACCCCTGGGACACCATTTGTGACTTTCAATACCCCCATCTCATTGCCACTCAAATGTTCCGCCTTAGTATCTGAATGACCATAAACACCCTTCCTTTTGGCCCTCCATTTGTAATTCTCCCAGTAACCCAGGTGCTTTTGCCACTGTCCAGCCTACAGTGACCAGTTGGATGCACATTGCTCGGCACCCCATCCACTTACCACTCCGTGCAACCCCTCTCCGCACACTCAAACTACTCTTCTTTAAAACTGATATACACAATCTGCCTCACTATAAGCTGTAACCTTCCCTCTATAGATTACATAGCCAATCCAAGGAGGTCAAATCACTGGTCGAGCACCCCAAACTCTCTGCAGACGCTGCCAATTCATGGACTACTGCCTACTTTGCATGCAATGATTATTCTCTACGCCACATCCAACCAATTGCCACATGCGCCGTCTCCCTGACTCATTCAACTACTTCCCCAAACCACCCGCCTTATTTAACAAATTTTAATGCTCTCAGCTGTCATAGCGGACATCTCTGCTTCCTGTTCACCCACTTTTCCCCTTCTTTCTTAGTAGCCCACCTGTGCTCAGATGGCCATTCCTCCAAGTGCCACTTGAAACTCGCCTTCCTTCTGTTTCTCTACCTTATAAAGCCCCTTTCAGTACTACCATCACAGCAATTGTCATTTTGTGGCTGCTCCTTTGTGGTGAGTGAATGAAGCAGATTGTATCGCACAAGAAAGTACCCACACAATGGGGGACACACTTGTCAACATTCCCGTTCCCTTCAGTGTCTTAAGCATCTGTTTTCAATGCAACTACCCCAAGAGACCTCCCAACAGATCCTGCGAGGGTTGGGGGGGGGGGGCAATAAAAACTTGGGGTGCCTTGTCCCCCCTCGCCGTGTCTTACCACGTGCTCCTTGCTGTCACCTCTTTCAATACCATAATTACAGTATGTCTGTGTGGAGCCCCCCTTCTGGTCGGTAATAAAAAAGTGCCCTAAGCCTGTTCCACTAAGTTCCCTCTGTTGCCCCTATGCTTTTGGGGTAGGCCCCCCCACCATCAGAAAGGGGGGGGGCAAAAAAAAATGGGTAGCACACTCAAAGCAAAACCACATAATTCTGTGCCTTCCAGCACCCTCTTTTGTAATGCACCCCAACACCCCTTTTTTACACTGCTCCCCAAAATTTGCCACCCCCCCCCCACTCTGTAGTTGGGGGGGAGGTGTGGGTCATAAAATGATGGGGTCTACTACCGTGGTGCCCATCCTATCTGGTCACCCCCCTCTGTTTGCTGAAGGGGGAGGGGCAGTCTTTCCTTGTTGGCCTCACTCCCCTGTGCTCCGCCCCCTGACCTATTGCCCCAGACTCTGCCTACTTCTGTGAATCCTTCCTACTCCTCCCTTTCCTCTGGGGCCCCACCCCTGTCTACACATGCCTCTCCTTGGTCCCTCCTAGGCTCTATGCTACCACCTATCCCTAGGCTCCTCCCCCAACTATGCCCCCCTTCTCTCTGCTTTCCTTTCTTACTCCACCCATTCACACTCCCCCTCTGTGGCTCCTCCCCTCTACTCCCACTAGGCCTGGACCCAACCTCACTCTCTCTGCCCAGACACACCAGCCACTCTCTTATCCACCATTCAGGTCTCTCTCCTCACACACCAACCACTCTCTCCATCCACCAATCACCACCCAGGTCCATCTTCACCTACACACCAACCACTCTTACATCCACCAATCACCAGCCAGGCACACCTACACACATTTTACTTACCGACTTACCTCTGCTTCACCGCCATCAGCCATCAGTCATCTGGTGCCGAACCCAGGATTTGAACCCTGGTCACCTGGTTGGAAGGCAGGAACTTACCCACTGTACCACATGGGCTTCCATGTTTGTATCATTTCCAATAGTCCCTATATCATGGCTATGGTGTGTCATGCAGACTAGGGGGCCTGTATGTAGCTTATAGATGCTCCTGAATCCCTGATTACCAACAAGGAGCAATAGCTCAGTGGTAATGTCATCTGCCTCTGGTGCTGTAAGCTCCCTAGGACAAGGGTTCGAATCCCTCCATGGCTGGTAAAATTTTTTTCTTTTTTTTTCTTTTCCCCCATGAACTAATATTTCGATTTTATAAAAACTAGGAGCAATTTCAGACACTCTTTTTTGCACTAGTGCCCGAAAATTATAAATATTTTCTCTCCTGACTCCCATGCAGCCCCCTTCTTCATTAGTAGGTGAAATATGGGTAAAGCATTGTCTTCAGTTATCAATCTATTGAGTTTTTGTCTTTGAATTTGGCATTTTGTAGTGCGAATGTGGCCTAGGGGGCATAACTGAGCAGAAGTAACCCTCCCACAAATAGTAAAATAGGTTGAGTGGTGGGGATTTTTCATTTTGGTATGAACAGAGCTGTGTAATCAGGGGGATAGTGCCTGTGCTGCTGGCTAGGCATATTGGCCTAGTGTTAGCTCTCACTCACGAAATGATGGGTAAAGTTTGGAACTGGTTAAACTCCCTTTATTAGGTGCAATCAGAAAACAGACATGTTGAGGTTTTCAAGAGGCAGAAAAGGGTAGAGTCTGGCGTGTGCTTCATTGTGCCTGCATCATGCCTGAAGCAGCAGCTAGCATGGCATGGCCTGGCCTGGCCTGGCCTGGCCCTGGGTCTTTAAACAACCCAGCGCTCAGTCTTTTGCTAGCAAGCAAGGCCCACGAACGCCCATGTTCTGTTTAGAGGAAGACCTCAGACAATTTGGCACCCTGCTAAATGAGGGTGCTGTCCCATGAGCGGCCTTCGAGCGGGATAAAGCTTTAGCGTAAGACAAGTTGTCAAGCTTAAAATTCTGCTGAAAACCATATGTTGGAGGCCACATCATGATGGAAGCCTGTGAATGTCTCAGGCCAAAGTAAGCATAGGAGTACATTATTTGCATAGGACAGCCCCCTTCAAAATCACATCATCATGCTGCAGTTGCCATGTAGCGTTACTAGAGGGCAGCAGTATGACCATAAAAGAAGAGAGAAGTGTTAAATCTGTTTGCTGACGTGCTGCTTGTCTTTGTTGGTCTTTGCTGGGCCTCTGGAGCAGAGGACTACAATAAGCGAGTGAATGAGTAATGAGGAAAGATTATCCTGCTTTTGTGGGGAAGAGAGAGCACTTGCAGGGAAAACGGCAAGATGACAGAGTTAAAGCATAGATGTTTGCTGAGTGATTGGGTGAGGGTGTCGTCTGTCTCTTTGAAAGGACACGTGAGAGAAGAACAGGAGCCCATGGCCTTCAGATGGGAGAAGAAGCATAGAAGAGCATTTTCCCCAAAATAAAAACCTTCACTTCATCTCAAAGCTTCCAACTTTGCAGGTTGTAAGATTTGCCTTGTTTGCTGCATAAATAGGCAGAACTAGTGAGGCTCTTCCCAGAATATAAGTAGCACACTCTTTGGGAGTATCCTTAGGCCAGGCATGTCAGGCACGTAATTGGGGATATGAGGCCAAGAAAAACTTTAGGAAGCTTGCTCTAATCATCTGCAGGATAGAAGGACTCTGGAGAGAAACTAGAGAGGGAACCAGGCTGCACAAAAAAGGGGCAGGGTGGCACATTACACCCTAGCAGGAATATCCGATCCCCATACCTCTACCCCTGGGACACCATTTGTGACTTTCAATACCCCCATCTCATTGCCACTCAAATGTTCCGCCTTAGTATCTGAATGACCATAAACACCCTTCCTTTTGGCCCTCCATTTGTAATTCTCCCAGTAACCCAGGTGCTTTTGCCACTGTCCAGCCTACAGTGACCAGTTGGATGCACATTGCTCGGCACCCCATCCACTTACCACTCCGTGCAACCCCTCTCCGCACACTCAAACTACTCTTCTTTAAAACTGATATACACAATCTGCCTCACTATAAGCTGTAACCTTCCCTCTATAGATTACATAGCCAATCCAAGGAGGTCAAATCACTGGTCGAGCACCCCAAACTCTCTGCAGACGCTGCCAATTCATGGACTACTGCCTACTTTGCATGCAATGATTATTCTCTACGCCACATCCAACCAATTGCCACATGCGCCGTCTCCCTGACTCATTCAACTACTTCCCCAAACCACCCGCCTTATTTAACAAATTTTAATGCTCTCAGCTGTCATAGCGGACATCTCTGCTTCCTGTTCACCCACTTTTCCCCTTCTTTCTTAGTAGCCCACCTGTGCTCAGATGGCCATTCCTCCAAGTGCCACTTGAAACTCGCCTTCCTTCTGTTTCTCTACCTTATAAAGCCCCTTTCAGTACTACCATCACAGCAATTGTCATTTTGTGGCTGCTCCTTTGTGGTGAGTGAATGAAGCAGATTGTATCGCACAAGAAAGTACCCACACAATGGGGGACACACTTGTCAACATTCCCGTTCCCTTCAGTGTCTTAAGCATCTGTTTT
This sequence comes from Pleurodeles waltl, assembly GCF_031143425.1. Classification (NCBI taxonomy): domain Eukaryota; kingdom Metazoa; phylum Chordata; class Amphibia; order Caudata; family Salamandridae; genus Pleurodeles; species Pleurodeles waltl. Next base: position 677,574,204 of record NC_090444.1, read on the forward strand.
CAATGCAACTACCCCAAGAGACCTCCCAACAGATCCTGCGAGGGTTGGGGGGGGGGGCAATAAAAACTTGGGGTGCCTTGTCCCCCCTCGCCGTGTCTTACCACGTGCTCCTTGCTGTCACCTCTTTCAATACCATAATTACAGTATGTCTGTGTGGAGCCCCCCTTCTGGTCGGTAATAAAAAAGTGCCCTAAGCCTGTTCCACTAAGTTCCCTCTGTTGCCCCTATGCTTTTGGGGTAGGCCCCCCCACCCCCAGAAAGGGGGGGGGCAAAAAAAAATGGGTAGCACACTCAAAGCAAAACCACATAATTCTGTGCCTTCCAGCACCCTCTTTTGTAATGCACCCCAACACCCCTTTTTTACACTGCTCCCCAAAATTTGCCACCCCCCCCCCCCACTCTGTAGTTGGGGGGGAGGTGTGGGTCATAAAATGATGGGGTCTACTACCGTGGTGCCCATCCTATCTGGTCACCCCCCTCTGTTTGCTGAAGGGGGAGGGGCACTCTTTCCTTGTTGGCCTCACTCCCCTGTGCTTCGCCCCCTGACCTATTGCCCCAGACTCTGCCTACTTCTGTGAATCCTTCCTACTCCTCCCTTTCCTCTGGGGCCCCACCCCTGTCTACACATGCCTCTCCTTGGTCCCTCCTAGGCTCTATGCTACCACCTATCCCTAGGCTCCTCCCCCAACTATGCCCCCCTTCTCTCTGCTTTCCTTTCTTACTCCACCCATTCACACTCCCCCTCTGTGGCTCCTCCCCTCTACTCCCACTAGGCCTGGACCCAACCTCACTCTCTCTGCCCAGACACACCAGCCACTCTCTTATCCACCATTCAGGTCTCTCTCCTCACACACCAACCACTCTCTCCATCCACCAATCACCACCCAGGTCCATCTTCACCTACACACCAACCACTCTTACATCCACCAATCACCAGCCAGGCACACCTACACACATTTTACTTACCGACTTACCTCTGCTTCACCGCCATCAGCCATCAGTCATCTGGTGCCGAACCCAGGATTTGAACCCTGGTCACCTGGTTGGAAGGCAGGAACTTACCCACTGTACCACATGGGCTTCCATGTTTGTATCATTTCCAATAGTCCCTATATCATGGCTATGGTGTGTCATGCAGACTAGGGGGCCTGTATGTAGCTTATAGATGCTCCTGAATCCCTGATTACCAACAAGGAGCAATAGCTCAGTGGTAATGTCATCTGCCTCTGGTGCTGCAAGCTCCCTAGGACAAGGGTTCGAATCCCTCCATGGCTGGTAAATTTTTTTTCTTTTTTTTTCTTTTCCCCCATGAACTAATATTTCGATTTTATAAAAACTAGGAGCAATTTCAGACACTCTTTTTTGCACTAGTGCCCGAAAATTATAAATATTTTCTCTCCTGACTCCCATGCAGCCCCCTTCTTCATTAGTAGGTGAAATATGGGTAAAGCATTGTCTTCAGTTATCAATCTATTGAGTTTTTGTCTTTGAATTTGGCATTTTGTAGTGCGAATGTGGCCTAGGGGGCATAACTGAGCAGAAGTAACCCTCCCACAAATAGTAAAATAGGTTGAGTGGTGGGGATTTTTCATTTTGGTATGAACAGAGCTGTGTAATCAGGGGGATAGTGCCTGTGCTGCTGGCTAGGCATATTGGCCTAGTGTTAGCTCTCACTCACGAAATGATGGGTAAAGTTTGGAACTGGTTAAACTCCCTTTATTAGGTGCAATCAGAAAACAGACATGTTGAGGTTTTCAAGAGGCAGAAAAGGGTAGAGTCTGGCGTGTGCTTCATTGTGCCTGCATCATGCCTGAAGCAGCAGCTAGCATGGCATGGCCTGGCCTGGCCTGGCCTGGCCCTGGGTCTTTAAACAACCCAGCGCTCAGTCTTTTGCTAGCAAGCAAGGCCCACGAACGCCCACGAACGCCCATGTTCTGTTTAGAGGAAGACCTCAGACAATTTGGCACCCTGCTAAATGAGGGTGCTGTCCCATGAGCGGCCTTCGAGCGGGATAAAGCTTTAGCGTAAGACAAGTTGTCAAGCTTAAAATTCTGCTGAAAACCATATGTTGGAGGCCACATCATGATGGAAGCCTGTGAATGTCTCAGGCCAAAGTAAGCATGGGAGTACATTATTTGCATAGGACAGCCCCCTTCAAAATCACATCATCATGCTGCAGTTGCCATGTAGCGTTACTAGAGGGCAGCAGTATGACCATAAAAGAAGAGAGAAGTGTTAAATCTGTTTGCTGACGTGCTGCTTGTCTTTGTTGGTCTTTGCTGGGCCTCTGGAGCAGAGGACTACAATAAGCGAGTGAATGAGTAATGAGGAAAGATTATCCTGCTTTTGTGGGGAAGAGAGAGCACTTGCAGGGAAAACGGCAAGATGACAGAGTTAAAGCATAGATGTTTGCTGAGTGATTGGGTGAGGGTGTCGTCTGTCTCTTTGAAAGGACACGTGAGAGAAGAACAGGAGCCCATGGCCTTCAGATGGGAGAAGAAGCATAGAAGAGCATTTTCCCCAAAATAAAAACCTTCACTTCATCTCAAAGCTTCCAACTTTGCAGGTTGTAAGATTTGCCTTGTTTGCTGCATAAATAGGCAGAACTAGTGAGGCTCTTCCCAGAATATAAGTAGCACACTCTTTGGGAGTATCCTTAGGCCAGGCATGTCAGGCACGTAATTGGGGATATGAGGCCAAGAAAAACTTTAGGAAGCTTGCTCTAATCATCTGCAGGATAGAAGGACTCTGGAGAGAAACTAGAGAGGGAACCAGGCTGCACAAAAAAGGGGCAGGGTGGCACATTACACCCTAGCAGGAATATCCGATCCCCATACCTCTACCCCTGGGACACCATTTGTGACTTTCAATACCCCCATCTCATTGCCACTCAAATGTTCCGCCTTAGTATCTGAATGACCATAAACACCCTTCCTTTTGGCCCTCCATTTGTAATTCTCCCAGTAACCCAGGTGCTTTTGCCACTGTCCAGCCTACAGTGACCAGTTGGATGCACATTGCTCGGCACCCCATCCACTTACCACTCCGTGCAACCCCTCTCCGCACACTCAAACTACTCTTCTTTAAAACTGATATACACAATCTGCCTCACTATAAGCTGTAACCTTCCCTCTATAGATTACATAGCCAATCCAAGGAGGTCAAATCACTGGTCGAGCACCCCAAACTCTCTGCAGACGCTGCCAATTCATGGACTACTGCCTACTTTGCATGCAATGATTATTCTCTACGCCACATCCAACCAATTGCCACATGCGCCGTCTCCCTGACTCATTCAACTACTTCCCCAAACCACCCGCCTTATTTAACAAATTTTAATGCTCTCAGCTGTCATAGCGGACATCTCTGCTTCCTGTTCACCCACTTTTCCCCTTCTTTCTTAGTAGCCCACCTGTGCTCAGATGGCCATTCCTCCAAGTGCCACTTGAAACTCGCCTTCCTTCTGTTTCTCTACCTTATAAAGCCCCTTTCAGTACTACCATCACAGCAATTGTCATTTTGTGGCTGCTCCTTTGTGGTGAGTGAATGAAGCAGATTGTATCGCACAAGAAAGTACCCACACAATGGGGGACACACTTGTCAACATTCCCGTTCCCTTCAGTGTCTTAAGCATCTGTTTTCAATGCAACTACCCCAAGAGACCTCCCAACAGATCCTGCGAGGGTTGGGGGGGGGGGGGGCAATAAAAACTTGGGGTGCCTTGTCCCCCCTCGCCGTGTCTTACCACGTGCTCCTTGCTGTCACCTCTTTCAATACCATAATTACAGTATGTCTGTGTGGAGCCCCCCTTCTGGTCGGTAATAAAAAAGTGCCCTAAGCCTGTTCCACTAAGTTCCCTCTGTTGCCCCTATGCTTTTGGGGTAGGCCCCCCCACCATCAGAAAGGGGGGGGGCAAAAAAAAATGGGTAGCACACTCAAAGCAAAACCACATAATTCTGTGCCTTCCAGCACCCTCTTTTGTAATGCACCCCAACACCCCTTTTTTACACTGCTCCCCAAAATTTGCCAACCCCCCCCCACTCTGTAGTTGGGGGGGAGGTGTGGGTCATAAAATGATGGGGTCTACTACCGTGGTGCCCATCCTATCTGGTCACCCCCCTCTGTTTGCTGAAGGGGGAGGGGCAGTCTTTCCTTGTTGGCCTCACTCCCCTGTGCTCCGCCCCCTGACCTATTGCCCCAGACTCTGCCTACTTCTGTGAATCCTTCCTACTCCTCCCTTTCCTCTGGGGCCCCACCCCTGTCTACACATGCCTCTCCTTGGTCCCTCCTAGGCTCTATGCTACCACCTATCCCTAGGCTCCTCCCCCAACTATGCCCCCCTTCTCTCTGCTTTCCTTTCTTACTCCACCCATTCACACTCCCCCTCTGTGACTCCTCCCCTCTACTCCCACTAGGCCTGGACCCAACCTCACTCTCTCTGCCCAGACACACCAGCCACTCTCTTATCCACCATTCAGGTCTCTCTCCTCACACACCAACCACTCTCTCCATCCACCAATCACCACCCAGGTCCATCTTCACCTACACACCAACCACTCTTACATCCACCAATCACCAGCCAGGCACACCTACACACATTTTACTTACCGACTTACCTCTGCTTCACCGCCATCAGCCATCAGTCATCTGGTGCCGAACCCAGGATTTGAACCCTGGTCACCTGGTTGGAAGGCAGGAACTTACCCACTGTACCACATGGGCTTCCATGTTTGTATCATTTCCAATAGTCCCTATATCATGGCTATGGTGTGTCATGCAGACTAGGGGGCCTGTATGTAGCTTATAGATGCTCCTGAATCCCTGATTACCAACAAGGAGCAATAGCTCAGTGGTAATGTCATCTGCCTCTGGTGCTGTAAGCTCCCTAGGACAAGGGTTCGAATCCCTCCATGGCTGGTAAAATTTTTTTCTTTTTTTTTCTTTTCCCCCATGAACTAATATTTCGATTTTATAAAAACTAGGAGCAATTTCAGACACTCTTTTTTGCACTAGTGCCCGAAAATTATAAATATTTTCTCTCCTGACTCCCATGCAGCCCCCTTCTTCATTAGTAGGTGAAATATGGGTAAAGCATTGTCTTCAGTTATCAATCTATTGAGTTTTTGTCTTTGAATTTGGCATTTTGTAGTGCGAATGTGGCCTAGGGGGCATAACTGAGCAGAAGTAACCCTCCCACAAATAGTAAAATAGGTTGAGTGGTGGGGATTTTTCATTTTGGTATGAACAGAGCTGTGTAATCAGGGGGATAGTGCCTGTGCTGCTGGCTAGGCATATTGGCCTAGTGTTAGCTCTCACTCACGAAATGATGGGTAAAGTTTGGAACTGGTTAAACTCCCTTTATTAGGTGCAATCAGAAAACAGACATGTTGAGGTTTTCAAGAGGCAGAAAAGGGTAGAGTCTGGCGTGTGCTTCATTGTGCCTGCATCATGCCTGAAGCAGCAGCTAGCATGGCATGGCCTGGCCTGGCCTGGCCTGGCCCTGGGTCTTTAAACAACCCAGCGCTCAGTCTTTTGCTAGCAAGCAAGGCCCACGAACGCCCATGTTCTGTTTAGAGGAAGACCTCAGACAATTTGGCACCCTGCTAAATGAGGGTGCTGTCCCATGAGCGGCCTTCGAGCGGGATAAAGCTTTAGCGTAAGACAAGTTGTCAAGCTTAAAATTCTGCTGAAAACCATATGTTGGAGGCCACATCATGATGGAAGCCTGTGAATGTCTCAGGCCAAAGTAAGCATGGGAGTACATTATTTGCATAGGACAGCCCCCTTCAAAATCACATCATCATGCTGCAGTTGCCATGTAGCGTTACTAGAGGGCAGCAGTATGACCATAAAAGAAGAGAGAAGTGTTAAATCTGTTTGCTGACGTGCTGCTTGTCTTTGTTGGTCTTTGCTGGGCCTCTGGAGCAGAGGACTACAATAAGCGAGTGAATGAGTAATGAGGAAAGATTATCCTGCTTTTGTGGGGAAGAGAGAGCACTTGCAGGGAAAACGGCAAGATGACAGAGTTAAAGCATAGATGTTTGCTGAGTGATTGGGTGAGGGTGTCGTCTGTCTCTTTGAAAGGACACGTGAGAGAAGAACAGGAGCCCATGGCCTTCAGATGGGAGAAGAAGCATAGAAGAGCATTTTCCCCAAAATAAAAACCTTCACTTCATCTCAAAGCTTCCAACTTTGCAGGTTGTAAGATTTGCCTTGTTTGCTGCATAAATAGGCAGAACTAGTGAGGCTCTTCCCAGAATATAAGTAGCACACTCTTTGGGAGTATCCTTAGGCCAGGCATGTCAGGCACGTAATTGGGGATATGAGGCCAAGAAAAACTTTAGGAAGCTTGCTCTAATCATCTGCAGGATAGAAGGACTCTGGAGAGAAACTAGAGAGGGAACCAGGCTGCACAAAAAAGGGGCAGGGTGGCACATTACACCCTAGCAGGAATATCCGATCCCCATACCTCTACCCCTGGGACACCATTTGTGACTTTCAATACCCCCATCTCATTGCCACTCAAATGTTCCGCCTTAGTATCTGAATGACCATAAACACCCTTCCTTTTGGCCCTCCATTTGTAATTCTCCCAGTAACCCAGGTGCTTTTGCCACTGTCCAGCCTACAGTGACCAGTTGGATGCACATTGCTCGGCACCCCATCCACTTACCACTCCGTGCAACCCCTCTCCGCACACTCAAACTACTCTTCTTTAAAACTGATATACACAATCTGCCTCACTATAAGCTGTAACCTTCCCTCTATAGATTACATAGCCAATCCAAGGAGGTCAAATCACTGGTCGAGCACCCCAAACTCTCTGCAGACGCTGCCAATTCATGGACTACTGCCTACTTTGCATGCAATGATTATTCTCTACGCCACATCCAACCAATTGCCACATGCGCCGTCTCCCTGACTCATTCAACTACTTCCCCAAACCACCCGCCTTATTTAACAAATTTTAATGCTCTCAGCTGTCATAGCGGACATCTCTGCTTCCTGTTCACCCACTTTTCCCCTTCTTTCTTAGTAGCCCACCTGTGCTCAGATGGCCATTCCTCCAAGTGCCACTTGAAACTCGCCTTCCGTCTGTTTCTCTACCTTATAAAGCCCCTTTCAGTACTACCATCACAGCAATTGTCATTTTGTGCCTGCTCCTTTGTGGTGAGTGAATGAAGCAGATTGTATCGCACAAGAAAGTACCCACACAATGGGGGACACACTTGTCAACATTCCCGTTCCCTTCAGTGTCTTAAGCATCTGTTTTCAATGCAACTACCCCAAGAGACCTCCCAACAGATCCTGCGAGGGTTGGGGGGGGGGGCAATAAAAACTTGGGGTGCCTTGTCCCCCCTCGCCGTGTCTTACCACGTGCTCCTTGCTGTCACCTCTTTCAATACCATAATTACAGTATGTCTGTGTGGAGCCCCCCTTCTGGTCGGTAATAAAAAAGTGCCCTAAGCCTGTTCCACTAAGTTCCCTCTGTTGCCCCTATGCTTTTGGGGTAGGCCCCCCCACCCCCAGAAAGGGGGGGGGCAAAAAAAAATGGGTAGCACACTCAAAGCAAAACCACATAATTCTGTGCCTTCCAGCACCCTCTTTTGTAATGCACCCCAACACCCCTTTTTTACACTGCTCCCCAAAATTTGCCACCCCCCCCCCACTCTGTAGTTGAGGGGGAGGTGTGGGTCATAAAATGATGGGGTCTACTACCGTGGTGCCCATCCTATCTGGTCACCCCCCTCTGTTTGCTGAAGGGGGAGGGGCACTCTTTCCTTGTTGGCCTCACTCCCCTGTGCTTCGCCCCCTGACCTATTGCCCCAGACTCTGCCTACTTCTGTGAATCCTTCCTACTCCTCCCTTTCCTCTGGGGCCCCACCCCTGTCTACACATGCCTCTCCTTGGTCCCTCCTAGGCTCTATGCTACCACCTATCCCTAGGCTCCTCCCCCAACTATGCCCCCCTTCTCTCTGCTTTCCTTTCTTACTCCACCCATTCACACTCCCCCTCTGTGGCTCCTCCCCTCTACTCCCACTAGGCCTGGACCCAACCTCACTCTCTCTGCCCAGACACACCAGCCACTCTCTTATCCACCATTCAGGTCTCTCTCCTCACACACCAACCACTCTCTCCATCCACCAATCACCACCCAGGTCCATCTTCACCTACACACCAACCACTCTTACATCCACCAATCACCAGCCAGGCACACCTACACACATTTTACTTACCGACTTACCTCTGCTTCACCGCCATCAGCCATCAGTCATCTGGTGCCGAACCCAGGATTTGAACCCTGGTCACCTGGTTGGAAGGCAGGAACTTACCCACTGTACCACATGGGCTTCCATGTTTGTATCATTTCCAATAGTCCCTATATCATGGCTATGGTGTGTCATGCAGACTAGGGGGCCTGTATGTAGCTTATAGATGCTCCTGAATCCCTGATTACCAACAAGGAGCAATAGCTCAGTGGTAATGTCATCTGCCTCTGGTGCTGCAAGCTCCCTAGGACAAGGGTTCGAATCCCTCCATGGCTGGTAAATTTTTTTTCTTTTTTTTTCTTTTCCCCCATGAACTAATATTTCGATTTTATAAAAACTAGGAGCAATTTCAGACACTCTTTTTTGCACTAGTGCCCGAAAATTATAAATATTTTCTCTCCTGACTCCCATGCAGCCCCCTTCTTCATTAGTAGGTGAAATATGGGTAAAGCATTGTCTTCAGTTATCAATCTATTGAGTTTTTGTCTTTGAATTTGGCATTTTGTAGTGCGAATGTGGCCTAGGGGGCATAACTGAGCAGAAGTAACCCTCCCACAAATAGTAAAATAGGTTGAGTGGTGGGGATTTTTCATTTTGGTATGAACAGAGCTGTGTAATCAGGGGGATAGTGCCTGTGCTGCTGGCTAGGCATATTGGCCTAGTGTTAGCTCTCACTCACGAAATGATGGGTAAAGTTTGGAACTGGTTAAACTCCCTTTATTAGGTGCAATCAGAAAACAGACATGTTGAGGTTTTCAAGAGGCAGAAAAGGGTAGAGTCTGGCGTGTGCTTCATTGTGCCTGCATCATGCCTGAAGCAGCAGCTAGCATGGCATGGCCTGGCCTGGCCTGGCCTGGCCCTGGGTCTTTAAACAACCCAGCGCTCAGTCTTTTGCTAGCAAGCAAGGCCCACGAACGCCCACGAACGCCCATGTTCTGTTTAGAGGAAGACCTCAGACAATTTGGCACCCTGCTAAATGAGGGTGCTGTCCCATGAGCGGCCTTCGAGCGGGATAAAGCTTTAGCGTAAGACAAGTTGTCAAGCTTAAAATTCTGCTGAAAACCATATGTTGGAGGCCACATCATGATGGAAGCCTGTGAATGTCTCAGGCCAAAGTAAGCATGGGAGTACATTATTTGCATAGGACAGCCCCCTTCAAAATCACATCATCATGCTGCAGTTGCCATGTAGCGTTACTAGAGGGCAGCAGTATGACCATAAAAGAAGAGAGAAGTGTTAAATCTGTTTGCTGACGTGCTGCTTGTCTTTGTTGGTCTTTGCTGGGCCTCTGGAGCAGAGGACTACAATAAGCGAGTGAATGAGTAATGAGGAAAGATTATCCTGCTTTTGTGGGGAAGAGAGAGCACTTGCAGGGAAAACGGCAAGATGACAGAGTTAAAGCATAGATGTTTGCTGAGTGATTGGGTGAGGGTGTCGTCTGTCTCTTTGAAAGGACACGTGAGAGAAGAACAGGAGCCCATGGCCTTCAGATGGGAGAAGAAGCATAGAAGAGCATTTTCCCCAAAATAAAAACCTTCACTTCATCTCAAAGCTTCCAACTTTGCAGGTTGTAAGATTTGCCTTGTTTGCTGCATAAATAGGCAGAACTAGTGAGGCTCTTCCCAGAATATAAGTAGCACACTCTTTGGGAGTATCCTTAGGCCAGGCATGTCAGGCACGTAATTGGGGATATGAGGCCAAGAAAAACTTTAGGAAGCTTGCTCTAATCATCTGCAGGATAGAAGGACTCTGGAGAGAAACTAGAGAGGGAACCAGGCTGCACAAAAAAGGGGCAGGGTGGCACATTACACCCTAGCAGGAATATCCGATCCCCATACCTCTACCCCTGGGACACCATTTGTGACTTTCAATACCCCCATCTCATTGCCACTCAAATGTTCCGCCTTAGTATCTGAATGACCATAAACACCCTTCCTTTTGGCCCTCCATTTGTAATTCTCCCAGTAACCCAGGTGCTTTTGCCACTGTCCAGCCTACAGTGACCAGTTGGATGCACATTGCTCGGCACCCCATCCACTTACCACTCCGTGCAACCCCTCTCCGCACACTCAAACTACTCTTCTTTAAAACTGATATACACAATCTGCCTCACTATAAGCTGTAACCTTCCCTCTATAGATTACATAGCCAATCCAAGGAGGTCAAATCACTGGTCGAGCACCCCAAACTCTCTGCAGACGCTGCCAATTCATGGACTACTGCCTACTTTGCATGCAATGATTATTCTCTACGCCACATCCAACCAATTGCCACATGCGCCGTCTCCCTGACTCATTCAACTACTTCCCCAAACCACCCGCCTTATTTAACAAATTTTAATGCTCTCAGCTGTCATAGCGGACATCTCTGCTTCCTGTTCACCCACTTTTCCCCTTCTTTCTTAGTAGCCCACCTGTGCTCAGATGGCCATTCCTCCAAGTGCCACTTGAAACTCGCCTTCCTTCTGTTTCTCTACCTTATAAAGCCCCTTTCAGTACTACCATCACAGCAATTGTCATTTTGTGGCTGCTCCTTTGTGGTGAGTGAATGAAGCAGATTGTATCGCACAAGAAAGTACCCACACAATGGGGGACACACTTGTCAACATTCCCGTTCCCTTCAGTGTCTTAAGCATCTGTTTTCAATGCAACTACCCCAAGAGACCTCCCAACAGATCCTGCGAGGGTTGGGGGGGGGGGGCAATAAAAACTTGGGGTGCCTTGTCCCCCCTCGCCGTGTCTTACCACGTGCTCCTTGCTGTCACCTCTTTCAATACCATAATTACAGTATGTCTGTGTGGAGCCCCCCTTCTGGTCGGTAATAAAAAAGTGCCCTAAGCCTGTTCCACTAAGTTCCCTCTGTTGCCCCTATGCTTTTGGGGTAGGCCCCCCCACCATCAGAAAGGGGGGGGGCAAAAAAAAATGGGTAGCACACTCAAAGCAAAACCACATAATTCTGTGCCTTCCAGCACCCTCTTTTGTAATGCACCCCAACACCCCTTTTTTACACTGCTCCCCAAAATTTGCCACCCCCCCCCCACTCTGTAGTTGGGGGGGAGGTGTGGGTCATAAAATGATGGGGTCTACTACCGTGGTGCCCATCCTATCTGGTCACCCCCCTCTGTTTGCTGAAGGGGGAGGGGCAGTCTTTCCTTGTTGGCCTCACTCCCCTGTGCTCCGCCCCCTGACCTATTGCCCCAGACTCTGCCTACTTCTGTGAATCCTTCCTACTCCTCCCTTTCCTCTGGGGCCCCACCCCTGTCTACACATGCCTCTCCTTGGTCCCTCCTAGGCTCTATGCTACCACCTATCCCTAGGCTCCTCCCCCAACTATGCCCCCCTTCTCTCTGCTTTCCTTTCTTACTCCACCCATTCACACTCCCCCTCTGTGGCTCCTCCCCTCTACTCCCACTAGGCCTGGACCCAACCTCACTCTCTCTGCCCAGACACACCAGCCACTCTCTTATCCACCATTCAGGTCTCTCTCCTCACACACCAACCACTCTCTCCATCCACCAATCACCACCCAGGTCCATCTTCACCTACACACCAACCACTCTTACATCCACCAATCACCAGCCAGGCACACCTACACACATTTTACTTACCGACTTACCTCTGCTTCACCGCCATCAGCCATCAGTCATCTGGTGCCGAACCCAGGATTTGAACCCTGGTCACCTGGTTGGAAGGCAGGAACTTACCCACTGTACCACATGGGCTTCCATGTTTGTATCATTTCCAATAGTCCCTATATCATGGCTATGGTGTGTCATGCAGACTAGGGGGCCTGTATGTAGCTTATAGATGCTCCTGAATCCCTGATTACCAACAAGGAGCAATAGCTCAGTGGTAATGTCATCTGCCTCTGGTGCTGTAAGCTCCCTAGGACAAGGGTTCGAATCCCTCCATGGCTGGTAAAAATTTTTTCTTTTTTTTTCTTTTCCCCCATGAACTAATATTTCGATTTTATAAAAACTAGGAGCAATTTCAGACACTCTTTTTTGCACTAGTGCCCGAAAATTATAAATATTTTCTCTCCTGACTCCCATGCAGCCCCCTTCTTCATTAGTAGGTGAAATATGGGTAAAGCATTGTCTTCAGTTATCAATCTATTGAGTTTTTGTCTTTGAATTTGGCATTTTGTAGTGCGAATGTGGCCTAGGGGGCATAACTGAGCAGAAGTAACCCTCCCACAAATAGTAAAATAGGTTGAGTGGTGGGGATTTTTCATTTTGGTATGAACAGAGCTGTGTAATCAGGGGGATAGTGCCTGTGCTGCTGGCTAGGCATATTGGCCTAGTGTTAGCTCTCACTCACGAAATGATGGGTAAAGTTTGGAACTGGTTAAACTCCCTTTATTAGGTGCAATCAGAAAACAGACATGTTGAGGTTTTCAAGAGGCAGAAAAGGGTAGAGTCTGGCGTGTGCTTCATTGTGCCTGCATCATGCCTGAAGCAGCAGCTAGCATGGCATGGCCTGGCCTGGCCTGGCCTGGCCCTGGGTCTTTAAACAACCCAGCGCTCAGTCTTTTGCTAGCAAGCAAGGCCCACGAACGCCCATGTTCTGTTTAGAGGAAGACCTCAGACAATTTGGCACCCTGCTAAATGAGGGTGCTGTCCCATGAGCGGCCTTCGAGCGGGATAAAGCTTTAGCGTAAGACAAGTTGTCAAGCTTAAAATTCTGCTGAAAACCATATGTTGGAGGCCACATCATGATGGAAGCCTGTGAATGTCTCAGGCCAAAGTAAGCATGGGAGTACATTATTTGCATAGGACAGCCCCCTTCAAAATCACATCATCATGCTGCAGTTGCCATGTAGCGTTACTAGAGGGCAGCAGTATGACCATAAAAGAAGAGAGAAGTGTTAAATCTGTTTGCTGACGTGCTGCTTGTCTTTGTTGGTCTTTGCTGGGCCTCTGGAGCAGAGGACTACAATAAGCGAGTGAATGAGTAATGAGGAAAGATTATCCTGCTTTTGTGGGGAAGAGAGAGCACTTGCAGGGAAAACGGCAAGATGACAGAGTTAAAGCATAGATGTTTGCTGAGTGATTGGGTGAGGGTGTCGTCTGTCTCTTTGAAAGGACACGTGAGAGAAGAACAGGAGCCCATGGCCTTCAGATGGGAGAAGAAGCATAGAAGAGCATTTTCCCCAAAATAAAAACCTTCACTTCATCTCAAAGCTTCCAACTTTGCAGGTTGTAAGATTTGCCTTGTTTGCTGCATAAATAGGCAGAACTAGTGAGGCTCTTCCCAGAATATAAGTAGCACACTCTTTGGGAGTATCCTTAGGCCAGGCATGTCAGGCACGTAATTGGGGATATGAGGCCAAGAAAAACTTTAGGAAGCTTGCTCTAATCATCTGCAGGATAGAAGGACTCTGGAGAGAAACTAGAGAGGGAACCAGGCTGCACAAAAAAGGGGCAGGGTGGCACATTACACCCTAGCAGGAATATCCGATCCCCATACCTCTACCCCTGGGACACCATTTGTGACTTTCAATACCCCCATCTCATTGCCACTCAAATGTTCCGCCTTAGTATCTGAATGACCATAAACACCCTTCCTTTTGGCCCTCCATTTGTAATTCTCCCAGTAACCCAGGTGCTTTTGCCACTGTCCAGCCTACAGTGACCAGTTGGATGCACATTGCTCGGCACCCCATCCACTTACCACTCCGTGCAACCCCTCTCCGCACACTCAAACTACTCTTCTTTAAAACTGATATACACAATCTGCCTCACTATAAGCTGTAACCTTCCCTCTATAGATTACATAGCCAATCCAAGGAGGTCAAATCACTGGTCGAGCACCCCAAACTCTCTGCAGACGCTGCCAATTCATGGACTACTGCCTACTTTGCATGCAATGATTATTCTCTACGCCACATCCAACCAATTGCCACATGCGCCGTCTCCCTGACTCATTCAACTACTTCCCCAAACCACCCGCCTTATTTAACAAATTTTAATGCTCTCAGCTGTCATAGCGGACATCTCTGCTTCCTGTTCACCCACTTTTCCCCTTCTTTCTTAGTAGCCCACCTGTGCTCAGATGGCCATTCCTCCAAGTGCCACTTGAAACTCGCCTTCCTTCTGTTTCTCTACCTTATAAAGCCCCTTTCAGTACTACCATCACAGCAATTGTCATTTTGTGGCTGCTCCTTTGTGGTGAGTGAATGAAGCAGATTGTATCGCACAAGAAAGTACCCACACAATGGGGGACACACTTGTCAACATTCCCGTTCCCTTCAGTGTCTTAAGCATCTGTTTTCAATGCAACTACCCCAAGAGACCTCCCAACAGATCCTGCGAGGGTTGGGGGGGGGGGCAATAAAAACTTGGGGTGCCTTGTCCCCCCTCGCCGTGTCTTACCACGTGCTCCTTGCTGTCACCTCTTTCAATACCATAATTACAGTATGTCTGTGTGGAGCCCCCCTTCTGGTCGGTAATAAAAAAGTGCCCTAAGCCTGTTCCACTAAGTTCCCTCTGTTGCCCCTATGCTTTTGGGGTAGGCCCCCCCACCCCCAGAAAGGGGGGGGGCAAAAAAAAATGGGTAGCACACTCAAAGCAAAACCACATAATTCTGTGCCTTCCAGCACCCTCTTTTGTAATGCACCCCAACACCCCTTTTTTACACTGCTCCCCAAAATTTGCCACCCCCCCCCCACTCTGTAGTTGAGGGGGAGGTGTGGGTCATAAAATGATGGGGTCTACTACCGTGGTGCCCATCCTATCTGGTCACCCCCCTCTGTTTGCTGAAGGGGGAGGGGCACTCTTTCCTTGTTGGCCTCACTCCCCTGTGCTTCGCCCCCTGACCTATTGCCCCAGACTCTGCCTACTTCTGTGAATCCTTCCTACTCCTCCCTTTCCTCTGGGGCCCCACCCCTGTCTACACATGCCTCTCCTTGGTCCCTCCTAGGCTCTATGCTACCACCTATCCCTAGGCTCCTCCCCCAACTATGCCCCCCTTCTCTCTGCTTTCCTTTCTTACTCCACCCATTCACACTCCCCCTCTGTGGCTCCTCCCCTCTACTCCCACTAGGCCTGGACCCAACCTCACTCTCTCTGCCCAGACACACCAGCCACTCTCTTATCCACCATTCAGGTCTCTCTCCTCACACACCAACCACTCTCTCCATCCACCAATCACCACCCAGGTCCATCTTCACCTACACACCAACCACTCTTACATCCACCAATCACCAGCCAGGCACACCTACACACATTTTACTTACCGACTTACCTCTGCTTCACCGCCATCAGCCATCAGTCATCTGGTGCCGAACCCAGGATTTGAACCCTGGTCACCTGGTTGGAAGGCAGGAACTTACCCACTGTACCACATGGGCTTCCATGTTTGTATCATTTCCAATAGTCCCTATATCATGGCTATGGTGTGTCATGCAGACTAGGGGGCCTGTATGTAGCTTATAGATGCTCCTGAATCCCTGATTACCAACAAGGAGCAATAGCTCAGTGGTAATGTCATCTGCCTCTGGTGCTGCAAGCTCCCTAGGACAAGGGTTCGAATCCCTCCATGGCTGGTAAATTTTTTTTCTTTTTTTTTCTTTTCCCCCATGAACTAATATTTCGATTTTATAAAAACTAGGAGCAATTTCAGACACTCTTTTTTGCACTAGTGCCCGAAAATTATAAATATTTTCTCTCCTGACTCCCATGCAGCCCCCTTCTTCATTAGTAGGTGAAATATGGGTAAAGCATTGTCTTCAGTTATCAATCTATTGAGTTTTTGTCTTTGAATTTGGCATTTTGTAGTGCGAATGTGGCCTAGGGGGCATAACTGAGCAGAAGTAACCCTCCCACAAATAGTAAAATAGGTTGAGTGGTGGGGATTTTTCATTTTGGTATGAACAGAGCTGTGTAATCAGGGGGATAGTGCCTGTGCTGCTGGCTAGGCATATTGGCCTAGTGTTAGCTCTCACTCACGAAATGATGGGTAAAGTTTGGAACTGGTTAAACTCCCTTTATTAGGTGCAATCAGAAAACAGACATGTTGAGGTTTTCAAGAGGCAGAAAAGGGTAGAGTCTGGCGTGTGCTTCATTGTGCCTGCATCATGCCTGAAGCAGCAGCTAGCATGGCATGGCCTGGCCTGGCCTGGCCTGGCCCTGGGTCTTTAAACAACCCAGCGCTCAGTCTTTTGCTAGCAAGCAAGGCCCACGAACGCCCACGAACGCCCATGTTCTGTTTAGAGGAAGACCTCAGACAATTTGGCACCCTGCTAAATGAGGGTGCTGTCCCATGAGCGGCCTTCGAGCGGGATAAAGCTTTAGCGTAAGACAAGTTGTCAAGCTTAAAATTCTGCTGAAAACCATATGTTGGAGGCCACATCATGATGGAAGCCTGTGAATGTCTCAGGCCAAAGTAAGCATGGGAGTACATTATTTGCATAGGACAGCCCCCTTCAAAATCACATCATCATGCTGCAGTTGCCATGTAGCGTTACTAGAGGGCAGCAGTATGACCATAAAAGAAGAGAGAAGTGTTAAATCTGTTTGCTGACGTGCTGCTTGTCTTTGTTGGTCTTTGCTGGGCCTCTGGAGCAGAGGACTACAATAAGCGAGTGAATGAGTAATGAGGAAAGATTATCCTGCTTTTGTGGGGAAGAGAGAGCACTTGCAGGGAAAACGGCAAGATGACAGAGTTAAAGCATAGATGTTTGCTGAGTGATTGGGTGAGGGTGTCGTCTGTCTCTTTGAAAGGACACGTGAGAGAAGAACAGGAGCCCATGGCCTTCAGATGGGAGAAGAAGCATAGAAGAGCATTTTCCCCAAAATAAAAACCTTCACTTCATCTCAAAGCTTCCAACTTTGCAGGTTGTAAGATTTGCCTTGTTTGCTGCATAAATAGGCAGAACTAGTGAGGCTCTTCCCAGAATATAAGTAGCACACTCTTTGGGAGTATCCTTAGGCCAGGCATGTCAGGCACGTAATTGGGGATATGAGGCCAAGAAAAACTTTAGGAAGCTTGCTCTAATCATCTGCAGGATAGAAGGACTCTGGAGAGAAACTAGAGAGGGAACCAGGCTGCACAAAAAAGGGGCAGGGTGGCACATTACACCCTAGCAGGAATATCCGATCCCCATACCTCTACCCCTGGGACACCATTTGTGACTTTCAATACCCCCATCTCATTGCCACTCAAATGTTCCGCCTTAGTATCTGAATGACCATAAACACCCTTCCTTTTGGCCCTCCATTTGTAATTCTCCCAGTAACCCAGGTGCTTTTGCCACTGTCCAGCCTACAGTGACCAGTTGGATGCACATTGCTCGGCACCCCATCCACTTACCACTCCGTGCAACCCCTCTCCGCACACTCAAACTACTCTTCTTTAAAACTGATATACACAATCTGCCTCACTATAAGCTGTAACCTTCCCTCTATAGATTACATAGCCAATCCAAGGAGGTCAAATCACTGGTCGAGCACCCCAAACTCTCTGCAGACGCTGCCAATTCATGGACTACTGCCTACTTTGCATGCAATGATTATTCTCTACGCCACATCCAACCAATTGCCACATGCGCCGTCTCCCTGACTCATTCAACTACTTCCCCAAACCACCCGCCTTATTTAACAAATTTTAATGCTCTCAGCTGTCATAGCGGACATCTCTGCTTCCTGTTCACCCACTTTTCCCCTTCTTTCTTAGTAGCCCACCTGTGCTCAGATGGCCATTCCTCCAAGTGCCACTTGAAACTCGCCTTCCTTCTGTTTCTCTACCTTATAAAGCCCCTTTCAGTACTACCATCACAGCAATTGTCATTTTGTGGCTGCTCCTTTGTGGTGAGTGAATGAAGCAGATTGTATCGCACAAGAAAGTACCCACACAATGGGGGACACACTTGTCAACATTCCCGTTCCCTTCAGTGTCTTAAGCATCTGTTTTCAATGCAACTACCCCAAGAGACCTCCCAACAGATCCTGCGAGGGTTGGGGGGGGGGGGCAATAAAAACTTGGGGTGCCTTGTCCCCCCTCGCCGTGTCTTACCACGTGCTCCTTGCTGTCACCTCTTTCAATACCATAATTACAGTATGTCTGTGTGGAGCCCCCCTTCTGGTCGGTAATAAAAAAGTGCCCTAAGCCTGTTCCACTAAGTTCCCTCTGTTGCCCCTATGCTTTTGGGGTAGGCCCCCCCACCATCAGAAAGGGGGGGGGCAAAAAAAAATGGGTAGCACACTCAAAGCAAAACCACATAATTCTGTGCCTTCCAGCACCCTCTTTTGTAATGCACCCCAACACCCCTTTTTTACACTGCTCCCCAAAATTTG
This sequence comes from Pleurodeles waltl, assembly GCF_031143425.1. Classification (NCBI taxonomy): domain Eukaryota; kingdom Metazoa; phylum Chordata; class Amphibia; order Caudata; family Salamandridae; genus Pleurodeles; species Pleurodeles waltl. The sequence continues at coordinate 677,592,768 of NC_090444.1, forward strand.
CCACCCCCCCCCCACTCTGTAGTTGGGGGGGAGGTGTGGGTCATAAAATGATGGGGTCTACTACCGTGGTGCCCATCCTATCTGGTCACCCCCCTCTGTTTGCTGAAGGGGGAGGGGCAGTCTTTCCTTGTTGGCCTCACTCCCCTGTGCTCCGCCCCCTGACCTATTGCCCCAGACTCTGCCTACTTCTGTGAATCCTTCCTACTCCTCCCTTTCCTCTGGGGCCCCACCCCTGTCTACACATGCCTCTCCTTGGTCCCTCCTAGGCTCTATGCTACCACCTATCCCTAGGCTCCTCCCCCAACTATGCCCCCCTTCTCTCTGCTTTCCTTTCTTACTCCACCCATTCACACTCCCCCTCTGTGGCTCCTCCCCTCTACTCCCACTAGGCCTGGACCCAACCTCACTCTCTCTGCCCAGACACACCAGCCACTCTCTTATCCACCATTCAGGTCTCTCTCCTCACACACCAACCACTCTCTCCATCCACCAATCACCACCCAGGTCCATCTTCACCTACACACCAACCACTCTTACATCCACCAATCACCAGCCAGGCACACCTACACACATTTTACTTACCGACTTACCTCTGCTTCACCGCCATCAGCCATCAGTCATCTGGTGCCGAACCCAGGATTTGAACCCTGGTCACCTGGTTGGAAGGCAGGAACTTACCCACTGTACCACATGGGCTTCCATGTTTGTATCATTTCCAATAGTCCCTATATCATGGCTATGGTGTGTCATGCAGACTAGGGGGCCTGTATGTAGCTTATAGATGCTCCTGAATCCCTGATTACCAACAAGGAGCAATAGCTCAGTGGTAATGTCATCTGCCTCTGGTGCTGTAAGCTCCCTAGGACAAGGGTTCGAATCCCTCCATGGCTGGTAAAAATTTTTTCTTTTTTTTTCTTTTCCCCCATGAACTAATATTTCGATTTTATAAAAACTAGGAGCAATTTCAGACACTCTTTTTTGCACTAGTGCCCGAAAATTATAAATATTTTCTCTCCTGACTCCCATGCAGCCCCCTTCTTCATTAGTAGGTGAAATATGGGTAAAGCATTGTCTTCAGTTATCAATCTATTGAGTTTTTGTCTTTGAATTTGGCATTTTGTAGTGCGAATGTGGCCTAGGGGGCATAACTGAGCAGAAGTAACCCTCCCACAAATAGTAAAATAGGTTGAGTGGTGGGGATTTTTCATTTTGGTATGAACAGAGCTGTGTAATCAGGGGGATAGTGCCTGTGCTGCTGGCTAGGCATATTGGCCTAGTGTTAGCTCTCACTCACGAAATGATGGGTAAAGTTTGGAACTGGTTAAACTCCCTTTATTAGGTGCAATCAGAAAACAGACATGTTGAGGTTTTCAAGAGGCAGAAAAGGGTAGAGTCTGGCGTGTGCTTCATTGTGCCTGCATCATGCCTGAAGCAGCAGCTAGCATGGCATGGCCTGGCCTGGCCTGGCCTGGCCCTGGGTCTTTAAACAACCCAGCGCTCAGTCTTTTGCTAGCAAGCAAGGCCCACGAACGCCCATGTTCTGTTTAGAGGAAGACCTCAGACAATTTGGCACCCTGCTAAATGAGGGTGCTGTCCCATGAGCGGCCTTCGAGCGGGATAAAGCTTTAGCGTAAGACAAGTTGTCAAGCTTAAAATTCTGCTGAAAACCATATGTTGGAGGCCACATCATGATGGAAGCCTGTGAATGTCTCAGGCCAAAGTAAGCATGGGAGTACATTATTTGCATAGGACAGCCCCCTTCAAAATCACATCATCATGCTGCAGTTGCCATGTAGCGTTACTAGAGGGCAGCAGTATGACCATAAAAGAAGAGAGAAGTGTTAAATCTGTTTGCTGACGTGCTGCTTGTCTTTGTTGGTCTTTGCTGGGCCTCTGGAGCAGAGGACTACAATAAGCGAGTGAATGAGTAATGAGGAAAGATTATCCTGCTTTTGTGGGGAAGAGAGAGCACTTGCAGGGAAAACGGCAAGATGACAGAGTTAAAGCATAGATGTTTGCTGAGTGATTGGGTGAGGGTGTCGTCTGTCTCTTTGAAAGGACACGTGAGAGAAGAACAGGAGCCCATGGCCTTCAGATGGGAGAAGAAGCATAGAAGAGCATTTTCCCCAAAATAAAAACCTTCACTTCATCTCAAAGCTTCCAACTTTGCAGGTTGTAAGATTTGCCTTGTTTGCTGCATAAATAGGCAGAACTAGTGAGGCTCTTCCCAGAATATAAGTAGCACACTCTTTGGGAGTATCCTTAGGCCAGGCATGTCAGGCACGTAATTGGGGATATGAGGCCAAGAAAAACTTTAGGAAGCTTGCTCTAATCATCTGCAGGATAGAAGGACTCTGGAGAGAAACTAGAGAGGGAACCAGGCTGCACAAAAAAGGGGCAGGGTGGCACATTACACCCTAGCAGGAATATCCGATCCCCATACCTCTACCCCTGGGACACCATTTGTGACTTTCAATACCCCCATCTCATTGCCACTCAAATGTTCCGCCTTAGTATCTGAATGACCATAAACACCCTTCCTTTTGGCCCTCCATTTGTAATTCTCCCAGTAACCCAGGTGCTTTTGCCACTGTCCAGCCTACAGTGACCAGTTGGATGCACATTGCTCGGCACCCCATCCACTTACCACTCCGTGCAACCCCTCTCCGCACACTCAAACTACTCTTCTTTAAAACTGATATACACAATCTGCCTCACTATAAGCTGTAACCTTCCCTCTATAGATTACATAGCCAATCCAAGGAGGTCAAATCACTGGTCGAGCACCCCAAACTCTCTGCAGACGCTGCCAATTCATGGACTACTGCCTACTTTGCATGCAATGATTATTCTCTACGCCACATCCAACCAATTGCCACATGCGCCGTCTCCCTGACTCATTCAACTACTTCCCCAAACCACCCGCCTTATTTAACAAATTTTAATGCTCTCAGCTGTCATAGCGGACATCTCTGCTTCCTGTTCACCCACTTTTCCCCTTCTTTCTTAGTAGCCCACCTGTGCTCAGATGGCCATTCCTCCAAGTGCCACTTGAAACTCGCCTTCCTTCTGTTTCTCTACCTTATAAAGCCCCTTTCAGTACTACCATCACAGCAATTGTCATTTTGTGGCTGCTCCTTTGTGGTGAGTGAATGAAGCAGATTGTATCGCACAAGAAAGTACCCACACAATGGGGGACACACTTGTCAACATTCCCGTTCCCTTCAGTGTCTTAAGCATCTGTTTTCAATGCAACTACCCCAAGAGACCTCCCAACAGATCCTGCGAGGGTTGGGGGGGGGGGCAATAAAAACTTGGGGTGCCTTGTCCCCCCTCGCCGTGTCTTACCACGTGCTCCTTGCTGTCACCTCTTTCAATACCATAATTACAGTATGTCTGTGTGGAGCCCCCCTTCTGGTCGGTAATAAAAAAGTGCCCTAAGCCTGTTCCACTAAGTTCCCTCTGTTGCCCCTATGCTTTTGGGGTAGGCCCCCCCACCCCCAGAAAGGGGGGGGGCAAAAAAAAATGGGTAGCACACTCAAAGCAAAACCACATAATTCTGTGCCTTCCAGCACCCTCTTTTGTAATGCACCCCAACACCCCTTTTTTACACTGCTCCCCAAAATTTGCCACCCCCCCCCCACTCTGTAGTTGAGGGGGAGGTGTGGGTCATAAAATGATGGGGTCTACTACCGTGGTGCCCATCCTATCTGGTCACCCCCCTCTGTTTGCTGAAGGGGGAGGGGCACTCTTTCCTTGTTGGCCTCACTCCCCTGTGCTTCGCCCCCTGACCTATTGCCCCAGACTCTGCCTACTTCTGTGAATCCTTCCTACTCCTCCCTTTCCTCTGGGGCCCCACCCCTGTCTACACATGCCTCTCCTTGGTCCCTCCTAGGCTCTATGCTACCACCTATCCCTAGGCTCCTCCCCCAACTATGCCCCCCTTCTCTCTGCTTTCCTTTCTTACTCCACCCATTCACACTCCCCCTCTGTGGCTCCTCCCCTCTACTCCCACTAGGCCTGGACCCAACCTCACTCTCTCTGCCCAGACACACCAGCCACTCTCTTATCCACCATTCAGGTCTCTCTCCTCACACACCAACCACTCTCTCCATCCACCAATCACCACCCAGGTCCATCTTCACCTACACACCAACCACTCTTACATCCACCAATCACCAGCCAGGCACACCTACACACATTTTACTTACCGACTTACCTCTGCTTCACCGCCATCAGCCATCAGTCATCTGGTGCCGAACCCAGGATTTGAACCCTGGTCACCTGGTTGGAAGGCAGGAACTTACCCACTGTACCACATGGGCTTCCATGTTTGTATCATTTCCAATAGTCCCTATATCATGGCTATGGTGTGTCATGCAGACTAGGGGGCCTGTATGTAGCTTATAGATGCTCCTGAATCCCTGATTACCAACAAGGAGCAATAGCTCAGTGGTAATGTCATCTGCCTCTGGTGCTGCAAGCTCCCTAGGACAAGGGTTCGAATCCCTCCATGGCTGGTAAATTTTTTTTCTTTTTTTTTCTTTTCCCCCATGAACTAATATTTCGATTTTATAAAAACTAGGAGCAATTTCAGACACTCTTTTTTGCACTAGTGCCCGAAAATTATAAATATTTTCTCTCCTGACTCCCATGCAGCCCCCTTCTTCATTAGTAGGTGAAATATGGGTAAAGCATTGTCTTCAGTTATCAATCTATTGAGTTTTTGTCTTTGAATTTGGCATTTTGTAGTGCGAATGTGGCCTAGGGGGCATAACTGAGCAGAAGTAACCCTCCCACAAATAGTAAAATAGGTTGAGTGGTGGGGATTTTTCATTTTGGTATGAACAGAGCTGTGTAATCAGGGGGATAGTGCCTGTGCTGCTGGCTAGGCATATTGGCCTAGTGTTAGCTCTCACTCACGAAATGATGGGTAAAGTTTGGAACTGGTTAAACTCCCTTTATTAGGTGCAATCAGAAAACAGACATGTTGAGGTTTTCAAGAGGCAGAAAAGGGTAGAGTCTGGCGTGTGCTTCATTGTGCCTGCATCATGCCTGAAGCAGCAGCTAGCATGGCATGGCCTGGCCTGGCCTGGCCTGGCCCTGGGTCTTTAAACAACCCAGCGCTCAGTCTTTTGCTAGCAAGCAAGGCCCACGAACGCCCACGAACGCCCATGTTCTGTTTAGAGGAAGACCTCAGACAATTTGGCACCCTGCTAAATGAGGGTGCTGTCCCATGAGCGGCCTTCGAGCGGGATAAAGCTTTAGCGTAAGACAAGTTGTCAAGCTTAAAATTCTGCTGAAAACCATATGTTGGAGGCCACATCATGATGGAAGCCTGTGAATGTCTCAGGCCAAAGTAAGCATGGGAGTACATTATTTGCATAGGACAGCCCCCTTCAAAATCACATCATCATGCTGCAGTTGCCATGTAGCGTTACTAGAGGGCAGCAGTATGACCATAAAAGAAGAGAGAAGTGTTAAATCTGTTTGCTGACGTGCTGCTTGTCTTTGTTGGTCTTTGCTGGGCCTCTGGAGCAGAGGACTACAATAAGCGAGTGAATGAGTAATGAGGAAAGATTATCCTGCTTTTGTGGGGAAGAGAGAGCACTTGCAGGGAAAACGGCAAGATGACAGAGTTAAAGCATAGATGTTTGCTGAGTGATTGGGTGAGGGTGTCGTCTGTCTCTTTGAAAGGACACGTGAGAGAAGAACAGGAGCCCATGGCCTTCAGATGGGAGAAGAAGCATAGAAGAGCATTTTCCCCAAAATAAAAACCTTCACTTCATCTCAAAGCTTCCAACTTTGCAGGTTGTAAGATTTGCCTTGTTTGCTGCATAAATAGGCAGAACTAGTGAGGCTCTTCCCAGAATATAAGTAGCACACTCTTTGGGAGTATCCTTAGGCCAGGCATGTCAGGCACGTAATTGGGGATATGAGGCCAAGAAAAACTTTAGGAAGCTTGCTCTAATCATCTGCAGGATAGAAGGACTCTGGAGAGAAACTAGAGAGGGAACCAGGCTGCACAAAAAAGGGGCAGGGTGGCACATTACACCCTAGCAGGAATATCCGATCCCCATACCTCTACCCCTGGGACACCATTTGTGACTTTCAATACCCCCATCTCATTGCCACTCAAATGTTCCGCCTTAGTATCTGAATGACCATAAACACCCTTCCTTTTGGCCCTCCATTTGTAATTCTCCCAGTAACCCAGGTGCTTTTGCCACTGTCCAGCCTACAGTGACCAGTTGGATGCACATTGCTCGGCACCCCATCCACTTACCACTCCGTGCAACCCCTCTCCGCACACTCAAACTACTCTTCTTTAAAACTGATATACACAATCTGCCTCACTATAAGCTGTAACCTTCCCTCTATAGATTACATAGCCAATCCAAGGAGGTCAAATCACTGGTCGAGCACCCCAAACTCTCTGCAGACGCTGCCAATTCATGGACTACTGCCTACTTTGCATGCAATGATTATTCTCTACGCCACATCCAACCAATTGCCACATGCGCCGTCTCCCTGACTCATTCAACTACTTCCCCAAACCACCCGCCTTATTTAACAAATTTTAATGCTCTCAGCTGTCATAGCGGACATCTCTGCTTCCTGTTCACCCACTTTTCCCCTTCTTTCTTAGTAGCCCACCTGTGCTCAGATGGCCATTCCTCCAAGTGCCACTTGAAACTCGCCTTCCTTCTGTTTCTCTACCTTATAAAGCCCCTTTCAGTACTACCATCACAGCAATTGTCATTTTGTGGCTGCTCCTTTGTGGTGAGTGAATGAAGCAGATTGTATCGCACAAGAAAGTACCCACACAATGGGGGACACACTTGTCAACATTCCCGTTCCCTTCAGTGTCTTAAGCATCTGTTTTCAATGCAACTACCCCAAGAGACCTCCCAACAGATCCTGCGAGGGTTGGGGGGGGGGGGCAATAAAAACTTGGGGTGCCTTGTCCCCCCTCGCCGTGTCTTACCACGTGCTCCTTGCTGTCACCTCTTTCAATACCATAATTACAGTATGTCTGTGTGGAGCCCCCCTTCTGGTCGGTAATAAAAAAGTGCCCTAAGCCTGTTCCACTAAGTTCCCTCTGTTGCCCCTATGCTTTTGGGGTAGGCCCCCCCACCATCAGAAAGGGGGGGGGCAAAAAAAAATGGGTAGCACACTCAAAGCAAAACCACATAATTCTGTGCCTTCCAGCACCCTCTTTTGTAATGCACCCCAACACCCCTTTTTTACACTGCTCCCCAAAATTTGCCACCCCCCCCCCACTCTGTAGTTGGGGGGGAGGTGTGGGTCATAAAATGATGGGGTCTACTACCGTGGTGCCCATCCTATCTGGTCACCCCCCTCTGTTTGCTGAAGGGGGAGGGGCAGTCTTTCCTTGTTGGCCTCACTCCCCTGTGCTCCGCCCCCTGACCTATTGCCCCAGACTCTGCCTACTTCTGTGAATCCTTCCTACTCCTCCCTTTCCTCTGGGGCCCCACCCCTGTCTACACATGCCTCTCCTTGGTCCCTCCTAGGCTCTATGCTACCACCTATCCCTAGGCTCCTCCCCCAACTATGCCCCCCTTCTCTCTGCTTTCCTTTCTTACTCCACCCATTCACACTCCCCCTCTGTGGCTCCTCCCCTCTACTCCCACTAGGCCTGGACCCAACCTCACTCTCTCTGCCCAGACACACCAGCCACTCTCTTATCCACCATTCAGGTCTCTCTCCTCACACACCAACCACTCTCTCCATCCACCAATCACCACCCAGGTCCATCTTCACCTACACACCAACCACTCTTACATCCACCAATCACCAGCCAGGCACACCTACACACATTTTACTTACCGACTTACCTCTGCTTCACCGCCATCAGCCATCAGTCATCTGGTGCCGAACCCAGGATTTGAACCCTGGTCACCTGGTTGGAAGGCAGGAACTTACCCACTGTACCACATGGGCTTCCATGTTTGTATCATTTCCAATAGTCCCTATATCATGGCTATGGTGTGTCATGCAGACTAGGGGGCCTGTATGTAGCTTATAGATGCTCCTGAATCCCTGATTACCAACAAGGAGCAATAGCTCAGTGGTAATGTCATCTGCCTCTGGTGCTGTAAGCTCCCTAGGACAAGGGTTCGAATCCCTCCATGGCTGGTAAAAATTTTTTCTTTTTTTTTCTTTTCCCCCATGAACTAATATTTCGATTTTATAAAAACTAGGAGCAATTTCAGACACTCTTTTTTGCACTAGTGCCCGAAAATTATAAATATTTTCTCTCCTGACTCCCATGCAGCCCCCTTCTTCATTAGTAGGTGAAATATGGGTAAAGCATTGTCTTCAGTTATCAATCTATTGAGTTTTTGTCTTTGAATTTGGCATTTTGTAGTGCGAATGTGGCCTAGGGGGCATAACTGAGCAGAAGTAACCCTCCCACAAATAGTAAAATAGGTTGAGTGGTGGGGATTTTTCATTTTGGTATGAACAGAGCTGTGTAATCAGGGGGATAGTGCCTGTGCTGCTGGCTAGGCATATTGGCCTAGTGTTAGCTCTCACTCACGAAATGATGGGTAAAGTTTGGAACTGGTTAAACTCCCTTTATTAGGTGCAATCAGAAAACAGACATGTTGAGGTTTTCAAGAGGCAGAAAAGGGTAGAGTCTGGCGTGTGCTTCATTGTGCCTGCATCATGCCTGAAGCAGCAGCTAGCATGGCATGGCCTGGCCTGGCCTGGCCTGGCCCTGGGTCTTTAAACAACCCAGCGCTCAGTCTTTTGCTAGCAAGCAAGGCCCACGAACGCCCATGTTCTGTTTAGAGGAAGACCTCAGACAATTTGGCACCCTGCTAAATGAGGGTGCTGTCCCATGAGCGGCCTTCGAGCGGGATAAAGCTTTAGCGTAAGACAAGTTGTCAAGCTTAAAATTCTGCTGAAAACCATATGTTGGAGGCCACATCATGATGGAAGCCTGTGAATGTCTCAGGCCAAAGTAAGCATGGGAGTACATTATTTGCATAGGACAGCCCCCTTCAAAATCACATCATCATGCTGCAGTTGCCATGTAGCGTTACTAGAGGGCAGCAGTATGACCATAAAAGAAGAGAGAAGTGTTAAATCTGTTTGCTGACGTGCTGCTTGTCTTTGTTGGTCTTTGCTGGGCCTCTGGAGCAGAGGACTACAATAAGCGAGTGAATGAGTAATGAGGAAAGATTATCCTGCTTTTGTGGGGAAGAGAGAGCACTTGCAGGGAAAACGGCAAGATGACAGAGTTAAAGCATAGATGTTTGCTGAGTGATTGGGTGAGGGTGTCGTCTGTCTCTTTGAAAGGACACGTGAGAGAAGAACAGGAGCCCATGGCCTTCAGATGGGAGAAGAAGCATAGAAGAGCATTTTCCCCAAAATAAAAACCTTCACTTCATCTCAAAGCTTCCAACTTTGCAGGTTGTAAGATTTGCCTTGTTTGCTGCATAAATAGGCAGAACTAGTGAGGCTCTTCCCAGAATATAAGTAGCACACTCTTTGGGAGTATCCTTAGGCCAGGCATGTCAGGCACGTAATTGGGGATATGAGGCCAAGAAAAACTTTAGGAAGCTTGCTCTAATCATCTGCAGGATAGAAGGACTCTGGAGAGAAACTAGAGAGGGAACCAGGCTGCACAAAAAAGGGGCAGGGTGGCACATTACACCCTAGCAGGAATATCCGATCCCCATACCTCTACCCCTGGGACACCATTTGTGACTTTCAATACCCCCATCTCATTGCCACTCAAATGTTCCGCCTTAGTATCTGAATGACCATAAACACCCTTCCTTTTGGCCCTCCATTTGTAATTCTCCCAGTAACCCAGGTGCTTTTGCCACTGTCCAGCCTACAGTGACCAGTTGGATGCACATTGCTCGGCACCCCATCCACTTACCACTCCGTGCAACCCCTCTCCGCACACTCAAACTACTCTTCTTTAAAACTGATATACACAATCTGCCTCACTATAAGCTGTAACCTTCCCTCTATAGATTACATAGCCAATCCAAGGAGGTCAAATCACTGGTCGAGCACCCCAAACTCTCTGCAGACGCTGCCAATTCATGGACTACTGCCTACTTTGCATGCAATGATTATTCTCTACGCCACATCCAACCAATTGCCACATGCGCCGTCTCCCTGACTCATTCAACTACTTCCCCAAACCACCCGCCTTATTTAACAAATTTTAATGCTCTCAGCTGTCATAGCGGACATCTCTGCTTCCTGTTCACCCACTTTTCCCCTTCTTTCTTAGTAGCCCACCTGTGCTCAGATGGCCATTCCTCCAAGTGCCACTTGAAACTCGCCTTCCTTCTGTTTCTCTACCTTATAAAGCCCCTTTCAGTACTACCATCACAGCAATTGTCATTTTGTGGCTGCTCCTTTGTGGTGAGTGAATGAAGCAGATTGTATCGCACAAGAAAGTACCCACACAATGGGGGACACACTTGTCAACATTCCCGTTCCCTTCAGTGTCTTAAGCATCTGTTTTCAATGCAACTACCCCAAGAGACCTCCCAACAGATCCTGCGAGGGTTGGGGGGGGGGGGGCAATAAAAACTTGGGGTGCCTTGTCCCCCCTCGCCGTGTCTTACCACGTGCTCCTTGCTGTCACCTCTTTCAATACCATAATTACAGTATGTCTGTGTGGAGCCCCCCTTCTGGTCGGTAATAAAAAAGTGCCCTAAGCCTGTTCCACTAAGTTCCCTCTGTTGCCCCTATGCTTTTGGGGTAGGCCCCCCCACCATCAGAAAGGGGGGGGGCAAAAAAAAATGGGTAGCACACTCAAAGCAAAACCACATAATTCTGTGCCTTCCAGCACCCTCTTTTGTAATGCACCCCAACACCCCTTTTTTACACTGCTCCCCAAAATTTGCCACCCCCCCCCCACTCTGTAGTTGGGGGGGAGGTGTGGGTCATAAAATGATGGGGTCTACTACCGTGGTGCCCATCCTATCTGGTCACCCCCCTCTGTTTGCTGAAGGGGGAGGGGCAGTCTTTCCTTGTTGGCCTCACTCCCCTGTGCTCCGCCCCCTGACCTATTGCCCCAGACTCTGCCTACTTCTGTGAATCCTTCCTACTCCTCCCTTTCCTCTGGGGCCCCACCCCTGTCTACACATGCCTCTCCTTGGTCCCTCCTAGGCTCTATGCTACCACCTATCCCTAGGCTCCTCCCCCAACTATGCCCCCCTTCTCTCTGCTTTCCTTTCTTACTCCACCCATTCACACTCCCCCTCTGTGGCTCCTCCCCTCTACTCCCACTAGGCCTGGACCCAACCTCACTCTCTCTGCCCAGACACACCAGCCACTCTCTTATCCACCATTCAGGTCTCTCTCCTCACACACCAACCACTCTCTCCATCCACCAATCACCACCCAGGTCCATCTTCACCTACACACCAACCACTCTTACATCCACCAATCACCAGCCAGGCACACCTACACACATTTTACTTACCGACTTACCTCTGCTTCACCGCCATCAGCCATCAGTCATCTGGTGCCGAACCCAGGATTTGAACCCTGGTCACCTGGTTGGAAGGCAGGAACTTACCCACTGTACCACATGGGCTTCCATGTTTGTATCATTTCCAATAGTCCCTATATCATGGCTATGGTGTGTCATGCAGACTAGGGGGCCTGTATGTAGCTTATAGATGCTCCTGAATCCCTGATTACCAACAAGGAGCAATAGCTCAGTGGTAATGTCATCTGCCTCTGGTGCTGTAAGCTCCCTAGGACAAGGGTTCGAATCCCTCCATGGCTGGTAAAATTTTTTTCTTTTTTTTTCTTTTCCCCCATGAACTAATATTTCGATTTTATAAAAACTAGGAGCAATTTCAGACACTCTTTTTTGCACTAGTGCCCGAAAATTATAAATATTTTCTCTCCTGACTCCCATGCAGCCCCCTTCTTCATTAGTAGGTGAAATATGGGTAAAGCATTGTCTTCAGTTATCAATCTATTGAGTTTTTGTCTTTGAATTTGGCATTTTGTAGTGCGAATGTGGCCTAGGGGGCATAACTGAGCAGAAGTAACCCTCCCACAAATAGTAAAATAGGTTGAGTGGTGGGGATTTTTCATTTTGGTATGAACAGAGCTGTGTAATCAGGGGGATAGTGCCTGTGCTGCTGGCTAGGCATATTGGCCTAGTGTTAGCTCTCACTCACGAAATGATGGGTAAAGTTTGGAACTGGTTAAACTCCCTTTATTAGGTGCAATCAGAAAACAGACATGTTGAGGTTTTCAAGAGGCAGAAAAGGGTAGAGTCTGGCGTGTGCTTCATTGTGCCTGCATCATGCCTGAAGCAGCAGCTAGCATGGCATGGCCTGGCCTGGCCTGGCCTGGCCCTGGGTCTTTAAACAACCCAGCGCTCAGTCTTTTGCTAGCAAGCAAGGCCCACGAACGCCCATGTTCTGTTTAGAGGAAGACCTCAGACAATTTGGCACCCTGCTAAATGAGGGTGCTGTCCCATGAGCGGCCTTCGAGCGGGATAAAGCTTTAGCGTAAGACAAGTTGTCAAGCTTAAAATTCTGCTGAAAACCATATGTTGGAGGCCACATCATGATGGAAGCCTGTGAATGTCTCAGGCCAAAGTAAGCATGGGAGTACATTATTTGCATAGGACAGCCCCCTTCAAAATCACATCATCATGCTGCAGTTGCCATGTAGCGTTACTAGAGGGCAGCAGTATGACCATAAAAGAAGAGAGAAGTGTTAAATCTGTTTGCTGACGTGCTGCTTGTCTTTGTTGGTCTTTGCTGGGCCTCTGGAGCAGAGGACTACAATAAGCGAGTGAATGAGTAATGAGGAAAGATTATCCTGCTTTTGTGGGGAAGAGAGAGCACTTGCAGGGAAAACGGCAAGATGACAGAGTTAAAGCATAGATGTTTGCTGAGTGATTGGGTGAGGGTGTCGTCTGTCTCTTTGAAAGGACACGTGAGAGAAGAACAGGAGCCCATGGCCTTCAGATGGGAGAAGAAGCATAGAAGAGCATTTTCCCCAAAATAAAAACCTTCACTTCATCTCAAAGCTTCCAACTTTGCAGGTTGTAAGATTTGCCTTGTTTGCTGCATAAATAGGCAGAACTAGTGAGGCTCTTCCCAGAATATAAGTAGCACACTCTTTGGGAGTATCCTTAGGCCAGGCATGTCAGGCACGTAATTGGGGATATGAGGCCAAGAAAAACTTTAGGAAGCTTGCTCTAATCATCTGCAGGATAGAAGGACTCTGGAGAGAAACTAGAGAGGGAACCAGGCTGCACAAAAAAGGGGCAGGGTGGCACATTACACCCTAGCAGGAATATCCGATCCCCATACCTCTACCCCTGGGACACCATTTGTGACTTTCAATACCCCCATCTCATTGCCACTCAAATGTTCCGCCTTAGTATCTGAATGACCATAAACACCCTTCCTTTTGGCCCTCCATTTGTAATTCTCCCAGTAACCCAGGTGCTTTTGCCACTGTCCAGCCTACAGTGACCAGTTGGATGCACATTGCTCGGCACCCCATCCACTTACCACTCCGTGCAACCCCTCTCCGCACACTCAAACTACTCTTCTTTAAAACTGATATACACAATCTGCCTCACTATAAGCTGTAACCTTCCCTCTATAGATTACATAGCCAATCCAAGGAGGTCAAATCACTGGTCGAGCACCCCAAACTCTCTGCAGACGCTGCCAATTCATGGACTACTGCCTACTTTGCATGCAATGATTATTCTCTACGCCACATCCAACCAATTGCCACATGCGCCGTCTCCCTGACTCATTCAACTACTTCCCCAAACCACCCGCCTTATTTAACAAATTTTAATGCTCTCAGCTGTCATAGCGGACATCTCTGCTTCCTGTTCACCCACTTTTCCCCTTCTTTCTTAGTAGCCCACCTGTGCTCAGATGGCCATTCCTCCAAGTGCCACTTGAAACTCGCCTTCCTTCTGTTTCTCTACCTTATAAAGCCCCTTTCAGTACTACCATCACAGCAATTGTCATTTTGTGGCTGCTCCTTTGTGGTGAGTGAATGAAGCAGATTGTATCGCACAAGAAAGTACCCACACAATGGGGGACACACTTGTCAACATTCCCGTTCCCTTCAGTGTCTTAAGCATCTGTTTTCAATGCAACTACCCCAAGAGACCTCCCAACAGATCCTGCGAGGGTTGGGGGGGGGGGGGCAATAAAAACTTGGGGTGCCTTGTCCCCCCTCGCCGTGTCTTACCACGTGCTCCTTGCTGTCACCTCTTTCAATACCATAATTACAGTATGTCTGTGTGGAGCCCCCCTTCTGGTCGGTAATAAAAAAGTGCCCTAAGCCTGTTCCACTAAGTTCCCTCTGTTGCCCCTATGCTTTTGGGGTAGGCCCCCCCACCATCAGAAAGGGGGGGGGCAAAAAAAAATGGGTAGCACACTCAAAGCAAAACCACATAATTCTGTGCCTTCCAGCACCCTCTTTTGTAATGCACCCCAACACCCCTTTTTTACACTGCTCCCCAAAATTTGCCACCCCCCCCCCACTCTGTAGTTGGGGGGGAGGTGTGGGTCATAAAATGATGGGGTCTACTACCGTGGTGCCCATCCTATCTGGTCACCCCCCTCTGTTTGCTGAAGGGGGAGGGGCAGTCTTTCCTTGTTGGCCTCACTCCCCTGTGCTCCGCCCCCTGACCTATTGCCCCAGACTCTGCCTACTTCTGTGAATCCTTCCTACTCCTCCCTTTCCTCTGGGGCCCCACCCCTGTCTACACATGCCTCTCCTTGGTCCCTCCTAGGCTCTATGCTACCACCTATCCCTAGGCTCCTCCCCCAACTATGCCCCCCTTCTCTCTGCTTTCCTTTCTTACTCCACCCATTCACACTCCCCCTCTGTGGCTCCTCCCCTCTACTCCCACTAGGCCTGGACCCAACCTCACTCTCTCTGCCCAGACACACCAGCCACTCTCTTATCCACCATTCAGGTCTCTCTCCTCACACACCAACCACTCTCTCCATCCACCAATCACCACCCAGGTCCATCTTCACCTACACACCAACCACTCTTACATCCACCAATCACCAGCCAGGCACACCTACACACATTTTACTTACCGACTTACCTCTGCTTCACCGCCATCAGCCATCAGTCATCTGGTGCCGAACCCAGGATTTGAACCCTGGTCACCTGGTTGGAAGGCAGGAACTTACCCACTGTACCACATGGGCTTCCATGTTTGTATCATTTCCAATAGTCCCTATATCATGGCTATGGTGTGTCATGCAGACTAGGGGGCCTGTATGTAGCTTATAGATGCTCCTGAATCCCTGATTACCAACAAGGAGCAATAGCTCAGTGGTAATGTCATCTGCCTCTGGTGCTGTAAGCTCCCTAGGACAAGGGTTCGAATCCCTCCATGGCTGGTAAAATTTTTTTCTTTTTTTTTCTTTTCCCCCATGAACTAATATTTCGATTTTATAAAAACTAGGAGCAATTTCAGACACTCTTTTTTGCACTAGTGCCCGAAAATTATAAATATTTTCTCTCCTGACTCCCATGCAGCCCCCTTCTTCATTAGTAGGTGAAATATGGGTAAAGCATTGTCTTCAGTTATCAATCTATTGAGTTTTTGTCTTTGAATTTGGCATTTTGTAGTGCGAATGTGGCCTAGGGGGCATAACTGAGCAGAAGTAACCCTCCCACAAATAGTAAAATAGGTTGAGTGGTGGGGATTTTTCATTTTGGTATGAACAGAGCTGTGTAATCAGGGGGATAGTGCCTGTGCTGCTGGCTAGGCATATTGGCCTAGTGTTAGCTCTCACTCACGAAATGATGGGTAAAGTTTGGAACTGGTTAAACTCCCTTTATTAGGTGCAATCAGAAAACAGACATGTTGAGGTTTTCAAGAGGCAGAAAAGGGTAGAGTCTGGCGTGTGCTTCATTGTGCCTGCATCATGCCTGAAGCAGCAGCTAGCATGGCATGGCCTGGCCTGGCCTGGCCTGGCCCTGGGTCTTTAAACAACCCAGCGCTCAGTCTTTTGCTAGCAAGCAAGGCCCACGAACGCCCATGTTCTGTTTAGAGGAAGACCTCAGACAATTTGGCACCCTGCTAAATGAGGGTGCTGTCCCATGAGCGGCCTTCGAGCGGGATAAAGCTTTAGCGTAAGACAAGTTGTCAAGCTTAAAATTCTGCTGAAAACCATATGTTGGAGGCCACATCATGATGGAAGCCTGTGAATGTCTCAGGCCAAAGTAAGCATGGGAGTACATTATTTGCATAGGACAGCCCCCTTCAAAATCACATCATCATGCTGCAGTTGCCATGTAGCGTTACTAGAGGGCAGCAGTATGACCATAAAAGAAGAGAGAAGTGTTAAATCTGTTTGCTGACGTGCTGCTTGTCTTTGTTGGTCTTTGCTGGGCCTCTGGAGCAGAGGACTACAATAAGCGAGTGAATGAGTAATGAGGAAAGATTATCCTGCTTTTGTGGGGAAGAGAGAGCACTTGCAGGGAAAACGGCAAGATGACAGAGTTAAAGCATAGATGTTTGCTGAGTGATTGGGTGAGGGTGTCGTCTGTCTCTTTGAAAGGACACGTGAGAGAAGAACAGGAGCCCATGGCCTTCAGATGGGAGAAGAAGCATAGAAGAGCATTTTCCCCAAAATAAAAACCTTCACTTCATCTCAAAGCTTCCAACTTTGCAGGTTGTAAGATTTGCCTTGTTTGCTGCATAAATAGGCAGAACTAGTGAGGCTCTTCCCAGAATATAAGTAGCACACTCTTTGGGAGTATCCTTAGGCCAGGCATGTCAGGCACGTAATTGGGGATATGAGGCCAAGAAAAACTTTAGGAAGCTTGCTCTAATCATCTGCAGGATAGAAGGACTCTGGAGAGAAACTAGAGAGGGAACCAGGCTGCACAAAAAAGGGGCAGGGTGGCACATTACACCCTAGCAGGAATATCCGATCCCCATACCTCTACCCCTGGGACACCATTTGTGACTTTCAATACCCCCATCTCATTGCCACTCAAATGTTCCGCCTTAGTATCTGAATGACCATAAACACCCTTCCTTTTGGCCCTCCATTTGTAATTCTCCCAGTAACCCAGGTGCTTTTGCCACTGTCCAGCCTACAGTGACCAGTTGGATGCACATTGCTCGGCACCCCATCCACTTACCACTCCGTGCAACCCCTCTCCGCACACTCAAACTACTCTTCTTTAAAACTGATATACACAATCTGCCTCACTATAAGCTGTAACCTTCCCTCTATAGATTACATAGCCAATCCAAGGAGGTCAAATCACTGGTCGAGCACCCCAAACTCTCTGCAGACGCTGCCAATTCATGGACTACTGCCTACTTTGCATGCAATGATTATTCTCTACGCCACATCCAACCAATTGCCACATGCGCCGTCTCCCTGACTCATTCAACTACTTCCCCAAACCACCCGCCTTATTTAACAAATTTTAATGCTCTCAGCTGTCATAGCGGACATCTCTGCTTCCTGTTCACCCACTTTTCCCCTTCTTTCTTAGTAGCCCACCTGTGCTCAGATGGCCATTCCTCCAAGTGCCACTTGAAACTCGCCTTCCTTCTGTTTCTCTACCTTATAAAGCCCCTTTCAGTACTACCATCACAGCAATTGTCATTTTGTGGCTGCTCCTTTGTGGTGAGTGAATGAAGCAGATTGTATCGCACAAGAAAGTACCCACACAATGGGGGACACACTTGTCAACATTCCCGTTCCCTTCAGTGTCTTAAGCATCTGTTTTCAATGCAACTACCCCAAGAGACCTCCCAACAGATCCTGCGAGGGTTGGGGGGGGGGGGGCAATAAAAACTTGGGGTGCCTTGTCCCCCCTCGCCGTGTCTTACCACGTGCTCCTTGCTGTCACCTCTTTCAATACCATAATTACAGTATGTCTGTGTGGAGCCCCCCTTCTGGTCGGTAATAAAAAAGTGCCCTAAGCCTGTTCCACTAAGTTCCCTCTGTTGCCCCTATGCTTTTGGGGTAGGCCCCCCCACCATCAGAAAGGGGGGGGGCAAAAAAAAATGGGTAGCACACTCAAAGCAAAACCACATAATTCTGTGCCTTCCAGCACCCTCTTTTGTAATGCACCCCAACACCCCTTTTTTACACTGCTCCCCAAAATTTGCCACCCCCCCCCCACTCTGTAGTTGGGGGGGAGGTGTGGGTCATAAAATGATGGGGTCTACTACCGTGGTGCCCATCCTATCTGGTCACCCCCCTCTGTTTGCTGAAGGGGGAGGGGCAGTCTTTCCTTGTTGGCCTCACTCCCCTGTGCTCCGCCCCCTGACCTATTGCCCCAGACTCTGCCTACTTCTGTGAATCCTTCCTACTCCTCCCTTTCCTCTGGGGCCCCACCCCTGTCTACACATGCCTCTCCTTGGTCCCTCCTAGGCTCTATGCTACCACCTATCCCTAGGCTCCTCCCCCAACTATGCCCCCCTTCTCTCTGCTTTCCTTTCTTACTCCACCCATTCACACTCCCCCTCTGTGGCTCCTCCCCTCTACTCCCACTAGGCCTGGACCCAACCTCACTCTCTCTGCCCAGACACACCAGCCACTCTCTTATCCACCATTCAGGTCTCTCTCCTCACACACCAACCACTCTCTCCATCCACCAATCACCACCCAGGTCCATCTTCACCTACACACCAACCACTCTTACATCCACCAATCACCAGCCAGGCACACCTACACACATTTTACTTACCGACTTACCTCTGCTTCACCGCCATCAGCCATCAGTCATCTGGTGCCGAACCCAGGATTTGAACCCTGGTCACCTGGTTGGAAGGCAGGAACTTACCCACTGTACCACATGGGCTTCCATGTTTGTATCATTTCCAATAGTCCCTATATCATGGCTATGGTGTGTCATGCAGACTAGGGGGCCTGTATGTAGCTTATAGATGCTCCTGAATCCCTGATTACCAACAAGGAGCAATAGCTCAGTGGTAATGTCATCTGCCTCTGGTGCTGTAAGCTCCCTAGGACAAGGGTTCGAATCCCTCCATGGCTGGTAAAATTTTTTTCTTTTTTTTTCTTTTCCCCCATGAACTAATATTTCGATTTTATAAAAACTAGGAGCAATTTCAGACACTCTTTTTTGCACTAGTGCCCGAAAATTATAAATATTTTCTCTCCTGACTCCCATGCAGCCCCCTTCTTCATTAGTAGGTGAAATATGGGTAAAGCATTGTCTTCAGTTATCAATCTATTGAGTTTTTGTCTTTGAATTTGGCATTTTGTAGTGCGAATGTGGCCTAGGGGGCATAACTGAGCAGAAGTAACCCTCCCACAAATAGTAAAATAGGTTGAGTGGTGGGGATTTTTCATTTTGGTATGAACAGAGCTGTGTAATCAGGGGGATAGTGCCTGTGCTGCTGGCTAGGCATATTGGCCTAGTGTTAGCTCTCACTCACGAAATGATGGGTAAAGTTTGGAACTGGTTAAACTCCCTTTATTAGGTGCAATCAGAAAACAGACATGTTGAGGTTTTCAAGAGGCAGAAAAGGGTAGAGTCTGGCGTGTGCTTCATTGTGCCTGCATCATGCCTGAAGCAGCAGCTAGCATGGCATGGCCTGGCCTGGCCTGGCCTGGCCCTGGGTCTTTAAACAACCCAGCGCTCAGTCTTTTGCTAGCAAGCAAGGCCCACGAACGCCCATGTTCTGTTTAGAGGAAGACCTCAGACAATTTGGCACCCTGCTAAATGAGGGTGCTGTCCCATGAGCGGCCTTCGAGCGGGATAAAGCTTTAGCGTAAGACAAGTTGTCAAGCTTAAAATTCTGCTGAAAACCATATGTTGGAGGCCACATCATGATGGAAGCCTGTGAATGTCTCAGGCCAAAGTAAGCATGGGAGTACATTATTTGCATAGGACAGCCCCCTTCAAAATCACATCATCATGCTGCAGTTGCCATGTAGCGTTACTAGAGGGCAGCAGTATGACCATAAAAGAAGAGAGAAGTGTTAAATCTGTTTGCTGACGTGCTGCTTGTCTTTGTTGGTCTTTGCTGGGCCTCTGGAGCAGAGGACTACAATAAGCGAGTGAATGAGTAATGAGGAAAGATTATCCTGCTTTTGTGGGGAAGAGAGAGCACTTGCAGGGAAAACGGCAAGATGACAGAGTTAAAGCATAGATGTTTGCTGAGTGATTGGGTGAGGGTGTCGTCTGTCTCTTTGAAAGGACACGTGAGAGAAGAACAGGAGCCCATGGCCTTCAGATGGGAGAAGAAGCATAGAAGAGCATTTTCCCCAAAATAAAAACCTTCACTTCATCTCAAAGCTTCCAACTTTGCAGGTTGTAAGATTTGCCTTGTTTGCTGCATAAATAGGCAGAACTAGTGAGGCTCTTCCCAGAATATAAGTAGCACACTCTTTGGGAGTATCCTTAGGCCAGGCATGTCAGGCACGTAATTGGGGATATGAGGCCAAGAAAAACTTTAGGAAGCTTGCTCTAATCATCTGCAGGATAGAAGGACTCTGGAGAGAAACTAGAGAGGGAACCAGGCTGCACAAAAAAGGGGCAGGGTGGCACATTACACCCTAGCAGGAATATCCGATCCCCATACCTCTACCCCTGGGACACCATTTGTGACTTTCAATACCCCCATCTCATTGCCACTCAAATGTTCCGCCTTAGTATCTGAATGACCATAAACACCCTTCCTTTTGGCCCTCCATTTGTAATTCTCCCAGTAACCCAGGTGCTTTTGCCACTGTCCAGCCTACAGTGACCAGTTGGATGCACATTGCTCGGCACCCCATCCACTTACCACTCCGTGCAACCCCTCTCCGCACACTCAAACTACTCTTCTTTAAAACTGATATACACAATCTGCCTCACTATAAGCTGTAACCTTCCCTCTATAGATTACATAGCCAATCCAAGGAGGTCAAATCACTGGTCGAGCACCCCAAACTCTCTGCAGACGCTGCCAATTCATGGACTACTGCCTACTTTGCATGCAATGATTATTCTCTACGCCACATCCAACCAATTGCCACATGCGCCGTCTCCCTGACTCATTCAACTACTTCCCCAAACCACCCGCCTTATTTAACAAATTTTAATGCTCTCAGCTGTCATAGCGGACATCTCTGCTTCCTGTTCACCCACTTTTCCCCTTCTTTCTTAGTAGCCCACCTGTGCTCAGATGGCCATTCCTCCAAGTGCCACTTGAAACTCGCCTTCCTTCTGTTTCTCTACCTTATAAAGCCCCTTTCAGTACTACCATCACAGCAATTGTCATTTTGTGGCTGCTCCTTTGTGGTGAGTGAATGAAGCAGATTGTATCGCACAAGAAAGTACCCACACAATGGGGGACACACTTGTCAACATTCCCGTTCCCTTCAGTGTCTTAAGCATCTGTTTTCAATGCAACTACCCCAAGAGACCTCCCAACAGATCCTGCGAGGGTTGGGGGGGGGGGCAATAAAAACTTGGGGTGCCTTGTCCCCCCTCGCCGTGTCTTACCACGTGCTCCTTGCTGTCACCTCTTTCAATACCATAATTACAGTATGTCTGTGTGGAGCCCCCCTTCTGGTCGGTAATAAAAAAGTGCCCTAAGCCTGTTCCACTAAGTTCCCTCTGTTGCCCCTATGCTTTTGGGGTAGGCCCCCCCACCCCCAGAAAGGGGGGGGGCAAAAAAAAATG
This sequence comes from Pleurodeles waltl, assembly GCF_031143425.1. NCBI lineage: Eukaryota > Metazoa > Chordata > Amphibia > Caudata > Salamandridae > Pleurodeles > Pleurodeles waltl. The sequence continues at coordinate 677,614,458 of NC_090444.1, forward strand.
GGTAGCACACTCAAAGCAAAACCACATAATTCTGTGCCTTCCAGCACCCTCTTTTGTAATGCACCCCAACACCCCTTTTTTACACTGCTCCCCAAAATTTGCCCCCCCCCCCCCCACTCTGTAGTTGGGGGGGAGGTGTGGGTCATAAAATGATGGGGTCTACTACCGTGGTGCCCATCCTATCTGGTCACCCCCCTCTGTTTGCTGAAGGGGGAGGGGCACTCTTTCCTTGTTGGCCTCACTCCCCTGTGCTTCGCCCCCTGACCTATTGCCCCAGACTCTGCCTACTTCTGTGAATCCTTCCTACTCCTCCCTTTCCTCTGGGGCCCCACCCCTGTCTACACATGCCTCTCCTTGGTCCCTCCTAGGCTCTATGCTACCACCTATCCCTAGGCTCCTCCCCCAACTATGCCCCCCTTCTCTCTGCTTTCCTTTCTTACTCCACCCATTCACACTCCCCCTCTGTGGCTCCTCCCCTCTACTCCCACTAGGCCTGGACCCAACCTCACTCTCTCTGCCCAGACACACCAGCCACTCTCTTATCCACCATTCAGGTCTCTCTCCTCACACACCAACCACTCTCTCCATCCACCAATCACCACCCAGGTCCATCTTCACCTACACACCAACCACTCTTACATCCACCAATCACCAGCCAGGCACACCTACACACATTTTACTTACCGACTTACCTCTGCTTCACCGCCATCAGCCATCAGTCATCTGGTGCCGAACCCAGGATTTGAACCCTGGTCACCTGGTTGGAAGGCAGGAACTTACCCACTGTACCACATGGGCTTCCATGTTTGTATCATTTCCAATAGTCCCTATATCATGGCTATGGTGTGTCATGCAGACTAGGGGGCCTGTATGTAGCTTATAGATGCTCCTGAATCCCTGATTACCAACAAGGAGCAATAGCTCAGTGGTAATGTCATCTGCCTCTGGTGCTGCAAGCTCCCTAGGACAAGGGTTCGAATCCCTCCATGGCTGGTACATTTTTTTTCTTTTTTTTTCTTTTCCCCCATGAACTAATATTTCGATTTTATAAAAACTAGGAGCAATTTCAGACACTCTTTTTTGCACTAGTGCCCGAAAATTATAAATATTTTCTCTCCTGACTCCCATGCAGCCCCCTTCTTCATTAGTAGGTGAAATATGGGTAAAGCATTGTCTTCAGTTATCAATCTATTGAGTTTTTGTCTTTGAATTTGGCATTTTGTAGTGCGAATGTGGCCTAGGGGGCATAACTGAGCAGAAGTAACCCTCCCACAAATAGTAAAATAGGTTGAGTGGTGGGGATTTTTCATTTTGGTATGAACAGAGCTGTGTAATCAGGGGGATAGTGCCTGTGCTGCTGGCTAGGCATATTGGCCTAGTGTTAGCTCTCACTCACGAAATGATGGGTAAAGTTTGGAACTGGTTAAACTCCCTTTATTAGGTGCAATCAGAAAACAGACATGTTGAGGTTTTCAAGAGGCAGAAAAGGGTAGAGTCTGGCGTGTGCTTCATTGTGCCTGCATCATGCCTGAAGCAGCAGCTAGCATGGCATGGCCTGGCCTGGCCTGGCCTGGCCCTGGGTCTTTAAACAACCCAGCGCTCAGTCTTTTGCTAGCAAGCAAGGCCCACGAACGCCCACGAACGCCCATGTTCTGTTTAGAGGAAGACCTCAGACAATTTGGCACCCTGCTAAATGAGGGTGCTGTCCCATGAGCGGCCTTCGAGCGGGATAAAGCTTTAGCGTAAGACAAGTTGTCAAGCTTAAAATTCTGCTGAAAACCATATGTTGGAGGCCACATCATGATGGAAGCCTGTGAATGTCTCAGGCCAAAGTAAGCATGGGAGTACATTATTTGCATAGGACAGCCCCCTTCAAAATCACATCATCATGCTGCAGTTGCCATGTAGCGTTACTAGAGGGCAGCAGTATGACCATAAAAGAAGAGAGAAGTGTTAAATCTGTTTGCTGACGTGCTGCTTGTCTTTGTTGGTCTTTGCTGGGCCTCTGGAGCAGAGGACTACAATAAGCGAGTGAATGAGTAATGAGGAAAGATTATCCTGCTTTTGTGGGGAAGAGAGAGCACTTGCAGGGAAAACGGCAAGATGACAGAGTTAAAGCATAGATGTTTGCTGAGTGATTGGGTGAGGGTGTCGTCTGTCTCTTTGAAAGGACACGTGAGAGAAGAACAGGAGCCCATGGCCTTCAGATGGGAGAAGAAGCATAGAAGAGCATTTTCCCCAAAATAAAAACCTTCACTTCATCTCAAAGCTTCCAACTTTGCAGGTTGTAAGATTTGCCTTGTTTGCTGCATAAATAGGCAGAACTAGTGAGGCTCTTCCCAGAATATAAGTAGCACACTCTTTGGGAGTATCCTTAGGCCAGGCATGTCAGGCACGTAATTGGGGATATGAGGCCAAGAAAAACTTTAGGAAGCTTGCTCTAATCATCTGCAGGATAGAAGGACTCTGGAGAGAAACTAGAGAGGGAACCAGGCTGCACAAAAAAGGGGCAGGGTGGCACATTACACCCTAGCAGGAATATCCGATCCCCATACCTCTACCCCTGGGACACCATTTGTGACTTTCAATACCCCCATCTCATTGCCACTCAAATGTTCCGCCTTAGTATCTGAATGACCATAAACACCCTTCCTTTTGGCCCTCCATTTGTAATTCTCCCAGTAACCCAGGTGCTTTTGCCACTGTCCAGCCTACAGTGACCAGTTGGATGCACATTGCTCGGCACCCCATCCACTTACCACTCCGTGCAACCCCTCTCCGCACACTCAAACTACTCTTCTTTAAAACTGATATACACAATCTGCCTCACTATAAGCTGTAACCTTCCCTCTATAGATTACATAGCCAATCCAAGGAGGTCAAATCACTGGTCGAGCACCCCAAACTCTCTGCAGACGCTGCCAATTCATGGACTACTGCCTACTTTGCATGCAATGATTATTCTCTACGCCACATCCAACCAATTGCCACATGCGCCGTCTCCCTGACTCATTCAACTACTTCCCCAAACCACCCGCCTTATTTAACAAATTTTAATGCTCTCAGCTGTCATAGCGGACATCTCTGCTTCCTGTTCACCCACTTTTCCCCTTCTTTCTTAGTAGCCCACCTGTGCTCAGATGGCCATTCCTCCAAGTGCCACTTGAAACTCGCCTTCCTTCTGTTTCTCTACCTTATAAAGCCCCTTTCAGTACTACCATCACAGCAATTGTCATTTTGTGGCTGCTCCTTTGTGGTGAGTGAATGAAGCAGATTGTATCGCACAAGAAAGTACCCACACAATGGGGGACACACTTGTCAACATTCCCGTTCCCTTCAGTGTCTTAAGCATCTGTTTTCAATGCAACTACCCCAAGAGACCTCCCAACAGATCCTGCGAGGGTTGGGGGGGGGGGGGCAATAAAAACTTGGGGTGCCTTGTCCCCCCTCGCCGTGTCTTACCACGTGCTCCTTGCTGTCACCTCTTTCAATACCATAATTACAGTATGTCTGTGTGGAGCCCCCCTTCTGGTCGGTAATAAAAAAGTGCCCTAAGCCTGTTCCACTAAGTTCCCTCTGTTGCCCCTATGCTTTTGGGGTAGGCCCCCCCACCATCAGAAAGGGGGGGGGCAAAAAAAAATGGGTAGCACACTCAAAGCAAAACCACATAATTCTGTGCCTTCCAGCACCCTCTTTTGTAATGCACCCCAACACCCCTTTTTTACACTGCTCCCCAAAATTTGCCACCCCCCCCCCACTCTGTAGTTGGGGGGGAGGTGTGGGTCATAAAATGATGGGGTCTACTACCGTGGTGCCCATCCTATCTGGTCACCCCCCTCTGTTTGCTGAAGGGGGAGGGGCAGTCTTTCCTTGTTGGCCTCACTCCCCTGTGCTCCGCCCCCTGACCTATTGCCCCAGACTCTGCCTACTTCTGTGAATCCTTCCTACTCCTCCCTTTCCTCTGGGGCCCCACCCCTGTCTACACATGCCTCTCCTTGGTCCCTCCTAGGCTCTATGCTACCACCTATCCCTAGGCTCCTCCCCCAACTATGCCCCCCTTCTCTCTGCTTTCCTTTCTTACTCCACCCATTCACACTCCCCCTCTGTGGCTCCTCCCCTCTACTCCCACTAGGCCTGGACCCAACCTCACTCTCTCTGCCCAGACACACCAGCCACTCTCTTATCCACCATTCAGGTCTCTCTCCTCACACACCAACCACTCTCTCCATCCACCAATCACCACCCAGGTCCATCTTCACCTACACACCAACCACTCTTACATCCACCAATCACCAGCCAGGCACACCTTCACACATTTTACTTACCGACTTACCTCTGCTTCACCGCCATCAGCCATCAGTCATCTGGTGCCGAACCCAGGATTTGAACCCTGGTCACCTGGTTGGAAGGCAGGAACTTACCCACTGTACCACATGGGCTTCCATGTTTGTATCATTTCCAATAGTCCCTATATCATGGCTATGGTGTGTCATGCAGACTAGGGGGCCTGTATGTAGCTTATAGATGCTCCTGAATCCCTGATTACCAACAAGGAGCAATAGCTCAGTGGTAATGTCATCTGCCTCTGGTGCTGTAAGCTCCCTAGGACAAGGGTTCGAATCCCTCCATGGCTGGTAAAATTTTTTTCTTTTTTTTTCTTTTCCCCCATGAACTAATATTTCGATTTTATAAAAACTAGGAGCAATTTCAGACACTCTTTTTTGCACTAGTGCCCGAAAATTATAAATATTTTCTCTCCTGACTCCCATGCAGCCCCCTTCTTCATTAGTAGGTGAAATATGGGTAAAGCATTGTCTTCAGTTATCAATCTATTGAGTTTTTGTCTTTGAATTTGGCATTTTGTAGTGCGAATGTGGCCTAGGGGGCATAACTGAGCAGAAGTAACCCTCCCACAAATAGTAAAATAGGTTGAGTGGTGGGGATTTTTCATTTTGGTATGAACAGAGCTGTGTAATCAGGGGGATAGTGCCTGTGCTGCTGGCTAGGCATATTGGCCTAGTGTTAGCTCTCACTCACGAAATGATGGGTAAAGTTTGGAACTGGTTAAACTCCCTTTATTAGGTGCAATCAGAAAACAGACATGTTGAGGTTTTCAAGAGGCAGAAAAGGGTAGAGTCTGGCGTGTGCTTCATTGTGCCTGCATCATGCCTGAAGCAGCAGCTAGCATGGCATGGCCTGGCCTGGCCTGGCCTGGCCCTGGGTCTTTAAACAACCCAGCGCTCAGTCTTTTGCTAGCAAGCAAGGCCCACGAACGCCCATGTTCTGTTTAGAGGAAGACCTCAGACAATTTGGCACCCTGCTAAATGAGGGTGCTGTCCCATGAGCGGCCTTCGAGCGGGATAAAGCTTTAGCGTAAGACAAGTTGTCAAGCTTAAAATTCTGCTGAAAACCATATGTTGGAGGCCACATCATGATGGAAGCCTGTGAATGTCTCAGGCCAAAGTAAGCATGGGAGTACATTATTTGCATAGGACAGCCCCCTTCAAAATCACATCATCATGCTGCAGTTGCCATGTAGCGTTACTAGAGGGCAGCAGTATGACCATAAAAGAAGAGAGAAGTGTTAAATCTGTTTGCTGACGTGCTGCTTGTCTTTGTTGGTCTTTGCTGGGCCTCTGGAGCAGAGGACTACAATAAGCGAGTGAATGAGTAATGAGGAAAGATTATCCTGCTTTTGTGGGGAAGAGAGAGCACTTGCAGGGAAAACGGCAAGATGACAGAGTTAAAGCATAGATGTTTGCTGAGTGATTGGGTGAGGGTGTCGTCTGTCTCTTTGAAAGGACACGTGAGAGAAGAACAGGAGCCCATGGCCTTCAGATGGGAGAAGAAGCATAGAAGAGCATTTTCCCCAAAATAAAAACCTTCACTTCATCTCAAAGCTTCCAACTTTGCAGGTTGTAAGATTTGCCTTGTTTGCTGCATAAATAGGCAGAACTAGTGAGGCTCTTCCCAGAATATAAGTAGCACACTCTTTGGGAGTATCCTTAGGCCAGGCATGTCAGGCACGTAATTGGGGATATGAGGCCAAGAAAAACTTTAGGAAGCTTGCTCTAATCATCTGCAGGATAGAAGGACTCTGGAGAGAAACTAGAGAGGGAACCAGGCTGCACAAAAAAGGGGCAGGGTGGCACATTACACCCTAGCAGGAATATCCGATCCCCATACCTCTACCCCTGGGACACCATTTGTGACTTTCAATACCCCCATCTCATTGCCACTCAAATGTTCCGCCTTAGTATCTGAATGACCATAAACACCCTTCCTTTTGGCCCTCCATTTGTAATTCTCCCAGTAACCCAGGTGCTTTTGCCACTGTCCAGCCTACAGTGACCAGTTGGATGCACATTGCTCGGCACCCCATCCACTTACCACTCCGTGCAACCCCTCTCCGCACACTCAAACTACTCTTCTTTAAAACTGATATACACAATCTGCCTCACTATAAGCTGTAACCTTCCCTCTATAGATTACATAGCCAATCCAAGGAGGTCAAATCACTGGTCGAGCACCCCAAACTCTCTGCAGACGCTGCCAATTCATGGACTACTGCCTACTTTGCATGCAATGATTATTCTCTACGCCACATCCAACCAATTGCCACATGCGCCGTCTCCCTGACTCATTCAACTACTTCCCCAAACCACCCGCCTTATTTAACAAATTTTAATGCTCTCAGCTGTCATAGCGGACATCTCTGCTTCCTGTTCACCCACTTTTCCCCTTCTTTCTTAGTAGCCCACCTGTGCTCAGATGGCCATTCCTCCAAGTGCCACTTGAAACTCGCCTTCCTTCTGTTTCTCTACCTTATAAAGCCCCTTTCAGTACTACCATCACAGCAATTGTCATTTTGTGGCTGCTCCTTTGTGGTGAGTGAATGAAGCAGATTGTATCGCACAAGAAAGTACCCACACAATGGGGGACACACTTGTCAACATTCCCGTTCCCTTCAGTGTCTTAAGCATCTGTTTTCAATGCAACTACCCCAAGAGACCTCCCAACAGATCCTGCGAGGGTTGGGGGGGGGGGGCAATAAAAACTTGGGGTGCCTTGTCCCCCCTCGCCGTGTCTTACCACGTGCTCCTTGCTGTCACCTCTTTCAATACCATAATTACAGTATGTCTGTGTGGAGCCCCCCTTCTGGTCGGTAATAAAAAAGTGCCCTAAGCCTGTTCCACTAAGTTCCCTCTGTTGCCCCTATGCTTTTGGGGTAGGCCCCCCCACCATCAGAAAGGGGGGGGGCAAAAAAAAATGGGTAGCACACTCAAAGCAAAACCACATAATTCTGTGCCTTCCAGCACCCTCTTTTGTAATGCACCCCAACACCCCTTTTTTACACTGCTCCCCAAAATTTGCCACCCCCCCCCCCCACTCTGTAGTTGGGGGGGAGGTGTGGGTCATAAAATGATGGGGTCTACTACCGTGGTGCCCATCCTATCTGGTCACCCCCCTCTGTTTGCTGAAGGGGGAGGGGCAGTCTTTCCTTGTTGGCCTCACTCCCCTGTGCTCCGCCCCCTGACCTATTGCCCCAGACTCTGCCTACTTCTGTGAATCCTTCCTACTCCTCCCTTTCCTCTGGGGCCCCACCCCTGTCTACACATGCCTCTCCTTGGTCCCTCCTAGGCTCTATGCTACCACCTATCCCTAGGCTCCTCCCCCAACTATGCCCCCCTTCTCTCTGCTTTCCTTTCTTACTCCACCCATTCACACTCCCCCTCTGTGGCTCCTCCCCTCTACTCCCACTAGGCCTGGACCCAACCTCACTCTCTCTGCCCAGACACACCAGCCACTCTCTTATCCACCATTCAGGTCTCTCTCCTCACACACCAACCACTCTCTCCATCCACCAATCACCACCCAGGTCCATCTTCACCTACACACCAACCACTCTTACATCCACCAATCACCAGCCAGGCACACCTACACACATTTTACTTACCGACTTACCTCTGCTTCACCGCCATCAGCCATCAGTCATCTGGTGCCGAACCCAGGATTTGAACCCTGGTCACCTGGTTGGAAGGCAGGAACTTACCCACTGTACCACATGGGCTTCCATGTTTGTATCATTTCCAATAGTCCCTATATCATGGCTATGGTGTGTCATGCAGACTAGGGGGCCTGTATGTAGCTTATAGATGCTCCTGAATCCCTGATTACCAACAAGGAGCAATAGCTCAGTGGTAATGTCATCTGCCTCTGGTGCTGTAAGCTCCCTAGGACAAGGGTTCGAATCCCTCCATGGCTGGTAAAAATTTTTTCTTTTTTTTTCTTTTCCCCCATGAACTAATATTTCGATTTTATAAAAACTAGGAGCAATTTCAGACACTCTTTTTTGCACTAGTGCCCGAAAATTATAAATATTTTCTCTCCTGACTCCCATGCAGCCCCCTTCTTCATTAGTAGGTGAAATATGGGTAAAGCATTGTCTTCAGTTATCAATCTATTGAGTTTTTGTCTTTGAATTTGGCATTTTGTAGTGCGAATGTGGCCTAGGGGGCATAACTGAGCAGAAGTAACCCTCCCACAAATAGTAAAATAGGTTGAGTGGTGGGGATTTTTCATTTTGGTATGAACAGAGCTGTGTAATCAGGGGGATAGTGCCTGTGCTGCTGGCTAGGCATATTGGCCTAGTGTTAGCTCTCACTCACGAAATGATGGGTAAAGTTTGGAACTGGTTAAACTCCCTTTATTAGGTGCAATCAGAAAACAGACATGTTGAGGTTTTCAAGAGGCAGAAAAGGGTAGAGTCTGGCGTGTGCTTCATTGTGCCTGCATCATGCCTGAAGCAGCAGCTAGCATGGCATGGCCTGGCCTGGCCTGGCCTGGCCCTGGGTCTTTAAACAACCCAGCGCTCAGTCTTTTGCTAGCAAGCAAGGCCCACGAACGCCCACGAACGCCCATGTTCTGTTTAGAGGAAGACCTCAGACAATTTGGCACCCTGCTAAATGAGGGTGCTGTCCCATGAGCGGCCTTCGAGCGGGATAAAGCTTTAGCGTAAGACAAGTTGTCAAGCTTAAAATTCTGCTGAAAACCATATGTTGGAGGCCACATCATGATGGAAGCCTGTGAATGTCTCAGGCCAAAGTAAGCATGGGAGTACATTATTTGCATAGGACAGCCCCCTTCAAAATCACATCATCATGCTGCAGTTGCCATGTAGCGTTACTAGAGGGCAGCAGTATGACCATAAAAGAAGAGAGAAGTGTTAAATCTGTTTGCTGACGTGCTGCTTGTCTTTGTTGGTCTTTGCTGGGCCTCTGGAGCAGAGGACTACAATAAGCGAGTGAATGAGTAATGAGGAAAGATTATCCTGCTTTTGTGGGGAAGAGAGAGCACTTGCAGGGAAAACGGCAAGATGACAGAGTTAAAGCATAGATGTTTGCTGAGTGATTGGGTGAGGGTGTCGTCTGTCTCTTTGAAAGGACACGTGAGAGAAGAACAGGAGCCCATGGCCTTCAGATGGGAGAAGAAGCATAGAAGAGCATTTTCCCCAAAATAAAAACCTTCACTTCATCTCAAAGCTTCCAACTTTGCAGGTTGTAAGATTTGCCTTGTTTGCTGCATAAATAGGCAGAACTAGTGAGGCTCTTCCCAGAATATAAGTAGCACACTCTTTGGGAGTATCCTTAGGCCAGGCATGTCAGGCACGTAATTGGGGATATGAGGCCAAGAAAAACTTTAGGAAGCTTGCTCTAATCATCTGCAGGATAGAAGGACTCTGGAGAGAAACTAGAGAGGGAACCAGGCTGCACAAAAAAGGGGCAGGGTGGCACATTACACCCTAGCAGGAATATCCGATCCCCATACCTCTACCCCTGGGACACCATTTGTGACTTTCAATACCCCCATCTCATTGCCACTCAAATGTTCCGCCTTAGTATCTGAATGACCATAAACACCCTTCCTTTTGGCCCTCCATTTGTAATTCTCCCAGTAACCCAGGTGCTTTTGCCACTGTCCAGCCTACAGTGACCAGTTGGATGCACATTGCTCGGCACCCCATCCACTTACCACTCCGTGCAACCCCTCTCCGCACACTCAAACTACTCTTCTTTAAAACTGATATACACAATCTGCCTCACTATAAGCTGTAACCTTCCCTCTATAGATTACATAGCCAATCCAAGGAGGTCAAATCACTGGTCGAGCACCCCAAACTCTCTGCAGACGCTGCCAATTCATGGACTACTGCCTACTTTGCATGCAATGATTATTCTCTACGCCACATCCAACCAATTGCCACATGCGCCGTCTCCCTGACTCATTCAACTACTTCCCCAAACCACCCGCCTTATTTAACAAATTTTAATGCTCTCAGCTGTCATAGCGGACATCTCTGCTTCCTGTTCACCCACTTTTCCCCTTCTTTCTTAGTAGCCCACCTGTGCTCAGATGGCCATTCCTCCAAGTGCCACTTAAAAAACTCGCCTTCCTTCTGTTTCTCTACCTTATAAAGCCCCTTTCAGTACTACCATCACAGCAATTGTCATTTTGTGGCTGCTCCTTTGTGGTGAGTGAATGAAGCAGATTGTATCGCACAAGAAAGTACCCACACAATGGGGGACACACTTGTCAACATTCCCGTTCCCTTCAGTGTCTTAAGCATCTGTTTTCAATGCAACTACCCCAAGAGACCTCCCAACAGATCCTGCGAGGGTTGGGGGGGGGGGCAATAAAAACTTGGGGTGCCTTGTCCCCCCTCGCCGTGTCTTACCACGTGCTCCTTGCTGTCACCTCTTTCAATACCATAATTACAGTATGTCTGTGTGGAGCCCCCCTTCTGGTCGGTAATAAAAAAGTGCCCTAAACCTGTTCCACTAAGTTCCCTCTGTTGCCCCTATGCTTTTGGGGTAGGCCCCCCCACCCCCAGAAAGGGGGGGGGCAAAAAAAAAAGGGTAGCACACTCAAAGCAAAACCACATAATTCTGTGCCTTCCAGCACCCTCTTTTGTAATGCACCCCAACACCCCTTTTTTACACTGCTCCCCAAAATTTGCCACCCCCCCCCCCACTCTGTAGTTGGGGGGGAGGTGTGGGTCATAAAATGATGGGGTCTACTACCGTGGTGCCCATCCTATCTGGTCACCCCCCTCTGTTTGCTGAAGGGGGAGGGGCACTCTTTCCTTGTTGGCCTCACTCCCCTGTGCTCCGCCCCCTGACCTATTGCCCCAGACTCTGCCTACTTCTGTGAATCCTTCCTACTCCTCCCTTTCCTCTGGGGCCCCACCCCTGTCTACACATGCCTCTCCTTGGTCCCTCCTAGGCTCTATGCTACCACCTCTCCCTAGGCTCCTCCCCCAACTATGCCCCCCTTCTCTCTGCTTTCCTTTCTTACTCCACCCATTCACACTCCCCCTCTGTGGCTCCTCCCCTCTACTCCCACTAGGCCTGGACCCAACCTCACTCTCTCTGCCCAGACACACCAGCCACTCTCTTATCCACCATTCAGGTCTCTCTCCTCACACACCAACCACTCTCTCCATCCACCAATCACCACCCAGGTCCATCTTCACCTACACACCAACCACTCTTACATCCACCAATCACCAGCCAGGCACACCTACACACATTTTACTTACCGACTTACCTCTGCTTCACCGCCATCAGCCATCAGTCATCTGGTGCCGAACCCAGGATTTGAACCCTGGTCACCTGGTTGGAAGGCAGGAACTTACCCACTGTACCACATGGGCTTCCATGTTTGTATCATTTCCAATAGTCCCTATATCATGGCTATGGTGTGTCATGCAGACTAGGGGGCCTGTATGTAGCTTATAGATGCTCCTGAATCCCTGATTACCAACAAGGAGCAATAGCTCAGTGGTAATGTCATCTGCCTCTGGTGCTGCAAGCTCCCTAGGACAAGGGTTCGAATCCCTCCATGGCTGGTAAAAATTTTTTCTTTTTTTTTCTTTTCCCCCATGAACTAATATTTCGATTTTATAAAAACTAGGAGCAATTTCAGACACTCTTTTTTGCACTAGTGCCCGAAAATTATAAATATTTTCTCTCCTGACTCCCATGCAGCCCCCTTCTTCATTAGTAGGTGAAATATGGGTAAAGCATTGTCTTCAGTTATCAATCTATTGAGTTTTTGTCTTTGAATTTGGCATTTTGTAGTGCGAATGTGGCCTAGGGGGCATAACTGAGCAGAAGTAACCCTCCCACAAATAGTAAAATAGGTTGAGTGGTGGGGATTTTTCATTTTGGTATGAACAGAGCTGTGTAATCAGGGGGATAGTGCCTGTGCTGCTGGCTAGGCATATTGGCCTAGTGTTAGCTCTCACTCACGAAATGATGGGTAAAGTTTGGAACTGGTTAAACTCCCTTTATTAGGTGCAATCAGAAAACAGACATGTTGAGGTTTTCAAGAGGCAGAAAAGGGTAGAGTCTGGCGTGTGCTTCATTGTGCCTGCATCATGCCTGAAGCAGCAGCTAGCATGGCATGGCCTGGCCTGGCCTGGCCTGGCCCTGGGTCTTTAAACAACCCAGCGCTCAGTCTTTTGCTAGCAAGCAAGGCCCACGAACGCCCACGAACGCCCATGTTCTGTTTAGAGGAAGACCTCAGACAATTTGGCACCCTGCTAAATGAGGGTGCTGTCCCATGAGCGGCCTTCGAGCGGGATAAAGCTTTAGCGTAAGACAAGTTGTCAAGCTTAAAATTCTGCTGAAAACCATATGTTGGAGGCCACATCATGATGGAAGCCTGTGAATGTCTCAGGCCAAAGTAAGCATGGGAGTACATTATTTGCATAGGACAGCCCCCTTCAAAATCACATCATCATGCTGCAGTTGCCATGTAGCGTTACTAGAGGGCAGCAGTATGACCATAAAAGAAGAGAGAAGTGTTAAATCTGTTTGCTGACGTGCTGCTTGTCTTTGTTGGTCTTTGCTGGGCCTCTGGAGCAGAGGACTACAATAAGCGAGTGAATGAGTAATGAGGAAAGATTATCCTGCTTTTGTGGGGAAGAGAGAGCACTTGCAGGGAAAACGGCAAGATGACAGAGTTAAAGCATAGATGTTTGCTGAGTGATTGGGTGAGGGTGTCGTCTGTCTCTTTGAAAGGACACTTGAGAGAAGAACAGGAGCCCATGGCCTTCAGATGGGAGAAGAAGCATAGAAGAGCATTTTCCCCAAAATAAAAACCTTCACTTCATCTCAAAGCTTCCAACTTTGCAGGTTGTAAGATTTGCCTTGTTTGCTGCATAAATAGGCAGAACTAGTGAGGCTCTTCCCAGAATATAAGTAGCACACTCTTTGGGAGTATCCTTAGGCCAGGCATGTCAGGCACGTAATTGGGGATATGAGGCCAAGAAAAACTTTAGGAAGCTTGCTCTAATCATCTGCAGGATAGAAGGACTCTGGAGAGAAACTAGAGAGGGAACCAGGCTGCACAAAAAAGGGGCAGGGTGGCACATTACACCCTAGCAGGAATATCCGATCCCCATACCTCTACCCCTGGGACACCATTTGTGACTTTCAATACCCCCATCTCATTGCCACTCAAATGTTCCGCCTTAGTATCTGAATGACCATAAACACCCTTCCTTTTGGCCCTCCATTTGTAATTCTCCCAGTAACCCAGGTGCTTTTGCCACTGTCCAGCCTACAGTGACCAGTTGGATGCACATTGCTCGGCACCCCATCCACTTACCACTCCGTGCAACCCCTCTCCGCACACTCAAACTACTCTTCTTTAAAACTGATATACACAATCTGCCTCACTATAAGCTGTAACCTTCCCTCTATAGATTACATAGCCAATCCAAGGAGGTCAAATCACTGGTCGAGCACCCCAAACTCTCTGCAGACGCTGCCAATTCATGGACTACTGCCTACTTTGCATGCAATGATTATTCTCTACGCCACATCCAACCAATTGCCACATGCGCCGTCTCCCTGACTCATTCAACTACTTCCCCAAACCACCCGCCTTATTTAACAAATTTTAATGCTCTCAGCTGTCATAGCGGACATCTCTGCTTCCTGTTCACCCACTTTTCCCCTTCTTTCTTAGTAGCCCACCTGTGCTCAGATGGCCATTCCTCCAAGTGCCACTTGAAACTCGCCTTCCTTCTGTTTCTCTACCTTATAAAGCCCCTTTCAGTACTACCATCACAGCAATTGTCATTTTGTGGCTGCTCCTTTGTGGTGAGTGAATGAAGCAGATTGTATCGCACAAGAAAGTACCCACACAATGGGGGACACACTTGTCAACATTCCCGTTCCCTTCAGTGTCTTAAGCATCTGTTTTCAATGCAACTACCCCAAGAGACCTCCCAACAGATCCTGCGAGGGTTGGGGGGGGGGGCAATAAAAACTTGGGGTGCCTTGTCCCCCCTCGCCGTGTCTTACCACGTGCTCCTTGCTGTCACCTCTTTCAATACCATAATTACAGTATGTCTGTGTGGAGCCCCCCTTCTGGTCGGTAATAAAAAAGTGCCCTAAGCCTGTTCCACTAAGTTCCCTCTGTTGCCCCTATGCTTTTGGGGTAGGCCCCCCCACCCCCAGAAAGGGGGGGGGCAAAAAAAAATGGGTAGCACACTCAAAGCAAAACCACATAATTCTGTGCCTTCCAGCACCCTCTTTTGTAATGCACCCCAACACCCCTTTTTTACACTGCTCCCCAAAATTTGCCACCCCCCCCCCCCACTCTGTAGTTGGGGGGGAGGTGTGGGTCATAAAATGATGGGGTCTACTACCGTGGTGCCCATCCTATCTGGTCACCCCCCTCTGTTTGCTGAAGGGGGAGGGGCACTCTTTCCTTGTTGGCCTCACTCCCCTGTGCTCCGCCCCCTGACCTATTGCCCCAGACTCTGCCTACTTCTGTGAATCCTTCCTACTCCTCCCTTTCCTCTGGGGCCCCACCCCTGTCTACACATGCCTCTCCTTGGTCCCTCCTAGGCTCTATGCTACCACCTCTCCCTAGGCTCCTCCCCCAACTATGCCCCCCTTCTCTCTGCTTTCCTTTCTTACTCCACCCATTCACACTCCCCCTCTGTGGCTCCTCCCCTCTACTCCCACTAGGCCTGGACCCAACCTCACTCTCTCTGCCCAGACACACCAGCCACTCTCTTATCCACCATTCAGGTCTCTCTCCTCACACACCAACCACTCTCTCCATCCACCA
The DNA here is from genome assembly GCF_031143425.1 of Pleurodeles waltl. Taxonomy (NCBI): domain Eukaryota; kingdom Metazoa; phylum Chordata; class Amphibia; order Caudata; family Salamandridae; genus Pleurodeles; species Pleurodeles waltl. The sequence continues at coordinate 677,629,608 of NC_090444.1, forward strand.
ATCACCACCCAGGTCCATCTTCACCTACACACCAACCACTCTTACATCCACCAATCACCAGCCAGGCACACCTACACACATTTTACTTACCGACTTACCTCTGCTTCACCGCCATCAGCCATCAGTCATCTGGTGCCGAACCCAGGATTTGAACCCTGGTCACCTGGTTGGAAGGCAGGAACTTACCCACTGTACCACATGGGCTTCCATGTTTGTATCATTTCCAATAGTCCCTATATCATGGCTATGGTGTGTCATGCAGACTAGGGGGCCTGTATGTAGCTTATAGATGCTCCTGAATCCCTGATTACCAACAAGGAGCAATAGCTCAGTGGTAATGTCATCTGCCTCTGGTGCTGCAAGCTCCCTAGGACAAGGGTTCGAATCCCTCCATGGCTGGTAAAATTTTTTTCTTTTTTTTTCTTTTCCCCCATGAACTAATATTTCGATTTTATAAAAACTAGGAGCAATTTCAGACACTCTTTTTTGCACTAGTGCCCGAAAATTATAAATATTTTCTCTCCTGACTCCCATGCAGCCCCCTTCTTCATTAGTAGGTGAAATATGGGTAAAGCATTGTCTTCAGTTATCAATCTATTGAGTTTTTGTCTTTGAATTTGGCATTTTGTAGTGCGAATGTGGCCTAGGGGGCATAACTGAGCAGAAGTAACCCTCCCACAAATAGTAAAATAGGTTGAGTGGTGGGGATTTTTCATTTTGGTATGAACAGAGCTGTGTAATCAGGGGGATAGTGCCTGTGCTGCTGGCTAGGCATATTGGCCTAGTGTTAGCTCTCACTCACGAAATGATGGGTAAAGTTTGGAACTGGTTAAACTCCCTTTATTAGGTGCAATCAGAAAACAGACATGTTGAGGTTTTCAAGAGGCAGAAAAGGGTAGAGTCTGGCGTGTGCTTCATTGTGCCTGCATCATGCCTGAAGCAGCAGCTAGCATGGCATGGCCTGGCCTGGCCTGGCCTGGCCCTGGGTCTTTAAACAACCCAGCGCTCAGTCTTTTGCTAGCAAGCAAGGCCCACGAACGCCCACGAACGCCCATGTTCTGTTTAGAGGAAGACCTCAGACAATTTGGCACCCTGCTAAATGAGGGTGCTGTCCCATGAGCGGCCTTCGAGCGGGATAAAGCTTTAGCGTAAGACAAGTTGTCAAGCTTAAAATTCTGCTGAAAACCATATGTTGGAGGCCACATCATGATGGAAGCCTGTGAATGTCTCAGGCCAAAGTAAGCATGGGAGTACATTATTTGCATAGGACAGCCCCCTTCAAAATCACATCATCATGCTGCAGTTGCCATGTAGCGTTACTAGAGGACAGCAGTATGACCATAAAAGAAGAGAGAAGTGTTAAATCTGTTTGCTGACGTGCTGCTTGTCTTTGTTGGTCTTTGCTGGTCCTCTGGAGCAGAGGACTACAATAAGCGAGTGAATGAGTAATGAGGAAAGATTATCCTGCTTTTGTGGGGAAGAGAGAGCACTTGCAGGGAAAACGGCAAGATGACAGAGTTAAAGCATAGATGTTTGCTGAGTGATTGGGTGAGGGTGTCGTCTGTCTCTTTGAAAGGACACTTGAGAGAAGAACAGGAGCCCATGGCCTTCAGATGGGAGAAGAAGCATAGAAGAGCATTTTCCCCAAAATAAAAACCTTCACTTCATCTCAAAGCTTCCAACTTTGCAGGTTGTAAGATTTGCCTTGTTTGCTGCATAAATAGGCAGAACTAGTGAGGCTCTTCCCAGAATATAAGTAGCACACTCTTTGGGAGTATCCTTAGGCCAGGCATGTCAGGCACGTAATTGGGGATATGAGGCCAAGAAAAACTTTAGGAAGCTTGCTCTAATCATCTGCAGGATAGAAGGACTCTGGAGAGAAACTAGAGAGGGAACCAGGCTGCACAAAAAAGGGGCAGGGTGGCACATTACACCCTAGCAGGAATATCCGATCCCCATACCTCTACCCCTGGGACACCATTTGTGACTTTCAATACCCCCATCTCATTGCCACTCAAATGTTCCGCCTTAGTATCTGAATGACCATAAACACCCTTCCTTTTGGCCCTCCATTTGTAATTCTCCCAGTAACCCAGGTGCTTTTGCCACTGTCCAGCCTACAGTGACCAGTTGGATGCACATTGCTCTGCACCCCATCCACTTACCACTCCGTGCAACCCCTCTCCGCACACTCAAACTACTCTTCTTTAAAACTGATATACACAATCTGCCTCACTATAAGCTGTAACCTTCCCTCTATAGATTACATAGCCAATCCAAGGAGGTCAAATCACTGGTCGAGCACCCCAAACTCTCTGCAGACGCTGCCAATTCATGGACTACTGCCTACTTTGCATGCAATGATTATTCTCTACGCCACATCCAACCAATTGCCACATGCGCCGTCTCCCTGACTCATTCAACTACTTCCCCAAACCACCCGCCTTATTTAACAAATTTTAATGCTCTCAGCTGTCATAGCGGACATCTCTGCTTCCTGTTCACCCACTTTTCCCCTTCTTTCTTAGTAGCCCACCTGTGCTCAGATGGCCATTCCTCCAAGTGCCACTTGAAACTCGCCTTCCTTCTGTTTCTCTACCTTATAAAGCCCCTTTCAGTACTACCATCACAGCAATTGTCATTTTGTGGCTGCTCCTTTGTGGTGAGTGAATGAAGCAGATTGTATCGCACAAGAAAGTACCCACACAATGGGGGACACACTTGTCAACATTCCCGTTCCCTTCAGTGTCTTAAGCATCTGTTTTCAATGCAACTACCCCAAGAGACCTCCCAACAGATCCTGCGAGGGTTGGGGGGGGGGCAATAAAAACTTGGGGTGCCTTGTCCCCCCTCGCCGTGTCTTACCACGTGCTCCTTGCTGTCACCTCTTTCAATACCATAATTACAGTATGTCTGTGTGGAGCCCCCCTTCTGGTCGGTAATAAAAAAGTGCCCTAAGCCTGTTCCACTAAGTTCCCTCTGTTGCCCCTATGCTTTTGGGGTAGGCCCCCCCACCCCCAGAAAGGGGGGGGGCAAAAAAAAATGGGTAGCACACTCAAAGCAAAACCACATAATTCTGTGCCTTCCAGCACCCTCTTTTGTAATGCACCCCAACACCCCTTTTTTACACTGCTCCCCAAAATTTGCCACCCCCCCCCACTCTGTAGTTGGGGGGGAGGTGTGGGTCATAAAATGATGGGGTCTACTACCGTGGTGCCCATCCTATCTGGTCACCCCCCTCTGTTTGCTGAAGGGGGAGGGGCACTCTTTCCTTGTTGGCCTCACTCCCCTGTGCTCCGCCCCCTGACCTATTGCCCCAGACTCTGCCTACTTCTGTGAATCCTTCCTACTCCTCCCTTTCCTCTGGGGCCCCACCCCTGTCTACACATGCCTCTCCTTGGTCCCTCCTAGGCTCTATGCTACCACCTCTCCCTAGGCTCCTCCCCCAACTATGCCCCCCTTCTCTCTGCTTTCCTTTCTTACTCCACCCATTCACACTCCCCCTCTGTGGCTCCTCCCCTCTACTCCCACTAGGCCTGGACCCAACCTCACTCTCTCTGCCCAGACACACCAGCCACTCTCTTATCCACCATTCAGGTCTCTCTCCTCACACACCAACCACTCTCTCCATCCACCAATCACCACCCAGGTCCATCTTCACCTACACACCAACCACTCTTACATCCACCAATCACCAGCCAGGCACACCTACACACATTTTACTTACCGACTTACCTCTGCTTCACCGCCATCAGCCATCAGTCATCTGGTGCCGAACCCAGGATTTGAACCCTGGTCACCTGGTTGGAAGGCAGGAACTTACCCACTGTACCACATGGGCTTCCATGTTTGTATCATTTCCAATAGTCCCTATATCATGGCTATGGTGTGTCATGCAGACTAGGGGGCCTGTATGTAGCTTATAGATGCTCCTGAATCCCTGATTACCAACAAGGAGCAATAGCTCAGTGGTAATGTCATCTGCCTCTGGTGCTGCAAGCTCCCTAGGACAAGGGTTCGAATCCCTCCATGGCTGGTAAATTTTTTTTCTTTTTTTTTCTTTTCCCCCATGAACTAATATTTCGATTTTATAAAAACTAGGAGCAATTTCAGACACTCTTTTTTGCACTAGTGCCCGAAAATTATAAATATTTTCTCTCCTGACTCCCATGCAGCCCCCTTCTTCATTAGTAGGTGAAATATGGGTAAAGCATTGTCTTCAGTTATCAATCTATTGAGTTTTTGTCTTTGAATTTGGCATTTTGTAGTGCGAATGTGGCCTAGGGGGCATAACTGAGCAGAAGTAACCCTCCCACAAATAGTAAAATAGGTTGAGTGGTGGGGATTTTTCATTTTGGTATGAACAGAGCTGTGTAATCAGGGGGATAGTGCCTGTGCTGCTGGCTAGGCATATTGGCCTAGTGTTAGCTCTCACTCACGAAATGATGGGTAAAGTTTGGAACTGGTTAAACTCCCTTTATTAGGTGCAATCAGAAAACAGACATGTTGAGGTTTTCAAGAGGCAGAAAAGGGTAGAGTCTGGCGTGTGCTTCATTGTGCCTGCATCATGCCTGAAGCAGCAGCTAGCATGGCATGGCCTGGCCTGGCCTGGCCTGGCCCTGGGTCTTTAAACAACCCAGCGCTCAGTCTTTTGCTAGCAAGCAAGGCCCACGAACGCCCACGAACGCCCATGTTCTGTTTAGAGGAAGACCTCAGACAATTTGGCACCCTGCTAAATGAGGGTGCTGTCCCATGAGCGGCCTTCGAGCGGGATAAAGCTTTAGCGTAAGACAAGTTGTCAAGCTTAAAATTCTGCTGAAAACCATATGTTGGAGGCCACATCATGATGGAAGCCTGTGAATGTCTCAGGCCAAAGTAAGCATGGGAGTACATTATTTGCATAGGACAGCCCCCTTCAAAATCACATCATCATGCTGCAGTTGCCATGTAGCGTTACTAGAGGGCAGCAGTATGACCATAAAAGAAGAGAGAAGTGTTAAATCTGTTTGCTGACGTGCTGCTTGTCTTTGTTGGTCTTTGCTGGGCCTCTGGAGCAGAGGACTACAATAAGCGAGTGAATGAGTAATGAGGAAAGATTATCCTGCTTTTGTGGGGAAGAGAGAGCACTTGCAGGGAAAACGGCAAGATGACAGAGTTAAAGCATAGATGTTTGCTGAGTGATTGGGTGAGGGTGTCGTCTGTCTCTTTGAAAGGACACGTGAGAGAAGAACAGGAGCCCATGGCCTTCAGATGGGAGAAGAAGCATAGAAGAGCATTTTCCCCAAAATAAAAACCTTCACTTCATCTCAAAGCTTCCAACTTTGCAGGTTGTAAGATTTGCCTTGTTTGCTGCATAAATAGGCAGAACTAGTGAGGCTCTTCCCAGAATATAAGTAGCACACTCTTTGGGAGTATCCTTAGGCCAGGCATGTCAGGCACGTAATTGGGGATATGAGGCCAAGAAAAACTTTAGGAAGCTTGCTCTAATCATCTGCAGGATAGAAGGACTCTGGAGAGAAACTAGAGAGGGAACCAGGCTGCACAAAAAAGGGGCAGGGTGGCACATTACACCCTAGCAGGAATATCCGATCCCCATACCTCTACCCCTGGGACACCATTTGTGACTTTCAATACCCCCATCTCATTGCCACTCAAATGTTCCGCCTTAGTATCTGAATGACCATAAACACCCTTCCTTTTGGCCCTCCATTTGTAATTCTCCCAGTAACCCAGGTGCTTTTGCCACTGTCCAGCCTACAGTGACCAGTTGGATGCACATTGCTCGGCACCCCATCCACTTACCACTCCGTGCAACCCCTCTCCGCACACTCAAACTACTCTTCTTTAAAACTGATATACACAATCTGCCTCACTATAAGCTGTAACCTTCCCTCTATAGATTACATAGCCAATCCAAGGAGGTCAAATCACTGGTCGAGCACCCCAAACTCTCTGCAGACGCTGCCAATTCATGGACTACTGCCTACTTTGCATGCAATGATTATTCTCTACGCCACATCCAACCAATTGCCACATGCGCCGTCTCCCTGACTCATTCAACTACTTCCCCAAACCACCCGCCTTATTTAACAAATTTTAATGCTCTCAGCTGTCATAGCGGACATCTCTGCTTCCTGTTCACCCACTTTTCCCCTTCTTTCTTAGTAGCCCACCTGTGCTCAGATGGCCATTCCTCCAAGTGCCACTTGAAACTCGCCTTCCTTCTGTTTCTCTACCTTATAAAGCCCCTTTCAGTACTACCATCACAGCAATTGTCATTTTGTGGCTGCTCCTTTGTGGTGAGTGAATGAAGCAGATTGTATCGCACAAGAAAGTACCCACACAATGGGGGACACACTTGTCAACATTCCCGTTCCCTTCAGTGTCTTAAGCATCTGTTTTCAATGCAACTACCCCAAGAGACCTCCCAACAGATCCTGCGAGGGTTGGGGGGGGGGCAATAAAAACTTGGGGTGCCTTGTCCCCCCTCGCCGTGTCTTACCACGTGCTCCTTGCTGTCACCTCTTTCAATACCATAATTACAGTATGTCTGTGTGGAGCCCCCCTTCTGGTCGGTAATAAAAAAGTGCCCTAAGCCTGTTCCACTAAGTTCCCTCTGTTGCCCCTATGCTTTTGGGGTAGGCCCCCCCACCCCCAGAAAGGGGGGGGGCAAAAAAAAATGGGTAGCACACTCAAAGCAAAACCACATAATTCTGTGCCTTCCAGCACCCTCTTTTGTAATGCACCCCAACACCCCTTTTTTACACTGCTCCCCAAAATTTGCCACCCCCCCCCCACTCTGTAGTTGGGGGGGAGGTGTGGGTCATAAAATGATGGGGTCTACTACCGTGGTGCCCATCCTATCTGGTCACCCCCCTCTGTTTGCTGAAGGGGGAGGGGCAGTCTTTCCTTGTTGGCCTCACTCCCCTGTGCTCCGCCCCCTGACCTATTGCCCCAGACTCTGCCTACTTCTGTGAATCCTTCCTACTCCTCCCTTTCCTCTGGGGCCCCACCCCTGTCTACACATGCCTCTCCTTGGTCCCTCCTAGGCTCTATGCTACCACCTCTCCCTAGGCTCCTCCCCCAACTATGCCCCCCTTCTCTCTGCTTTCCTTTCTTACTCCACCCATTCACACTCCCCCTCTGTGGCTCCTCCCCTCTACTCCCACTAGGCCTGGACCCAACCTCACTCTCTCTGCCCAGACACACCAGCCACTCTCTTATCCACCATTCAGGTCTCTCTCCTCACACACCAACCACTCTCTCCATCCACCAATCACCACCCAGGTCCATCTTCACCTACACACCAACCACTCTTACATCCACCAATCACCAGCCAGGCACACCTACACACATTTTACTTACCGACTTACCTCTGCTTCACCGCCATCAGCCATCAGTCATCTGGTGCCGAACCCAGGATTTGAACCCTGGTCACCTGGTTGGAAGGCAGGAACTTACCCACTGTACCACATGGGCTTCCATGTTTGTATCATTTCCAATAGTCCCTATATCATGGCTATGGTGTGTCATGCAGACTAGGGGGCCTGTATGTAGCTTATAGATGCTCCTGAATCCCTGATTACCAACAAGGAGCAATAGCTCAGTGGTAATGTCATCTGCCTCTGGTGCTGCAAGCTCCCTAGGACAAGGGTTCGAATCCCTCCATGGCTGGTAAATTTTTTTTCTTTTTTTTTCTTTTCCCCCATGAACTAATATTTCGATTTTATAAAAACTAGGAGCAATTTCAGACACTCTTTTTTGCACTAGTGCCCGAAAATTATAAATATTTTCTCTCCTGACTCCCATGCAGCCCCCTTCTTCATTAGTAGGTGAAATATGGGTAAAGCATTGTCTTCAGTTATCAATCTATTGAGTTTTTGTCTTTGAATTTGGCATTTTGTAGTGCGAATGTGGCCTAGGGGGCATAACTGAGCAGAAGTAACCCTCCCACAAATAGTAAAATAGGTTGAGTGGTGGGGATTTTTCATTTTGGTATGAACAGAGCTGTGTAATCAGGGGGATAGTGCCTGTGCTGCTGGCTAGGCATATTGGCCTAGTGTTAGCTCTCACTCACGAAATGATGGGTAAAGTTTGGAACTGGTTAAACTCCCTTTATTAGGTGCAATCAGAAAACAGACATGTTGAGGTTTTCAAGAGGCAGAAAAGGGTAGAGTCTGGCGTGTGCTTCATTGTGCCTGCATCATGCCTGAAGCAGCAGCTAGCATGGCATGGCCTGGCCTGGCCTGGCCTGGCCCTGGGTCTTTAAACAACCCAGCGCTCAGTCTTTTGCTAGCAAGCAAGGCCCACGAACGCCCACGAACGCCCATGTTCTGTTTAGAGGAAGACCTCAGACAATTTGGCACCCTGCTAAATGAGGGTGCTGTCCCATGAGCGGCCTTCGAGCGGGATAAAGCTTTAGCGTAAGACAAGTTGTCAAGCTTAAAATTCTGCTGAAAACCATATGTTGGAGGCCACATCATGATGGAAGCCTGTGAATGTCTCAGGCCAAAGTAAGCATGGGAGTACATTATTTGCATAGGACATCCCCCTTCAAAATCACATCATCATGCTGCAGTTGCCATGTAGCGTTACTAGAGGGCAGCAGTATGACCATAAAAGAAGAGAGAAGTGTTAAATCTGTTTGCTGACGTGCTGCTTGTCTTTGTTGGTCTTTGCTGGGCCTCTGGAGCAGAGGACTACAATAAGCGAGTGAATGAGTAATGAGGAAAGATTATCCTGCTTTTGTGGGGAAGAGAGAGCACTTGCAGGGAAAACGGCAAGATGACAGAGTTAAAGCATAGATGTTTGCTGAGTGATTGGGTGAGGGTGTCGTCTGTCTCTTTGAAAGGACACGTGAGAGAAGAACAGGAGCCCATGGCCTTCAGATGGGAGAAGAAGCATAGAAGAGCATTTTCCCCAAAATAAAAACCTTCACTTCATCTCAAAGCTTCCAACTTTGCAGGTTGTAAGATTTGCCTTGTTTGCTGCATAAATAGGCAGAACTAGTGAGGCTCTTCCCAGAATATAAGTAGCACACTCTTTGGGAGTATCCTTAGGCCAGGCATGTCAGGCACGTAATTGGGGATATGAGGCCAAGAAAAACTTTAGGAAGCTTGCTCTAATCATCTGCAGGATAGAAGGACTCTGGAGAGAAACTAGAGAGGGAACCAGGCTGCACAAAAAAGGGGCAGGGTGGCACATTACACCCTAGCAGGAATATCCGATCCCCATACCTCTACCCCTGGGACACCATTTGTGACTTTCAATACCCCCATCTCATTGCCACTCAAATGTTCCGCCTTAGTATCTGAATGACCATAAACACCCTTCCTTTTGGCCCTCCATTTGTAATTCTCCCAGTAACCCAGGTGCTTTTGCCACTGTCCAGCCTACAGTGACCAGTTGGATGCACATTGCTCGGCACCCCATCCACTTACCACTCCGTGCAACCCCTCTCCGCACACTCAAACTACTCTTCTTTAAAACTGATATACACAATCTGCCTCACTATAAGCTGTAACCTTCCCTCTATAGATTACATAGCCAATCCAAGGAGGTCAAATCACTGGTCGAGCACCCCAAACTCTCTGCAGACGCTGCCAATTCATGGACTACTGCCTACTTTGCATGCAATGATTATTCTCTACGCCACATCCAACCAATTGCCACATGCGCCGTCTCCCTGACTCATTCAACTACTTCCCCAAACCACCCGCCTTATTTAACAAATTTTAATGCTCTCAGCTGTCATAGCGGACATCTCTGCTTCCTGTTCACCCACTTTTCCCCTTCTTTCTTAGTAGCCCACCTGTGCTCAGATGGCCATTCCTCCAAGTGCCACTTGAAACTCGCCTTCCTTCTGTTTCTCTACCTTATAAAGCCCCTTTCAGTACTACCATCACAGCAATTGTCATTTTGTGGCTGCTCCTTTGTGGTGAGTGAATGAAGCAGATTGTATCGCACAAGAAAGTACCCACACAATGGGGGACACACTTGTCAACATTCCCGTTCCCTTCAGTGTCTTAAGCATCTGTTTTCAATGCAACTACCCCAAGAGACCTCCCAACAGATCCTGCGAGGGTTGGGGGGGGGGGGGGCAATAAAAACTTGGGGTGCCTTGTCCCCCCTCGCCGTGTCTTACCACGTGCTCCTTGCTGTCACCTCTTTCAATACCATAATTACAGTATGTCTGTGTGGAGCCCCCCTTCTGGTCGGTAATAAAAAAGTGCCCTAAGCCTGTTCCACTAAGTTCCCTCTGTTGCCCCTATGCTTTTGGGGTAGGCCGCCCCACCCCCAGAAAGGGGGGGGGCAAAAAAAAATGGGTAGCACACTCAAAGCAAAACCACATAATTCTGTGCCTTCCAGCACCCTCTTTTGTAATGCACCCCAACACCCCTTTTTTACACTGCTCCCCAAAATTTGCCACCCCCCCCCCCACTCTGTAGTTGGGGGGGAGGTGTGGGTCATAAAATGATGGGGTCTACTACCGTGGTGCCCATCCTATCTGGTCACCCCCCTCTGTTTGCTGAAGGGGGAGGGGCACTCTTTCCTTGTTGGCCTCACTCCCCTGTGCTCCGCCCCCTGACCTATTGCCCCAGACTCTGCCTACTTCTGTGAATCCTTCCTACTCCTCCCTTTCCTCTGGGGCCCCACCCCTGTCTACACATGCCTCTCCTTGGTCCCTCCTAGGCTCTATGCTACCACCTCTCCCTAGGCTCCTCCCCCAACTATGCCCCCCTTCTCTCTGCTTTCCTTTCTTACTCCACCCATTCACACTCCCCCTCTGTGGCTCCTCCCCTCTACTCCCACTAGGCCTGGACCCAACCTCACTCTCTCTGCCCAGACACACCAGCCACTCTCTTATCCACCATTCAGGTCTCTCTCCTCACACACCAACCACTCTCTCCATCCACCAATCACCACCCAGGTCCATCTTCACCTACACACCAACCACTCTTACATCCACCAATCACCAGCCAGGCACACCTACACACATTTTACTTACCGACTTACCTCTGCTTCACCGCCATCAGCCATCAGTCATCTGATGCCGAACCCAGGATTTGAACCCTGGTCACCTGGTTGGAAGGCAGGAACTTACCCACTGTACCACATGGGCTTCCATGTTTGTATCATTTCCAATAGTCCCTATATCATGGCTATGGTGTGTCATGCAGACTAGGGGGCCTGTATGTAGCTTATAGATGCTCCTGAATCCCTGATTACCAACAAGGAGCAATAGCTCAGTGGTAATGTCATCTGCCTCTGGTGCTGCAAGCTCCCTAGGACAAGGGTTCGAATCCCTCCATGGCTGGTAAATTTTTTTTCTTTTTTTTTCTTTTCCCCCATGAACTAATATTTCGATTTTATAAAAACTAGGAGCAATTTCAGACACTCTTTTTTGCACTAGTGCCCGAAAATTATAAATATTTTCTCTCCTGACTCCCATGCAGCCCCCTTCTTCATTAGTAGGTGAAATATGGGTAAAGCATTGTCTTCAGTTATCAATCTATTGAGTTTTTGTCTTTGAATTTGGCATTTTGTAGTGCGAATGTGGCCTAGGGGGCATAACTGAGCAGAAGTAACCCTCCCACAAATAGTAAAATAGGTTGAGTGGTGGGGATTTTTCATTTTGGTATGAACAGAGCTGTGTAATCAGGGGGATAGTGCCTGTGCTGCTGGCTAGGCATATTGGCCTAGTGTTAGCTCTCACTCACGAAATGATGGGTAAAGTTTGGAACTGGTTAAACTCCCTTTATTAGGTGCAATCAGAAAACAGACATGTTGAGGTTTTCAAGAGGCAGAAAAGGGTAGAGTCTGGCGTGTGCTTCATTGTGCCTGCATCATGCCTGAAGCAGCAGCTAGCATGGCATGGCCTGGCCTGGCCTGGCCTGGCCCTGGGTCTTTAAACAACCCAGCGCTCAGTCTTTTGCTAGCAAGCAAGGCCCACGAACGCCCACGAACGCCCATGTTCTGTTTAGAGGAAGACCTCAGACAATTTGGCACCCTGCTAAATGAGGGTGCTGTCCCATGAGCGGCCTTCGAGCGGGATAAAGCTTTAGCGTAAGACAAGTTGTCAAGCTTAAAATTCTGCTGAAAACCATATGTTGGAGGCCACATCATGATGGAAGCCTGTGAATGTCTCAGGCCAAAGTAAGCATGGGAGTACATTATTTGCATAGGACAGCCCCCTTCAAAATCACATCATCATGCTGCAGTTGCCATGTAGCGTTACTAGAGGGCAGCAGTATGACCATAAAAGAAGAGAGAAGTGTTAAATCTGTTTGCTGACGTGCTGCTTGTCTTTGTTGGTCTTTGCTGGGCCTCTGGAGCAGAGGACTACAATAAGCGAGTGAATGAGTAATGAGGAAAGATTATCCTGCTTTTGTGGGGAAGAGAGAGCACTTGCAGGGAAAACGGCAAGATGACAGAGTTAAAGCATAGATGTTTGCTGAGTGATTGGGTGAGGGTGTCGTCTGTCTCTTTGAAAGGACACGTGAGAGAAGAACAGGAGCCCATGGCCTTCAGATGGGAGAAGAAGCATAGAAGAGCATTTTCCCCAAAATAAAAACCTTCACTTCATCTCAAAGCTTCCAACTTTGCAGGTTGTAAGATTTGCCTTGTTTGCTGCATAAATAGGCAGAACTAGTGAGGCTCTTCCCAGAATATAAGTAGCACACTCTTTGGGAGTATCCTTAGGCCAGGCATGTCAGGCACGTAATTGGGGATATGAGGCCAAGAAAAACTTTAGGAAGCTTGCTCTAATCATCTGCAGGATAGAAGGACTCTGGAGAGAAACTAGAGAGGGAACCAGGCTGCACAAAAAAGGGGCAGGGTGGCACATTACACCCTAGCAGGAATATCCGATCCCCATACCTCTACCCCTGGGACACCATTTGTGACTTTCAATACCCCCATCTCATTGCCACTCAAATGTTCCGCCTTAGTATCTGAATGACCATAAACACCCTTCCTTTTGGCCCTCCATTTGTAATTCTCCCAGTAACCCAGGTGCTTTTGCCACTGTCCAGCCTACAGTGACCAGTTGGATGCACATTGCTCGGCACCCCATCCACTTACCACTCCGTGCAACCCCTCTCCGCACACTCAAACTACTCTTCTTTAAAACTGATATACACAATCTGCCTCACTATAAGCTGTAACCTTCCCTCTATAGATTACATAGCCAATCCAAGGAGGTCAAATCACTGGTCGAGCACCCCAAACTCTCTGCAGACGCTGCCAATTCATGGACTACTGCCTACTTTGCATGCAATGATTATTCTCTACGCCACATCCAACCAATTGCCACATGCGCCGTCTCCCTGACTCATTCAACTACTTCCCCAAACCACCCGCCTTATTTAACAAATTTTAATGCTCTCAGCTGTCATAGCGGACATCTCTGCTTCCTGTTCACCCACTTTTCCCCTTCTTTCTTAGTAGCCCACCTGTGCTCAGATGGCCATTCCTCCAAGTGCCACTTGAAACTCGCCTTCCTTCTGTTTCTCTACCTTATAAAGCCCCTTTCAGTACTACCATCACAGCAATTGTCATTTTGTGGCTGCTCCTTTGTGGTGAGTGAATGAAGCAGATTGTATCGCACAAGAAAGTACCCACACAATGGGGGACACACTTGTCAACATTCCCGTTCCCTTCAGTGTCTTAAGCATCTGTTTTCAATGCAACTACCCCAAGAGACCTCCCAACAGATCCTGCGAGGGTTGGGGGGGGGGGGGGCAATAAAAACTTGGGGTGCCTTGTCCCCCCTCGCCGTGTCTTACCACGTGCTCCTTGCTGTCACCTCTTTCAATACCATAATTACAGTATGTCTGTGTGGAGCCCCCCTTCTGGTCGGTAATAAAAAAGTGCCCTAAGCCTGTTCCACTAAGTTCCCTCTGTTGCCCCTATGCTTTTGGGGTAGGCCGCCCCACCCCCAGAAAGGGGGGGGGCAAAAAAAAATGGGTAGCACACTCAAAGCAAAACCACATAATTCTGTGCCTTCCAGCACCCTCTTTTGTAATGCACCCCAACACCCCTTTTTTACACTGCTCCCCAAAATTTGCCACCCCCCCCCCCACTCTGTAGTTGGGGGGGAGGTGTGGGTCATAAAATGATGGGGTCTACTACCGTGGTGCCCATCCTATCTGGTCACCCCCCTCTGTTTGCTGAAGGGGGAGGGGCACTCTTTCCTTGTTGGCCTCACTCCCCTGTGCTCCGCCCCCTGACCTATTGCCCCAGACTCTGCCTACTTCTGTGAATCCTTCCTACTCCTCCCTTTCCTCTGGGGCCCCACCCCTGTCTACACATGCCTCTCCTTGGTCCCTCCTAGGCTCTATGCTACCACCTCTCCCTAGGCTCCTCCCCCAACTATGCCCCCCTTCTCTCTGCTTTCCTTTCTTACTCCACCCATTCACACTCCCCCTCTGTGGCTCCTCCCCTCTACTCCCACTAGGCCTGGACCCAACCTCACTCTCTCTGCCCAGACACACCAGCCACTCTCTTATCCACCATTCAGGTCTCTCTCCTCACACACCAACCACTCTCTCCATCCACCAATCACCACCCAGGTCCATCTTCACCTACACACCAACCACTCTTACATCCACCAATCACCAGCCAGGCACACCTACACACATTTTACTTACCGACTTACCTCTGCTTCACCGCCATCAGCCATCAGTCATCTGGTGCCGAACCCAGGATTTGAACCCTGGTCACCTGGTTGGAAGGCAGGAACTTACCCACTGTACCACATGGGCTTCCATGTTTGTATCATTTCCAATAGTCCCTATATCATGGCTATGGTGTGTCATGCAGACTAGGGGGCCTGTATGTAGCTTATAGATGCTCCTGAATCCCTGATTACCAACAAGGAGCAATAGCTCAGTGGTAATGTCATCTGCCTCTGGTGCTGCAAGCTCCCTAGGACAAGGGTTCGAATCCCTCCATGGCTGGTAAATTTTTTTTCTTTTTTTTTCTTTTCCCCCATGAACTAATATTTCGATTTTATAAAAACTAGGAGCAATTTCAGACACTCTTTTTTGCACTAGTGCCCGAAAATTATAAATATTTTCTCTCCTGACTCCCATGCAGCCCCCTTCTTCATTAGTAGGTGAAATATGGGTAAAGCATTGTCTTCAGTTATCAATCTATTGAGTTTTTGTCTTTGAATTTGGCATTTTGTAGTGCGAATGTGGCCTAGGGGGCATAACTGAGCAGAAGTAACCCTCCCACAAATAGTAAAATAGGTTGAGTGGTGGGGATTTTTCATTTTGGTATGAACAGAGCTGTGTAATCAGGGGGATAGTGCCTGTGCTGCTGGCTAGGCATATTGGCCTAGTGTTAGCTCTCACTCACGAAATGATGGGTAAAGTTTGGAACTGGTTAAACTCCCTTTATTAGGTGCAATCAGAAAACAGACATGTTGAGGTTTTCAAGAGGCAGAAAAGGGTAGAGTCTGGCGTGTGCTTCATTGTGCCTGCATCATGCCTGAAGCAGCAGCTAGCATGGCATGGCCTGGCCTGGCCTGGCCTGGCCCTGGGTCTTTAAACAACCCAGCGCTCAGTCTTTTGCTAGCAAGCAAGGCCCACGAACGCCCACGAACGCCCATGTTCTGTTTAGAGGAAGACCTCAGACAATTTGGCACCCTGCTAAATGAGGGTGCTGTCCCATGAGCGGCCTTCGAGCGGGATAAAGCTTTAGCGTAAGACAAGTTGTCAAGCTTAAAATTCTGCTGAAAACCATATGTTGGAGGCCACATCATGATGGAAGCCTGTGAATGTCTCAGGCCAAAGTAAGCATGGGAGTACATTATTTGCATAGGACAGCCCCCTTCAAAATCACATCATCATGCTGCAGTTGCCATGTAGCGTTACTAGAGGGCAGCAGTATGACCATAAAAGAAGAGAGAAGTGTTAAATCTGTTTGCTGACGTGCTGCTTGTCTTTGTTGGTCTTTGCTGGGCCTCTGGAGCAGAGGACTACAATAAGCGAGTGAATGAGTAATGAGGAAAGATTATCCTGCTTTTGTGGGGAAGAGAGAGCACTTGCAGGGAAAACGGCAAGATGACAGAGTTAAAGCATAGATGTTTGCTGAGTGATTGGGTGAGGGTGTCGTCTGTCTCTTTGAAAGGACACGTGAGAGAAGAACAGGAGCCCATGGCCTTCAGATGGGAGAAGAAGCATAGAAGAGCATTTTCCCCAAAATAAAAACCTTCACTTCATCTCAAAGCTTCCAACTTTGCAGGTTGTAAGATTTGCCTTGTTTGCTGCATAAATAGGCAGAACTAGTGAGGCTCTTCCCAGAATATAAGTAGCACACTCTTTGGGAGTATCCTTAGGCCAGGCATGTCAGGCACGTAATTGGGGATATGAGGCCAAGAAAAACTTTAGGAAGCTTGCTCTAATCATCTGCAGGATAGAAGGACTCTGGAGAGAAACTAGAGAGGGAACCAGGCTGCACAAAAAAGGGGCAGGGTGGCACATTACACCCTAGCAGGAATATCCGATCCCCATACCTCTACCCCTGGGACACCATTTGTGACTTTCAATACCCCCATCTCATTGCCACTCAAATGTTCCGCCTTAGTATCTGAATGACCATAAACACCCTTCCTTTTGGCCCTCCATTTGTAATTCTCCCAGTAACCCAGGTGCTTTTGCCACTGTCCAGCCTACAGTGACCAGTTGGATGCACATTGCTCGGCACCCCATCCACTTACCACTCCGTGCAACCCCTCTCCGCACACTCAAACTACTCTTCTTTAAAACTGATATACACAATCTGCCTCACTATAAGCTGTAACCTTCCCTCTATAGATTACATAGCCAATCCAAGGAGGTCAAATCACTGGTCGAGCACCCCAAACTCTCTGCAGACGCTGCCAATTCATGGACTACTGCCTACTTTGCATGCAATGATTATTCTCTACGCCACATCCAACCAATTGCCACATGCGCCGTCTCCCTGACTCATTCAACTACTTCCCCAAACCACCCGCCTTATTTAACAAATTTTAATGCTCTCAGCTGTCATAGCGGACATCTCTGCTTCCTGTTCACCCACTTTTCCCCTTCTTTCTTAGTAGCCCACCTGTGCTCAGATGGCCATTCCTCCAAGTGCCACTTGAAACTCGCCTTCCTTCTGTTTCTCTACCTTATAAAGCCCCTTTCAGTACTACCATCACAGCAATTGTCATTTTGTGGCTGCTCCTTTGTGGTGAGTGAATGAAGCAGATTGTATCGCACAAGAAAGTACCCACACAATGGGGGACACACTTGTCAACATTCCCGTTCCCTTCAGTGTCTTAAGCATCTGTTTTCAATGCAACTACCCCAAGAGACCTCCCAACAGATCCTGCGAGGGTTGGGGGGGGGGGGGGGCAATAAAAACTTGGGGTGCCTTGTCCCCCCTCGCCGTGTCTTACCACGTGCTCCTTGCTGTCACCTCTTTCAATACCATAATTACAGTATGTCTGTGTGGAGCCCCCCTTCTGGTCGGTAATAAAAAAGTGCCCTAAGCCTGTTCCACTAAGTTCCCTCTGTTGCCCCTATGCTTTTGGGGTAGGCCGCCCCACCCCCAGAAAGGGGGGGGGCAAAAAAAAATGGGTAGCACACTCAAAGCAAAACCACATAATTCTGTGCCTTCCAGCACCCTCTTTTGTAATGCACCCCAACACCCCTTTTTTACACTGCTCCCCAAAATTTGCCACCCCCCCCCCCACTCTGTAGTTGGGGGGGAGGTGTGGGTCATAAAATGATGGGGTCTACTACCGTGGTGCCCATCCTATCTGGTCACCCCCCTCTGTTTGCTGAAGGGGGAGGGGCACTCTTTCCTTGTTGGCCTCACTCCCC
Organism: Pleurodeles waltl; assembly: GCF_031143425.1. Taxonomy (NCBI): domain Eukaryota; kingdom Metazoa; phylum Chordata; class Amphibia; order Caudata; family Salamandridae; genus Pleurodeles; species Pleurodeles waltl. The sequence continues at coordinate 677,647,466 of NC_090444.1, forward strand.
TGTGCTCCGCCCCCTGACCTATTGCCCCAGACTCTGCCTACTTCTGTGAATCCTTCCTACTCCTCCCTTTCCTCTGGGGCCCCACCCCTGTCTACACATGCCTCTCCTTGGTCCCTCCTAGGCTCTATGCTACCACCTATCCCTAGGCTCCTCCCCCAACTATGCCCCCCTTCTCTCTGCTTTCCTTTCTTACTCCACCCATTCACACTCCCCCTCTGTGGCTCCTCCCCTCTACTCCCACTAGGCCTGGACCCAACCTCACTCTCTCTGCCCAGACACACCAGCCACTCTCTTATCCACCATTCAGGTCTCTCTCCTCACACACCAACCACTCTCTCCATCCACCAATCACCACCCAGGTCCATCTTCACCTACACACCAACCACTCTTACATCCACCAATCACCAGCCAGGCACACCTACACACATTTTACTTACCGACTTACCTCTGCTTCACCGCCATCAGTCATCTGGTGCCGAACCCAGGATTTGAACCCTGGTCACCTGGTTGGAAGGCAGGAACTTACCCACTGTACCACATGGGCTTCCATGTTTGTATCATTTCCAATAGTCCCTATATCATGGCTATGGTGTGTCATGCAGACTAGGGGGCCTGTATGTAGCTTATAGATGCTCCTGAATCCCTGATTACCAACAAGGAGCAATAGCTCAGTGGTAATGTCATCTGCCTCTGGTGCTGCAAGCTCCCTAGGACAAGGGTTCGAATCCCTCCATGGCTGGTAAAATTTTTTTCTTTTTTTTTCTTTTCCCCCATGAACTAATATTTCGATTTTATAAAAACTAGGAGCAATTTCAGACACTCTTTTTTGCACTAGTGCCCGAAAATTATAAATATTTTCTCTCCTGACTCCCATGCAGCCCCCTTCTTCATTAGTAGGTGAAATATGGGTAAAGCATTGTCTTCAGTTATCAATCTATTGAGTTTTTGTCTTTGAATTTGGCATTTTGTAGTGCGAATGTGGCCTAGGGGGCATAACTGAGCAGAAGTAACCCTCCCACAAATAGTAAAATAGGTTGAGTGGTGGGGATTTTTCATTTTGGTATGAACAGAGCTGTGTAATCAGGGGGATAGTGCCTGTGCTGCTGGCTAGGCATATTGGCCTAGTGTTAGCTCTCACTCACGAAATGATGGGTAAAGTTTGGAACTGGTTAAACTCCCTTTATTAGGTGCAATCAGAAAACAGACATGTTGAGGTTTTCAAGAGGCAGAAAAGGGTAGAGTCTGGCGTGTGCTTCATTGTGCCTGCATCATGCCTGAAGCAGCAGCTAGCATGGCATGGCCTGGCCTGGCCTGGCCTGGCCCTGGGTCTTTAAACAACCCAGCGCTCAGTCTTTTGCTAGCAAGCAAGGCCCACGAACGCCCACGAACGCCCATGTTCTGTTTAGAGGAAGACCTCAGACAATTTGGCACCCTGCTAAATGAGGGTGCTGTCCCATGAGCGGCCTTCGAGCGGGATAAAGCTTTAGCGTAAGACAAGTTGTCAAGCTTAAAATTCTGCTGAAAACCATATGTTGGAGGCCACATCATGATGGAAGCCTGTGAATGTCTCAGGCCAAAGTAAGCATGGGAGTACATTATTTGCATAGGACAGCCCCCTTCAAAATCACATCATCATGCTGCAGTTGCCATGTAGCGTTACTAGAGGGCAGCAGTATGACCATAAAAGAAGAGAGAAGTGTTAAATCTGTTTGCTGACGTGCTGCTTGTCTTTGTTGGTCTTTGCTGGGCCTCTGGAGCAGAGGACTACAATAAGCGAGTGAATGAGTAATGAGGAAAGATTATCCTGCTTTTGTGGGGAAGAGAGAGCACTTGCAGGGAAAACGGCAAGATGACAGAGTTAAAGCATAGATGTTTGCTGAGTGATTGGGTGAGGGTGTCGTCTGTCTCTTTGAAAGGACACGTGAGAGAAGAACAGGAGCCCATGGCCTTCAGATGGGAGAAGAAGCATAGAAGAGCATTTTCCCCAAAATAAAAACCTTCACTTCATCTCAAAGCTTCCAACTTTGCAGGTTGTAAGATTTGCCTTGTTTGCTGCATAAATAGGCAGAACTAGTGAGGCTCTTCCCAGAATATAAGTAGCACACTCTTTGGGAGTATCCTTAGGCCAGGCATGTCAGGCACGTAATTGGGGATATGAGGCCAAGAAAAACTTTAGGAAGCTTGCTCTAATCATCTGCAGGATAGAAGGACTCTGGAGAGAAACTAGAGAGGGAACCAGGCTGCACAAAAAAGGGGCAGGGTGGCACATTACACCCTAGCAGGAATATCCGATCCCCATACCTCTACCCCTGGGACACCATTTGTGACTTTCAATACCCCCATCTCATTGCCACTCAAATGTTCCGCCTTAGTATCTGAATGACCATAAACACCCTTCCTTTTGGCCCTCCATTTGTAATTCTCCCAGTAACCCAGGTGCTTTTGCCACTGTCCAGCCTACAGTGACCAGTTGGATGCACATTGCTCGGCACCCCATCCACTTACCACTCCGTGCAACCCCTCTCCGCACACTCAAACTACTCTTCTTTAAAACTGATATACACAATCTGCCTCACTATAAGCTGTAACCTTCCCTCTATAGATTACATAGCCAATCCAAGGAGGTCAAATCACTGGTCGAGCACCCCAAACTCTCTGCAGACGCTGCCAATTCATGGACTACTGCCTACTTTGCATGCAATGATTATTCTCTACGCCACATCCAACCAATTGCCACATGCGCCGTCTCCCTGACTCATTCAACTACTTCCCCAAACCACCCGCCTTATTTAACAAATTTTAATGCTCTCAGCTGTCATAGCGGACATCTCTGCTTCCTGTTCACCCACTTTTCCCCTTCTTTCTTAGTAGCCCACCTGTGCTCAGATGGCCATTCCTCCAAGTGCCACTTGAAACTCGCCTTCCTTCTGTTTCTCTACCTTATAAAGCCCCTTTCAGTACTACCATCACAGCAATTGTCATTTTGTGGCTGCTCCTTTGTGGTGAGTGAATGAAGCAGATTGTATCGCACAAGAAAGTACCCACACAATGGGGGACACACTTGTCAACATTCCCGTTCCCTTCAGTGTCTTAAGCATCTGTTTTCAATGCAACTACCCCAAGAGACCTCCCAACAGATCCTGCGAGGGTTGGGGGGGGGGGGGGGCAATAAAAACTTGGGGTGCCTTGTCCCCCCTCGCCGTGTCTTACCACGTGCTCCTTGCTGTCACCTCTTTCAATACCATAATTACAGTATGTCTGTGTGGAGCCCCCCTTCTGGTCGGTAATAAAAAAGTGCCCTAAGCCTGTTCCACTAAGTTCCCTCTGTTGCCCCTATGCTTTTGGGGTAGGCCGCCCCACCCCCAGAAAGGGGGGGGGCAAAAAAAAATGGGTAGCACACTCAAAGCAAAACCACATAATTCTGTGCCTTCCAGCACCCTCTTTTGTAATGCACCCCAACACCCCTTTTTTACACTGCTCCCCAAAATTTGCCACCCCCCCCCCCACTCTGTAGTTGGGGGGGAGGTGTGGGTCATAAAATGATGGGGTCTACTACCGTGGTGCCCATCCTATCTGGTCACCCCCCTCTGTTTGCTGAAGGGGGAGGGGCACTCTTTCCTTGTTGGCCTCACTCCCCTGTGCTCCGCCCCCTGACCTATTGCCCCAGACTCTGCCTACTTCTGTGAATCCTTCCTACTCCTCCCTTTCCTCTGGGGCCCCACCCCTGTCTACACATGCCTCTCCTTGGTCCCTCCTAGGCTCTATGCTACCACCTATCCCTAGGCTCCTCCCCCAACTATGCCCCCCTTCTCTCTGCTTTCCTTTCTTACTCCACCCATTCACACTCCCCCTCTGTGGCTCCTCCCCTCTACTCCCACTAGGCCTGGACCCAACCTCACTCTCTCTGCCCAGACACACCAGCCACTCTCTTATCCACCATTCAGGTCTCTCTCCTCACACACCAACCACTCTCTCCATCCACCAATCACCACCCAGGTCCATCTTCACCTACACACCAACCACTCTTACATCCACCAATCACCAGCCAGGCACACCTACACACATTTTACTTACCGACTTACCTCTGCTTCACCGCCATCAGCCATCAGTCATCTGGTGCCGAACCCAGGATTTGAACCCTGGTCACCTGGTTGGAAGGCAGGAACTTACCCACTGTACCACATGGGCTTCCATGTTTGTATCATTTCCAATAGTCCCTATATCATGGCTATGGTGTGTCATGCAGACTAGGGGGCCTGTATGTAGCTTATAGATGCTCCTGAATCCCTGATTACCAACAAGGAGCAATAGCTCAGTGGTAATGTCATCTGCCTCTGGTGCTGCAAGCTCCCTAGGACAAGGGTTCGAATCCCTCCATGGCTGGTAAAATTTTTTTCTTTTTTTTTCTTTTCCCCCATGAACTAATATTTCGATTTTATAAAAACTAGGAGCAATTTCAGACACTCTTTTTTGCACTAGTGCCCGAAAATTATAAATATTTTCTCTCCTGACTCCCATGCAGCCCCCTTCTTCATTAGTAGGTGAAATATGGGTAAAGCATTGTCTTCAGTTATCAATCTATTGAGTTTTTGTCTTTGAATTTGGCATTTTGTAGTGCGAATGTGGCCTAGGGGGCATAACTGAGCAGAAGTAACCCTCCCACAAATAGTAAAATAGGTTGAGTGGTGGGGATTTTTCATTTTGGTATGAACAGAGCTGTGTAATCAGGGGGATAGTGCCTGTGCTGCTGGCTAGGCATATTGGCCTAGTGTTAGCTCTCACTCACGAAATGATGGGTAAAGTTTGGAACTGGTTAAACTCCCTTTATTAGGTGCAATCAGAAAACAGACATGTTGAGGTTTTCAAGAGGCAGAAAAGGGTAGAGTCTGGCGTGTGCTTCATTGTGCCTGCATCATGCCTGAAGCAGCAGCTAGCATGGCATGGCCTGGCCTGGCCTGGCCTGGCCCTGGGTCTTTAAACAACCCAGCGCTCAGTCTTTTGCTAGCAAGCAAGGCCCACGAACGCCCACGAACGCCCATGTTCTGTTTAGAGGAAGACCTCAGACAATTTGGCACCCTGCTAAATGAGGGTGCTGTCCCATGAGCGGCCTTCGAGCGGGATAAAGCTTTAGCGTAAGACAAGTTGTCAAGCTTAAAATTCTGCTGAAAACCATATGTTGGAGGCCACATCATGATGGAAGCCTGTGAATGTCTCAGGCCAAAGTAAGCATGGGAGTACATTATTTGCATAGGACAGCCCCCTTCAAAATCACATCATCATGCTGCAGTTGCCATGTAGCGTTACTAGAGGGCAGCAGTATGACCATAAAAGAAGAGAGAAGTGTTAAATCTGTTTGCTGACGTGCTGCTTGTCTTTGTTGGTCTTTGCTGGGCCTCTGGAGCAGAGGACTACAATAAGCGAGTGAATGAGTAATGAGGAAAGATTATCCTGCTTTTGTGGGGAAGAGAGAGCACTTGCAGGGAAAACGGCAAGATGACAGAGTTAAAGCATAGATGTTTGCTGAGTGATTGGGTGAGGGTGTCGTCTGTCTCTTTGAAAGGACACGTGAGAGAAGAACAGGAGCCCATGGCCTTCAGATGGGAGAAGAAGCATAGAAGAGCATTTTCCCCAAAATAAAAACCTTCACTTCATCTCAAAGCTTCCAACTTTGCAGGTTGTAAGATTTGCCTTGTTTGCTGCATAAATAGGCAGAACTAGTGAGGCTCTTCCCAGAATATAAGTAGCACACTCTTTGGGAGTATCCTTAGGCCAGGCATGTCAGGCACGTAATTGGGGATATGAGGCCAAGAAAAACTTTAGGAAGCTTGCTCTAATCATCTGCAGGATAGAAGGACTCTGGAGAGAAACTAGAGAGGGAACCAGGCTGCACAAAAAAGGGGCAGGGTGGCACATTACACCCTAGCAGGAATATCCGATCCCCATACCTCTACCCCTGGGACACCATTTGTGACTTTCAATACCCCCATCTCATTGCCACTCAAATGTTCCGCCTTAGTATCTGAATGACCATAAACACCCTTCCTTTTGGCCCTCCATTTGTAATTCTCCCAGTAACCCAGGTGCTTTTGCCACTGTCCAGCCTACAGTGACCAGTTGGATGCACATTGCTCGGCACCCCATCCACTTACCACTCCGTGCAACCCCTCTCCGCACACTCAAACTACTCTTCTTTAAAACTGATATACACAATCTGCCTCACTATAAGCTGTAACCTTCCCTCTATAGATTACATAGCCAATCCAAGGAGGTCAAATCACTGGTCGAGCACCCCAAACTCTCTGCAGACGCTGCCAATTCATGGACTACTGCCTACTTTGCATGCAATGATTATTCTCTACGCCACATCCAACCAATTGCCACATGCGCCGTCTCCCTGACTCATTCAACTACTTCCCCAAACCACCCGCCTTATTTAACAAATTTTAATGCTCTCAGCTGTCATAGCGGACATCTCTGCTTCCTGTTCACCCACTTTTCCCCTTCTTTCTTAGTAGCCCACCTGTGCTCAGATGGCCATTCCTCCAAGTGCCACTTGAAACTCGCCTTCCTTCTGTTTCTCTACCTTATAAAGCCCCTTTCAGTACTACCATCACAGCAATTGTCATTTTGTGGCTGCTCCTTTGTGGTGAGTGAATGAAGCAGATTGTATCGCACAAGAAAGTACCCACACAATGGGGGACACACTTGTCAACATTCCCGTTCCCTTCAGTGTCTTAAGCATCTGTTTTCAATGCAACTACCCCAAGAGACCTCCCAACAGATCCTGCGAGGGTTGGGGGGGGGGGGGGCAATAAAAACTTGGGGTGCCTTGTCCCCCCTCGCCGTGTCTTACCACGTGCTCCTTGCTGTCACCTCTTTCAATACCATAATTACAGTATGTCTGTGTGGAGCCCCCCTTCTGGTCGGTAATAAAAAAGTGCCCTAAGCCTGTTCCACTAAGTTCCCTCTGTTGCCCCTATGCTTTTGGGGTAGGCCGCCCCACCCCCAGAAAGGGGGGGGGCAAAAAAAAATGGGTAGCACACTCAAAGCAAAACCACATAATTCTGTGCCTTCCAGCACCCTCTTTTGTAATGCACCCCAACACCCCTTTTTTACACTGCTCCCCAAAATTTGCCACCCCCCCCCCCACTCTGTAGTTGGGGGGGAGGTGTGGGTCATAAAATGATGGGGTCTACTACCGTGGTGCCCATCCTATCTGGTCACCCCCCTCTGTTTGCTGAAGGGGGAGGGGCACTCTTTCCTTGTTGGCCTCACTCCCCTGTGCTCCGCCCCCTGACCTATTGCCCCAGACTCTGCCTACTTCTGTGAATCCTTCCTACTCCTCCCTTTCCTCTGGGGCCCCACCCCTGTCTACACATGCCTCTCCTTGGTCCCTCCTAGGCTCTATGCTACCACCTATCCCTAGGCTCCTCCCCCAACTATGCCCCCCTTCTCTCTGCTTTCCTTTCTTACTCCACCCATTCACACTCCCCCTCTGTGGCTCCTCCCCTCTACTCCCACTAGGCCTGGACCCAACCTCACTCTCTCTGCCCAGACACACCAGCCACTCTCTTATCCACCATTCAGGTCTCTCTCCTCACACACCAACCACTCTCTCCATCCACCAATCACCACCCAGGTCCATCTTCACCTACACACCAACCACTCTTACATCCACCAATCACCAGCCAGGCACACCTACACACATTTTACTTACCGACTTACCTCTGCTTCACCGCCATCAGCCATCAGTCATCTGGTGCCGAACCCAGGATTTGAACCCTGGTCACCTGGTTGGAAGGCAGGAACTTACCCACTGTACCACATGGGCTTCCATGTTTGTATCATTTCCAATAGTCCCTATATCATGGCTATGGTGTGTCATGCAGACTAGGGGGCCTGTATGTAGCTTATAGATGCTCCTGAATCCCTGATTACCAACAAGGAGCAATAGCTCAGTGGTAATGTCATCTGCCTCTGGTGCTGCAAGCTCCCTAGGACAAGGGTTCGAATCCCTCCATGGCTGGTAAAATTTTTTTCTTTTTTTTTCTTTTCCCCCATGAACTAATATTTCGATTTTATAAAAACTAGGAGCAATTTCAGACACTCTTTTTTGCACTAGTGCCCGAAAATTATAAATATTTTCTCTCCTGACTCCCATGCAGCCCCCTTCTTCATTAGTAGGTGAAATATGGGTAAAGCATTGTCTTCAGTTATCAATCTATTGAGTTTTTGTCTTTGAATTTGGCATTTTGTAGTGCGAATGTGGCCTAGGGGGCATAACTGAGCAGAAGTAACCCTCCCACAAATAGTAAAATAGGTTGAGTGGTGGGGATTTTTCATTTTGGTATGAACAGAGCTGTGTAATCAGGGGGATAGTGCCTGTGCTGCTGGCTAGGCATATTGGCCTAGTGTTAGCTCTCACTCACGAAATGATGGGTAAAGTTTGGAACTGGTTAAACTCCCTTTATTAGGTGCAATCAGAAAACAGACATGTTGAGGTTTTCAAGAGGCAGAAAAGGGTAGAGTCTGGCGTGTGCTTCATTGTGCCTGCATCATGCCTGAAGCAGCAGCTAGCATGGCATGGCCTGGCCTGGCCTGGCCTGGCCCTGGGTCTTTAAACAACCCAGCGCTCAGTCTTTTGCTAGCAAGCAAGGCCCACGAACGCCCACGAACGCCCATGTTCTGTTTAGAGGAAGACCTCAGACAATTTGGCACCCTGCTAAATGAGGGTGCTGTCCCATGAGCGGCCTTCGAGCGGGATAAAGCTTTAGCGTAAGACAAGTTGTCAAGCTTAAAATTCTGCTGAAAACCATATGTTGGAGGCCACATCATGATGGAAGCCTGTGAATGTCTCAGGCCAAAGTAAGCATGGGAGTACATTATTTGCATAGGACAGCCCCCTTCAAAATCACATCATCATGCTGCAGTTGCCATGTAGCGTTACTAGAGGGCAGCAGTATGACCATAAAAGAAGAGAGAAGTGTTAAATCTGTTTGCTGACGTGCTGCTTGTCTTTGTTGGTCTTTGCTGGTCCTCTGGAGCAGAGGACTACAATAAGCGAGTGAATGAGTAATGAGGAAAGATTATCCTGCTTTTGTGGGGAAGAGAGAGCACTTGCAGGGAAAACGGCAAGATGACAGAGTTAAAGCATAGATGTTTGCTGAGTGATTGGGTGAGGGTGTCGTCTGTCTCTTTGAAAGGACACTTGAGAGAAGAACAGGAGCCCATGGCCTTCAGATGGGAGAAGAAGCATAGAAGAGCATTTTCCCCAAAATAAAAACCTTCACTTCATCTCAAAGCTTCCAACTTTGCAGGTTGTAAGATTTGCCTTGTTTGCTGCATAAATAGGCAGAACTAGTGAGGCTCTTCCCAGAATATAAGTAGCACACTCTTTGGGAGTATCCTTAGGCCAGGCATGTCAGGCACGTAATTGGGGATATGAGGCCAAGAAAAACTTTAGGAAGCTTGCTCTAATCATCTGCAGGATAGAAGGACTCTGGAGAGAAACTAGAGAGGGAACCAGGCTGCACAAAAAAGGGGCAGGGTGGCACATTACACCCTAGCAGGAATATCCGATCCCCATACCTCTACCCCTGGGACACCATTTGTGACTTTCAATACCCCCATCTCATTGCCACTCAAATGTTCCGCCTTAGTATCTGAATGACCATAAACACCCTTCCTTTTGGCCCTCCATTTGTAATTCTCCCAGTAACCCAGGTGCTTTTGCCACTGTCCAGCCTACAGTGACCAGTTGGATGCACATTGCTCGGCACCACATCCACTTACCACTCCGTGCAACCCCTCTCCGCACACTCAAACTACTCTTCTTTAAAACTGATATACACAATCTGCCTCACTATAAGCTGTAACCTTCCCTCTATAGATTACATAGCCAATCCAAGGAGGTCAAATCACTGGTCGAGCACCCCAAACTCTCTGCAGACGCTGCCAATTCATGGACTACTGCCTACTTTGCATGCAATGATTATTCTCTACGCCACATCCAACCAATTGCCACATGCGCCGTCTCCCTGACTCATTCAACTACTTCCCCAAACCACCCGCCTTATTTAACAAATTTTAATGCTCTCAGCTGTCATAGCGGACATCTCTGCTTCCTGTTCACCCACTTTTCCCCTTCTTTCTTAGTAGCCCACCTGTGCTCAGATGGCCATTCCTCCAAGTGCCACTTGAAACTCGCCTTCCTTCTGTTTCTCTACCTTATAAAGCCCCTTTCAGTACTACCATCACAGCAATTGTCATTTTGTGGCTGCTCCTTTGTGGTGAGTGAATGAAGCAGATTGTATCGCACAAGAAAGTACCCACACAATGGGGGACACACTTGTCAACATTCCCGTTCCCTTCAGTGTCTTAAGCATCTGTTTTCAATGCAACTACCCCAAGAGACCTCCCAACAGATCCTGCGAGGGTTGGGGGGGGGGCAATAAAAACTTGGGGTGCCTTGTCCCCCCTCGCCGTGTCTTACCACGTGCTCCTTGCTGTCACCTCTTTCAATACCATAATTACAGTATGTCTGTGTGGAGCCCCCCTTCTGGTCGGTAATAAAAAAGTGCCCTAAGCCTGTTCCACTAAGTTCCCTCTGTTGCCCCTATGCTTTTGGGGTAGGCCCCCCCACCCCCAGAAAGGGGGGGGGCAAAAAAAAATGGGTAGCACACTCAAAGCAAAACCACATAATTCTGTGCCTTCCAGCACCCTCTTTTGTAATGCACCCCAACACCCCTTTTTTACACTGCTCCCCAAAATTTGCCACCCCCCCCCACTCTGTAGTTGGGGGGGAGGTGTGGGTCATAAAATGATGGGGTCTACTACCGTGGTGCCCATCCTATCTGGTCACCCCCCTCTGTTTGCTGAAGGGGGAGGGGCACTCTTTCCTTGTTGGCCTCACTCCCCTGTGCTCTGCCCCCTGACCTATTGCCCCAGACTCTGCCTACTTCTGTGAATCCTTCCTACTCCTCCCTTTCCTCTGGGGCCCCACCCCTGTCTACACATGCCTCTCCTTGGTCCCTCCTAGGCTCTATGCTACCACCTCTCCCTAGGCTCCTCCCCCAACTATGCCCCCCTTCTCTCTGCTTTCCTTTCTTACTCCACCCATTCACACTCCCCCTCTGTGGCTCCTCCCCTCTACTCCCACTAGGCCTGGACCCAACCTCACTCTCTCTGCCCAGACACACCAGCCACTCTCTTATCCACCATTCAGGTCTCTCTCCTCACACACCAACCACTCTCTCCATCCACCAATCACCACCCAGGTCCATCTTCACCTACACACCAACCACTCTTACATCCACCAATCACCAGCCAGGCACACCTACACACATTTTACTTACCGACTTACCTCTGCTTCACCGCCATCAGCCATCAGTCATCTGGTGCCGAAACCCAGGATTTGAACCCTGGTCACCTGGTTGGAAGGCAGGAACTTACCCACTGTACCACATGGGCTTCCATGTTTGTATCATTTCCAATAGTCCCTATATCATGGCTATGGTGTGTCATGCAGACTAGGGGGCCTGTATGTAGCTTATAGATGCTCCTGAATCCCTGATTACCAACAAGGAGCAATAGCTCAGTGGTAATGTCATCTGCCTCTGGTGCTGCAAGCTCCCTAGGACAAGGGTTCGAATCCCTCCATGGCTGGTAAAAATTTTTTCTTTTTTTTTCTTTTCCCCCATGAACTAATATTTCGATTTTATAAAAACTAGGAGCAATTTCAGACACTCTTTTTTGCACTAGTGCCCGAAAATTATAAATATTTTCTCTCCTGACTCCCATGCAGCCCCCTTCTTCATTAGTAGGTGAAATATGGGTAAAGCATTGTCTTCAGTTATCAATCTATTGAGTTTTTGTCTTTGAATTTGGCATTTTGTAGTGCGAATGTGGCCTAGGGGGCATAACTGAGCAGAAGTAACCCTCCCACAAATAGTAAAATAGGTTGAGTGGTGGGGATTTTTCATTTTGGTATGAACAGAGCTGTGTAATCAGGGGGATAGTGCCTGTGCTGCTGGCTAGGCATATTGGCCTAGTGTTAGCTCTCACTCACGAAATGATGGGTAAAGTTTGGAACTGGTTAAACTCCCTTTATTAGGTGCAATCAGAAAACAGACATGTTGAGGTTTTCAAGAGGCAGAAAAGGGTAGAGTCTGGCGTGTGCTTCATTGTGCCTGCATCATGCCTGAAGCAGCAGCTAGCATGGCATGGCCTGGCCTGGCCTGGCCTGGCCCTGGGTCTTTAAACAACCCAGCGCTCAGTCTTTTGCTAGCAAGCAAGGCCCACGAACGCCCACGAACGCCCATGTTCTGTTTAGAGGAAGACCTCAGACAATTTGGCACCCTGCTAAATGAGGGTGCTGTCCCATGAGCGGCCTTCGAGCGGGATAAAGCTTTAGCGTAAGACAAGTTGTCAAGCTTAAAATTCTGCTGAAAACCATATGTTGGAGGCCACATCATGATGGAAGCCTGTGAATGTCTCAGGCCAAAGTAAGCATGGGAGTACATTATTTGCATAGGACAGCCCCCTTCAAAATCACATCATCATGCTGCAGTTGCCATGTAGCGTTACTAGAGGGCAGCAGTATGACCATAAAAGAAGAGAGAAGTGTTAAATCTGTTTGCTGACGTGCTGCTTGTCTTTGTTGGTCTTTGCTGGGCCTCTGGAGCAGAGGACTACAATAAGCGAGTGAATGAGTAATGAGGAAAGATTATCCTGCTTTTGTGGGGAAGAGAGAGCACTTGCAGGGAAAACGGCAAGATGACAGAGTTAAAGCATAGATGTTTGCTGAGTGATTGGGTGAGGGTGTCGTCTGTCTCTTTGAAAGGACACGTGAGAGAAGAACAGGAGCCCATGGCCTTCAGATGGGAGAAGAAGCATAGAAGAGCATTTTCCCCAAAATAAAAACCTTCACTTCATCTCAAAGCTTCCAACTTTGCAGGTTGTAAGATTTGCCTTGTTTGCTGCATAAATAGGCAGAACTAGTGAGGCTCTTCCCAGAATATAAGTAGCACACTCTTTGGGAGTATCCTTAGGCCAGGCATGTCAGGCACGTAATTGGGGATATGAGGCCAAGAAAAACTTTAGGAAGCTTGCTCTAATCATCTGCAGGATAGAAGGACTCTGGAGAGAAACTAGAGAGGGAACCAGGCTGCACAAAAAAGGGGCAGGGTGGCACATTACACCCTAGCAGGAATATCCGATCCCCATACCTCTACCCCTGGGACACCATTTGTGACTTTCAATACCCCCATCTCATTGCCACTCAAATGTTCCGCCTTAGTATCTGAATGACCATAAACACCCTTCCTTTTGGCCCTCCATTTGTAATTCTCCCAGTAACCCAGGTGCTTTTGCCACTGTCCAGCCTACAGTGACCAGTTGGATGCACATTGCTCGGCACCCCATCCACTTACCACTCCGTGCAACCCCTCTCCGCACACTCAAACTACTCTTCTTTAAAACTGATATACACAATCTGCCTCACTATAAGCTGTAACCTTCCCTCTATAGATTACATAGCCAATCCAAGGAGGTCAAATCACTGGTCGAGCACCCCAAACTCTCTGCAGACGCTGCCAATTCATGGACTACTGCCTACTTTGCATGCAATGATTATTCTCTACGCCACATCCAACCAATTGCCACATGCGCCGTCTCCCTGACTCATTCAACTACTTCCCCAAACCACCCGCCTTATTTAACAAATTTTAATGCTCTCAGCTGTCATAGCGGACATCTCTGCTTCCTGTTCACCCACTTTTCCCCTTCTTTCTTAGTAGCCCACCTGTGCTCAGATGGCCATTCCTCCAAGTGCCACTTGAAACTCGCCTTCCTTCTGTTTCTCTACCTTATAAAGCCCCTTTCAGTACTACCATCACAGCAATTGTCATTTTGTGGCTGCTCCTTTGTGGTGAGTGAATGAAGCAGATTGTATCGCACAAGAAAGTACCCACACAATGGGGGACACACTTGTCAACATTCCCGTTCCCTTCAGTGTCTTAAGCATCTGTTTTCAATGCAACTACCCCAAGAGACCTCCCAACAGATCCTGCGAGGGTTGGGGGTGGGGGGGCAATAAAAACTTGGGGTGCCTTGTCCCCCCTCGCCGTGTCTTACCACGTGCTCCTTGCTGTCACCTCTTTCAATACCATAATTACAGTATGTCTGTGTGGAGCCCCCCTTCTGGTCGGTAATAAAAAAGTGCCCTAAGCCTGTTCCACTAAGTTCCCTCTGTTGCCCCTATGCTTTTGGGGTAGGCCGCCCCACCCCCAGAAAGGGGGGGGGCAAAAAAAAATGGGTAGCACACTCAAAGCAAAACCACATAATTCTGTGCCTTCCAGCACCCTCTTTTGTAATGCACCCCAACACCCCTTTTTTACACTGCTCCCCAAAATTTGCCACCCCCCCCCCCACTCTGTAGTTGGGGGGGAGGTGTGGGTCATAAAATGATGGGGTCTACTACCGTGGTGCCCATCCTATCTGGTCACCCCCCTCTGTTTGCTGAAGGGGGAGGGGCACTCTTTCCTTGTTGGCCTCACTCCCCTGTGCTCCGCCCCCTGACCTATTGCCCCAGACTCTGCCTACTTCTGTGAATCCTTCCTACTCCTCCCTTTCCTCTGGGGCCCCACCCCTGTCTACACATGCCTCTCCTTGGTCCCTCCTAGGCTCTATGCTACCACCTCTCCCTAGGCTCCTCCCCCAACTATGCCCCCCTTCTCTCTGCTTTCCTTTCTTACTCCACCCATTCACACTCCCCCTCTGTGGCTCCTCCCCTCTACTCCCACTAGGCCTGGACCCAACCTCACTCTCTCTGCCCAGACACACCAGCCACTCTCTTATCCACCATTCAGGTCTCTCTCCTCACACACCAACCACTCTCTCCATCCACCAATCACCACCCAGGTCCATCTTCACCTACACACCAACCACTCTTACATCCACCAATCACCAGCCAGGCACACCTACACACATTTTACTTACCGACTTACCTCTGCTTCACCGCCATCAGCCATCAGTCATCTGGTGCCGAACCCAGGATTTGAACCCTGGTCACCTGGTTGGAAGGCAGGAACTTACCCACTGTACCACATGGGCTTCCATGTTTGTATCATTTCCAATAGTCCCTATATCATGGCTATGGTGTGTCATGCAGACTAGGGGGCCTGTATGTAGCTTATAGATGCTCCTGAATCCCTGATTACCAACAAGGAGCAATAGCTCAGTGGTAATGTCATCTGCCTCTGGTGCTGCAAGCTCCCTAGGACAAGGGTTCGAATCCCTCCATGGCTGGTAAATTTTTTTTCTTTTTTTTTCTTTTCCCCCATGAACTAATATTTCGATTTTATAAAAACTAGGAGCAATTTCAGACACTCTTTTTTGCACTAGTGCCCGAAAATTATAAATATTTTCTCTCCTGACTCCCATGCAGCCCCCTTCTTCATTAGTAGGTGAAATATGGGTAAAGCATTGTCTTCAGTTATCAATCTATTGAGTTTTTGTCTTTGAATTTGGCATTTTGTAGTGCGAATGTGGCCTAGGGGGCATAACTGAGCAGAAGTAACCCTCCCACAAATAGTAAAATAGGTTGAGTGGTGGGGATTTTTCATTTTGGTATGAACAGAGCTGTGTAATCAGGGGGATAGTGCCTGTGCTGCTGGCTAGGCATATTGGCCTAGTGTTAGCTCTCACTCACGAAATGATGGGTAAAGTTTGGAACTGGTTAAACTCCCTTTATTAGGTGCAATCAGAAAACAGACATGTTGAGGTTTTCAAGAGGCAGAAAAGGGTAGAGTCTGGCGTGTGCTTCATTGTGCCTGCATCATGCCTGAAGCAGCAGCTAGCATGGCATGGCCTGGCCTGGCCTGGCCTGGCCCTGGGTCTTTAAACAACCCAGCGCTCAGTCTTTTGCTAGCAAGCAAGGCCCACGAACGCCCACGAACGCCCATGTTCTGTTTAGAGGAAGACCTCAGACAATTTGGCACCCTGCTAAATGAGGGTGCTGTCCCATGAGCGGCCTTCGAGCGGGATAAAGCTTTAGCGTAAGACAAGTTGTCAAGCTTAAAATTCTGCTGAAAACCATATGTTGGAGGCCACATCATGATGGAAGCCTGTGAATGTCTCAGGCCAAAGTAAGCATGGGAGTACATTATTTGCATAGGACAGCCCCCTTCAAAATCACATCATCATGCTGCAGTTGCCATGTAGCGTTACTAGAGGGCAGCAGTATGACCATAAAAGAAGAGAGAAGTGTTAAATCTGTTTGCTGACGTGCTGCTTGTCTTTGTTGGTCTTTGCTGGGCCTCTGGAGCAGAGGACTACAATAAGCGAGTGAATGAGTAATGAGGAAAGATTATCCTGCTTTTGTGGGGAAGAGAGAGCACTTGCAGGGAAAACGGCAAGATGACAGAGTTAAAGCATAGATGTTTGCTGAGTGATTGGGTGAGGGTGTCGTCTGTCTCTTTGAAAGGACACGTGAGAGAAGAACAGGAGCCCATGGCCTTCAGATGGGAGAAGAAGCATAGAAGAGCATTTTCCCCAAAATAAAAACCTTCACTTCATCTCAAAGCTTCCAACTTTGCAGGTTGTAAGATTTGCCTTGTTTGCTGCATAAATAGGCAGAACTAGTGAGGCTCTTCCCAGAATATAAGTAGCACACTCTTTGGGAGTATCCTTAGGCCAGGCATGTCAGGCACGTAATTGGGGATATGAGGCCAAGAAAAACTTTAGGAAGCTTGCTCTAATCATCTGCAGGATAGAAGGACTCTGGAGAGAAACTAGAGAGGGAACCAGGCTGCACAAAAAAGGGGCAGGGTGGCACATTACACCCTAGCAGGAATATCCGATCCCCATACCTCTACCCCTGGGACACCATTTGTGACTTTCAATACCCCCATCTCATTGCCACTCAAATGTTCCGCCTTAGTATCTGAATGACCATAAACACCCTTCCTTTTGGCCCTCCATTTGTAATTCTCCCAGTAACCCAGGTGCTTTTGCCACTGTCCAGCCTACAGTGACCAGTTGGATGCACATTGCTCGGCACCCCATCCACTTACCACTCCGTGCAACCCCTCTCCGCACACTCAAACTACTCTTCTTTAAAACTGATATACACAATCTGCCTCACTATAAGCTGTAACCTTCCCTCTATAGATTACATAGCCAATCCAAGGAGGTCAAATCACTGGTCGAGCACCCCAAACTCTCTGCAGACGCTGCCAATTCATGGACTACTGCCTACTTTGCATGCAATGATTATTCTCTACGCCACATCCAACCAATTGCCACATGCGCCGTCTCCCTGACTCATTCAACTACTTCCCCAAACCACCCGCCTTATTTAACAAATTTTAATGCTCTCAGCTGTCATAGCGGACATCTCTGCTTCCTGTTCACCCACTTTTCCCCTTCTTTCTTAGTAGCCCACCTGTGCTCAGATGGCCATTCCTCCAAGTGCCACTTGAAACTCGCCTTCCTTCTGTTTCTCTACCTTATAAAGCCCCTTTCAGTACTACCATCACAGCAATTGTCATTTTGTGGCTGCTCCTTTGTGGTGAGTGAATGAAGCAGATTGTATCGCACAAGAAAGTACCCACACAATGGGGGACACACTTGTCAACATTCCCGTTCCCTTCAGTGTCTTAAGCATCTGTTTTCAATGCAACTACCCCAAGAGACCTCCCAACAGATCCTGCGAGGGTTGGGGGGGGGGGTGCAATAAAAACTTGGGGTGCCTTGTCCCCCCTCGCCGTGTCTTACCACGTGCTCCTTGCTGTCACCTCTTTCAATACCATAATTACAGTATGTCTGTGTGGAGCCCCCCTTCTGGTCGGTAATAAAAAAGTGCCCTAAGCCTGTTCCACTAAGTTCCCTCTGTTGCCCCTATGCTTTTGGGGTAGGCCGCCCCACCCCCAGAAAGGGGGGGGGCAAAAAAAAATGGGTAGCACACTCAAAGCAAAACCACATAATTCTGTGCCTTCCAGCACCCTCTTTTGTAATGCACCCCAACACCCCTTTTTTACACTGCTCCCCAAAATTTGCCACCCCCCCCCCCACTCTGTAGTTGGGGGGGAGGTGTGGGTCATAAAATGATGGGGTCTACTACCGTGGTGCCCATCCTATCTGGTCACCCCCCTCTGTTTGCTGAAGGGGGAGGGGCACTCTTTCCTTGTTGGCCTCACTCCCCTGTGCTCCGCCCCCTGACCTATTGCCCCAGACTCTGCCTACTTCTGTGAATCCTTCCTACTCCTCCCTTTCCTCTGGGGCCCCACCCCTGTCTACACATGCCTCTCCTTGGTCCCTCCTAGGCTCTATGCTACCACCTATCCCTAGGCTCCTCCCCCAACTATGCCCCCCTTCTCTCTGCTTTCCTTTCTTACTCCACCCATTCACACTCCCCCTCAGTGGCTCCTCCCCTCTACTCCCACTAGGCCTGGACCCAACCTCACTCTCTCTGCCCAGACACACCAGCCACTCTCTTATCCACCATTCAGGTCTCTCTCCTCACACACCAACCACTCTCTCCATCCACCAATCACCACCCAGGTCCATCTTCACCTACACACCAACCACTCTTACATCCACCAATCACCAGCCAGGCACACCTACACACATTTTACTTACCGACTTACCTCTGCTTCACCGCCATCAGCCATCAGTCATCTGGTGCCGAACCCAGGATTTGAACCCTGGTCACCTGGTTGGAAGGCAGGAACTTACCCACTGTACCACATGGGCTTCCATGTTTGTATCATTTCCAATAGTCCCTATATCATGGCTATGG
Source organism: Pleurodeles waltl (assembly GCF_031143425.1). Taxonomy (NCBI): domain Eukaryota; kingdom Metazoa; phylum Chordata; class Amphibia; order Caudata; family Salamandridae; genus Pleurodeles; species Pleurodeles waltl. The sequence continues at coordinate 677,666,265 of NC_090444.1, forward strand.
TGTGTCATGCAGACTAGGGGGCCTGTATGTAGCTTATAGATGCTCCTGAATCCCTGATTACCAACAAGGAGCAATAGCTCAGTGGTAATGTCATCTGCCTCTGGTGCTGCAAGCTCCCTAGGACAAGGGTTCGAATCCCTCCATGGCTGGTAAAAATTTTTTCTTTTTTTTTCTTTTCCCCCATGAACTAATATTTCGATTTTATAAAAACTAGGAGCAATTTCAGACACTCTTTTTTGCACTAGTGCCCGAAAATTATAAATATTTTCTCTCCTGACTCCCATGCAGCCCCCTTCTTCATTAGTAGGTGAAATATGGGTAAAGCATTGTCTTCAGTTATCAATCTATTGAGTTTTTGTCTTTGAATTTGGCATTTTGTAGTGCGAATGTGGCCTAGGGGGCATAACTGAGCAGAAGTAACCCTCCCACAAATAGTAAAATAGGTTGAGTGGTGGGGATTTTTCATTTTGGTATGAACAGAGCTGTGTAATCAGGGGGATAGTGCCTGTGCTGCTGGCTAGGCATATTGGCCTAGTGTTAGCTCTCACTCACGAAATGATGGGTAAAGTTTGGAACTGGTTAAACTCCCTTTATTAGGTGCAATCAGAAAACAGACATGTTGAGGTTTTCAAGAGGCAGAAAAGGGTAGAGTCTGGCGTGTGCTTCATTGTGCCTGCATCATGCCTGAAGCAGCAGCTAGCATGGCATGGCCTGGCCTGGCCTGGCCTGGCCCTGGGTCTTTAAACAACCCAGCGCTCAGTCTTTTGCTAGCAAGCAAGGCCCACGAACGCCCACGAACGCCCATGTTCTGTTTAGAGGAAGACCTCAGACAATTTGGCACCCTGCTAAATGAGGGTGCTGTCCCATGAGCGGCCTTCGAGCGGGATAAAGCTTTAGCGTAAGACAAGTTGTCAAGCTTAAAATTCTGCTGAAAACCATATGTTGGAGGCCACATCATGATGGAAGCCTGTGAATGTCTCAGGCCAAAGTAAGCATGGGAGTACATTATTTGCATAGGACAGCCCCCTTCAAAATCACATCATCATGCTGCAGTTGCCATGTAGCGTTACTAGAGGGCAGCAGTATGACCATAAAAGAAGAGAGAAGTGTTAAATCTGTTTGCTGACGTGCTGCTTGTCTTTGTTGGTCTTTGCTGGGCCTCTGGAGCAGAGGACTACAATAAGCGAGTGAATGAGTAATGAGGAAAGATTATCCTGCTTTTGTGGGGAAGAGAGAGCACTTGCAGGGAAAACGGCAAGATGACAGAGTTAAAGCATAGATGTTTGCTGAGTGATTGGGTGAGGGTGTCGTCTGTCTCTTTGAAAGGACACTTGAGAGAAGAACAGGAGCCCATGGCCTTCAGATGGGAGAAGAAGCATAGAAGAGCATTTTCCCCAAAATAAAAACCTTCACTTCATCTCAAAGCTTCCAACTTTGCAGGTTGTAAGATTTGCCTTGTTTGCTGCATAAATAGGCAGAACTAGTGAGGCTCTTCCCAGAATATAAGTAGCACACTCTTTGGGAGTATCCTTAGGCCAGGCATGTCAGGCACGTAATTGGGGATATGAGGCCAAGAAAAACTTTAGGAAGCTTGCTCTAATCATCTGCAGGATAGAAGGACTCTGGAGAGAAACTAGAGAGGGAACCAGGCTGCACAAAAAAGGGGCAGGGTGGCACATTACACCCTAGCAGGAATATCCGATCCCCATACCTCTACCCCTGGGACACCATTTGTGACTTTCAATACCCCCATCTCATTGCCACTCAAATGTTCCGCCTTAGTATCTGAATGACCATAAACACCCTTCCTTTTGGCCCTCCATTTGTAATTCTCCCAGTAACCCAGGTGCTTTTGCCACTGTCCAGCCTACAGTGACCAGTTGGATGCACATTGCTCGGCACCCCATCCACTTACCACTCCGTGCAACCCCTCTCCGCACACTCAAACTACTCTTCTTTAAAACTGATATACACAATCTGCCTCACTATAAGCTGTAACCTTCCCTCTATAGATTACATAGCCAATCCAAGGAGGTCAAATCACTGGTCGAGCACCCCAAACTCTCTGCAGACGCTGCCAATTCATGGACTACTGCCTACTTTGCATGCAATGATTATTCTCTACGCCACATCCAACCAATTGCCACATGCGCCGTCTCCCTGACTCATTCAACTACTTCCCCAAACCACCCGCCTTATTTAACAAATTTTAATGCTCTCAGCTGTCATAGCGGACATCTCTGCTTCCTGTTCACCCACTTTTCCCCTTCTTTCTTAGTAGCCCACCTGTGCTCAGATGGCCATTCCTCCAAGTGCCACTTGAAACTCGCCTTCCTTCTGTTTCTCTACCTTATAAAGCCCCTTTCAGTACTACCATCACAGCAATTGTCATTTTGTGGCTGCTCCTTTGTGGTGAGTGAATGAAGCAGATTGTATCGCACAAGAAAGTACCCACACAATGGGGGACACACTTGTCAACATTCCCGTTCCCTTCAGTGTCTTAAGCATCTGTTTTCAATGCAACTACCCCAAGAGACCTCCCAACAGATCCTGCGAGGGTTGGGGGGGGGGCAATAAAAACTTGGGGTGCCTTGTCCCCCCTCGCCGTGTCTTACCACGTGCTCCTTGCTGTCACCTCTTTCAATACCATAATTACAGTATGTCTGTGTGGAGCCCCCCTTCTGGTCGGTAATAAAAAAGTGCCCTAAGCCTGTTCCACTAAGTTCCCTCTGTTGCCCCTATGCTTTTGGGGTAGGCCGCCCCACCCCCAGAAAGGGGGGGGGCAAAAAAAAATGGGTAGCACACTCAAAGCAAAACCACATAATTCTGTGCCTTCCAGCACCCTCTTTTGTAATGCACCCCAACACCCCTTTTTTACACTGCTCCCCAAAATTTGCCACCCCCCCCCCCACTCTGTAGTTGGGGGGGAGGTGTGGGTCATAAAATGATGGGGTCTACTACCGTGGTGCCCATCCTATCTGGTCACCCCCCTCTGTTTGCTGAAGGGGGAGGGGCACTCTTTCCTTGTTGGCCTCACTCCCCTGTGCTCCGCCCCCTGACCTATTGCCCCAGACTCTGCCTACTTCTGTGAATCCTTCCTACTCCTCCCTTTCCTCTGGGGCCCCACCCCTGTCTACACATGCCTCTCCTTGGTCCCTCCTAGGCTCTATGCTACCACCTCTCCCTAGGCTCCTCCCCCAACTATGCCCCCCTTCTCTCTGCTTTCCTTTCTTACTCCACCCATTCACACTCCCCCTCTGTGGCTCCTCCCCTCTACTCCCACTAGGCCTGGACCCAACCTCACTCTCTCTGCCCAGACACACCAGCCACTCTCTTATCCACCATTCAGGTCTCTCTCCTCACACACCAACCACTCTCTCCATCCACCAATCACCACCCAGGTCCATCTTCACCTACACACCAACCACTCTTACATCCACCAATCACCAGCCAGGCACACCTACACACATTTTACTTACCGACTTACCTCTGCTTCACCGCCATCAGCCATCAGTCATCTGGTGCCGAACCCAGGATTTGAACCCTGGTCACCTGGTTGGAAGGCAGGAACTTACCCACTGTACCACATGGGCTTCCATGTTTGTATCATTTCCAATAGTCCCTATATCATGGCTATGGTGTGTCATGCAGACTAGGGGGCCTGTATGTAGCTTATAGATGCTCCTGAATCCCTGATTACCAACAAGGAGCAATAGCTCAGTGGTAATGTCATCTGCCTCTGGTGCTGCAAGCTCCCTAGGACAAGGGTTCGAATCCCTCCATGGCTGGTAAATTTTTTTTCTTTTTTTTTCTTTTCCCCCATGAACTAATATTTCGATTTTATAAAAACTAGGAGCAATTTCAGACACTCTTTTTTGCACTAGTGCCCGAAAATTATAAATATTTTCTCTCCTGACTCCCATGCAGCCCCCTTCTTCATTAGTAGGTGAAATATGGGTAAAGCATTGTCTTCAGTTATCAATCTATTGAGTTTTTGTCTTTGAATTTGGCATTTTGTAGTGCGAATGTGGCCTAGGGGGCATAACTGAGCAGAAGTAACCCTCCCACAAATAGTAAAATAGGTTGAGTGGTGGGGATTTTTCATTTTGGTATGAACAGAGCTGTGTAATCAGGGGGATAGTGCCTGTGCTGCTGGCTAGGCATATTGGCCTAGTGTTAGCTCTCACTCACGAAATGATGGGTAAAGTTTGGAACTGGTTAAACTCCCTTTATTAGGTGCAATCAGAAAACAGACATGTTGAGGTTTTCAAGAGGCAGAAAAGGGTAGAGTCTGGCGTGTGCTTCATTGTGCCTGCATCATGCCTGAAGCAGCAGCTAGCATGGCATGGCCTGGCCTGGCCTGGCCTGGCCCTGGGTCTTTAAACAACCCAGCGCTCAGTCTTTTGCTAGCAAGCAAGGCCCACGAACGCCCACGAACGCCCATGTTCTGTTTAGAGGAAGACCTCAGACAATTTGGCACCCTGCTAAATGAGGGTGCTGTCCCATGAGCGGCCTTCGAGCGGGATAAAGCTTTAGCGTAAGACAAGTTGTCAAGCTTAAAATTCTGCTGAAAACCATATGTTGGAGGCCACATCATGATGGAAGCCTGTGAATGTCTCAGGCCAAAGTAAGCATGGGAGTACATTATTTGCATAGGACAGCCCCCTTCAAAATCACATCATCATGCTGCAGTTGCCATGTAGCGTTACTAGAGGGCAGCAGTATGACCATAAAAGAAGAGAGAAGTGTTAAATCTGTTTGCTGACGTGCTGCTTGTCTTTGTTGGTCTTTGCTGGGCCTCTGGAGCAGAGGACTACAATAAGCGAGTGAATGAGTAATGAGGAAAGATTATCCTGCTTTTGTGGGGAAGAGAGAGCACTTGCAGGGAAAACGGCAAGATGACAGAGTTAAAGCATAGATGTTTGCTGAGTGATTGGGTGAGGGTGTCGTCTGTCTCTTTGAAAGGACACTTGAGAGAAGAACAGGAGCCCATGGCCTTCAGATGGGAGAAGAAGCATAGAAGAGCATTTTCCCCAAAATAAAAACCTTCACTTCATCTCAAAGCTTCCAACTTTGCAGGTTGTAAGATTTGCCTTGTTTGCTGCATAAATAGGCAGAACTAGTGAGGCTCTTCCCAGAATATAAGTAGCACACTCTTTGGGAGTATCCTTAGGCCAGGCATGTCAGGCACGTAATTGGGGATATGAGGCCAAGAAAAACTTTAGGAAGCTTGCTCTAATCATCTGCAGGATAGAAGGACTCTGGAGAGAAACTAGAGAGGGAACCAGGCTGCACAAAAAAGGGGCAGGGTGGCACATTACACCCTAGCAGGAATATCCGATCCCCATACCTCTACCCCTGGGACACCATTTGTGACTTTCAATACCCCCATCTCATTGCCACTCAAATGTTCCGCCTTAGTATCTGAATGACCATAAACACCCTTCCTTTTGGCCCTCCATTTGTAATTCTCCCAGTAACCCAGGTGCTTTTGCCACTGTCCAGCCTACAGTGACCAGTTGGATGCACATTGCTCGGCACCACATCCACTTACCACTCCGTGCAACCCCTCTCCGCACACTCAAACTACTCTTCTTTAAAACTGATATACACAATCTGCCTCACTATAAGCTGTAACCTTCCCTCTATAGATTACATAGCCAATCCAAGGAGGTCAAATCACTGGTCGAGCACCCCAAACTCTCTGCAGACGCTGCCAATTCATGGACTACTGCCTACTTTGCATGCAATGATTATTCTCTACGCCACATCCAACCAATTGCCACATGCGCCGTCTCCCTGACTCATTCAACTACTTCCCCAAACCACCCGCCTTATTTAACAAATTTTAATGCTCTCAGCTGTCATAGCGGACATCTCTGCTTCCTGTTCACCCACTTTTCCCCTTCTTTCTTAGTAGCCCACCTGTGCTCAGATGGCCATTCCTCCAAGTGCCACTTGAAACTCGCCTTCCTTCTGTTTCTCTACCTTATAAAGCCCCTTTCAGTACTACCATCACAGCAATTGTCATTTTGTGGCTGCTCCTTTGTGGTGAGTGAATGAAGCAGATTGTATCGCACAAGAAAGTACCCACACAATGGGGGACACACTTGTCAACATTCCCGTTCCCTTCAGTGTCTTAAGCATCTGTTTTCAATGCAACTACCCCAAGAGACCTCCCAACAGATCCTGCGAGGGTTGGGGGGGGGGCAATAAAAACTTGGGGTGCCTTGTCCCCCCTCGCCGTGTCTTACCACGTGCTCCTTGCTGTCACCTCTTTCAATACCATAATTACAGTATGTCTGTGTGGAGCCCCCCTTCTGGTCGGTAATAAAAAAGTGCCCTAAGCCTGTTCCACTAAGTTCCCTCTGTTGCCCCTATGCTTTTGGGGTAGGCCCCCCCACCCCCAGAAAGGGGGGGGGCAAAAAAAAATGGGTAGCACACTCAAAGCAAAACCACATAATTCTGTGCCTTCCAGCACCCTCTTTTGTAATGCACCCCAACACCCCTTTTTTACACTGCTCCCCAAAATTTGCCACCCCCCCCCCACTCTGTAGTTGGGGGGGAGGTGTGGGTCATAAAATGATGGGGTCTACTACCGTGGTGCCCATCCTATCTGGTCACCCCCCTCTGTTTGCTGAAGGGGGAGGGGCACTCTTTCCTTGTTGGCCTCACTCCCCTGTGCTCTGCCCCCTGACCTATTGCCCCAGACTCTGCCTACTTCTGTGAATCCTTCCTACTCCTCCCTTTCCTCTGGGGCCCCACCCCTGTCTACACATGCCTCTCCTTGGTCCCTCCTAGGCTCTATGCTACCACCTCTCCCTAGGCTCCTCCCCCAACTATGCCCCCCTTCTCTCTGCTTTCCTTTCTTACTCCACCCATTCACACTCCCCCTCTGTGGCTCCTCCCCTCTACTCCCACTAGGCCTGGACCCAACCTCACTCTCTCTGCCCAGACACACCAGCCACTCTCTTATCCACCATTCAGGTCTCTCTCCTCACACACCAACCACTCTCTCCATCCACCAATCACCACCCAGGTCCATCTTCACCTACACACCAACCACTCTTACATCCACCAATCACCAGCCAGGCACACCTACACACATTTTACTTACCGACTTACCTCTGCTTCACCGCCATCAGCCATCAGTCATCTGGTGCCGAAACCCAGGATTTGAACCCTGGTCACCTGGTTGGAAGGCAGGAACTTACCCACTGTACCACATGGGCTTCCATGTTTGTATCATTTCCAATAGTCCCTATATCATGGCTATGGTGTGTCATGCAGACTAGGGGGCCTGTATGTAGCTTATAGATGCTCCTGAATCCCTGATTACCAACAAGGAGCAATAGCTCAGTGGTAATGTCATCTGCCTCTGGTGCTGCAAGCTCCCTAGGACAAGGGTTCGAATCCCTCCATGGCTGGTAAAATTTTTTTCTTTTTTTTTCTTTTCCCCCATGAACTAATATTTCGATTTTATAAAAACTAGGAGCAATTTCAGACACTCTTTTTTGCACTAGTGCCCGAAAATTATAAATATTTTCTCTCCTGACTCCCATGCAGCCCCCTTCTTCATTAGTAGGTGAAATATGGGTAAAGCATTGTCTTCAGTTATCAATCTATTGAGTTTTTGTCTTTGAATTTGGCATTTTGTAGTGCGAATGTGGCCTAGGGGGCATAACTGAGCAGAAGTAACCCTCCCACAAATAGTAAAATAGGTTGAGTGGTGGGGATTTTTCATTTTGGTATGAACAGAGCTGTGTAATCAGGGGGATAGTGCCTGTGCTGCTGGCTAGGCATATTGGCCTAGTGTTAGCTCTCACTCACGAAATGATGGGTAAAGTTTGGAACTGGTTAAACTCCCTTTATTAGGTGCAATCAGAAAACAGACATGTTGAGGTTTTCAAGAGGCAGAAAAGGGTAGAGTCTGGCGTGTGCTTCATTGTGCCTGCATCATGCCTGAAGCAGCAGCTAGCATGGCATGGCCTGGCCTGGCCTGGCCTGGCCCTGGGTCTTTAAACAACCCAGCGCTCAGTCTTTTGCTAGCAAGCAAGGCCCACGAACGCCCACGAACGCCCATGTTCTGTTTAGAGGAAGACCTCAGACAATTTGGCACCCTGCTAAATGAGGGTGCTGTCCCATGAGCGGCCTTCGAGCGGGATAAAGCTTTAGCGTAAGACAAGTTGTCAAGCTTAAAATTCTGCTGAAAACCATATGTTGGAGGCCACATCATGATGGAAGCCTGTGAATGTCTCAGGCCAAAGTAAGCATGGGAGTACATTATTTGCATAGGACAGCCCCCTTCAAAATCACATCATCATGCTGCAGTTGCCATGTAGCGTTACTAGAGGGCAGCAGTATGACCATAAAAGAAGAGAGAAGTGTTAAATCTGTTTGCTGACGTGCTGCTTGTCTTTGTTGGTCTTTGCTGGTCCTCTGGAGCAGAGGACTACAATAAGCGAGTGAATGAGTAATGAGGAAAGATTATCCTGCTTTTGTGGGGAAGAGAGAGCACTTGCAGGGAAAACGGCAAGATGACAGAGTTAAAGCATAGATGTTTGCTGAGTGATTGGGTGAGGGTGTCGTCTGTCTCTTTGAAAGGACACTTGAGAGAAGAACAGGAGCCCATGGCCTTCAGATGGGAGAAGAAGCATAGAAGAGCATTTTCCCCAAAATAAAAACCTTCACTTCATCTCAAAGCTTCCAACTTTGCAGGTTGTAAGATTTGCCTTGTTTGCTGCATAAATAGGCAGAACTAGTGAGGCTCTTCCCAGAATATAAGTAGCACACTCTTTGGGAGTATCCTTAGGCCAGGCATGTCAGGCACGTAATTGGGGATATGAGGCCAAGAAAAACTTTAGGAAGCTTGCTCTAATCATCTGCAGGATAGAAGGACTCTGGAGAGAAACTAGAGAGGGAACCAGGCTGCACAAAAAAGGGGCAGGGTGGCACATTACACCCTAGCAGGAATATCCGATCCCCATACCTCTACCCCTGGGACACCATTTGTGACTTTCAATACCCCCATCTCATTGCCACTCAAATGTTCCGCCTTAGTATCTGAATGACCATAAACACCCTTCCTTTTGGCCCTCCATTTGTAATTCTCCCAGTAACCCAGGTGCTTTTGCCACTGTCCAGCCTACAGTGACCAGTTGGATGCACATTGCTCGGCACCCCATCCACTTACCACTCCGTGCAACCCCTCTCCGCACACTCAAACTACTCTTCTTTAAAACTGATATACACAATCTGCCTCACTATAAGCTGTAACCTTCCCTCTATAGATTACATAGCCAATCCAAGGAGGTCAAATCACTGGTCGAGCACCCCAAACTCTCTGCAGACGCTGCCAATTCATGGACTACTGCCTACTTTGCATGCAATGATTATTCTCTACGCCACATCCAACCAATTGCCACATGCGCCGTCTCCCTGACTCATTCAACTACTTCCCCAAACCACCCGCCTTATTTAACAAATTTTAATGCTCTCAGCTGTCATAGCGGACATCTCTGCTTCCTGTTCACCCACTTTTCCCCTTCTTTCTTAGTAGCCCACCTGTGCTCAGATGGCCATTCCTCCAAGTGCCACTTGAAACTCGCCTTCCTTCTGTTTCTCTACCTTATAAAGCCCCTTTCAGTACTACCATCACAGCAATTGTCATTTTGTGGCTGCTCCTTTGTGGTGAGTGAATGAAGCAGATTGTATCGCACAAGAAAGTACCCACACAATGGGGGACACACTTGTCAACATTCCCGTTCCCTTCAGTGTCTTAAGCATCTGTTTTCAATGCAACTACCCCAAGAGACCTCCCAACAGATCCTGCGAGGGTTGGGGGGGGGGCAATAAAAACTTGGGGTGCCTTGTCCCCCCTCGCCGTGTCTTACCACGTGCTCCTTGCTGTCACCTCTTTCAATACCATAATTACAGTATGTCTGTGTGGAGCCCCCCTTCTGGTCGGTAATAAAAAAGTGCCCTAAGCCTGTTCCACTAAGTTCCCTCTGTTGCCCCTATGCTTTTGGGGTAGGCCCCCCCACCCCCAGAAAGGGGGGGGGCAAAAAAAAATGGGTAGCACACTCAAAGCAAAACCACATAATTCTGTGCCTTCCAGCACCCTCTTTTGTAATGCACCCCAACACCCCTTTTTTACACTGCTCCCCAAAATTTGCCACCCCCCCCCCACTCTGTAGTTGGGGGGGAGGTGTGGGTCATAAAATGATGGGGTCTACTACCGTGGTGCCCATCCTATCTGGTCACCCCCCTCTGTTTGCTGAAGGGGGAGGGGCACTCTTTCCTTGTTGGCCTCACTCCCCTGTGCTCCGCCCCCTGACCTATTGCCCCAGACTCTGCCTACTTCTGTGAATCCTTCCTACTCCTCCCTTTCCTCTGGGGCCCCACCCCTGTCTACACATGCCTCTCCTTGGTCCCTCCTAGGCTCTATGCTACCACCTCTCCCTAGGCTCCTCCCCCAACTATGCCCCCCTTCTCTCTGCTTTCCTTTCTTACTCCACCCATTCACACTCCCCCTCTGTGGCTCCTCCCCTCTACTCCCACTAGGCCTGGACCCAACCTCACTCTCTCTGCCCAGACACACCAGCCACTCTCTTATCCACCATTCAGGTCTCTCTCCTCACACACCAACCACTCTCTCCATCCACCAATCACCACCCAGGTCCATCTTCACCTACACACCAACCACTCTTACATCCACCAATCACCAGCCAGGCACACCTACACACATTTTACTTACCGACTTACCTCTGCTTCACCGCCATCAGCCATCAGTCGTCTGGTGCCGAACCCAGGATTTGAACCCTGGTCACCTGGTTGGAAGGCAGGAACTTACCCACTGTACCACATGGGCTTCCATGTTTGTATCATTTCCAATAGTCCCTATATCATGGCTATGGTGTGTCATGCAGACTAGGGGGCCTGTATGTAGCTTATAGATGCTCCTGAATCCCTGATTACCAACAAGGAGCAATAGCTCAGTGGTAATGTCATCTGCCTCTGGTGCTGCAAGCTCCCTAGGACAAGGGTTCGAATCCCTCCATGGCTGGTAAATTTTTTTTCTTTTTTTTTCTTTTCCCCCATGAACTAATATTTCGATTTTATAAAAACTAGGAGCAATTTCAGACACTCTTTTTTGCACTAGTGCCCGAAAATTATAAATATTTTCTCTCCTGACTCCCATGCAGCCCCCTTCTTCATTAGTAGGTGAAATATGGGTAAAGCATTGTCTTCAGTTATCAATCTATTGAGTTTTTGTCTTTGAATTTGGCATTTTGTAGTGCGAATGTGGCCTAGGGGGCATAACTGAGCAGAAGTAACCCTCCCACAAATAGTAAAATAGGTTGAGTGGTGGGGATTTTTCATTTTGGTATGAACAGAGCTGTGTAATCAGGGGGATAGTGCCTGTGCTGCTGGCTAGGCATATTGGCCTAGTGTTAGCTCTCACTCACGAAATGATGGGTAAAGTTTGGAACTGGTTAAACTCCCTTTATTAGGTGCAATCAGAAAACAGACATGTTGAGGTTTTCAAGAGGCAGAAAAGGGTAGAGTCTGGCGTGTGCTTCATTGTGCCTGCATCATGCCTGAAGCAGCAGCTAGCATGGCATGGCCTGGCCTGGCCTGGCCTGGCCCTGGGTCTTTAAACAACCCAGCGCTCAGTCTTTTGCTAGCAAGCAAGGCCCACGAACGCCCACGAACGCCCATGTTCTGTTTAGAGGAAGACCTCAGACAATTTGGCACCCTGCTAAATGAGGGTGCTGTCCCATGAGCGGCCTTCGAGCGGGATAAAGCTTTAGCGTAAGACAAGTTGTCAAGCTTAAAATTCTGCTGAAAACCATATGTTGGAGGCCACATCATGATGGAAGCCTGTGAATGTCTCAGGCCAAAGTAAGCATGGGAGTACATTATTTGCATAGGACAGCCCCCTTCAAAATCACATCATCATGCTGCAGTTGCCATGTAGCGTTACTAGAGGGCAGCAGTATGACCATAAAAGAAGAGAGAAGTGTTAAATCTGTTTGCTGACGTGCTGCTTGTCTTTGTTGGTCTTTGCTGGTCCTCTGGAGCAGAGGACTACAATAAGCGAGTGAATGAGTAATGAGGAAAGATTATCCTGCTTTTGTGGGGAAGAGAGAGCACTTGCAGGGAAAACGGCAAGATGACAGAGTTAAAGCATAGATGTTTGCTGAGTGATTGGGTGAGGGTGTCGTCTGTCTCTTTGAAAGGACACTTGAGAGAAGAACAGGAGCCCATGGCCTTCAGATGGGAGAAGAAGCATAGAAGAGCATTTTCCCCAAAATAAAAACCTTCACTTCATCTCAAAGCTTCCAACTTTGCAGGTTGTAAGATTTGCCTTGTTTGCTGCATAAATAGGCAGAACTAGTGAGGCTCTTCCCAGAATATAAGTAGCACACTCTTTGGGAGTATCCTTAGGCCAGGCATGTCAGGCACGTAATTGGGGATATGAGGCCAAGAAAAACTTTAGGAAGCTTGCTCTAATCATCTGCAGGATAGAAGGACTCTGGAGAGAAACTAGAGAGGGAACCAGGCTGCACAAAAAAGGGGCAGGGTGGCACATTACACCCTAGCAGGAATATCCGATCCCCATACCTCTACCCCTGGGACACCATTTGTGACTTTCAATACCCCCATCTCATTGCCACTCAAATGTTCCGCCTTAGTATCTGAATGACCATAAACACCCTTCCTTTTGGCCCTCCATTTGTAATTCTCCCAGTAACCCAGGTGCTTTTGCCACTGTCCAGCCTACAGTGACCAGTTGGATGCACATTGCTCGGCACCCCATCCACTTACCACTCCGTGCAACCCCTCTCCGCACACTCAAACTACTCTTCTTTAAAACTGATATACACAATCTGCCTCACTATAAGCTGTAACCTTCCCTCTATAGATTACATAGCCAATCCAAGGAGGTCAAATCACTGGTCGAGCACCCCAAACTCTCTGCAGACGCTGCCAATTCATGGACTACTGCCTACTTTGCATGCAATGATTATTCTCTACGCCACATCCAACCAATTGCCACATGCGCCGTCTCCCTGACTCATTCAACTACTTCCCCAAACCACCCGCCTTATTTAACAAATTTTAATGCTCTCAGCTGTCATAGCGGACATCTCTGCTTCCTGTTCACCCACTTTTCCCCTTCTTTCTTAGTAGCCCACCTGTGCTCAGATGGCCATTCCTCCAAGTGCCACTTGAAACTCGCCTTCCTTCTGTTTCTCTACCTTATAAAGCCCCTTTCAGTACTACCATCACAGCAATTGTCATTTTGTGGCTGCTCCTTTGTGGTGAGTGAATGAAGCAGATTGTATCGCACAAGAAAGTACCCACACAATGGGGGACACACTTGTCAACATTCCCGTTCCCTTCAGTGTCTTAAGCATCTGTTTTCAATGCAACTACCCCAAGAGACCTCCCAACAGATCCTGCGAGGGTTGGGGGGGGGGCAATAAAAACTTGGGGTGCCTTGTCCCCCCTCGCCGTGTCTTACCACGTGCTCCTTGCTGTCACCTCTTTCAATACCATAATTACAGTATGTCTGTGTGGAGCCCCCCTTCTGGTCGGTAATAAAAAAGTGCCCTAAGCCTGTTCCACTAAGTTCCCTCTGTTGCCCCTATGCTTTTGGGGTAGGCCCCCCCACCCCCAGAAAGGGGGGGGGCAAAAAAAAATGGGTAGCACACTCAAAGCAAAACCACATAATTCTGTGCCTTCCAGCACCCTCTTTTGTAATGCACCCCAACACCCCTTTTTTACACTGCTCCCCAAAATTTGCCACCCCCCCCCCCACTCTGTAGTTGGGGGGGAGGTGTGGGTCATAAAATGATGGGGTCTACTACCGTGGTGCCCATCCTATCTGGTCACCCCCCTCTGTTTGCTGAAGGGGGAGGGGCACTCTTTCCTTGTTGGCCTCACTCCCCTGTGCTCCGCCCCCTGACCTATTGCCCCAGACTCTGCCTACTTCTGTGAATCCTTCCTACTCCTCCCTTTCCTCTGGGGCCCCACCCCTGTCTACACATGCCTCTCCTTGGTCCCTCCTAGGCTCTATGCTACCACCTCTCCCTAGGCTCCTCCCCCAACTATGCCCCCCTTCTCTCTGCTTTCCTTTCTTACTCCACCCATTCACACTCCCCCTCTGTGGCTCCTCCCCTCTACTCCCACTAGGCCTGGACCCAACCTCACTCTCTCTGCCCAGACACACCAGCCACTCTCTTATCCACCATTCAGGTCTCTCTCCTCACACACCAACCACTCTCTCCATCCACCAATCACCACCCAGGTCCATCTTCACCTACACACCAACCACTCTTACATCCACCAATCACCAGCCAGGCACACCTACACACATTTTACTTACCGACTTACCTCTGCTTCACCGCCATCAGCCATCAGTCATCTGGTGCCGAACCCAGGATTTGAACCCTGGTCACCTGGTTGGAAGGCAGGAACTTACCCACTGTACCACATGGGCTTCCATGTTTGTATCATTTCCAATAGTCCCTATATCATGGCTATGGTGTGTCATGCAGACTAGGGGGCCTGTATGTAGCTTATAGATGCTCCTGAATCCCTGATTACCAACAAGGAGCAATAGCTCAGTGGTAATGTCATCTGCCTCTGGTGCTGCAAGCTCCCTAGGACAAGGGTTCGAATCCCTCCATGGCTGGTAAAATTTTTTTCTTTTTTTTTCTTTTCCCCCATGAACTAATATTTCGATTTTATAAAAACTAGGAGCAATTTCAGACACTCTTTTTTGCACTAGTGCCCGAAAATTATAAATATTTTCTCTCCTGACTCCCATGCAGCCCCCTTCTTCATTAGTAGGTGAAATATGGGTAAAGCATTGTCTTCAGTTATCAATCTATTGAGTTTTTGTCTTTGAATTTGGCATTTTGTAGTGCGAATGTGGCCTAGGGGGCATAACTGAGCAGAAGTAACCCTCCCACAAATAGTAAAATAGGTTGAGTGGTGGGGATTTTTCATTTTGGTATGAACAGAGCTGTGTAATCAGGGGGATAGTGCCTGTGCTGCTGGCTAGGCATATTGGCCTAGTGTTAGCTCTCACTCACGAAATGATGGGTAAAGTTTGGAACTGGTTAAACTCCCTTTATTAGGTGCAATCAGAAAACAGACATGTTGAGGTTTTCAAGAGGCAGAAAAGGGTAGAGTCTGGCGTGTGCTTCATTGTGCCTGCATCATGCCTGAAGCAGCAGCTAGCATGGCATGGCCTGGCCTGGCCTGGCCTGGCCCTGGGTCTTTAAACAACCCAGCGCTCAGTCTTTTGCTAGCAAGCAAGGCCCACGAACGCCCACGAACGCCCATGTTCTGTTTAGAGGAAGACCTCAGACAATTTGGCACCCTGCTAAATGAGGGTGCTGTCCCATGAGCGGCCTTCGAGCGGGATAAAGCTTTAGCGTAAGACAAGTTGTCAAGCTTAAAATTCTGCTGAAAACCATATGTTGGAGGCCACATCATGATGGAAGCCTGTGAATGTCTCAGGCCAAAGTAAGCATGGGAGTACATTATTTGCATAGGACAGCCCCCTTCAAAATCACATCATCATGCTGCAGTTGCCATGTAGCGTTACTAGAGGGCAGCAGTATGACCATAAAAGAAGAGAGAAGTGTTAAATCTGTTTGCTGACGTGCTGCTTGTCTTTGTTGGTCTTTGCTGGTCCTCTGGAGCAGAGGACTACAATAAGCGAGTGAATGAGTAATGAGGAAAGATTATCCTGCTTTTGTGGGGAAGAGAGAGCACTTGCAGGGAAAACGGCAAGATGACAGAGTTAAAGCATAGATGTTTGCTGAGTGATTGGGTGAGGGTGTCGTCTGTCTCTTTGAAAGGACACTTGAGAGAAGAACAGGAGCCCATGGCCTTCAGATGGGAGAAGAAGCATAGAAGAGCATTTTCCCCAAAATAAAAACCTTCACTTCATCTCAAAGCTTCCAACTTTGCAGGTTGTAAGATTTGCCTTGTTTGCTGCATAAATAGGCAGAACTAGTGAGGCTCTTCCCAGAATATAAGTAGCACACTCTTTGGGAGTATCCTTAGGCCAGGCATGTCAGGCACGTAATTGGGGATATGAGGCCAAGAAAAACTTTAGGAAGCTTGCTCTAATCATCTGCAGGATAGAAGGACTCTGGAGAGAAACTAGAGAGGGAACCAGGCTGCACAAAAAAGGGGCAGGGTGGCACATTACACCCTAGCAGGAATATCCGATCCCCATACCTCTACCCCTGGGACACCATTTGTGACTTTCAATACCCCCATCTCATTGCCACTCAAATGTTCCGCCTTAGTATCTGAATGACCATAAACACCCTTCCTTTTGGCCCTCCATTTGTAATTCTCCCAGTAACCCAGGTGCTTTTGCCACTGTCCAGCCTACAGTGACCAGTTGGATGCACATTGCTCGGCACCCCATCCACTTACCACTCCGTGCAACCCCTCTCCGCACACTCAAACTACTCTTCTTTAAAACTGATATACACAATCTGCCTCACTATAAGCTGTAACCTTCCCTCTATAGATTACATAGCCAATCCAAGGAGGTCAAATCACTGGTCGAGCACCCCAAACTCTCTGCAGACGCTGCCAATTCATGGACTACTGCCTACTTTGCATGCAATGATTATTCTCTACGCCACATCCAACCAATTGCCACATGCGCCGTCTCCCTGACTCATTCAACTACTTCCCCAAACCACCCGCCTTATTTAACAAATTTTAATGCTCTCAGCTGTCATAGCGGACATCTCTGCTTCCTGTTCACCCACTTTTCCCCTTCTTTCTTAGTAGCCCACCTGTGCTCAGATGGCCATTCCTCCAAGTGCCACTTGAAACTCGCCTTCCTTCTGTTTCTCTACCTTATAAAGCCCCTTTCAGTACTACCATCACAGCAATTGTCATTTTGTGGCTGCTCCTTTGTGGTGAGTGAATGAAGCAGATTGTATCGCACAAGAAAGTACCCACACAATGGGGGACACACTTGTCAACATTCCCGTTCCCTTCAGTGTCTTAAGCATCTGTTTTCAATGCAACTACCCCAAGAGACCTCCCAACAGATCCTGCGAGGGTTGGGGGGGGGGCAATAAAAACTTGGGGTGCCTTGTCCCCCCTCGCCGTGTCTTACCACGTGCTCCTTGCTGTCACCTCTTTCAATACCATAATTACAGTATGTCTGTGTGGAGCCCCCCTTCTGGTCGGTAATAAAAAAGTGCCCTAAGCCTGTTCCACTAAGTTCCCTCTGTTGCCCCTATGCTTTTGGGGTAGGCCCCCCCACCCCCAGAAAGGGGGGGGGCAAAAAAAAATGGGTAGCACACTCAAAGCAAAACCACATAATTCTGTGCCTTCCAGCACCCTCTTTTGTAATGCACCCCAACACCCCTTTTTTACACTGCTCCCCAAAATTTGCCACCCCCCCCCCACTCTGTAGTTGGGGGGGAGGTGTGGGTCATAAAATGATGGGGTCTACTACCGTGGTGCCCATCCTATCTGGTCACCCCCCTCTGTTTGCTGAAGGGGGAGGGGCACTCTTTCCTTGTTGGCCTCACTCCCCTGTGCTCCGCCCCCTGACCTATTGCCCCAGACTCTGCCTACTTCTGTGAATCCTTCCTACTCCTCCCTTTCCTCTGGGGCCCCACCCCTGTCTACACATGCCTCTCCTTGGTCCCTCCTAGGCTCTATGCTACCACCTCTCCCTAGGCTCCTCCCCCAACTATGCCCCCCTTCTCTCTGCTTTCCTTTCTTACTCCACCCATTCACACTCCCCCTCTGTGGCTCCTCCCCTCTACTCCCACTAGGCCTGGACCCAACCTCACTCTCTCTGCCCAGACACACCAGCCACTCTCTTATCCACCATTCAGGTCTCTCTCCTCACACACCAACCACTCTCTCCATCCACCAATCACCACCCAGGTCCATCTTCACCTACACACCAACCACTCTTACATCCACCAATCACCAGCCAGGCACACCTACACACATTTTACTTACCGACTTACCTCTGCTTCACCGCCATCAGCCATCAGTCGTCTGGTGCCGAACCCAGGATTTGAACCCTGGTCACCTGGTTGGAAGGCAGGAACTTACCCACTGTACCACATGGGCTTCCATGTTTGTATCATTTCCAATAGTCCCTATATCATGGCTATGGTGTGTCATGCAGACTAGGGGGCCTGTATGTAGCTTATAGATGCTCCTGAATCCCTGATTACCAACAAGGAGCAATAGCTCAGTGGTAATGTCATCTGCCTCTGGTGCTGCAAGCTCCCTAGGACAAGGGTTCGAATCCCTCCATGGCTGGTAAATTTTTTTTCTTTTTTTTTCTTTTCCCCCATGAACTAATATTTCGATTTTATAAAAACTAGGAGCAATTTCAGACACTCTTTTTTGCACTAGTGCCCGAAAATTATAAATATTTTCTCTCCTGACTCCCATGCAGCCCCCTTCTTCATTAGTAGGTGAAATATGGGTAAAGCATTGTCTTCAGTTATCAATCTATTGAGTTTTTGTCTTTGAATTTGGCATTTTGTAGTGCGAATGTGGCCTAGGGGGCATAACTGAGCAGAAGTAACCCTCCCACAAATAGTAAAATAGGTTGAGTGGTGGGGATTTTTCATTTTGGTATGAACAGAGCTGTGTAATCAGGGGGATAGTGCCTGTGCTGCTGGCTAGGCATATTGGCCTAGTGTTAGCTCTCACTCACGAAATGATGGGTAAAGTTTGGAACTGGTTAAACTCCCTTTATTAGGTGCAATCAGAAAACAGACATGTTGAGGTTTTCAAGAGGCAGAAAAGGGTAGAGTCTGGCGTGTGCTTCATTGTGCCTGCATCATGCCTGAAGCAGCAGCTAGCATGGCATGGCCTGGCCTGGCCTGGCCTGGCCCTGGGTCTTTAAACAACCCAGCGCTCAGTCTTTTGCTAGCAAGCAAGGCCCACGAACGCCCACGAACGCCCATGTTCTGTTTAGAGGAAGACCTCAGACAATTTGGCACCCTGCTAAATGAGGGTGCTGTCCCATGAGCGGCCTTCGAGCGGGATAAAGCTTTAGCGTAAGACAAGTTGTCAAGCTTAAAATTCTGCTGAAAACCATATGTTGGAGGCCACATCATGATGGAAGCCTGTGAATGTCTCAGGCCAAAGTAAGCATGGGAGTACATTATTTGCATAGGACAGCCCCCTTCAAAATCACATCATCATGCTGCAGTTGCCATGTAGCGTTACTAGAGGGCAGCAGTATGACCATAAAAGAAGAGAGAAGTGTTAAATCTGTTTGCTGACGTGCTGCTTGTCTTTGTTGGTCTTTGCTGGTCCTCTGGAGCAGAGGACTACAATAAGCGAGTGAATGAGTAATGAGGAAAGATTATCCTGCTTTTGTGGGGAAGAGAGAGCACTTGCAGGGAAAACGGCAAGATGACAGAGTTAAAGCATAGATGTTTGCTGAGTGATTGGGTGAGGGTGTCGTCTGTCTCTTTGAAAGGACACTTGAGAGAAGAACAGGAGCCCATGGCCTTCAGATGGGAGAAGAAGCATAGAAGAGCATTTTCCCCAAAATAAAAACCTTCACTTCATCTCAAAGCTTCCAACTTTGCAGGTTGTAAGATTTGCCTTGTTTGCTGCATAAATAGGCAGAACTAGTGAGGCTCTTCCCAGAATATAAGTAGCACACTCTTTGGGAGTATCCTTAGGCCAGGCATGTCAGGCACGTAATTGGGGATATGAGGCCAAGAAAAACTTTAGGAAGCTTGCTCTAATCATCTGCAGGATAGAAGGACTCTGGAGAGAAACTAGAGAGGGAACCAGGCTGCACAAAAAAGGGGCAGGGTGGCACATTACACCCTAGCAGGAATATCCGATCCCCATACCTCTACCCCTGGGACACCATTTGTGACTTTCAATACCCCCATCTCATTGCCACTCAAATGTTCCGCCTTAGTATCTGAATGACCATAAACACCCTTCCTTTTGGCCCTCCATTTGTAATTCTCCCAGTAACCCAGGTGCTTTTGCCACTGTCCAGCCTACAGTGACCAGTTGGATGCACATTGCTCGGCACCCCATCCACTTACCACTCCGTGCAACCCCTCTCCGCACACTCAAACTACTCTTCTTTAAAACTGATATACACAATCTGCCTCACTATAAGCTGTAACCTTCCCTCTATAGATTACATAGCCAATCCAAGGAGGTCAAATCACTGGTCGAGCACCCCAAACTCTCTGCAGACGCTGCCAATTCATGGACTACTGCCTACTTTGCATGCAATGATTATTCTCTACGCCACATCCAACCAATTGCCACATGCGCCGTCTCCCTGACTCATTCAACTACTTCCCCAAACCACCCGCCTTATTTAACAAATTTTAATGCTCTCAGCTGTCATAGCGGACATCTCTGCTTCCTGTTCACCCACTTTTCCCCTTCTTTCTTAGTAGCCCACCTGTGCTCAGATGGCCATTCCTCCAAGTGCCACTTGAAACTCGCCTTCCTTCTGTTTCTCTACCTTATAAAGCCCCTTTCAGTACTACCATCACAGCAATTGTCATTTTGTGGCTGCTCCTTTGTGGTGAGTGAATGAAGCAGATTGTATCGCACAAGAAAGTACCCACACAATGGGGGACACACTTGTCAACATTCCCGTTCCCTTCAGTGTCTTAAGCATCTGTTTTCAATGCAACTACCCCAAGAGACCTCCCAACAGATCCTGCGAGGGTTGGGGGGGGGGCAATAAAAACTTGGGGTGCCTTGTCCCCCCTCGCCGTGTCTTACCACGTGCTCCTTGCTGTCACCTCTTTCAATACCATAATTACAGTATGTCTGTGTGGAGCCCCCCTTCTGGTCGGTAATAAAAAAGTGCCCTAAGCCTGTTCCACTAAGTTCCCTCTGTTGCCCCTATGCTTTTGGGGTAGGCCCCCCCACCCCCAGAAAGGGGGGGGGCAAAAAAAAATGGGTAGCACACTCAAAGCAAAACCACATAATTCTGTGCCTTCCAGCACCCTCTTTTGTAATGCACCCCAACACCCCTTTTTTACACTGCTCCCCAAAATTTGCCACCCCCCCCCCCACTCTGTAGTTGGGGGGGAGGTGTGGGTCATAAAATGATGGGGTCTACTACCGTGGTGCCCATCCTATCTGGTCACCCCCCTCTGTTTGCTGAAGGGGGAGGGGCACTCTTTCCTTGTTGGCCTCACTCCCCTGTGCTCCGCCCCCTGACCTATTGCCCCAGACTCTGCCTACTTCTGTGAATCCTTCCTACTCCTCCCTTTCCTCTGGGGCCCCACCCCTGTCTACACATGCCTCTCCTTGGTCCCTCCTAGGCTCTATGCTACCACCTCTCCCTAGGCTCCTCCCCCAACTATGCCCCCCTTCTCTCTGCTTTCCTTTCTTACTCCACCCATTCACACTCCCCCTCTGTGGCTCCTCCCCTCTACTCCCACTAGGCCTGGACCCAACCTCACTCTCTCTGCCCAGACACACCAGCCACTCTCTTATCCACCATTCAGGTCTCTCTCCTCACACACCAACCACTCTCTCCATCCACCAATCACCACCCAGGTCCATCTTCACCTACACACCAACCACTCTTACATCCACCAATCACCAGCCAGGCACACCTACACACATTTTACTTACCGACTTACCTCTGCTTCACCGCCATCAGCCATCAGTCATCTGGTGCCGAACCCAGGATTTGAACCCTGGTCACCTGGTTGGAAGGCAGGAACTTACCCACTGTACCACATGGGCTTCCATGTTTGTATCATTTCCAATAGTCCCTATATCATGGCTATGGTGTGTCATGCAGACTAGGGGGCCTGTATGTAGCTTATAGATGCTCCTGAATCCCTGATTACCAACAAGGAGCAATAGCTCAGTGGTAATGTCATCTGCCTCTGGTGCTGCAAGCTCCCTAGGACAAGGGTTCGAATCCCTCCATGGCTGGTAAATTTTTTTTCTTTTTTTTTCTTTTCCCCCATGAACTAATATTTCGATTTTATAAAAACTAGGAGCAATTTCAGACACTCTTTTTTGCACTAGTGCCCGAAAATTATAAATATTTTCTCTCCTGACTCCCATGCAGCCCCCTTCTTCATTAGTAGGTGAAATATGGGTAAAGCATTGTCTTCAGTTATCAATCTATTGAGTTTTTGTCTTTGAATTTGGCATTTTGTAGTGCGAATGTGGCCTAGGGGGCATAACTGAGCAGAAGTAACCCTCCCACAAATAGTAAAATAGGTTGAGTGGTGGGGATTTTTCATTTTGGTATGAACAGAGCTGTGTAATCAGGGGGATAGTGCCTGTGCTGCTGGCTAGGCATATTGGCCTAGTGTTAGCTCTCACTCACGAAATGATGGGTAAAGTTTGGAACTGGTTAAACTCCCTTTATTAGGTGCAATCAGAAAACAGACATGTTGAGGTTTTCAAGAGGCAGAAAAGGGTAGAGTCTGGCGTGTGCTTCATTGTGCCTGCATCATGCCTGAAGCAGCAGCTAGCATGGCATGGCCTGGCCTGGCCTGGCCTGGCCCTGGGTCTTTAAACAACCCAGCGCTCAGTCTTTTGCTAGCAAGCAAGGCCCACGAACGCCCACGAACGCCCATGTTCTGTTTAGAGGAAGACCTCAGACAATTTGGCACCCTGCTAAATGAGGGTGCTGTCCCATGAGCGGCCTTCGAGCGGGATAAAGCTTTAGCGTAAGACAAGTTGTCAAGCTTAAAATTCTGCTGAAAACCATATGTTGGAGGCCACATCATGATGGAAGCCTGTGAATGTCTCAGGCCAAAGTAAGCATGGGAGTACATTATTTGCATAGGACAGCCCCCTTCAAAATCACATCATCATGCTGCAGTTGCCATGTAGCGTTACTAGAGGGCAGCAGTATGACCATAAAAGAAGAGAGAAGTGTTAAATCTGTTTGCTGACGTGCTGCTTGTCTTTGTTGGTCTTTGCTGGTCCTCTGGAGCAGAGGACTACAATAAGCGAGTGAATGAGTAATGA
Source organism: Pleurodeles waltl (assembly GCF_031143425.1). NCBI lineage: Eukaryota > Metazoa > Chordata > Amphibia > Caudata > Salamandridae > Pleurodeles > Pleurodeles waltl. The sequence goes on from NC_090444.1 coordinate 677,689,299, forward strand.
GGAAAGATTATCCTGCTTTTGTGGGGAAGAGAGAGCACTTGCAGGGAAAACGGCAAGATGACAGAGTTAAAGCATAGATGTTTGCTGAGTGATTGGGTGAGGGTGTCGTCTGTCTCTTTGAAAGGACACGTGAGAGAAGAACAGGAGCCCATGGCCTTCAGATGGGAGAAGAAGCATAGAAGAGCATTTTCCCCAAAATAAAAACCTTCACTTCATCTCAAAGCTTCCAACTTTGCAGGTTGTAAGATTTGCCTTGTTTGCTGCATAAATAGGCAGAACTAGTGAGGCTCTTCCCAGAATATAAGTAGCACACTCTTTGGGAGTATCCTTAGGCCAGGCATGTCAGGCACGTAATTGGGGATATGAGGCCAAGAAAAACTTTAGGAAGCTTGCTCTAATCATCTGCAGGATAGAAGGACTCTGGAGAGAAACTAGAGAGGGAACCAGGCTGCACAAAAAAGGGGCAGGGTGGCACATTACACCCTAGCAGGAATATCCGATCCCCATACCTCTACCCCTGGGACACCATTTGTGACTTTCAATACCCCCATCTCATTGCCACTCAAATGTTCCGCCTTAGTATCTGAATGACCATAAACACCCTTCCTTTTGGCCCTCCATTTGTAATTCTCCCAGTAACCCAGGTGCTTTTGCCACTGTCCAGCCTACAGTGACCAGTTGGATGCACATTGCTCGGCACCCCATCCACTTACCACTCCGTGCAACCCCTCTCCGCACACTCAAACTACTCTTCTTTAAAACTGATATACACAATCTGCCTCACTATAAGCTGTAACCTTCCCTCTATAGATTACATAGCCAATCCAAGGAGGTCAAATCACTGGTCGAGCACCCCAAACTCTCTGCAGACGCTGCCAATTCATGGACTACTGCCTACTTTGCATGCAATGATTATTCTCTACGCCACATCCAACCAATTGCCACATGCGCCGTCTCCCTGACTCATTCAACTACTTCCCCAAACCACCCGCCTTATTTAACAAATTTTAATGCTCTCAGCTGTCATAGCGGACATCTCTGCTTCCTGTTCACCCACTTTTCCCCTTCTTTCTTAGTAGCCCACCTGTGCTCAGATGGCCATTCCTCCAAGTGCCACTTGAAACTCGCCTTCCTTCTGTTTCTCTACCTTATAAAGCCCCTTTCAGTACTACCATCACAGCAATTGTCATTTTGTGGCTGCTCCTTTGTGGTGAGTGAATGAAGCAGATTGTATCGCACAAGAAAGTACCCACACAATGGGGGACACACTTGTCAACATTCCCGTTCCCTTCAGTGTCTTAAGCATCTGTTTTCAATGCAACTACCCCAAGAGACCTCCCAACAGATCCTGCGAGGGTTGGGGGGGGGGCAATAAAAACTTGGGGTGCCTTGTCCCCCCTCGCCGTGTCTTACCACGTGCTCCTTGCTGTCACCTCTTTCAATACCATAATTACAGTATGTCTGTGTGGAGCCCCCCTTCTGGTCGGTAATAAAAAAGTGCCCTAAGCCTGTTCCACTAAGTTCCCTCTGTTGCCCCTATGCTTTTGGGGTAGGCCCCCCCACCCCCAGAAAGGGGGGGGGCAAAAAAAAATGGGTAGCACACTCAAAGCAAAACCACATAATTCTGTGCCTTCCAGCACCCTCTTTTGTAATGCACCCCAACACCCCTTTTTTACACTGCTCCCCAAAATTTGCCACCCCCCCCCCCACTCTGTAGTTGGGGGGGAGGTGTGGGTCATAAAATGATGGGGTCTACTACCGTGGTGCCCATCCTATCTGGTCACCCCCCTCTGTTTGCTGAAGGGGGAGGGGCACTCTTTCCTTGTTGGCCTCACTCCCCTGTGCTCCGCCCCCTGACCTATTGCCCCAGACTCTGCCTACTTCTGTGAATCCTTCCTACTCCTCCCTTTCCTCTGGGGCCCCACCCCTGTCTACACATGCCTCTCCTTGGTCCCTCCTAGGCTCTATGCTACCACCTCTCCCTAGGCTCCTCCCCCAACTATGCCCCCCTTCTCTCTGCTTTCCTTTCTTACTCCACCCATTCACACTCCCCCTCTGTGGCTCCTCCCCTCTACTCCCACTAGGCCTGGACCCAACCTCACTCTCTCTGCCCAGACACACCAGCCACTCTCTTATCCACCATTCAGGTCTCTCTCCTCACACACCAACCACTCTCTCCATCCACCAATCACCACCCAGGTCCATCTTCACCTACACACCAACCACTCTTACATCCACCAATCACCAGCCAGGCACACCTACACACATTTTACTTACCGACTTACCTCTGCTTCACCGCCATCAGCCATCAGTCATCTGGTGCCGAACCCAGGATTTGAACCCTGGTCACCTGGTTGGAAGGCAGGAACTTACCCACTGTACCACATGGGCTTCCATGTTTGTATCATTTCCAATAGTCCCTATATCATGGCTATGGTGTGTCATGCAGACTAGGGGGCCTGTATGTAGCTTATAGATGCTCCTGAATCCCTGATTACCAACAAGGAGCAATAGCTCAGTGGTAATGTCATCTGCCTCTGGTGCTGCAAGCTCCCTAGGACAAGGGTTCGAATCCCTCCATGGCTGGTAAATTTTTTTTCTTTTTTTTTCTTTTCCCCCATGAACTAATATTTCGATTTTATAAAAACTAGGAGCAATTTCAGACACTCTTTTTTGCACTAGTGCCCGAAAATTATAAATATTTTCTCTCCTGACTCCCATGCAGCCCCCTTCTTCATTAGTAGGTGAAATATGGGTAAAGCATTGTCTTCAGTTATCAATCTATTGAGTTTTTGTCTTTGAATTTGGCATTTTGTAGTGTGAATGTGGCCTAGGGGGCATAACTGAGCAGAAGTAACCCTCCCACAAATAGTAAAATAGGTTGAGTGGTGGGGATTTTTCATTTTGGTATGAACAGAGCTGTGTAATCAGGGGGATAGTGCCTGTGCTGCTGGCTAGGCATATTGGCCTAGTGTTAGCTCTCACTCACGAAATGATGGGTAAAGTTTGGAACTGGTTAAACTCCCTTTATTAGGTGCAATCAGAAAACAGACATGTTGAGGTTTTCAAGAGGCAGAAAAGGGTAGAGTCTGGCGTGTGCTTCATTGTGCCTGCATCATGCCAGAAGCAGCAGCTAGCATGGCATGGCCTGGCCTGGCCTGGCCTGGCCCTGGGTCTTTAAACAACCCAGCGCTCAGTCTTTTGCTAGCAAGCAAGGCCCACGAACGCCCACGAACGCCCATGTTCTGTTTAGAGGAAGACCTCAGACAATTTGGCACCCTGCTAAATGAGGGTGCTGTCCCATGAGCGGCCTTCGAGCGGGATAAAGCTTTAGCGTAAGACAAGTTGTCAAGCTTAAAATTCTGCTGAAAACCATATGTTGGAGGCCACATCATGATGGAAGCCTGTGAATGTCTCAGGCCAAAGTAAGCATGGGAGTACATTATTTGCATAGGACAGCCCCCTTCAAAATCACATCATCATGCTGCAGTTGCCATGTAGCGTTACTAGAGGGCAGCAGTATGACCATAAAAGAAGAGAGAAGTGTTAAATCTGTTTGCTGACGTGCTGCTTGTCTTTGTTGGTCTTTGCTGGTCCTCTGGAGCAGAGGACTACAATAAGCGAGTGAATGAGTAATGAGGAAAGATTATCCTGCTTTTGTGGGGAAGAGAGAGCACTTGCAGGGAAAACGGCAAGATGACAGAGTTAAAGCATAGATGTTTGCTGAGTGATTGGGTGAGGGTGTCGTCTGTCTCTTTGAAAGGACACGTGAGAGAAGAACAGGAGCCCATGGCCTTCAGATGGGAGAAGAAGCATAGAAGAGCATTTTCCCCAAAATAAAAACCTTCACTTCATCTCAAAGCTTCCAACTTTGCAGGTTGTAAGATTTGCCTTGTTTGCTGCATAAATAGGCAGAACTAGTGAGGCTCTTCCCAGAATATAAGTAGCACACTCTTTGGGAGTATCCTTAGGCCAGGCATGTCAGGCACGTAATTGGGGATATGAGGCCAAGAAAAACTTTAGGAAGCTTGCTCTAATCATCTGCAGGATAGAAGGACTCTGGAGAGAAACTAGAGAGGGAACCAGGCTGCACAAAAAAGGGGCAGGGTGGCACATTACACCCTAGCAGGAATATCCGATCCCCATACCTCTACCCCTGGGACACCATTTGTGACTTTCAATACCCCCATCTCATTGCCACTCAAATGTTCCGCCTTAGTATCTGAATGACCATAAACACCCTTCCTTTTGGCCCTCCATTTGTAATTCTCCCAGTAACCCAGGTGCTTTTGCCACTGTCCAGCCTACAGTGACCAGTTGGATGCACATTGCTCGGCACCCCATCCACTTACCACTCCGTGCAACCCCTCTCCGCACACTCAAACTACTCTTCTTTAAAACTGATATACACAATCTGCCTCACTATAAGCTGTAACCTTCCCTCTATAGATTACATAGCCAATCCAAGGAGGTCAAATCACTGGTCGAGCACCCCAAACTCTCTGCAGACGCTGCCAATTCATGGACTACTGCCTACTTTGCATGCAATGATTATTCTCTACGCCACATCCAACCAATTGCCACATGCGCCGTCTCCCTGACTCATTCAACTACTTCCCCAAACCACCCGCCTTATTTAACAAATTTTAATGCTCTCAGCTGTCATAGCGGACATCTCTGCTTCCTGTTCACCCACTTTTCCCCTTCTTTCTTAGTAGCCCACCTGTGCTCAGATGGCCATTCCTCCAAGTGCCACTTGAAACTCGCCTTCCTTCTGTTTCTCTACCTTATAAAGCCCCTTTCAGTACTACCATCACAGCAATTGTCATTTTGTGGCTGCTCCTTTGTGGTGAGTGAATGAAGCAGATTGTATCGCACAAGAAAGTACCCACACAATGGGGGACACACTTGTCAACATTCCCGTTCCCTTCAGTGTCTTAAGCATCTGTTTTCAATGCAACTACCCCAAGAGACCTCCCAACAGATCCTGCGAGGGTTGGGGGGGGGGGGGGCAATAAAAACTTGGGGTGCCTTGTCCCCCCTCGCCGTGTCTTACCACGTGCTCCTTGCTGTCACCTCTTTCAATACCATAATTACAGTATGTCTGTGTGGAGCCGCCCTTCTGGTCGGTAATAAAAAAGTGCCCTAAGCCTGTTCCACTAAGTTCCCTCTGTTGCCCCTATGCTTTTGGGGTAGGCCGCCCCACCCCCAGAAAGGGGGGGGGCAAAAAAAAATGGGTAGCACACTCAAAGCAAAACCACATAATTCTGTGCCTTCCAGCACCCTCTTTTGTAATGCACCCCAACACCCCTTTTTTACACTGCTCCCCAAAATTTGCCACCCCCCCCCCCACTCTGTAGTTGGGGGGGAGGTGTGGGTCATAAAATGATGGGGTCTACTACCGTGGTGCCCATCCTATCTGGTCACCCCCCTCTGTTTGCTGAAGGGGGAGGGGCACTCTTTCCTTGTTGGCCTCACTCCCCTGTGCTCCGCCCCCTGACCTATTGCCCCAGACTCTGCCTACTTCTGTGAATCCTTCCTACTCCTCCCTTTCCTCTGGGGCCCCACCCCTGTCTACACATGCCTCTCCTTGGTCCCTCCTAGGCTCTATGCTACCACCTATCCCTAGGCTCCTCCCCCAACTATGCCCCCCTTCTCTCTGCTTTCCTTTCTTACTCCACCCATTCACACTCCCCCTCTGTGGCTCCTCCCCTCTACTCCCACTAGGCCTGGACCCAACCTCACTCTCTCTGCCCAGACACACCAGCCACTCTCTTATCCACCATTCAGGTCTCTCTCCTCACACACCAACCACTCTCTCCATCCACCAATCACCACCCAGGTCCATCTTCACCTACACACCAACCACTCTTACATCCACCAATCACCAGCCAGGCACACCTACACACATTTTACTTACCGACTTACCTCTGCTTCACCGCCATCAGCCATCAGTCATCTGGTGCCGAACCCAGGATTTGAACCCTGGTCACCTGGTTGGAAGGCAGGAACTTACCCACTGTACCACATGGGCTTCCATGTTTGTATCATTTCCAATAGTCCCTATATCATGGCTATGGTGTGTCATGCAGACTAGGGGGCCTGTATGTAGCTTATAGATGCTCCTGAATCCCTGATTACCAACAAGGAGCAATAGCTCAGTGGTAATGTCATCTGCCTCTGGTGCTGCAAGCTCCCTAGGACAAGGGTTCGAATCCCTCCATGGCTGGTAAAATTTTTTTCTTTTTTTTTCTTTTCCCCCATGAACTAATATTTCGATTTTATAAAAACTAGGAGCAATTTCAGACACTCTTTTTTGCACTAGTGCCCGAAAATTATAAATATTTTCTCTCCTGACTCCCATGCAGCCCCCTTCTTCATTAGTAGGTGAAATATGGGTAAAGCATTGTCTTCAGTTATCAATCTATTGAGTTTTTGTCTTTGAATTTGGCATTTTGTAGTGCGAATGTGGCCTAGGGGGCATAACTGAGCAGAAGTAACCCTCCCACAAATAGTAAAATAGGTTGAGTGGTGGGGATTTTTCATTTTGGTATGAACAGAGCTGTGTAATCAGGGGGATAGTGCCTGTGCTGCTGGCTAGGCATATTGGCCTAGTGTTAGCTCTCACTCACGAAATGATGGGTAAAGTTTGGAACTGGTTAAACTCCCTTTATTAGGTGCAATCAGAAAACAGACATGTTGAGGTTTTCAAGAGGCAGAAAAGGGTAGAGTCTGGCGTGTGCTTCATTGTGCCTGCATCATGCCTGAAGCAGCAGCTAGCATGGCATGGCCTGGCCTGGCCTGGCCTGGCCCTGGGTCTTTAAACAACCCAGCGCTCAGTCTTTTGCTAGCAAGCAAGGCCCACGAACGCCCACGAACGCCCATGTTCTGTTTAGAGGAAGACCTCAGACAATTTGGCACCCTGCTAAATGAGGGTGCTGTCCCATGAGCGGCCTTCGAGCGGGATAAAGCTTTAGCGTAAGACAAGTTGTCAAGCTTAAAATTCTGCTGAAAACCATATGTTGGAGGCCACATCATGATGGAAGCCTGTGAATGTCTCAGGCCAAAGTAAGCATGGGAGTACATTATTTGCATAGGACAGCCCCCTTCAAAATCACATCATCATGCTGCAGTTGCCATGTAGCGTTACTAGAGGGCAGCAGTATGACCATAAAAGAAGAGAGAAGTGTTAAATCTGTTTGCTGACGTGCTGCTTGTCTTTGTTGGTCTTTGCTGGTCCTCTGGAGCAGAGGACTACAATAAGCGAGTGAATGAGTAATGAGGAAAGATTATCCTGCTTTTGTGGGGAAGAGAGAGCACTTGCAGGGAAAACGGCAAGATGACAGAGTTAAAGCATAGATGTTTGCTGAGTGATTGGGTGAGGGTGTCGTCTGTCTCTTTGAAAGGACACTTGAGAGAAGAACAGGAGCCCATGGCCTTCAGATGGGAGAAGAAGCATAGAAGAGCATTTTCCCCAAAATAAAAACCTTCACTTCATCTCAAAGCTTCCAACTTTGCAGGTTGTAAGATTTGCCTTGTTTGCTGCATAAATAGGCAGAACTAGTGAGGCTCTTCCCAGAATATAAGTAGCACACTCTTTGGGAGTATCCTTAGGCCAGGCATGTCAGGCACGTAATTGGGGATATGAGGCCAAGAAAAACTTTAGGAAGCTTGCTCTAATCATCTGCAGGATAGAAGGACTCTGGAGAGAAACTAGAGAGGGAACCAGGCTGCACAAAAAAGGGGCAGGGTGGCACATTACACCCTAGCAGGAATATCCGATCCCCATACCTCTACCCCTGGGACACCATTTGTGACTTTCAATACCCCCATCTCATTGCCACTCAAATGTTCCGCCTTAGTATCTGAATGACCATAAACACCCTTCCTTTTGGCCCTCCATTTGTAATTCTCCCAGTAACCCAGGTGCTTTTGCCACTGTCCAGCCTACAGTGACCAGTTGGATGCACATTGCTCGGCACCACATCCACTTACCACTCCGTGCAACCCCTCTCCGCACACTCAAACTACTCTTCTTTAAAACTGATATACACAATCTGCCTCACTATAAGCTGTAACCTTCCCTCTATAGATTACATAGCCAATCCAAGGAGGTCAAATCACTGGTCGAGCACCCCAAACTCTCTGCAGACGCTGCCAATTCATGGACTACTGCCTACTTTGCATGCAATGATTATTCTCTACGCCACATCCAACCAATTGCCACATGCGCCGTCTCCCTGACTCATTCAACTACTTCCCCAAACCACCCGCCTTATTTAACAAATTTTAATGCTCTCAGCTGTCATAGCGGACATCTCTGCTTCCTGTTCACCCACTTTTCCCCTTCTTTCTTAGTAGCCCACCTGTGCTCAGATGGCCATTCCTCCAAGTGCCACTTGAAACTCGCCTTCCTTCTGTTTCTCTACCTTATAAAGCCCCTTTCAGTACTACCATCACAGCAATTGTCATTTTGTGGCTGCTCCTTTGTGGTGAGTGAATGAAGCAGATTGTATCGCACAAGAAAGTACCCACACAATGGGGGACACACTTGTCAACATTCCCGTTCCCCTCAGTGTCTTAAGCATCTGTTTTCAATGCAACTACCCCAAGAGACCTCCCAACAGATCCTGCGAGGGTTGGGGGGGGGGGCAATAAAAACTTGGGGTGCCTTGTCCCCCCTCGCCGTGTCTTACCACGTGCTCCTTGCTGTCACCTCTTTCAATACCATAATTACAGTATGTCTGTGTGGAGCCCCCCTTCTGGTCGGTAATAAAAAAGTGCCCTAAGCCTGTTCCACTAAGTTCCCTCTGTTGCCTCTATGCTTTTGGGGTAGGCCGCCCCACCCCCAGAAAGGGGGGGGGCAAAAAAAAATGGGTAGCACACTCAAAGCAAAACCACATAATTCTGTGCCTTCCAGCACCCTCTTTTGTAATGCACCCCAACACCCCTTTTTTACACTGCTCCCCAAAATTTGCCACCCCCCCCCCCCACTCTGTAGTTGGGGGGGAGGTGTGGGTCATAAAATGATGGGGTCTACTACCGTGGTGCCCATCCTATCTGGTCACCCCCCTCTGTTTGCTGAAGGGGGAGGGGCACTCTTTCCTTGTTGGCCTCACTCCCCTGTGCTCCGCCCCCTGACCTATTGCCCCAGACTCTGCCTACTTCTGTGAATCCTTCCTACTCCTCCCTTTCCTCTGGGGCCCCACCCCTGTCTACACATGCCTCTCCTTGGTCCCTCCTAGGCTCTATGCTACCACCTCTCCCTAGGCTCCTCCCCCAACTATGCCCCCCTTCTCTCTGCTTTCCTTTCTTACTCCACCCATTCACACTCCCCCTCTGTGGCTCCTCCCCTCTACTCCCACTAGGCCTGGACCCAACCTCACTCTCTCTGCCCAGACACACCAGCCACTCTCTTATCCACCATTCAGGTCTCTCTCCTCACACACCAACCACTCTCTCCATCCACCAATCACCACCCAGGTCCATCTTCACCTACACACCAACCACTCTTACATCCACCAATCACCAGCCAGGCACACCTACACACATTTTACTTACCGACTTACCTCTGCTTCACCGCCATCAGCCATCAGTCATCTGGTGCCGAACCCAGGATTTGAACCCTGGTCACCTGGTTGGAAGGCAGGAACTTACCCACTGTACCACATGGGCTTCCATGTTTGTATCATTTCCAATAGTCCCTATATCATGGCTATGGTGTGTCATGCAGACTAGGGGGCCTGTATGTAGCTTATAGATGCTCCTGAATCCCTGATTACCAACAAGGAGCAATAGCTCAGTGGTAATGTCATCTGCCTCTGGTGCTGTAAGCTCCCTAGGACAAGGGTTCGAATCCCTCCATGGCTGGTAAATTTTTTTTCTTTTTTTTTCTTTTCCCCCATGAACTAATATTTCGATTTTATAAAAACTAGGAGCAATTTCAGACACTCTTTTTTGCACTAGTGCCCGAAAATTATAAATATTTTCTCTCCTGACTCCCATGCAGCCCCCTTCTTCATTAGTAGGTGAAATATGGGTAAAGCATTGTCTTCAGTTATCAATCTATTGAGTTTTTGTCTTTGAATTTGGCATTTTGTAGTGCGAATGTGGCCTAGGGGGCATAACTGAGCAGAAGTAACCCTCCCACAAATAGTAAAATAGGTTGAGTGGTGGGGATTTTTCATTTTGGTATGAACAGAGCTGTGTAATCAGGGGGATAGTGCCTGTGCTGCTGGCTAGGCATATTGGCCTAGTGTTAGCTCTCACTCACGAAATGATGGGTAAAGTTTGGAACTGGTTAAACTCCCTTTATTAGGTGCAATCAGAAAACAGACATGTTGAGGTTTTCAAGAGGCAGAAAAGGGTAGAGTCTGGCGTGTGCTTCATTGTGCCTGCATCATGCCTGAAGCAGCAGCTAGCATGGCATGGCCTGGCCTGGCCTGGCCTGGCCCTGGGTCTTTAAACAACCCAGCGCTCAGTCTTTTGCTAGCAAGCAAGGCCCACGAACGCCCATGTTCTGTTTAGAGGAAGACCTCAGACAATTTGGCACCCTGCTAAATGAGGGTGCTGTCCCATGAGCGGCCTTCGAGCGGGATAAAGCTTTAGCGTAAGACAAGTTGTCAAGCTTAAAATTCTGCTGAAAACCATATGTTGGAGGCCACATCATGATGGAAGCCTGTGAATGTCTCAGGCCAAAGTAAGCATGGGAGTACATTATTTGCATAGGACAGCCCCCTTCAAAATCACATCATCATGCTGCAGTTGCCATGTAGCGTTACTAGAGGGCAGCAGTATGACCATAAAAGAAGAGAGAAGTGTTAAATCTGTTTGCTGACGTGCTGCTTGTCTTTGTTGGTCTTTGCTGGGCCTCTGGAGCAGAGGACTACAATAAGCGAGTGAATGAGTAATGAGGAAAGATTATCCTGCTTTTGTGGGGAAGAGAGAGCACTTGCAGGGAAAACGGCAAGATGACAGAGTTAAAGCATAGATGTTTGCTGAGTGATTGGGTGAGGGTGTCGTCTGTCTCTTTGAAAGGACACGTGAGAGAAGAACAGGAGCCCATGGCCTTCAGATGGGAGAAGAAGCATAGAAGAGCATTTTCCCCAAAATAAAAACCTTCACTTCATCTCAAAGCTTCCAACTTTGCAGGTTGTAAGATTTGCCTTGTTTGCTGCATAAATAGGCAGAACTAGTGAGGCTCTTCCCAGAATATAAGTAGCACACTCTTTGGGAGTATCCTTAGGCCAGGCATGTCAGGCACGTAATTGGGGATATGAGGCCAAGAAAAACTTTAGGAAGCTTGCTCTAATCATCTGCAGGATAGAAGGACTCTGGAGAGAAACTAGAGAGGGAACCAGGCTGCACAAAAAAGGGGCAGGGTGGCACATTACACCCTAGCAGGAATATCCGATCCCCATACCTCTACCCCTGGGACACCATTTGTGACTTTCAATACCCCCATCTCATTGCCACTCAAATGTTCCGCCTTAGTATCTGAATGACCATAAACACCCTTCCTTTTGGCCCTCCATTTGTAATTCTCCCAGTAACCCAGGTGCTTTTGCCACTGTCCAGCCTACAGTGACCAGTTGGATGCACATTGCTCGGCACCCCATCCACTTACCACTCCGTGCAACCCCTCTCCGCACACTCAAACTACTCTTCTTTAAAACTGATATACACAATCTGCCTCACTATAAGCTGTAACCTTCCCTCTATAGATTACATAGCCAATCCAAGGAGGTCAAATCACTGGTCGAGCACCCCAAACTCTCTGCAGACGCTGCCAATTCATGGACTACTGCCTACTTTGCATGCAATGATTATTCTCTACGCCACATCCAACCAATTGCCACATGCGCCGTCTCCCTGACTCATTCAACTACTTCCCCAAACCACCCGCCTTATTTAACAAATTTTAATGCTCTCAGCTGTCATAGCGGACATCTCTGCTTCCTGTTCACCCACTTTTCCCCTTCTTTCTTAGTAGCCCACCTGTGCTCAGATGGCCATTCCTCCAAGTGCCACTTGAAACTCGCCTTCCTTCTGTTTCTCTACCTTATAAAGCCCCTTTCAGTACTACCATCACAGCAATTGTCATTTTGTGGCTGCTCCTTTGTGGTGAGTGAATGAAGCAGATTGTATCGCACAAGAAAGTACCCACACAATGGGGGACACACTTGTCAACATTCCCGTTCCCTTCAGTGTCTTAAGCATCTGTTTTCAATGCAACTACCCCAAGAGACCTCCCAACAGATCCTGCGAGGGTTGGGGGGGGGGGGGCAATAAAAACTTGGGGTGCCTTGTCCCCCCTCGCCGTGTCTTACCACGTGCTCCTTGCTGTCACCTCTTTCAATACCATAATTACAGTATGTCTGTGTGGAGCCCCCCTTCTGGTCGGTAATAAAAAAGTGCCCTAAGCCTGTTCCACTAAGTTCCCTCTGTTGCCCCTATGCTTTTGGGGTAGGCCGCCCCACCCCCAGAAAGGGGGGGGGCAAAAAAAAATGGGTAGCACACTCAAAGCAAAACCACATAATTCTGTGCCTTCCAGCACCCTCTTTTGTAATGCACCCCAACACCCCTTTTTTACACTGCTCCCCAAAATTTGCCACCCCCCCCCCCACTCTGTAGTTGGGGGGGAGGTGTGGGTCATAAAATGATGGGGTCTACTACCGTGGTGCCCATCCTATCTGGTCACCCCCCTCTGTTTGCTGAAGGGGGAGGGGCACTCTTTCCTTGTTGGCCTCACTCCCCTGTGCTCCGCCCCCTGACCTATTGCCCCAGACTCTGCCTACTTCTGTGAATCCTTCCTACTCCTCCCTTTCCTCTGGGGCCCCACCCCTGTCTACACATGCCTCTCCTTGGTCCCTCCTAGGCTCTATGCTACCACCTATCCCTAGGCTCCTCCCCCAACTATGCCCCCCTTCTCTCTGCTTTCCTTTCTTACTCCACCCATTCACACTCCCCCTCTGTGGCTCCTCCCCTCTACTCCCACTAGGCCTGGACCCAACCTCACTCTCTCTGCCCAGACACACCAGCCACTCTCTTATCCACCATTCAGGTCTCTCTCCTCACACACCAACCACTCTCTCCATCCACCAATCACCACCCAGGTCCATCTTCACCTACACACCAACCACTCTTACATCCACCAATCACCAGCCAGGCACACCTACACACATTTTACTTACCGACTTACCTCTGCTTCACCGCCATCAGCCATCAGTCATCTGGTGCCGAACCCAGGATTTGAACCCTGGTCACCTGGTTGGAAGGCAGGAACTTACCCACTGTACCACATGGGCTTCCATGTTTGTATCATTTCCAATAGTCCCTATATCATGGCTATGGTGTGTCATGCAGACTAGGGGGCCTGTATGTAGCTTATAGATGCTCCTGAATCCCTGATTACCAACAAGGAGCAATAGCTCAGTGGTAATGTCATCTGCCTCTGGTGCTGTAAGCTCCCTAGGACAAGGGTTCGAATCCCTCCATGGCTGGTAAAATTTTTTTCTTTTTTTTTCTTTTCCCCCATGAACTAATATTTCGATTTTATAAAAACTAGGAGCAATTTCAGACACTCTTTTTTGCACTAGTGCCCGAAAATTATAAATATTTTCTCTCCTGACTCCCATGCAGCCCCCTTCTTCATTAGTAGGTGAAATATGGGTAAAGCATTGTCTTCAGTTATCAATCTATTGAGTTTTTGTCTTTGAATTTGGCATTTTGTAGTGCGAATGTGGCCTAGGGGGCATAACTGAGCAGAAGTAACCCTCCCACAAATAGTAAAATAGGTTGAGTGGTGGGGATTTTTCATTTTGGTATGAACAGAGCTGTGTAATCAGGGGGATAGTGCCTGTGCTGCTGGCTAGGCATATTGGCCTAGTGTTAGCTCTCACTCACGAAATGATGGGTAAAGTTTGGAACTGGTTAAACTCCCTTTATTAGGTGCAATCAGAAAACAGACATGTTGAGGTTTTCAAGAGGCAGAAAAGGGTAGAGTCTGGCGTGTGCTTCATTGTGCCTGCATCATGCCTGAAGCAGCAGCTAGCATGGCATGGCCTGGCCTGGCCTGGCCTGGCCCTGGGTCTTTAAACAACCCAGCGCTCAGTCTTTTGCTAGCAAGCAAGGCCCACGAACGCCCACGAACGCCCATGTTCTGTTTAGAGGAAGACCTCAGACAATTTGGCACCCTGCTAAATGAGGGTGCTGTCCCATGAGCGGCCTTCGAGCGGGATAAAGCTTTAGCGTAAGACAAGTTGTCAAGCTTAAAATTCTGCTGAAAACCATATGTTGGAGGCCACATCATGATGGAAGCCTGTGAATGTCTCAGGCCAAAGTAAGCATGGGAGTACATTATTTGCATAGGACAGCCCCCTTCAAAATCACATCATCATGCTGCAGTTGCCATGTAGCGTTACTAGAGGGCAGCAGTATGACCATAAAAGAAGAGAGAAGTGTTAAATCTGTTTGCTGACGTGCTGCTTGTCTTTGTTGGTCTTTGCTGGGCCTCTGGAGCAGAGGACTACAATAAGCGAGTGAATGAGTAATGAGGAAAGATTATCCTGCTTTTGTGGGGAAGAGAGAGCACTTGCAGGGAAACTGGCAAGATGACAGAGTTAAAGCATAGATGTTTGCTGAGTGATTGGGTGAGGGTGTCGTCTGTCTCTTTGAAAGGACACGTGAGAGAAGAACAGGAGCCCATGGCCTTCAGATGGGAGAAGAAGCATAGAAGAGCATTTTCCCCAAAATAAAAACCTTCACTTCATCTCAAAGCTTCCAACTTTGCAGGTTGTAAGATTTGCCTTGTTTGCTGCATAAATAGGCAGAACTAGTGAGGCTCTTCCCAGAATATAAGTAGCACACTCTTTGGGAGTATCCTTAGGCCAGGCATGTCAGGCACGTAATTGGGGATATGAGGCCAAGAAAAACTTTAGGAAGCTTGCTCTAATCATCTGCAGGATAGAAGGACTCTGGAGAGAAACTAGAGAGGGAACCAGGCTGCACAAAAAAGGGGCAGGGTGGCACATTACACCCTAGCAGGAATATCCGATCCCCATACCTCTACCCCTGGGACACCATTTGTGACTTTCAATACCCCCATCTCATTGCCACTCAAATGTTCCGCCTTAGTATCTGAATGACCATAAACACCATTCCTTTTGGCCCTCCATTTGTAATTCTCCCAGTAACCCAGGTGCTTTTGCCACTGTCCAGCCTACAGTGACCAGTTGGATGCACATTGCTCGGCACCCCATCCACTTACCACTCCGTGCAACCCCTCTCCGCACACTCAAACTACTCTTCTTTAAAACTGATATACACAATCTGCCTCACTATAAGCTGTAACCTTCCCTCTATAGATTACATAGCCAATCCAAGGAGGTCAAATCACTGGTCGAGCACCCCAAACTCTCTGCAGACGCTGCCAATTCATGGACTACTGCCTACTTTGCATGCAATGATTATTCTCTACGCCACATCCAACCAATTGCCACATGCGCCGTCTCCCTGACTCATTCAACTACTTCCCCAAACCACCCGCCTTATTTAACAAATTTTAATGCTCTCAGCTGTCATAGCGGACATCTCTGCTTCCTGTTCACCCACTTTTCCCCTTCTTTCTTAGTAGCCCACCTGTGCTCAGATGGCCATTCCTCCAAGTGCCACTTGAAACTCGCCTTCCTTCTGTTTCTCTACCTTATAAAGCCCCTTTCAGTACTACCATCACAGCAATTGTCATTTTGTGGCTGCTCCTTTGTGGTGAGTGAATGAAGCAGATTGTATCGCACAAGAAAGTACCCACACAATGGGGGACACACTTGTCAACATTCCCGTTCCCTTCAGTGTCTTAAGCATCTGTTTTCAATGCAACTACCCCAAGAGACCTCCCAACAGATCCTGCGAGGGTTGGGGGGGGGGGGGCAATAAAAACTTGGGGTGCCTTGTCCCCCCTCGCCGTGTCTTACCACGTGCTCCTTGCTGTCACCTCTTTCAATACCATAATTACAGTATGTCTGTGTGGAGCCCCCCTTCTGGTCGGTAATAAAAAAGTGCCCTAAGCCTGTTCCACTAAGTTCCCTCTGTTGCCCCTATGCTTTTGGGGTAGGCCGCCCCACCCCCAGAAAGGGGGGGGGGGCAAAAAAAAATGGGTAGCACACTCAAAGCAAAACCACATAATTCTGTGCCTTCCAGCACCCTCTTTTGTAATGCACCCCAACACCCCTTTTTTACACTGCTCCCCAAAATTTGCCACCCCCCCCCCCACTCTGTAGTTGGGGGGGAGGTGTGGGTCATAAAATGATGGGGTCTACTACCGTGGTGCCCATCCTATCTGGTCACCCCCCTCTGTTTGCTGAAGGGGGAGGGGCACTCTTTCCTTGTTGGCCTCACTCCCCTGTGCTCCGCCCCCTGACCTATTGCCCCAGACTCTGCCTACTTCTGTGAATCCTTCCTACTCCTCCCTTTCCTCTGAGGCCCCACCCCTGTCTACACATGCCTCTCCTTGGTCCCTCCTAGGCTCTATGCTACCACCTCTCCCTAGGCTCCTCCCCCAACTATGCCCCCCTTCTCTCTGCTTTCCTTTCTTACTCCACCCATTCACACTCCCCCTCTGTGGCTCCTCCCCTCTACTCCCACTAGGCCTGGACCCAACCTCACTCTCTCTGCCCAGACACACCAGCCACTCTCTTATCCACCATTCAGGTCTCTCTCCTCACACACCAACCACTCTCTCCATCCACCAATCACCACCCAGGTCCATCTTCACCTACACACCAACCACTCTTACATCCACCAATCACCAGCCAGGCACACCTACACACATTTTACTTACCGACTTACCTCTGCTTCACCGCCATCAGCCATCAGTCATCTGGTGCCGAACCCAGGATTTGAACCCTGGTCACCTGGTTGGAAGGCAGGAACTTACCCACTGTACCACATGGGCTTCCATGTTTGTATCATTTCCAATAGTCCCTATATCATGGCTATGGTGTGTCATGCAGACTAGGGGGCCTGTATGTAGCTTATAGATGCTCCTGAATCCCTGATTACCAACAAGGAGCAATAGCTCAGTGGTAATGTCATCTGCCTCTGGTGCTGCAAGCTCCCTAGGACAAGGGTTCGAATCCCTCCATGGCTGGTAAATTTTTTTTCTTTTTTTTTCTTTTCCCCCATGAACTAATATTTCGATTTTATAAAAACTAGGAGCAATTTCAGACACTCTTTTTTGCACTAGTGCCCGAAAATTATAAATATTTTCTCTCCTGACTCCCATGCAGCCCCCTTCTTCATTAGTAGGTGAAATATGGGTAAAGCATTGTCTTCAGTTATCAATCTATTGAGTTTTTGTCTTTGAATTTGGCATTTTGTAGTGCGAATGTGGCCTAGGGGGCATAACTGAGCAGAAGTAACCCTCCCACAAATAGTAAAATAGGTTGAGTGGTGGGGATTTTTCATTTTGGTATGAACAGAGCTGTGTAATCAGGGGGATAGTGCCTGTGCTGCTGGCTAGGCATATTGGCCTAGTGTTAGCTCTCACTCACGAAATGATGGGTAAAGTTTGGAACTGGTTAAACTCCCTTTATTAGGTGCAATCAGAAAACAGACATGTTGAGGTTTTCAAGAGGCAGAAAAGGGTAGAGTCTGGCGTGTGCTTCATTGTGCCTGCATCATGCCTGAAGCAGCAGCTAGCATGGCATGGCCTGGCCTGGCCTGGCCTGGCCCTGGGTCTTTAAACAACCCAGCGCTCAGTCTTTTGCTAGCAAGCAAGGCCCACGAACGCCCACGAACGCCCATGTTCTGTTTAGAGGAAGACCTCAGACAATTTGGCACCCTGCTAAATGAGGGTGCTGTCCCATGAGCGGCCTTCGAGCGGGATAAAGCTTTAGCGTAAGACAAGTTGTCAAGCTTAAAATTCTGCTGAAAACCATATGTTGGAGGCCACATCATGATGGAAGCCTGTGAATGTCTCAGGCCAAAGTAAGCATGGGAGTACATTATTTGCATAGGACAGCCCCCTTCAAAATCACATCATCATGCTGCAGTTGCCATGTAGCGTTACTAGAGGGCAGCAGTATGACCATAAAAGAAGAGAGAAGTGTTAAATCTGTTTGCTGACGTGCTGCTTGTCTTTGTTGGTCTTTGCTGGGCCTCTGGAGCAGAGGACTACAATAAGCGAGTGAATGAGTAATGAGGAAAGATTATCCTGCTTTTGTGGGGAAGAGAGAGCACTTGCAGGGAAAACGGCAAGATGACAGAGTTAAAGCATAGATGTTTGCTGAGTGATTGGGTGAGGGTGTCGTCTGTCTCTTTGAAAGGACACGTGAGAGAAGAACAGGAGCCCATGGCCTTCAGATGGGAGAAGAAGCATAGAAGAGCATTTTCCCCAAAATAAAAACCTTCACTTCATCTCAAAGCTTCCAACTTTGCAGGTTGTAAGATTTGCCTTGTTTGCTGCATAAATAGGCAGAACTAGTGAGGCTCTTCCCAGAATATAAGTAGCACACTCTTTGGGAGTATCCTTAGGCCAGGCATGTCAGGCACGTAATTGGGGATATGAGGCCAAGAAAAACTTTAGGAAGCTTGCTCTAATCATCTGCAGGATAGAAGGACTCTGGAGAGAAACTAGAGAGGGAACCAGGCTGCACAAAAAAGGGGCAGGGTGGCACATTACACCCTAGCAGGAATATCCGATCCCCATACCTCTACCCCTGGGACACCATTTGTGACTTTCAATACCCCCATCTCATTGCCACTCAAATGTTCCGCCTTAGTATCTGAATGACCATAAACACCCTTCCTTTTGGCCCTCCATTTGTAATTCTCCCAGTAACCCAGGTGCTTTTGCCACTGTCCAGCCTACAGTGACCAGTTGGATGCACATTGCTCGGCACCCCATCCACTTACCACTCCGTGCAACCCCTCTCCGCACACTCAAACTACTCTTCTTTAAAACTGATATACACAATCTGCCTCACTATAAGCTGTAACCTTCCCTCTATAGATTACATAGCCAATCCAAGGAGGTCAAATCACTGGTCGAGCACCCCAAACTCTCTGCAGACGCTGCCAATTCATGGACTACTGCCTACTTTGCATGCAATGATTATTCTCTACGCCACATCCAACCAATTGCCACATGCGCCGTCTCCCTGACTCATTCAACTACTTCCCCAAACCACCCGCCTTATTTAACAAATTTTAATGCTCTCAGCTGTCATAGCGGACATCTCTGCTTCCTGTTCACCCACTTTTCCCCTTCTTTCTTAGTAGCCCACCTGTGCTCAGATGGCCATTCCTCCAAGTGCCACTTGAAACTCGCCTTCCTTCTGTTTCTCTACCTTATAAAGCCCCTTTCAGTACTACCATCACAGCAATTGTCATTTTGTGGCTGCTCCTTTGTGGTGAGTGAATGAAGCAGATTGTATCGCACAAGAAAGTACCCACACAATGGGGGACACACTTGTCAACATTCCCGTTCCCTTCAGTGTCTTAAGCATCTGTTTTCAATGCAACTACCCCAAGAGACCTCCCAACAGATCCTGCGAGGGTTGGGGGGGGGGGGGCAATAAAAACTTGGGGTGCCTTGTCCCCCCTCGCCGTGTCTTACCACGTGCTCCTTGCTGTCACCTCTTTCAATACCATAATTACAGTATGTCTGTGTGGAGCCCCCCTTCTGGTCGGTAATAAAAAAGTGCCCTAAGCCTGTTCCACTAAGTTCGCTCTGTTGCCCCTATGCTTTTGGGGTAGGCCGCCCCACCCCCAGAAAGGGGGGGGGCAAAAAAAAATGGGTAGCACACTCAAAGCAAAACCACATAATTCTGTGCCTTCCAGCACCCTCTTTTGTAATGCACCCCAACACCCCTTTTTTACACTGCTCCCCAAAATTTGCCACCCCCCCCCCCACTCTGTAGTTGGGGGGGAGGTGTGGGTCATAAAATGATGGGGTCTACTACCGTGGTGCCCATCCTATCTGGTCACCCCCCTCTGTTTGCTGAAGGGGGAGGGGCACTCTTTCCTTGTTGGCCTCACTCCCCTGTGCTCCGCCCCCTGACCTATTGCCCCAGACTCTGCCTACTTCTGTGAATCCTTCCTACTCCTCCCTTTCCTCTGGGGCCCCACCCCTGTCTACACATGCCTCTCCTTGGTCCCTCCTAGGCTCTATGCTACCACCTATCCCTAGGCTCCTCCCCCAACTATGCCCCCCTTCTCTCTGCTTTCCTTTCTTACTCCACCCATTCACACTCCCCCTCTGTGGCTCCTCCCCTCTACTCCCACTAGGCCTGGACCCAACCTCACTCTCTCTGCCCAGACACACCAGCCACTCTCTTATCCACCATTCAGGTCTCTCTCCTCACACACCAACCACTCTCTCCATCCACCAATCACCACCCAGGTCCATCTTCACCTACACACCAACCACTCTTACATCCACCAATCACCAGCCAGGCACACCTACACACATTTTACTTACCGACTTACCTCTGCTTCACCGCCATCAGCCATCAGTCATCTGGTGCCGAACCCAGGATTTGAACCCTGGTCACCTGGTTGGAAGGCAGGAACTTACCCACTGTACCACATGGGCTTCCATGTTTGTATCATTTCCAATAGTCCCTATATCATGGCTATGGTGTGTCATGCAGACTAGGGGGCCTGTATGTAGCTTATAGATGCTCCTGAATCCCTGATTACCAACAAGGAGCAATAGCTCAGTGGTAATGTCATCTGCCTCTGGTGCTGTAAGCTCCCTAGGACAAGGGTTCGAATCCCTCCATGGCTGGTAAATTTTTTTTCTTTTTTTTTCTTTTCCCCCATGAACTAATATTTCGATTTTATAAAAACTAGGAGCAATTTCAGACACTCTTTTTTGCACTAGTGCCCGAAAATTATAAATATTTTCTCTCCTGACTCCCATGCAGCCCCCTTCTTCATTAGTAGGTGAAATATGGGTAAAGCATTGTCTTCAGTTATCAATCTATTGAGTTTTTGTCTTTGAATTTGGCATTTTGTAGTGCGAATGTGGCCTAGGGGGCATAACTGAGCAGAAGTAACCCTCCCACAAATAGTAAAATAGGTTGAGTGGTGGGGATTTTTCATTTTGGTATGAACAGAGCTGTGTAATCAGGGGGATAGTGCCTGTGCTGCTGGCTAGGCATATTGGCCTAGTGTTAGCTCTCACTCACGAAATGATGGGTAAAGTTTGGAACTGGTTAAACTCCCTTTATTAGGTGCAATCAGAAAACAGACATGTTGAGGTTTTCAAGAGGCAGAAAAGGGTAGAGTCTGGCGTGTGCTTCATTGTGCCTGCATCATGCCTGAAGCAGCAGCTAGCATGGCATGGCCTGGCCTGGCCTGGCCTGGCCCTGGGTCTTTAAACAACCCAGCGCTCAGTCTTTTGCTAGCAAGCAAGGCCCACGAACGCCCACGAACGCCCATGTTCTGTTTAGAGGAAGACCTCAGACAATTTGGCACCCTGCTAAATGAGGGTGCTGTCCCATGAGCGGCCTTCGAGCGGGATAAAGCTTTAGCGTAAGACAAGTTGTCAAGCTTAAAATTCTGCTGAAAACCATATGTTGGAGGCCACATCATGATGGAAGCCTGTGAATGTCTCAGGCCAAAGTAAGCATGGGAGTACATTATTTGCATAGGACAGCCCCCTTCAAAATCACATCATCATGCTGCAGTTGCCATGTAGCGTTACTAGAGGGCAGCAGTATGACCATAAAAGAAGAGAGAAGTGTTAAATCTGTTTGCTGACGTGCTGCTTGTCTTTGTTGGTCTTTGCTGGGCCTCTGGAGCAGAGGACTACAATAAGCGAGTGAATGAGTAATGAGGAAAGATTATCCTGCTTTTGTGGGGAAGAGAGAGCACTTGCAGGGAAACTGGCAAGATGACAGAGTTAAAGCATAGATGTTTGCTGAGTGATTGGGTGAGGGTGTCGTCTGTCTCTTTGAAAGGACACGTGAGAGAAGAACAGGAGCCCATGGCCTTCAGATGGGAGAAGAAGCATAGAAGAGCATTTTCCCCAAAATAAAAACCTTCACTTCATCTCAAAGCTTCCAACTTTGCAGGTTGTAAGATTTGCCTTGTTTGCTGCATAAATAGGCAGAACTAGTGAGGCTCTTCCCAGAATATAAGTAGCACACTCTTTGGGAGTATCCTTAGGCCAGGCATGTCAGGCACGTAATTGGGGATATGAGGCCAAGAAAAACTTTAGGAAGCTTGCTCTAATCATCTGCAGGATAGAAGGACTCTGGAGAGAAACTAGAGAGGGAACCAGGCTGCACAAAAAAGGGGCAGGGTGGCACATTACACCCTAGCAGGAATATCCGATCCCCATACCTCTACCCCTGGGACACCATTTGTGACTTTCAATACCCCCATCTCATTGCCACTCAAATGTTCCGCCTTAGTATCTGAATGACCATAAACACCATTCCTTTTGGCCCTCCATTTGTAATTCTCCCAGTAACCCAGGTGCTTTTGCCACTGTCCAGCCTACAGTGACCAGTTGGATGCACATTGCTCGGCACCCCATCCACTTACCACTCCGTGCAACCCCTCTCCGCACACTCAAACTACTCTTCTTTAAAACTGATATACACAATCTGCCTCACTATAAGCTGTAACCTTCCCTCTATAGATTACATAGCCAATCCAAGGAGGTCAAATCACTGGTCGAGCACCCCAAACTCTCTGCAGACGCTGCCAATTCATGGACTACTGCCTACTTTGCATGCAATGATTATTCTCTACGCCACATCCAACCAATTGCCACATGCGCCGTCTCCCTGACTCATTCAACTACTTCCCCAAACCACCCGCCTTATTTAACAAATTTTAATGCTCTCAGCTGTCATAGCGGACATCTCTGCTTCCTGTTCACCCACTTTTCCCCTTCTTTCTTAGTAGCCCACCTGTGCTCAGATGGCCATTCCTCCAAGTGCCACTTGAAACTCGCCTTCCTTCTGTTTCTCTACCTTATAAAGCCCCTTTCAGTACTACCATCACAGCAATTGTCATTTTGTGGCTGCTCCTTTGTGGTGAGTGAATGAAGCAGATTGTATCGCACAAGAAAGTACCCACACAATGGGGGACACACTTGTCAACATTCCCGTTCCCTTCAGTGTCTTAAGCATCTGTTTTCAATGCAACTACCCCAAGAGACCTCCCAACAGATCCTGCGAGGGTTGGGGGGGGGGGGGCAATAAAAACTTGGGGTGCCTTGTCCCCCCTCGCCGTGTCTTACCACGTGCTCCTTGCTGTCACCTCTTTCAATACCATAATTACAGTATGTCTGTGTGGAGCCCCCCTTCTGGTCGGTAATAAAAAAGTGCCCTAAGCCTGTTCCACTAAGTTCCCTCTGTTGCCCCTATGCTTTTGGGGTAGGCCGCCCCACCCCCAGAAAGGGGGGGGGCAAAAAAAAATGGGTAGCACACTCAAAGCAAAACCACATAATTCTGTGCCTTCCAGCACCCTCTTTTGTAATGCACCCCAACACCCCTTTTTTACACTGCTCCCCAAAATTTGCCACCCCCCCCCCCCACTCTGTAGTTGGGGGGGAGGTGTGGGTCATAAAATGATGGGGTCTACTACCGTGGTGCCCATCCTATCTGGTCACCCCCCTCTGTTTGCTGAAGGGGGAGGGGCACTCTTTCCTTGTTGGCCTCACTCCCCTGTGCTCCGCCCCCTGACCTATTGCCCCAGACTCTGCCTACTTCTGTGAATCCTTCCTACTCCTCCCTTTCCTCTGGGGCCCCACCCCTGTCTACACATGCCTCTCCTTGGTCCCTCCTAGGCTCTATGCTACCACCTCTCCCTAGGCTCCTCCCCCAACTATGCCCCCCTTCTCTCTGCTTTCCTTTCTTACTCCACCCATTCACACTCCCCCTCTGTGGCTCCTCCCCTCTACTCCCACTAGGCCTGGACCCAACCTCACTCTCTCTGCCCAGACACACCAGCCACTCTCTTATCCACCATTCAGGTCTCTCTCCTCACACACCAACCACTCTCTCCATCCACCAATCACCACCCAGGTCCATCTTCACCTACACACCAACCACTCTTACATCCACCAATCACCAGCCAGGCACACCTACACACATTTTACTTACCGACTTACCTCTGCTTCACCGCCATCAGCCATCAGTCATCTGGTGCCGAACCCAGGATTTGAACCCTGGTCACCTGGTTGGAAGGCAGGAACTTACCCACTGTACCACATGGGCTTCCATGTTTGTATCATTTCCAATAGTCCCTATATCATGGCTATGGTGTGTCATGCAGACTAGGGGGCCTGTATGTAGCTTATAGATGCTCCTGAATCCCTGATTACCAACAAGGAGCAATAGCTCAGTGGTAATGTCATCTGCCTCTGGTGCTGCAAGCTCCCTAGGACAAGGGTTCGAATCCCTCCATGGCTGGTAAATTTTTTTTCTTTTTTTTTCTTTTCCCCCATGAACTAATATTTCGATTTTATAAAAACTAGGAGCAATTTCAGACACTCTTTTTTGCACTAGTGCCCGAAAATTATAAATATTTTCTCTCCTGACTCCCATGCAGCCCCCTTCTTCATTAGTAGGTGAAATATGGGTAAAGCATTGTCTTCAGTTATCAATCTATTGAGTTTTTGTCTTTGAATTTGGCATTTTGTAGTGCGAATGTGGCCTAGGGGGCATAACTGAGCAGAAGTAACCCTCCCACAAATAGTAAAATAGGTTGAGTGGTGGGGATTTTTCATTTTGGTATGAACAGAGCTGTGTAATCAGGGGGATAGTGCCTGTGCTGCTGGCTAGGCATATTGGCCTAGTGTTAGCTCTCACTCACGAAATGATGGGTAAAGTTTGGAACTGGTTAAACTCCCTTTATTAGGTGCAATCAGAAAACAGACATGTTGAGGTTTTCAAGAGGCAGAAAAGGGTAGAGTCTGGCGTGTGCTTCATTGTGCCTGCATCATGCCTGAAGCAGCAGCTAGCATGGCATGGCCTGGCCTGGCCTGGCCTGGCCCTGGGTCTTTAAACAACCCAGCGCTCAGTCTTTTGCTAGCAAGCAAGGCCCACGAACGCCCACGAACGCCCATGTTCTGTTTAGAGGAAGACCTCAGACAATTTGGCACCCTGCTAAATGAGGGTGCTGTCCCATGAGCGGCCTTCGAGCGGGATAAAGCTTTAGCGTAAGACAAGTTGTCAAGCTTAAAATTCTGCTGAAAACCATATGTTGGAGGCCACATCATGATGGAAGCCTGTGAATGTCTCAGGCCAAAGTAAGCATGGGAGTACATTATTTGCATAGGACAGCCCCCTTCAAAATCACATCATCATGCTGCAGTTGCCATGTAGCGTTACTAGAGGGCAGCAGTATGACCATAAAAGAAGAGAGAAGTGTTAAATCTGTTTGCTGACGTGCTGCTTGTCTTTGTTGGTCTTTGCTGGTCCTCTGGAGCAGAGGACTACAATAAGCGAGTGAATGAGTAATGAGGAAAGATTATCCTGCTTTTGTGGGGAAGAGAGAGCACTTGCAGGGAAAACGGCAAGATGACAGAGTTAAAGCATAGATGTTTGCTGAGTGATTGGGTGAGGGTGTCGTCTGTCTCTTTGAAAGGACACGTGAGAGAAGAACAGGAGCCCATGGCCTTCAGATGGGAGAAGAAGCATAGAAGAGCATTTTCCCCAAAATAAAAACCTTCACTTCATCTCAAAGCTTCCAACTTTGCAGGTTGTAAGATTTGCCTTGTTTGCTGCATAAATAGGCAGAACTAGTGAGGCTCTTCCCAGAATATAAGTAGCACACTCTTTGGGAGTATCCTTAGGCCAGGCATGTCAGGCACGTAATTGGGGATATGAGGCCAAGAAAAACTTTAGGAAGCTTGCTCTAATCATCTGCAGGATAGAAGGACTCTGGAGAGAAACTAGAGAGGGAACCAGGCTGCACAAAAAAGGGGCAGGGTGGCACATTACACCCTAGCAGGAATATCCGATCCCCATACCTCTACCCCTGGGACACCATTTGTGACTTTCAATACCCCCATCTCATTGCCACTCAAATGTTCCGCCTTAGTATCTGAATGACCATAAACACCCTTCCTTTTGGCCCTCCATTTGTAATTCTCCCAGTAACCCAGGTGCTTTTGCCACTGTCCAGCCTACAGTGACCAGTTGGATGCACATTGCTCGGCACCCCATCCACTTACCACTCCGTGCAACCCCTCTCCGCACACTCAAACTACTCTTCTTTAAAACTGATATACACAATCTGCCTCACTATAAGCTGTAACCTTCCCTCTATAGATTACATAGCCAATCCAAGGAGGTCAAATCACTGGTCGAGCACCCCAAACTCTCTGCAGACGCTGCCAATTCATGGACTACTGCCTACTTTGCATGCAATGATTATTCTCTACGCCACATCCAACCAATTGCCACATGCGCCGTCTCCCTGACTCATTCAACTACTTCCCCAAACCACCCGCCTTATTTAACAAATTTTAATGCTCTCAGCTGTCATAGCGGACATCTCTGCTTCCTGTTCACCCACTTTTCCCCTTCTTTCTTAGTAGCCCACCTGTGCTCAGATGGCCATTCCTCCAAGTGCCACTTGAAACTCGCCTTCCTTCTGTTTCTCTACCTTATAAAGCCCCTTTCAGTACTACCATCACAGCAATTGTCATTTTGTGGCTGCTCCTTTGTGGTGAGTGAATGAAGCAGATTGTATCGCACAAGAAAGTACCCACACAATGGGGGACACACTTGTCAACATTCCCGTTCCCTTCAGTGTCTTAAGCATCTGTTTTCAATGCAACTACCCCAAGAGACCTCCCAACAGATCCTGCGAGGGTTGGGGGGGGGGCAATAAAAACTTGGGGTGCCTTGTCCCCCCTCGCCGTGTCTTACCACGTGCTCCTTGCTGTCACCTCTTTCAATACCATAATTACAGTATGTCTGTGTGGAGCCCCCCTTCTGGTCGGTAATAAAAAAGTGCCCTAAGCCTGTTCCACTAAGTTCCCTCTGTTGCCCCTATGCTTTTGGGGTAGGCCCCCCCACCCCCAGAAAGGGGGGGGGCAAAAAAAAATGGGTAGCACACTCAAAGCAAAACCACATAATTCTGTGCCTTCCAGCACCCTCTTTTGTAATGCACCCCAACACCCCTTTTTTACACTGCTCCCCAAAATTTGCCACCCCCCCCCCCACTCTGTAGTTGGGGGGGAGGTGTGGGTCATAAAATGATGGGGTCTACTACCGTGGTGCCCATCCTATCTGGTCACCCCCCTCTGTTTGCTGAAGGGGGAGGGGCACTCTTTCCTTGTTGGCCTCACTCCCCTGTGCTCCGCCCCCTGACCTATTGCCCCAGACTCTGCCTACTTCTGTGAATCCTTCCTACTCCTCCCTTTCCTCTGGGGCCCCACCCCTGTCTACACATGCCTCTCCTTGGTCCCTCCTAGGCTCTATGCTACCACCTCTCCCTAGGCTCCTCCCCCAACTATGCCCCCCTTCTCTCTGCTTTCCTTTCTTACTCCACCCATTCACACTCCCCCTCTGTGGCTCCTCCCCTCTACTCCCACTAGGCCTGGACCCAACCTCACTCTCTCTGCCCAGACACACCAGCCACTCTCTTATCCACCATTCAGGTCTCTCTCCTCACACACCAACCACTCTCTCCATCCACCAATCACCACCCAGGTCCATCTTCACCTACACACCAACCACTCTTACATCCACCAATCACCAGCCAGGCACACCTACACACATTTTACTTACCGACTTACCTCTGCTTCACCGCCATCAGCCATCAGTCATCTGGTGCCGAACCCAGGATTTGAACCCTGGTCACCTGGTTGGAAGGCAGGAACTTACCCACTGTACCACATGGGCTTCCATGTTTGTATCATTTCCAATAGTCCCTATATCATGGCTATGGTGTGTCATGCAGACTAGGGGGCCTGTATGTAGCTTATAGATGCTCCTGAATCCCTGATTACCAACAAGGAGCAATAGCTCAGTGGTAATGTCATCTGCCTCTGGTGCTGCAAGCTCCCTAGGACAAGGGTTCGAATCCCTCCATGGCTGGTAAATTTTTTTTCTTTTTTTTTCTTTTCCCCCATGAACTAATATTTCGATTTTATAAAAACTAGGAGCAATTTCAGACACTCTTTTTTGCACTAGTGCCCGAAAATTATAAATATTTTCTCTCCTGACTCCCATGCAGCCCCCTTCTTCATTAGTAGGTGAAATATGGGTAAAGCATTGTCTTCAGTTATCAATCTATTGAGTTTTTGTCTTTGAATTTGGCATTTTGTAGTGTGAATGTGGCCTAGGGGGCATAACTGAGCAGAAGTAACCCTCCCACAAATAGTAAAATAGGTTGAGTGGTGGGGATTTTTCATTTTGGTATGAACAGAGCTGTGTAATCAGGGGGATAGTGCCTGTGCTGCTGGCTAGGCATATTGGCCTAGTGTTAGCTCTCACTCACGAAATGATGGGTAAAGTTTGGAACTGGTTAAACTCCCTTTATTAGGTGCAATCAGAAAACAGACATGTTGAGGTTTTCAAGAGGCAGAAAAGGGTAGAGTCTGGCGTGTGCTTCATTGTGCCTGCATCATGCCAGAAGCAGCAGCTAGCATGGCATGGCCTGGCCTGGCCTGGCCTGGCCCTGGGTCTTTAAACAACCCAGCGCTCAGTCTTTTGCTAGCAAGCAAGGCCCACGAACGCCCACGAACGCCCATGTTCTGTTTAGAGGAAGACCTCAGACAATTTGGCACCCTGCTAAATGAGGGTGCTGTCCCATGAGCGGCCTTCGAGCGGGATAAAGCTTTAGCGTAAGACAAGTTGTCAAGCTTAAAATTCTGCTGAAAACCATATGTTGGAGGCCACATCATGATGGAAGCCTGTGAATGTCTCAGGCCAAAGTAAGCATGGGAGTACATTATTTGCATAGGACAGCCCCCTTCAAAATCACATCATCATGCTGCAGTTGCCATGTAGCGTTACTAGAGGGCAGCAGTATGACCATAAAAGAAGAGAGAAGTGTTAAATCTGTTTGCTGACGTGCTGCTTGTCTTTGTTGGTCTTTGCTGGTCCTCTGGAGCAGAGGACTACAATAAGCGAGTGAATGAGTAATGAGGAAAGATTATCCTGCTTTTGTGGGGAAGAGAGAGCACTTGCAGGGAAAACGGCAAGATGACAGAGTTAAAGCATAGATGTTTGCTGAGTGATTGGGTGAGGGTGTCGTCTGTCTCTTTGAAAGGACACGTGAGAGAAGAACAGGAGCCCATGGCCTTCAGATGGGAGAAGAAGCATAGAAGAGCATTTTCCCCAAAATAAAAACCTTCACTTCATCTCAAAGCTTCCAACTTTGCAGGTTGTAAGATTTGCCTTGTTTGCTGCATAAATAGGCAGAACTAGTGAGGCTCTTCCCAGAATATAAGTAGCACACTCTTTGGGAGTATCCTTAGGCCAGGCATGTCAGGCACGTAATTGGGGATATGAGGCCAAGAAAAACTTTAGGAAGCTTGCTCTAATCATCTGCAGGATAGAAGGACTCTGGAGAGAAACTAGAGAGGGAACCAGGCTGCACAAAAAAGGGGCAGGGTGGCACATTACACCCTAGCAGGAATATCCGATCCCCATACCTCTACCCCTGGGACACCATTTGTGACTTTCAATACCCCCATCTCATTGCCACTCAAATGTTCCGCCTTAGTATCTGAATGACCATAAACACCCTTCCTTTTGGCCCTCCATTTGTAATTCTCCCAGTAACCCAGGTGCTTTTGCCACTGTCCAGCCTACAGTGACCAGTTGGATGCACATTGCTCGGCACCCCATCCACTTACCACTCCGTGCAACCCCTCTCCGCACACTCAAACTACTCTTCTTTAAAACTGATATACACAATCTGCCTCACTATAAGCTGTAACCTTCCCTCTATAGATTACATAGCCAATCCAAGGAGGTCAAATCACTGGTCGAGCACCCCAAACTCTCTGCAGACGCTGCCAATTCATGGACTACTGCCTACTTTGCATGCAATGATTATTCTCTACGCCACATCCAACCAATTGCCACATGCGCCGTCTCCCTGACTCATTCAACTACTTCCCCAAACCACCCGCCTTATTTAACAAATTTTAATGCTCTCAGCTGTCATAGCGGACATCTCTGCTTCCTGTTCACCCACTTTTCCCCTTCTTTCTTAGTAGCCCACCTGTGCTCAGATGGCCATTCCTCCAAGTGCCACTTGAAACTCGCCTTCCTTCTGTTTCTCTACCTTATAAAGCCCCTTTCAGTACTACCATCACAGCAATTGTCATTTTGTGGCTGCTCCTTTGTGGTGAGTGAATGAAGCAGATTGTATCGCACAAGAAAGTACCCACACAATGGGGGACACACTTGTCAACATTCCCGTTCCCTTCAGTGTCTTAAGCATCTGTTTTCAATGCAACTACCCCAAGAGACCTCCCAACAGATCCTGCGAGGGTTGGGGGGGGGGGGGGCAATAAAAACTTGGGGTGCCTTGTCCCCCCTCGCCGTGTCTTACCACGTGCTCCTTGCTGTCACCTCTTTCAATACCATAATTACAGTATGTCTGTGTGGAGCCGCCCTTCTGGTCGGTAATAAAAAAGTGCCCTAAGCCTGTTCCACTAAGTTCCCTCTGTTGCCCCTATGCTTTTGGGGTAGGCCGCCCCACCCCCAGAAAGGGGGGGGGCAAAAAAAAATGGGTAGCACACTCAAAGCAAAACCACATAATTCTGTGCCTTCCAGCACCCTCTTTTGTAATGCACCCCAACACCCCTTTTTTACACTGCTCCCCAAAATTTGCCACCCCCCCCCCACTCTGTAGTTGGGGGGGAGGTGTGGGTCATAAAATGATGGGGTCTACTACCGTGGTGCCCATCCTATCTGGTCACCCCCCTCTGTTTGCTGAAGGGGGAGGGGCACTCTTTCCTTGTTGGCCTCACTCCCCTGTGCTCCGCCCCCTGACCTATTGCCCCAGACTCTGCCTACTTCTGTGAATCCTTCCTACTCCTCCCTTTCCTCTGGGGCCCCACCCCTGTCTACACATGCCTCTCCTTGGTCCCTCCTAGGCTCTATGCTACCACCTATCCCTAGGCTCCTCCCCCAACTATGCCCCCCTTCTCTCTGCTTTCCTTTCTTACTCCACCCATTCACACTCCCCCTCTGTGGCTCCTCCCCTCTACTCCCACTAGGCCTGGACCCAACCTCACTCTCTCTGCCCAGACACACCAGCCACTCTCTTATCCACCATTCAGGTCTCTCTCCTCACACACCAACCACTCTCTCCATCCACCAATCACCACCCAGGTCCATCTTCACCTACACACCAACCACTCTTACATCCACCAATCACCAGCCAGGCACACCTACACACATTTTACTTACCGACTTACCTCTGCTTCACCGCCATCAGCCATCAGTCATCTGGTGCCGAACCCAGGATTTGAACCCTGGTCACCTGGTTGGAAGGCAGGAACTTACCCACTGTACCACATGGGCTTCCATGTTTGTATCATTTCCAATAGTCCCTATATCATGGCTATGGTGTGTCATGCAGACTAGGGGGCCTGTATGTAGCTTATAGATGCTCCTGAATCCCTGATTACCAACAAGGAGCAATAGCTCAGTGGTAATGTCATCTGCCTCTGGTGCTGCAAGCTCCCTAGGACAAGGGTTCGAATCCCTCCATGGCTGGTAAAATTTTTTTCTTTTTTTTTCTTTTCCCCCATGAACTAATATTTCGATTTTATAAAAACTAGGAGCAATTTCAGACACTCTTTTTTGCACTAGTGCCCGAAAATTATAAATATTTTCTCTCCTGACTCCCATGCAGCCCCCTTCTTCATTAGTAGGTGAAATATGGGTAAAGCATTGTCTTCAGTTATCAATCTATTGAGTTTTTGTCTTTGAATTTGGCATTTTGTAGTGCGAATGTGGCCTAGGGGGCATAACTGAGCAGAAGTAACCCTCCCACAAATAGTAAAATAGGTTGAGTGGTGGGGATTTTTCATTTTGGTATGAACAGAGCTGTGTAATCAGGGGGATAGTGCCTGTGCTGCTGGCTAGGCATATTGGCCTAGTGTTAGCTCTCACTCACGAAATGATGGGTAAAGTTTGGAACTGGTTAAACTCCCTTTATTAGGTGCAATCAGAAAACAGACATGTTGAGGTTTTCAAGAGGCAGAAAAGGGTAGAGTCTGGCGTGTGCTTCATTGTGCCTGCATCATGCCTGAAGCAGCAGCTAGCATGGCATGGCCTGGCCTGGCCTGGCCTGGCCCTGGGTCTTTAAACAACCCAGCGCTCAGTCTTTTGCTAGCAAGCAAGGCCCACGAACGCCCACGAACGCCCATGTTCTGTTTAGAGGAAGACCTCAGACAATTTGGCACCCTGCTAAATGAGGGTGCTGTCCCATGAGCGGCCTTCGAGCGGGATAAAGCTTTAGCGTAAGACAAGTTGTCAAGCTTAAAATTCTGCTGAAAACCATATGTTGGAGGCCACATCATGATGGAAGCCTGTGAATGTCTCAGGCCAAAGTAAGCATGGGAGTACATTATTTGCATAGGACAGCCCCCTTCAAAATCACATCATCATGCTGCAGTTGCCATGTAGCGTTACTAGAGGGCAGCAGTATGACCATAAAAGAAGAGAGAAGTGTTAAATCTGTTTGCTGACGTGCTGCTTGTCTTTGTTGGTCTTTGCTGGTCCTCTGGAGCAGAGGACTACAATAAGCGAGTGAATGAGTAATGAGGAAAGATTATCCTGCTTTTGTGGGGAAGAGAGAGCACTTGCAGGGAAAACGGCAAGATGACAGAGTTAAAGCATAGATGTTTGCTGAGTGATTGGGTGAGGGTGTCGTCTGTCTCTTTGAAAGGACACTTGAGAGAAGAACAGGAGCCCATGGCCTTCAGATGGGAGAAGAAGCATAGAAGAGCATTTTCCCCAAAATAAAAACCTTCACTTCATCTCAAAGCTTCCAACTTTGCAGGTTGTAAGATTTGCCTTGTTTGCTGCATAAATAGGCAGAACTAGTGAGGCTCTTCCCAGAATATAAGTAGCACACTCTTTGGGAGTATCCTTAGGCCAGGCATGTCAGGCACGTAATTGGGGATATGAGGCCAAGAAAAACTTTAGGAAGCTTGCTCTAATCATCTGCAGGATAGAAGGACTCTGGAGAGAAACTAGAGAGGGAACCAGGCTGCACAAAAAAGGGGCAGGGTGGCACATTACACCCTAGCAGGAATATCCGATCCCCATACCTCTACCCCTGGGACACCATTTGTGACTTTCAATACCCCCATCTCATTGCCACTCAAATGTTCCGCCTTAGTATCTGAATGACCATAAACACCCTTCCTTTTGGCCCTCCATTTGTAATTCTCCCAGTAACCCAGGTGCTTTTGCCACTGTCCAGCCTACAGTGACCAGTTGGATGCACATTGCTCGGCACCACATCCACTTACCACTCCGTGCAACCCCTCTCCGCACACTCAAACTACTCTTCTTTAAAACTGATATACACAATCTGCCTCACTATAAGCTGTAACCTTCCCTCTATAGATTACATAGCCAATCCAAGGAGGTCAAATCACTGGTCGAGCACCCCAAACTCTCTGCAGACGCTGCCAATTCATGGACTACTGCCTACTTTGCATGCAATGATTATTCTCTACGCCACATCCAACCAATTGCCACATGCGCCGTCTCCCTGACTCATTCAACTACTTCCCCAAACCACCCGCCTTATTTAACAAATTTTAATGCTCTCAGCTGTCATAGCGGACATCTCTGCTTCCTGTTCACCCACTTTTCCCCTTCTTTCTTAGTAGCCCACCTGTGCTCAGATGGCCATTCCTCCAAGTGCCACTTGAAACTCGCCTTCCTTCTGTTTCTCTACCTTATAAAGCCCCTTTCAGTACTACCATCACAGCAATTGTCATTTTGTGGCTGCTCCTTTGTGGTGAGTGAATGAAGCAGATTGTATCGCACAAGAAAGTACCCACACAATGGGGGACACACTTGTCAACATTCCCGTTCCCTTCAGTGTCTTAAGCATCTGTTTTCAATGCAACTACCCCAAGAGACCTCCCAACAGATCCTGCGAGGGTTGGGGGGGGGGGGCAATAAAAACTTGGGGTGCCTTGTCCCCCCTCGCCGTGTCTTACCACGTGCTCCTTGCTGTCACCTCTTTCAATACCATAATTACAGTATGTCTGTGTGGAGCCCCCCTTCTGGTCGGTAATAAAAAAGTGCCCTAAGCCTGTTCCACTAAGTTCCCTCTGTTGCCTCTATGCTTTTGGGGTAGGCCGCCCCACCCCCAGAAAGGGGGGGGGCAAAAAAAAATGGGTAGCACACTCAAAGCAAAACCACATAATTCTGTGCCTTCCAGCACCCTCTTTTGTAATGCACCCCAACACCCCTTTTTTACACTGCTCCCCAAAATTTGCCACCCCCCCCCCCACTCTGTAGTTGGGGGGGAGGTGTGGGTCATAAAATGATGGGGTCTACTACCGTGGTGCCCATCCTATCTGGTCACCCCCCTCTGTTTGCTGAAGGGGGAGGGGCACTCTTTCCTTGTTGGCCTCACTCCCCTGTGCTCCGCCCCCTGACCTATTGCCCCAGACTCTGCCTACTTCTGTGAATCCTTCCTACTCCTCCCTTTCCTCTGGGGCCCCACCCCTGTCTACACATGCCTCTCCTTGGTCCCTCCTAGGCTCTATGCTACCACCTCTCCCTAGGCTCCTCCCCCAACTATGCCCCCCTTCTCTCTGCTTTCCTTTCTTACTCCACCCATTCACACTCCCCCTCTGTGGCTCCTCCCCTCTACTCCCACTAGGCCTGGACCCAACCTCACTCTCTCTGCCCAGACACACCAGCCACTCTCTTATCCACCATTCAGGTCTCTCTCCTCACACACCAACCACTCTCTCCATCCACCAATCACCACCCAGGTCCATCTTCACCTACACACCAACCACTCTTACATCCACCAATCACCAGCCAGGCACACCTACACACATTTTACTTACCGACTTACCTCTGCTTCACCGCCATCAGCCATCAGTCATCTGGTGCCGAACCCAGGATTTGAACCCTGGTCACCTGGTTGGAAGGCAGGAACTTACCCACTGTACCACATGGGCTTCCATGTTTGTATCATTTCCAATAGTCCCTATATCATGGCTATGGTGTGTCATGCAGACTAGGGGGCCTGTATGTAGCTTATAGATGCTCCTGAATCCCTGATTACCAACAAGGAGCAATAGCTCAGTGGTAATGTCATCTGCCTCTGGTGCTGTAAGCTCCCTAGGACAAGGGTTCGAATCCCTCCATGGCTGGTAAATTTTTTTTCTTTTTTTTTCTTTTCCCCCATGAACTAATATTTCGATTTTATAAAAACTAGGAGCAATTTCAGACACTCTTTTTTGCACTAGTGCCCGAAAATTATAAATATTTTCTCTCCTGACTCCCATGCAGCCCCCTTCTTCATTAGTAGGTGAAATATGGGTAAAGCATTGTCTTCAGTTATCAATCTATTGAGTTTTTGTCTTTGAATTTGGCATTTTGTAGTGCGAATGTGGCCTAGGGGGCATAACTGAGCAGAAGTAACCCTCCCACAAATAGTAAAATAGGTTGAGTGGTGGGGATTTTTCATTTTGGTATGAACAGAGCTGTGTAATCAGGGGGATAGTGCCTGTGCTGCTGGCTAGGCATATTGGCCTAGTGTTAGCTCTCACTCACGAAATGATGGGTAAAGTTTGGAACTGGTTAAACTCCCTTTATTAGGTGCAATCAGAAAACAGACATGTTGAGGTTTTCAAGAGGCAGAAAAGGGTAGAGTCTGGCGTGTGCTTCATTGTGCCTGCATCATGCCTGAAGCAGCAGCTAGCATGGCATGGCCTGGCCTGGCCTGGCCTGGCCCTGGGTCTTTAAACAACCCAGCGCTCAGTCTTTTGCTAGCAAGCAAGGCCCACGAACGCCCATGTTCTGTTTAGAGGAAGACCTCAGACAATTTGGCACCCTGCTAAATGAGGGTGCTGTCCCATGAGCGGCCTTCGAGCGGGATAAAGCTTTAGCGTAAGACAAGTTGTCAAGCTTAAAATTCTGCTGAAAACCATATGTTGGAGGCCACATCATGATGGAAGCCTGTGAATGTCTCAGGCCAAAGTAAGCATGGGAGTACATTATTTGCATAGGACAGCCCCCTTCAAAATCACATCATCATGCTGCAGTTGCCATGTAGCGTTACTAGAGGGCAGCAGTATGACCATAAAAGAAGAGAGAAGTGTTAAATCTGTTTGCTGACGTGCTGCTTGTCTTTGTTGGTCTTTGCTGGGCCTCTGGAGCAGAGGACTACAATAAGCGAGTGAATGAGTAATGAGGAAAGATTATCCTGCTTTTGTGGGGAAGAGAGAGCACTTGCAGGGAAAACGGCAAGATGACAGAGTTAAAGCATAGATGTTTGCTGAGTGATTGGGTGAGGGTGTCGTCTGTCTCTTTGAAAGGACACGTGAGAGAAGAACAGGAGCCCATGGCCTTCAGATGGGAGAAGAAGCATAGAAGAGCATTTTCCCCAAAATAAAAACCTTCACTTCATCTCAAAGCTTCCAACTTTGCAGGTTGTAAGATTTGCCTTGTTTGCTGCATAAATAGGCAGAACTAGTGAGGCTCTTCCCAGAATATAAGTAGCACACTCTTTGGGAGTATCCTTAGGCCAGGCATGTCAGGCACGTAATTGGGGATATGAGGCCAAGAAAAACTTTAGGAAGCTTGCTCTAATCATCTGCAGGATAGAAGGACTCTGGAGAGAAACTAGAGAGGGAACCAGGCTGCACAAAAAAGGGGCAGGGTGGCACATTACACCCTAGCAGGAATATCCGATCCCCATACCTCTACCCCTGGGACACCATTTGTGACTTTCAATACCCCCATCTCATTGCCACTCAAATGTTCCGCCTTAGTATCTGAATGACCATAAACACCCTTCCTTTTGGCCCTCCATTTGTAATTCTCCCAGTAACCCAGGTGCTTTTGCCACTGTCCAGCCTACAGTGACCAGTTGGATGCACATTGCTCGGCACCCCATCCACTTACCACTCCGTGCAACCCCTCTCCGCACACTCAAACTACTCTTCTTTAAAACTGATATACACAATCTGCCTCACTATAAGCTGTAACCTTCCCTCTATAGATTACATAGCCAATC
The DNA here is from genome assembly GCF_031143425.1 of Pleurodeles waltl. Taxonomy (NCBI): domain Eukaryota; kingdom Metazoa; phylum Chordata; class Amphibia; order Caudata; family Salamandridae; genus Pleurodeles; species Pleurodeles waltl. Next base: position 677,726,520 of record NC_090444.1, read on the forward strand.
CAAGGAGGTCAAATCACTGGTCGAGCACCCCAAACTCTCTGCAGACGCTGCCAATTCATGGACTACTGCCTACTTTGCATGCAATGATTATTCTCTACGCCACATCCAACCAATTGCCACATGCGCCGTCTCCCTGACTCATTCAACTACTTCCCCAAACCACCCGCCTTATTTAACAAATTTTAATGCTCTCAGCTGTCATAGCGGACATCTCTGCTTCCTGTTCACCCACTTTTCCCCTTCTTTCTTAGTAGCCCACCTGTGCTCAGATGGCCATTCCTCCAAGTGCCACTTGAAACTCGCCTTCCTTCTGTTTCTCTACCTTATAAAGCCCCTTTCAGTACTACCATCACAGCAATTGTCATTTTGTGGCTGCTCCTTTGTGGTGAGTGAATGAAGCAGATTGTATCGCACAAGAAAGTACCCACACAATGGGGGACACACTTGTCAACATTCCCGTTCCCTTCAGTGTCTTAAGCATCTGTTTTCAATGCAACTACCCCAAGAGACCTCCCAACAGATCCTGCGAGGGTTGGGGGGGGGGGGCAATAAAAACTTGGGGTGCCTTGTCCCCCCTCGCCGTGTCTTACCACGTGCTCCTTGCTGTCACCTCTTTCAATACCATAATTACAGTATGTCTGTGTGGAGCCCCCCTTCTGGTCGGTAATAAAAAAGTGCCCTAAGCCTGTTCCACTAAGTTCCCTCTGTTGCCCCTATGCTTTTGGGGTAGGCCGCCCCACCCCCAGAAAGGGGGGGGGCAAAAAAAAATGGGTAGCACACTCAAAGCAAAACCACATAATTCTGTGCCTTCCAGCACCCTCTTTTGTAATGCACCCCAACACCCCTTTTTTACACTGCTCCCCAAAATTTGCCACCCCCCCCCCCACTCTGTAGTTGGGGGGGAGGTGTGGGTCATAAAATGATGGGGTCTACTACCGTGGTGCCCATCCTATCTGGTCACCCCCCTCTGTTTGCTGAAGGGGGAGGGGCACTCTTTCCTTGTTGGCCTCACTCCCCTGTGCTCCGCCCCCTGACCTATTGCCCCAGACTCTGCCTACTTCTGTGAATCCTTCCTACTCCTCCCTTTCCTCTGGGGCCCCACCCCTGTCTACACATGCCTCTCCTTGGTCCCTCCTAGGCTCTATGCTACCACCTATCCCTAGGCTCCTCCCCCAACTATGCCCCCCTTCTCTCTGCTTTCCTTTCTTACTCCACCCATTCACACTCCCCCTCTGTGGCTCCTCCCCTCTACTCCCACTAGGCCTGGACCCAACCTCACTCTCTCTGCCCAGACACACCAGCCACTCTCTTATCCACCATTCAGGTCTCTCTCCTCACACACCAACCACTCTCTCCATCCACCAATCACCACCCAGGTCCATCTTCACCTACACACCAACCACTCTTACATCCACCAATCACCAGCCAGGCACACCTACACACATTTTACTTACCGACTTACCTCTGCTTCACCGCCATCAGCCATCAGTCATCTGGTGCCGAACCCAGGATTTGAACCCTGGTCACCTGGTTGGAAGGCAGGAACTTACCCACTGTACCACATGGGCTTCCATGTTTGTATCATTTCCAATAGTCCCTATATCATGGCTATGGTGTGTCATGCAGACTAGGGGGCCTGTATGTAGCTTATAGATGCTCCTGAATCCCTGATTACCAACAAGGAGCAATAGCTCAGTGGTAATGTCATCTGCCTCTGGTGCTGTAAGCTCCCTAGGACAAGGGTTCGAATCCCTCCATGGCTGGTAAAATTTTTTTCTTTTTTTTTCTTTTCCCCCATGAACTAATATTTCGATTTTATAAAAACTAGGAGCAATTTCAGACACTCTTTTTTGCACTAGTGCCCGAAAATTATAAATATTTTCTCTCCTGACTCCCATGCAGCCCCCTTCTTCATTAGTAGGTGAAATATGGGTAAAGCATTGTCTTCAGTTATCAATCTATTGAGTTTTTGTCTTTGAATTTGGCATTTTGTAGTGCGAATGTGGCCTAGGGGGCATAACTGAGCAGAAGTAACCCTCCCACAAATAGTAAAATAGGTTGAGTGGTGGGGATTTTTCATTTTGGTATGAACAGAGCTGTGTAATCAGGGGGATAGTGCCTGTGCTGCTGGCTAGGCATATTGGCCTAGTGTTAGCTCTCACTCACGAAATGATGGGTAAAGTTTGGAACTGGTTAAACTCCCTTTATTAGGTGCAATCAGAAAACAGACATGTTGAGGTTTTCAAGAGGCAGAAAAGGGTAGAGTCTGGCGTGTGCTTCATTGTGCCTGCATCATGCCTGAAGCAGCAGCTAGCATGGCATGGCCTGGCCTGGCCTGGCCTGGCCCTGGGTCTTTAAACAACCCAGCGCTCAGTCTTTTGCTAGCAAGCAAGGCCCACGAACGCCCACGAACGCCCATGTTCTGTTTAGAGGAAGACCTCAGACAATTTGGCACCCTGCTAAATGAGGGTGCTGTCCCATGAGCGGCCTTCGAGCGGGATAAAGCTTTAGCGTAAGACAAGTTGTCAAGCTTAAAATTCTGCTGAAAACCATATGTTGGAGGCCACATCATGATGGAAGCCTGTGAATGTCTCAGGCCAAAGTAAGCATGGGAGTACATTATTTGCATAGGACAGCCCCCTTCAAAATCACATCATCATGCTGCAGTTGCCATGTAGCGTTACTAGAGGGCAGCAGTATGACCATAAAAGAAGAGAGAAGTGTTAAATCTGTTTGCTGACGTGCTGCTTGTCTTTGTTGGTCTTTGCTGGGCCTCTGGAGCAGAGGACTACAATAAGCGAGTGAATGAGTAATGAGGAAAGATTATCCTGCTTTTGTGGGGAAGAGAGAGCACTTGCAGGGAAACTGGCAAGATGACAGAGTTAAAGCATAGATGTTTGCTGAGTGATTGGGTGAGGGTGTCGTCTGTCTCTTTGAAAGGACACGTGAGAGAAGAACAGGAGCCCATGGCCTTCAGATGGGAGAAGAAGCATAGAAGAGCATTTTCCCCAAAATAAAAACCTTCACTTCATCTCAAAGCTTCCAACTTTGCAGGTTGTAAGATTTGCCTTGTTTGCTGCATAAATAGGCAGAACTAGTGAGGCTCTTCCCAGAATATAAGTAGCACACTCTTTGGGAGTATCCTTAGGCCAGGCATGTCAGGCACGTAATTGGGGATATGAGGCCAAGAAAAACTTTAGGAAGCTTGCTCTAATCATCTGCAGGATAGAAGGACTCTGGAGAGAAACTAGAGAGGGAACCAGGCTGCACAAAAAAGGGGCAGGGTGGCACATTACACCCTAGCAGGAATATCCGATCCCCATACCTCTACCCCTGGGACACCATTTGTGACTTTCAATACCCCCATCTCATTGCCACTCAAATGTTCCGCCTTAGTATCTGAATGACCATAAACACCATTCCTTTTGGCCCTCCATTTGTAATTCTCCCAGTAACCCAGGTGCTTTTGCCACTGTCCAGCCTACAGTGACCAGTTGGATGCACATTGCTCGGCACCCCATCCACTTACCACTCCGTGCAACCCCTCTCCGCACACTCAAACTACTCTTCTTTAAAACTGATATACACAATCTGCCTCACTATAAGCTGTAACCTTCCCTCTATAGATTACATAGCCAATCCAAGGAGGTCAAATCACTGGTCGAGCACCCCAAACTCTCTGCAGACGCTGCCAATTCATGGACTACTGCCTACTTTGCATGCAATGATTATTCTCTACGCCACATCCAACCAATTGCCACATGCGCCGTCTCCCTGACTCATTCAACTACTTCCCCAAACCACCCGCCTTATTTAACAAATTTTAATGCTCTCAGCTGTCATAGCGGACATCTCTGCTTCCTGTTCACCCACTTTTCCCCTTCTTTCTTAGTAGCCCACCTGTGCTCAGATGGCCATTCCTCCAAGTGCCACTTGAAACTCGCCTTCCTTCTGTTTCTCTACCTTATAAAGCCCCTTTCAGTACTACCATCACAGCAATTGTCATTTTGTGGCTGCTCCTTTGTGGTGAGTGAATGAAGCAGATTGTATCGCACAAGAAAGTACCCACACAATGGGGGACACACTTGTCAACATTCCCGTTCCCTTCAGTGTCTTAAGCATCTGTTTTCAATGCAACTACCCCAAGAGACCTCCCAACAGATCCTGCGAGGGTTGGGGGGGGGGGGCAATAAAAACTTGGGGTGCCTTGTCCCCCCTCGCCGTGTCTTACCACGTGCTCCTTGCTGTCACCTCTTTCAATACCATAATTACAGTATGTCTGTGTGGAGCCCCCCTTCTGGTCGGTAATAAAAAAGTGCCCTAAGCCTGTTCCACTAAGTTCCCTCTGTTGCCCCTATGCTTTTGGGGTAGGCCGCCCCACCCCCAGAAAGGGGGGGGGGGCAAAAAAAAATGGGTAGCACACTCAAAGCAAAACCACATAATTCTGTGCCTTCCAGCACCCTCTTTTGTAATGCACCCCAACACCCCTTTTTTACACTGCTCCCCAAAATTTGCCACCCCCCCCCCCACTCTGTAGTTGGGGGGGAGGTGTGGGTCATAAAATGATGGGGTCTACTACCGTGGTGCCCATCCTATCTGGTCACCCCCCTCTGTTTGCTGAAGGGGGAGGGGCACTCTTTCCTTGTTGGCCTCACTCCCCTGTGCTCCGCCCCCTGACCTATTGCCCCAGACTCTGCCTACTTCTGTGAATCCTTCCTACTCCTCCCTTTCCTCTGAGGCCCCACCCCTGTCTACACATGCCTCTCCTTGGTCCCTCCTAGGCTCTATGCTACCACCTCTCCCTAGGCTCCTCCCCCAACTATGCCCCCCTTCTCTCTGCTTTCCTTTCTTACTCCACCCATTCACACTCCCCCTCTGTGGCTCCTCCCCTCTACTCCCACTAGGCCTGGACCCAACCTCACTCTCTCTGCCCAGACACACCAGCCACTCTCTTATCCACCATTCAGGTCTCTCTCCTCACACACCAACCACTCTCTCCATCCACCAATCACCACCCAGGTCCATCTTCACCTACACACCAACCACTCTTACATCCACCAATCACCAGCCAGGCACACCTACACACATTTTACTTACCGACTTACCTCTGCTTCACCGCCATCAGCCATCAGTCATCTGGTGCCGAACCCAGGATTTGAACCCTGGTCACCTGGTTGGAAGGCAGGAACTTACCCACTGTACCACATGGGCTTCCATGTTTGTATCATTTCCAATAGTCCCTATATCATGGCTATGGTGTGTCATGCAGACTAGGGGGCCTGTATGTAGCTTATAGATGCTCCTGAATCCCTGATTACCAACAAGGAGCAATAGCTCAGTGGTAATGTCATCTGCCTCTGGTGCTGCAAGCTCCCTAGGACAAGGGTTCGAATCCCTCCATGGCTGGTAAATTTTTTTTCTTTTTTTTTCTTTTCCCCCATGAACTAATATTTCGATTTTATAAAAACTAGGAGCAATTTCAGACACTCTTTTTTGCACTAGTGCCCGAAAATTATAAATATTTTCTCTCCTGACTCCCATGCAGCCCCCTTCTTCATTAGTAGGTGAAATATGGGTAAAGCATTGTCTTCAGTTATCAATCTATTGAGTTTTTGTCTTTGAATTTGGCATTTTGTAGTGCGAATGTGGCCTAGGGGGCATAACTGAGCAGAAGTAACCCTCCCACAAATAGTAAAATAGGTTGAGTGGTGGGGATTTTTCATTTTGGTATGAACAGAGCTGTGTAATCAGGGGGATAGTGCCTGTGCTGCTGGCTAGGCATATTGGCCTAGTGTTAGCTCTCACTCACGAAATGATGGGTAAAGTTTGGAACTGGTTAAACTCCCTTTATTAGGTGCAATCAGAAAACAGACATGTTGAGGTTTTCAAGAGGCAGAAAAGGGTAGAGTCTGGCGTGTGCTTCATTGTGCCTGCATCATGCCTGAAGCAGCAGCTAGCATGGCATGGCCTGGCCTGGCCTGGCCTGGCCCTGGGTCTTTAAACAACCCAGCGCTCAGTCTTTTGCTAGCAAGCAAGGCCCACGAACGCCCACGAACGCCCATGTTCTGTTTAGAGGAAGACCTCAGACAATTTGGCACCCTGCTAAATGAGGGTGCTGTCCCATGAGCGGCCTTCGAGCGGGATAAAGCTTTAGCGTAAGACAAGTTGTCAAGCTTAAAATTCTGCTGAAAACCATATGTTGGAGGCCACATCATGATGGAAGCCTGTGAATGTCTCAGGCCAAAGTAAGCATGGGAGTACATTATTTGCATAGGACAGCCCCCTTCAAAATCACATCATCATGCTGCAGTTGCCATGTAGCGTTACTAGAGGGCAGCAGTATGACCATAAAAGAAGAGAGAAGTGTTAAATCTGTTTGCTGACGTGCTGCTTGTCTTTGTTGGTCTTTGCTGGGCCTCTGGAGCAGAGGACTACAATAAGCGAGTGAATGAGTAATGAGGAAAGATTATCCTGCTTTTGTGGGGAAGAGAGAGCACTTGCAGGGAAAACGGCAAGATGACAGAGTTAAAGCATAGATGTTTGCTGAGTGATTGGGTGAGGGTGTCGTCTGTCTCTTTGAAAGGACACGTGAGAGAAGAACAGGAGCCCATGGCCTTCAGATGGGAGAAGAAGCATAGAAGAGCATTTTCCCCAAAATAAAAACCTTCACTTCATCTCAAAGCTTCCAACTTTGCAGGTTGTAAGATTTGCCTTGTTTGCTGCATAAATAGGCAGAACTAGTGAGGCTCTTCCCAGAATATAAGTAGCACACTCTTTGGGAGTATCCTTAGGCCAGGCATGTCAGGCACGTAATTGGGGATATGAGGCCAAGAAAAACTTTAGGAAGCTTGCTCTAATCATCTGCAGGATAGAAGGACTCTGGAGAGAAACTAGAGAGGGAACCAGGCTGCACAAAAAAGGGGCAGGGTGGCACATTACACCCTAGCAGGAATATCCGATCCCCATACCTCTACCCCTGGGACACCATTTGTGACTTTCAATACCCCCATCTCATTGCCACTCAAATGTTCCGCCTTAGTATCTGAATGACCATAAACACCCTTCCTTTTGGCCCTCCATTTGTAATTCTCCCAGTAACCCAGGTGCTTTTGCCACTGTCCAGCCTACAGTGACCAGTTGGATGCACATTGCTCGGCACCCCATCCACTTACCACTCCGTGCAACCCCTCTCCGCACACTCAAACTACTCTTCTTTAAAACTGATATACACAATCTGCCTCACTATAAGCTGTAACCTTCCCTCTATAGATTACATAGCCAATCCAAGGAGGTCAAATCACTGGTCGAGCACCCCAAACTCTCTGCAGACGCTGCCAATTCATGGACTACTGCCTACTTTGCATGCAATGATTATTCTCTACGCCACATCCAACCAATTGCCACATGCGCCGTCTCCCTGACTCATTCAACTACTTCCCCAAACCACCCGCCTTATTTAACAAATTTTAATGCTCTCAGCTGTCATAGCGGACATCTCTGCTTCCTGTTCACCCACTTTTCCCCTTCTTTCTTAGTAGCCCACCTGTGCTCAGATGGCCATTCCTCCAAGTGCCACTTGAAACTCGCCTTCCTTCTGTTTCTCTACCTTATAAAGCCCCTTTCAGTACTACCATCACAGCAATTGTCATTTTGTGGCTGCTCCTTTGTGGTGAGTGAATGAAGCAGATTGTATCGCACAAGAAAGTACCCACACAATGGGGGACACACTTGTCAACATTCCCGTTCCCTTCAGTGTCTTAAGCATCTGTTTTCAATGCAACTACCCCAAGAGACCTCCCAACAGATCCTGCGAGGGTTGGGGGGGGGGGGGCAATAAAAACTTGGGGTGCCTTGTCCCCCCTCGCCGTGTCTTACCACGTGCTCCTTGCTGTCACCTCTTTCAATACCATAATTACAGTATGTCTGTGTGGAGCCCCCCTTCTGGTCGGTAATAAAAAAGTGCCCTAAGCCTGTTCCACTAAGTTCGCTCTGTTGCCCCTATGCTTTTGGGGTAGGCCGCCCCACCCCCAGAAAGGGGGGGGGCAAAAAAAAATGGGTAGCACACTCAAAGCAAAACCACATAATTCTGTGCCTTCCAGCACCCTCTTTTGTAATGCACCCCAACACCCCTTTTTTACACTGCTCCCCAAAATTTGCCACCCCCCCCCCCACTCTGTAGTTGGGGGGGAGGTGTGGGTCATAAAATGATGGGGTCTACTACCGTGGTGCCCATCCTATCTGGTCACCCCCCTCTGTTTGCTGAAGGGGGAGGGGCACTCTTTCCTTGTTGGCCTCACTCCCCTGTGCTCCGCCCCCTGACCTATTGCCCCAGACTCTGCCTACTTCTGTGAATCCTTCCTACTCCTCCCTTTCCTCTGGGGCCCCACCCCTGTCTACACATGCCTCTCCTTGGTCCCTCCTAGGCTCTATGCTACCACCTATCCCTAGGCTCCTCCCCCAACTATGCCCCCCTTCTCTCTGCTTTCCTTTCTTACTCCACCCATTCACACTCCCCCTCTGTGGCTCCTCCCCTCTACTCCCACTAGGCCTGGACCCAACCTCACTCTCTCTGCCCAGACACACCAGCCACTCTCTTATCCACCATTCAGGTCTCTCTCCTCACACACCAACCACTCTCTCCATCCACCAATCACCACCCAGGTCCATCTTCACCTACACACCAACCACTCTTACATCCACCAATCACCAGCCAGGCACACCTACACACATTTTACTTACCGACTTACCTCTGCTTCACCGCCATCAGCCATCAGTCATCTGGTGCCGAACCCAGGATTTGAACCCTGGTCACCTGGTTGGAAGGCAGGAACTTACCCACTGTACCACATGGGCTTCCATGTTTGTATCATTTCCAATAGTCCCTATATCATGGCTATGGTGTGTCATGCAGACTAGGGGGCCTGTATGTAGCTTATAGATGCTCCTGAATCCCTGATTACCAACAAGGAGCAATAGCTCAGTGGTAATGTCATCTGCCTCTGGTGCTGTAAGCTCCCTAGGACAAGGGTTCGAATCCCTCCATGGCTGGTAAATTTTTTTTCTTTTTTTTTCTTTTCCCCCATGAACTAATATTTCGATTTTATAAAAACTAGGAGCAATTTCAGACACTCTTTTTTGCACTAGTGCCCGAAAATTATAAATATTTTCTCTCCTGACTCCCATGCAGCCCCCTTCTTCATTAGTAGGTGAAATATGGGTAAAGCATTGTCTTCAGTTATCAATCTATTGAGTTTTTGTCTTTGAATTTGGCATTTTGTAGTGCGAATGTGGCCTAGGGGGCATAACTGAGCAGAAGTAACCCTCCCACAAATAGTAAAATAGGTTGAGTGGTGGGGATTTTTCATTTTGGTATGAACAGAGCTGTGTAATCAGGGGGATAGTGCCTGTGCTGCTGGCTAGGCATATTGGCCTAGTGTTAGCTCTCACTCACGAAATGATGGGTAAAGTTTGGAACTGGTTAAACTCCCTTTATTAGGTGCAATCAGAAAACAGACATGTTGAGGTTTTCAAGAGGCAGAAAAGGGTAGAGTCTGGCGTGTGCTTCATTGTGCCTGCATCATGCCTGAAGCAGCAGCTAGCATGGCATGGCCTGGCCTGGCCTGGCCTGGCCCTGGGTCTTTAAACAACCCAGCGCTCAGTCTTTTGCTAGCAAGCAAGGCCCACGAACGCCCACGAACGCCCATGTTCTGTTTAGAGGAAGACCTCAGACAATTTGGCACCCTGCTAAATGAGGGTGCTGTCCCATGAGCGGCCTTCGAGCGGGATAAAGCTTTAGCGTAAGACAAGTTGTCAAGCTTAAAATTCTGCTGAAAACCATATGTTGGAGGCCACATCATGATGGAAGCCTGTGAATGTCTCAGGCCAAAGTAAGCATGGGAGTACATTATTTGCATAGGACAGCCCCCTTCAAAATCACATCATCATGCTGCAGTTGCCATGTAGCGTTACTAGAGGGCAGCAGTATGACCATAAAAGAAGAGAGAAGTGTTAAATCTGTTTGCTGACGTGCTGCTTGTCTTTGTTGGTCTTTGCTGGGCCTCTGGAGCAGAGGACTACAATAAGCGAGTGAATGAGTAATGAGGAAAGATTATCCTGCTTTTGTGGGGAAGAGAGAGCACTTGCAGGGAAACTGGCAAGATGACAGAGTTAAAGCATAGATGTTTGCTGAGTGATTGGGTGAGGGTGTCGTCTGTCTCTTTGAAAGGACACGTGAGAGAAGAACAGGAGCCCATGGCCTTCAGATGGGAGAAGAAGCATAGAAGAGCATTTTCCCCAAAATAAAAACCTTCACTTCATCTCAAAGCTTCCAACTTTGCAGGTTGTAAGATTTGCCTTGTTTGCTGCATAAATAGGCAGAACTAGTGAGGCTCTTCCCAGAATATAAGTAGCACACTCTTTGGGAGTATCCTTAGGCCAGGCATGTCAGGCACGTAATTGGGGATATGAGGCCAAGAAAAACTTTAGGAAGCTTGCTCTAATCATCTGCAGGATAGAAGGACTCTGGAGAGAAACTAGAGAGGGAACCAGGCTGCACAAAAAAGGGGCAGGGTGGCACATTACACCCTAGCAGGAATATCCGATCCCCATACCTCTACCCCTGGGACACCATTTGTGACTTTCAATACCCCCATCTCATTGCCACTCAAATGTTCCGCCTTAGTATCTGAATGACCATAAACACCATTCCTTTTGGCCCTCCATTTGTAATTCTCCCAGTAACCCAGGTGCTTTTGCCACTGTCCAGCCTACAGTGACCAGTTGGATGCACATTGCTCGGCACCCCATCCACTTACCACTCCGTGCAACCCCTCTCCGCACACTCAAACTACTCTTCTTTAAAACTGATATACACAATCTGCCTCACTATAAGCTGTAACCTTCCCTCTATAGATTACATAGCCAATCCAAGGAGGTCAAATCACTGGTCGAGCACCCCAAACTCTCTGCAGACGCTGCCAATTCATGGACTACTGCCTACTTTGCATGCAATGATTATTCTCTACGCCACATCCAACCAATTGCCACATGCGCCGTCTCCCTGACTCATTCAACTACTTCCCCAAACCACCCGCCTTATTTAACAAATTTTAATGCTCTCAGCTGTCATAGCGGACATCTCTGCTTCCTGTTCACCCACTTTTCCCCTTCTTTCTTAGTAGCCCACCTGTGCTCAGATGGCCATTCCTCCAAGTGCCACTTGAAACTCGCCTTCCTTCTGTTTCTCTACCTTATAAAGCCCCTTTCAGTACTACCATCACAGCAATTGTCATTTTGTGGCTGCTCCTTTGTGGTGAGTGAATGAAGCAGATTGTATCGCACAAGAAAGTACCCACACAATGGGGGACACACTTGTCAACATTCCCGTTCCCTTCAGTGTCTTAAGCATCTGTTTTCAATGCAACTACCCCAAGAGACCTCCCAACAGATCCTGCGAGGGTTGGGGGGGGGGGGGCAATAAAAACTTGGGGTGCCTTGTCCCCCCTCGCCGTGTCTTACCACGTGCTCCTTGCTGTCACCTCTTTCAATACCATAATTACAGTATGTCTGTGTGGAGCCCCCCTTCTGGTCGGTAATAAAAAAGTGCCCTAAGCCTGTTCCACTAAGTTCCCTCTGTTGCCCCTATGCTTTTGGGGTAGGCCGCCCCACCCCCAGAAAGGGGGGGGGCAAAAAAAAATGGGTAGCACACTCAAAGCAAAACCACATAATTCTGTGCCTTCCAGCACCCTCTTTTGTAATGCACCCCAACACCCCTTTTTTACACTGCTCCCCAAAATTTGCCACCCCCCCCCCCCACTCTGTAGTTGGGGGGGAGGTGTGGGTCATAAAATGATGGGGTCTACTACCGTGGTGCCCATCCTATCTGGTCACCCCCCTCTGTTTGCTGAAGGGGGAGGGGCACTCTTTCCTTGTTGGCCTCACTCCCCTGTGCTCCGCCCCCTGACCTATTGCCCCAGACTCTGCCTACTTCTGTGAATCCTTCCTACTCCTCCCTTTCCTCTGGGGCCCCACCCCTGTCTACACATGCCTCTCCTTGGTCCCTCCTAGGCTCTATGCTACCACCTCTCCCTAGGCTCCTCCCCCAACTATGCCCCCCTTCTCTCTGCTTTCCTTTCTTACTCCACCCATTCACACTCCCCCTCTGTGGCTCCTCCCCTCTACTCCCACTAGGCCTGGACCCAACCTCACTCTCTCTGCCCAGACACACCAGCCACTCTCTTATCCACCATTCAGGTCTCTCTCCTCACACACCAACCACTCTCTCCATCCACCAATCACCACCCAGGTCCATCTTCACCTACACACCAACCACTCTTACATCCACCAATCACCAGCCAGGCACACCTACACACATTTTACTTACCGACTTACCTCTGCTTCACCGCCATCAGCCATCAGTCATCTGGTGCCGAACCCAGGATTTGAACCCTGGTCACCTGGTTGGAAGGCAGGAACTTACCCACTGTACCACATGGGCTTCCATGTTTGTATCATTTCCAATAGTCCCTATATCATGGCTATGGTGTGTCATGCAGACTAGGGGGCCTGTATGTAGCTTATAGATGCTCCTGAATCCCTGATTACCAACAAGGAGCAATAGCTCAGTGGTAATGTCATCTGCCTCTGGTGCTGCAAGCTCCCTAGGACAAGGGTTCGAATCCCTCCATGGCTGGTAAATTTTTTTTCTTTTTTTTTCTTTTCCCCCATGAACTAATATTTCGATTTTATAAAAACTAGGAGCAATTTCAGACACTCTTTTTTGCACTAGTGCCCGAAAATTATAAATATTTTCTCTCCTGACTCCCATGCAGCCCCCTTCTTCATTAGTAGGTGAAATATGGGTAAAGCATTGTCTTCAGTTATCAATCTATTGAGTTTTTGTCTTTGAATTTGGCATTTTGTAGTGCGAATGTGGCCTAGGGGGCATAACTGAGCAGAAGTAACCCTCCCACAAATAGTAAAATAGGTTGAGTGGTGGGGATTTTTCATTTTGGTATGAACAGAGCTGTGTAATCAGGGGGATAGTGCCTGTGCTGCTGGCTAGGCATATTGGCCTAGTGTTAGCTCTCACTCACGAAATGATGGGTAAAGTTTGGAACTGGTTAAACTCCCTTTATTAGGTGCAATCAGAAAACAGACATGTTGAGGTTTTCAAGAGGCAGAAAAGGGTAGAGTCTGGCGTGTGCTTCATTGTGCCTGCATCATGCCTGAAGCAGCAGCTAGCATGGCATGGCCTGGCCTGGCCTGGCCTGGCCTGGCCCTGGGTCTTTAAACAACCCAGCGCTCAGTCTTTTGCTAGCAAGCAAGGCCCACGAACGCCCACGAACGCCCATGTTCTGTTTAGAGGAAGACCTCAGACAATTTGGCACCCTGCTAAATGAGGGTGCTGTCCCATGAGCGGCCTTCGAGCGGGATAAAGCTTTAGCGTAAGACAAGTTGTCAAGCTTAAAATTCTGCTGAAAACCATATGTTGGAGGCCACATCATGATGGAAGCCTGTGAATGTCTCAGGCCAAAGTAAGCATGGGAGTACATTATTTGCATAGGACAGCCCCCTTCAAAATCACATCATCATGCTGCAGTTGCCATGTAGCGTTACTAGAGGGCAGCAGTATGACCATAAAAGAAGAGAGAAGTGTTAAATCTGTTTGCTGACGTGCTGCTTGTCTTTGTTGGTCTTTGCTGGGCCTCTGGAGCAGAGGACTACAATAAGCGAGTGAATGAGTAATGAGGAAAGATTATCCTGCTTTTGTGGGGAAGAGAGAGCACTTGCAGGGAAAACGGCAAGATGACAGAGTTAAAGCATAGATGTTTGCTGAGTGATTGGGTGAGGGTGTCGTCTGTCTCTTTGAAAGGACACGTGAGAGAAGAACAGGAGCCCATGGCCTTCAGATGGGAGAAGAAGCATAGAAGAGCATTTTCCCCAAAATAAAAACCTTCACTTCATCTCAAAGCTTCCAACTTTGCAGGTTGTAAGATTTGCCTTGTTTGCTGCATAAATAGGCAGAACTAGTGAGGCTCTTCCCAGAATATAAGTAGCACACTCTTTGGGAGTATCCTTAGGCCAGGCATGTCAGGCACGTAATTGGGGATATGAGGCCAAGAAAAACTTTAGGAAGCTTGCTCTAATCATCTGCAGGATAGAAGGACTCTGGAGAGAAACTAGAGAGGGAACCAGGCTGCACAAAAAAGGGGCAGGGTGGCACATTACACCCTAGCAGGAATATCCGATCCCCATACCTCTACCCCTGGGACACCATTTGTGACTTTCAATACCCCCATCTCATTGCCACTCAAATGTTCCGCCTTAGTATCTGAATGACCATAAACACCCTTCCTTTTGGCCCTCCATTTGTAATTCTCCCAGTAACCCAGGTGCTTTTGCCACTGTCCAGCCTACAGTGACCAGTTGGATGCACATTGCTCGGCACCCCATCCACTTACCACTCCGTGCAACCCCTCTCCGCACACTCAAACTACTCTTCTTTAAAACTGATATACACAATCTGCCTCACTATAAGCTGTAACCTTCCCTCTATAGATTACATAGCCAATCCAAGGAGGTCAAATCACTGGTCGAGCACCCCAAACTCTCTGCAGACGCTGCCAATTCATGGACTACTGCCTACTTTGCATGCAATGATTATTCTCTACGCCACATCCAACCAATTGCCACATGCGCCGTCTCCCTGACTCATTCAACTACTTCCCCAAACCACCCGCCTTATTTAACAAATTTTAATGCTCTCAGCTGTCATAGCGGACATCTCTGCTTCCTGTTCACCCACTTTTCCCCTTCTTTCTTAGTAGCCCACCTGTGCTCAGATGGCCATTCCTCCAAGTGCCACTTGAAACTCGCCTTCCTTCTGTTTCTCTACCTTATAAAGCCCCTTTCAGTACTGCCATCACAGCAATTGTCATTTTGTGGCTGCTCCTTTGTGGTGAGTGAATGAAGCAGATTGTATCGCACAAGAAAGTACCCACACAATGGGGGACACACTTGTCAACATTCCCGTTCCCTTCAGTGTCTTAAGCATCTGTTTTCAATGCAACTACCCCAAGAGACCTCCCAACAGATCCTGCGAGGGTTGGGGGGGGGGGGCAATAAAAACTTGGGGTGCCTTGTCCCCCCTCGCCGTGTCTTACCACGTGCTCCTTGCTGTCACCTCTTTCAATACCATAATTACAGTATGTCTGTGTGGAGCCCCCCTTCTGGTCGGTAATAAAAAAGTGCCCTAAGCCTGTTCCACTAAGTTCCCTCTGTTGCCCCTATGCTTTTGGGGTAGGCCGCCCCACCCCCAGAAAGGGGGGGGGCAAAAAAAAATGGGTAGCACACTCAAAGCAAAACCACATAATTCTGTGCCTTCCAGCACCCTCTTTTGTAATGCACCCCAACACCCCTTTTTTACACTGCTCCCCAAAATTTGCCACCCCCCCCCCACTCTGTAGTTGGGGGGGAGGTGTGGGTCATAAAATGATGGGGTCTACTACCGTGGTGCCCATCCTATCTGGTCACCCCCCTCTGTTTGCTGAAGGGGGAGGGGCACTCTTTCCTTGTTGGCCTCACTCCCCTGTGCTCCGCCCCCTGACCTATTGCCCCAGACTCTGCCTACTTCTGTGAATCCTTCCTACTCCTCCCTTTCCTCTGGGGCCCCACCCCTGTCTACACATGCCTCTCCTTGGTCCCTCCTAGGCTCTATGCTACCACCTATCCCTAGGCTCCTCCCCCAACTATGCCCCCCTTCTCTCTGCTTTCCTTTCTTACTCCACCCATTCACACTCCCCCTCTGTGGCTCCTCCCCTCTACTCCCACTAGGCCTGGACCCAACCTCACTCTCTCTGCCCAGACACACCAGCCACTCTCTTATCCACCATTCAGGTCTCTCTCCTCACACACCAACCACTCTCTCCATCCACCAATCACCACCCAGGTCCATCTTCACCTACACACCAACCACTCTTACATCCACCAATCACCAGCCAGGCACACCTACACACATTTTACTTACCGACTTACCTCTGCTTCACCGCCATCAGCCATCAGTCATCTGGTGCCGAACCCAGGATTTGAACCCTGGTCACCTGGTTGGAAGGCAGGAACTTACCCACTGTACCACATGGGCTTCCATGTTTGTATCATTTCCAATAGTCCCTATATCATGGCTATGGTGTGTCATGCAGACTAGGGGGCCTGTATGTAGCTTATAGATGCTCCTGAATCCCTGATTACCAACAAGGAGCAATAGCTCAGTGGTAATGTCATCTGCCTCTGGTGCTGTAAGCTCCCTAGGACAAGGGTTCGAATCCCTCCATGGCTGGTAAATTTTTTTTCTTTTTTTTTCTTTTCCCCCATGAACTAATATTTCGATTTTATAAAAACTAGGAGCAATTTCAGACACTCTTTTTTGCACTAGTGCCCGAAAATTATAAATATTTTCTCTCCTGACTCCCATGCAGCCCCCTTCTTCATTAGTAGGTGAAATATGGGTAAAGCATTGTCTTCAGTTATCAATCTATTGAGTTTTTGTCTTTGAATTTGGCATTTTGTAGTGCGAATGTGGCCTAGGGGGCATAACTGAGCAGAAGTAACCCTCCCACAAATAGTAAAATAGGTTGAGTGGTGGGGATTTTTCATTTTGGTATGAACAGAGCTGTGTAATCAGGGGGATAGTGCCTGTGCTGCTGGCTAGGCATATTGGCCTAGTGTTAGCTCTCACTCACGAAATGATGGGTAAAGTTTGGAACTGGTTAAACTCCCTTTATTAGGTGCAATCAGAAAACAGACATGTTGAGGTTTTCAAGAGGCAGAAAAGGGTAGAGTCTGGCGTGTGCTTCATTGTGCCTGCATCATGCCTGAAGCAGCAGCTAGCATGGCATGGCCTGGCCTGGCCTGGCCTGGCCCTGGGTCTTTAAACAACCCAGCGCTCAGTCTTTTGCTAGCAAGCAAGGCCCACGAACGCCCACGAACGCCCATGTTCTGTTTAGAGGAAGACCTCAGACAATTTGGCACCCTGCTAAATGAGGGTGCTGTCCCATGAGCGGCCTTCGAGCGGGATAAAGCTTTAGCGTAAGACAAGTTGTCAAGCTTAAAATTCTGCTGAAAACCATATGTTGGAGGCCACATCATGATGGAAGCCTGTGAATGTCTCAGGCCAAAGTAAGCATGGGAGTACATTATTTGCATAGGACAGCCCCCTTCAAAATCACATCATCATGCTGCAGTTGCCATGTAGCGTTACTAGAGGGCAGCAGTATGACCATAAAAGAAGAGAGAAGTGTTAAATCTGTTTGCTGACGTGCTGCTTGTCTTTGTTGGTCTTTGCTGGGCCTCTGGAGCAGAGGACTACAATAAGCGAGTGAATGAGTAATGAGGAAAGATTATCCTGCTTTTGTGGGGAAGAGAGAGCACTTGCAGGGAAACTGGCAAGATGACAGAGTTAAAGCATAGATGTTTGCTGAGTGATTGGGTGAGGGTGTCGTCTGTCTCTTTGAAAGGACACGTGAGAGAAGAACAGGAGCCCATGGCCTTCAGATGGGAGAAGAAGCATAGAAGAGCATTTTCCCCAAAATAAAAACCTTCACTTCATCTCAAAGCTTCCAACTTTGCAGGTTGTAAGATTTGCCTTGTTTGCTGCATAAATAGGCAGAACTAGTGAGGCTCTTCCCAGAATATAAGTAGCACACTCTTTGGGAGTATCCTTAGGCCAGGCATGTCAGGCACGTAATTGGGGATATGAGGCCAAGAAAAACTTTAGGAAGCTTGCTCTAATCATCTGCAGGATAGAAGGACTCTGGAGAGAAACTAGAGAGGGAACCAGGCTGCACAAAAAAGGGGCAGGGTGGCACATTACACCCTAGCAGGAATATCCGATCCCCATACCTCTACCCCTGGGACACCATTTGTGACTTTCAATACCCCCATCTCATTGCCACTCAAATGTTCCGCCTTAGTATCTGAATGACCATAAACACCATTCCTTTTGGCCCTCCATTTGTAATTCTCCCAGTAACCCAGGTGCTTTTGCCACTGTCCAGCCTACAGTGACCAGTTGGATGCACATTGCTCGGCACCCCATCCACTTACCACTCCGTGCAACCCCTCTCCGCACACTCAAACTACTCTTCTTTAAAACTGATATACACAATCTGCCTCACTATAAGCTGTAACCTTCCCTCTATAGATTACATAGCCAATCCAAGGAGGTCAAATCACTGGTCGAGCACCCCAAACTCTCTGCAGACGCTGCCAATTCATGGACTACTGCCTACTTTGCATGCAATGATTATTCTCTACGCCACATCCAACCAATTGCCACATGCGCCGTCTCCCTGACTCATTCAACTACTTCCCCAAACCACCCGCCTTATTTAACAAATTTTAATGCTCTCAGCTGTCATAGCGGACATCTCTGCTTCCTGTTCACCCACTTTTCCCCTTCTTTCTTAGTAGCCCACCTGTGCTCAGATGGCCATTCCTCCAAGTGCCACTTGAAACTCGCCTTCCTTCTGTTTCTCTACCTTATAAAGCCCCTTTCAGTACTACCATCACAGCAATTGTCATTTTGTGGCTGCTCCTTTGTGGTGAGTGAATGAAGCAGATTGTATCGCACAAGAAAGTACCCACACAATGGGGGACACACTTGTCAACATTCCCGTTCCCTTCAGTGTCTTAAGCATCTGTTTTCAATGCAACTACCCCAAGAGACCTCCCAACAGATCCTGCGAGGGTTGGGGGGGGGGGGGGCAATAAAAACTTGGGGTGCCTTGTCCCCCCTCGCCGTGTCTTACCACGTGCTCCTTGCTGTCACCTCTTTCAATACCATAATTACAGTATGTCTGTGTGGAGCCCCCCTTCTGGTCGGTAATAAAAAAGTGCCCTAAGCCTGTTCCACTAAGTTCCCTCTGTTGCCCCTATGCTTTTGGGGTAGGCCGCCCCACCCCCAGAAAGGGGGGGGGCAAAAAAAAATGGGTAGCACACTCAAAGCAAAACCACATAATTCTGTGCCTTCCAGCACCCTCTTTTGTAATGCACCCCAACACCCCTTTTTTACACTGCTCCCCAAAATTTGCCACCCCCCCCCCCCACTCTGTAGTTGGGGGGGAGGTGTGGGTCATAAAATGATGGGGTCTACTACCGTGGTGCCCATCCTATCTGGTCACCCCCCTCTGTTTGCTGAAGGGGGAGGGGCACTCTTTCCTTGTTGGCCTCACTCCCCTGTGCTCCGCCCCCTGACCTATTGCCCCAGACTCTGCCTACTTCTGTGAATCCTTCCTACTCCTCCCTTTCCTCTGGGGCCCCACCCCTGTCTACACATGCCTCTCCTTGGTCCCTCCTAGGCTCTATGCTACCACCTCTCCCTAGGCTCCTCCCCCAACTATGCCCCCCTTCTCTCTGCTTTCCTTTCTTACTCCACCCATTCACACTCCCCCTCTGTGGCTCCTCCCCTCTACTCCCACTAGGCCTGGACCCAACCTCACTCTCTCTGCCCAGACACACCAGCCACTCTCTTATCCACCATTCAGGTCTCTCTCCTCACACACCAACCACTCTCTCCATCCACCAATCACCACCCAGGTCCATCTTCACCTACACACCAACCACTCTTACATCCACCAATCACCAGCCAGGCACACCTACACACATTTTACTTACCGACTTACCTCTGCTTCACCGCCATCAGCCATCAGTCATCTGGTGCCGAACCCAGGATTTGAACCCTGGTCACCTGGTTGGAAGGCAGGAACTTACCCACTGTACCACATGGGCTTCCATGTTTGTATCATTTCCAATAGTCCCTATATCATGGCTATGGTGTGTCATGCAGACTAGGGGGCCTGTATGTAGCTTATAGATGCTCCTGAATCCCTGATTACCAACAAGGAGCAATAGCTCAGTGGTAATGTCATCTGCCTCTGGTGCTGCAAGCTCCCTAGGACAAGGGTTCGAATCCCTCCATGGCTGGTAAATTTTTTTTCTTTTTTTTTCTTTTCCCCCATGAACTAATATTTCGATTTTATAAAAACTAGGAGCAATTTCAGACACTCTTTTTTGCACTAGTGCCCGAAAATTATAAATATTTTCTCTCCTGACTCCCATGCAGCCCCCTTCTTCATTAGTAGGTGAAATATGGGTAAAGCATTGTCTTCAGTTATCAATCTATTGAGTTTTTGTCTTTGAATTTGGCATTTTGTAGTGCGAATGTGGCCTAGGGGGCATAACTGAGCAGAAGTAACCCTCCCACAAATAGTAAAATAGGTTGAGTGGTGGGGATTTTTCATTTTGGTATGAACAGAGCTGTGTAATCAGGGGGATAGTGCCTGTGCTGCTGGCTAGGCATATTGGCCTAGTGTTAGCTCTCACTCACGAAATGATGGGTAAAGTTTGGAACTGGTTAAACTCCCTTTATTAGGTGCAATCAGAAAACAGACATGTTGAGGTTTTCAAGAGGCAGAAAAGGGTAGAGTCTGGCGTGTGCTTCATTGTGCCTGCATCATGCCTGAAGCAGCAGCTAGCATGGCATGGCCTGGCCTGGCCTGGCCTGGCCTGGCCCTGGGTCTTTAAACAACCCAGCGCTCAGTCTTTTGCTAGCAAGCAAGGCCCACGAACGCCCACGAACGCCCATGTTCTGTTTAGAGGAAGACCTCAGACAATTTGGCACCCTGCTAAATGAGGGTGCTGTCCCATGAGCGGCCTTCGAGCGGGATAAAGCTTTAGCGTAAGACAAGTTGTCAAGCTTAAAATTCTGCTGAAAACCATATGTTGGAGGCCACATCATGATGGAAGCCTGTGAATGTCTCAGGCCAAAGTAAGCATGGGAGTACATTATTTGCATAGGACAGCCCCCTTCAAAATCACATCATCATGCTGCAGTTGCCATGTAGCGTTACTAGAGGGCAGCAGTATGACCATAAAAGAAGAGAGAAGTGTTAAATCTGTTTGCTGACGTGCTGCTTGTCTTTGTTGGTCTTTGCTGGGCCTCTGGAGCAGAGGACTACAATAAGCGAGTGAATGAGTAATGAGGAAAGATTATCCTGCTTTTGTGGGGAAGAGAGAGCACTTGCAGGGAAAACGGCAAGATGACAGAGTTAAAGCATAGATGTTTGCTGAGTGATTGGGTGAGGGTGTCGTCTGTCTCTTTGAAAGGACACGTGAGAGAAGAACAGGAGCCCATGGCCTTCAGATGGGAGAAGAAGCATAGAAGAGCATTTTCCCCAAAATAAAAACCTTCACTTCATCTCAAAGCTTCCAACTTTGCAGGTTGTAAGATTTGCCTTGTTTGCTGCATAAATAGGCAGAACTAGTGAGGCTCTTCCCAGAATATAAGTAGCACACTCTTTGGGAGTATCCTTAGGCCAGGCATGTCAGGCACGTAATTGGGGATATGAGGCCAAGAAAAACTTTAGGAAGCTTGCTCTAATCATCTGCAGGATAGAAGGACTCTGGAGAGAAACTAGAGAGGGAACCAGGCTGCACAAAAAAGGGGCAGGGTGGCACATTACACCCTAGCAGGAATATCCGATCCCCATACCTCTACCCCTGGGACACCATTTGTGACTTTCAATACCCCCATCTCATTGCCACTCAAATGTTCCGCCTTAGTATCTGAATGACCATAAACACCCTTCCTTTTGGCCCTCCATTTGTAATTCTCCCAGTAACCCAGGTGCTTTTGCCACTGTCCAGCCTACAGTGACCAGTTGGATGCACATTGCTCGGCACCCCATCCACTTACCACTCCGTGCAACCCCTCTCCGCACACTCAAACTACTCTTCTTTAAAACTGATATACACAATCTGCCTCACTATAAGCTGTAACCTTCCCTCTATAGATTACATAGCCAATCCAAGGAGGTCAAATCACTGGTCGAGCACCCCAAACTCTCTGCAGACGCTGCCAATTCATGGACTACTGCCTACTTTGCATGCAATGATTATTCTCTACGCCACATCCAACCAATTGCCACATGCGCCGTCTCCCTGACTCATTCAACTACTTCCCCAAACCACCCGCCTTATTTAACAAATTTTAATGCTCTCAGCTGTCATAGCGGACATCTCTGCTTCCTGTTCACCCACTTTTCCCCTTCTTTCTTAGTAGCCCACCTGTGCTCAGATGGCCATTCCTCCAAGTGCCACTTGAAACTCGCCTTCCTTCTGTTTCTCTACCTTATAAAGCCCCTTTCAGTACTACCATCACAGCAATTGTCATTTTGTGGCTGCTCCTTTGTGGTGAGTGAATGAAGCAGATTGTATCGCACAAGAAAGTACCCACACAATGGGGGACACACTTGTCAACATTCCCGTTCCCTTCAGTGTCTTAAGCATCTGTTTTCAATGCAACTACCCCAAGAGACCTCCCAACAGATCCTGCGAGGGTTGGGGGGGGGGGGGCAATAAAAACTTGGGGTGCCTTGTCCCCCCTCGCCGTGTCTTACCACGTGCTCCTTGCTGTCACCTCTTTCAATACCATAATTACAGTATGTCTGTGTGGAGCCCCCCTTCTGGTCGGTAATAAAAAAGTGCCCTAAGCCTGTTCCACTAAGTTCCCTCTGTTGCCCCTATGCTTTTGGGGTAGGCCGCCCCACCCCCAGAAAGGGGGGGGGCAAAAAAAAATGGGTAGCACACTCAAAGCAAAACCACATAATTCTGTGCCTTCCAGCACCCTCTTTTGTAATGCACCCCAACACCCCTTTTTTACACTGCTCCCCAAAATTTGCCACCCCCCCCCCCCACTCTGTAGTTGGGGGGGAGGTGTGGGTCATAAAATGATGGGGTCTACTACCGTGGTGCCCATCCTATCTGGTCACCCCCCTCTGTTTGCTGAAGGGGGAGGGGCACTCTTTCCTTGTTGGCCTCACTCCCCTGTGCTCCGCCCCCTGACCTATTGCCCCAGACTCTGCCTACTTCTGTGAATCCTTCCTACTCCTCCCTTTCCTCTGGGGCCCCACCCCTGTCTACACATGCCTCTCCTTGGTCCCTCCTAGGCTCTATGCTACCACCTATCCCTAGGCTCCTCCCCCAACTATGCCCCCCTTCTCTCTGCTTTCCTTTCTTACTCCACCCATTCACACTCCCCCTCTGTGGCTCCTCCCCTCTACTCCCACTAGGCCTGGACCCAACCTCACTCTCTCTGCCCAGACACACCAGCCACTCTCTTATCCACCATTCAGGTCTCTCTCCTCACACACCAACCACTCTCTCCATCCACCAATCACCACCCAGGTCCATCTTCACCTACACACCAACCACTCTTACATCCACCAATCACCAGCCAGGCACACCTACACACATTTTACTTACCGACTTACCTCTGCTTCACCGCCATCAGCCATCAGTCATCTGGTGCCGAACCCAGGATTTGAACCCTGGTCACCTGGTTGGAAGGCAGGAACTTACCCACTGTACCACATGGGCTTCCATGTTTGTATCATTTCCAATAGTCCCTATATCATGGCTATGGTGTGTCATGCAGACTAGGGGGCCTGTATGTAGCTTATAGATGCTCCTGAATCCCTGATTACCAACAAGGAGCAATAGCTCAGTGGTAATGTCATCTGCCTCTGGTGCTGCAAGCTCCCTAGGACAAGGGTTCGAATCCCTCCATGGCTGGTAAAATTTTTTTCTTTTTTTTTCTTTTCCCCCATGAACTAATATTTCGATTTTATAAAAACTAGGAGCAATTTCAGACACTCTTTTTTGCACTAGTGCCCGAAAATTATAAATATTTTCTCTCCTGACTCCCATGCAGCCCCCTTCTTCATTAGTAGGTGAAATATGGGTAAAGCATTGTCTTCAGTTATCAATCTATTGAGTTTTTGTCTTTGAATTTGGCATTTTGTAGTGCGAATGTGGCCTAGGGGGCATAACTGAGCAGAAGTAACCCTCCCACAAATAGTAAAATAGGTTGAGTGGTGGGGATTTTTCATTTTGGTATGAACAGAGCTGTGTAATCAGGGGGATAGTGCCTGTGCTGCTGGCTAGGCATATTGGCCTAGTGTTAGCTCTCACTCACGAAATGATGGGTAAAGTTTGGAACTGGTTAAACTCCCTTTATTAGGTGCAATCAGAAAACAGACATGTTGAGGTTTTCAAGAGGCAGAAAAGGGTAGAGTCTGGCGTGTGCTTCATTGTGCCTGCATCATGCCTGAAGCAGCAGCTAGCATGGCATGGCCTGGCCTGGCCTGGCCTGGCCCTGGGTCTTTAAACAACCCAGCGCTCAGTCTTTTGCTAGCAAGCAAGGCCCACGAACGCCCACGAACGCCCATGTTCTGTTTAGAGGAAGACCTCAGACAATTTGGCACCCTGCTAAATGAGGGTGCTGTCCCATGAGCGGCCTTCGAGCGGGATAAAGCTTTAGCGTAAGACAAGTTGTCAAGCTTAAAATTCTGCTGAAAACCATATGTTGGAGGCCACATCATGATGGAAGCCTGTGAATGTCTCAGGCCAAAGTAAGCATGGGAGTACATTATTTGCATAGGACAGCCCCCTTCAAAATCACATCATCATGCTGCAGTTGCCATGTAGCGTTACTAGAGGGCAGCAGTATGACCATAAAAGAAGAGAGAAGTGTTAAATCTGTTTGCTGACGTGCTGCTTGTCTTTGTTGGTCTTTGCTGGTCCTCTGGAGCAGAGGACTACAATAAGCGAGTGAATGAGTAATGAGGAAAGATTATCCTGCTTTTGTGGGGAAGAGAGAGCACTTGCAGGGAAAACGGCAAGATGACAGAGTTAAAGCATAGATGTTTGCTGAGTGATTGGGTGAGGGTGTCGTCTGTCTCTTTGAAAGGACACTTGAGAGAAGAACAGGAGCCCATGGCCTTCAGATGGGAGAAGAAGCATAGAAGAGCATTTTCCCCAAAATAAAAACCTTCACTTCATCTCAAAGCTTCCAACTTTGCAGGTTGTAAGATTTGCCTTGTTTGCTGCATAAATAGGCAGAACTAGTGAGGCTCTTCCCAGAATATAAGTAGCACACTCTTTGGGAGTATCCTTAGGCCAGGCATGTCAGGCACGTAATTGGGGATATGAGGCCAAGAAAAACTTTAGGAAGCTTGCTCTAATCATCTGCAGGATAGAAGGACTCTGGAGAGAAACTAGAGAGGGAACCAGGCTGCACAAAAAAGGGGCAGGGTGGCACATTACACCCTAGCAGGAATATCCGATCCCCATACCTCTACCCCTGGGACACCATTTGTGACTTTCAATACCCCCATCTCATTGCCACTCAAATGTTCCGCCTTAGTATCTGAATGACCATAAACACCCTTCCTTTTGGCCCTCCATTTGTAATTCTCCCAGTAACCCAGGTGCTTTTGCCACTGTCCAGCCTACAGTGACCAGTTGGATGCACATTGCTCGGCACCACATCCACTTACCACTCCGTGCAACCCCTCTCCGCACACTCAAACTACTCTTCTTTAAAACTGATATACACAATCTGCCTCACTATAAGCTGTAACCTTCCCTCTATAGATTACATAGCCAATCCAAGGAGGTCAAATCACTGGTCGAGCACCCCAAACTCTCTGCAGACGCTGCCAATTCATGGACTACTGCCTACTTTGCATGCAATGATTATTCTCTACGCCACATCCAACCAATTGCCACATGCGCCGTCTCCCTGACTCATTCAACTACTTCCCCAAACCACCCGCCTTATTTAACAAATTTTAATGCTCTCAGCTGTCATAGCGGACATCTCTGCTTCCTGTTCACCCACTTTTCCCCTTCTTTCTTAGTAGCCCACCTGTGCTCAGATGGCCATTCCTCCAAGTGCCACTTGAAACTCGCCTTCCTTCTGTTTCTCTACCTTATAAAGCCCCTTTCAGTACTACCATCACAGCAATTGTCATTTTGTGGCTGCTCCTTTGTGGTGAGTGAATGAAGCAGATTGTATCGCACAAGAAAGTACCCACACAATGGGGGACACACTTGTCAACATTCCCGTTCCCTTCAGTGTCTTAAGCATCTGTTTTCAATGCAACTACCCCAAGAGACCTCCCAACAGATCCTGCGAGGGTTGGGGGGGGGGGGGCAATAAAAACTTGGGGTGCCTTGTCCCCCCTCGCCGTGTCTTACCACGTGCTCCTTGCTGTCACCTCTTTCAATACCATAATTACAGTATGTCTGTGTGGAGCCCCCCTTCTGGTCGGTAATAAAAAAGTGCCCTAAGCCTGTTCCACTAAGTTCCCTCTGTTGCCCCTATGCTTTTGGGGTAGGCCGCCCCACCCCCAGAAAGGGGGGGGGCAAAAAAAAATGGGTAGCACACTCAAAGCAAAACCACATAATTCTGTGCCTTCCAGCACCCTCTTTTGTAATGCACCCCAACACCCCTTTTTTACACTGCTCCCCAAAATTTGCCACCCCCCCCCCCACTCTGTAGTTGGGGGGGAGGTGTGGGTCATAAAATGATGGGGTCTACTACCGTGGTGCCCATCCTATCTGGTCACCCCCCTCTGTTTGCTGAAGGGGGAGGGGCACTCTTTCCTTGTTGGCCTCACTCCCCTGTGCTCCGCCCCCTGACCTATTGCCCCAGACTCTGCCTACTTCTGTGAATCCTTCCTACTCCTCCCTTTCCTCTGGGGCCCCACCCCTGTCTACACATGCCTCTCCTTGGTCCCTCCTAGGCTCTATGCTACCACCTATCCCTAGGCTCCTCCCCCAACTATGCCCCCCTTCTCTCTGCTTTCCTTTCTTACTCCACCCATTCACACTCCCCCTCTGTGGCTCCTCCCCTCTACTCCCACTAGGCCTGGACCCAACCTCACTCTCTCTGCCCAGACACACCAGCCACTCTCTTATCCACCATTCAGGTCTCTCTCCTCACACACCAACCACTCTCTCCATCCACCAATCACCACCCAGGTCCATCTTCACCTACACACCAACCACTCTTACATCCACCAATCACCAGCCAGGCACACCTACACACATTTTACTTACCGACTTACCTCTGCTTCACCGCCATCAGCCATCAGTCATCTGGTGCCGAACCCAGGATTTGAACCCTGGTCACCTGGTTGGAAGGCAGGAACTTACCCACTGTACCACATGGGCTTCCATGTTTGTATCATTTCCAATAGTCCCTATATCATGGCTATGGTGTGTCATGCAGACTAGGGGGCCTGTATGTAGCTTATAGATGCTCCTGAATCCCTGATTACCAACAAGGAGCAATAGCTCAGTGGTAATGTCATCTGCCTCTGGTGCTGTAAGCTCCCTAGGACAAGGGTTCGAATCCCTCCATGGCTGGTAAAATTTTTTTCTTTTTTTTTCTTTTCCCCCATGAACTAATATTTCGATTTTATAAAAACTAGGAGCAATTTCAGACACTCTTTTTTGCACTAGTGCCCGAAAATTATAAATATTTTCTCTCCTGACTCCCATGCAGCCCCCTTCTTCATTAGTAGGTGAAATATGGGTAAAGCATTGTCTTCAGTTATCAATCTATTGAGTTTTTGTCTTTGAATTTGGCATTTTGTAGTGCGAATGTGGCCTAGGGGGCATAACTGAGCAGAAGTAACCCTCCCACAAATAGTAAAATAGGTTGAGTGGTGGGGATTTTTCATGTTGGTATGAACAGAGCTGTGTAATCAGGGGGATAGTGCCTGTGCTGCTGGCTAGGCATATTGGCCTAGTGTTAGCTCTCACTCACGAAATGATGGGTAAAGTTTGGAACTGGTTAAACTCCCTTTATTAGGTGCAATCAGAAAACAGACATGTTGAGGTTTTCAAGAGGCAGAAAAGGGTAGAGTCTGGCGTGTGCTTCATTGTGCCTGCATCATGCCTGAAGCAGCAGCTAGCATGGCATGGCCTGGCCTGGCCTGGCCTGGCCCTGGGTCTTTAAACAACCCAGCGCTCAGTCTTTTGCTAGCAAGCAAGGCCCACGAACGCCCACGAACGCCCATGTTCTGTTTAGAGGAAGACCTCAGACAATTTGGCACCCTGCTAAATGAGGGTGCTGTCCCATGAGCGGCCTTCGAGCGGGATAAAGCTTTAGCGTAAGACAAGTTGTCAAGCTTAAAATTCTGCTGAAAACCATATGTTGGAGGCCACATCATGATGGAAGCCTGTGAATGTCTCAGGCCAAAGTAAGCATGGGAGTACATTATTTGCATAGGACAGCCCCCTTCAAAATCACATCATCATGCTGCAGTTGCCATGTAGCGTTACTAGAGGGCAGCAGTATGACCATAAAAGAAGAGAGAAGTGTTAAATCTGTTTGCTGACGTGCTGCTTGTCTTTGTTGGTCTTTGCTGGTCCTCTGGAGCAGAGGACTACAATAAGCGAGTGAATGAGTAATGAGGAAAGATTATCCTGCTTTTGTGGGGAAGAGAGAGCACTTGCAGGGAAAACGGCAAGATGACAGAGTTAAAGCATAGATGTTTGCTGAGTGATTGGGTGAGGGTGTCGTCTGTCTCTTTGAAAGGACACTTGAGAGAAGAACAGGAGCCCATGGCCTTCAGATGGGAGAAGAAGCATAGAAGAGCATTTTCCCCAAAATAAAAACCTTCACTTCATCTCAAAGCTTCCAACTTTGCAGGTTGTAAGATTTGCCTTGTTTGCTGCATAAATAGGCAGAACTAGTGAGGCTCTTCCCAGAATATAAGTAGCACACTCTTTGGGAGTATCCTTAGGCCAGGCATGTCAGGCACGTAATTGGGGATATGAGGCCAAGAAAAACTTTAGGAAGCTTGCTCTAATCATCTGCAGGATAGAAGGACTCTGGAGAGAAACTAGAGAGGGAACCAGGCTGCACAAAAAAGGGGCAGGGTGGCACATTACACCCTAGCAGGAATATCCGATCCCCATACCTCTACCCCTGGGACACCATTTGTGACTTTCAATACCCCCATCTCATTGCCACTCAAATGTTCCGCCTTAGTATCTGAATGACCATAAACACCCTTCCTTTTGGCCCTCCATTTGTAATTCTCCCAGTAACCCAGGTGCTTTTGCCACTGTCCAGCCTACAGTGACCAGTTGGATGCACATTGCTCGGCACCACATCCACTTACCACTCCGTGCAACCCCTCTCCGCACACTCAAACTACTCTTCTTTAAAACTGATATACACAATCTGCCTCACTATAAGCTGTAACCTTCCCTCTATAGATTACATAGCCAATCCAAGGAGGTCAAATCACTGGTCGAGCACCCCAAACTCTCTGCAGACGCTGCCAATTCATGGACTACTGCCTACTTTGCATGCAATGATTATTCTCTACGCCACATCCAACCAATTGCCACATGCGCCGTCTCCCTGACTCATTCAACTACTTCCCCAAACCACCCGCCTTATTTAACAAATTTTAATGCTCTCAGCTGTCATAGCGGACATCTCTGCTTCCTGTTCACCCACTTTTCCCCTTCTTTCTTAGTAGCCCACCTGTGCTCAGATGGCCATTCCTCCAAGTGCCACTTGAAACTCGCCTTCCTTCTGTTTCTCTACCTTATAAAGCCCCTTTCAGTACTACCATCACAGCAATTGTCATTTTGTGGCTGCTCCTTTGTGGTGAGTGAATGAAGCAGATTGTATCGCACAAGAAAGTACCCACACAATGGGGGACACACTTGTCAACATTCCCGTTCCCTTCAGTGTCTTAAGCATCTGTTTTCAATGCAACTACCCCAAGAGACCTCCCAACAGATCCTGCGAGGGTTGGGGGGGGGGCAATAAAAACTTGGGGTGCCTTGTCCCCCCTCGCCGTGTCTTACCACGTGCTCCTTGCTGTCACCTCTTTCAATACCATAATTACAGTATGTCTGTGTGGAGCCCCCCTTCTGGTCGGTAATAAAAAAGTGCCCTAAGCCTGTTCCACTAAGTTCCCTCTGTTGCCCCTATGCTTTTGGGGTAGGCCCCCCCACCCCCAGAAAGGGGGGGGGCAAAAAAAAATGGGTAGCACACTCAAAGCAAAACCACATAATTCTGTGCCTTCCAGCACCCTCTTTTGTAATGCACCCCAACACCCCTTTTTTACACTGCTCCCCAAAATTTGCCACCCCCCCCCACTCTGTAGTTGGGGGGGAGGTGTGGGTCATAAAATGATGGGGTCTACTACCGTGGTGCCCATCCTATCTGGTCACCCCCCTCTGTTTGCTGAAGGGGGAGGGGCACTCTTTCCTTGTTGGCCTCACTCCCCTGTGCTCCGCCCCCTGACCTATTGCCCCAGACTCTGCCTACTTCTGTGAATCCTTCCTACTCCTCCCTTTCCTCTGGGGCCCCACCCCTGTCTACACATGCCTCTCCTTGGTCCCTCCTAGGCTCTATGCTACCACCTCTCCCTAGGCTCCTCCCCCAACTATGCCCCCCTTCTCTCTGCTTTCCTTTCTTACTCCACCCATTCACACTCCCCCTCTGTGGCTCCTCCCCTCTACTCCCACTAGGCCTGGACCCAACCTCACTCTCTCTGCCCAGACACACCAGCCACTCTCTTATCCACCATTCAGGTCTCTCTCCTCACACACCAACCACTCTCTCCATCCACCAATCACCACCCAGGTCCATCTTCACCTACACACCAACCACTCTTACATCCACCAATCACCAGCCAGGCACACCTACACACATTTTACTTACCGACTTACCTCTGCTTCACCGCCATCAGCCATCAGTCATCTGGTGCCGAACCCAGGATTTGAACCCTGGTCACCTGGTTGGAAGGCAGGAACTTACCCACTGTACCACATGGGCTTCCATGTTTGTATCATTTCCAATAGTCCCTATATCATGGCTATGGTGTGTCATGCAGACTAGGGGGCCTGTATGTAGCTTATAGATGCTCCTGAATCCCTGATTACCAACAAGGAGCAATAGCTCAGTGGTAATGTCATCTGCCTCTGGTGCTGCAAGCTCCCTAGGACAAGGGTTCGAATCCCTCCATGGCTGGTAAAATTTTTTTCTTTTTTTTTCTTTTCCCCCATGAACTAATATTTCGATTTTATAAAAACTAGGAGCAATTTCAGACACTCTTTTTTGCACTAGTGCCCGAAAATTATAAATATTTTCTCTCCTGACTCCCATGCAGCCCCCTTCTTCATTAGTAGGTGAAATATGGGTAAAGCATTGTCTTCAGTTATCAATCTATTGAGTTTTTGTCTTTGAATTTGGCATTTTGTAGTGCGAATGTGGCCTAGGGGGCATAACTGAGCAGAAGTAACCCTCCCACAAATAGTAAAATAGGTTGAGTGGTGGGGATTTTTCATTTTGGTATGAACAGAGCTGTGTAATCAGGGGGATAGTGCCTGTGCTGCTGGCTAGGCATATTGGCCTAGTGTTAGCTCTCACTCACGAAATGATGGGTAAAGTTTGGAACTGGTTAAACTCCCTTTATTAGGTGCAATCAGAAAACAGACATGTTGAGGTTTTCAAGAGGCAGAAAAGGGTAGAGTCTGGCGTGTGCTTCATTGTGCCTGCATCATGCCTGAAGCAGCAGCTAGCATGGCATGGCCTGGCCTGGCCTGGCCTGGCCCTGGGTCTTTAAACAACCCAGCGCTCAGTCTTTTGCTAGCAAGCAAGGCCCACGAACGCCCACGAACGCCCATGTTCTGTTTAGAGGAAGACCTCAGACAATTTGGCACCCTGCTAAATGAGGGTGCTGTCCCATGAGCGGCCTTCGAGCGGGATAAAGCTTTAGCGTAAGACAAGTTGTCAAGCTTAAAATTCTGCTGAAAACCATATGTTGGAGGCCACATCATGATGGAAGCCTGTGAATGTCTCAGGCCAAAGTAAGCATGGGAGTACATTATTTGCATAGGACAGCCCCCTTCAAAATCACATCATCATGCTGCAGTTGCCATGTAGCGTTACTAGAGGGCAGCAGTATGACCATAAAAGAAGAGAGAAGTGTTAAATCTGTTTGCTGACGTGCTGCTTGTCTTTGTTGGTCTTTGCTGGTCCTCTGGAGCAGAGGACTACAATAAGCGAGTGAATGAGTAATGAGGAAAGATTATCCTGCTTTTGTGGGGAAGAGAGAGCACTTGCAGGGAAAACGGCAAGATGACAGAGTTAAAGCATAGATGTTTGCTGAGTGATTGGGTGAGGGTGTCGTCTGTCTCTTTGAAAGGACACTTGAGAGAAGAACAGGAGCCCATGGCCTTCAGATGGGAGAAGAAGCATAGAAGAGCATTTTCCCCAAAATAAAAACCTTCACTTCATCTCAAAGCTTCCAACTTTGCAGGTTGTAAGATTTGCCTTGTTTGCTGCATAAATAGGCAGAACTAGTGAGGCTCTTCCCAGAATATAAGTAGCACACTCTTTGGGAGTATCCTTAGGCCAGGCATGTCAGGCACGTAATTGGGGATATGAGGCCAAGAAAAACTTTAGGAAGCTTGCTCTAATCATCTGCAGGATAGAAGGACTCTGGAGAGAAACTAGAGAGGGAACCAGGCTGCACAAAAAAGGGGCAGGGTGGCACATTACACCCTAGCAGGAATATCCGATCCCCATACCTCTACCCCTGGGACACCATTTGTGACTTTCAATACCCCCATCTCATTGCCACTCAAATGTTCCGCCTTAGTATCTGAATGACCATAAACACCCTTCCTTTTGGCCCTCCATTTGTAATTCTCCCAGTAACCCAGGTGCTTTTGCCACTGTCCAGCCTACAGTGACCAGTTGGATGCACATTGCTCGGCACCCCATCCACTTACCACTCCGTGCAACCCCTCTCCGCACACTCAAACTACTCTTCTTTAAAACTGATATACACAATCTGCCTCACTATAAGCTGTAACCTTCCCTCTATAGATTACATAGCCAATCCAAGGAGGTCAAATCACTGGTCGAGCACCCCAAACTCTCTGCAGACGCTGCCAATTCATGGACTACTGCCTACTTTGCATGCAATGATTATTCTCTACGCCACATCCAACCAATTGCCACATGCGCCGTCTCCCTGACTCATTCAACTACTTCCCCAAACCACCCGCCTTATTTAACAAATTTTAATGCTCTCAGCTGTCATAGCGGACATCTCTGCTTCCTGTTCACCCACTTTTCCCCTTCTTTCTTAGTAGCCCACCTGTGCTCAGATGGCCATTCCTCCAAGTGCCACTTGAAACTCGCCTTCCTTCTGTTTCTCTACCTTATAAAGCCCCTTTCAGTACTACCATCACAGCAATTGTCATTTTGTGGCTGCTCCTTTGTGGTGAGTGAATGAAGCAGATTGTATCGCACAAGAAAGTACCCACACAATGGGGGACACACTTGTCAACATTCCCGTTCCCTTCAGTGTCTTAAGCATCTGTTTTCAATGCAACTACCCCAAGAGACCTCCCAACAGATCCTGCGAGGGTTGGGGGGGGGGCAATAAAAACTTGGGGTGCCTTGTCCCCCCTCGCCGTGTCTTACCACGTGCTCCTTGCTGTCACCTCTTTCAATACCATAATTACAGTATGTCTGTGTGGAGCCCCCCTTCTGGTCGGTAATAAAAAAGTGCCCTAAGCCTGTTCCACTAAGTTCCCTCTGTTGCCCCTATGCTTTTGGGGTAGGCCCCCCCACCCCCAGAAAGGGGGGGGGCAAAAAAAAATGGGTAGCACACTCAAAGCAAAACCACATAATTCTGTGCCTTCCAGCACCCTCTTTTGTAATGCACCCCAACACCCCTTTTTTACACTGCTCCCCAAAATTTGCCACCCCCCCCCCACTCTGTAGTTGGGGGGGAGGTGTGGGTCATAAAATGATGGGGTCTACTACCGTGGTGCCCATCCTATCTGGTCACCCCCCTCTGTTTGCTGAAGGGGGAGGGGCACTCTTTCCTTGTTGGCCTCACTCCCCTGTGCTCCGCCCCCTGACCTATTGCCCCAGACTCTGCCTACTTCTGTGAATCCTTCCTACTCCTCCCTTTCCTCTGGGGCCCCACCCCTGTCTACACATGCCTCTCCTTGGTCCCTCCTAGGCTCTATGCTACCACCTCTCCCTAGGCTCCTCCCCCAACTATGCCCCCCTTCTCTCTGCTTTCCTTTCTTACTCCACCCATTCACACTCCCCCTCTGTGGCTCCTCCCCTCTACTCCCACTAGGCCTGGACCCAACCTCACTCTCTCTGCCCAGACACACCAGCCACTCTCTTATCCACCATTCAGGTCTCTCTCCTCACACACCAACCACTCTCTCCATCCACCAATCACCACCCAGGTCCATCTTCACCTACACACCAACCACTCTTACATCCACCAATCACCAGCCAGGCACACCTACACACATTTTACTTACCGACTTACCTCTGCTTCACCGCCATCAGCCATCAGTCATCTGGTGCCGAACCCAGGATTTGAACCCTGGTCACCTGGTTGGAAGGCAGGAACTTACCCACTGTACCACATGGGCTTCCATGTTTGTATCATTTCCAATAGTCCCTATATCATGGCTATGGTGTGTCATGCAGACTAGGGGGCCTGTATGTAGCTTATAGATGCTCCTGAATCCCTGATTACCAACAAGGAGCAATAGCTCAGTGGTAATGTCATCTGCCTCTGGTGCTGCAAGCTCCCTAGGACAAGGGTTCGAATCCCTCCATGGCTGGTAAAAATTTTTTCTTTTTTTTTCTTTTCCCCCATGAACTAATATTTCGATTTTATAAAAACTAGGAGCAATTTCAGACACTCTTTTTTGCACTAGTGCCCGAAAATTATAAATATTTTCTCTCCTGACTCCCATGCAGCCCCCTTCTTCATTAGTAGGTGAAATATGGGTAAAGCATTGTCTTCAGTTATCAATCTATTGAGTTTTTGTCTTTGAATTTGGCATTTTGTAGTGCGAATGTGGCCTAGGGGGCATAACTGAGCAGAAGTAACCCTCCCACAAATAGTAAAATAGGTTGAGTGGTGGGGATTTTTCATTTTGGTATGAACAGAGCTGTGTAATCAGGGGGATAGTGCCTGTGCTGCTGGCTAGGCATATTGGCCTAGTGTTAGCTCTCACTCACGAAATGATGGGTAAAGTTTGGAACTGGTTAAACTCCCTTTATTAGGTGCAATCAGAAAACAGACATGTTGAGGTTTTCAAGAGGCAGAAAAGGGTAGAGTCTGGCGTGTGCTTCATTGTGCCTGCATCATGCCTGAAGCAGCAGCTAGCATGGCATGGCCTGGCCTGGCCTGGCCTGGCCCTGGGTCTTTAAACAACCCAGCGCTCAGTCTTTTGCTAGCAAGCAAGGCCCACGAACGCCCACGAACGCCCATGTTCTGTTTAGAGGAAGACCTCAGACAATTTGGCACCCTGCTAAATGAGGGTGCTGTCCCATGAGCGGCCTTCGAGCGGGATAAAGCTTTAGCGTAAGACAAGTTGTCAAGCTTAAAATTCTGCTGAAAACCATATGTTGGAGGCCACATCATGATGGAAGCCTGTGAATGTCTCAGGCCAAAGTAAGCATGGGAGTACATTATTTGCATAGGACAGCCCCCTTCAAAATCACATCATCATGCTGCAGTTGCCATGTAGCGTTACTAGAGGGCAGCAGTATGACCATAAAAGAAGAGAGAAGTGTTAAATCTGTTTGCTGACGTGCTGCTTGTCTTTGTTGGTCTTTGCTGGTCCTCTGGAGCAGAGGACTACAATAAGCGAGTGAATGAGTAATGAGGAAAGATTATCCTGCTTTTGTGGGGAAGAGAGAGCACTTGCAGGGAAAACGGCAAGATGACAGAGTTAAAGCATAGATGTTTGCTGAGTGATTGGGTGAGGGTGTCGTCTGTCTCTTTGAAAGGACACTTGAGAGAAGAACAGGAGCCCATGGCCTTCAGATGGGAGAAGAAGCATAGAAGAGCATTTTCCCCAAAATAAAAACCTTCACTTCATCTCAAAGCTTCCAACTTTGCAGGTTGTAAGATTTGCCTTGTTTGCTGCATAAATAGGCAGAACTAGTGAGGCTCTTCCCAGAATATAAGTAGCACACTCTTTGGGAGTATCCTTAGGCCAGGCATGTCAGGCACGTAATTGGGGATATGAGGCCAAGAAAAACTTTAGGAAGCTTGCTCTAATCATCTGCAGGATAGAAGGACTCTGGAGAGAAACTAGAGAGGGAACCAGGCTGCACAAAAAAGGGGCAGGGTGGCACATTACACCCTAGCAGGAATATCCGATCCCCATACCTCTACCCCTGGGACACCATTTGTGACTTTCAATACCCCCATCTCATTGCCACTCAAATGTTCCGCCTTAGTATCTGAATGACCATAAACACCCTTCCTTTTGGCCCTCCATTTGTAATTCTCCCAGTAACCCAGGTGCTTTTGCCACTGTCCAGCCTACAGTGACCAGTTGGATGCACATTGCTCGGCACCCCATCCACTTACCACTCCGTGCAACCCCTCTCCGCACACTCAAACTACTCTTCTTTAAAACTGATATACACAATCTGCCTCACTATAAGCTGTAACCTTCCCTCTATAGATTACATAGCCAATCCAAGGAGGTCAAATCACTGGTCGAGCACCCCAAACTCTCTGCAGACGCTGCCAATTCATGGACTACTGCCTACTTTGCATGCAATGATTATTCTCTACGCCACATCCAACCAATTGCCACATGCGCCGTCTCCCTGACTCATTCAACTACTTCCCCAAACCACCCGCCTTATTTAACAAATTTTAATGCTCTCAGCTGTCATAGCGGACATCTCTGCTTCCTGTTCACCCACTTTTCCCCTTCTTTCTTAGTAGCCCACCTGTGCTCAGATGGCCATTCCTCCAAGTGCCACTTGAAACTCGCCTTCCTTCTGTTTCTCTACCTTATAAAGCCCCTTTCAGTACTACCATCACAGCAATTGTCATTTTGTGGCTGCTCCTTTGTGGTGAGTGAATGAAGCAGATTGTATCGCACAAGAAAGTACCCACACAATGGGGGACACACTTGTCAACATTCCCGTTCCCTTCAGTGTCTTAAGCATCTGTTTTCAATGCAACTACCCCAAGAGACCTCCCAACAGATCCTGCGAGGGTTGGGGGGGGGGCAATAAAAACTTGGGGTGCCTTGTCCCCCCTCGCCGTGTCTTACCACGTGCTCCTTGCTGTCACCTCTTTCAATACCATAATTACAGTATGTCTGTGTGGAGCCCCCCTTCTGGTCGGTAATAAAAAAGTGCCCTAAGCCTGTTCCACTAAGTTCCCTCTGTTGCCCCTATGCTTTTGGGGTAGGCCCCCCCACCCCCAGAAAGGGGGGGGGCAAAAAAAAATGGGTAGCACACTCAAAGCAAAACCACATAATTCTGTGCCTTCCAGCACCCTCTTTTGTAATGCACCCCAACACCCCTTTTTTACACTGCTCCCCAAAATTTGCCACCCCCCCCCCACTCTGTAGTTGGGGGGGAGGTGTGGGTCATAAAATGATGGGGTCTACTACCGTGGTGCCCATCCTATCTGGTCACCCCCCTCTGTTTGCTGAAGGGGGAGGGGCACTCTTTCCTTGTTGGCCTCACTCCCCTGTGCTCCGCCCCCTGACCTATTGCCCCAGACTCTGCCTACTTCTGTGAATCCTTCCTACTCCTCCCTTTCCTCTGGGGCCCCACCCCTGTCTACACATGCCTCTCCTTGGTCCCTCCTAGGCTCTATGCTACCACCTCTCCCTAGGCTCCTCCCCCAACTATGCCCCCCTTCTCTCTGCTTTCCTTTCTTACTCCACCCATTCACACTCCCCCTCTGTGGCTCCTCCCCTCTACTCCCACTAGGCCTGGACCCAACCTCACTCTCTCTGCCCAGACACACCAGCCACTCTCTTATCCACCATTCAGGTCTCTCTCCTCACACACCAACCACTCTCTCCATCCACCAATCACCACCCAGGTCCATCTTCACCTACACACCAACCACTCTTACATCCACCAATCACCAGCCAGGCACACCTACACACATTTTACTTACCGACTTACCTCTGCTTCACCGCCATCAGCCATCAGTCATCTGGTGCCGAACCCAGGATTTGAACCCTGGTCACCTGGTTGGAAGGCAGGAACTTACCCACTGTACCACATGGGCTTCCATGTTTGTATCATTTCCAATAGTCCCTATATCATGGCTATGGTGTGTCATGCAGACTAGGGGGCCTGTATGTAGCTTATAGATGCTCCTGAATCCCTGATTACCAACAAGGAGCAATAGCTCAGTGGTAATGTCATCTGCCTCTGGTGCTGCAAGCTCCCTAGGACAAGGGTTCGAATCCCTCCATGGCTGGTAAAATTTTTTTCTTTTTTTTTCTTTTCCCCCATGAACTAATATTTCGATTTTATAAAAACTAGGAGCAATTTCAGACACTCTTTTTTGCACTAGTGCCCGAAAATTATAAATATTTTCTCTCCTGACTCCCATGCAGCCCCCTTCTTCATTAGTAGGTGAAATATGGGTAAAGCATTGTCTTCAGTTATCAATCTATTGAGTTTTTGTCTTTGAATTTGGCATTTTGTAGTGCGAATGTGGCCTAGGGGGCATAACTGAGCAGAAGTAACCCTCCCACAAATAGTAAAATAGGTTGAGTGGTGGGGATTTTTCATTTTGGTATGAACAGAGCTGTGTAATCAGGGGGATAGTGCCTGTGCTGCTGGCTAGGCATATTGGCCTAGTGTTAGCTCTCACTCACGAAATGATGGGTAAAGTTTGGAACTGGTTAAACTCCCTTTATTAGGTGCAATCAGAAAACAGACATGTTGAGGTTTTCAAGAGGCAGAAAAGGGTAGAGTCTGGCGTGTGCTTCATTGTGCCTGCATCATGCCTGAAGCAGCAGCTAGCATGGCATGGCCTGGCCTGGCCTGGCCTGGCCCTGGGTCTTTAAACAACCCAGCGCTCAGTCTTTTGCTAGCAAGCAAGGCCCACGAACGCCCACGAACGCCCATGTTCTGTTTAGAGGAAGACCTCAGACAATTTGGCACCCTGCTAAATGAGGGTGCTGTCCCATGAGCGGCCTTCGAGCGGGATAAAGCTTTAGCGTAAGACAAGTTGTCAAGCTTAAAATTCTGCTGAAAACCATATGTTGGAGGCCACATCATGATGGAAGCCTGTGAATGTCTCAGGCCAAAGTAAGCATGGGAGTACATTATTTGCATAGGACAGCCCCCTTCAAAATCACATCATCATGCTGCAGTTGCCATGTAGCGTTACTAGAGGGCAGCAGTATGACCATAAAAGAAGAGAGAAGTGTTAAATCTGTTTGCTGACGTGCTGCTTGTCTTTGTTGGTCTTTGCTGGGCCTCTGGAGCAGAGGACTACAATAAGCGAGTGAATGAGTAATGAGGAAAGATTATCCTGCTTTTGTGGGGAAGAGAGAGCACTTGCAGGGAAAACGGCAAGATGACAGAGTTAAAGCATAGATGTTTGCTGAGTGATTGGGTGAGGGTGTCGTCTGTCTCTTTGAAAGGACACGTGAGAGAAGAACAGGAGCCCATGGCCTTCAGATGGGAGAAGAAGCATAGAAGAGCATTTTCCCCAAAATAAAAACCTTCACTTCATCTCAAAGCTTCCAACTTTGCAGGTTGTAAGATTTGCCTTGTTTGCTGCATAAATAGGCAGAACTAGTGAGGCTCTTCCCAGAATATAAGTAGCACACTCTTTGGGAGTATCCTTAGGCCAGGCATGTCAGGCACGTAATTGGGGATATGAGGCCAAGAAAAACTTTAGGAAGCTTGCTCTAATCATCTGCAGGATAGAAGGACTCTGGAGAGAAACTAGAGAGGGAACCAGGCTGCACAAAAAAGGGGCAGGGTGGCACATTACACCCTAGCAGGAATATCCGATCCCCATACCTCTACCCCTGGGACACCATTTGTGACTTTCAATACCCCCATCTCATTGCCACTCAAATGTTCCGCCTTAGTATCTGAATGACCATAAACACCCTTCCTTTTGGCCCTCCATTTGTAATTCTCCCAGTAACCCAGGTGCTTTTGCCACTGTCCAGCCTACAGTGACCAGTTGGATGCACATTGCTCGGCACCCCATCCACTTACCACTCCGTGCAACCTGCAGACGCTGCCAATTCATGGACTACTGCCTACTTTGCATGCAATGATTATTCTCTACGCCACATCCAACCAATTGCCACATGCGCCGTCTCCCTGACTCATTCAACTACTTCCCCAAACCACCCGCCTTATTTAACAAATTTTAATGCTCTCAGCTGTCATAGCGGACATCTCTGCTTCCTGTTCACCCACTTTTCCCCTTCTTTCTTAGTAGCCCACCTGTGCTCAGATGGCCATTCCTCCAAGTGCCACTTGAAACTCGCCTTCCTTCTGTTTCTCTACCTTATAAAGCCCCTTTCAGTACTACCATCACAGCAATTGTCATTTTGTGGCTGCTCCTTTGTGGTGAGTGAATGAAGCAGATTGTATCGCACAAGAAAGTACCCACACAATGGGGGACACACTTGTCAACATTCCCGTTCCCTTCAGTGTCTTAAGCATCTGTTTTCAATGCAACTACCCCAAGAGACCTCCCAACAGATCCTGCGAGGGTTGGGGGGGGGGGGGCAATAAAAACTTGGGGTGCCTTGTCCCCCCTCGCCGTGTCTTACCACGTGCTCCTTGCTGTCACCTCTTTCAATACCATAATTACAGTATGTCTGTGTGGAGCCCCCCTTCTGGTCGGTAATAAAAAAGTGCCCTAAGCCTGTTCCACTAAGTTCCCTCTGTTGCCCCTATGCTTTTGGGGTAGGCCGCCCCACCCCCAGAAAGGGGGGGGGCAAAAAAAAATGGGTAGCACACTCAAAGCAAAACCACATAATTCTGTGCCTTCCAGCACCCTCTTTTGTAATGCACCCCAACACCCCTTTTTTACACTGCTCCCCAAAATTTGCCACCCCCCCCCCACTCTGTAGTTGGGGGGGAGGTGTGGGTCATAAAATGATGGGGTCTACTACCGTGGTGCCCATCCTATCTGGTCACCCCCCTCTGTTTGCTGAAGGGGGAGGGGCACTCTTTCCTTGTTGGCCTCACTCCCCTGTGCTCCGCCCCCTGACCTATTGCCCCAGACTCTGCCTACTTCTGTGAATCCTTCCTACTCCTCCCTTTCCTCTGGGGCCCCACCCCTGTCTACACATGCCTCTCCTTGGTCCCTCCTAGGCTCTATGCTACCACCTCTCCCTAGGCTCCTCCCCCAACTATGCCCCCCTTCTCTCTGCTTTCCTTTCTTACTCCACCCATTCACACTCCCCCTCTGTGGCTCCTCCCCTCTACTCCCACTAGGCCTGGACCCAACCTCACTCTCTCTGCCCAGACACACCAGCCACTCTCTTATCCACCATTCAGGTCTCTCTCCTCACACACCAACCACTCTCTCCATCCACCAATCACCACCCAGGTCCATCTTCACCTACACACCAACCACTCTTACATCCACCAATCACCAGCCAGGCACACCTACACACATTTTACTTACCGACTTACCTCTGCTTCACCGCCATCAGCCATCAGTCATCTGGTGCCGAACCCAGGATTTGAACCCTGGTCACCTGGTTGGAAGGCAGGAACTTACCCACTGTACCACATGGGCTTCCATGTTTGTATCATTTCCAATAGTCCCTATATCATGGCTATGGTGTGTCATGCAGACTAGGGGGCCTGTATGTAGCTTATAGATGCTCCTGAATCCCTGATTACCAACAAGGAGCAATAGCTCAGTGGTAATGTCATCTGCCTCTGGTGCTGCAAGCTCCCTAGGACAAGGGTTCGAATCCCTCCATGGCTGGTAAAAATTTTTTCTTTTTTTTTCTTTTCCCCCATGAACTAATATTTCGATTTTATAAAAACTAGGAGCAATTTCAGACACTCTTTTTTGCACTAGTGCCCGAAAATTATAAATATTTTCTCTCCTGACTCCCATGCAGCCCCCTTCTTCATTAGTAGGTGAAATATGGGTAAAGCATTGTCTTCAGTTATCAATCTATTGAGTTTTTGTCTTTGAATTTGGCATTTTGTAGTGCGAATGTGGCCTAGGGGGCATAACTGAGCAGAAGTAACCCTCCCACAAATAGTAAAATAGGTTGAGTGGTGGGGATTTTTCATTTTGGTATGAACAGAGCTGTGTAATCAGGGGGATAGTGCCTGTGCTGCTGGCTAGGCATATTGGCCTAGTGTTAGCTCTCACTCACGAAATGATGGGTAAAGTTTGGAACTGGTTAAACTCCCTTTATTAGGTGCAATCAGAAAACAGACATGTTGAGGTTTTCAAGAGGCAGAAAAGGGTAGAGTCTGGCGTGTGCTTCATTGTGCCTGCATCATGCCTGAAGCAGCAGCTAGCATGGCATGGCCTGGCCTGGCCTGGCCTGGCCCTGGGTCTTTAAACAACCCAGCGCTCAGTCTCTTGCTAGCAAGCAAGGCCCACGAACGCCCACGAACGCCCATGTTCTGTTTAGAGGAAGACCTCAGACAATTTGGC
Source organism: Pleurodeles waltl (assembly GCF_031143425.1). Taxonomy (NCBI): domain Eukaryota; kingdom Metazoa; phylum Chordata; class Amphibia; order Caudata; family Salamandridae; genus Pleurodeles; species Pleurodeles waltl. The sequence continues at coordinate 677,768,897 of NC_090444.1, forward strand.
ACCCTGCTAAATGAGGGTGCTGTCCCATGAGCGGCCTTCGAGCGGGATAAAGCTTTAGCGTAAGACAAGTTGTCAAGCTTAAAATTCTGCTGAAAACCATATGTTGGAGGCCACATCATGATGGAAGCCTGTGAATGTCTCAGGCCAAAGTAAGCATGGGAGTACATTATTTGCATAGGACAGCCCCCTTCAAAATCACATCATCATGCTGCAGTTGCCATGTAGCGTTACTAGAGGGCAGCAGTATGACCATAAAAGAAGAGAGAAGTGTTAAATCTGTTTGCTGACGTGCTGCTTGTCTTTGTTGGTCTTTGCTGGGCCTCTGGAGCAGAGGACTACAATAAGCGAGTGAATGAGTAATGAGGAAAGATTATCCTGCTTTTGTGGGGAAGAGAGAGCACTTGCAGGGAAAACGGCAAGATGACAGAGTTAAAGCATAGATGTTTGCTGAGTGATTGGGTGAGGGTGTCGTCTGTCTCTTTGAAAGGACACGTGAGAGAAGAACAGGAGCCCATGGCCTTCAGATGGGAGAAGAAGCATAGAAGAGCATTTTCCCCAAAATAAAAACCTTCACTTCATCTCAAAGCTTCCAACTTTGCAGGTTGTAAGATTTGCCTTGTTTGCTGCATAAATAGGCAGAACTAGTGAGGCTCTTCCCAGAATATAAGTAGCACACTCTTTGGGAGTATCCTTAGGCCAGGCATGTCAGGCACGTAATTGGGGATATGAGGCCAAGAAAAACTTTAGGAAGCTTGCTCTAATCATCTGCAGGATAGAAGGACTCTGGAGAGAAACTAGAGAGGGAACCAGGCTGCACAAAAAAGGGGCAGGGTGGCACATTACACCCTAGCAGGAATATCCGATCCCCATACCTCTACCCCTGGGACACCATTTGTGACTTTCAATACCCCCATCTCATTGCCACTCAAATGTTCCGCCTTAGTATCTGAATGACCATAAACACCCTTCCTTTTGGCCCTCCATTTGTAATTCTCCCAGTAACCCAGGTGCTTTTGCCACTGTCCAGCCTACAGTGACCAGTTGGATGCACATTGCTCGGCACCCCATCCACTTACCACTCCGTGCAACCCCTCTCCGCACACTCAAACTACTCTTCTTTAAAACTGATATACACAATCTGCCTCACTATAAGCTGTAACCTTCCCTCTATAGATTACATAGCCAATCCAAGGAGGTCAAATCACTGGTCGAGCACCCCAAACTCTCTGCAGACGCTGCCAATTCATGGACTACTGCCTACTTTGCATGCAATGATTATTCTCTACGCCACATCCAACCAATTGCCACATGCGCCGTCTCCCTGACTCATTCAACTACTTCCCCAAACCACCCGCCTTATTTAACAAATTTTAATGCTCTCAGCTGTCATAGCGGACATCTCTGCTTCCTGTTCACCCACTTTTCCCCTTCTTTCTTAGTAGCCCACCTGTGCTCAGATGGCCATTCCTCCAAGTGCCACTTGAAACTCGCCTTCCTTCTGTTTCTCTACCTTATAAAGCCCCTTTCAGTACTACCATCACAGCAATTGTCATTTTGTGGCTGCTCCTTTGTGGTGAGTGAATGAAGCAGATTGTATCGCACAAGAAAGTACCCACACAATGGGGGACACACTTGTCAACATTCCCGTTCCCTTCAGTGTCTTAAGCATCTGTTTTCAATGCAACTACCCCAAGAGACCTCCCAACAGATCCTGCGAGGGTTGGGGGGGGGGGGGCAATAAAAACTTGGGGTGCCTTGTCCCCCCTCGCCGTGTCTTACCACGTGCTCCTTGCTGTCACCTCTTTCAATACCATAATTACAGTATGTCTGTGTGGAGCCCCCCTTCTGGTCGGTAATAAAAAAGTGCCCTAAGCCTGTTCCACTAAGTTCCCTCTGTTGCCCCTATGCTTTTGGGGTAGGCCGCCCCACCCCCAGAAAGGGGGGGGCAAAAAAAAATGGGTAGCACACTCAAAGCAAAACCACATAATTCTGTGCCTTCCAGCACCCTCTTTTGTAATGCACCCCAACACCCCTTTTTTACACTGCTCCCCAAAATTTGCCACCCCCCCCCCCACTCTGTAGTTGGGGGGGAGGTGTGGGTCATAAAATGATGGGGTCTACTACCGTGGTGCCCATCCTATCTGGTCACCCCCCTCTGTTTGCTGAAGGGGGAGGGGCACTCTTTCCTTGTTGGCCTCACTCCCCTGTGCTCCGCCCCCTGACCTATTGCCCCAGACTCTGCCTACTTCTGTGAATCCTTCCTACTCCTCCCTTTCCTCTGGGGCCCCACCCCTGTCTACACATGCCTCTCCTTGGTCCCTCCTAGGCTCTATGCTACCACCTCTCCCTAGGCTCCTCCCCCAACTATGCCCCCCTTCTCTCTGCTTTCCTTTCTTACTCCACCCATTCACACTCCCCCTCTGTGGCTCCTCCCCTCTACTCCCACTAGGCCTGGACCCAACCTCACTCTCTCTGCCCAGACACACCAGCCACTCTCTTATCCACCATTCAGGTCTCTCTCCTCACACACCAACCACTCTCTCCATCCACCAATCACCACCCAGGTCCATCTTCACCTACACACCAACCACTCTTACATCCACCAATCACCAGCCAGGCACACCTACACACATTTTACTTACCGACTTACCTCTGCTTCACCGCCATCAGCCATCAGTCATCTGGTGCCGAACCCAGGATTTGAACCCTGGTCACCTGGTTGGAAGGCAGGAACTTACCCACTGTACCACATGGGCTTCCATGTTTGTATCATTTCCAATAGTCCCTATATCATGGCTATGGTGTGTCATGCAGACTAGGGGGCCTGTATGTAGCTTATAGATGCTCCTGAATCCCTGATTACCAACAAGGAGCAATAGCTCAGTGGTAATGTCATCTGCCTCTGGTGCTGCAAGCTCCCTAGGACAAGGGTTCGAATCCCTCCATGGCTGGTAAAAATTTTTTCTTTTTTTTTCTTTTCCCCCATGAACTAATATTTCGATTTTATAAAAACTAGGAGCAATTTCAGACACTCTTTTTTGCACTAGTGCCCGAAAATTATAAATATTTTCTCTCCTGACTCCCATGCAGCCCCCTTCTTCATTAGTAGGTGAAATATGGGTAAAGCATTGTCTTCAGTTATCAATCTATTGAGTTTTTGTCTTTGAATTTGGCATTTTGTAGTGCGAATGTGGCCTAGGGGGCATAACTGAGCAGAAGTAACCCTCCCACAAATAGTAAAATAGGTTGAGTGGTGGGGATTTTTCATTTTGGTATGAACAGAGCTGTGTAATCAGGGGGATAGTGCCTGTGCTGCTGGCTAGGCATATTGGCCTAGTGTTAGCTCTCACTCACGAAATGATGGGTAAAGTTTGGAACTGGTTAAACTCCCTTTATTAGGTGCAATCAGAAAACAGACATGTTGAGGTTTTCAAGAGGCAGAAAAGGGTAGAGTCTGGCGTGTGCTTCATTGTGCCTGCATCATGCCTGAAGCAGCAGCTAGCATGGCATGGCCTGGCCTGGCCTGGCCTGGCCCTGGGTCTTTAAACAACCCAGCGCTCAGTCTTTTGCTAGCAAGCAAGGCCCACGAACGCCCACGAACGCCCATGTTCTGTTTAGAGGAAGACCTCAGACAATTTGGCACCCTGCTAAATGAGGGTGCTGTCCCATGAGCGGCCTTCGAGCGGGATAAAGCTTTAGCGTAAGACAAGTTGTCAAGCTTAAAATTCTGCTGAAAACCATATGTTGGAGGCCACATCATGATGGAAGCCTGTGAATGTCTCAGGCCAAAGTAAGCATGGGAGTACATTATTTGCATAGGACAGCCCCCTTCAAAATCACATCATCATGCTGCAGTTGCCATGTAGCGTTACTAGAGGGCAGCAGTATGACCATAAAAGAAGAGAGAAGTGTTAAATCTGTTTGCTGACGTGCTGCTTGTCTTTGTTGGTCTTTGCTGGGCCTCTGGAGCAGAGGACTACAATAAGCGAGTGAATGAGTAATGAGGAAAGATTATCCTGCTTTTGTGGGGAAGAGAGAGCACTTGCAGGGAAAACGGCAAGATGACAGAGTTAAAGCATAGATGTTTGCTGAGTGATTGGGTGAGGGTGTCGTCTGTCTCTTTGAAAGGACACGTGAGAGAAGAACAGGAGCCCATGGCCTTCAGATGGGAGAAGAAGCATAGAAGAGCATTTTCCCCAAAATAAAAACCTTCACTTCATCTCAAAGCTTCCAACTTTGCAGGTTGTAAGATTTGCCTTGTTTGCTGCATAAATAGGCAGAACTAGTGAGGCTCTTCCCAGAATATAAGTAGCACACTCTTTGGGAGTATCCTTAGGCCAGGCATGTCAGGCACGTAATTGGGGATATGAGGCCAAGAAAAACTTTAGGAAGCTTGCTCTAATCATCTGCAGGATAGAAGGACTCTGGAGAGAAACTAGAGAGGGAACCAGGCTGCACAAAAAAGGGGCAGGGTGGCACATTACACCCTAGCAGGAATATCCGATCCCCATACCTCTACCCCTGGGACACCATTTGTGACTTTCAATACCCCCATCTCATTGCCACTCAAATGTTCCGCCTTAGTATCTGAATGACCATAAACACCCTTCCTTTTGGCCCTCCATTTGTAATTCTCCCAGTAACCCAGGTGCTTTTGCCACTGTCCAGCCTACAGTGACCAGTTGGATGCACATTGCTCGGCACCCCATCCACTTACCACTCCGTGCAACCCCTCTCCGCACACTCAAACTACTCTTCTTTAAAACTGATATACACAATCTGCCTCACTATAAGCTGTAACCTTCCCTCTATAGATTACATAGCCAATCCAAGGAGGTCAAATCACTGGTCGAGCACCCCAAACTCTCTGCAGACGCTGCCAATTCATGGACTACTGCCTACTTTGCATGCAATGATTATTCTCTACGCCACATCCAACCAATTGCCACATGCGCCGTCTCCCTGACTCATTCAACTACTTCCCCAAACCACCCGCCTTATTTAACAAATTTTAATGCTCTCAGCTGTCATAGCGGACATCTCTGCTTCCTGTTCACCCACTTTTCCCCTTCTTTCTTAGTAGCCCACCTGTGCTCAGATGGCCATTCCTCCAAGTGCCACTTGAAACTCGCCTTCCTTCTGTTTCTCTACCTTATAAAGCCCCTTTCAGTACTGCCATCACAGCAATTGTCATTTTGTGGCTGCTCCTTTGTGGTGAGTGAATGAAGCAGATTGTATCGCACAAGAAAGTACCCACACAATGGGGGACACACTTGTCAACATTCCCGTTCCCTTCAGTGTCTTAAGCATCTGTTTTCAATGCAACTACCCCAAGAGACCTCCCAACAGATCCTGCGAGGGTTGGGGGGGGGGGGCAATAAAAACTTGGGGTGCCTTGTCCCCCCTCGCCGTGTCTTACCACGTGCTCCTTGCTGTCACCTCTTTCAATACCATAATTACAGTATGTCTGTGTGGAGCCCCCCTTCTGGTCGGTAATAAAAAAGTGCCCTAAGCCTGTTCCACTAAGTTCCCTCTGTTGCCCCTATGCTTTTGGGGTAGGCCGCCCCACCCCCAGAAAGGGGGGGGGCAAAAAAAAATGGGTAGCACACTCAAAGCAAAACCACATAATTCTGTGCCTTCCAGCACCCTCTTTTGTAATGCACCCCAACACCCCTTTTTTACACTGCTCCCCAAAATTTGCCACCCCCCCCCCACTCTGTAGTTGGGGGGGAGGTGTGGGTCATAAAATGATGGGGTCTACTACCGTGGTGCCCATCCTATCTGGTCACCCCCCTCTGTTTGCTGAAGGGGGAGGGGCACTCTTTCCTTGTTGGCCTCACTCCCCTGTGCTCCGCCCCCTGACCTATTGCCCCAGACTCTGCCTACTTCTGTGAATCCTTCCTACTCCTCCCTTTCCTCTGGGGCCCCACCCCTGTCTACACATGCCTCTCCTTGGTCCCTCCTAGGCTCTATGCTACCACCTATCCCTAGGCTCCTCCCCCAACTATGCCCCCCTTCTCTCTGCTTTCCTTTCTTACTCCACCCATTCACACTCCCCCTCTGTGGCTCCTCCCCTCTACTCCCACTAGGCCTGGACCCAACCTCACTCTCTCTGCCCAGACACACCAGCCACTCTCTTATCCACCATTCAGGTCTCTCTCCTCACACACCAACCACTCTCTCCATCCACCAATCACCACCCAGGTCCATCTTCACCTACACACCAACCACTCTTACATCCACCAATCACCAGCCAGGCACACCTACACACATTTTACTTACCGACTTACCTCTGCTTCACCGCCATCAGCCATCAGTCATCTGGTGCCGAACCCAGGATTTGAACCCTGGTCACCTGGTTGGAAGGCAGGAACTTACCCACTGTACCACATGGGCTTCCATGTTTGTATCATTTCCAATAGTCCCTATATCATGGCTATGGTGTGTCATGCAGACTAGGGGGCCTGTATGTAGCTTATAGATGCTCCTGAATCCCTGATTACCAACAAGGAGCAATAGCTCAGTGGTAATGTCATCTGCCTCTGGTGCTGTAAGCTCCCTAGGACAAGGGTTCGAATCCCTCCATGGCTGGTAAAATTTTTTTCTTTTTTTTTCTTTTCCCCCATGAACTAATATTTCGATTTTATAAAAACTAGGAGCAATTTCAGACACTCTTTTTTGCACTAGTGCCCGAAAATTATAAATATTTTCTCTCCTGACTCCCATGCAGCCCCCTTCTTCATTAGTAGGTGAAATATGGGTAAAGCATTGTCTTCAGTTATCAATCTATTGAGTTTTTGTCTTTGAATTTGGCATTTTGTAGTGCGAATGTGGCCTAGGGGGCATAACTGAGCAGAAGTAACCCTCCCACAAATAGTAAAATAGGTTGAGTGGTGGGGATTTTTCATTTTGGTATGAACAGAGCTGTGTAATCAGGGGGATAGTGCCTGTGCTGCTGGCTAGGCATATTGGCCTAGTGTTAGCTCTCACTCACGAAATGATGGGTAAAGTTTGGAACTGGTTAAACTCCCTTTATTAGGTGCAATCAGAAAACAGACATGTTGAGGTTTTCAAGAGGCAGAAAAGGGTAGAGTCTGGCGTGTGCTTCATTGTGCCTGCATCATGCCTGAAGCAGCAGCTAGCATGGCATGGCCTGGCCTGGCCTGGCCTGGCCCTGGGTCTTTAAACAACCCAGCGCTCAGTCTTTTGCTAGCAAGCAAGGCCCACGAACGCCCACGAACGCCCATGTTCTGTTTAGAGGAAGACCTCAGACAATTTGGCACCCTGCTAAATGAGGGTGCTGTCCCATGAGCGGCCTTCGAGCGGGATAAAGCTTTAGCGTAAGACAAGTTGTCAAGCTTAAAATTCTGCTGAAAACCATATGTTGGAGGCCACATCATGATGGAAGCCTGTGAATGTCTCAGGCCAAAGTAAGCATGGGAGTACATTATTTGCATAGGACAGCCCCCTTCAAAATCACATCATCATGCTGCAGTTGCCATGTAGCGTTACTAGAGGGCAGCAGTATGACCATAAAAGAAGAGAGAAGTGTTAAATCTGTTTGCTGACGTGCTGCTTGTCTTTGTTGGTCTTTGCTGGTCCTCTGGAGCAGAGGACTACAATAAGCGAGTGAATGAGTAATGAGGAAAGATTATCCTGCTTTTGTGGGGAAGAGAGAGCACTTGCAGGGAAAACGGCAAGATGACAGAGTTAAAGCATAGATGTTTGCTGAGTGATTGGGTGAGGGTGTCGTCTGTCTCTTTGAAAGGACACTTGAGAGAAGAACAGGAGCCCATGGCCTTCAGATGGGAGAAGAAGCATAGAAGAGCATTTTCCCCAAAATAAAAACCTTCACTTCATCTCAAAGCTTCCAACTTTGCAGGTTGTAAGATTTGCCTTGTTTGCTGCATAAATAGGCAGAACTAGTGAGGCTCTTCCCAGAATATAAGTAGCACACTCTTTGGGAGTATCCTTAGGCCAGGCATGTCAGGCACGTAATTGGGGATATGAGGCCAAGAAAAACTTTAGGAAGCTTGCTCTAATCATCTGCAGGATAGAAGGACTCTGGAGAGAAACTAGAGAGGGAACCAGGCTGCACAAAAAAGGGGCAGGGTGGCACATTACACCCTAGCAGGAATATCCGATCCCCATACCTCTACCCCTGGGACACCATTTGTGACTTTCAATACCCCCATCTCATTGCCACTCAAATGTTCCGCCTTAGTATCTGAATGACCATAAACACCCTTCCTTTTGGCCCTCCATTTGTAATTCTCCCAGTAACCCAGGTGCTTTTGCCACTGTCCAGCCTACAGTGACCAGTTGGATGCACATTGCTCGGCACCACATCCACTTACCACTCCGTGCAACCCCTCTCCGCACACTCAAACTACTCTTCTTTAAAACTGATATACACAATCTGCCTCACTATAAGCTGTAACCTTCCCTCTATAGATTACATAGCCAATCCAAGGAGGTCAAATCACTGGTCGAGCACCCCAAACTCTCTGCAGACGCTGCCAATTCATGGACTACTGCCTACTTTGCATGCAATGATTATTCTCTACGCCACATCCAACCAATTGCCACATGCGCCGTCTCCCTGACTCATTCAACTACTTCCCCAAACCACCCGCCTTATTTAACAAATTTTAATGCTCTCAGCTGTCATAGCGGACATCTCTGCTTCCTGTTCACCCACTTTTCCCCTTCTTTCTTAGTAGCCCACCTGTGCTCAGATGGCCATTCCTCCAAGTGCCACTTGAAACTCGCCTTCCTTCTGTTTCTCTACCTTATAAAGCCCCTTTCAGTACTACCATCACAGCAATTGTCATTTTGTGGCTGCTCCTTTGTGGTGAGTGAATGAAGCAGATTGTATCGCACAAGAAAGTACCCACACAATGGGGGACACACTTGTCAACATTCCCGTTCCCTTCAGTGTCTTAAGCATCTGTTTTCAATGCAACTACCCCAAGAGACCTCCCAACAGATCCTGCGAGGGTTGGGGGGGGGGGGGGGCAATAAAAACTTGGGGTGCCTTGTCCCCCCTCGCCGTGTCTTACCACGTGCTCCTTGCTGTCACCTCTTTCAATACCATAATTACAGTATGTCTGTGTGGAGCCCCCCTTCTGGTCGGTAATAAAAAAGTGCCCTAAGCCTGTTCCACTAAGTTCCCTCTGTTGCCCCTATGCTTTTGGGGTAGGCCGCCCCACCCCCAGAAAGGGGGGGGGCAAAAAAAAATGGGTAGCACACTCAAAGCAAAACCACATAATTCTGTGCCTTCCAGCACCCTCTTTTGTAATGCACCCCAACACCCCTTTTTTACACTGCTCCCCAAAATTTGCCACCCCCCCCCCACTCTGTAGTTGGGGGGGAGGTGTGGGTCATAAAATGATGGGGTCTACTACCGTGGTGCCCATCCTATCTGGTCACCCCCCTCTGTTTGCTGAAGGGGGAGGGGCACTCTTTCCTTGTTGGCCTCACTCCCCTGTGCTCCGCCCCCTGACCTATTGCCCCAGACTCTGCCTACTTCTGTGAATCCTTCCTACTCCTCCCTTTCCTCTGGGGCCCCACCCCTGTCTACACATGCCTCTCCTTGGTCCCTCCTAGGCTCTATGCTACCACCTATCCCTAGGCTCCTCCCCCAACTATGCCCCCCTTCTCTCTGCTTTCCTTTCTTACTCCACCCATTCACACTCCCCCTCTGTGGCTCCTCCCCTCTACTCCCACTAGGCCTGGACCCAACCTCACTCTCTCTGCCCAGACACACCAGCCACTCTCTTATCCACCATTCAGGTCTCTCTCCTCACACACCAACCACTCTCTCCATCCACCAATCACCACCCAGGTCCATCTTCACCTACACACCAACCACTCTTACATCCACCAATCACCAGCCAGGCACACCTACACACATTTTACTTACCGACTTACCTCTGCTTCACCGCCATCAGCCATCAGTCATCTGGTGCCGAACCCAGGATTTGAACCCTGGTCACCTGGTTGGAAGGCAGGAACTTACCCACTGTACCACATGGGCTTCCATGTTTGTATCATTTCCAATAGTCCCTATATCATGGCTATGGTGTGTCATGCAGACTAGGGGGCCTGTATGTAGCTTATAGATGCTCCTGAATCCCTGATTACCAACAAGGAGCAATAGCTCAGTGGTAATGTCATCTGCCTCTGGTGCTGTAAGCTCCCTAGGACAAGGGTTCGAATCCCTCCATGGCTGGTAAAATTTTTTTCTTTTTTTTTCTTTTCCCCCATGAACTAATATTTCGATTTTATAAAAACTAGGAGCAATTTCAGACACTCTTTTTTGCACTAGTGCCCGAAAATTATAAATATTTTCTCTCCTGACTCCCATGCAGCCCCCTTCTTCATTAGTAGGTGAAATATGGGTAAAGCATTGTCTTCAGTTATCAATCTATTGAGTTTTTGTCTTTGAATTTGGCATTTTGTAGTGCGAATGTGGCCTAGGGGGCATAACTGAGCAGAAGTAACCCTCCCACAAATAGTAAAATAGGTTGAGTGGTGGGGATTTTTCATTTTGGTATGAACAGAGCTGTGTAATCAGGGGGATAGTGCCTGTGCTGCTGGCTAGGCATATTGGCCTAGTGTTAGCTCTCACTCACGAAATGATGGGTAAAGTTTGGAACTGGTTAAACTCCCTTTATTAGGTGCAATCAGAAAACAGACATGTTGAGGTTTTCAAGAGGCAGAAAAGGGTAGAGTCTGGCGTGTGCTTCATTGTGCCTGCATCATGCCTGAAGCAGCAGCTAGCATGGCATGGCCTGGCCTGGCCTGGCCTGGCCCTGGGTCTTTAAACAACCCAGCGCTCAGTCTTTTGCTAGCAAGCAAGGCCCACGAACGCCCACGAACGCCCATGTTCTGTTTAGAGGAAGACCTCAGACAATTTGGCACCCTGCTAAATGAGGGTGCTGTCCCATGAGCGGCCTTCGAGCGGGATAAAGCTTTAGCGTAAGACAAGTTGTCAAGCTTAAAATTCTGCTGAAAACCATATGTTGGAGGCCACATCATGATGGAAGCCTGTGAATGTCTCAGGCCAAAGTAAGCATGGGAGTACATTATTTGCATAGGACAGCCCCCTTCAAAATCACATCATCATGCTGCAGTTGCCATGTAGCGTTACTAGAGGGCAGCAGTATGACCATAAAAGAAGAGAGAAGTGTTAAATCTGTTTGCTGACGTGCTGCTTGTCTTTGTTGGTCTTTGCTGGTCCTCTGGAGCAGAGGACTACAATAAGCGAGTGAATGAGTAATGAGGAAAGATTATCCTGCTTTTGTGGGGAAGAGAGAGCACTTGCAGGGAAAACGGCAAGATGACAGAGTTAAAGCATAGATGTTTGCTGAGTGATTGGGTGAGGGTGTCGTCTGTCTCTTTGAAAGGACACTTGAGAGAAGAACAGGAGCCCATGGCCTTCAGATGGGAGAAGAAGCATAGAAGAGCATTTTCCCCAAAATAAAAACCTTCACTTCATCTCAAAGCTTCCAACTTTGCAGGTTGTAAGATTTGCCTTGTTTGCTGCATAAATAGGCAGAACTAGTGAGGCTCTTCCCAGAATATAAGTAGCACACTCTTTGGGAGTATCCTTAGGCCAGGCATGTCAGGCACGTAATTGGGGATATGAGGCCAAGAAAAACTTTAGGAAGCTTGCTCTAATCATCTGCAGGATAGAAGGACTCTGGAGAGAAACTAGAGAGGGAACCAGGCTGCACAAAAAAGGGGCAGGGTGGCACATTACACCCTAGCAGGAATATCCGATCCCCATACCTCTACCCCTGGGACACCATTTGTGACTTTCAATACCCCCATCTCATTGCCACTCAAATGTTCCGCCTTAGTATCTGAATGACCATAAACACCCTTCCTTTTGGCCCTCCATTTGTAATTCTCCCAGTAACCCAGGTGCTTTTGCCACTGTCCAGCCTACAGTGACCAGTTGGATGCACATTGCTCGGCACCACATCCACTTACCACTCCGTGCAACCCCTCTCCGCACACTCAAACTACTCTTCTTTAAAACTGATATACACAATCTGCCTCACTATAAGCTGTAACCTTCCCTCTATAGATTACATAGCCAATCCAAGGAGGTCAAATCACTGGTCGAGCACCCCAAACTCTCTGCAGACGCTGCCAATTCATGGACTACTGCCTACTTTGCATGCAATGATTATTCTCTACGCCACATCCAACCAATTGCCACATGCGCCGTCTCCCTGACTCATTCAACTACTTCCCCAAACCACCCGCCTTATTTAACAAATTTTAATGCTCTCAGCTGTCATAGCGGACATCTCTGCTTCCTGTTCACCCACTTTTCCCCTTCTTTCTTAGTAGCCCACCTGTGCTCAGATGGCCATTCCTCCAAGTGCCACTTGAAACTCGCCTTCCTTCTGTTTCTCTACCTTATAAAGCCCCTTTCAGTACTACCATCACAGCAATTGTCATTTTGTGGCTGCTCCTTTGTGGTGAGTGAATGAAGCAGATTGTATCGCACAAGAAAGTACCCACACAATGGGGGACACACTTGTCAACATTCCCGTTCCCTTCAGTGTCTTAAGCATCTGTTTTCAATGCAACTACCCCAAGAGACCTCCCAACAGATCCTGCGAGGGTTGGGGGGGGGGGGCAATAAAAACTTGGGGTGCCTTGTCCCCCCTCGCCGTGTCTTACCACGTGCTCCTTGCTGTCACCTCTTTCAATACCATAATTACAGTATGTCTGTGTGGAGCCCCCCTTCTGGTCGGTAATAAAAAAGTGCCCTAAGCCTGTTCCACTAAGTTCCCTCTGTTGCCCCTATGCTTTTGGGGTAGGCCGCCCCACCCCCAGAAAGGGGGGGGCAAAAAAAAATGGGTAGCACACTCAAAGCAAAACCACATAATTCTGTGCCTTCCAGCACCCTCTTTTGTAATGCACCCCAACACCCCTTTTTTACACTGCTCCCCAAAATTTGCCACCCCCCCCCCACTCTGTAGTTGGGGGGGAGGTGTGGGTCATAAAATGATGGGGTCTACTACCGTGGTGCCCATCCTATCTGGTCACCCCCCTCTGTTTGCTGAAGGGGGAGGGGCACTCTTTCCTTGTTGGCCTCACTCCCCTGTGCTCCGCCCCCTGACCTATTGCCCCAGACTCTGCCTACTTCTGTGAATCCTTCCTACTCCTCCCTTTCCTCTGGGGCCCCACCCCTGTCTACACATGCCTCTCCTTGGTCCCTCCTAGGCTCTATGCTACCACCTCTCCCTAGGCTCCTCCCCCAACTATGCCCCCCTTCTCTCTGCTTTCCTTTCTTACTCCACCCATTCACACTCCCCCTCTGTGGCTCCTCCCCTCTACTCCCACTAGGCCTGGACCCAACCTCACTCTCTCTGCCCAGACACACCAGCCACTCTCTTATCCACCATTCAGGTCTCTCTCCTCACACACCAACCACTCTCTCCATCCACCAATCACCACCCAGGTCCATCTTCACCTACACACCAACCACTCTTACATCCACCAATCACCAGCCAGGCACACCTACACACATTTTACTTACCGACTTACCTCTGCTTCACCGCCATCAGCCATCAGTCATCTGGTGCCGAACCCAGGATTTGAACCCTGGTCACCTGGTTGGAAGGCAGGAACTTACCCACTGTACCACATGGGCTTCCATGTTTGTATCATTTCCAATAGTCCCTATATCATGGCTATGGTGTGTCATGCAGACTAGGGGGCCTGTATGTAGCTTATAGATGCTCCTGAATCCCTGATTACCAACAAGGAGCAATAGCTCAGTGGTAATGTCATCTGCCTCTGGTGCTGTAAGCTCCCTAGGACAAGGGTTCGAATCCCTCCATGGCTGGTAAAATTTTTTTCTTTTTTTTTCTTTTCCCCCATGAACTAATATTTCGATTTTATAAAAACTAGGAGCAATTTCAGACACTCTTTTTTGCACTAGTGCCCGAAAATTATAAATATTTTCTCTCCTGACTCCCATGCAGCCCCCTTCTTCATTAGTAGGTGAAATATGGGTAAAGCATTGTCTTCAGTTATCAATCTATTGAGTTTTTGTCTTTGAATTTGGCATTTTGTAGTGCGAATGTGGCCTAGGGGGCATAACTGAGCAGAAGTAACCCTCCCACAAATAGTAAAATAGGTTGAGTGGTGGGGATTTTTCATTTTGGTATGAACAGAGCTGTGTAATCAGGGGGATAGTGCCTGTGCTGCTGGCTAGGCATATTGGCCTAGTGTTAGCTCTCACTCACGAAATGATGGGTAAAGTTTGGAACTGGTTAAACTCCCTTTATTAGGTGCAATCAGAAAACAGACATGTTGAGGTTTTCAAGAGGCAGAAAAGGGTAGAGTCTGGCGTGTGCTTCATTGTGCCTGCATCATGCCTGAAGCAGCAGCTAGCATGGCATGGCCTGGCCTGGCCTGGCCTGGCCCTGGGTCTTTAAACAACCCAGCGCTCAGTCTTTTGCTAGCAAGCAAGGCCCACGAACGCCCACGAACGCCCATGTTCTGTTTAGAGGAAGACCTCAGACAATTTGGCACCCTGCTAAATGAGGGTGCTGTCCCATGAGCGGCCTTCGAGCGGGATAAAGCTTTAGCGTAAGACAAGTTGTCAAGCTTAAAATTCTGCTGAAAACCATATGTTGGAGGCCACATCATGATGGAAGCCTGTGAATGTCTCAGGCCAAAGTAAGCATGGGAGTACATTATTTGCATAGGACAGCCCCCTTCAAAATCACATCATCATGCTGCAGTTGCCATGTAGCGTTACTAGAGGGCAGCAGTATGACCATAAAAGAAGAGAGAAGTGTTAAATCTGTTTGCTGACGTGCTGCTTGTCTTTGTTGGTCTTTGCTGGTCCTCTGGAGCAGAGGACTACAATAAGCGAGTGAATGAGTAATGAGGAAAGATTATCCTGCTTTTGTGGGGAAGAGAGAGCACTTGCAGGGAAAACGGCAAGATGACAGAGTTAAAGCATAGATGTTTGCTGAGTGATTGGGTGAGGGTGTCGTCTGTCTCTTTGAAAGGACACTTGAGAGAAGAACAGGAGCCCATGGCCTTCAGATGGGAGAAGAAGCATAGAAGAGCATTTTCCCCAAAATAAAAACCTTCACTTCATCTCAAAGCTTCCAACTTTGCAGGTTGTAAGATTTGCCTTGTTTGCTGCATAAATAGGCAGAACTAGTGAGGCTCTTCCCAGAATATAAGTAGCACACTCTTTGGGAGTATCCTTAGGCCAGGCATGTCAGGCACGTAATTGGGGATATGAGGCCAAGAAAAACTTTAGGAAGCTTGCTCTAATCATCTGCAGGATAGAAGGACTCTGGAGAGAAACTAGAGAGGGAACCAGGCTGCACAAAAAAGGGGCAGGGTGGCACATTACACCCTAGCAGGAATATCCGATCCCCATACCTCTACCCCTGGGACACCATTTGTGACTTTCAATACCCCCATCTCATTGCCACTCAAATGTTCCGCCTTAGTATCTGAATGACCATAAACACCCTTCCTTTTGGCCCTCCATTTGTAATTCTCCCAGTAACCCAGGTGCTTTTGCCACTGTCCAGCCTACAGTGACCAGTTGGATGCACATTGCTCGGCACCACATCCACTTACCACTCCGTGCAACCCCTCTCCGCACACTCAAACTACTCTTCTTTAAAACTGATATACACAATCTGCCTCACTATAAGCTGTAACCTTCCCTCTATAGATTACATAGCCAATCCAAGGAGGTCAAATCACTGGTCGAGCACCCCAAACTCTCTGCAGACGCTGCCAATTCATGGACTACTGCCTACTTTGCATGCAATGATTATTCTCTACGCCACATCCAACCAATTGCCACATGCGCCGTCTCCCTGACTCATTCAACTACTTCCCCAAACCACCCGCCTTATTTAACAAATTTTAATGCTCTCAGCTGTCATAGCGGACATCTCTGCTTCCTGTTCACCCACTTTTCCCCTTCTTTCTTAGTAGCCCACCTGTGCTCAGATGGCCATTCCTCCAAGTGCCACTTGAAACTCGCCTTCCTTCTGTTTCTCTACCTTATAAAGCCCCTTTCAGTACTACCATCACAGCAATTGTCATTTTGTGGCTGCTCCTTTGTGGTGAGTGAATGAAGCAGATTGTATCGCACAAGAAAGTACCCACACAATGGGGGACACACTTGTCAACATTCCCGTTCCCTTCAGTGTCTTAAGCATCTGTTTTCAATGCAACTACCCCAAGAGACCTCCCAACAGATCCTGCGAGGGTTGGGGGGGGGGCAATAAAAACTTGGGGTGCCTTGTCCCCCCTCGCCGTGTCTTACCACGTGCTCCTTGCTGTCACCTCTTTCAATACCATAATTACAGTATGTCTGTGTGGAGCCCCCCTTCTGGTCGGTAATAAAAAAGTGCCCTAAGCCTGTTCCACTAAGTTCCCTCTGTTGCCCCTATGCTTTTGGGGTAGGCCCCCCCACCCCCAGAAAGGGGGGGGGCAAAAAAAAATGGGTAGCACACTCAAAGCAAAACCACATAATTCTGTGCCTTCCAGCACCCTCTTTTGTAATGCACCCCAACACCCCTTTTTTACACTGCTCCCCAAAATTTGCCACCCCCCCCCACTCTGTAGTTGGGGGGGAGGTGTGGGTCATAAAATGATGGGGTCTACTACCGTGGTGCCCATCCTATCTGGTCACCCCCCTCTGTTTGCTGAAGGGGGAGGGGCACTCTTTCCTTGTTGGCCTCACTCCCCTGTGCTCCGCCCCCTGACCTATTGCCCCAGACTCTGCCTACTTCTGTGAATCCTTCCTACTCCTCCCTTTCCTCTGGGGCCCCACCCCTGTCTACACATGCCTCTCCTTGGTCCCTCCTAGGCTCTATGCTACCACCTCTCCCTAGGCTCCTCCCCCAACTATGCCCCCCTTCTCTCTGCTTTCCTTTCTTACTCCACCCATTCACACTCCCCCTCTGTGGCTCCTCCCCTCTACTCCCACTAGGCCTGGACCCAACCTCACTCTCTCTGCCCAGACACACCAGCCACTCTCTTATCCACCATTCAGGTCTCTCTCCTCACACACCAACCACTCTCTCCATCCACCAATCACCACCCAGGTCCATCTTCACCTACACACCAACCACTCTTACATCCACCAATCACCAGCCAGGCACACCTACACACATTTTACTTACCGACTTACCTCTGCTTCACCGCCATCAGCCATCAGTCATCTGGTGCCGAACCCAGGATTTGAACCCTGGTCACCTGGTTGGAAGGCAGGAACTTACCCACTGTACCACATGGGCTTCCATGTTTGTATCATTTCCAATAGTCCCTATATCATGGCTATGGTGTGTCATGCAGACTAGGGGGCCTGTATGTAGCTTATAGATGCTCCTGAATCCCTGATTACCAACAAGGAGCAATAGCTCAGTGGTAATGTCATCTGCCTCTGGTGCTGCAAGCTCCCTAGGACAAGGGTTCGAATCCCTCCATGGCTGGTAAAATTTTTTTCTTTTTTTTTCTTTTCCCCCATGAACTAATATTTCGATTTTATAAAAACTAGGAGCAATTTCAGACACTCTTTTTTGCACTAGTGCCCGAAAATTATAAATATTTTCTCTCCTGACTCCCATGCAGCCCCCTTCTTCATTAGTAGGTGAAATATGGGTAAAGCATTGTCTTCAGTTATCAATCTATTGAGTTTTTGTCTTTGAATTTGGCATTTTGTAGTGCGAATGTGGCCTAGGGGGCATAACTGAGCAGAAGTAACCCTCCCACAAATAGTAAAATAGGTTGAGTGGTGGGGATTTTTCATTTTGGTATGAACAGAGCTGTGTAATCAGGGGGATAGTGCCTGTGCTGCTGGCTAGGCATATTGGCCTAGTGTTAGCTCTCACTCACGAAATGATGGGTAAAGTTTGGAACTGGTTAAACTCCCTTTATTAGGTGCAATCAGAAAACAGACATGTTGAGGTTTTCAAGAGGCAGAAAAGGGTAGAGTCTGGCGTGTGCTTCATTGTGCCTGCATCATGCCTGAAGCAGCAGCTAGCATGGCATGGCCTGGCCTGGCCTGGCCTGGCCCTGGGTCTTTAAACAACCCAGCGCTCAGTCTTTTGCTAGCAAGCAAGGCCCACGAACGCCCACGAACGCCCATGTTCTGTTTAGAGGAAGACCTCAGACAATTTGGCACCCTGCTAAATGAGGGTGCTGTCCCATGAGCGGCCTTCGAGCGGGATAAAGCTTTAGCGTAAGACAAGTTGTCAAGCTTAAAATTCTGCTGAAAACCATATGTTGGAGGCCACATCATGATGGAAGCCTGTGAATGTCTCAGGCCAAAGTAAGCATGGGAGTACATTATTTGCATAGGACAGCCCCCTTCAAAATCACATCATCATGCTGCAGTTGCCATGTAGCGTTACTAGAGGGCAGCAGTATGACCATAAAAGAAGAGAGAAGTGTTAAATCTGTTTGCTGACGTGCTGCTTGTCTTTGTTGGTCTTTGCTGGGCCTCTGGAGCAGAGGACTACAATAAGCGAGTGAATGAGTAATGAGGAAAGATTATCCTGCTTTTGTGGGGAAGAGAGAGCACTTGCAGGGAAAACGGCAAGATGACAGAGTTAAAGCATAGATGTTTGCTGAGTGATTGGGTGAGGGTGTCGTCTGTCTCTTTGAAAGGACACGTGAGAGAAGAACAGGAGCCCATGGCCTTCAGATGGGAGAAGAAGCATAGAAGAGCATTTTCCCCAAAATAAAAACCTTCACTTCATCTCAAAGCTTCCAACTTTGCAGGTTGTAAGATTTGCCTTGTTTGCTGCATAAATAGGCAGAACTAGTGAGGCTCTTCCCAGAATATAAGTAGCACACTCTTTGGGAGTATCCTTAGGCCACGCATGTCAGGCACGTAATTGGGGATATGAGGCCAAGAAAAACTTTAGGAAGCTTGCTCTAATCATCTGCAGGATAGAAGGACTCTGGAGAGAAACTAGAGAGGGAACCAGGCTGCACAAAAAAGGGGCAGGGTGGCACATTACACCCTAGCAGGAATATCCGATCCCCATACCTCTACCCCTGGGACACCATTTGTGACTTTCAATACCCCCATCTCATTGCCACTCAAATGTTCCGCCTTAGTATCTGAATGACCATAAACACCCTTCCTTTTGGCCCTCCATTTGTAATTCTCCCAGTAACCCAGGTGCTTTTGCCACTGTCCAGCCTACAGTGACCAGTTGGATGCACATTGCTCGGCACCCCATCCACTTACCACTCCGTGCAACCCCTCTCCGCACACTCAAACTACTCTTCTTTAAAACTGATATACACAATCTGCCTCACTATAAGCTGTAACCTTCCCTCTATAGATTACATAGCCAATCCAAGGAGGTCAAATCACTGGTCGAGCACCCCAAACTCTCTGCAGACGCTGCCAATTCATGGACTACTGCCTACTTTGCATGCAATGATTATTCTCTACGCCACATCCAACCAATTGCCACATGCGCCGTCTCCCTGACTCATTCAACTACTTCCCCAAACCACCCGCCTTATTTAACAAATTTTAATGCTCTCAGCTGTCATAGCGGACATCTCTGCTTCCTGTTCACCCACTTTTCCCCTTCTTTCTTAGTAGCCCACCTGTGCTCAGATGGCCATTCCTCCAAGTGCCACTTGAAACTCGCCTTCCTTCTGTTTCTCTACCTTATAAAGCCCCTTTCAGTACTACCATCACAGCAATTGTCATTTTGTGGCTGCTCCTTTGTGGTGAGTGAATGAAGCAGATTGTATCGCACAAGAAAGTACCCACACAATGGGGGACACACTTGTCAACATTCCCGTTCCCTTCAGTGTCTTAAGCATCTGTTTTCAATGCAACTACCCCAAGAGACCTCCCAACAGATCCTGCGAGGGTTGGGGGGGGGGGGGCAATAAAAACTTGGGGTGCCTTGTCCCCCCTCGCCGTGTCTTACCACGTGCTCCTTGCTGTCACCTCTTTCAATACCATAATTACAGTATGTCTGTGTGGAGCCCCCCTTCTGGTCGGTAATAAAAAAGTGCCCTAAGCCTGTTCCACTAAGTTCCCTCTGTTGCCCCTATGCTTTTGGGGTAGGCCGCCCCACCCCCAGAAAGGGGGGGGCAAAAAAAAATGGGTAGCACACTCAAAGCAAAACCACATAATTCTGTGCCTTCCAGCACCCTCTTTTGTAATGCACCCCAACACCCCTTTTTTACACTGCTCCCCAAAATTTGCCACCCCCCCCCCCACTCTGTAGTTGGGGGGGAGGTGTGGGTCATAAAATGATGGGGTCTACTACCGTGGTGCCCATCCTATCTGGTCACCCCCCTCTGTTTGCTGAAGGGGGAGGGGCACTCTTTCCTTGTTGGCCTCACTCCCCTGTGCTCCGCCCCCTGACCTATTGCCCCAGACTCTGCCTACTTCTGTGAATCCTTCCTACTCCTCCCTTTCCTCTGGGGCCCCACCCCTGTCTACACATGCCTCTCCTTGGTCCCTCCTAGGCTCTATGCTACCACCTCTCCCTAGGCTCCTCCCCCAACTATGCCCCCCTTCTCTCTGCTTTCCTTTCTTACTCCACCCATTCACACTCCCCCTCTGTGGCTCCTCCCCTCTACTCCCACTAGGCCTGGACCCAACCTCACTCTCTCTGCCCAGACACACCAGCCACTCTCTTATCCACCATTCAGGTCTCTCTCCTCACACACCAACCACTCTCTCCATCCACCAATCACCACCCAGGTCCATCTTCACCTACACACCAACCACTCTTACATCCACCAATCACCAGCCAGGCACACCTACACACATTTTACTTACCGACTTACCTCTGCTTCACCGCCATCAGCCATCAGTCATCTGGTGCCGAACCCAGGATTTGAACCCTGGTCACCTGGTTGGAAGGCAGGAACTTACCCACTGTACCACATGGGCTTCCATGTTTGTATCATTTCCAATAGTCCCTATATCATGGCTATGGTGTGTCATGCAGACTAGGGGGCCTGTATGTAGCTTATAGATGCTCCTGAATCCCTGATTACCAACAAGGAGCAATAGCTCAGTGGTAATGTCATCTGCCTCTGGTGCTGCAAGCTCCCTAGGACAAGGGTTCGAATCCCTCCATGGCTGGTAAAATTTTTTTCTTTTTTTTTCTTTTCCCCCATGAACTAATATTTCGATTTTATAAAAACTAGGAGCAATTTCAGACACTCTTTTTTGCACTAGTGCCCGAAAATTATAAATATTTTCTCTCCTGACTCCCATGCAGCCCCCTTCTTCATTAGTAGGTGAAATATGGGTAAAGCATTGTCTTCAGTTATCAATCTATTGAGTTTTTGTCTTTGAATTTGGCATTTTGTAGTGCGAATGTGGCCTAGGGGGCATAACTGAGCAGAAGTAACCCTCCCACAAATAGTAAAATAGGTTGAGTGGTGGGGATTTTTCATTTTGGTATGAACAGAGCTGTGTAATCAGGGGGATAGTGCCTGTGCTGCTGGCTAGGCATATTGGCCTAGTGTTAGCTCTCACTCACGAAATGATGGGTAAAGTTTGGAACTGGTTAAACTCCCTTTATTAGGTGCAATCAGAAAACAGACATGTTGAGGTTTTCAAGAGGCAGAAAAGGGTAGAGTCTGGCGTGTGCTTCATTGTGCCTGCATCATGCCTGAAGCAGCAGCTAGCATGGCATGGCCTGGCCTGGCCTGGCCTGGCCCTGGGTCTTTAAACAACCCAGCGCTCAGTCTTTTGCTAGCAAGCAAGGCCCACGAACGCCCACGAACGCCCATGTTCTGTTTAGAGGAAGACCTCAGACAATTTGGCACCCTGCTAAATGAGGGTGCTGTCCCATGAGCGGCCTTCGAGCGGGATAAAGCTTTAGCGTAAGACAAGTTGTCAAGCTTAAAATTCTGCTGAAAACCATATGTTGGAGGCCACATCATGATGGAAACCTGTGAATGTCTCAGGCCAAAGTAAGCATGGGAGTACATTATTTGCATAGGACAGCCCCCTTCAAAATCACATCATCAGGCTGCAGTTGCCATGTAGCGTTACTAGAGGGCAGCAGTATGACCATAAAAGAAGAGAGAAGTGTTAAATCTGTTTGCTGACGTGCTGCTTGTCTTTGTTGGTCTTTGCTGGGCCTCTGGAGCAGAGGACTACAATAAGCGAGTGAATGAGTAATGAGGAAAGATTATCCTGCTTTTGTGGGGAAGAGAGAGCACTTGCAGGGAAAACGGCAAGATGACAGAGTTAAAGCATAGATGTTTGCTGAGTGATTGGGTGAGGGTGTCGTCTGTCTCTTTGAAAGGACACGTGAGAGAAGAACAGGAGCCCATGGCCTTCAGATGGGAGAAGAAGCATAGAAGAGCATTTTCCCCAAAATAAAAACCTTCACTTCATCTCAAAGCTTCCAACTTTGCAGGTTGTAAGATTTGCCTTGTTTGCTGCATAAATAGGCAGAACTAGTGAGGCTCTTCCCAGAATATAAGTAGCACACTCTTTGGGAGTATCCTTAGGCCAGGCATGTCAGGCACGTAATTGGGGATATGAGGCCAAGAAAAACTTTAGGAAGCTTGCTCTAATCATCTGCAGGATAGAAGGACTCTGGAGAGAAACTAGAGAGGGAACCAGGCTGCACAAAAAAGGGGCAGGGTGGCACATTACACCCTAGCAGGAATATCCGATCCCCATACCTCTACCCCTGGGACACCATTTGTGACTTTCAATACCCCCATCTCATTGCCACTCAAATGTTCCGCCTTAGTATCTGAATGACCATAAACACCCTTCCTTTTGGCCCTCCATTTGTAATTCTCCCAGTAACCCAGGTGCTTTTGCCACTGTCCAGCCTACAGTGACCAGTTGGATGCACATTGCTCGGCACCCCATCCACTTACCACTCCGTGCAACCCCTCTCCGCACACTCAAACTACTCTTCTTTAAAACTGATATACACAATCTGCCTCACTATAAGCTGTAACCTTCCCTCTATAGATTACATAGCCAATCCAAGGAGGTCAAATCACTGGTCGAGCACCCCAAACTCTCTGCAGACGCTGCCAATTCATGGACTACTGCCTACTTTGCATGCAATGATTATTCTCTACGCCACATCCAACCAATTGCCACATGCGCCGTCTCCCTGACTCATTCAACTACTTCCCCAAACCACCCGCCTTATTTAACAAATTTTAATGCTCTCAGCTGTCATAGCGGACATCTCTGCTTCCTGTTCACCCACTTTTCCCCTTCTTTCTTAGTAGCCCACCTGTGCTCAGATGGCCATTCCTCCAAGTGCCACTTGAAACTCGCCTTCCTTCTGTTTCTCTACCTTATAAAGCCCCTTTCAGTACTACCATCACAGCAATTGTCATTTTGTGGCTGCTCCTTTGTGGTGAGTGAATGAAGCAGATTGTATCGCACAAGAAAGTACCCACACAATGGGGGACACACTTGTCAACATTCCCGTTCCCTTCAGTGTCTTAAGCATCTGTTTTCAATGCAACTACCCCAAGAGACCTCCCAACAGATCCTGCGAGGGTTGGGGGGGGGGGGGGCAATAAAAACTTGGGGTGCCTTGTCCCCCCTCGCCGTGTCTTACCACGTGCTCCTTGCTGTCACCTCTTTCAATACCATAATTACAGTATGTCTGTGTGGAGCCCCCCTTCTGGTCGGTAATAAAAAAGTGCCCTAAGCCTGTTCCACTAAGTTCCCTCTGTTGCCCCTATGCTTTTGGGGTAGGCCGCCCCACCCCCAGAAAGGGGGGGGCAAAAAAAAATGGGTAGCACACTCAAAGCAAAACCACATAATTCTGTGCCTTCCAGCACCCTCTTTTGTAATGCACCCCAACACCCCTTTTTTACACTGCTCCCCAAAATTTGCCACCCCCCCCCCCACTCTGTAGTTGGGGGGGAGGTGTGGGTCATAAAATGATGGGGTCTACTACCGTGGTGCCCATCCTATCTGGTCACCCCCCTCTGTTTGCTGAAGGGGGAGGGGCACTCTTTCCTTGTTGGCCTCACTCCCCTGTGCTCCGCCCCCTGACCTATTGCCCCAGACTCTGCCTACTTCTGTGAATCCTTCCTACTCCTCCCTTTCCTCTGGGGCCCCACCCCTGTCTACACATGCCTCTCCTTGGTCCCTCCTAGGCTCTATGCTACCACCTCTCCCTAGGCTCCTCCCCCAACTATGCCCCCCTTCTCTCTGCTTTCCTTTCTTACTCCACCCATTCACACTCCCCCTCTGTGGCTCCTCCCCTCTACTCCCACTAGGCCTGGACCCAACCTCACTCTCTCTGCCCAGACACACCAGCCACTCTCTTATCCACCATTCAGGTCTCTCTCCTCACACACCAACCACTCTCTCCATCCACCAATCACCACCCAGGTCCATCTTCACCTACACACCAACCACTCTTACATCCACCAATCACCAGCCAGGCACACCTACACACATTTTACTTACCGACTTACCTCTGCTTCACCGCCATCAGCCATCAGTCATCTGGTGCCGAACCCAGGATTTGAACCCTGGTCACCTGGTTGGAAGGCAGGAACTTACCCACTGTACCACATGGGCTTCCATGTTTGTATCATTTCCAATAGTCCCTATATCATGGCTATGGTGTGTCATGCAGACTAGGGGGCCTGTATGTAGCTTATAGATGCTCCTGAATCCCTGATTACCAACAAGGAGCAATAGCTCAGTGGTAATGTCATCTGCCTCTGGTGCTGCAAGCTCCCTAGGACAAGGGTTCGAATCCCTCCATGGCTGGTAAAATTTTTTTCTTTTTTTTTCTTTTCCCCCATGAACTAATATTTCGATTTTATAAAAACTAGGAGCAATTTCAGACACTCTTTTTTGCACTAGTGCCCGAAAATTATAAATATTTTCTCTCCTGACTCCCATGCAGCCCCCTTCTTCATTAGTAGGTGAAATATGGGTAAAGCATTGTCTTCAGTTATCAATCTATTGAGTTTTTGTCTTTGAATTTGGCATTTTGTAGTGCGAATGTGGCCTAGGGGGCATAACTGAGCAGAAGTAACCCTCCCACAAATAGTAAAATAGGTTGAGTGGTGGGGATTTTTCATTTTGGTATGAACAGAGCTGTGTAATCAGGGGGATAGTGCCTGTGCTGCTGGCTAGGCATATTGGCCTAGTGTTAGCTCTCACTCACGAAATGATGGGTAAAGTTTGGAACTGGTTAAACTCCCTTTATTAGGTGCAATCAGAAAACAGACATGTTGAGGTTTTCAAGAGGCAGAAAAGGGTAGAGTCTGGCGTGTGCTTCATTGTGCCTGCATCATGCCTGAAGCAGCAGCTAGCATGGCATGGCCTGGCCTGGCCTGGCCTGGCCCTGGGTCTTTAAACAACCCAGCGCTCAGTCTTTTGCTAGCAAGCAAGGCCCACGAACGCCCACGAACGCCCATGTTCTGTTTAGAGGAAGACCTCAGACAATTTGGCACCCTGCTAAATGAGGGTGCTGTCCCATGAGCGGCCTTCGAGCGGGATAAAGCTTTAGCGTAAGACAAGTTGTCAAGCTTAAAATTCTGCTGAAAACCATATGTTGGAGGCCACATCATGATGGAAGCCTGTGAATGTCTCAGGCCAAAGTAAGCATGGGAGTACATTATTTGCATAGGACAGCCCCCTTCAAAATCACATCATCATGCTGCAGTTGCCATGTAGCGTTACTAGAGGGCAGCAGTATGACCATAAAAGAAGAGAGAAGTGTTAAATCTGTTTGCTGACGTGCTGCTTGTCTTTGTTGGTCTTTGCTGGGCCTCTGGAGCAGAGGACTACAATAAGCGAGTGAATGAGTAATGAGGAAAGATTATCCTGCTTTTGTGGGGAAGAGAGAGCACTTGCAGGGAAAACGGCAAGATGACAGAGTTAAAGCATAGATGTTTGCTGAGTGATTGGGTGAGGGTGTCGTCTGTCTCTTTGAAAGGACACGTGAGAGAAGAACAGGAGCCCATGGCCTTCAGATGGGAGAAGAAGCATAGAAGAGCATTTTCCCCAAAATAAAAACCTTCACTTCATCTCAAAGCTTCCAACTTTGCAGGTTGTAAGATTTGCCTTGTTTGCTGCATAAATAGGCAGAACTAGTGAGGCTCTTCCCAGAATATAAGTAGCACACTCTTTGGGAGTATCCTTAGGCCAGGCATGTCAGGCACGTAATTGGGGATATGAGGCCAAGAAAAACTTTAGGAAGCTTGCTCTAATCATCTGCAGGATAGAAGGACTCTGGAGAGAAACTAGAGAGGGAACCAGGCTGCACAAAAAAGGGGCAGGGTGGCACATTACACCCTAGCAGGAATATCCGATCCCCATACCTCTACCCCTGGGACACCATTTGTGACTTTCAATACCCCCATCTCATTGCCACTCAAATGTTCCGCCTTAGTATCTGAATGACCATAAACACCCTTCCTTTTGGCCCTCCATTTGTAATTCTCCCAGTAACCCAGGTGCTTTTGCCACTGTCCAGCCTACAGTGACCAGTTGGATGCACATTGCTCGGCACCCCATCCACTTACCACTCCGTGCAACCCCTCTCCGCACACTCAAACTACTCTTCTTTAAAACTGATATACACAATCTGCCTCACTATAAGCTGTAACCTTCCCTCTATAGATTACATAGCCAATCCAAGGAGGTCAAATCACTGGTCGAGCACCCCAAACTCTCTGCAGACGCTGCCAATTCATGGACTACTGCCTACTTTGCATGCAATGATTATTCTCTACGCCACATCCAACCAATTGCCACATGCGCCGTCTCCCTGACTCATTCAACTACTTCCCCAAACCACCCGCCTTATTTAACAAATTTTAATGCTCTCAGCTGTCATAGCGGACATCTCTGCTTCCTGTTCACCCACTTTTCCCCTTCTTTCTTAGTAGCCCACCTGTGCTCAGATGGCCATTCCTCCAAGTGCCACTTGAAACTCGCCTTCCTTCTGTTTCTCTACCTTATAAAGCCCCTTTCAGTACTACCATCACAGCAATTGTCATTTTGTGGCTGCTCCTTTGTGGTGAGTGAATGAAGCAGATTGTATCGCACAAGAAAGTACCCACACAATGGGGGACACACTTGTCAACATTCCCGTTCCCTTCAGTGTCTTAAGCATCTGTTTTCAATGCAACTACCCCAAGAGACCTCCCAACAGATCCTGCGAGGGTTGGGGGGGGGGGGGGCAATAAAAACTTGGGGTGCCTTGTCCCCCCTCGCCGTGTCTTACCACGTGCTCCTTGCTGTCACCTCTTTCAATACCATAATTACAGTATGTCTGTGTGGAGCCCCCCTTCTGGTCGGTAATAAAAAAGTGCCCTAAGCCTGTTCCACTAAGTTCCCTCTGTTGCCCCTATGCTTTTGGGGTAGGCCGCCCCACCCCCAGAAAGGGGGGGGCAAAAAAAAATGGGTAGCACACTCAAAGCAAAACCACATAATTCTGTGCCTTCCAGCACCCTCTTTTGTAATGCACCCCAACACCCCTTTTTTACACTGCTCCCCAAAATTTGCCACCCCCCCCCCACTCTGTAGTTGGGGGGGAGGTGTGGGTCATAAAATGATGGGGTCTACTACCGTGGTGCCCATCCTATCTGGTCACCCCCCTCTGTTTGCTGAAGGGGGAGGGGCACTCTTTCCTTGTTGGCCTCACTCCCCTGTGCTCCGCCCCCTGACCTATTGCCCCAGACTCTGCCTACTTCTGTGAATCCTTCCTACTCCTCCCTTTCCTCTGGGGCCCCACCCCTGTCTACACATGCCTCTCCTTGGTCCCTCCTAGGCTCTATGCTACCACCTCTCCCTAGGCTCCTCCCCCAACTATGCCCCCCTTCTCTCTGCTTTCCTTTCTTACTCCACCCATTCACACTCCCCCTCTGTGGCTCCTCCCCTCTACTCCCACTAGGCCTGGACCCAACCTCACTCTCTCTGCCCAGACACACCAGCCACTCTCTTATCCACCATTCAGGTCTCTCTCCTCACACACCAACCACTCTCTCCATCCACCAATCACCACCCAGGTCCATCTTCACCTACACACCAACCACTCTTACATCCACCAATCACCAGCCAGGCACACCTACACACATTTTACTTACCGACTTACCTCTGCTTCACCGCCATCAGCCATCAGTCATCTGGTGCCGAACCCAGGATTTGAACCCTGGTCACCTGGTTGGAAGGCAGGAACTTACCCACTGTACCACATGGGCTTCCATGTTTGTATCATTTCCAATAGTCCCTATATCATGGCTATGGTGTGTCATGCAGACTAGGGGGCCTGTATGTAGCTTATAGATGCTCCTGAATCCCTGATTACCAACAAGGAGCAATAGCTCAGTGGTAATGTCATCTGCCTCTGGTGCTGCAAGCTCCCTAGGACAAGGGTTCGAATCCCTCCATGGCTGGTAAAATTTTTTTCTTTTTTTTTCTTTTCCCCCATGAACTAATATTTCGATTTTATAAAAACTAGGAGCAATTTCAGACACTCTTTTTTGCACTAGTGCCCGAAAATTATAAATATTTTCTCTCCTGACTCCCATGCAGCCCCCTTCTTCATTAGTAGGTGAAATATGGGTAAAGCATTGTCTTCAGTTATCAATCTATTGAGTTTTTGTCTTTGAATTTGGCATTTTGTAGTGCGAATGTGGCCTAGGGGGCATAACTGAGCAGAAGTAACCCTCCCACAAATAGTAAAATAGGTTGAGTGGTGGGGATTTTTCATTTTGGTATGAACAGAGCTGTGTAATCAGGGGGATAGTGCCTGTGCTGCTGGCTAGGCATATTGGCCTAGTGTTAGCTCTCACTCACGAAATGATGGGTAAAGTTTGGAACTGGTTAAACTCCCTTTATTAGGTGCAATCAGAAAACAGACATGTTGAGGTTTTCAAGAGGCAGAAAAGGGTAGAGTCTGGCGTGTGCTTCATTGTGCCTGCATCATGCCTGAAGCAGCAGCTAGCATGGCATGGCCTGGCCTGGCCTGGCCTGGCCCTGGGTCTTTAAACAACCCAGCGCTCAGTCTTTTGCTAGCAAGCAAGGCCCACGAACGCCCACGAACGCCCATGTTCTGTTTAGAGGAAGACCTCAGACAATTTGGCACCCTGCTAAATGAGGGTGCTGTCCCATGAGCGGCCTTCGAGCGGGATAAAGCTTTAGCGTAAGACAAGTTGTCAAGCTTAAAATTCTGCTGAAAACCATATGTTGGAGGCCACATCATGATGGAAGCCTGTGAATGTCTCAGGCCAAAGTAAGCATGGGAGTACATTATTTGCATAGGACAGCCCCCTTCAAAATCACATCATCATGCTGCAGTTGCCATGTAGCGTTACTAGAGGGCAGCAGTATGACCATAAAAGAAGAGAGAAGTGTTAAATCTGTTTGCTGACGTGCTGCTTGTCTTTGTTGGTCTTTGCTGGGCCTCTGGAGCAGAGGACTACAATAAGCGAGTGAATGAGTAATGAGGAAAGATTATCCTGCTTTTGTGGGGAAGAGAGAGCACTTGCAGGGAAAACGGCAAGATGACAGAGTTAAAGCATAGATGTTTGCTGAGTGATTGGGTGAGGGTGTCGTCTGTCTCTTTGAAAGGACACGTGAGAGAAGAACAGGAGCCCATGGCCTTCAGATGGGAGAAGAAGCATAGAAGAGCATTTTCCCCAAAATAAAAACCTTCACTTCATCTCAAAGCTTCCAACTTTGCAGGTTGTAAGATTTGCCTTGTTTGCTGCATAAATAGGCAGAACTAGTGAGGCTCTTCCCAGAATATAAGTAGCACACTCTTTGGGAGTATCCTTAGGCCACGCATGTCAGGCACGTAATTGGGGATATGAGGCCAAGAAAAACTTTAGGAAGCTTGCTCTAATCATCTGCAGGATAGAAGGACTCTGGAGAGAAACTAGAGAGGGAACCAGGCTGCACAAAAAAGGGGCAGGGTGGCACATTACACCCTAGCAGGAATATCCGATCCCCATACCTCTACCCCTGGGACACCATTTGTGACTTTCAATACCCCCATCTCATTGCCACTCAAATGTTCCGCCTTAGTATCTGAATGACCATAAACACCCTTCCTTTTGGCCCTCCATTTGTAATTCTCCCAGTAACCCAGGTGCTTTTGCCACTGTCCAGCCTACAGTGACCAGTTGGATGCACATTGCTCGGCACCCCATCCACTTACCACTCCGTGCAACCCCTCTCCGCACACTCAAACTACTCTTCTTTAAAACTGATATACACAATCTGCCTCACTATAAGCTGTAACCTTCCCTCTATAGATTACATAGCCAATCCAAGGAGGTCAAATCACTGGTCGAGCACCCCAAACTCTCTGCAGACGCTGCCAATTCATGGACTACTGCCTACTTTGCATGCAATGATTATTCTCTACGCCACATCCAACCAATTGCCACATGCGCCGTCTCCCTGACTCATTCAACTACTTCCCCAAACCACCCGCCTTATTTAACAAATTTTAATGCTCTCAGCTGTCATAGCGGACATCTCTGCTTCCTGTTCACCCACTTTTCCCCTTCTTTCTTAGTAGCCCACCTGTGCTCAGATGGCCATTCCTCCAAGTGCCACTTGAAACTCGCCTTCCTTCTGTTTCTCTACCTTATAAAGCCCCTTTCAGTACTACCATCACAGCAATTGTCATTTTGTGGCTGCTCCTTTGTGGTGAGTGAATGAAGCAGATTGTATCGCACAAGAAAGTACCCACACAATGGGGGACACACTTGTCAACATTCCCGTTCCCTTCAGTGTCTTAAGCATCTGTTTTCAATGCAACTACCCCAAGAGACCTCCCAACAGATCCTGCGAGGGTTGGGGGGGGGGGGGGGCAATAAAAACTTGGGGTGCCTTGTCCCCCCTCGCCGTGTCTTACCACGTGCTCCTTGCTGTCACCTCTTTCAATACCATAATTACAGTATGTCTGTGTGGAGCCCCCCTTCTGGTCGGTAATAAAAAAGTGCCCTAAGCCTGTTCCACTAAGTTCCCTCTGTTGCCCCTATGCTTTTGGGGTAGGCCGCCCCACCCCCAGAAAGGGGGGGGCAAAAAAAAATGGGTAGCACACTCAAAGCAAAACCACATAATTCTGTGCCTTCCAGCACCCTCTTTTGTAATGCACCCCAACACCCCTTTTTTACACTGCTCCCCAAAATTTGCCACCCCCCCCCCCCACTCTGTAGTTGGGGGGGAGGTGTGGGTCATAAAATGATGGGGTCTACTACCGTGGTGCCCATCCTATCTGGTCACCCCCCTCTGTTTGCTGAAGGGGGAGGGGCACTCTTTCCTTGTTGGCCTCACTCCCCTGTGCTCCGCCCCCTGACCTATTGCCCCAGACTCTGCCTACTTCTGTGAATCCTTCCTACTCCTCCCTTTCCTCTGGGGCCCCACCCCTGTCTACACATGCCTCTCCTTGGTCCCTCCTAGGCTCTATGCTACCACCTCTCCCTAGGCTCCTCCCCCAACTATGCCCCCCTTCTCTCTGCTTTCCTTTCTTACTCCACCCATTCACACTCCCCCTCTGTGGCTCCTCCCCTCTACTCCCACTAGGCCTGGACCCAACCTCACTCTCTCTGCCCAGACACACCAGCCACTCTCTTATCCACCATTCAGGTCTCTCTCCTCACACACCAACCACTCTCTCCATCCACCAATCACCACCCAGGTCCATCTTCACCTACACACCAACCACTCTTACATCCACCAATCACCAGCCAGGCACACCTACACACATTTTACTTACCGACTTACCTCTGCTTCACCGCCATCAGCCATCAGTCATCTGGTGCCGAACCCAGGATTTGAACCCTGGTCACCTGGTTGGAAGGCAGGAACTTACCCACTGTACCACATGGGCTTCCATGTTTGTATCATTTCCAATAGTCCCTATATCATGGCTATGGTGTGTCATGCAGACTAGGGGGCCTGTATGTAGCTTATAGATGCTCCTGAATCCCTGATTACCAACAAGGAGCAATAGCTCAGTGGTAATGTCATCTGCCTCTGGTGCTGCAAGCTCCCTAGGACAAGGGTTCGAATCCCTCCATGGCTGGTAAAATTTTTTTCTTTTTTTTTCTTTTCCCCCATGAACTAATATTTCGATTTTATAAAAACTAGGAGCAATTTCAGACACTCTTTTTTGCACTAGTGCCCGAAAATTATAAATATTTTCTCTCCTGACTCCCATGCAGCCCCCTTCTTCATTAGTAGGTGAAATATGGGTAAAGCATTGTCTTCAGTTATCAATCTATTGAGTTTTTGTCTTTGAATTTGGCATTTTGTAGTGCGAATGTGGCCTAGGGGGCATAACTGAGCAGAAGTAACCCTCCCACAAATAGTAAAATAGGTTGAGTGGTGGGGATTTTTCATTTTGGTATGAACAGAGCTGTGTAATCAGGGGGATAGTGCCTGTGCTGCTGGCTAGGCATATTGGCCTAGTGTTAGCTCTCACTCACGAAATGATGGGTAAAGTTTGGAACTGGTTAAACTCCCTTTATTAGGTGCAATCAGAAAACAGACATGTTGAGGTTTTCAAGAGGCAGAAAAGGGTAGAGTCTGGCGTGTGCTTCATTGTGCCTGCATCATGCCTGAAGCAGCAGCTAGCATGGCATGGCCTGGCCTGGCCTGGCCTGGCCCTGGGTCTTTAAACAACCCAGCGCTCAGTCTTTTGCTAGCAAGCAAGGCCCACGAACGCCCACGAACGCCCATGTTCTGTTTAGAGGAAGACCTCAGACAATTTGGCACCCTGCTAAATGAGGGTGCTGTCCCATGAGCGGCCTTCGAGCGGGATAAAGCTTTAGCGTAAGACAAGTTGTCAAGCTTAAAATTCTGCTGAAAACCATATGTTGGAGGCCACATCATGATGGAAGCCTGTGAATGTCTCAGGCCAAAGTAAGCATGGGAGTACATTATTTGCATAGGACAGCCCCCTTCAAAATCACATCATCATGCTGCAGTTGCCATGTAGCGTTACTAGAGGGCAGCAGTATGACCATAAAAGAAGAGAGAAGTGTTAAATCTGTTTGCTGACGTGCTGCTTGTCTTTGTTGGTCTTTGCTGGGCCTCTGGAGCAGAGGACTACAATAAGCGAGTGAATGAGTAATGAGGAAAGATTATCCTGCTTTTGTGGGGAAGAGAGAGCACTTGCAGGGAAAACGGCAAGATGACAGAGTTAAAGCATAGATGTTTGCTGAGTGATTGGGTGAGGGTGTCGTCTGTCTCTTTGAAAGGACACGTGAGAGAAGAACAGGAGCCCATGGCCTTCAGATGGGAGAAGAAGCATAGAAGAGCATTTTCCCCAAAATAAAAACCTTCACTTCATCTCAAAGCTTCCAACTTTGCAGGTTGTAAGATTTGCCTTGTTTGCTGCATAAATAGGCAGAACTAGTGAGGCTCTTCCCAGAATATAAGTAGCACACTCTTTGGGAGTATCCTTAGGCCAGGCATGTCAGGCACGTAATTGGGGATATGAGGCCAAGAAAAACTTTAGGAAGCTTGCTCTAATCATCTGCAGGATAGAAGGACTCTGGAGAGAAACTAGAGAGGGAACCAGGCTGCACAAAAAAGGGGCAGGGTGGCACATTACACCCTAGCAGGAATATCCGATCCCCATACCTCTACCCCTGGGACACCATTTGTGACTTTCAATACCCCCATCTCATTGCCACTCAAATGTTCCGCCTTAGTATCTGAATGACCATAAACACCCTTCCTTTTGGCCCTCCATTTGTAATTCTCCCAGTAACCCAGGTGCTTTTGCCACTGTCCAGCCTACAGTGACCAGTTGGATGCACATTGCTCGGCACCCCATCCACTTACCACTCCGTGCAACCCCTCTCCGCACACTCAAACTACTCTTCTTTAAAACTGATATACACAATCTGCCTCACTATAAGCTGTAACCTTCCCTCTATAGATTACATAGCCAATCCAAGGAGGTCAAATCACTGGTCGAGCACCCCAAACTCTCTGCAGACGCTGCCAATTCATGGACTACTGCCTACTTTGCATGCAATGATTATTCTCTACGCCACATCCAACCAATTGCCACATGCGCCGTCTCCCTGACTCATTCAACTACTTCCCCAAACCACCCGCCTTATTTAACAAATTTTAATGCTCTCAGCTGTCATAGCGGACATCTCTGCTTCCTGTTCACCCACTTTTCCCCTTCTTTCTTAGTAGCCCACCTGTGCTCAGATGGCCATTCCTCCAAGTGCCACTTGAAACTCGCCTTCCTTCTGTTTCTCTACCTTATAAAGCCCCTTTCAGTACTACCATCACAGCAATTGTCATTTTGTGGCTGCTCCTTTGTGGTGAGTGAATGAAGCAGATTGTATCGCACAAGAAAGTACCCACACAATGGGGGACACACTTGTCAACATTCCCGTTCCCTTCAGTGTCTTAAGCATCTGTTTTCAATGCAACTACCCCAAGAGACCTCCCAACAGATCCTGCGAGGGTTGGGGGGGGGGGGGGCAATAAAAACTTGGGGTGCCTTGTCCCCCCTCGCCGTGTCTTACCACGTGCTCCTTGCTGTCACCTCTTTCAATACCATAATTACAGTATGTCTGTGTGGAGCCCCCCTTCTGGTCGGTAATAAAAAAGTGCCCTAAGCCTGTTCCACTAAGTTCCCTCTGTTGCCCCTATGCTTTTGGGGTAGGCCGCCCCACCCCCAGAAAGGGGGGGGCAAAAAAAAATGGGTAGCACACTCAAAGCAAAACCACATAATTCTGTGCCTTCCAGCACCCTCTTTTGTAATGCACCCCAACACCCCTTTTTTACACTGCTCCCCAAAATTTGCCACCCCCCCCCCCACTCTGTAGTTGGGGGGGAGGTGTGGGTCATAAAATGATGGGGTCTACTACCGTGGTGCCCATCCTATCTGGTCACCCCCCTCTGTTTGCTGAAGGGGGAGGGGCACTCTTTCCTTGTTGGCCTCACTCCCCTGTGCTCCGCCCCCTGACCTATTGCCCCAGACTCTGCCTACTTCTGTGAATCCTTCCTACTCCTCCCTTTCCTCTGGGGCCCCACCCCTGTCTACACATGCCTCTCCTTGGTCCCTCCTAGGCTCTATGCTACCACCTCTCCCTAGGCTCCTCCCCCAACTATGCCCCCCTTCTCTCTGCTTTCCTTTCTTACTCCACCCATTCACACTCCCCCTCTGTGGCTCCTCCCCTCTACTCCCACTAGGCCTGGACCCAACCTCACTCTCTCTGCCCAGACACACCAGCCACTCTCTTATCCACCATTCAGGTCTCTCTCCTCACACACCAACCACTCTCTCCATCCACCAATCACCACCCAGGTCCATCTTCACCTACACACCAACCACTCTTACATCCACCAATCACCAGCCAGGCACACCTACACACATTTTACTTACCGACTTACCTCTGCTTCACCGCCATCAGCCATCAGTCATCTGGTGCCGAACCCAGGATTTGAACCCTGGTCACCTGGTTGGAAGGCAGGAACTTACCCACTGTACCACATGGGCTTCCATGTTTGTATCATTTCCAATAGTCCCTATATCATGGCTATGGTGTGTCATGCAGACTAGGGGGCCTGTATGTAGCTTATAGATGCTCCTGAATCCCTGATTACCAACAAGGAGCAATAGCTCAGTGGTAATGTCATCTGCCTCTGGTGCTGCAAGCTCCCTAGGACAAGGGTTCGAATCCCTCCATGGCTGGTAAAAATTTTTTCTTTTTTTTTCTTTTCCCCCATGAACTAATATTTCGATTTTATAAAAACTAGGAGCAATTTCAGACACTCTTTTTTGCACTAGTGCCCGAAAATTATAAATATTTTCTCTCCTGACTCCCATGCAGCCCCCTTCTTCATTAGTAGGTGAAATATGGGTAAAGCATTGTCTTCAGTTATCAATCTATTGAGTTTTTGTCTTTGAATTTGGCATTTTGTAGTGCGAATGTGGCCTAGGGGGCATAACTGAGCAGAAGTAACCCTCCCACAAATAGTAAAATAGGTTGAGTGGTGGGGATTTTTCATTTTGGTATGAACAGAGCTGTGTAATCAGGGGGATAGTGCCTGTGCTGCTGGCTAGGCATATTGGCCTAGTGTTAGCTCTCACTCACGAAATGATGGGTAAAGTTTGGAACTGGTTAAACTCCCTTTATTAGGTGCAATCAGAAAACAGACATGTTGAGGTTTTCAAGAGGCAGAAAAGGGTAGAGTCTGGCGTGTGCTTCATTGTGCCTGCATCATGCCTGAAGCAGCAGCTAGCATGGCATGGCCTGGCCTGGCCTGGCCTGGCCCTGGGTCTTTAAACAACCCAGCGCTCAGTCTTTTGCTAGCAAGCAAGGCCCACGAACGCCCACGAACGCCCATGTTCTGTTTAGAGGAAGACCTCAGACAATTTGGCACCCTGCTAAATGAGGGTGCTGTCCCATGAGCGGCCTTCGAGCGGGATAAAGCTTTAGCGTAAGACAAGTTGTCAAGCTTAAAATTCTGCTGAAAACCATATGTTGGAGGCCACATCATGATGGAAGCCTGTGAATGTCTCAGGCCAAAGTAAGCATGGGAGTACATTATTTGCATAGGACAGCCCCCTTCAAAATCACATCATCATGCTGCAGTTGCCATGTAGCGTTACTAGAGGGCAGCAGTATGACCATAAAAGAAGAGAGAAGTGTTAAATCTGTTTGCTGACGTGCTGCTTGTCTTTGTTGGTCTTTGCTGGGCCTCTGGAGCAGAGGACTACAATAAGCGAGTGAATGAGTAATGAGGAAAGATTATCCTGCTTTTGTGGGGAAGAGAGAGCACTTGCAGGGAAAACGGCAAGATGACAGAGTTAAAGCATAGATGTTTGCTGAGTGATTGGGTGAGGGTGTCGTCTGTCTCTTTGAAAGGACACGTGAGAGAAGAACAGGAGCCCATGGCCTTCAGATGGGAGAAGAAGCATAGAAGAGCATTTTCCCCAAAATAAAAACCTTCACTTCATCTCAAAGCTTCCAACTTTGCAGGTTGTAAGATTTGCCTTGTTTGCTGCATAAATAGGCAGAACTAGTGAGGCTCTTCCCAGAATATAAGTAGCACACTCTTTGGGAGTATCCTTAGGCCAGGCATGTCAGGCACGTAATTGGGGATATGAGGCCAAGAAAAACTTTAGGAAGCTTGCTCTAATCATCTGCAGGATAGAAGGACTCTGGAGAGAAACTAGAGAGGGAACCAGGCTGCACAAAAAAGGGGCAGGGTGGCACATTACACCCTAGCTGCAATATCCGATCCCCATACCTCTACCCCTGGGACACCATTTGTGACTTTCAATACCCCCATCTCATTGCCACTCAAATGTTCCGCCTTAGTATCTGAATGACCATAAACACCCTTCCTTTTGGCCCTCCATTTGTAATTCTCCCAGTAACCCAGGTGCTTTTGCCACTGTCCAGCCTACAGTGACCAGTTGGATGCACATTGCTCGGCACCCCATCCACTTACCACTCCGTGCAACCCCTCTCCGCACACTCAAACTACTCTTCTTTAAAACTG
Organism: Pleurodeles waltl; assembly: GCF_031143425.1. Taxonomy (NCBI): domain Eukaryota; kingdom Metazoa; phylum Chordata; class Amphibia; order Caudata; family Salamandridae; genus Pleurodeles; species Pleurodeles waltl. Next base: position 677,806,434 of record NC_090444.1, read on the forward strand.
ATATACACAATCTGCCTCACTATAAGCTGTAACCTTCCCTCTATAGATTACATAGCCAATCCAAGGAGGTCAAATCACTGGTCGAGCACCCCAAACTCTCTGCAGACGCTGCCAATTCATGGACTACTGCCTACTTTGCATGCAATGATTATTCTCTACGCCACATCCAACCAATTGCCACATGCGCCGTCTCCCTGACTCATTCAACTACTTCCCCAAACCACCCGCCTTATTTAACAAATTTTAATGCTCTCAGCTGTCATAGCGGACATCTCTGCTTCCTGTTCACCCACTTTTCCCCTTCTTTCTTAGTAGCCCACCTGTGCTCAGATGGCCATTCCTCCAAGTGCCACTTGAAACTCGCCTTCCTTCTGTTTCTCTACCTTATAAAGCCCCTTTCAGTACTACCATCACAGCAATTGTCATTTTGTGGCTGCTCCTTTGTGGTGAGTGAATGAAGCAGATTGTATCGCACAAGAAAGTACCCACACAATGGGGGACACACTTGTCAACATTCCCGTTCCCTTCAGTGTCTTAAGCATCTGTTTTCAATGCAACTACCCCAAGAGACCTCCCAACAGATCCTGCGAGGGTTGGGGGGGGGGGGGCAATAAAAACTTGGGGTGCCTTGTCCCCCCTCGCCGTGTCTTACCACGTGCTCCTTGCTGTCACCTCTTTCAATACCATAATTACAGTATGTCTGTGTGGAGCCCCCCTTCTGGTCGGTAATAAAAAAGTGCCCTAAGCCTGTTCCACTAAGTTCCCTCTGTTGCCCCTATGCTTTTGGGGTAGGCCGCCCCACCCCCAGAAAGGGGGGGGCAAAAAAAAATGGGTAGCACACTCAAAGCAAAACCACATAATTCTGTGCCTTCCAGCACCCTCTTTTGTAATGCACCCCAACACCCCTTTTTTACACTGCTCCCCAAAATTTGCCACCCCCCCCCCCACTCTGTAGTTGGGGGGGAGGTGTGGGTCATAAAATGATGGGGTCTACTACCGTGGTGCCCATCCTATCTGGTCACCCCCCTCTGTTTGCTGAAGGGGGAGGGGCACTCTTTCCTTGTTGGCCTCACTCCCCTGTGCTCCGCCCCCTGACCTATTGCCCCAGACTCTGCCTACTTCTGTGAATCCTTCCTACTCCTCCCTTTCCTCTGGGGCCCCACCCCTGTCTACACATGCCTCTCCTTGGTCCCTCCTAGGCTCTATGCTACCACCTCTCCCTAGGCTCCTCCCCCAACTATGCCCCCCTTCTCTCTGCTTTCCTTTCTTACTCCACCCATTCACACTCCCCCTCTGTGGCTCCTCCCCTCTACTCCCACTAGGCCTGGACCCAACCTCACTCTCTCTGCCCAGACACACCAGCCACTCTCTTATCCACCATTCAGGTCTCTCTCCTCACACACCAACCACTCTCTCCATCCACCAATCACCACCCAGGTCCATCTTCACCTACACACCAACCACTCTTACATCCACCAATCACCAGCCAGGCACACCTACACACATTTTACTTACCGACTTACCTCTGCTTCACCGCCATCAGCCATCAGTCATCTGGTGCCGAACCCAGGATTTGAACCCTGGTCACCTGGTTGGAAGGCAGGAACTTACCCACTGTACCACATGGGCTTCCATGTTTGTATCATTTCCAATAGTCCCTATATCATGGCTATGGTGTGTCATGCAGACTAGGGGGCCTGTATGTAGCTTATAGATGCTCCTGAATCCCTGATTACCAACAAGGAGCAATAGCTCAGTGGTAATGTCATCTGCCTCTGGTGCTGCAAGCTCCCTAGGACAAGGGTTCGAATCCCTCCATGGCTGGTAAAATTTTTTTCTTTTTTTTTCTTTTCCCCCATGAACTAATATTTCGATTTTATAAAAACTAGGAGCAATTTCAGACACTCTTTTTTGCACTAGTGCCCGAAAATTATAAATATTTTCTCTCCTGACTCCCATGCAGCCCCCTTCTTCATTAGTAGGTGAAATATGGGTAAAGCATTGTCTTCAGTTATCAATCTATTGAGTTTTTGTCTTTGAATTTGGCATTTTGTAGTGCGAATGTGGCCTAGGGGGCATAACTGAGCAGAAGTAACCCTCCCACAAATAGTAAAATAGGTTGAGTGGTGGGGATTTTTCATTTTGGTATGAACAGAGCTGTGTAATCAGGGGGATAGTGCCTGTGCTGCTGGCTAGGCATATTGGCCTAGTGTTAGCTCTCACTCACGAAATGATGGGTAAAGTTTGGAACTGGTTAAACTCCCTTTATTAGGTGCAATCAGAAAACAGACATGTTGAGGTTTTCAAGAGGCAGAAAAGGGTAGAGTCTGGCGTGTGCTTCATTGTGCCTGCATCATGCCTGAAGCAGCAGCTAGCATGGCATGGCCTGGCCTGGCCTGGCCTGGCCCTGGGTCTTTAAACAACCCAGCGCTCAGTCTTTTGCTAGCAAGCAAGGCCCACGAACGCCCACGAACGCCCATGTTCTGTTTAGAGGAAGACCTCAGACAATTTGGCACCCTGCTAAATGAGGGTGCTGTCCCATGAGCGGCCTTCGAGCGGGATAAAGCTTTAGCGTAAGACAAGTTGTCAAGCTTAAAATTCTGCTGAAAACCATATGTTGGAGGCCACATCATGATGGAAGCCTGTGAATGTCTCAGGCCAAAGTAAGCATGGGAGTACATTATTTGCATAGGACAGCCCCCTTCAAAATCACATCATCATGCTGCAGTTGCCATGTAGCGTTACTAGAGGGCAGCAGTATGACCATAAAAGAAGAGAGAAGTGTTAAATCTGTTTGCTGACGTGCTGCTTGTCTTTGTTGGTCTTTGCTGGGCCTCTGGAGCAGAGGACTACAATAAGCGAGTGAATGAGTAATGAGGAAAGATTATCCTGCTTTTGTGGGGAAGAGAGAGCACTTGCAGGGAAAACGGCAAGATGACAGAGTTAAAGCATAGATGTTTGCTGAGTGATTGGGTGAGGGTGTCGTCTGTCTCTTTGAAAGGACACGTGAGAGAAGAACAGGAGCCCATGGCCTTCAGATGGGAGAAGAAGCATAGAAGAGCATTTTCCCCAAAATAAAAACCTTCACTTCATCTCAAAGCTTCCAACTTTGCAGGTTGTAAGATTTGCCTTGTTTGCTGCATAAATAGGCAGAACTAGTGAGGCTCTTCCCAGAATATAAGTAGCACACTCTTTGGGAGTATCCTTAGGCCACGCATGTCAGGCACGTAATTGGGGATATGAGGCCAAGAAAAACTTTAGGAAGCTTGCTCTAATCATCTGCAGGATAGAAGGACTCTGGAGAGAAACTAGAGAGGGAACCAGGCTGCACAAAAAAGGGGCAGGGTGGCACATTACACCCTAGCAGGAATATCCGATCCCCATACCTCTACCCCTGGGACACCATTTGTGACTTTCAATACCCCCATCTCATTGCCACTCAAATGTTCCGCCTTAGTATCTGAATGACCATAAACACCCTTCCTTTTGGCCCTCCATTTGTAATTCTCCCAGTAACCCAGGTGCTTTTGCCACTGTCCAGCCTACAGTGACCAGTTGGATGCACATTGCTCGGCACCCCATCCACTTACCACTCCGTGCAACCCCTCTCCGCACACTCAAACTACTCTTCTTTAAAACTGATATACACAATCTGCCTCACTATAAGCTGTAACCTTCCCTCTATAGATTACATAGCCAATCCAAGGAGGTCAAATCACTGGTCGAGCACCCCAAACTCTCTGCAGACGCTGCCAATTCATGGACTACTGCCTACTTTGCATGCAATGATTATTCTCTACGCCACATCCAACCAATTGCCACATGCGCCGTCTCCCTGACTCATTCAACTACTTCCCCAAACCACCCGCCTTATTTAACAAATTTTAATGCTCTCAGCTGTCATAGCGGACATCTCTGCTTCCTGTTCACCCACTTTTCCCCTTCTTTCTTAGTAGCCCACCTGTGCTCAGATGGCCATTCCTCCAAGTGCCACTTGAAACTCGCCTTCCTTCTGTTTCTCTACCTTATAAAGCCCCTTTCAGTACTACCATCACAGCAATTGTCATTTTGTGGCTGCTCCTTTGTGGTGAGTGAATGAAGCAGATTGTATCGCACAAGAAAGTACCCACACAATGGGGGACACACTTGTCAACATTCCCGTTCCCTTCAGTGTCTTAAGCATCTGTTTTCAATGCAACTACCCCAAGAGACCTCCCAACAGATCCTGCGAGGGTTGGGGGGGGGGGGGGCAATAAAAACTTGGGGTGCCTTGTCCCCCCTCGCCGTGTCTTACCACGTGCTCCTTGCTGTCACCTCTTTCAATACCATAATTACAGTATGTCTGTGTGGAGCCCCCCTTCTGGTCGGTAATAAAAAAGTGCCCTAAGCCTGTTCCACTAAGTTCCCTCTGTTGCCCCTATGCTTTTGGGGTAGGCCGCCCCACCCCCAGAAAGGGGGGGGCAAAAAAAAATGGGTAGCACACTCAAAGCAAAACCACATAATTCTGTGCCTTCCAGCACCCTCTTTTGTAATGCACCCCAACACCCCTTTTTTACACTGCTCCCCAAAATTTGCCACCCCCCCCCCCCACTCTGTAGTTGGGGGGGAGGTGTGGGTCATAAAATGATGGGGTCTACTACCGTGGTGCCCATCCTATCTGGTCACCCCCCTCTGTTTGCTGAAGGGGGAGGGGCACTCTTTCCTTGTTGGCCTCACTCCCCTGTGCTCCGCCCCCTGACCTATTGCCCCAGACTCTGCCTACTTCTGTGAATCCTTCCTACTCCTCCCTTTCCTCTGGGGCCCCACCCCTGTCTACACATGCCTCTCCTTGGTCCCTCCTAGGCTCTATGCTACCACCTCTCCCTAGGCTCCTCCCCCAACTATGCCCCCCTTCTCTCTGCTTTCCTTTCTTACTCCACCCATTCACACTCCCCCTCTGTGGCTCCTCCCCTCTACTCCCACTAGGCCTGGACCCAACCTCACTCTCTCTGCCCAGACACACCAGCCACTCTCTTATCCACCATTCAGGTCTCTCTCCTCACACACCAACCACTCTCTCCATCCACCAATCACCACCCAGGTCCATCTTCACCTACACACCAACCACTCTTACATCCACCAATCACCAGCCAGGCACACCTACACACATTTTACTTACCGACTTACCTCTGCTTCACCGCCATCAGCCATCAGTCATCTGGTGCCGAACCCAGGATTTGAACCCTGGTCACCTGGTTGGAAGGCAGGAACTTACCCACTGTACCACATGGGCTTCCATGTTTGTATCATTTCCAATAGTCCCTATATCATGGCTATGGTGTGTCATGCAGACTAGGGGGCCTGTATGTAGCTTATAGATGCTCCTGAATCCCTGATTACCAACAAGGAGCAATAGCTCAGTGGTAATGTCATCTGCCTCTGGTGCTGTAAGCTCCCTAGGACAAGGGTTCGAATCCCTCCATGGCTGGTAAAATTTTTTTCTTTTTTTTTCTTTTCCCCCATGAACTAATATTTCGATTTTATAAAAACTAGGAGCAATTTCAGACACTCTTTTTTGCACTAGTGCCCGAAAATTATAAATATTTTCTCTCCTGACTCCCATGCAGCCCCCTTCTTCATTAGTAGGTGAAATATGGGTAAAGCATTGTCTTCAGTTATCAATCTATTGAGTTTTTGTCTTTGAATTTGGCATTTTGTAGTGCGAATGTGGCCTAGGGGGCATAACTGAGCAGAAGTAACCCTCCCACAAATAGTAAAATAGGTTGAGTGGTGGGGATTTTTCATTTTGGTATGAACAGAGCTGTGTAATCAGGGGGATAGTGCCTGTGCTGCTGGCTAGGCATATTGGCCTAGTGTTAGCTCTCACTCACGAAATGATGGGTAAAGTTTGGAACTGGTTAAACTCCCTTTATTAGGTGCAATCAGAAAACAGACATGTTGAGGTTTTCAAGAGGCAGAAAAGGGTAGAGTCTGGCGTGTGCTTCATTGTGCCTGCATCATGCCTGAAGCAGCAGCTAGCATGGCATGGCCTGGCCTGGCCTGGCCTGGCCCTGGGTCTTTAAACAACCCAGCGCTCAGTCTTTTGCTAGCAAGCAAGGCCCACGAACGCCCACGAACGCCCATGTTCTGTTTAGAGGAAGACCTCAGACAATTTGGCACCCTGCTAAATGAGGGTGCTGTCCCATGAGCGGCCTTCGAGCGGGATAAAGCTTTAGCGTAAGACAAGTTGTCAAGCTTAAAATTCTGCTGAAAACCATATGTTGGAGGCCACATCATGATGGAAGCCTGTGAATGTCTCAGGCCAAAGTAAGCATGGGAGTACATTATTTGCATAGGACAGCCCCCTTCAAAATCACATCATCATGCTGCAGTTGCCATGTAGCGTTACTAGAGGGCAGCAGTATGACCATAAAAGAAGAGAGAAGTGTTAAATCTGTTTGCTGACGTGCTGCTTGTCTTTGTTGGTCTTTGCTGGGCCTCTGGAGCAGAGGACTACAATAAGCGAGTGAATGAGTAATGAGGAAAGATTATCCTGCTTTTGTGGGGAAGAGAGAGCACTTGCAGGGAAAACGGCAAGATGACAGAGTTAAAGCATAGATGTTTGCTGAGTGATTGGGTGAGGGTGTCGTCTGTCTCTTTGAAAGGACACGTGAGAGAAGAACAGGAGCCCATGGCCTTCAGATGGGAGAAGAAGCATAGAAGAGCATTTTCCCCAAAATAAAAACCTTCACTTCATCTCAAAGCTTCCAACTTTGCAGGTTGTAAGATTTGCCTTGTTTGCTGCATAAATAGGCAGAACTAGTGAGGCTCTTCCCAGAATATAAGTAGCACACTCTTTGGGAGTATCCTTAGGCCAGGCATGTCAGGCACGTAATTGGGGATATGAGGCCAAGAAAAACTTTAGGAAGCTTGCTCTAATCATCTGCAGGATAGAAGGACTCTGGAGAGAAACTAGAGAGGGAACCAGGCTGCACAAAAAAGGGGCAGGGTGGCACATTACACCCTAGCAGGAATATCCGATCCCCATACCTCTACCCCTGGGACACCATTTGTGACTTTCAATACCCCCATCTCATTGCCACTCAAATGTTCCGCCTTAGTATCTGAATGACCATAAACACCCTTCCTTTTGGCCCTCCATTTGTAATTCTCCCAGTAACCCAGGTGCTTTTGCCACTGTCCAGCCTACAGTGACCAGTTGGATGCACATTGCTCGGCACCCCATCCACTTACCACTCCGTGCAACCCCTCTCCGCACACTCAAACTACTCTTCTTTAAAACTGATATACACAATCTGCCTCACTATAAGCTGTAACCTTCCCTCTATAGATTACATAGCCAATCCAAGGAGGTCAAATCACTGGTCGAGCACCCCAAACTCTCTGCAGACGCTGCCAATTCATGGACTACTGCCTACTTTGCATGCAATGATTATTCTCTACGCCACATCCAACCAATTGCCACATGCGCCGTCTCCCTGACTCATTCAACTACTTCCCCAAACCACCCGCCTTATTTAACAAATTTTAATGCTCTCAGCTGTCATAGCGGACATCTCTGCTTCCTGTTCACCCACTTTTCCCCTTCTTTCTTAGTAGCCCACCTGTGCTCAGATGGCCATTCCTCCAAGTGCCACTTGAAACTCGCCTTCCTTCTGTTTCTCTACCTTATAAAGCCCCTTTCAGTACTACCATCACAGCAATTGTCATTTTGTGGCTGCTCCTTTGTGGTGAGTGAATGAAGCAGATTGTATCGCACAAGAAAGTACCCACACAATGGGGGACACACTTGTCAACATTCCCGTTCCCTTCAGTGTCTTAAGCATCTGTTTTCAATGCAACTACCCCAAGAGACCTCCCAACAGATCCTGCGAGGGTTGGGGGGGGGGGGGCAATAAAAACTTGGGGTGCCTTGTCCCCCCTCGCCGTGTCTTACCACGTGCTCCTTGCTGTCACCTCTTTCAATACCATAATTACAGTATGTCTGTGTGGAGCCCCCCTTCTGGTCGGTAATAAAAAAGTGCCCTAAGCCTGTTCCACTAAGTTCCCTCTGTTGCCCCTATGCTTTTGGGGTAGGCCGCCCCACCCCCAGAAAGGGGGGGGCAAAAAAAAATGGGTAGCACACTCAAAGCAAAACCACATAATTCTGTGCCTTCCAGCACCCTCTTTTGTAATGCACCCCAACACCCCTTTTTTACACTGCTCCCCAAAATTTGCCACCCCCCCCCCCACTCTGTAGTTGGGGGGGAGGTGTGGGTCATAAAATGATGGGGTCTACTACCGTGGTGCCCATCCTATCTGGTCACCCCCCTCTGTTTGCTGAAGGGGGAGGGGCACTCTTTCCTTGTTGGCCTCACTCCCCTGTGCTCCGCCCCCTGACCTATTGCCCCAGACTCTGCCTACTTCTGTGAATCCTTCCTACTCCTCCCTTTCCTCTGGGGCCCCACCCCTGTCTACACATGCCTCTCCTTGGTCCCTCCTAGGCTCTATGCTACCACCTCTCCCTAGGCTCCTCCCCCAACTATGCCCCCCTTCTCTCTGCTTTCCTTTCTTACTCCACCCATTCACACTCCCCCTCTGTGGCTCCTCCCCTCTACTCCCACTAGGCCTGGACCCAACCTCACTCTCTCTGCCCAGACACACCAGCCACTCTCTTATCCACCATTCAGGTCTCTCTCCTCACACACCAACCACTCTCTCCATCCACCAATCACCACCCAGGTCCATCTTCACCTACACACCAACCACTCTTACATCCACCAATCACCAGCCAGGCACACCTACACACATTTTACTTACCGACTTACCTCTGCTTCACCGCCATCAGCCATCAGTCATCTGGTGCCGAACCCAGGATTTGAACCCTGGTCACCTGGTTGGAAGGCAGGAACTTACCCACTGTACCACATGGGCTTCCATGTTTGTATCATTTCCAATAGTCCCTATATCATGGCTATGGTGTGTCATGCAGACTAGGGGGCCTGTATGTAGCTTATAGATGCTCCTGAATCCCTGATTACCAACAAGGAGCAATAGCTCAGTGGTAATGTCATCTGCCTCTGGTGCTGCAAGCTCCCTAGGACAAGGGTTCGAATCCCTCCATGGCTGGTAAAATTTTTTTCTTTTTTTTTCTTTTCCCCCATGAACTAATATTTCGATTTTATAAAAACTAGGAGCAATTTCAGACACTCTTTTTTGCACTAGTGCCCGAAAATTATAAATATTTTCTCTCCTGACTCCCATGCAGCCCCCTTCTTCATTAGTAGGTGAAATATGGGTAAAGCATTGTCTTCAGTTATCAATCTATTGAGTTTTTGTCTTTGAATTTGGCATTTTGTAGTGCGAATGTGGCCTAGGGGGCATAACTGAGCAGAAGTAACCCTCCCACAAATAGTAAAATAGGTTGAGTGGTGGGGATTTTTCATTTTGGTATGAACAGAGCTGTGTAATCAGGGGGATAGTGCCTGTGCTGCTGGCTAGGCATATTGGCCTAGTGTTAGCTCTCACTCACGAAATGATGGGTAAAGTTTGGAACTGGTTAAACTCCCTTTATTAGGTGCAATCAGAAAACAGACATGTTGAGGTTTTCAAGAGGCAGAAAAGGGTAGAGTCTGGCGTGTGCTTCATTGTGCCTGCATCATGCCTGAAGCAGCAGCTAGCATGGCATGGCCTGGCCTGGCCTGGCCTGGCCCTGGGTCTTTAAACAACCCAGCGCTCAGTCTTTTGCTAGCAAGCAAGGCCCACGAACGCCCACGAACGCCCATGTTCTGTTTAGAGGAAGACCTCAGACAATTTGGCACCCTGCTAAATGAGGGTGCTGTCCCATGAGCGGCCTTCGAGCGGGATAAAGCTTTAGCGTAAGACAAGTTGTCAAGCTTAAAATTCTGCTGAAAACCATATGTTGGAGGCCACATCATGATGGAAGCCTGTGAATGTCTCAGGCCAAAGTAAGCATGGGAGTACATTATTTGCATAGGACAGCCCCCTTCAAAATCACATCATCATGCTGCAGTTGCCATGTAGCGTTACTAGAGGGCAGCAGTATGACCATAAAAGAAGAGAGAAGTGTTAAATCTGTTTGCTGACGTGCTGCTTGTCTTTGTTGGTCTTTGCTGGGCCTCTGGAGCAGAGGACTACAATAAGCGAGTGAATGAGTAATGAGGAAAGATTATCCTGCTTTTGTGGGGAAGAGAGAGCACTTGCAGGGAAAACGGCAAGATGACAGAGTTAAAGCATAGATGTTTGCTGAGTGATTGGGTGAGGGTGTCGTCTGTCTCTTTGAAAGGACACGTGAGAGAAGAACAGGAGCCCATGGCCTTCAGATGGGAGAAGAAGCATAGAAGAGCATTTTCCCCAAAATAAAAACCTTCACTTCATCTCAAAGCTTCCAACTTTGCAGGTTGTAAGATTTGCCTTGTTTGCTGCATAAATAGGCAGAACTAGTGAGGCTCTTCCCAGAATATAAGTAGCACACTCTTTGGGAGTATCCTTAGGCCAGGCATGTCAGGCACGTAATTGGGGATATGAGGCCAAGAAAAACTTTAGGAAGCTTGCTCTAATCATCTGCAGGATAGAAGGACTCTGGAGAGAAACTAGAGAGGGAACCAGGCTGCACAAAAAAGGGGCAGGGTGGCACATTACACCCTAGCAGGAATATCCGATCCCCATACCTCTACCCCTGGGACACCATTTGTGACTTTCAATACCCCCATCTCATTGCCACTCAAATGTTCCGCCTTAGTATCTGAATGACCATAAACACCCTTCCTTTTGGCCCTCCATTTGTAATTCTCCCAGTAACCCAGGTGCTTTTGCCACTGTCCAGCCTACAGTGACCAGTTGGATGCACATTGCTCGGCACCCCATCCACTTACCACTCCGTGCAACCCCTCTCCGCACACTCAAACTACTCTTCTTTAAAACTGATATACACAATCTGCCTCACTATAAGCTGTAACCTTCCCTCTATAGATTACATAGCCAATCCAAGGAGGTCAAATCACTGGTCGAGCACCCCAAACTCTCTGCAGACGCTGCCAATTCATGGACTACTGCCTACTTTGCATGCAATGATTATTCTCTACGCCACATCCAACCAATTGCCACATGCGCCGTCTCCCTGACTCATTCAACTACTTCCCCAAACCACCCGCCTTATTTAACAAATTTTAATGCTCTCAGCTGTCATAGCGGACATCTCTGCTTCCTGTTCACCCACTTTTCCCCTTCTTTCTTAGTAGCCCACCTGTGCTCAGATGGCCATTCCTCCAAGTGCCACTTGAAACTCGCCTTCCTTCTGTTTCTCTACCTTATAAAGCCCCTTTCAGTACTACCATCACAGCAATTGTCATTTTGTGGCTGCTCCTTTGTGGTGAGTGAATGAAGCAGATTGTATCGCACAAGAAAGTACCCACACAATGGGGGACACACTTGTCAACATTCCCGTTCCCTTCAGTGTCTTAAGCATCTGTTTTCAATGCAACTACCCCAAGAGACCTCCCAACAGATCCTGCGAGGGTTGGGGGGGGGGGGGCAATAAAAACTTGGGGTGCCTTGTCCCCCCTCGCCGTGTCTTACCACGTGCTCCTTGCTGTCACCTCTTTCAATACCATAATTACAGTATGTCTGTGTGGAGCCCCCCTTCTGGTCGGTAATAAAAAAGTGCCCTAAGCCTGTTCCACTAAGTTCCCTCTGTTGCCCCTATGCTTTTGGGGTAGGCCGCCCCACCCCCAGAAAGGGGGGGGCAAAAAAAAATGGGTAGCACACTCAAAGCAAAACCACATAATTCTGTGCCTTCCAGCACCCTCTTTTGTAATGCACCCCAACACCCCTTTTTTACACTGCTCCCCAAAATTTGCCACCCCCCCCCCCACTCTGTAGTTGGGGGGGAGGTGTGGGTCATAAAATGATGGGGTCTACTACCGTGGTGCCCATCCTATCTGGTCACCCCCCTCTGTTTGCTGAAGGGGGAGGGGCACTCTTTCCTTGTTGGCCTCACTCCCCTGTGCTCCGCCCCCTGACCTATTGCCCCAGACTCTGCCTACTTCTGTGAATCCTTCCTACTCCTCCCTTTCCTCTGGGGCCCCACCCCTGTCTACACATGCCTCTCCTTGGTCCCTCCTAGGCTCTATGCTACCACCTCTCCCTAGGCTCCTCCCCCAACTATGCCCCCCTTCTCTCTGCTTTCCTTTCTTACTCCACCCATTCACACTCCCCCTCTGTGGCTCCTCCCCTCTACTCCCACTAGGCCTGGACCCAACCTCACTCTCTCTGCCCAGACACACCAGCCACTCTCTTATCCACCATTCAGGTCTCTCTCCTCACACACCAACCACTCTCTCCATCCACCAATCACCACCCAGGTCCATCTTCACCTACACACCAACCACTCTTACATCCACCAATCACCAGCCAGGCACACCTACACACATTTTACTTACCGACTTACCTCTGCTTCACCGCCATCAGCCATCAGTCATCTGGTGCCGAACCCAGGATTTGAACCCTGGTCACCTGGTTGGAAGGCAGGAACTTACCCACTGTACCACATGGGCTTCCATGTTTGTATCATTTCCAATAGTCCCTATATCATGGCTATGGTGTGTCATGCAGACTAGGGGGCCTGTATGTAGCTTATAGATGCTCCTGAATCCCTGATTACCAACAAGGAGCAATAGCTCAGTGGTAATGTCATCTGCCTCTGGTGCTGCAAGCTCCCTAGGACAAGGGTTCGAATCCCTCCATGGCTGGTAAAAATTTTTTCTTTTTTTTTCTTTTCCCCCATGAACTAATATTTCGATTTTATAAAAACTAGGAGCAATTTCAGACACTCTTTTTTGCACTAGTGCCCGAAAATTATAAATATTTTCTCTCCTGACTCCCATGCAGCCCCCTTCTTCATTAGTAGGTGAAATATGGGTAAAGCATTGTCTTCAGTTATCAATCTATTGAGTTTTTGTCTTTGAATTTGGCATTTTGTAGTGCGAATGTGGCCTAGGGGGCATAACTGAGCAGAAGTAACCCTCCCACAAATAGTAAAATAGGTTGAGTGGTGGGGATTTTTCATTTTGGTATGAACAGAGCTGTGTAATCAGGGGGATAGTGCCTGTGCTGCTGGCTAGGCATATTGGCCTAGTGTTAGCTCTCACTCACGAAATGATGGGTAAAGTTTGGAACTGGTTAAACTCCCTTTATTAGGTGCAATCAGAAAACAGACATGTTGAGGTTTTCAAGAGGCAGAAAAGGGTAGAGTCTGGCGTGTGCTTCATTGTGCCTGCATCATGCCTGAAGCAGCAGCTAGCATGGCATGGCCTGGCCTGGCCTGGCCTGGCCCTGGGTCTTTAAACAACCCAGCGCTCAGTCTTTTGCTAGCAAGCAAGGCCCACGAACGCCCACGAACGCCCATGTTCTGTTTAGAGGAAGACCTCAGACAATTTGGCACCCTGCTAAATGAGGGTGCTGTCCCATGAGCGGCCTTCGAGCGGGATAAAGCTTTAGCGTAAGACAAGTTGTCAAGCTTAAAATTCTGCTGAAAACCATATGTTGGAGGCCACATCATGATGGAAGCCTGTGAATGTCTCAGGCCAAAGTAAGCATGGGAGTACATTATTTGCATAGGACAGCCCCCTTCAAAATCACATCATCATGCTGCAGTTGCCATGTAGCGTTACTAGAGGGCAGCAGTATGACCATAAAAGAAGAGAGAAGTGTTAAATCTGTTTGCTGACGTGCTGCTTGTCTTTGTTGGTCTTTGCTGGGCCTCTGGAGCAGAGGACTACAATAAGCGAGTGAATGAGTAATGAGGAAAGATTATCCTGCTTTTGTGGGGAAGAGAGAGCACTTGCAGGGAAAACGGCAAGATGACAGAGTTAAAGCATAGATGTTTGCTGAGTGATTGGGTGAGGGTGTCGTCTGTCTCTTTGAAAGGACACGTGAGAGAAGAACAGGAGCCCATGGCCTTCAGATGGGAGAAGAAGCATAGAAGAGCATTTTCCCCAAAATAAAAACCTTCACTTCATCTCAAAGCTTCCAACTTTGCAGGTTGTAAGATTTGCCTTGTTTGCTGCATAAATAGGCAGAACTAGTGAGGCTCTTCCCAGAATATAAGTAGCACACTCTTTGGGAGTATCCTTAGGCCAGGCATGTCAGGCACGTAATTGGGGATATGAGGCCAAGAAAAACTTTAGGAAGCTTGCTCTAATCATCTGCAGGATAGAAGGACTCTGGAGAGAAACTAGAGAGGGAACCAGGCTGCACAAAAAAGGGGCAGGGTGGCACATTACACCCTAGCTGCAATATCCGATCCCCATACCTCTACCCCTGGGACACCATTTGTGACTTTCAATACCCCCATCTCATTGCCACTCAAATGTTCCGCCTTAGTATCTGAATGACCATAAACACCCTTCCTTTTGGCCCTCCATTTGTAATTCTCCCAGTAACCCAGGTGCTTTTGCCACTGTCCAGCCTACAGTGACCAGTTGGATGCACATTGCTCGGCACCCCATCCACTTACCACTCCGTGCAACCCCTCTCCGCACACTCAAACTACTCTTCTTTAAAACTGATATACACAATCTGCCTCACTATAAGCTGTAACCTTCCCTCTATAGATTACATAGCCAATCCAAGGAGGTCAAATCACTGGTCGAGCACCCCAAACTCTCTGCAGACGCTGCCAATTCATGGACTACTGCCTACTTTGCATGCAATGATTATTCTCTACGCCACATCCAACCAATTGCCACATGCGCCGTCTCCCTGACTCATTCAACTACTTCCCCAAACCACCCGCCTTATTTAACAAATTTTAATGCTCTCAGCTGTCATAGCGGACATCTCTGCTTCCTGTTCACCCACTTTTCCCCTTCTTTCTTAGTAGCCCACCTGTGCTCAGATGGCCATTCCTCCAAGTGCCACTTGAAACTCGCCTTCCTTCTGTTTCTCTACCTTATAAAGCCCCTTTCAGTACTACCATCACAGCAATTGTCATTTTGTGGCTGCTCCTTTGTGGTGAGTGAATGAAGCAGATTGTATCGCACAAGAAAGTACCCACACAATGGGGGACACACTTGTCAACATTCCCGTTCCCTTCAGTGTCTTAAGCATCTGTTTTCAATGCAACTACCCCAAGAGACCTCCCAACAGATCCTGCGAGGGTTGGGGGGGGGGGGGCAATAAAAACTTGGGGTGCCTTGTCCCCCCTCGCCGTGTCTTACCACGTGCTCCTTGCTGTCACCTCTTTCAATACCATAATTACAGTATGTCTGTGTGGAGCCCCCCTTCTGGTCGGTAATAAAAAAGTGCCCTAAGCCTGTTCCACTAAGTTCCCTCTGTTGCCCCTATGCTTTTGGGGTAGGCCGCCCCACCCCCAGAAAGGGGGGGGCAAAAAAAAATGGGTAGCACACTCAAAGCAAAACCACATAATTCTGTGCCTTCCAGCACCCTCTTTTGTAATGCACCCCAACACCCCTTTTTTACACTGCTCCCCAAAATTTGCCACCCCCCCCCACTCTGTAGTTGGGGGGGAGGTGTGGGTCATAAAATGATGGGGTCTACTACCGTGGTGCCCATCCTATCTGGTCACCCCCCTCTGTTTGCTGAAGGGGGAGGGGCACTCTTTCCTTGTTGGCCTCACTCCCCTGTGCTCCGCCCCCTGACCTATTGCCCCAGACTCTGCCTACTTCTGTGAATCCTTCCTACTCCTCCCTTTCCTCTGGGGCCCCACCCCTGTCTACACATGCCTCTCCTTGGTCCCTCCTAGGCTCTATGCTACCACCTCTCCCTAGGCTCCTCCCCCAACTATGCCCCCCTTCTCTCTGCTTTCCTTTCTTACTCCACCCATTCACACTCCCCCTCTGTGGCTCCTCCCCTCTACTCCCACTAGGCCTGGACCCAACCTCACTCTCTCTGCCCAGACACACCAGCCACTCTCTTATCCACCATTCAGGTCTCTCTCCTCACACACCAACCACTCTCTCCATCCACCAATCACCACCCAGGTCCATCTTCACCTACACACCAACCACTCTTACATCCACCAATCACCAGCCAGGCACACCTACACACATTTTACTTACCGACTTACCTCTGCTTCACCGCCATCAGCCATCAGTCATCTGGTGCCGAACCCAGGATTTGAACCCTGGTCACCTGGTTGGAAGGCAGGAACTTACCCACTGTACCACATGGGCTTCCATGTTTGTATCATTTCCAATAGTCCCTATATCATGGCTATGGTGTGTCATGCAGACTAGGGGGCCTGTATGTAGCTTATAGATGCTCCTGAATCCCTGATTACCAACAAGGAGCAATAGCTCAGTGGTAATGTCATCTGCCTCTGGTGCTGCAAGCTCCCTAGGACAAGGGTTCGAATCCCTCCATGGCTGGTAAAATTTTTTTCTTTTTTTTTCTTTTCCCCCATGAACTAATATTTCGATTTTATAAAAACTAGGAGCAATTTCAGACACTCTTTTTTGCACTAGTGCCCGAAAATTATAAATATTTTCTCTCCTGACTCCCATGCAGCCCCCTTCTTCATTAGTAGGTGAAATATGGGTAAAGCATTGTCTTCAGTTATCAATCTATTGAGTTTTTGTCTTTGAATT
The DNA here is from genome assembly GCF_031143425.1 of Pleurodeles waltl. Classification (NCBI taxonomy): domain Eukaryota; kingdom Metazoa; phylum Chordata; class Amphibia; order Caudata; family Salamandridae; genus Pleurodeles; species Pleurodeles waltl. The sequence continues at coordinate 677,823,041 of NC_090444.1, forward strand.
TGGCATTTTGTAGTGCGAATGTGGCCTAGGGGGCATAACTGAGCAGAAGTAACCCTCCCACAAATAGTAAAATAGGTTGAGTGGTGGGGATTTTTCATTTTGGTATGAACAGAGCTGTGTAATCAGGGGGATAGTGCCTGTGCTGCTGGCTAGGCATATTGGCCTAGTGTTAGCTCTCACTCACGAAATGATGGGTAAAGTTTGGAACTGGTTAAACTCCCTTTATTAGGTGCAATCAGAAAACAGACATGTTGAGGTTTTCAAGAGGCAGAAAAGGGTAGAGTCTGGCGTGTGCTTCATTGTGCCTGCATCATGCCTGAAGCAGCAGCTAGCATGGCATGGCCTGGCCTGGCCTGGCCTGGCCCTGGGTCTTTAAACAACCCAGCGCTCAGTCTTTTGCTAGCAAGCAAGGCCCACGAACGCCCACGAACGCCCATGTTCTGTTTAGAGGAAGACCTCAGACAATTTGGCACCCTGCTAAATGAGGGTGCTGTCCCATGAGCGGCCTTCGAGCGGGATAAAGCTTTAGCGTAAGACAAGTTGTCAAGCTTAAAATTCTGCTGAAAACCATATGTTGGAGGCCACATCATGATGGAAGCCTGTGAATGTCTCAGGCCAAAGTAAGCATGGGAGTACATTATTTGCATAGGACAGCCCCCTTCAAAATCACATCATCATGCTGCAGTTGCCATGTAGCGTTACTAGAGGGCAGCAGTATGACCATAAAAGAAGAGAGAAGTGTTAAATCTGTTTGCTGACGTGCTGCTTGTCTTTGTTGGTCTTTGCTGGGCCTCTGGAGCAGAGGACTACAATAAGCGAGTGAATGAGTAATGAGGAAAGATTATCCTGCTTTTGTGGGGAAGAGAGAGCACTTGCAGGGAAAACGGCAAGATGACAGAGTTAAAGCATAGATGTTTGCTGAGTGATTGGGTGAGGGTGTCGTCTGTCTCTTTGAAAGGACACGTGAGAGAAGAACAGGAGCCCATGGCCTTCAGATGGGAGAAGAAGCATAGAAGAGCATTTTCCCCAAAATAAAAACCTTCACTTCATCTCAAAGCTTCCAACTTTGCAGGTTGTAAGATTTGCCTTGTTTGCTGCATAAATAGGCAGAACTAGTGAGGCTCTTCCCAGAATATAAGTAGCACACTCTTTGGGAGTATCCTTAGGCCAGGCATGTCAGGCACGTAATTGGGGATATGAGGCCAAGAAAAACTTTAGGAAGCTTGCTCTAATCATCTGCAGGATAGAAGGACTCTGGAGAGAAACTAGAGAGGGAACCAGGCTGCACAAAAAAGGGGCAGGGTGGCACATTACACCCTAGCAGGAATATCCGATCCCCATACCTCTACCCCTGGGACACCATTTGTGACTTTCAATACCCCCATCTCATTGCCACTCAAATGTTCCGCCTTAGTATCTGAATGACCATAAACACCCTTCCTTTTGGCCCTCCATTTGTAATTCTCCCAGTAACCCAGGTGCTTTTGCCACTGTCCAGCCTACAGTGACCAGTTGGATGCACATTGCTCGGCACCCCATCCACTTACCACTCCGTGCAACCCCTCTCCGCACACTCAAACTACTCTTCTTTAAAACTGATATACACAATCTGCCTCACTATAAGCTGTAACCTTCCCTCTATAGATTACATAGCCAATCCAAGGAGGTCAAATCACTGGTCGAGCACCCCAAACTCTCTGCAGACGCTGCCAATTCATGGACTACTGCCTACTTTGCATGCAATGATTATTCTCTACGCCACATCCAACCAATTGCCACATGCGCCGTCTCCCTGACTCATTCAACTACTTCCCCAAACCACCCGCCTTATTTAACACATTTTAATGCTCTCAGCTGTCATAGCGGACATCTCTGCTTCCTGTTCACCCACTTTTCCCCTTCTTTCTTAGTAGCCCACCTGTGCTCAGATGGCCATTCCTCCAAGTGCCACTTGAAACTCGCCTTCCTTCTGTTTCTCTACCTTATAAAGCCCCTTTCAGTACTACCATCACAGCAATTGTCATTTTGTGGCTGCTCCTTTGTGGTGAGTGAATGAAGCAGATTGTATCGCACAAGAAAGTACCCACACAATGGGGGACACACTTGTCAACATTCCCGTTCCCTTCAGTGTCTTAAGCATCTGTTTTCAATGCAACTACCCCAAGAGACCTCCCAACAGATCCTGCGAGGGTTGGGGGGGGGGGGGGGCAATAAAAACTTGGGGTGCCTTGTCCCCCCTCGCCGTGTCTTACCACGTGCTCCTTGCTGTCACCTCTTTCAATACCATAATTACAGTATGTCTGTGTGGAGCCCCCCTTCTGGTCGGTAATAAAAAAGTGCCCTAAGCCTGTTCCACTAAGTTCCCTCTGTTGCCCCTATGCTTTTGGGGTAGGCCGCCCCACCCCCAGAAAGGGGGGGGCAAAAAAAAATGGGTAGCACACTCAAAGCAAAACCACATAATTCTGTGCCTTCCAGCACCCTCTTTTGTAATGCACCCCAACACCCCTTTTTTACACTGCTCCCCAAAATTTGCCACCCCCCCCCCCCACTCTGTAGTTGGGGGGGAGGTGTGGGTCATAAAATGATGGGGTCTACTACCGTGGTGCCCATCCTATCTGGTCACCCCCCTCTGTTTGCTGAAGGGGGAGGGGCACTCTTTCCTTGTTGGCCTCACTCCCCTGTGCTCCGCCCCCTGACCTATTGCCCCAGACTCTGCCTACTTCTGTGAATCCTTCCTACTCCTCCCTTTCCTCTGGGGCCCCACCCCTGTCTACACATGCCTCTCCTTGGTCCCTCCTAGGCTCTATGCTACCACCTCTCCCTAGGCTCCTCCCCCAACTATGCCCCCCTTCTCTCTGCTTTCCTTTCTTACTCCACCCATTCACACTCCCCCTCTGTGGCTCCTCCCCTCTACTCCCACTAGGCCTGGACCCAACCTCACTCTCTCTGCCCAGACACACCAGCCACTCTCTTATCCACCATTCAGGTCTCTCTCCTCACACACCAACCACTCTCTCCATCCACCAATCACCACCCAGGTCCATCTTCACCTACACACCAACCACTCTTACATCCACCAATCACCAGCCAGGCACACCTACACACATTTTACTTACCGACTTACCTCTGCTTCACCGCCATCAGCCATCAGTCATCTGGTGCCGAACCCAGGATTTGAACCCTGGTCACCTGGTTGGAAGGCAGGAACTTACCCACTGTACCACATGGGCTTCCATGTTTGTATCATTTCCAATAGTCCCTATATCATGGCTATGGTGTGTCATGCAGACTAGGGGGCCTGTATGTAGCTTATAGATGCTCCTGAATCCCTGATTACCAACAAGGAGCAATAGCTCAGTGGTAATGTCATCTGCCTCTGGTGCTGCAAGCTCCCTAGGACAAGGGTTCGAATCCCTCCATGGCTGGTAAAATTTTTTTCTTTTTTTTTCTTTTCCCCCATGAACTAATATTTCGATTTTATAAAAACTAGGAGCAATTTCAGACACTCTTTTTTGCACTAGTGCCCGAAAATTATAAATATTTTCTCTCCTGACTCCCATGCAGCCCCCTTCTTCATTAGTAGGTGAAATATGGGTAAAGCATTGTCTTCAGTTATCAATCTATTGAGTTTTTGTCTTTGAATTTGGCATTTTGTAGTGCGAATGTGGCCTAGGGGGCATAACTGAGCAGAAGTAACCCTCCCACAAATAGTAAAATAGGTTGAGTGGTGGGGATTTTTCATTTTGGTATGAACAGAGCTGTGTAATCAGGGGGATAGTGCCTGTGCTGCTGGCTAGGCATATTGGCCTAGTGTTAGCTCTCACTCACGAAATGATGGGTAAAGTTTGGAACTGGTTAAACTCCCTTTATTAGGTGCAATCAGAAAACAGACATGTTGAGGTTTTCAAGAGGCAGAAAAGGGTAGAGTCTGGCGTGTGCTTCATTGTGCCTGCATCATGCCTGAAGCAGCAGCTAGCATGGCATGGCCTGGCCTGGCCTGGCCTGGCCCTGGGTCTTTAAACAACCCAGCGCTCAGTCTTTTGCTAGCAAGCAAGGCCCACGAACGCCCACGAACGCCCATGTTCTGTTTAGAGGAAGACCTCAGACAATTTGGCACCCTGCTAAATGAGGGTGCTGTCCCATGAGCGGCCTTCGAGCGGGATAAAGCTTTAGCGTAAGACAAGTTGTCAAGCTTAAAATTCTGCTGAAAACCATATGTTGGAGGCCACATCATGATGGAAGCCTGTGAATGTCTCAGGCCAAAGTAAGCATGGGAGTACATTATTTGCATAGGACAGCCCCCTTCAAAATCACATCATCATGCTGCAGTTGCCATGTAGCGTTACTAGAGGGCAGCAGTATGACCATAAAAGAAGAGAGAAGTGTTAAATCTGTTTGCTGACGTGCTGCTTGTCTTTGTTGGTCTTTGCTGGGCCTCTGGAGCAGAGGACTACAATAAGCGAGTGAATGAGTAATGAGGAAAGATTATCCTGCTTTTGTGGGGAAGAGAGAGCACTTGCAGGGAAAACGGCAAGATGACAGAGTTAAAGCATAGATGTTTGCTGAGTGATTGGGTGAGGGTGTCGTCTGTCTCTTTGAAAGGACACGTGAGAGAAGAACAGGAGCCCATGGCCTTCAGATGGGAGAAGAAGCATAGAAGAGCATTTTCCCCAAAATAAAAACCTTCACTTCATCTCAAAGCTTCCAACTTTGCAGGTTGTAAGATTTGCCTTGTTTGCTGCATAAATAGGCAGAACTAGTGAGGCTCTTCCCAGAATATAAGTAGCACACTCTTTGGGAGTATCCTTAGGCCAGGCATGTCAGGCACGTAATTGGGGATATGAGGCCAAGAAAAACTTTAGGAAGCTTGCTCTAATCATCTGCAGGATAGAAGGACTCTGGAGAGAAACTAGAGAGGGAACCAGGCTGCACAAAAAAGGGGCAGGGTGGCACATTACACCCTAGCAGGAATATCCGATCCCCATACCTCTACCCCTGGGACACCATTTGTGACTTTCAATACCCCCATCTCATTGCCACTCAAATGTTCCGCCTTAGTATCTGAATGACCATAAACACCCTTCCTTTTGGCCCTCCATTTGTAATTCTCCCAGTAACCCAGGTGCTTTTGCCACTGTCCAGCCTACAGTGACCAGTTGGATGCACATTGCTCGGCACCCCATCCACTTACCACTCCGTGCAACCCCTCTCCGCACACTCAAACTACTCTTCTTTAAAACTGATATACACAATCTGCCTCACTATAAGCTGTAACCTTCCCTCTATAGATTACATAGCCAATCCAAGGAGGTCAAATCACTGGTCGAGCACCCCAAACTCTCTGCAGACGCTGCCAATTCATGGACTACTGCCTACTTTGCATGCAATGATTATTCTCTACGCCACATCCAACCAATTGCCACATGCGCCGTCTCCCTGACTCATTCAACTACTTCCCCAAACCACCCGCCTTATTTAACAAATTTTAATGCTCTCAGCTGTCATAGCGGACATCTCTGCTTCCTGTTCACCCACTTTTCCCCTTCTTTCTTAGTAGCCCACCTGTGCTCAGATGGCCATTCCTCCAAGTGCCACTTGAAACTCGCCTTCCTTCTGTTTCTCTACCTTATAAAGCCCCTTTCAGTACTACCATCACAGCAATTGTCATTTTGTGGCTGCTCCTTTGTGGTGAGTGAATGAAGCAGATTGTATCGCACAAGAAAGTACCCACACAATGGGGGACACACTTGTCAACATTCCCGTTCCCTTCAGTGTCTTAAGCATCTGTTTTCAATGCAACTACCCCAAGAGACCTCCCAACAGATCCTGCGAGGGTTGGGGGGGGGGGGGCAATAAAAACTTGGGGTGCCTTGTCCCCCCTCGCCGTGTCTTACCACGTGCTCCTTGCTGTCACCTCTTTCAATACCATAATTACAGTATGTCTGTGTGGAGCCCCCCTTCTGGTCGGTAATAAAAAAGTGCCCTAAGCCTGTTCCACTAAGTTCCCTCTGTTGCCCCTATGCTTTTGGGGTAGGCCGCCCCACCCCCAGAAAGGGGGGGGCAAAAAAAAATGGGTAGCACACTCAAAGCAAAACCACATAATTCTGTGCCTTCCAGCACCCTCTTTTGTAATGCACCCCAACACCCCTTTTTTACACTGCTCCCCAAAATTTGCCACCCCCCCCCCACTCTGTAGTTGGGGGGGAGGTGTGGGTCATAAAATGATGGGGTCTACTACCGTGGTGCCCATCCTATCTGGTCACCCCCCTCTGTTTGCTGAAGGGGGAGGGGCACTCTTTCCTTGTTGGCCTCACTCCCCTGTGCTCCGCCCCCTGACCTATTGCCCCAGACTCTGCCTACTTCTGTGAATCCTTCCTACTCCTCCCTTTCCTCTGGGGCCCCACCCCTGTCTACACATGCCTCTCCTTGGTCCCTCCTAGGCTCTATGCTACCACCTCTCCCTAGGCTCCTCCCCCAACTATGCCCCCCTTCTCTCTGCTTTCCTTTCTTACTCCACCCATTCACACTCCCCCTCTGTGGCTCCTCCCCTCTACTCCCACTAGGCCTGGACCCAACCTCACTCTCTCTGCCCAGACACACCAGCCACTCTCTTATCCACCATTCAGGTCTCTCTCCTCACACACCAACCACTCTCTCCATCCACCAATCACCACCCAGGTCCATCTTCACCTACACACCAACCACTCTTACATCCACCAATCACCAGCCAGGCACACCTACACACATTTTACTTACCGACTTACCTCTGCTTCACCGCCATCAGCCATCAGTCATCTGGTGCCGAACCCAGGATTTGAACCCTGGTCACCTGGTTGGAAGGCAGGAACTTACCCACTGTACCACATGGGCTTCCATGTTTGTATCATTTCCAATAGTCCCTATATCATGGCTATGGTGTGTCATGCAGACTAGGGGGCCTGTATGTAGCTTATAGATGCTCCTGAATCCCTGATTACCAACAAGGAGCAATAGCTCAGTGGTAATGTCATCTGCCTCTGGTGCTGCAAGCTCCCTAGGACAAGGGTTCGAATCCCTCCATGGCTGGTAAAAATTTTTTCTTTTTTTTTCTTTTCCCCCATGAACTAATATTTCGATTTTATAAAAACTAGGAGCAATTTCAGACACTCTTTTTTGCACTAGTGCCCGAAAATTATAAATATTTTCTCTCCTGACTCCCATGCAGCCCCCTTCTTCATTAGTAGGTGAAATATGGGTAAAGCATTGTCTTCAGTTATCAATCTATTGAGTTTTTGTCTTTGAATTTGGCATTTTGTAGTGCGAATGTGGCCTAGGGGGCATAACTGAGCAGAAGTAACCCTCCCACAAATAGTAAAATAGGTTGAGTGGTGGGGATTTTTCATTTTGGTATGAACAGAGCTGTGTAATCAGGGGGATAGTGCCTGTGCTGCTGGCTAGGCATATTGGCCTAGTGTTAGCTCTCACTCACGAAATGATGGGTAAAGTTTGGAACTGGTTAAACTCCCTTTATTAGGTGCAATCAGAAAACAGACATGTTGAGGTTTTCAAGAGGCAGAAAAGGGTAGAGTCTGGCGTGTGCTTCATTGTGCCTGCATCATGCCTGAAGCAGCAGCTAGCATGGCATGGCCTGGCCTGGCCTGGCCTGGCCCTGGGTCTTTAAACAACCCAGCGCTCAGTCTTTTGCTAGCAAGCAAGGCCCACGAACGCCCACGAACGCCCATGTTCTGTTTAGAGGAAGACCTCAGACAATTTGGCACCCTGCTAAATGAGGGTGCTGTCCCATGAGCGGCCTTCGAGCGGGATAAAGCTTTAGCGTAAGACAAGTTGTCAAGCTTAAAATTCTGCTGAAAACCATATGTTGGAGGCCACATCATGATGGAAGCCTGTGAATGTCTCAGGCCAAAGTAAGCATGGGAGTACATTATTTGCATAGGACAGCCCCCTTCAAAATCACATCATCATGCTGCAGTTGCCATGTAGCGTTACTAGAGGGCAGCAGTATGACCATAAAAGAAGAGAGAAGTGTTAAATCTGTTTGCTGACGTGCTGCTTGTCTTTGTTGGTCTTTGCTGGGCCTCTGGAGCAGAGGACTACAATAAGCGAGTGAATGAGTAATGAGGAAAGATTATCCTGCTTTTGTGGGGAAGAGAGAGCACTTGCAGGGAAAACGGCAAGATGACAGAGTTAAAGCATAGATGTTTGCTGAGTGATTGGGTGAGGGTGTCGTCTGTCTCTTTGAAAGGACACGTGAGAGAAGAACAGGAGCCCATGGCCTTCAGATGGGAGAAGAAGCATAGAAGAGCATTTTCCCCAAAATAAAAACCTTCACTTCATCTCAAAGCTTCCAACTTTGCAGGTTGTAAGATTTGCCTTGTTTGCTGCATAAATAGGCAGAACTAGTGAGGCTCTTCCCAGAATATAAGTAGCACACTCTTTGGGAGTATCCTTAGGCCAGGCATGTCAGGCACGTAATTGGGGATATGAGGCCAAGAAAAACTTTAGGAAGCTTGCTCTAATCATCTGCAGGATAGAAGGACTCTGGAGAGAAACTAGAGAGGGAACCAGGCTGCACAAAAAAGGGGCAGGGTGGCACATTACACCCTAGCTGCAATATCCGATCCCCATACCTCTACCCCTGGGACACCATTTGTGACTTTCAATACCCCCATCTCATTGCCACTCAAATGTTCCGCCTTAGTATCTGAATGACCATAAACACCCTTCCTTTTGGCCCTCCATTTGTAATTCTCCCAGTAACCCAGGTGCTTTTGCCACTGTCCAGCCTACAGTGACCAGTTGGATGCACATTGCTCGGCACCCCATCCACTTACCACTCCGTGCAACCCCTCTCCGCACACTCAAACTACTCTTCTTTAAAACTGATATACACAATCTGCCTCACTATAAGCTGTAACCTTCCCTCTATAGATTACATAGCCAATCCAAGGAGGTCAAATCACTGGTCGAGCACCCCAAACTCTCTGCAGACGCTGCCAATTCATGGACTACTGCCTACTTTGCATGCAATGATTATTCTCTACGCCACATCCAACCAATTGCCACATGCGCCGTCTCCCTGACTCATTCAACTACTTCCCCAAACCACCCGCCTTATTTAACAAATTTTAATGCTCTCAGCTGTCATAGCGGACATCTCTGCTTCCTGTTCACCCACTTTTCCCCTTCTTTCTTAGTAGCCCACCTGTGCTCAGATGGCCATTCCTCCAAGTGCCACTTGAAACTCGCCTTCCTTCTGTTTCTCTACCTTATAAAGCCCCTTTCAGTACTACCATCACAGCAATTGTCATTTTGTGGCTGCTCCTTTGTGGTGAGTGAATGAAGCAGATTGTATCGCACAAGAAAGTACCCACACAATGGGGGACACACTTGTCAACATTCCCGTTCCCTTCAGTGTCTTAAGCATCTGTTTTCAATGCAACTACCCCAAGAGACCTCCCAACAGATCCTGCGAGGGTTGGGGGGGGGGGGCAATAAAAACTTGGGGTGCCTTGTCCCCCCTCGCCGTGTCTTACCACGTGCTCCTTGCTGTCACCTCTTTCAATACCATAATTACAGTATGTCTGTGTGGAGCCCCCCTTCTGGTCGGTAATAAAAAAGTGCCCTAAGCCTGTTCCACTAAGTTCCCTCTGTTGCCCCTATGCTTTTGGGGTAGGCCGCCCCACCCCCAGAAAGGGGGGGGCAAAAAAAAATGGGTAGCACACTCAAAGCAAAACCACATAATTCTGTGCCTTCCAGCACCCTCTTTTGTAATGCACCCCAACACCCCTTTTTTACACTGCTCCCCAAAATTTGCCACCCCCCCCCCACTCTGTAGTTGGGGGGGAGGTGTGGGTCATAAAATGATGGGGTCTACTACCGTGGTGCCCATCCTATCTGGTCACCCCCCTCTGTTTGCTGAAGGGGGAGGGGCACTCTTTCCTTGTTGGCCTCACTCCCCTGTGCTCCGCCCCCTGACCTATTGCCCCAGACTCTGCCTACTTCTGTGAATCCTTCCTACTCCTCCCTTTCCTCTGGGGCCCCACCCCTGTCTACACATGCCTCTCCTTGGTCCCTCCTAGGCTCTATGCTACCACCTCTCCCTAGGCTCCTCCCCCAACTATGCCCCCCTTCTCTCTGCTTTCCTTTCTTACTCCACCCATTCACACTCCCCCTCTGTGGCTCCTCCCCTCTACTCCCACTAGGCCTGGACCCAACCTCACTCTCTCTGCCCAGACACACCAGCCACTCTCTTATCCACCATTCAGGTCTCTCTCCTCACACACCAACCACTCTCTCCATCCACCAATCACCACCCAGGTCCATCTTCACCTACACACCAACCACTCTTACATCCACCAATCACCAGCCAGGCACACCTACACACATTTTACTTACCGACTTACCTCTGCTTCACCGCCATCAGCCATCAGTCATCTGGTGCCGAACCCAGGATTTGAACCCTGGTCACCTGGTTGGAAGGCAGGAACTTACCCACTGTACCACATGGGCTTCCATGTTTGTATCATTTCCAATAGTCCCTATATCATGGCTATGGTGTGTCATGCAGACTAGGGGGCCTGTATGTAGCTTATAGATGCTCCTGAATCCCTGATTACCAACAAGGAGCAATAGCTCAGTGGTAATGTCATCTGCCTCTGGTGCTGCAAGCTCCCTAGGACAAGGGTTCGAATCCCTCCATGGCTGGTAAAATTTTTTTCTTTTTTTTTCTTTTCCCCCATGAACTAATATTTCGATTTTATAAAAACTAGGAGCAATTTCAGACACTCTTTTTTGCACTAGTGCCCGAAAATTATAAATATTTTCTCTCCTGACTCCCATGCAGCCCCCTTCTTCATTAGTAGGTGAAATATGGGTAAAGCATTGTCTTCAGTTATCAATCTATTGAGTTTTTGTCTTTGAATTTGGCATTTTGTAGTGCGAATGTGGCCTAGGGGGCATAACTGAGCAGAAGTAACCCTCCCACAAATAGTAAAATAGGTTGAGTGGTGGGGATTTTTCATTTTGGTATGAACAGAGCTGTGTAATCAGGGGGATAGTGCCTGTGCTGCTGGCTAGGCATATTGGCCTAGTGTTAGCTCTCACTCACGAAATGATGGGTAAAGTTTGGAACTGGTTAAACTCCCTTTATTAGGTGCAATCAGAAAACAGACATGTTGAGGTTTTCAAGAGGCAGAAAAGGGTAGAGTCTGGCGTGTGCTTCATTGTGCCTGCATCATGCCTGAAGCAGCAGCTAGCATGGCATGGCCTGGCCTGGCCTGGCCTGGCCCTGGGTCTTTAAACAACCCAGCGCTCAGTCTTTTGCTAGCAAGCAAGGCCCACGAACGCCCACGAACGCCCATGTTCTGTTTAGAGGAAGACCTCAGACAATTTGGCACCCTGCTAAATGAGGGTGCTGTCCCATGAGCGGCCTTCGAGCGGGATAAAGCTTTAGCGTAAGACAAGTTGTCAAGCTTAAAATTCTGCTGAAAACCATATGTTGGAGGCCACATCATGATGGAAGCCTGTGAATGTCTCAGGCCAAAGTAAGCATGGGAGTACATTATTTGCATAGGACAGCCCCCTTCAAAATCACATCATCATGCTGCAGTTGCCATGTAGCGTTACTAGAGGGCAGCAGTATGACCATAAAAGAAGAGAGAAGTGTTAAATCTGTTTGCTGACGTGCTGCTTGTCTTTGTTGGTCTTTGCTGGGCCTCTGGAGCAGAGGACTACAATAAGCGAGTGAATGAGTAATGAGGAAAGATTATCCTGCTTTTGTGGGGAAGAGAGAGCACTTGCAGGGAAAACGGCAAGATGACAGAGTTAAAGCATAGATGTTTGCTGAGTGATTGGGTGAGGGTGTCGTCTGTCTCTTTGAAAGGACACGTGAGAGAAGAACAGGAGCCCATGGCCTTCAGATGGGAGAAGAAGCATAGAAGAGCATTTTCCCCAAAATAAAAACCTTCACTTCATCTCAAAGCTTCCAACTTTGCAGGTTGTAAGATTTGCCTTGTTTGCTGCATAAATAGGCAGAACTAGTGAGGCTCTTCCCAGAATATAAGTAGCACACTCTTTGGGAGTATCCTTAGGCCAGGCATGTCAGGCACGTAATTGGGGATATGAGGCCAAGAAAAACTTTAGGAAGCTTGCTCTAATCATCTGCAGGATAGAAGGACTCTGGAGAGAAACTAGAGAGGGAACCAGGCTGCACAAAAAAGGGGCAGGGTGGCACATTACACCCTAGCAGGAATATCCGATCCCCATACCTCTACCCCTGGGACACCATTTGTGACTTTCAATACCCCCATCTCATTGCCACTCAAATGTTCCGCCTTAGTATCTGAATGACCATAAACACCCTTCCTTTTGGCCCTCCATTTGTAATTCTCCCAGTAACCCAGGTGCTTTTGCCACTGTCCAGCCTACAGTGACCAGTTGGATGCACATTGCTCGGCACCCCATCCACTTACCACTCCGTGCAACCCCTCTCCGCACACTCAAACTACTCTTCTTTAAAACTGATATACACAATCTGCCTCACTATAAGCTGTAACCTTCCCTCTATAGATTACATAGCCAATCCAAGGAGGTCAAATCACTGGTCGAGCACCCCAAACTCTCTGCAGACGCTGCCAATTCATGGACTACTGCCTACTTTGCATGCAATGATTATTCTCTACGCCACATCCAACCAATTGCCACATGCGCCGTCTCCCTGACTCATTCAACTACTTCCCCAAACCACCCGCCTTATTTAACACATTTTAATGCTCTCAGCTGTCATAGCGGACATCTCTGCTTCCTGTTCACCCACTTTTCCCCTTCTTTCTTAGTAGCCCACCTGTGCTCAGATGGCCATTCCTCCAAGTGCCACTTGAAACTCGCCTTCCTTCTGTTTCTCTACCTTATAAAGCCCCTTTCAGTACTACCATCACAGCAATTGTCATTTTGTGGCTGCTCCTTTGTGGTGAGTGAATGAAGCAGATTGTATCGCACAAGAAAGTACCCACACAATGGGGGACACACTTGTCAACATTCCCGTTCCCTTCAGTGTCTTAAGCATCTGTTTTCAATGCAACTACCCCAAGAGACCTCCCAACAGATCCTGCGAGGGTTGGGGGGGGGGGGCAATAAAAACTTGGGGTGCCTTGTCCCCCCTCGCCGTGTCTTACCACGTGCTCCTTGCTGTCACCTCTTTCAATACCATAATTACAGTATGTCTGTGTGGAGCCCCCCTTCTGGTCGGTAATAAAAAAGTGCCCTAAGCCTGTTCCACTAAGTTCCCTCTGTTGCCCCTATGCTTTTGGGGTAGGCCCCCCCACCCCCAGAAAGGGGGGGGGCAAAAAAAAATGGGTAGCACACTCAAAGCAAAACCACATAATTCTGTGCCTTCCAGCACCCTCTTTTGTAATGCACCCCAACACCCCTTTTTTACACTGCTCCCCAAAATTTGCCACCCCCCCCCCCCACTCTGTAGTTGGGGGGGAGGTGTGGGTCATAAAATGATGGGGTCTACTACCGTGGTGCCCATCCTATCTGGTCACCCCCCTCTGTTTGCTGAAGGGGGAGGGGCACTCTTTCCTTGTTGGCCTCACTCCCCTGTGCTCCGCCCCCTGACCTATTGCCCCAGACTCTGCCTACTTCTGTGAATCCTTCCTACTCCTCCCTTTCCTCTGGGGCCCCACCCCTGTCTACACATGCCTCTCCTTGGTCCCTCCTAGGCTCTATGCTACCACCTCTCCCTAGGCTCCTCCCCCAACTATGCCCCCCTTCTCTCTGCTTTCCTTTCTTACTCCACCCATTCACACTCCCCCTCTGTGGCTCCTCCCCTCTACTCCCACTAGGCCTGGACCCAACCTCACTCTCTCTGCCCAGACACACCAGCCACTCTCTTATCCACCATTCAGGTCTCTCTCCTCACACACCAACCACTCTCTCCATCCACCAATCACCACCCAGGTCCATCTTCACCTACACACCAACCACTCTTACATCCACCAATCACCAGCCAGGCACACCTACACACATTTTACTTACCGACTTACCTCTGCTTCACCGCCATCAGCCATCAGTCATCTGGTGCCGAACCCAGGATTTGAACCCTGGTCACCTGGTTGGAAGGCAGGAACTTACCCACTGTACCACATGGGCTTCCATGTTTGTATCATTTCCAATAGTCCCTATATCATGGCTATGGTGTGTCATGCAGACTAGGGGGCCTGTATGTAGCTTATAGATGCTCCTGAATCCCTGATTACCAACAAGGAGCAATAGCTCAGTGGTAATGTCATCTGCCTCTGGTGCTGCAAGCTCCCTAGGACAAGGGTTCGAATCCCTCCATGGCTGGTAAAATTTTTTTCTTTTTTTTTCTTTTCCCCCATGAACTAATATTTCGATTTTATAAAAACTAGGAGCAATTTCAGACACTCTTTTTTGCACTAGTGCCCGAAAATTATAAATATTTTCTCTCCTGACTCCCATGCAGCCCCCTTCTTCATTAGTAGGTGAAATATGGGTAAAGCATTGTCTTCAGTTATCAATCTATTGAGTTTTTGTCTTTGAATTTGGCATTTTGTAGTGCGAATGTGGCCTAGGGGGCATAACTGAGCAGAAGTAACCCTCCCACAAATAGTAAAATAGGTTGAGTGGTGGGGATTTTTCATTTTGGTATGAACAGAGCTGTGTAATCAGGGGGATAGTGCCTGTGCTGCTGGCTAGGCATATTGGCCTAGTGTTAGCTCTCACTCACGAAATGATGGGTAAAGTTTGGAACTGGTTAAACTCCCTTTATTAGGTGCAATCAGAAAACAGACATGTTGAGGTTTTCAAGAGGCAGAAAAGGGTAGAGTCTGGCGTGTGCTTCATTGTGCCTGCATCATGCCTGAAGCAGCAGCTAGCATGGCATGGCCTGGCCTGGCCTGGCCTGGCCCTGGGTCTTTAAACAACCCAGCGCTCAGTCTTTTGCTAGCAAGCAAGGCCCACGAACGCCCACGAACGCCCATGTTCTGTTTAGAGGAAGACCTCAGACAATTTGGCACCCTGCTAAATGAGGGTGCTGTCCCATGAGCGGCCTTCGAGCGGGATAAAGCTTTAGCGTAAGACAAGTTGTCAAGCTTAAAATTCTGCTGAAAACCATATGTTGGAGGCCACATCATGATGGAAGCCTGTGAATGTCTCAGGCCAAAGTAAGCATGGGAGTACATTATTTGCATAGGACAGCCCCCTTCAAAATCACATCATCATGCTGCAGTTGCCATGTAGCGTTACTAGAGGGCAGCAGTATGACCATAAAAGAAGAGAGAAGTGTTAAATCTGTTTGCTGACGTGCTGCTTGTCTTTGTTGGTCTTTGCTGGGCCTCTGGAGCAGAGGACTACAATAAGCGAGTGAATGAGTAATGAGGAAAGATTATCCTGCTTTTGTGGGGAAGAGAGAGCACTTGCAGGGAAAACGGCAAGATGACAGAGTTAAAGCATAGATGTTTGCTGAGTGATTGGGTGAGGGTGTCGTCTGTCTCTTTGAAAGGACACGTGAGAGAAGAACAGGAGCCCATGGCCTTCAGATGGGAGAAGAAGCATAGAAGAGCATTTTCCCCAAAATAAAAACCTTCACTTCATCTCAAAGCTTCCAACTTTGCAGGTTGTAAGATTTGCCTTGTTTGCTGCATAAATAGGCAGAACTAGTGAGGCTCTTCCCAGAATATAAGTAGCACACTCTTTGGGAGTATCCTTAGGCCAGGCATGTCAGGCACGTAATTGGGGATATGAGGCCAAGAAAAACTTTAGGAAGCTTGCTCTAATCATCTGCAGGATAGAAGGACTCTGGAGAGAAACTAGAGAGGGAACCAGGCTGCACAAAAAAGGGGCAGGGTGGCACATTACACCCTAGCAGGAATATCCGATCCCCATACCTCTACCCCTGGGACACCATTTGTGACTTTCAATACCCCCATCTCATTGCCACTCAAATGTTCCGCCTTAGTATCTGAATGACCATAAACACCCTTCCTTTTGGCCCTCCATTTGTAATTCTCCCAGTAACCCAGGTGCTTTTGCCACTGTCCAGCCTACAGTGACCAGTTGGATGCACATTGCTCGGCACCCCATCCACTTACCACTCCGTGCAACCCCTCTCCGCACACTCAAACTACTCTTCTTTAAAACTGATATACACAATCTGCCTCACTATAAGCTGTAACCTTCCCTCTATAGATTACATAGCCAATCCAAGGAGGTCAAATCACTGGTCGAGCACCCCAAACTCTCTGCAGACGCTGCCAATTCATGGACTACTGCCTACTTTGCATGCAATGATTATTCTCTACGCCACATCCAACCAATTGCCACATGCGCCGTCTCCCTGACTCATTCAACTACTTCCCCAAACCACCCGCCTTATTTAACACATTTTAATGCTCTCAGCTGTCATAGCGGACATCTCTGCTTCCTGTTCACCCACTTTTCCCCTTCTTTCTTAGTAGCCCACCTGTGCTCAGATGGCCATTCCTCCAAGTGCCACTTGAAACTCGCCTTCCTTCTGTTTCTCTACCTTATAAAGCCCCTTTCAGTACTACCATCACAGCAATTGTCATTTTGTGGCTGCTCCTTTGTGGTGAGTGAATGAAGCAGATTGTATCGCACAAGAAAGTACCCACACAATGGGGGACACACTTGTCAACATTCCCGTTCCCTTCAGTGTCTTAAGCATCTGTTTTCAATGCAACTACCCCAAGAGACCTCCCAACAGATCCTGCGAGGGTTGGGGGGGGGGGGCAATAAAAACTTGGGGTGCCTTGTCCCCCCTCGCCGTGTCTTACCACGTGCTCCTTGCTGTCACCTCTTTCAATACCATAATTACAGTATGTCTGTGTGGAGCCCCCCTTCTGGTCGGTAATAAAAAAGTGCCCTAAGCCTGTTCCACTAAGTTCCCTCTGTTGCCCCTATGCTTTTGGGGTAGGCCCCCCCACCCCCAGAAAGGGGGGGGGCAAAAAAAAATGGGTAGCACACTCAAAGCAAAACCACATAATTCTGTGCCTTCCAGCACCCTCTTTTGTAATGCACCCCAACACCCCTTTTTTACACTGCTCCCCAAAATTTGCCACCCCCCCCCCCCCACTCTGTAGTTGGGGGGGAGGTGTGGGTCATAAAATGATGGGGTCTACTACCGTGGTGCCCATCCTATCTGGTCACCCCCCTCTGTTTGCTGAAGGGGGAGGGGCACTCTTTCCTTGTTGGCCTCACTCCCCTGTGCTCCGCCCCCTGACCTATTGCCCCAGACTCTGCCTACTTCTGTGAATCCTTCCTACTCCTCCCTTTCCTCTGGGGCCCCACCCCTGTCTACACATGCCTCTCCTTGGTCCCTCCTAGGCTCTATGCTACCACCTCTCCCTAGGCTCCTCCCCCAACTATGCCCCCCTTCTCTCTGCTTTCCTTTCTTACTCCACCCATTCACACTCCCCCTCTGTGGCTCCTCCCCTCTACTCCCACTAGGCCTGGACCCAACCTCACTCTCTCTGCCCAGACACACCAGCCACTCTCTTATCCACCATTCAGGTCTCTCTCCTCACACACCAACCACTCTCTCCATCCACCAATCACCACCCAGGTCCATCTTCACCTACACACCAACCACTCTTACATCCACCAATCACCAGCCAGGCACACCTACACACATTTTACTTACCGACTTACCTCTGCTTCACCGCCATCAGCCATCAGTCATCTGGTGCCGAACCCAGGATTTGAACCCTGGTCACCTGGTTGGAAGGCAGGAACTTACCCACTGTACCACATGGGCTTCCATGTTTGTATCATTTCCAATAGTCCCTATATCATGGCTATGGTGTGTCATGCAGACTAGGGGGCCTGTATGTAGCTTATAGATGCTCCTGAATCCCTGATTACCAACAAGGAGCAATAGCTCAGTGGTAATGTCATCTGCCTCTGGTGCTGCAAGCTCCCTAGGACAAGGGTTCGAATCCCTCCATGGCTGGTAAAATTTTTTTCTTTTTTTTTCTTTTCCCCCATGAACTAATATTTCGATTTTATAAAAACTAGGAGCAATTTCAGACACTCTTTTTTGCACTAGTGCCCGAAAATTATAAATATTTTCTCTCCTGACTCCCATGCAGCCCCCTTCTTCATTAGTAGGTGAAATATGGGTAAAGCATTGTCTTCAGTTATCAATCTATTGAGTTTTTGTCTTTGAATTTGGCATTTTGTAGTGCGAATGTGGCCTAGGGGGCATAACTGAGCAGAAGTAACCCTCCCACAAATAGTAAAATAGGTTGAGTGGTGGGGATTTTTCATTTTGGTATGAACAGAGCTGTGTAATCAGGGGGATAGTGCCTGTGCTGCTGGCTAGGCATATTGGCCTAGTGTTAGCTCTCACTCACGAAATGATGGGTAAAGTTTGGAACTGGTTAAACTCCCTTTATTAGGTGCAATCAGAAAACAGACATGTTGAGGTTTTCAAGAGGCAGAAAAGGGTAGAGTCTGGCGTGTGCTTCATTGTGCCTGCATCATGCCTGAAGCAGCAGCTAGCATGGCATGGCCTGGCCTGGCCTGGCCTGGCCCTGGGTCTTTAAACAACCCAGCGCTCAGTCTTTTGCTAGCAAGCAAGGCCCACGAACGCCCACGAACGCCCATGTTCTGTTTAGAGGAAGACCTCAGACAATTTGGCACCCTGCTAAATGAGGGTGCTGTCCCATGAGCGGCCTTCGAGCGGGATAAAGCTTTAGCGTAAGACAAGTTGTCAAGCTTAAAATTCTGCTGAAAACCATATGTTGGAGGCCACATCATGATGGAAGCCTGTGAATGTCTCAGGCCAAAGTAAGCATGGGAGTACATTATTTGCATAGGACAGCCCCCTTCAAAATCACATCATCATGCTGCAGTTGCCATGTAGCGTTACTAGAGGGCAGCAGTATGACCATAAAAGAAGAGAGAAGTGTTAAATCTGTTTGCTGACGTGCTGCTTGTCTTTGTTGGTCTTTGCTGGGCCTCTGGAGCAGAGGACTACAATAAGCGAGTGAATGAGTAATGAGGAAAGATTATCCTGCTTTTGTGGGGAAGAGAGAGCACTTGCAGGGAAAACGGCAAGATGACAGAGTTAAAGCATAGATGTTTGCTGAGTGATTGGGTGAGGGTGTCGTCTGTCTCTTTGAAAGGACACGTGAGAGAAGAACAGGAGCCCATGGCCTTCAGATGGGAGAAGAAGCATAGAAGAGCATTTTCCCCAAAATAAAAACCTTCACTTCATCTCAAAGCTTCCAACTTTGCAGGTTGTAAGATTTGCCTTGTTTGCTGCATAAATAGGCAGAACTAGTGAGGCTCTTCCCAGAATATAAGTAGCACACTCTTTGGGAGTATCCTTAGGCCAGGCATGTCAGGCACGTAATTGGGGATATGAGGCCAAGAAAAACTTTAGGAAGCTTGCTCTAATCATCTGCAGGATAGAAGGACTCTGGAGAGAAACTAGAGAGGGAACCAGGCTGCACAAAAAAGGGGCAGGGTGGCACATTACACCCTAGCAGGAATATCCGATCCCCATACCTCTACCCCTGGGACACCATTTGTGACTTTCAATACCCCCATCTCATTGCCACTCAAATGTTCCGCCTTAGTATCTGAATGACCATAAACACCCTTCCTTTTGGCCCTCCATTTGTAATTCTCCCAGTAACCCAGGTGCTTTTGCCACTGTCCAGCCTACAGTGACCAGTTGGATGCACATTGCTCGGCACCCCATCCACTTACCACTCCGTGCAACCCCTCTCCGCACACTCAAACTACTCTTCTTTAAAACTGATATACACAATCTGCCTCACTATAAGCTGTAACCTTCCCTCTATAGATTACATAGCCAATCCAAGGAGGTCAAATCACTGGTCGAGCACCCCAAACTCTCTGCAGACGCTGCCAATTCATGGACTACTGCCTACTTTGCATGCAATGATTATTCTCTACGCCACATCCAACCAATTGCCACATGCGCCGTCTCCCTGACTCATTCAACTACTTCCCCAAACCACCCGCCTTATTTAACAAATTTTAATGCTCTCAGCTGTCATAGCGGACATCTCTGCTTCCTGTTCACCCACTTTTCCCCTTCTTTCTTAGTAGCCCACCTGTGCTCAGATGGCCATTCCTCCAAGTGCCACTTGAAACTCGCCTTCCTTCTGTTTCTCTACCTTATAAAGCCCCTTTCAGTACTACCATCACAGCAATTGTCATTTTGTGGCTGCTCCTTTGTGGTGAGTGAATGAAGCAGATTGTATCGCACAAGAAAGTACCCACACAATGGGGGACACACTTGTCAACATTCCCGTTCCCTTCAGTGTCTTAAGCATCTGTTTTCAATGCAACTACCCCAAGAGACCTCCCAACAGATCCTGCGAGGGTTGGGGGGGGTGACAATAAAAACTTGGGGTGCCTTGTCCCCCCTCGCCGTGTCTTACCACGTGCTCCTTGCTGTCACCTCTTTCAATACCATAATTACAGTATGTCTGTGTGGAGCCCCCCTTCTGGTCGGTAATAAAAAAGTGCCCTAAGCCTGTTCCACTAAGTTCCCTCTGTTGCCCCTATGCTTTTGGGGTAGGCCGCCCCACCCCCAGAAAGGGGGGGGCAAAAAAAAATGGGTAGCACACTCAAAGCAAAACCACATAATTCTGTGCCTTCCAGCACCCTCTTTTGTAATGCACCCCAACACCCCTTTTTTACACTGCTCCCCAAAATTTGCCAGCCCCCCCCCCACTCTGTAGTTGGGGGGGAGGTGTGGGTCATAAAATGATGGGGTCTACTACCGTGGTGCCCATCCTATCTGGTCACCCCCCTCTGTTTGCTGAAGGGGGAGGGGCACTCTTTCCTTGTTGGCCTCACTCCCCTGTGCTCCGCCCCCTGACCTATTGCCCCAGACTCTGCCTACTTCTGTGAATCCTTCCTACTCCTCCCTTTCCTCTGGGGCCCCACCCCTGTCTACACATGCCTCTCCTTGGTCCCTCCTAGGCTCTATGCTACCACCTCTCCCTAGGCTCCTCCCCCAACTATGCCCCCCTTCTCTCTGCTTTCCTTTCTTACTCCACCCATTCACACTCCCCCTCTGTGGCTCCTCCCCTCTACTCCCACTAGGCCTGGACCCAACCTCACTCTCTCTGCCCAGACACACCAGCCACTCTCTTATCCACCATTCAGGTCTCTCTCCTCACACACCAACCACTCTCTCCATCCACCAATCACCACCCAGGTCCATCTTCACCTACACACCAACCACTCTTACATCCACCAATCACCAGCCAGGCACACCTACACACATTTTACTTACCGACTTACCTCTGCTTCACCGCCATCAGCCATCAGTCATCTGGTGCCGAACCCAGGATTTGAACCCTGGTCACCTGGTTGGAAGGCAGGAACTTACCCACTGTACCACATGGGCTTCCATGTTTGTATCATTTCCAATAGTCCCTATATCATGGCTATGGTGTGTCATGCAGACTAGGGGGCCTGTATGTAGCTTATAGATGCTCCTGAATCCCTGATTACCAACAAGGAGCAATAGCTCAGTGGTAATGTCATCTGCCTCTGGTGCTGCAAGCTCCCTAGGACAAGGGTTCGAATCCCTCCATGGCTGGTAAAAAATTTTTCTTTTTTTTTCTTTTCCCCCATGAACTAATATTTCGATTTTATAAAAACTAGGAGCAATTTCAGACACTCTTTTTTGCACTAGTGCCCGAAAATTATAAATATTTTCTCTCCTGACTCCCATGCAGCCCCCTTCTTCATTAGTAGGTGAAATATGGGTAAAGCATTGTCTTCAGTTATCAATCTATTGAGTTTTTGTCTTTGAATTTGGCATTTTGTAGTGCGAATGTGGCCTAGGGGGCATAACTGAGCAGAAGTAACCCTCCCACAAATAGTAAAATAGGTTGAGTGGTGGGGATTTTTCATTTTGGTATGAACAGAGCTGTGTAATCAGGGGGATAGTGCCTGTGCTGCTGGCTAGGCATATTGGCCTAGTGTTAGCTCTCACTCACGAAATGATGGGTAAAGTTTGGAACTGGTTAAACTCCCTTTATTAGGTGCAATCAGAAAACAGACATGTTGAGGTTTTCAAGAGGCAGAAAAGGGTAGAGTCTGGCGTGTGCTTCATTGTGCCTGCATCATGCCTGAAGCAGCAGCTAGCATGGCATGGCCTGGCCTGGCCTGGCCTGGCCCTGGGTCTTTAAACAACCCAGCGCTCAGTCTTTTGCTAGCAAGCAAGGCCCACGAACGCCCACGAACGCCCATGTTCTGTTTAGAGGAAGACCTCAGACAATTTGGCACCCTGCTAAATGAGGGTGCTGTCCCATGAGCGGCCTTCGAGCGGGATAAAGCTTTAGCGTAAGACAAGTTGTCAAGCTTAAAATTCTGCTGAAAACCATATGTTGGAGGCCACATCATGATGGAAGCCTGTGAATGTCTCAGGCCAAAGTAAGCATGGGAGTACATTATTTGCATAGGACAGCCCCCTTCAAAATCACATCATCATGCTGCAGTTGCCATGTAGCGTTACTAGAGGGCAGCAGTATGACCATAAAAGAAGAGAGAAGTGTTAAATCTGTTTGCTGACGTGCTGCTTGTCTTTGTTGGTCTTTGCTGGGCCTCTGGAGCAGAGGACTACAATAAGCGAGTGAATGAGTAATGAGGAAAGATTATCCTGCTTTTGTGGGGAAGAGAGAGCACTTGCAGGGAAAACGGCAAGATGACAGAGTTAAAGCATAGATGTTTGCTGAGTGATTGGGTGAGGGTGTCGTCTGTCTCTTTGAAAGGACACGTGAGAGAAGAACAGGAGCCCATGGCCTTCAGATGGGAGAAGAAGCATAGAAGAGCATTTTCCCCAAAATAAAAACCTTCACTTCATCTCAAAGCTTCCAACTTTGCAGGTTGTAAGATTTGCCTTGTTTGCTGCATAAATAGGCAGAACTAGTGAGGCTCTTCCCAGAATATAAGTAGCACACTCTTTGGGAGTATCCTTAGGCCAGGCATGTCAGGCACGTAATTGGGGATATGAGGCCAAGAAAAACTTTAGGAAGCTTGCTCTAATCATCTGCAGGATAGAAGGACTCTGGAGAGAAACTAGAGAGGGAACCAGGCTGCACAAAAAAGGGGCAGGGTGGCACATTACACCCTAGCAGGAATATCCGATCCCCATACCTCTACCCCTGGGACACCATTTGTGACTTTCAATACCCCCATCTCATTGCCACTCAAATGTTCCGCCTTAGTATCTGAATGACCATAAACACCCTTCCTTTTGGCCCTCCATTTGTAATTCTCCCAGTAACCCAGGTGCTTTTGCCACTGTCCAGCCTACAGTGACCAGTTGGATGCACATTGCTCGGCACCCCATCCACTTACCACTCCGTGCAACCCCTCTCCGCACACTCAAACTACTCTTCTTTAAAACTGATATACACAATCTGCCTCACTATAAGCTGTAACCTTCCCTCTATAGATTACATAGCCAATCCAAGGAGGTCAAATCACTGGTCGAGCACCCCAAACTCTCTGCAGACGCTGCCAATTCATGGACTACTGCCTACTTTGCATGCAATGATTATTCTCTACGCCACATCCAACCAATTGCCACATGCGCCGTCTCCCTGACTCATTCAACTACTTCCCCAAACCACCCGCCTTATTTAACACATTTTAATGCTCTCAGCTGTCATAGCGGACATCTCTGCTTCCTGTTCACCCACTTTTCCCCTTCTTTCTTAGTAGCCCACCTGTGCTCAGATGGCCATTCCTCCAAGTGCCACTTGAAACTCGCCTTCCTTCTGTTTCTCTACCTTATAAAGCCCCTTTCAGTACTACCATCACAGCAATTGTCATTTTGTGGCTGCTCCTTTGTGGTGAGTGAATGAAGCAGATTGTATCGCACAAGAAAGTACCCACACAATGGGGGACACACTTGTCAACATTCCCGTTCCCTTCAGTGTCTTAAGCATCTGTTTTCAATGCAACTACCCCAAGAGACCTCCCAACAGATCCTGCGAGGGTTGGGGGGGGGGGCAATAAAAACTTGGGGTGCCTTGTCCCCCCTCGCCGTGTCTTACCACGTGCTCCTTGCTGTCACCTCTTTCAATACCATAATTACAGTATGTCTGTGTGGAGCCCCCCTTCTGGTCGGTAATAAAAAAGTGCCCTAAGCCTGTTCCACTAAGTTCCCTCTGTTGCCCCTATGCTTTTGGGGTAGGCCCCCCCACCCCCAGAAAGGGGGGGGGCAAAAAAAAATGGGTAGCACACTCAAAGCAAAACCACATAATTCTGTGCCTTCCAGCACCCTCTTTTGTAATGCACCCCAACACCCCTTTTTTACACTGCTCCCCAAAATTTGCCACCCCCCCCCCCCACTCTGTAGTTGGGGGGGAGGTGTGGGTCATAAAATGATGGGGTCTACTACCGTGGTGCCCATCCTATCTGGTCACCCCCCTCTGTTTGCTGAAGGGGGAGGGGCACTCTTTCCTTGTTGGCCTCACTCCCCTGTGCTCCGCCCCCTGACCTATTGCCCCAGACTCTGCCTACTTCTGTGAATCCTTCCTACTCCTCCCTTTCCTCTGGGGCCCCACCCCTGTCTACACATGCCTCTCCTTGGTCCCTCCTAGGCTCTATGCTACCACCTCTCCCTAGGCTCCTCCCCCAACTATGCCCCCCTTCTCTCTGCTTTCCTTTCTTACTCCACCCATTCACACTCCCCCTCTGTGGCTCCTCCCCTCTACTCCCACTAGGCCTGGACCCAACCTCACTCTCTCTGCCCAGACACACCAGCCACTCTCTTATCCACCATTCAGGTCTCTCTCCTCACACACCAACCACTCTCTCCATCCACCAATCACCACCCAGGTCCATCTTCACCTACACACCAACCACTCTTACATCCACCAATCACCAGCCAGGCACACCTACACACATTTTACTTACCGACTTACCTCTGCTTCACCGCCATCAGCCATCAGTCATCTGGTGCCGAACCCAGGATTTGAACCCTGGTCACCTGGTTGGAAGGCAGGAACTTACCCACTGTACCACATGGGCTTCCATGTTTGTATCATTTCCAATAGTCCCTATATCATGGCTATGGTGTGTCATGCAGACTAGGGGGCCTGTATGTAGCTTATAGATGCTCCTGAATCCCTGATTACCAACAAGGAGCAATAGCTCAGTGGTAATGTCATCTGCCTCTGGTGCTGCAAGCTCCCTAGGACAAGGGTTCGAATCCCTCCATGGCTGGTAAAATTTTTTTCTTTTTTTTTCTTTTCCCCCATGAACTAATATTTCGATTTTATAAAAACTAGGAGCAATTTCAGACACTCTTTTTTGCACTAGTGCCCGAAAATTATAAATATTTTCTCTCCTGACTCCCATGCAGCCCCCTTCTTCATTAGTAGGTGAAATATGGGTAAAGCATTGTCTTCAGTTATCAATCTATTGAGTTTTTGTCTTTGAATTTGGCATTTTGTAGTGCGAATGTGGCCTAGGGGGCATAACTGAGCAGAAGTAACCCTCCCACAAATAGTAAAATAGGTTGAGTGGTGGGGATTTTTCATTTTGGTATGAACAGAGCTGTGTAATCAGGGGGATAGTGCCTGTGCTGCTGGCTAGGCATATTGGCCTAGTGTTAGCTCTCACTCACGAAATGATGGGTAAAGTTTGGAACTGGTTAAACTCCCTTTATTAGGTGCAATCAGAAAACAGACATGTTGAGGTTTTCAAGAGGCAGAAAAGGGTAGAGTCTGGCGTGTGCTTCATTGTGCCTGCATCATGCCTGAAGCAGCAGCTAGCATGGCATGGCCTGGCCTGGCCTGGCCCTGGGTCTTTAAACAACCCAGCGCTCAGTCTTTTGCTAGCAAGCAAGGCCCACGAACGCCCACGAACGCCCATGTTCTGTTTAGAGGAAGACCTCAGACAATTTGGCACCCTGCTAAATGAGGGTGCTGTCCCATGAGCGGCCTTCGAGCGGGATAAAGCTTTAGCGTAAGACAAGTTGTCAAGCTTAAAATTCTGCTGAAAACCATATGTTGGAGGCCACATCATGATGGAAGCCTGTGAATGTCTCAGGCCAAAGTAAGCATGGGAGTACATTATTTGCATAGGACAGCCCCCTTCAAAATCACATCATCATGCTGCAGTTGCCATGTAGCGTTACTAGAGGGCAGCAGTATGACCATAAAAGAAGAGAGAAGTGTTAAATCTGTTTGCTGACGTGCTGCTTGTCTTTGTTGGTCTTTGCTGGGCCTCTGGAGCAGAGGACTACAATAAGCGAGTGAATGAGTAATGAGGAAAGATTATCCTGCTTTTGTGGGGAAGAGAGAGCACTTGCAGGGAAAACGGCAAGATGACAGAGTTAAAGCATAGATGTTTGCTGAGTGATTGGGTGAGGGTGTCGTCTGTCTCTTTGAAAGGACACGTGAGAGAAGAACAGGAGCCCATGGCCTTCAGATGGGAGAAGAAGCATAGAAGAGCATTTTCCCCAAAATAAAAACCTTCACTTCATCTCAAAGCTTCCAACTTTGCAGGTTGTAAGATTTGCCTTGTTTGCTGCATAAATAGGCAGAACTAGTGAGGCTCTTCCCAGAATATAAGTAGCACACTCTTTGGGAGTATCCTTAGGCCACGCATGTCAGGCACGTAATTGGGGATATGAGGCCAAGAAAAACTTTAGGAAGCTTGCTCTAATCATCTGCAGGATAGAAGGACTCTGGAGAGAAACTAGAGAGGGAACCAGGCTGCACAAAAAAGGGGCAGGGTGGCACATTACACCCTAGCAGGAATATCCGATCCCCATACCTCTACCCCTGGGACACCATTTGTGACTTTCAATACCCCCATCTCATTGCCACTCAAATGTTCCGCCTTAGTATCTGAATGACCATAAACACCCTTCCTTTTGGCCCTCCATTTGTAATTCTCCCAGTAACCCAGGTGCTTTTGCCACTGTCCAGCCTACAGTGACCAGTTGGATGCACATTGCTCGGCACCCCATCCACTTACCACTCCGTGCAACCCCTCTCCGCACACTCAAACTACTCTTCTTTAAAACTGATATACACAATCTGCCTCACTATAAGCTGTAACCTTCCCTCTATAGATTACATAGCCAATCCAAGGAGGTCAAATCACTGGTCGAGCACCCCAAACTCTCTGCAGACGCTGCCAATTCATGGACTACTGCCTACTTTGCATGCAATGATTATTCTCTACGCCACATCCAACCAATTGCCACATGCGCCGTCTCCCTGACTCATTCAACTACTTCCCCAAACCACCCGCCTTATTTAACAAATTTTAATGCTCTCAGCTGTCATAGCGGACATCTCTGCTTCCTGTTCACCCACTTTTCCCCTTCTTTCTTAGTAGCCCACCTGTGCTCAGATGGCCATTCCTCCAAGTGCCACTTGAAACTCGCCTTCCTTCTGTTTCTCTACCTTATAAAGCCCCTTTCAGTACTACCATCACAGCAATTGTCATTTTGTGGCTGCTCCTTTGTGGTGAGTGAATGAAGCAGATTGTATCGCACAAGAAAGTACCCACACAATGGGGGACACACTTGTCAACATTCCCGTTCCCTTCAGTGTCTTAAGCATCTGTTTTCAATGCAACTACCCCAAGAGACCTCCCAACAGATCCTGCGAGGGTTGGGGGGGGGGGGGCAATAAAAACTTGGGGTGCCTTGTCCCCCCTCGCCGTGTCTTACCACGTGCTCCTTGCTGTCACCTCTTTCAATACCATAATTACAGTATGTCTGTGTGGAGCCCCCCTTCTGGTCGGTAATAAAAAAGTGCCCTAAGCCTGTTCCACTAAGTTCCCTCTGTTGCCCCTATGCTTTTGGGGTAGGCCGCCCCACCCCCAGAAAGGGGGGGGCAAAAAAAAATGGGTAGCACACTCAAAGCAAAACCACATAATTCTGTGCCTTCCAGCACCCTCTTTTGTAATGCACCCCAACACCCCTTTTTTACACTGCTCCCCAAAATTTGCCACCCCCCCCCCCCACTCTGTAGTTGGGGGGGAGGTGTGGGTCATAAAATGATGGGGTCTACTACCGTGGTGCCCATCCTATCTGGTCACCCCCCTCTGTTTGCTGAAGGGGGAGGGGCACTCTTTCCTTGTTGGCCTCACTCCCCTGTGCTCCGCCCCCTGACCTATTGCCCCAGACTCTGCCTACTTCTGTGAATCCTTCCTACTCCTCCCTTTCCTCTGGGGCCCCACCCCTGTCTACACATGCCTCTCCTTGGTCCCTCCTAGGCTCTATGCTACCACCTCTCCCTAGGCTCCTCCCCCAACTATGCCCCCCTTCTCTCTGCTTTCCTTTCTTACTCCACCCATTCACACTCCCCCTCTGTGGCTCCTCCCCTCTACTCCCACTAGGCCTGGACCCAACCTCACTCTCTCTGCCCAGACACACCAGCCACTCTCTTATCCACCATTCAGGTCTCTCTCCTCACACACCAACCACTCTCTCCATCCACCAATCACCACCCAGGTCCATCTTCACCTACACACCAACCACTCTTACATCCACCAATCACCAGCCAGGCACACCTACACACATTTTACTTACCGACTTACCTCTGCTTCACCGCCATCAGCCATCAGTCATCTGGTGCCGAACCCAGGATTTGAACCCTGGTCACCTGGTTGGAAGGCAGGAACTTACCCACTGTACCACATGGGCTTCCATGTTTGTATCATTTCCAATAGTCCCTATATCATGGCTATGGTGTGTCATGCAGACTAGGGGGCCTGTATGTAGCTTATAGATGCTCCTGAATCCCTGATTACCAACAAGGAGCAATAGCTCAGTGGTAATGTCATCTGCCTCTGGTGCTGCAAGCTCCCTAGGACAAGGGTTCGAATCCCTCCATGGCTGGTAAAATTTTTTTCTTTTTTTTTCTTTTCCCCCATGAACTAATATTTCGATTTTATAAAAACTAGGAGCAATTTCAGACACTCTTTTTTGCACTAGTGCCCGAAAATTATAAATATTTTCTCTCCTGACTCCCATGCAGCCCCCTTCTTCATTAGTAGGTGAAATATGGGTAAAGCATTGTCTTCAGTTATCAATCTATTGAGTTTTTGTCTTTGAATTTGGCATTTTGTAGTGCGAATGTGGCCTAGGGGGCATAACTGAGCAGAAGTAACCCTCCCACAAATAGTAAAATAGGTTGAGTGGTGGGGATTTTTCATTTTGGTATGAACAGAGCTGTGTAATCAGGGGGATAGTGCCTGTGCTGCTGGCTAGGCATATTGGCCTAGTGTTAGCTCTCACTCACGAAATGATGGGTAAAGTTTGGAACTGGTTAAACTCCCTTTATTAGGTGCAATCAGAAAACAGACATGTTGAGGTTTTCAAGAGGCAGAAAAGGGTAGAGTCTGGCGTGTGCTTCATTGTGCCTGCATCATGCCTGAAGCAGCAGCTAGCATGGCATGGCCTGGCCTGGCCTGGCCTGGCCCTGGGTCTTTAAACAACCCAGCGCTCAGTCTTTTGCTAGCAAGCAAGGCCCACGAACGCCCACGAACGCCCATGTTCTGTTTAGAGGAAGACCTCAGACAATTTGGCACCCTGCTAAATGAGGGTGCTGTCCCATGAGCGGCCTTCGAGCGGGATAAAGCTTTAGCGTAAGACAAGTTGTCAAGCTTAAAATTCTGCTGAAAACCATATGTTGGAGGCCACATCATGATGGAAGCCTGTGAATGTCTCAGGCCAAAGTAAGCATGGGAGTACATTATTTGCATAGGACAGCCCCCTTCAAAATCACATCATCATGCTGCAGTTGCCATGTAGCGTTACTAGAGGGCAGCAGTATGACCATAAAAGAAGAGAGAAGTGTTAAATCTGTTTGCTGACGTGCTGCTTGTCTTTGTTGGTCTTTGCTGGGCCTCTGGAGCAGAGGACTACAATAAGCGAGTGAATGAGTAATGAGGAAAGATTATCCTGCTTTTGTGGGGAAGAGAGAGCACTTGCAGGGAAAACGGCAAGATGACAGAGTTAAAGCATAGATGTTTGCTGAGTGATTGGGTGAGGGTGTCGTCTGTCTCTTTGAAAGGACACGTGAGAGAAGAACAGGAGCCCATGGCCTTCAGATGGGAGAAGAAGCATAGAAGAGCATTTTCCCCAAAATAAAAACCTTCACTTCATCTCAAAGCTTCCAACTTTGCAGGTTGTAAGATTTGCCTTGTTTGCTGCATAAATAGGCAGAACTAGTGAGGCTCTTCCCAGAATATAAGTAGCACACTCTTTGGGAGTATCCTTAGGCCAGGCATGTCAGGCACGTAATTGGGGATATGAGGCCAAGAAAAACTTTAGGAAGCTTGCTCTAATCATCTGCAGGATAGAAGGACTCTGGAGAGAAACTAGAGAGGGAACCAGGCTGCACAAAAAAGGGGCAGGGTGGCACATTACACCCTAGCAGGAATATCCGATCCCCATACCTCTACCCCTGGGACACCATTTGTGACTTTCAATACCCCCATCTCATTGCCACTCAAATGTTCCGCCTTAGTATCTGAATGACCATAAACACCCTTCCTTTTGGCCCTCCATTTGTAATTCTCCCAGTAACCCAGGTGCTTTTGCCACTGTCCAGCCTACAGTGACCAGTTGGATGCACATTGCTCGGCACCCCATCCACTTACCACTCCGTGCAACCCCTCTCCGCACACTCAAACTACTCTTCTTTAAAACTGATATACACAATCTGCCTCACTATAAGCTGTAACCTTCCCTCTATAGATTACATAGCCAATCCAAGGAGGTCAAATCACTGGTCGAGCACCCCAAACTCTCTGCAGACGCTGCCAATTCATGGACTACTGCCTACTTTGCATGCAATGATTATTCTCTACGCCACATCCAACCAATTGCCACATGCGCCGTCTCCCTGACTCATTCAACTACTTCCCCAAACCACCCGCCTTATTTAACAAATTTTAATGCTCTCAGCTGTCATAGCGGACATCTCTGCTTCCTGTTCACCCACTTTTCCCCTTCTTTCTTAGTAGCCCACCTGTGCTCAGATGGCCATTCCTCCAAGTGCCACTTGAAACTCGCCTTCCTTCTGTTTCTCTACCTTATAAAGCCCCTTTCAGTACTACCATCACAGCAATTGTCATTTTGTGGCTGCTCCTTTGTGGTGAGTGAATGAAGCAGATTGTATCGCACAAGAAAGTACCCACACAATGGGGGACACACTTGTCAACATTCCCGTTCCCTTCAGTGTCTTAAGCATCTGTTTTCAATGCAACTACCCCAAGAGACCTCCCAACAGATCCTGCGAGGGTTGGGGGGGGTGACAATAAAAACTTGGGGTGCCTTGTCCCCCCTCGCCGTGTCTTACCACGTGCTCCTTGCTGTCACCTCTTTCAATACCATAATTACAGTATGTCTGTGTGGAGCCCCCCTTCTGGTCGGTAATAAAAAAGTGCCCTAAGCCTGTTCCACTAAGTTCCCTCTGTTGCCCCTATGCTTTTGGGGTAGGCCGCCCCACCCCCAGAAAGGGGGGGGCAAAAAAAAATGGGTAGCACACTCAAAGCAAAACCACATAATTCTGTGCCTTCCAGCACCCTCTTTTGTAATGCACCCCAACACCCCTTTTTTACACTGCTCCCCAAAATTTGCCAGCCCCCCCCCCACTCTGTAGTTGGGGGGGAGGTGTGGGTCATAAAATGATGGGGTCTACTACCGTGGTGCCCATCCTATCTGGTCACCCCCCTCTGTTTGCTGAAGGGGGAGGGGCACTCTTTCCTTGTTGGCCTCACTCCCCTGTGCTCCGCCCCCTGACCTATTGCCCCAGACTCTGCCTACTTCTGTGAATCCTTCCTACTCCTCCCTTTCCTCTGGGGCCCCACCCCTGTCTACACATGCCTCTCCTTGGTCCCTCCTAGGCTCTATGCTACCACCTCTCCCTAGGCTCCTCCCCCAACTATGCCCCCCTTCTCTCTGCTTTCCTTTCTTACTCCACCCATTCACACTCCCCCTCTGTGGCTCCTCCCCTCTACTCCCACTAGGCCTGGACCCAACCTCACTCTCTCTGCCCAGACACACCAGCCACTCTCTTATCCACCATTCAGGTCTCTCTCCTCACACACCAACCACTCTCTCCATCCACCAATCACCACCCAGGTCCATCTTCACCTACACACCAACCACTCTTACATCCACCAATCACCAGCCAGGCACACCTACACACATTTTACTTACCGACTTACCTCTGCTTCACCGCCATCAGCCATCAGTCATCTGGTGCCGAACCCAGGATTTGAACCCTGGTCACCTGGTTGGAAGGCAGGAACTTACCCACTGTACCACATGGGCTTCCATGTTTGTATCATTTCCAATAGTCCCTATATCATGGCTATGGTGTGTCATGCAGACTAGGGGGCCTGTATGTAGCTTATAGATGCTCCTGAATCCCTGATTACCAACAAGGAGCAATAGCTCAGTGGTAATGTCATCTGCCTCTGGTGCTGCAAGCTCCCTAGGACAAGGGTTCGAATCCCTCCATGGCTGGTAAAAAATTTTTCTTTTTTTTTCTTTTCCCCCATGAACTAATATTTCGATTTTATAAAAACTAGGAGCAATTTCAGACACTCTTTTTTGCACTAGTGCCCGAAAATTATAAATATTTTCTCTCCTGACTCCCATGCAGCCCCCTTCTTCATTAGTAGGTGAAATATGGGTAAAGCATTGTCTTCAGTTATCAATCTATTGAGTTTTTGTCTTTGAATTTGGCATTTTGTAGTGCGAATGTGGCCTAGGGGGCATAACTGAGCAGAAGTAACCCTCCCACAAATAGTAAAATAGGTTGAGTGGTGGGGATTTTTCATTTTGGTATGAACAGAGCTGTGTAATCAGGGGGATAGTGCCTGTGCTGCTGGCTAGGCATAT
This sequence comes from Pleurodeles waltl, assembly GCF_031143425.1. Lineage (NCBI taxonomy): Eukaryota > Metazoa > Chordata > Amphibia > Caudata > Salamandridae > Pleurodeles > Pleurodeles waltl. The sequence goes on from NC_090444.1 coordinate 677,855,964, forward strand.
TGGCCTAGTGTTAGCTCTCACTCACGAAATGATGGGTAAAGTTTGGAACTGGTTAAACTCCCTTTATTAGGTGCAATCAGAAAACAGACATGTTGAGGTTTTCAAGAGGCAGAAAAGGGTAGAGTCTGGCGTGTGCTTCATTGTGCCTGCATCATGCCTGAAGCAGCAGCTAGCATGGCATGGCCTGGCCTGGCCTGGCCTGGCCCTGGGTCTTTAAACAACCCAGCGCTCAGTCTTTTGCTAGCAAGCAAGGCCCACGAACGCCCACGAACGCCCATGTTCTGTTTAGAGGAAGACCTCAGACAATTTGGCACCCTGCTAAATGAGGGTGCTGTCCCATGAGCGGCCTTCGAGCGGGATAAAGCTTTAGCGTAAGACAAGTTGTCAAGCTTAAAATTCTGCTGAAAACCATATGTTGGAGGCCACATCATGATGGAAGCCTGTGAATGTCTCAGGCCAAAGTAAGCATGGGAGTACATTATTTGCATAGGACAGCCCCCTTCAAAATCACATCATCATGCTGCAGTTGCCATGTAGCGTTACTAGAGGGCAGCAGTATGACCATAAAAGAAGAGAGAAGTGTTAAATCTGTTTGCTGACGTGCTGCTTGTCTTTGTTGGTCTTTGCTGGGCCTCTGGAGCAGAGGACTACAATAAGCGAGTGAATGAGTAATGAGGAAAGATTATCCTGCTTTTGTGGGGAAGAGAGAGCACTTGCAGGGAAAACGGCAAGATGACAGAGTTAAAGCATAGATGTTTGCTGAGTGATTGGGTGAGGGTGTCGTCTGTCTCTTTGAAAGGACACGTGAGAGAAGAACAGGAGCCCATGGCCTTCAGATGGGAGAAGAAGCATAGAAGAGCATTTTCCCCAAAATAAAAACCTTCACTTCATCTCAAAGCTTCCAACTTTGCAGGTTGTAAGATTTGCCTTGTTTGCTGCATAAATAGGCAGAACTAGTGAGGCTCTTCCCAGAATATAAGTAGCACACTCTTTGGGAGTATCCTTAGGCCAGGCATGTCAGGCACGTAATTGGGGATATGAGGCCAAGAAAAACTTTAGGAAGCTTGCTCTAATCATCTGCAGGATAGAAGGACTCTGGAGAGAAACTAGAGAGGGAACCAGGCTGCACAAAAAAGGGGCAGGGTGGCACATTACACCCTAGCTGCAATATCCGATCCCCATACCTCTACCCCTGGGACACCATTTGTGACTTTCAATACCCCCATCTCATTGCCACTCAAATGTTCCGCCTTAGTATCTGAATGACCATAAACACCCTTCCTTTTGGCCCTCCATTTGTAATTCTCCCAGTAACCCAGGTGCTTTTGCCACTGTCCAGCCTACAGTGACCAGTTGGATGCACATTGCTCGGCACCCCATCCACTTACCACTCCGTGCAACCCCTCTCCGCACACTCAAACTACTCTTCTTTAAAACTGATATACACAATCTGCCTCACTATAAGCTGTAACCTTCCCTCTATAGATTACATAGCCAATCCAAGGAGGTCAAATCACTGGTCGAGCACCCCAAACTCTCTGCAGACGCTGCCAATTCATGGACTACTGCCTACTTTGCATGCAATGATTATTCTCTACGCCACATCCAACCAATTGCCACATGCGCCGTCTCCCTGACTCATTCAACTACTTCCCCAAACCACCCGCCTTATTTAACAAATTTTAATGCTCTCAGCTGTCATAGCGGACATCTCTGCTTCCTGTTCACCCACTTTTCCCCTTCTTTCTTAGTAGCCCACCTGTGCTCAGATGGCCATTCCTCCAAGTGCCACTTGAAACTCGCCTTCCTTCTGTTTCTCTACCTTATAAAGCCCCTTTCAGTACTACCATCACAGCAATTGTCATTTTGTGGCTGCTCCTTTGTGGTGAGTGAATGAAGCAGATTGTATCGCACAAGAAAGTACCCACACAATGGGGGACACACTTGTCAACATTCCCGTTCCCTTCAGTGTCTTAAGCATCTGTTTTCAATGCAACTACCCCAAGAGACCTCCCAACAGATCCTGCGAGGGTTGGGGGGGGGGGGGCAATAAAAACTTGGGGTGCCTTGTCCCCCCTCGCCGTGTCTTACCACGTGCTCCTTGCTGTCACCTCTTTCAATACCATAATTACAGTATGTCTGTGTGGAGCCCCCCTTCTGGTCGGTAATAAAAAAGTGCCCTAAGCCTGTTCCACTAAGTTCCCTCTGTTGCCCCTATGCTTTTGGGGTAGGCCGCCCCACCCCCAGAAAGGGGGGGGCAAAAAAAAATGGGTAGCACACTCAAAGCAAAACCACATAATTCTGTGCCTTCCAGCACCCTCTTTTGTAATGCACCCCAACACCCCTTTTTTACACTGCTCCCCAAAATTTGCCACCCCCCCCCCCACTCTGTAGTTGGGGGGGAGGTGTGGGTCATAAAATGATGGGGTCTACTACCGTGGTGCCCATCCTATCTGGTCACCCCCCTCTGTTTGCTGAAGGGGGAGGGGCACTCTTTCCTTGTTGGCCTCACTCCCCTGTGCTCCGCCCCCTGACCTATTGCCCCAGACTCTGCCTACTTCTGTGAATCCTTCCTACTCCTCCCTTTCCTCTGGGGCCCCACCCCTGTCTACACATGCCTCTCCTTGGTCCCTCCTAGGCTCTATGCTACCACCTCTCCCTAGGCTCCTCCCCCAACTATGCCCCCCTTCTCTCTGCTTTCCTTTCTTACTCCACCCATTCACACTCCCCCTCTGTGGCTCCTCCCCTCTACTCCCACTAGGCCTGGACCCAACCTCACTCTCTCTGCCCAGACACACCAGCCACTCTCTTATCCACCATTCAGGTCTCTCTCCTCACACACCAACCACTCTCTCCATCCACCAATCACCACCCAGGTCCATCTTCACCTACACACCAACCACTCTTACATCCACCAATCACCAGCCAGGCACACCTACACACATTTTACTTACCGACTTACCTCTGCTTCACCGCCATCAGCCATCAGTCATCTGGTGCCGAACCCAGGATTTGAACCCTGGTCACCTGGTTGGAAGGCAGGAACTTACCCACTGTACCACATGGGCTTCCATGTTTGTATCATTTCCAATAGTCCCTATATCATGGCTATGGTGTGTCATGCAGACTAGGGGGCCTGTATGTAGCTTATAGATGCTCCTGAATCCCTGATTACCAACAAGGAGCAATAGCTCAGTGGTAATGTCATCTGCCTCTGGTGCTGCAAGCTCCCTAGGACAAGGGTTCGAATCCCTCCATGGCTGGTAAAATTTTTTTCTTTTTTTTTCTTTTCCCCCATGAACTAATATTTCGATTTTATAAAAACTAGGAGCAATTTCAGACACTCTTTTTTGCACTAGTGCCCGAAAATTATAAATATTTTCTCTCCTGACTCCCATGCAGCCCCCTTCTTCATTAGTAGGTGAAATATGGGTAAAGCATTGTCTTCAGTTATCAATCTATTGAGTTTTTGTCTTTGAATTTGGCATTTTGTAGTGCGAATGTGGCCTAGGGGGCATAACTGAGCAGAAGTAACCCTCCCACAAATAGTAAAATAGGTTGAGTGGTGGGGATTTTTCATTTTGGTATGAACAGAGCTGTGTAATCAGGGGGATAGTGCCTGTGCTGCTGGCTAGGCATATTGGCCTAGTGTTAGCTCTCACTCACGAAATGATGGGTAAAGTTTGGAACTGGTTAAACTCCCTTTATTAGGTGCAATCAGAAAACAGACATGTTGAGGTTTTCAAGAGGCAGAAAAGGGTAGAGTCTGGCGTGTGCTTCATTGTGCCTGCATCATGCCTGAAGCAGCAGCTAGCATGGCATGGCCTGGCCTGGCCTGGCCTGGCCCTGGGTCTTTAAACAACCCAGCGCTCAGTCTTTTGCTAGCAAGCAAGGCCCACGAACGCCCACGAACGCCCATGTTCTGTTTAGAGGAAGACCTCAGACAATTTGGCACCCTGCTAAATGAGGGTGCTGTCCCATGAGCGGCCTTCGAGCGGGATAAAGCTTTAGCGTAAGACAAGTTGTCAAGCTTAAAATTCTGCTGAAAACCATATGTTGGAGGCCACATCATGATGGAAGCCTGTGAATGTCTCAGGCCAAAGTAAGCATGGGAGTACATTATTTGCATAGGACAGCCCCCTTCAAAATCACATCATCATGCTGCAGTTGCCATGTAGCGTTACTAGAGGGCAGCAGTATGACCATAAAAGAAGAGAGAAGTGTTAAATCTGTTTGCTGACGTGCTGCTTGTCTTTGTTGGTCTTTGCTGGGCCTCTGGAGCAGAGGACTACAATAAGCGAGTGAATGAGTAATGAGGAAAGATTATCCTGCTTTTGTGGGGAAGAGAGAGCACTTGCAGGGAAAACGGCAAGATGACAGAGTTAAAGCATAGATGTTTGCTGAGTGATTGGGTGAGGGTGTCGTCTGTCTCTTTGAAAGGACACGTGAGAGAAGAACAGGAGCCCATGGCCTTCAGATGGGAGAAGAAGCATAGAAGAGCATTTTCCCCAAAATAAAAACCTTCACTTCATCTCAAAGCTTCCAACTTTGCAGGTTGTAAGATTTGCCTTGTTTGCTGCATAAATAGGCAGAACTAGTGAGGCTCTTCCCAGAATATAAGTAGCACACTCTTTGGGAGTATCCTTAGGCCACGCATGTCAGGCACGTAATTGGGGATATGAGGCCAAGAAAAACTTTAGGAAGCTTGCTCTAATCATCTGCAGGATAGAAGGACTCTGGAGAGAAACTAGAGAGGGAACCAGGCTGCACAAAAAAGGGGCAGGGTGGCACATTACACCCTAGCAGGAATATCCGATCCCCATACCTCTACCCCTGGGACACCATTTGTGACTTTCAATACCCCCATCTCATTGCCACTCAAATGTTCCGCCTTAGTATCTGAATGACCATAAACACCCTTCCTTTTGGCCCTCCATTTGTAATTCTCCCAGTAACCCAGGTGCTTTTGCCACTGTCCAGCCTACAGTGACCAGTTGGATGCACATTGCTCGGCACCCCATCCACTTACCACTCCGTGCAACCCCTCTCCGCACACTCAAACTACTCTTCTTTAAAACTGATATACACAATCTGCCTCACTATAAGCTGTAACCTTCCCTCTATAGATTACATAGCCAATCCAAGGAGGTCAAATCACTGGCCGAGCACCCCAAACTCTCTGCAGACGCTGCCAATTCATGGACTACTGCCTACTTTGCATGCAATGATTATTCTCTACGCCACATCCAACCAATTGCCACATGCGCCGTCTCCCTGACTCATTCAACTACTTCCCCAAACCACCCGCCTTATTTAACAAATTTTAATGCTCTCAGCTGTCATAGCGGACATCTCTGCTTCCTGTTCACCCACTTTTCCCCTTCTTTCTTAGTAGCCCACCTGTGCTCAGATGGCCATTCCTCCAAGTGCCACTTGAAACTCGCCTTCCTTCTGTTTCTCTACCTTATAAAGCCCCTTTCAGTACTACCATCACAGCAATTGTCATTTTGTGGCTGCTCCTTTGTGGTGAGTGAATGAAGCAGATTGTATCGCACAAGAAAGTACCCACACAATGGGGGACACACTTGTCAACATTCCCGTTCCCTTCAGTGTCTTAAGCATCTGTTTTCAATGCAACTACCCCAAGAGACCTCCCAACAGATCCTGCGAGGGTTGGGGGGGGGGGGGGGCAATAAAAACTTGGGGTGCCTTGTCCCCCCTCGCCGTGTCTTACCACGTGCTCCTTGCTGTCACCTCTTTCAATACCATAATTACAGTATGTCTGTGTGGAGCCCCCCTTCTGGTCGGTAATAAAAAAGTGCCCTAAGCCTGTTCCACTAAGTTCCCTCTGTTGCCCCTATGCTTTTGGGGTAGGCCGCCCCACCCCCAGAAAGGGGGGGGCAAAAAAAAATGGGTAGCACACTCAAAGCAAAACCACATAATTCTGTGCCTTCCAGCACCCTCTTTTGTAATGCACCCCAACACCCCTTTTTTACACTGCTCCCCAAAATTTGCCACCCCCCCCCCCCACTCTGTAGTTGGGGGGGAGGTGTGGGTCATAAAATGATGGGGTCTACTACCGTGGTGCCCATCCTATCTGGTCACCCCCCTCTGTTTGCTGAAGGGGGAGGGGCACTCTTTCCTTGTTGGCCTCACTCCCCTGTGCTCCGCCCCCTGACCTATTGCCCCAGACTCTGCCTACTTCTGTGAATCCTTCCTACTCCTCCCTTTCCTCTGGGGCCCCACCCCTGTCTACACATGCCTCTCCTTGGTCCCTCCTAGGCTCTATGCTACCACCTCTCCCTAGGCTCCTCCCCCAACTATGCCCCCCTTCTCTCTGCTTTCCTTTCTTACTCCACCCATTCACACTCCCCCTCTGTGGCTCCTCCCCTCTACTCCCACTAGGCCTGGACCCAACCTCACTCTCTCTGCCCAGACACACCAGCCACTCTCTTATCCACCATTCAGGTCTCTCTCCTCACACACCAACCACTCTCTCCATCCACCAATCACCACCCAGGTCCATCTTCACCTACACACCAACCACTCTTACATCCACCAATCACCAGCCAGGCACACCTACACACATTTTACTTACCGACTTACCTCTGCTTCACCGCCATCAGCCATCAGTCATCTGGTGCCGAACCCAGGATTTGAACCCTGGTCACCTGGTTGGAAGGCAGGAACTTACCCACTGTACCACATGGGCTTCCATGTTTGTATCATTTCCAATAGTCCCTATATCATGGCTATGGTGTGTCATGCAGACTAGGGGGCCTGTATGTAGCTTATAGATGCTCCTGAATCCCTGATTACCAACAAGGAGCAATAGCTCAGTGGTAATGTCATCTGCCTCTGGTGCTGCAAGCTCCCTAGGACAAGGGTTCGAATCCCTCCATGGCTGGTAAAATTTTTTTCTTTTTTTTTCTTTTCCCCCATGAACTAATATTTCGATTTTATAAAAACTAGGAGCAATTTCAGACACTCTTTTTTGCACTAGTGCCCGAAAATTATAAATATTTTCTCTCCTGACTCCCATGCAGCCCCCTTCTTCATTAGTAGGTGAAATATGGGTAAAGCATTGTCTTCAGTTATCAATCTATTGAGTTTTTGTCTTTGAATTTGGCATTTTGTAGTGCGAATGTGGCCTAGGGGGCATAACTGAGCAGAAGTAACCCTCCCACAAATAGTAAAATAGGTTGAGTGGTGGGGATTTTTCATTTTGGTATGAACAGAGCTGTGTAATCAGGGGGATAGTGCCTGTGCTGCTGGCTAGGCATATTGGCCTAGTGTTAGCTCTCACTCACGAAATGATGGGTAAAGTTTGGAACTGGTTAAACTCCCTTTATTAGGTGCAATCAGAAAACAGACATGTTGAGGTTTTCAAGAGGCAGAAAAGGGTAGAGTCTGGCGTGTGCTTCATTGTGCCTGCATCATGCCTGAAGCAGCAGCTAGCATGGCATGGCCTGGCCTGGCCTGGCCTGGCCCTGGGTCTTTAAACAACCCAGCGCTCAGTCTTTTGCTAGCAAGCAAGGCCCACGAACGCCCACGAACGCCCATGTTCTGTTTAGAGGAAGACCTCAGACAATTTGGCACCCTGCTAAATGAGGGTGCTGTCCCATGAGCGGCCTTCGAGCGGGATAAAGCTTTAGCGTAAGACAAGTTGTCAAGCTTAAAATTCTGCTGAAAACCATATGTTGGAGGCCACATCATGATGGAAGCCTGTGAATGTCTCAGGCCAAAGTAAGCATGGGAGTACATTATTTGCATAGGACAGCCCCCTTCAAAATCACATCATCATGCTGCAGTTGCCATGTAGCGTTACTAGAGGGCAGCAGTATGACCATAAAAGAAGAGAGAAGTGTTAAATCTGTTTGCTGACGTGCTGCTTGTCTTTGTTGGTCTTTGCTGGGCCTCTGGAGCAGAGGACTACAATAAGCGAGTGAATGAGTAATGAGGAAAGATTATCCTGCTTTTGTGGGGAAGAGAGAGCACTTGCAGGGAAAACGGCAAGATGACAGAGTTAAAGCATAGATGTTTGCTGAGTGATTGGGTGAGGGTGTCGTCTGTCTCTTTGAAAGGACACGTGAGAGAAGAACAGGAGCCCATGGCCTTCAGATGGGAGAAGAAGCATAGAAGAGCATTTTCCCCAAAATAAAAACCTTCACTTCATCTCAAAGCTTCCAACTTTGCAGGTTGTAAGATTTGCCTTGTTTGCTGCATAAATAGGCAGAACTAGTGAGGCTCTTCCCAGAATATAAGTAGCACACTCTTTGGGAGTATCCTTAGGCCACGCATGTCAGGCACGTAATTGGGGATATGAGGCCAAGAAAAACTTTAGGAAGCTTGCTCTAATCATCTGCAGGATAGAAGGACTCTGGAGAGAAACTAGAGAGGGAACCAGGCTGCACAAAAAAGGGGCAGGGTGGCACATTACACCCTAGCAGGAATATCCGATCCCCATACCTCTACCCCTGGGACACCATTTGTGACTTTCAATACCCCCATCTCATTGCCACTCAAATGTTCCGCCTTAGTATCTGAATGACCATAAACACCCTTCCTTTTGGCCCTCCATTTGTAATTCTCCCAGTAACCCAGGTGCTTTTGCCACTGTCCAGCCTACAGTGACCAGTTGGATGCACATTGCTCGGCACCCCATCCACTTACCACTCCGTGCAACCCCTCTCCGCACACTCAAACTACTCTTCTTTAAAACTGATATACACAATCTGCCTCACTATAAGCTGTAACCTTCCCTCTATAGATTACATAGCCAATCCAAGGAGGTCAAATCACTGGTCGAGCACCCCAAACTCTCTGCAGACGCTGCCAATTCATGGACTACTGCCTACTTTGCATGCAATGATTATTCTCTACGCCACATCCAACCAATTGCCACATGCGCCGTCTCCCTGACTCATTCAACTACTTCCCCAAACCACCCGCCTTATTTAACAAATTTTAATGCTCTCAGCTGTCATAGCGGACATCTCTGCTTCCTGTTCACCCACTTTTCCCCTTCTTTCTTAGTAGCCCACCTGTGCTCAGATGGCCATTCCTCCAAGTGCCACTTGAAACTCGCCTTCCTTCTGTTTCTCTACCTTATAAAGCCCCTTTCAGTACTACCATCACAGCAATTGTCATTTTGTGGCTGCTCCTTTGTGGTGAGTGAATGAAGCAGATTGTATCGCACAAGAAAGTACCCACACAATGGGGGACACACTTGTCAACATTCCCGTTCCCTTCAGTGTCTTAAGCATCTGTTTTCAATGCAACTACCCCAAGAGACCTCCCAACAGATCCTGCGAGGGTTGGGGGGGGGGGGGCAATAAAAACTTGGGGTGCCTTGTCCCCCCTCGCCGTGTCTTACCACGTGCTCCTTGCTGTCACCTCTTTCAATACCATAATTACAGTATGTCTGTGTGGAGCCCCCCTTCTGGTCGGTAATAAAAAAGTGCCCTAAGCCTGTTCCACTAAGTTCCCTCTGTTGCCCCTATGCTTTTGGGGTAGGCCGCCCCACCCCCAGAAAGGGGGGGGCAAAAAAAAATGGGTAGCACACTCAAAGCAAAACCACATAATTCTGTGCCTTCCAGCACCCTCTTTTGTAATGCACCCCAACACCCCTTTTTTACACTGCTCCCCAAAATTTGCCACCCCCCCCCCCCACTCTGTAGTTGGGGGGGAGGTGTGGGTCATAAAATGATGGGGTCTACTACCGTGGTGCCCATCCTATCTGGTCACCCCCCTCTGTTTGCTGAAGGGGGAGGGGCACTCTTTCCTTGTTGGCCTCACTCCCCTGTGCTCCGCCCCCTGACCTATTGCCCCAGACTCTGCCTACTTCTGTGAATCCTTCCTACTCCTCCCTTTCCTCTGGGGCCCCACCCCTGTCTACACATGCCTCTCCTTGGTCCCTCCTAGGCTCTATGCTACCACCTCTCCCTAGGCTCCTCCCCCAACTATGCCCCCCTTCTCTCTGCTTTCCTTTCTTACTCCACCCATTCACACTCCCCCTCTGTGGCTCCTCCCCTCTACTCCCACTAGGCCTGGACCCAACCTCACTCTCTCTGCCCAGACACACCAGCCACTCTCTTATCCACCATTCAGGTCTCTCTCCTCACACACCAACCACTCTCTCCATCCACCAATCACCACCCAGGTCCATCTTCACCTACACACCAACCACTCTTACATCCACCAATCACCAGCCAGGCACACCTACACACATTTTACTTACCGACTTACCTCTGCTTCACCGCCATCAGCCATCAGTCATCTGGTGCCGAACCCAGGATTTGAACCCTGGTCACCTGGTTGGAAGGCAGGAACTTACCCACTGTACCACATGGGCTTCCATGTTTGTATCATTTCCAATAGTCCCTATATCATGGCTATGGTGTGTCATGCAGACTAGGGGGCCTGTATGTAGCTTATAGATGCTCCTGAATCCCTGATTACCAACAAGGAGCAATAGCTCAGTGGTAATGTCATCTGCCTCTGGTGCTGCAAGCTCCCTAGGACAAGGGTTCGAATCCCTCCATGGCTGGTAAAATTTTTTTCTTTTTTTTTCTTTTCCCCCATGAACTAATATTTCGATTTTATAAAAACTAGGAGCAATTTCAGACACTCTTTTTTGCACTAGTGCCCGAAAATTATAAATATTTTCTCTCCTGACTCCCATGCAGCCCCCTTCTTCATTAGTAGGTGAAATATGGGTAAAGCATTGTCTTCAGTTATCAATCTATTGAGTTTTTGTCTTTGAATTTGGCATTTTGTAGTGCGAATGTGGCCTAGGGGGCATAACTGAGCAGAAGTAACCCTCCCACAAATAGTAAAATAGGTTGAGTGGTGGAGATTTTTCATTTTGGTATGAACAGAGCTGTGTAATCAGGGGGATAGTGCCTGTGCTGCTGGCTAGGCATATTGGCCTAGTGTTAGCTCTCACTCACGAAATGATGGGTAAAGTTTGGAACTGGTTAAACTCCCTTTATTAGGTGCAATCAGAAAACAGACATGTTGAGGTTTTCAAGAGGCAGAAAAGGGTAGAGTCTGGCGTGTGCTTCATTGTGCCTGCATCATGCCTGAAGCAGCAGCTAGCATGGCATGGCCTGGCCTGGCCTGGCCTGGCCCTGGGTCTTTAAACAACCCAGCGCTCAGTCTTTTGCTAGCAAGCAAGGCCCACGAACGCCCACGAACGCCCATGTTCTGTTTAGAGGAAGACCTCAGACAATTTGGCACCCTGCTAAATGAGGGTGCTGTCCCATGAGCGGCCTTCGAGCGGGATAAAGCTTTAGCGTAAGACAAGTTGTCAAGCTTAAAATTCTGCTGAAAACCATATGTTGGAGGCCACATCATGATGGAAGCCTGTGAATGTCTCAGGCCAAAGTAAGCATGGGAGTACATTATTTGCATAGGACAGCCCCCTTCAAAATCACATCATCATGCTGCAGTTGCCATGTAGCGTTACTAGAGGGCAGCAGTATGACCATAAAAGAAGAGAGAAGTGTTAAATCTGTTTGCTGACGTGCTGCTTGTCTTTGTTGGTCTTTGCTGGGCCTCTGGAGCAGAGGACTACAATAAGCGAGTGAATGAGTAATGAGGAAAGATTATCCTGCTTTTGTGGGGAAGAGAGAGCACTTGCAGGGAAAACGGCAAGATGACAGAGTTAAAGCATAGATGTTTGCTGAGTGATTGGGTGAGGGTGTCGTCTGTCTCTTTGAAAGGACACGTGAGAGAAGAACAGGAGCCCATGGCCTTCAGATGGGAGAAGAAGCATAGAAGAGCATTTTCCCCAAAATAAAAACCTTCACTTCATCTCAAAGCTTCCAACTTTGCAGGTTGTAAGATTTGCCTTGTTTGCTGCATAAATAGGCAGAACTAGTGAGGCTCTTCCCAGAATATAAGTAGCACACTCTTTGGGAGTATCCTTAGGCCAGGCATGTCAGGCACGTAATTGGGGATATGAGGCCAAGAAAAACTTTAGGAAGCTTGCTCTAATCATCTGCAGGATAGAAGGACTCTGGAGAGAAACTAGAGAGGGAACCAGGCTGCACAAAAAAGGGGCAGGGTGGCACATTACACCCTAGCTGCAATATCCGATCCCCATACCTCTACCCCTGGGACACCATTTGTGACTTTCAATACCCCCATCTCATTGCCACTCAAATGTTCCGCCTTAGTATCTGAATGACCATAAACACCCTTCCTTTTGGCCCTCCATTTGTAATTCTCCCAGTAACCCAGGTGCTTTTGCCACTGTCCAGCCTACAGTGACCAGTTGGATGCACATTGCTCGGCACCCCATCCACTTACCACTCCGTGCAACCCCTCTCCGCACACTCAAACTACTCTTCTTTAAAACTGATATACACAATCTGCCTCACTATAAGCTGTAACCTTCCCTCTATAGATTACATAGCCAATCCAAGGAGGTCAAATCACTGGTCGAGCACCCCAAACTCTCTGCAGACGCTGCCAATTCATGGACTACTGCCTACTTTGCATGCAATGATTATTCTCTACGCCACATCCAACCAATTGCCACATGCGCCGTCTCCCTGACTCATTCAACTACTTCCCCAAACCACCCGCCTTATTTAACAAATTTTAATGCTCTCAGCTGTCATAGCGGACATCTCTGCTTCCTGTTCACCCACTTTTCCCCTTCTTTCTTAGTAGCCCACCTGTGCTCAGATGGCCATTCCTCCAAGTGCCACTTGAAACTCGCCTTCCTTCTGTTTCTCTACCTTATAAAGCCCCTTTCAGTACTACCATCACAGCAATTGTCATTTTGTGGCTGCTCCTTTGTGGTGAGTGAATGAAGCAGATTGTATCGCACAAGAAAGTACCCACACAATGGGGGACACACTTGTCAACATTCCCGTTCCCTTCAGTGTCTTAAGCATCTGTTTTCAATGCAACTACCCCAAGAGACCTCCCAACAGATCCTGCGAGGGTTGGGGGGGGGGGGGGCAATAAAAACTTGGGGTGCCTTGTCCCCCCTCGCCGTGTCTTACCACGTGCTCCTTGCTGTCACCTCTTTCAATACCATAATTACAGTATGTCTGTGTGGAGCCCCCCTTCTGGTCGGTAATAAAAAAGTGCCCTAAGCCTGTTCCACTAAGTTCCCTCTGTTGCCCCTATGCTTTTGGGGTAGGCCGCCCCACCCCCAGAAAGGGGGGGGCAAAAAAAAATGGGTAGCACACTCAAAGCAAAACCACATAATTCTGTGCCTTCCAGCACCCTCTTTTGTAATGCACCCCAACACCCCTTTTTTACACTGCTCCCCAAAATTTGCCACCCCCCCCCCCCACTCTGTAGTTGGGGGGGAGGTGTGGGTCATAAAATGATGGGGTCTACTACCGTGGTGCCCATCCTATCTGGTCACCCCCCTCTGTTTGCTGAAGGGGGAGGGGCACTCTTTCCTTGTTGGCCTCACTCCCCTGTGCTCCGCCCCCTGACCTATTGCCCCAGACTCTGCCTACTTCTGTGAATCCTTCCTACTCCTCCCTTTCCTCTGGGGCCCCACCCCTGTCTACACATGCCTCTCCTTGGTCCCTCCTAGGCTCTATGCTACCACCTCTCCCTAGGCTCCTCCCCCAACTATGCCCCCCTTCTCTCTGCTTTCCTTTCTTACTCCACCCATTCACACTCCCCCTCTGTGGCTCCTCCCCTCTACTCCCACTAGGCCTGGACCCAACCTCACTCTCTCTGCCCAGACACACCAGCCACTCTCTTATCCACCATTCAGGTCTCTCTCCTCACACACCAACCACTCTCTCCATCCACCAATCACCACCCAGGTCCATCTTCACCTACACACCAACCACTCTTACATCCACCAATCACCAGCCAGGCACACCTACACACATTTTACTTACCGACTTACCTCTGCTTCACCGCCATCAGCCATCAGTCATCTGGTGCCGAACCCAGGATTTGAACCCTGGTCACCTGGTTGGAAGGCAGGAACTTACCCACTGTACCACATGGGCTTCCATGTTTGTATCATTTCCAATAGTCCCTATATCATGGCTATGGTGTGTCATGCAGACTAGGGGGCCTGTATGTAGCTTATAGATGCTCCTGAATCCCTGATTACCAACAAGGAGCAATAGCTCAGTGGTAATGTCATCTGCCTCTGGTGCTGCAAGCTCCCTAGGACAAGGGTTCGAATCCCTCCATGGCTGGTAAAATTTTTTTCTTTTTTTTTCTTTTCCCCCATGAACTAATATTTCGATTTTATAAAAACTAGGAGCAATTTCAGACACTCTTTTTTGCACTAGTGCCCGAAAATTATAAATATTTTCTCTCCTGACTCCCATGCAGCCCCCTTCTTCATTAGTAGGTGAAATATGGGTAAAGCATTGTCTTCAGTTATCAATCTATTGAGTTTTTGTCTTTGAATTTGGCATTTTGTAGTGCGAATGTGGCCTAGGGGGCATAACTGAGCAGAAGTAACCCTCCCACAAATAGTAAAATAGGTTGAGTGGTGGGGATTTTTCATTTTGGTATGAACAGAGCTGTGTAATCAGGGGGATAGTGCCTGTGCTGCTGGCTAGGCATATTGGCCTAGTGTTAGCTCTCACTCACGAAATGATGGGTAAAGTTTGGAACTGGTTAAACTCCCTTTATTAGGTGCAATCAGAAAACAGACATGTTGAGGTTTTCAAGAGGCAGAAAAGGGTAGAGTCTGGCGTGTGCTTCATTGTGCCTGCATCATGCCTGAAGCAGCAGCTAGCATGGCATGGCCTGGCCTGGCCTGGCCTGGCCCTGGGTCTTTAAACAACCCAGCGCTCAGTCTTTTGCTAGCAAGCAAGGCCCACGAACGCCCACGAACGCCCATGTTCTGTTTAGAGGAAGACCTCAGACAATTTGGCACCCTGCTAAATGAGGGTGCTGTCCCATGAGCGGCCTTCGAGCGGGATAAAGCTTTAGCGTAAGACAAGTTGTCAAGCTTAAAATTCTGCTGAAAACCATATGTTGGAGGCCACATCATGATGGAAGCCTGTGAATGTCTCAGGCCAAAGTAAGCATGGGAGTACATTATTTGCATAGGACAGCCCCCTTCAAAATCACATCATCATGCTGCAGTTGCCATGTAGCGTTACTAGAGGGCAGCAGTATGACCATAAAAGAAGAGAGAAGTGTTAAATCTGTTTGCTGACGTGCTGCTTGTCTTTGTTGGTCTTTGCTGGGCCTCTGGAGCAGAGGACTACAATAAGCGAGTGAATGAGTAATGAGGAAAGATTATCCTGCTTTTGTGGGGAAGAGAGAGCACTTGCAGGGAAAACGGCAAGATGACAGAGTTAAAGCATAGATGTTTGCTGAGTGATTGGGTGAGGGTGTCGTCTGTCTCTTTGAAAGGACACGTGAGAGAAGAACAGGAGCCCATGGCCTTCAGATGGGAGAAGAAGCATAGAAGAGCATTTTCCCCAAAATAAAAACCTTCACTTCATCTCAAAGCTTCCAACTTTGCAGGTTGTAAGATTTGCCTTGTTTGCTGCATAAATAGGCAGAACTAGTGAGGCTCTTCCCAGAATATAAGTAGCACACTCTTTGGGAGTATCCTTAGGCCAGGCATGTCAGGCACGTAATTGGGGATATGAGGCCAAGAAAAACTTTAGGAAGCTTGCTCTAATCATCTGCAGGATAGAAGGACTCTGGAGAGAAACTAGAGAGGGAACCAGGCTGCACAAAAAAGGGGCAGGGTGGCACATTACACCCTAGCTGCAATATCCGATCCCCATACCTCTACCCCTGGGACACCATTTGTGACTTTCAATACCCCCATCTCATTGCCACTCAAATGTTCCGCCTTAGTATCTGAATGACCATAAACACCCTTCCTTTTGGCCCTCCATTTGTAATTCTCCCAGTAACCCAGGTGCTTTTGCCACTGTCCAGCCTACAGTGACCAGTTGGATGCACATTGCTCGGCACCCCATCCACTTACCACTCCGTGCAACCCCTCTCCGCACACTCAAACTACTCTTCTTTAAAACTGATATACACAATCTGCCTCACTATAAGCTGTAACCTTCCCTCTATAGATTACATAGCCAATCCAAGGAGGTCAAATCACTGGTCGAGCACCCCAAACTCTCTGCAGACGCTGCCAATTCATGGACTACTGCCTACTTTGCATGCAATGATTATTCTCTACGCCACATCCAACCAATTGCCACATGCGCCGTCTCCCTGACTCATTCAACTACTTCCCCAAACCACCCGCCTTATTTAACAAATTTTAATGCTCTCAGCTGTCATAGCGGACATCTCTGCTTCCTGTTCACCCACTTTTCCCCTTCTTTCTTAGTAGCCCACCTGTGCTCAGATGGCCATTCCTCCAAGTGCCACTTGAAACTCGCCTTCCTTCTGTTTCTCTACCTTATAAAGCCCCTTTCAGTACTACCATCACAGCAATTGTCATTTTGTGGCTGCTCCTTTGTGGTGAGTGAATGAAGCAGATTGTATCGCACAAGAAAGTACCCACACAATGGGGGACACACTTGTCAACATTCCCGTTCCCTTCAGTGTCTTAAGCATCTGTTTTCAATGCAACTACCCCAAGAGACCTCCCAACAGATCCTGCGAGGGTTGGGGGGGGGGGGCAATAAAAACTTGGGGTGCCTTGTCCCCCCTCGCCGTGTCTTACCACGTGCTCCTTGCTGTCACCTCTTTCAATACCATAATTACAGTATGTCTGTGTGGAGCCCCCCTTCTGGTCGGTAATAAAAAAGTGCCCTAAGCCTGTTCCACTAAGTTCCCTCTGTTGCCCCTATGCTTTTGGGGTAGGCCGCCCCACCCCCAGAAAGGGGGGGGCAAAAAAAAATGGGTAGCACACTCAAAGCAAAACCACATAATTCTGTGCCTTCCAGCACCCTCTTTTGTAATGCACCCCAACACCCCTTTTTTACACTGCTCCCCAAAATTTGCCACCCCCCCCCCACTCTGTAGTTGGGGGGGAGGTGTGGGTCATAAAATGATGGGGTCTACTACCGTGGTGCCCATCCTATCTGGTCACCCCCCTCTGTTTGCTGAAGGGGGAGGGGCACTCTTTCCTTGTTGGCCTCACTCCCCTGTGCTCCGCCCCCTGACCTATTGCCCCAGACTCTGCCTACTTCTGTGAATCCTTCCTACTCCTCCCTTTCCTCTGGGGCCCCACCCCTGTCTACACATGCCTCTCCTTGGTCCCTCCTAGGCTCTATGCTACCACCTCTCCCTAGGCTCCTCCCCCAACTATGCCCCCCTTCTCTCTGCTTTCCTTTCTTACTCCACCCATTCACACTCCCCCTCTGTGGCTCCTCCCCTCTACTCCCACTAGGCCTGGACCCAACCTCACTCTCTCTGCCCAGACACACCAGCCACTCTCTTATCCACCATTCAGGTCTCTCTCCTCACACACCAACCACTCTCTCCATCCACCAATCACCACCCAGGTCCATCTTCACCTACACACCAACCACTCTTACATCCACCAATCACCAGCCAGGCACACCTACACACATTTTACTTACCGACTTACCTCTGCTTCACCGCCATCAGCCATCAGTCATCTGGTGCCGAACCCAGGATTTGAACCCTGGTCACCTGGTTGGAAGGCAGGAACTTACCCACTGTACCACATGGGCTTCCATGTTTGTATCATTTCCAATAGTCCCTATATCATGGCTATGGTGTGTCATGCAGACTAGGGGGCCTGTATGTAGCTTATAGATGCTCCTGAATCCCTGATTACCAACAAGGAGCAATAGCTCAGTGGTAATGTCATCTGCCTCTGGTGCTGCAAGCTCCCTAGGACAAGGGTTCGAATCCCTCCATGGCTGGTAAAATTTTTTTCTTTTTTTTTCTTTTCCCCCATGAACTAATATTTCGATTTTATAAAAACTAGGAGCAATTTCAGACACTCTTTTTTGCACTAGTGCCCGAAAATTATAAATATTTTCTCTCCTGACTCCCATGCAGCCCCCTTCTTCATTAGTAGGTGAAATATGGGTAAAGCATTGTCTTCAGTTATCAATCTATTGAGTTTTTGTCTTTGAATTTGGCATTTTGTAGTGCGAATGTGGCCTAGGGGGCATAACTGAGCAGAAGTAACCCTCCCACAAATAGTAAAATAGGTTGAGTGGTGGGGATTTTTCATTTTGGTATGAACAGAGCTGTGTAATCAGGGGGATAGTGCCTGTGCTGCTGGCTAGGCATATTGGCCTAGTGTTAGCTCTCACTCACGAAATGATGGGTAAAGTTTGGAACTGGTTAAACTCCCTTTATTAGGTGCAATCAGAAAACAGACATGTTGAGGTTTTCAAGAGGCAGAAAAGGGTAGAGTCTGGCGTGTGCTTCATTGTGCCTGCATCATGCCTGAAGCAGCAGCTAGCATGGCATGGCCTGGCCTGGCCTGGCCCTGGGTCTTTAAACAACCCAGCGCTCAGTCTTTTGCTAGCAAGCAAGGCCCACGAACGCCCACGAACGCCCATGTTCTGTTTAGAGGAAGACCTCAGACAATTTGGCACCCTGCTAAATGAGGGTGCTGTCCCATGAGCGGCCTTCGAGCGGGATAAAGCTTTAGCGTAAGACAAGTTGTCAAGCTTAAAATTCTGCTGAAAACCATATGTTGGAGGCCACATCATGATGGAAGCCTGTGAATGTCTCAGGCCAAAGTAAGCATGGGAGTACATTATTTGCATAGGACAGCCCCCTTCAAAATCACATCATCATGCTGCAGTTGCCATGTAGCGTTACTAGAGGGCAGCAGTATGACCATAAAAGAAGAGAGAAGTGTTAAATCTGTTTGCTGACGTGCTGCTTGTCTTTGTTGGTCTTTGCTGGGCCTCTGGAGCAGAGGACTACAATAAGCGAGTGAATGAGTAATGAGGAAAGATTATCCTGCTTTTGTGGGGAAGAGAGAGCACTTGCAGGGAAAACGGCAAGATGACAGAGTTAAAGCATAGATGTTTGCTGAGTGATTGGGTGAGGGTGTCGTCTGTCTCTTTGAAAGGACACGTGAGAGAAGAACAGGAGCCCATGGCCTTCAGATGGGAGAAGAAGCATAGAAGAGCATTTTCCCCAAAATAAAAACCTTCACTTCATCTCAAAGCTTCCAACTTTGCAGGTTGTAAGATTTGCCTTGTTTGCTGCATAAATAGGCAGAACTAGTGAGGCTCTTCCCAGAATATAAGTAGCACACTCTTTGGGAGTATCCTTAGGCCACGCATGTCAGGCACGTAATTGGGGATATGAGGCCAAGAAAAACTTTAGGAAGCTTGCTCTAATCATCTGCAGGATAGAAGGACTCTGGAGAGAAACTAGAGAGGGAACCAGGCTGCACAAAAAAGGGGCAGGGTGGCACATTACACCCTAGCAGGAATATCCGATCCCCATACCTCTACCCCTGGGACACCATTTGTGACTTTCAATACCCCCATCTCATTGCCACTCAAATGTTCCGCCTTAGTATCTGAATGACCATAAACACCCTTCCTTTTGGCCCTCCATTTGTAATTCTCCCAGTAACCCAGGTGCTTTTGCCACTGTCCAGCCTACAGTGACCAGTTGGATGCACATTGCTCGGCACCCCATCCACTTACCACTCCGTGCAACCCCTCTCCGCACACTCAAACTACTCTTCTTTAAAACTGATATACACAATCTGCCTCACTATAAGCTGTAACCTTCCCTCTATAGATTACATAGCCAATCCAAGGAGGTCAAATCACTGGTCGAGCACCCCAAACTCTCTGCAGACGCTGCCAATTCATGGACTACTGCCTACTTTGCATGCAATGATTATTCTCTACGCCACATCCAACCAATTGCCACATGCGCCGTCTCCCTGACTCATTCAACTACTTCCCCAAACCACCCGCCTTATTTAACAAATTTTAATGCTCTCAGCTGTCATAGCGGACATCTCTGCTTCCTGTTCACCCACTTTTCCCCTTCTTTCTTAGTAGCCCACCTGTGCTCAGATGGCCATTCCTCCAAGTGCCACTTGAAACTCGCCTTCCTTCTGTTTCTCTACCTTATAAAGCCCCTTTCAGTACTACCATCACAGCAATTGTCATTTTGTGGCTGCTCCTTTGTGGTGAGTGAATGAAGCAGATTGTATCGCACAAGAAAGTACCCACACAATGGGGGACACACTTGTCAACATTCCCGTTCCCTTCAGTGTCTTAAGCATCTGTTTTCAATGCAACTACCCCAAGAGACCTCCCAACAGATCCTGCGAGGGTTGGGGGGGGGGGGGCAATAAAAACTTGGGGTGCCTTGTCCCCCCTCGCCGTGTCTTACCACGTGCTCCTTGCTGTCACCTCTTTCAATACCATAATTACAGTATGTCTGTGTGGAGCCCCCCTTCTGGTCGGTAATAAAAAAGTGCCCTAAGCCTGTTCCACTAAGTTCCCTCTGTTGCCCCTATGCTTTTGGGGTAGGCCGCCCCACCCCCAGAAAGGGGGGGGCAAAAAAAAATGGGTAGCACACTCAAAGCAAAACCACATAATTCTGTGCCTTCCAGCACCCTCTTTTGTAATGCACCCCAACACCCCTTTTTTACACTGCTCCCCAAAATTTGCCACCCCCCCCCCCCACTCTGTAGTTGGGGGGGAGGTGTGGGTCATAAAATGATGGGGTCTACTACCGTGGTGCCCATCCTATCTGGTCACCCCCCTCTGTTTGCTGAAGGGGGAGGGGCACTCTTTCCTTGTTGGCCTCACTCCCCTGTGCTCCGCCCCCTGACCTATTGCCCCAGACTCTGCCTACTTCTGTGAATCCTTCCTACTCCTCCCTTTCCTCTGGGGCCCCACCCCTGTCTACACATGCCTCTCCTTGGTCCCTCCTAGGCTCTATGCTACCACCTCTCCCTAGGCTCCTCCCCCAACTATGCCCCCCTTCTCTCTGCTTTCCTTTCTTACTCCACCCATTCACACTCCCCCTCTGTGGCTCCTCCCCTCTACTCCCACTAGGCCTGGACCCAACCTCACTCTCTCTGCCCAGACACACCAGCCACTCTCTTATCCACCATTCAGGTCTCTCTCCTCACACACCAACCACTCTCTCCATCCACCAATCACCACCCAGGTCCATCTTCACCTACACACCAACCACTCTTACATCCACCAATCACCAGCCAGGCACACCTACACACATTTTACTTACCGACTTACCTCTGCTTCACCGCCATCAGCCATCAGTCATCTGGTGCCGAACCCAGGATTTGAACCCTGGTCACCTGGTTGGAAGGCAGGAACTTACCCACTGTACCACATGGGCTTCCATGTTTGTATCATTTCCAATAGTCCCTATATCATGGCTATGGTGTGTCATGCAGACTAGGGGGCCTGTATGTAGCTTATAGATGCTCCTGAATCCCTGATTACCAACAAGGAGCAATAGCTCAGTGGTAATGTCATCTGCCTCTGGTGCTGCAAGCTCCCTAGGACAAGGGTTCGAATCCCTCCATGGCTGGTAAAATTTTTTTCTTTTTTTTTCTTTTCCCCCATGAACTAATATTTCGATTTTATAAAAACTAGGAGCAATTTCAGACACTCTTTTTTGCACTAGTGCCCGAAAATTATAAATATTTTCTCTCCTGACTCCCATGCAGCCCCCTTCTTCATTAGTAGGTGAAATATGGGTAAAGCATTGTCTTCAGTTATCAATCTATTGAGTTTTTGTCTTTGAATTTGGCATTTTGTAGTGCGAATGTGGCCTAGGGGGCATAACTGAGCAGAAGTAACCCTCCCACAAATAGTAAAATAGGTTGAGTGGTGGGGATTTTTCATTTTGGTATGAACAGAGCTGTGTAATCAGGGGGATAGTGCCTGTGCTGCTGGCTAGGCATATTGGCCTAGTGTTAGCTCTCACTCACGAAATGATGGGTAAAGTTTGGAACTGGTTAAACTCCCTTTATTAGGTGCAATCAGAAAACAGACATGTTGAGGTTTTCAAGAGGCAGAAAAGGGTAGAGTCTGGCGTGTGCTTCATTGTGCCTGCATCATGCCTGAAGCAGCAGCTAGCATGGCATGGCCTGGCCTGGCCTGGCCTGGCCCTGGGTCTTTAAACAACCCAGCGCTCAGTCTTTTGCTAGCAAGCAAGGCCCACGAACGCCCACGAACGCCCATGTTCTGTTTAGAGGAAGACCTCAGACAATTTGGCACCCTGCTAAATGAGGGTGCTGTCCCATGAGCGGCCTTCGAGCGGGATAAAGCTTTAGCGTAAGACAAGTTGTCAAGCTTAAAATTCTGCTGAAAACCATATGTTGGAGGCCACATCATGATGGAAGCCTGTGAATGTCTCAGGCCAAAGTAAGCATGGGAGTACATTATTTGCATAGGACAGCCCCCTTCAAAATCACATCATCATGCTGCAGTTGCCATGTAGCGTTACTAGAGGGCAGCAGTATGACCATAAAAGAAGAGAGAAGTGTTAAATCTGTTTGCTGACGTGCTGCTTGTCTTTGTTGGTCTTTGCTGGGCCTCTGGAGCAGAGGACTACAATAAGCGAGTGAATGAGTAATGAGGAAAGATTATCCTGCTTTTGTGGGGAAGAGAGAGCACTTGCAGGGAAAACGGCAAGATGACAGAGTTAAAGCATAGATGTTTGCTGAGTGATTGGGTGAGGGTGTCGTCTGTCTCTTTGAAAGGACACGTGAGAGATGAACAGGAGCCCATGGCCTTCAGATGGGAGAAGAAGCATAGAAGAGCATTTTCCCCAAAATAAAAACCTTCACTTCATCTCAAAGCTTCCAACTTTGCAGGTTGTAAGATTTGCCTTGTTTGCTGCATAAATAGGCAGAACTAGTGAGGCTCTTCCCAGAATATAAGTAGCACACTCTTTGGGAGTATCCTTAGGCCAGGCATGTCAGGCACGTAATTGGGGATATGAGGCCAAGAAAAACTTTAGGAAGCTTGCTCTAATCATCTGCAGGATAGAAGGACTCTGGAGAGAAACTAGAGAGGGAACCAGGCTGCACAAAAAAGGGGCAGGGTGGCACATTACACCCTAGCAGGAATATCCGATCCCCATACCTCTACCCCTGGGACACCATTTGTGACTTTCAATACCCCCATCTCATTGCCACTCAAATGTTCCGCCTTAGTATCTGAATGACCATAAACACCCTTCCTTTTGGCCCTCCATTTGTAATTCTCCCAGTAACCCAGGTGCTTTTGCCACTGTCCAGCCTACAGTGACCAGTTGGATGCACATTGCTCGGCACCCCATCCACTTACCACTCCGTGCAACCCCTCTCCGCACACTCAAACTACTCTTCTTTAAAACTGATATACACAATCTGCCTCACTATAAGCTGTAACCTTCCCTCTATAGATTACATAGCCAATCCAAGGAGGTCAAATCACTGGTCGAGCACCCCAAACTCTCTGCAGACGCTGCCAATTCATGGACTACTGCCTACTTTGCATGCAATGATTATTCTCTACGCCACATCCAACCAATTGCCACATGCGCCGTCTCCCTGACTCATTCAACTACTTCCCCAAACCACCCGCCTTATTTAACAAATTTTAATGCTCTCAGCTGTCATAGCGGACATCTCTGCTTCCTGTTCACCCACTTTTCCCCTTCTTTCTTAGTAGCCCACCTGTGCTCAGATGGCCATTCCTCCAAGTGCCACTTGAAACTCGCCTTCCTTCTGTTTCTCTACCTTATAAAGCCCCTTTCAGTACTACCATCACAGCAATTGTCATTTTGTGGCTGCTCCTTTGTGGTGAGTGAATGAAGCAGATTGTATCGCACAAGAAAGTACCCACACAATGGGGGACACACTTGTCAACATTCCCGTTCCCTTCAGTGTCTTAAGCATCTGTTTTCAATGCAACTACCCCAAGAGACCTCCCAACAGATCCTGCGAGGGTTGGGGGGGGGGGGCAATAAAAACTTGGGGTGCCTTGTCCCCCCTCGCCGTGTCTTACCACGTGCTCCTTGCTGTCACCTCTTTCAATACCATAATTACAGTATGTCTGTGTGGAGCCCCCCTTCTGGTCGGTAATAAAAAAGTGCCCTAAGCCTGTTCCACTAAGTTCCCTCTGTTGCCCCTATGCTTTTGGGGTAGGCCGCCCCACCCCCAGAAAGGGGGGGGCAAAAAAAAATGGGTAGCACACTCAAAGCAAAACCACATAATTCTGTGCCTTCCAGCACCCTCTTTTGTAATGCACCCCAACACCCCTTTTTTACACTGCTCCCCAAAATTTGCCAGCCCCCCCCCCACTCTGTAGTTGGGGGGGAGGTGTGGGTCATAAAATGATGGGGTCTACTACCGTGGTGCCCATCCTATCTGGTCACCCCCCTCTGTTTGCTGAAGGGGGAGGGGCACTCTTTCCTTGTTGGCCTCACTCCCCTGTGCTCCGCCCCCTGACCTATTGCCCCAGACTCTGCCTACTTCTGTGAATCCTTCCTACTCCTCCCTTTCCTCTGGGGCCCCACCCCTGTCTACACATGCCTCTCCTTGGTCCCTCCTAGGCTCTATGCTACCACCTCTCCCTAGGCTCCTCCCCCAACTATGCCCCCCTTCTCTCTGCTTTCCTTTCTTACTCCACCCATTCACACTCCCCCTCTGTGGCTCCTCCCCTCTACTCCCACTAGGCCTGGACCCAACCTCACTCTCTCTGCCCAGACACACCAGCCACTCTCTTATCCACCATTCAGGTCTCTCTCCTCACACACCAACCACTCTCTCCATCCACCAATCACCACCCAGGTCCATCTTCACCTACACACCAACCACTCTTACATCCACCAATCACCAGCCAGGCACACCTACACACATTTTACTTACCGACTTACCTCTGCTTCACCGCCATCAGCCATCAGTCATCTGGTGCCGAACCCAGGATTTGAACCCTGGTCACCTGGTTGGAAGGCAGGAACTTACCCACTGTACCACATGGGCTTCCATGTTTGTATCATTTCCAATAGTCCCTATATCATGGCTATGGTGTGTCATGCAGACTAGGGGGCCTGTATGTAGCTTATAGATGCTCCTGAATCCCTGATTACCAACAAGGAGCAATAGCTCAGTGGTAATGTCATCTGCCTCTGGTGCTGCAAGCTCCCTAGGACAAGGGTTCGAATCCCTCCATGGCTGGTAAAATTTTTTTCTTTTTTTTTCTTTTCCCCCATGAACTAATATTTCGATTTTATAAAAACTAGGAGCAATTTCAGACACTCTTTTTTGCACTAGTGCCCGAAAATTATAAATATTTTCTCTCCTGACTCCCATGCAGCCCCCTTCTTCATTAGTAGGTGAAATATGGGTAAAGCATTGTCTTCAGTTATCAATCTATTGAGTTTTTGTCTTTGAATTTGGCATTTTGTAGTGCGAATGTGGCCTAGGGGGCATAACTGAGCAGAAGTAACCCTCCCACAAATAGTAAAATAGGTTGAGTGGTGGGGATTTTTCATTTTGGTATGAACAGAGCTGTGTAATCAGGGGGATAGTGCCTGTGCTGCTGGCTAGGCATATTGGCCTAGTGTTAGCTCTCACTCACGAAATGATGGGTAAAGTTTGGAACTGGTTAAACTCCCTTTATTAGGTGCAATCAGAAAACAGACATGTTGAGGTTTTCAAGAGGCAGAAAAGGGTAGAGTCTGGCGTGTGCTTCATTGTGCCTGCATCATGCCTGAAGCAGCAGCTAGCATGGCATGGCCTGGCCTGGCCTGGCCTGGCCCTGGGTCTTTAAACAACCCAGCGCTCAGTCTTTTGCTAGCAAGCAAGGCCCACGAACGCCCACGAACGCCCATGTTCTGTTTAGAGGAAGACCTCAGACAATTTGGCACCCTGCTAAATGAGGGTGCTGTCCCATGAGCGGCCTTCGAGCGGGATAAAGCTTTAGCGTAAGACAAGTTGTCAAGCTTAAAATTCTGCTGAAAACCATATGTTGGAGGCCACATCATGATGGAAGCCTGTGAATGTCTCAGGCCAAAGTAAGCATGGGAGTACATTATTTGCATAGGACAGCCCCCTTCAAAATCACATCATCATGCTGCAGTTGCCATGTAGCGTTACTAGAGGGCAGCAGTATGACCATAAAAGAAGAGAGAAGTGTTAAATCTGTTTGCTGACGTGCTGCTTGTCTTTGTTGGTCTTTGCTGGGCCTCTGGAGCAGAGGACTACAATAAGCGAGTGAATGAGTAATGAGGAAAGATTATCCTGCTTTTGTGGGGAAGAGAGAGCACTTGCAGGGAAAACGGCAAGATGACAGAGTTAAAGCATAGATGTTTGCTGAGTGATTGGGTGAGGGTGTCGTCTGTCTCTTTGAAAGGACACGTGAGAGAAGAACAGGAGCCCATGGCCTTCAGATGGGAGAAGAAGCATAGAAGAGCATTTTCCCCAAAATAAAAACCTTCACTTCATCTCAAAGCTTCCAACTTTGCAGGTTGTAAGATTTGCCTTGTTTGCTGCATAAATAGGCAGAACTAGTGAGGCTCTTCCCAGAATATAAGTAGCACACTCTTTGGGAGTATCCTTAGGCCAGGCATGTCAGGCACGTAATTGGGGATATGAGGCCAAGAAAAACTTTAGGAAGCTTGCTCTAATCATCTGCAGGATAGAAGGACTCTGGAGAGAAACTAGAGAGGGAACCAGGCTGCACAAAAAAGGGGCAGGGTGGCACATTACACCCTAGCTGCAATATCCGATCCCCATACCTCTACCCCTGGGACACCATTTGTGACTTTCAATACCCCCATCTCATTGCCACTCAAATGTTCCGCCTTAGTATCTGAATGACCATAAACACCCTTCCTTTTGGCCCTCCATTTGTAATTCTCCCAGTAACCCAGGTGCTTTTGCCACTGTCCAGCCTACAGTGACCAGTTGGATGCACATTGCTCGGCACCCCATCCACTTACCACTCCGTGCAACCCCTCTCCGCACACTCAAACTACTCTTCTTTAAAACTGATATACACAATCTGCCTCACTATAAGCTGTAACCTTCCCTCTATAGATTACATAGCCAATCCAAGGAGGTCAAATCACTGGTCGAGCACCCCAAACTCTCTGCAGACGCTGCCAATTCATGGACTACTGCCTACTTTGCATGCAATGATTATTCTCTACGCCACATCCAACCAATTGCCACATGCGCCGTCTCCCTGACTCATTCAACTACTTCCCCAAACCACCCGCCTTATTTAACAAATTTTAATGCTCTCAGCTGTCATAGCGGACATCTCTGCTTCCTGTTCACCCACTTTTCCCCTTCTTTCTTAGTAGCCCACCTGTGCTCAGATGGCCATTCCTCCAAGTGCCACTTGAAACTCGCCTTCCTTCTGTTTCTCTACCTTATAAAGCCCCTTTCAGTACTACCATCACAGCAATTGTCATTTTGTGGCTGCTCCTTTGTGGTGAGTGAATGAAGCAGATTGTATCGCACAAGAAAGTACCCACACAATGGGGGACACACTTGTCAACATTCCCGTTCCCTTCAGTGTCTTAAGCATCTGTTTTCAATGCAACTACCCCAAGAGACCTCCCAACAGATCCTGCGAGGGTTGGGGGGGGGGGGCAATAAAAACTTGGGGTGCCTTGTCCCCCCTCGCCGTGTCTTACCACGTGCTCCTTGCTGTCACCTCTTTCAATACCATAATTACAGTATGTCTGTGTGGAGCCCCCCTTCTGGTCGGTAATAAAAAAGTGCCCTAAGCCTGTTCCACTAAGTTCCCTCTGTTGCCCCTATGCTTTTGGGGTAGGCCGCCCCACCCCCAGAAAGGGGGGGGCAAAAAAAAATGGGTAGCACACTCAAAGCAAAACCACATAATTCTGTGCCTTCCAGCACCCTCTTTTGTAATGCACCCCAACACCCCTTTTTTACACTGCTCCCCAAAATTTGCCACCCCCCCCCCACTCTGTAGTTGGGGGGGAGGTGTGGGTCATAAAATGATGGGGTCTACTACCGTGGTGCCCATCCTATCTGGTCACCCCCCTCTGTTTGCTGAAGGGGGAGGGGCACTCTTTCCTTGTTGGCCTCACTCCCCTGTGCTCCGCCCCCTGACCTATTGCCCCAGACTCTGCCTACTTCTGTGAATCCTTCCTACTCCTCCCTTTCCTCTGGGGCCCCACCCCTGTCTACACATGCCTCTCCTTGGTCCCTCCTAGGCTCTATGCTACCACCTCTCCCTAGGCTCCTCCCCCAACTATGCCCCCCTTCTCTCTGCTTTCCTTTCTTACTCCACCCATTCACACTCCCCCTCTGTGGCTCCTCCCCTCTACTCCCACTAGGCCTGGACCCAACCTCACTCTCTCTGCCCAGACACACCAGCCACTCTCTTATCCACCATTCAGGTCTCTCTCCTCACACACCAACCACTCTCTCCATCCACCAATCACCACCCAGGTCCATCTTCACCTACACACCAACCACTCTTACATCCACCAATCACCAGCCAGGCACACCTACACACATTTTACTTACCGACTTACCTCTGCTTCACCGCCATCAGCCATCAGTCATCTGGTGCCGAACCCAGGATTTGAACCCTGGTCACCTGGTTGGAAGGCAGGAACTTACCCACTGTACCACATGGGCTTCCATGTTTGTATCATTTCCAATAGTCCCTATATCATGGCTATGGTGTGTCATGCAGACTAGGGGGCCTGTATGTAGCTTATAGATGCTCCTGAATCCCTGATTACCAACAAGGAGCAATAGCTCAGTGGTAATGTCATCTGCCTCTGGTGCTGCAAGCTCCCTAGGACAAGGGTTCGAATCCCTCCATGGCTGGTAAAATTTTTTTCTTTTTTTTTCTTTTCCCCCATGAACTAATATTTCGATTTTATAAAAACTAGGAGCAATTTCAGACACTCTTTTTTGCACTAGTGCCCGAAAATTATAAATATTTTCTCTCCTGACTCCCATGCAGCCCCCTTCTTCATTAGTAGGTGAAATATGGGTAAAGCATTGTCTTCAGTTATCAATCTATTGAGTTTTTGTCTTTGAATTTGGCATTTTGTAGTGCGAATGTGGCCTAGGGGGCATAACTGAGCAGAAGTAACCCTCCCACAAATAGTAAAATAGGTTGAGTGGTGGGGATTTTTCATTTTGGTATGAACAGAGCTGTGTAATCAGGGGATAGTGCCTGTGCTGCTGGCTAGGCATATTGGCCTAGTGTTAGCTCTCACTCACGAAATGATGGGTAAAGTTTGGAACTGGTTAAACTCCCTTTATTAGGTGCAATCAGAAAACAGACATGTTGAGGTTTTCAAGAGGCAGAAAAGGGTAGAGTCTGGCGTGTGCTTCATTGTGCCTGCATCATGCCTGAAGCAGCAGCTAGCATGGCATGGCCTGGCCTGGCCTGGCCTGGCCCTGGGTCTTTAAACAACCCAGCGCTCAGTCTTTTGCTAGCAAGCAAGGCCCACGAACGCCCACGAACGCCCATGTTCTGTTTAGAGGAAGACCTCAGACAATTTGGCACCCTGCTAAATGAGGGTGCTGTCCCATGAGCGGCCTTCGAGCGGGATAAAGCTTTAGCGTAAGACAAGTTGTCAAGCTTAAAATTCTGCTGAAAACCATATGTTGGAGGCCACATCATGATGGAAGCCTGTGAATGTCTCAGGCCAAAGTAAGCATGGGAGTACATTATTTGCATAGGACAGCCCCCTTCAAAATCACATCATCATGCTGCAGTTGCCATGTAGCGTTACTAGAGGGCAGCAGTATGACCATAAAAGAAGAGAGAAGTGTTAAATCTGTTTGCTGACGTGCTGCTTGTCTTTGTTGGTCTTTGCTGGGCCTCTGGAGCAGAGGACTACAATAAGCGAGTGAATGAGTAATGAGGAAAGATTATCCTGCTTTTGTGGGGAAGAGAGAGCACTTGCAGGGAAAACGGCAAGATGACAGAGTTAAAGCATAGATGTTTGCTGAGTGATTGGGTGAGGGTGTCGTCTGTCTCTTTGAAAGGACACGTGAGAGAAGAACAGGAGCCCATGGCCTTCAGATGGGAGAAGAAGCATAGAAGAGCATTTTCCCCAAAATAAAAACCTTCACTTCATCTCAAAGCTTCCAACTTTGCAGGTTGTAAGATTTGCCTTGTTTGCTGCATAAATAGGCAGAACTAGTGAGGCTCTTCCCAGAATATAAGTAGCACACTCTTTGGGAGTATCCTTAGGCCACGCATGTCAGGCACGTAATTGGGGATATGAGGCCAAGAAAAACTTTAGGAAGCTTGCTCTAATCATCTGCAGGATAGAAGGACTCTGGAGAGAAACTAGAGAGGGAACCAGGCTGCACAAAAAAGGGGCAGGGTGGCACATTACACCCTAGCAGGAATATCCGATCCCCATACCTCTACCCCTGGGACACCATTTGTGACTTTCAATACCCCCATCTCATTGCCACTCAAATGTTCCGCCTTAGTATCTGAATGACCATAAACACCCTTCCTTTTGGCCCTCCATTTGTAATTCTCCCAGTAACCCAGGTGCTTTTGCCACTGTCCAGCCTACAGTGACCAGTTGGATGCACATTGCTCGGCACCCCATCCACTTACCACTCCGTGCAACCCCTCTCCGCACACTCAAACTACTCTTCTTTAAAACTGATATACACAATCTGCCTCACTATAAGCTGTAACCTTCCCTCTATAGATTACATAGCCAATCCAAGGAGGTCAAATCACTGGTCGAGCACCCCAAACTCTCTGCAGACGCTGCCAATTCATGGACTACTGCCTACTTTGCATGCAATGATTATTCTCTACGCCACATCCAACCAATTGCCACATGCGCCGTCTCCCTGACTCATTCAACTACTTCCCCAAACCACCCGCCTTATTTAACAAATTTTAATGCTCTCAGCTGTCATAGCGGACATCTCTGCTTCCTGTTCACCCACTTTTCCCCTTCTTTCTTAGTAGCCCACCTGTGCTCAGATGGCCATTCCTCCAAGTGCCACTTGAAACTCGCCTTCCTTCTGTTTCTCTACCTTATAAAGCCCCTTTCAGTACTACCATCACAGCAATTGTCATTTTGTGGCTGCTCCTTTGTGGTGAGTGAATGAAGCAGATTGTATCGCACAAGAAAGTACCCACACAATGGGGGACACACTTGTCAACATTCCCGTTCCCTTCAGTGTCTTAAGCATCTGTTTTCAATGCAACTACCCCAAGAGACCTCCCAACAGATCCTGCGAGGGTTGGGGGGGGGGGGGCAATAAAAACTTGGGGTGCCTTGTCCCCCCTCGCCGTGTCTTACCACGTGCTCCTTGCTGTCACCTCTTTCAATACCATAATTACAGTATGTCTGTGTGGAGCCCCCCTTCTGGTCGGTAATAAAAAAGTGCCCTAAGCCTGTTCCACTAAGTTCCCTCTGTTGCCCCTATGCTTTTGGGGTAGGCCGCCCCACCCCCAGAAAGGGGGGGGCAAAAAAAAATGGGTAGCACACTCAAAGCAAAACCACATAATTCTGTGCCTTCCAGCACCCTCTTTTGTAATGCACCCCAACACCCCTTTTTTACACTGCTCCCCAAAATTTGCCACCCCCCCCCCCACTCTGTAGTTGGGGGGGAGGTGTGGGTCATAAAATGATGGGGTCTACTACCGTGGTGCCCATCCTATCTGGTCACCCCCCTCTGTTTGCTGAAGGGGGAGGGGCACTCTTTCCTTGTTGGCCTCACTCCCCTGTGCTCCGCCCCCTGACCTATTGCCCCAGACTCTGCCTACTTCTGTGAATCCTTCCTACTCCTCCCTTTCCTCTGGGGCCCCACCCCTGTCTACACATGCCTCTCCTTGGTCCCTCCTAGGCTCTATGCTACCACCTCTCCCTAGGCTCCTCCCCCAACTATGCCCCCCTTCTCTCTGCTTTCCTTTCTTACTCCACCCATTCACACTCCCCCTCTGTGGCTCCTCCCCTCTACTCCCACTAGGCCTGGACCCAACCTCACTCTCTCTGCCCAGACACACCAGCCACTCTCTTATCCACCATTCAGGTCTCTCTCCTCACACACCAACCACTCTCTCCATCCACCAATCACCACCCAGGTCCATCTTCACCTACACACCAACCACTCTTACATCCACCAATCACCAGCCAGGCACACCTACACACATTTTACTTACCGACTTACCTCTGCTTCACCGCCATCAGCCATCAGTCATCTGGTGCCGAACCCAGGATTTGAACCCTGGTCACCTGGTTGGAAGGCAGGAACTTACCCACTGTACCACATGGGCTTCCATGTTTGTATCATTTCCAATAGTCCCTATATCATGGCTATGGTGTGTCATGCAGACTAGGGGGCCTGTATGTAGCTTATAGATGCTCCTGAATCCCTGATTACCAACAAGGAGCAATAGCTCAGTGGTAATGTCATCTGCCTCTGGTGCTGCAAGCTCCCTAGGACAAGGGTTCGAATCCCTCCATGGCTGGTAAAAATTTTTTCTTTTTTTTTCTTTTCCCCCATGAACTAATATTTCGATTTTATAAAAACTAGGAGCAATTTCAGACACTCTTTTTTGCACTAGTGCCCGAAAATTATAAATATTTTCTCTCCTGACTCCCATGCAGCCCCCTTCTTCATTAGTAGGTGAAATATGGGTAAAGCATTGTCTTCAGTTATCAATCTATTGAGTTTTTGTCTTTGAATTTGGCATTTTGTAGTGCGAATGTGGCCTAGGGGGCATAACTGAGCAGAAGTAACCCTCCCACAAATAGTAAAATAGGTTGAGTGGTGGGGATTTTTCATTTTGGTATGAACAGAGCTGTGTAATCAGGGGGATAGTGCCTGTGCTGCTGGCTAGGCATATTGGCCTAGTGTTAGCTCTCACTCACGAAATGATGGGTAAAGTTTGGAACTGGTTAAACTCCCTTTATTAGGTGCAATCAGAAAACAGACATGTTGAGGTTTTCAAGAGGCAGAAAAGGGTAGAGTCTGGCGTGTGCTTCATTGTGCCTGCATCATGCCTGAAGCAGCAGCTAGCATGGCATGGCCTGGCCTGGCCTGGCCTGGCCCTGGGTCTTTAAACAACCCAGCGCTCAGTCTTTTGCTAGCAAGCAAGGCCCACGAACGCCCACGAACGCCCATGTTCTGTTTAGAGGAAGACCTCAGACAATTTGGCACCCTGCTAAATGAGGGTGCTGTCCCATGAGCGGCCTTCGAGCGGGATAAAGCTTTAGCGTAAGACAAGTTGTCAAGCTTAAAATTCTGCTGAAAACCATATGTTGGAGGCCACATCATGATGGAAGCCTGTGAATGTCTCAGGCCAAAGTAAGCATGGGAGTACATTATTTGCATAGGACAGCCCCCTTCAAAATCACATCATCATGCTGCAGTTGCCATGTAGCGTTACTAGAGGGCAGCAGTATGACCATAAAAGAAGAGAGAAGTGTTAAATCTGTTTGCTGACGTGCTGCTTGTCTTTGTTGGTCTTTGCTGGGCCTCTGGAGCAGAGGACTACAATAAGCGAGTGAATGAGTAATGAGGAAAGATTATCCTGCTTTTGTGGGGAAGAGAGAGCACTTGCAGGGAAAACGGCAAGATGACAGAGTTAAAGCATAGATGTTTGCTGAGTGATTGGGTGAGGGTGTCGTCTGTCTCTTTGAAAGGACACGTGAGAGAAGAACAGGAGCCCATGGCCTTCAGATGGGAGAAGAAGCATAGAAGAGCATTTTCCCCAAAATAAAAACCTTCACTTCATCTCAAAGCTTCCAACTTTGCAGGTTGTAAGATTTGCCTTGTTTGCTGCATAAATAGGCAGAACTAGTGAGGCTCTTCCCAGAATATAAGTAGCACACTCTTTGGGAGTATCCTTAGGCCAGGCATGTCAGGCACGTAATTGGGGATATGAGGCCAAGAAAAACTTTAGGAAGCTTGCTCTAATCATCTGCAGGATAGAAGGACTCTGGAGAGAAACTAGAGAGGGAACCAGGCTGCACAAAAAAGGGGCAGGGTGGCACATTACACCCTAGCAGGAATATCCGATCCCCATACCTCTACCCCTGGGACACCATTTGTGACTTTCAATACCCCCATCTCATTGCCACTCAAATGTTCCGCCTTAGTATCTGAATGACCATAAACACCCTTCCTTTTGGCCCTCCATTTGTAATTCTCCCAGTAACCCAGGTGCTTTTGCCACTGTCCAGCCTACAGTGACCAGTTGGATGCACATTGCTCGGCACCCCATCCACTTACCACTCCGTGCAACCCCTCTCCGCACACTCAAACTACTCTTCTTTAAAACTGATATACACAATCTGCCTCACTATAAGCTGTAACCTTCCCTCTATAGATTACATAGCCAATCCAAGGAGGTCAAATCACTGGTCGAGCACCCCAAACTCTCTGCAGACGCTGCCAATTCATGGACTACTGCCTACTTTGCATGCAATGATTATTCTCTACGCCACATCCAACCAATTGCCACATGCGCCGTCTCCCTGACTCATTCAACTACTTCCCCAAACCACCCGCCTTATTTAACAAATTTTAATGCTCTCAGCTGTCATAGCGGACATCTCTGCTTCCTGTTCACCCACTTTTCCCCTTCTTTCTTAGTAGCCCACCTGTGCTCAGATGGCCATTCCTCCAAGTGCCACTTGAAACTCGCCTTCCTTCTGTTTCTCTACCTTATAAAGCCCCTTTCAGTACTACCATCACAGCAATTGTCATTTTGTGGCTGCTCCTTTGTGGTGAGTGAATGAAGCAGATTGTATCGCACAAGAAAGTACCCACACAATGGGGGACACACTTGTCAACATTCCCGTTCCCTTCAGTGTCTTAAGCATCTGTTTTCAATGCAACTACCCCAAGAGACCTCCCAACAGATCCTGCGAGGGTTGGGGGGGGGGGGGCAATAAAAACTTGGGGTGCCTTGTCCCCCCTCGCCGTGTCTTACCACGTGCTCCTTGCTGTCACCTCTTTCAATACCATAATTACAGTATGTCTGTGTGGAGCCCCCCTTCTGGTCGGTAATAAAAAAGTGCCCTAAGCCTGTTCCACTAAGTTCCCTCTGTTGCCCCTATGCTTTTGGGGTAGGCCGCCCCACCCCCAGAAAGGGGGGGGCAAAAAAAAATGGGTAGCACACTCAAAGCAAAACCACATAATTCTGTGCCTTCCAGCACCCTCTTTTGTAATGCACCCCAACACCCCTTTTTTACACTGCTCCCCAAAATTTGCCACCCCCCCCCCCACTCTGTAGTTGGGGGGGAGGTGTGGGTCATAAAATGATGGGGTCTACTACCGTGGTGCCCATCCTATCTGGTCACCCCCCTCTGTTTGCTGAAGGGGGAGGGGCACTCTTTCCTTGTTGGCCTCACTCCCCTGTGCTCCGCCCCCTGACCTATTGCCCCAGACTCTGCCTACTTCTGTGAATCCTTCCTACTCCTCCCTTTCCTCTGGGGCCCCACCCCTGTCTACACATGCCTCTCCTTGGTCCCTCCTAGGCTCTATGCTACCACCTCTCCCTAGGCTCCTCCCCCAACTATGCCCCCCTTCTCTCTGCTTTCCTTTCTTACTCCACCCATTCACACTCCCCCTCTGTGGCTCCTCCCCTCTACTCCCACTAGGCCTGGACCCAACCTCACTCTCTCTGCCCAGACACACCAGCCACTCTCTTATCCACCATTCAGGTCTCTCTCCTCACACACCAACCACTCTCTCCATCCACCAATCACCACCCAGGTCCATCTTCACCTACACACCAACCACTCTTACATCCACCAATCACCAGCCAGGCACACCTACACACATTTTACTTACCGACTTACCTCTGCTTCACCGCCATCAGCCATCAGTCATCTGGTGCCGAACCCAGGATTTGAACCCTGGTCACCTGGTTGGAAGGCAGGAACTTACCCACTGTACCACATGGGCTTCCATGTTTGTATCATTTCCAATAGTCCCTATATCATGGCTATGGTGTGTCATGCAGACTAGGGGGCCTGTATGTAGCTTATAGATGCTCCTGAATCCCTGATTACCAACAAGGAGCAATAGCTCAGTGGTAATGTCATCTGCCTCTGGTGCTGCAAGCTCCCTAGGACAAGGGTTCGAATCCCTCCATGGCTGGTAAAAATTTTTTCTTTTTTTTTCTTTTCCCCCATGAACTAATATTTCAATTTTATAAAAACTAGGAGCAATTTCAGACACTCTTTTTTGCACTAGTGCCCGAAAATTATAAATATTTTCTCTCCTGACTCCCATGCAGCCCCCTTCTTCATTAGTAGGTGAAATATGGGTAAAGCATTGTCTTCAGTTATCAATCTATTGAGTTTTTGTCTTTGAATTTGGCATTTTGTAGTGCGAATGTGGCCTAGGGGGCATAACTGAGCAGAAGTAACCCTCCCACAAATAGTAAAATAGGTTGAGTGGTGGGGATTTTTCATTTTGGTATGAACAGAGCTGTGTAATCAGGGGGATAGTGCCTGTGCTGCTGGCTAGGCATATTGGCCTAGTGTTAGCTCTCACTCACGAAATGATGGGTAAAGTTTGGAACTGGTTAAACTCCCTTTATTAGGTGCAATCAGAAAACAGACATGTTGAGGTTTTCAAGAGGCAGAAAAGGGTAGAGTCTGGCGTGTGCTTCATTGTGCCTGCATCATGCCTGAAGCAGCAGCTAGCATGGCATGGCCTGGCCTGGCCTGGCCTGGCCCTGGGTCTTTAAACAACCCAGCGCTCAGTCTTTTGCTAGCAAGCAAGGCCCACGAACGCCCACGAACGCCCATGTTCTGTTTAGAGGAAGACCTCAGACAATTTGGCACCCTGCTAAATGAGGGTGCTGTCCCATGAGCGGCCTTCGAGCGGGATAAAGCTTTAGCGTAAGACAAGTTGTCAAGCTTAAAATTCTGCTGAAAACCATATGTTGGAGGCCACATCATGATGGAAGCCTGTGAATGTCTCAGGCCAAAGTAAGCATGGGAGTACATTATTTGCATAGGACAGCCCCCTTCAAAATCACATCATCATGCTGCAGTTGCCATGTAGCGTTACTAGAGGGCAGCAGTATGACCATAAAAGAAGAGAGAAGTGTTAAATCTGTTTGCTGACGTGCTGCTTGTCTTTGTTGGTCTTTGCTGGGCCTCTGGAGCAGAGGACTACAATAAGCGAGTGAATGAGTAATGAGGAAAGATTATCCTGCTTTTGTGGGGAAGAGAGAGCACTTGCAGGGAAAACGGCAAGATGACAGAGTTAAAGCATAGATGTTTGCTGAGTGATTGGGTGAGGGTGTCGTCTGTCTCTTTGAAAGGACACGTGAGAGAAGAACAGGAGCCCATGGCCTTCAGATGGGAGAAGAAGCATAGAAGAGCATTTTCCCCAAAATAAAAACCTTCACTTCATCTCAAAGCTTCCAACTTTGCAGGTTGTAAGATTTGCCTTGTTTGCTGCATAAATAGGCAGAACTAGTGAGGCTCTTCCCAGAATATAAGTAGCACACTCTTTGGGAGTATCCTTAGGCCAGGCATGTCAGGCACGTAATTGGGGATATGAGGCCAAGAAAAACTTTAGGAAGCTTGCTCTAATCATCTGCAGGATAGAAGGACTCTGGAGGGAAACTAGAGAGGGAACCAGGCTGCACAAAAAAGGGGCAGGGTGGCACATTACACCCTAGCAGGAATATCCGATCCCCATACCTCTACCCCTGGGACACCATTTGTGACTTTCAATACCCCCATCTCATTGCCACTCAAATGTTCCGCCTTAGTATCTGAATGACCATAAACACCCTTCCTTTTGGCCCTCCATTTGTAATTCTCCCAGTAACCCAGGTGCTTTTGCCACTGTCCAGCCTACAGTGACCAGTTGGATGCACATTGCTCGGCACCCCATCCACTTACCACTCCGTGCAACCCCTCTCCGCACACTCAAACTACTCTTCTTTAAAACTGATATACACAATCTGCCTCACTATAAGCTGTAACCTTCCCTCTATAGATTACATAGCCAATCCAAGGAGGTCAAATCACTGGTCGAGCACCCCAAACTCTCTGCAGACGCTGCCAATTCATGGACTACTGCCTACTTTGCATGCAATGATTATTCTCTACGCCACATCCAACCAATTGCCACATGCGCCGTCTCCCTGACTCATTCAACTACTTCCCCAAACCACCCGCCTTATTTAACAAATTTTAATGCTCTCAGCTGTCATAGCGGACATCTCTGCTTCCTGTTCACCCACTTTTCCCCTTCTTTCTTAGTAGCCCACCTGTGCTCAGATGGCCATTCCTCCAAGTGCCACTTGAAACTCGCCTTCCTTCTGTTTCTCTACCTTATAAAGCCCCTTTCAGTACTACCATCACAGCAATTGTCATTTTGTGGCTGCTCCTTTGTGGTGAGTGAATGAAGCAGATTGTATCGCACAAGAAAGTACCCACACAATGGGGGACACACTTGTCAACATTCCCGTTCCCTTCAGTGTCTTAAGCATCTGTTTTCAATGCAACTACCCCAAGAGACCTCCCAACAGATCCTGCGAGGGTTGGGGGGGGGGGGGCAATAAAAACTTGGGGTGCCTTGTCCCCCCTCGCCGTGTCTTACCACGTGCTCCTTGCTGTCACCTCTTTCAATACCATAATTACAGTATGTCTGTGTGGAGCCCCCCTTCTGGTCGGTAATAAAAAAGTGCCCTAAGCCTGTTCCACTAAGTTCCCTCTGTTGCCCCTATGCTTTTGGGGTAGGCCGCCCCACCCCCAGAAAGGGGGGGGCAAAAAAAAATGGGTAGCACACTCAAAGCAAAACCACATAATTCTGTGCCTTCCAGCACCCTCTTTTGTAATGCACCCCAACACCCCTTTTTTACACTGCTCCCCAAAATTTGCCACCCCCCCCCCCACTCTGTAGTTGGGGGGGAGGTGTGGGTCATAAAATGATGGGGTCTACTACCGTGGTGCCCATCCTATCTGGTCACCCCCCTCTGTTTGCTGAAGGGGGAGGGGCACTCTTTCCTTGTTGGCCTCACTCCCCTGTGCTCCGCCCCCTGACCTATTGCCCCAGACTCTGCCTACTTCTGTGAATCCTTCCTACTCCTCCCTTTCCTCTGGGGCCCCACCCCTGTCTACACATGCCTCTCCTTGGTCCCTCCTAGGCTCTATGCTACCACCTCTCCCTAGGCTCCTCCCCCAACTATGCCCCCCTTCTCTCTGCTTTCCTTTCTTACTCCACCCATTCACACTCCCCCTCTGTGGCTCCTCCCCTCTACTCCCACTAGGCCTGGACCCAACCTCACTCTCTCTGCCCAGACACACCAGCCACTCTCTTATCCACCATTCAGGTCTCTCTCCTCACACACCAACCACTCTCTCCATCCACCAATCACCACCCAGGTCCATCTTCACCTACACACCAACCACTCTTACATCCACCAATCACCAGCCAGGCACACCTACACACATTTTACTTACCGACTTACCTCTGCTTCACCGCCATCAGCCATCAGTCATCTGGTGCCGAACCCAGGATTTGAACCCTGGTCACCTGGTTGGAAGGCAGGAACTTACCCACTGTACCACATGGGCTTCCATGTTTGTATCATTTCCAATAGTCCCTATATCATGGCTATGGTGTGTCATGCAGACTAGGGGGCCTGTATGTAGCTTATAGATGCTCCTGAATCCCTGATTACCAACAAGGAGCAATAGCTCAGTGGTAATGTCATCTGCCTCTGGTGCTGCAAGCTCCCTAGGACAAGGGTTCGAATCCCTCCATGGCTGGTAAAAATTTTTTCTTTTTTTTTCTTTTCCCCCATGAACTAATATTTCAATTTTATAAAAACTAGGAGCAATTTCAGACACTCTTTTTTGCACTAGTGCCCGAAAATTATAAATATTTTCTCTCCTGACTCCCATGCAGCCCCCTTCTTCATTAGTAGGTGAAATATGGGTAAAGCATTGTCTTCAGTTATCAATCTATTGAGTTTTTGTCTTTGAATTTGGCATTTTGTAGTGCGAATGTGGCCTAGGGGGCATAACTGAGCAGAAGTAACCCTCCCACAAATAGTAAAATAGGTTGAGTGGTGGGGATTTTTCATTTTGGTATGAACAGAGCTGTGTAATCAGGGGGATAGTGCCTGTGCTGCTGGCTAGGCATATTGGCCTAGTGTTAGCTCTCACTCACGAAATGATGGGTAAAGTTTGGAACTGGTTAAACTCCCTTTATTAGGTGCAATCAGAAAACAGACATGTTGAGGTTTTCAAGAGGCAGAAAAGGGTAGAGTCTGGCGTGTGCTTCATTGTGCCTGCATCATGCCTGAAGCAGCAGCTAGCATGGCATGGCCTGGCCTGGCCTGGCCTGGCCCTGGGTCTTTAAACAACCCAGCGCTCAGTCTTTTGCTAGCAAGCAAGGCCCACGAACGCCCACGAACGCCCATGTTCTGTTTAGAGGAAGACCTCAGACAATTTGGCACCCTGCTAAATGAGGGTGCTGTCCCATGAGCGGCCTTCGAGCGGGATAAAGCTTTAGCGTAAGACAAGTTGTCAAGCTTAAAATTCTGCTGAAAACCATATGTTGGAGGCCACATCATGATGGAAGCCTGTGAATGTCTCAGGCCAAAGTAAGCATGGGAGTACATTATTTGCATAGGACAGCCCCCTTCAAAATCACATCATCATGCTGCAGTTGCCATGTAGCGTTACTAGAGGGCAGCAGTATGACCATAAAAGAAGAGAGAAGTGTTAAATCTGTTTGCTGACGTGCTGCTTGTCTTTGTTGGTCTTTGCTGGGCCTCTGGAGCAGAGGACTACAATAAGCGAGTGAATGAGTAATGAGGAAAGATTATCCTGCTTTTGTGGGGAAGAGAGAGCACTTGCAGGGAAAACGGCAAGATGACAGAGTTAAAGCATAGATGTTTGCTGAGTGATTGGGTGAGGGTGTCGTCTGTCTCTTTGAAAGGACACGTGAGAGAAGAACAGGAGCCCATGGCCTTCAGATGGGAGAAGAAGCATAGAAGAGCATTTTCCCCAAAATAAAAACCTTCACTTCATCTCAAAGCTTCCAACTTTGCAGGTTGTAAGATTTGCCTTGTTTGCTGCATAAATAGGCAGAACTAGTGAGGCTCTTCCCAGAATATAAGTAGCACACTCTTTGGGAGTATCCTTAGGCCAGGCATGTCAGGCACGTAATTGGGGATATGAGGCCAAGAAAAACTTTAGGAAGCTTGCTCTAATCATCTGCAGGATAGAAGGACTCTGGAGGGAAACTAGAGAGGGAACCAGGCTGCACAAAAAAGGGGCAGGGTGGCACATTACACCCTAGCAGGAATATCCGATCCCCATACCTCTACCCCTGGGACACCATTTGTGACTTTCAATACCCCCATCTCATTGCCACTCAAATGTTCCGCCTTAGTATCTGAATGACCATAAACACCCTTCCTTTTGGCCCTCCATTTGTAATTCTCCCAGTAACCCAGGTGCTTTTGCCACTGTCCAGCCTACAGTGACCAGTTGGATGCACATTGCTCGGCACCCCATCCACTTACCACTCCGTGCAACCCCTCTCCGCACACTCAAACTACTCTTCTTTAAAACTGATATACACAATCTGCCTCACTATAAGCTGTAACCTTCCCTCTATAGATTACATAGCCAATCCAAGGAGGTCAAATCACTGGTCGAGCACCCCAAACTCTCTGCAGACGCTGCCAATTCATGGACTACTGCCTACTTTGCATGCAATGATTATTCTCTACGCCACATCCAACCAATTGCCACATGCGCCGTCTCCCTGACTCATTCAACTACTTCCCCAAACCACCCGCCTTATTTAACAAATTTTAATGCTCTCAGCTGTCATAGCGGACATCTCTGCTTCCTGTTCACCCACTTTTCCCCTTCTTTCTTAGTAGCCCACCTGTGCTCAGATGGCCATTCCTCCAAGTGCCACTTGAAACTCGCCTTCCTTCTGTTTCTCTACCTTATAAAGCCCCTTTCAGTACTACCATCACAGCAATTGTCATTTTGTGGCTGCTCCTTTGTGGTGAGTGAATGAAGCAGATTGTATCGCACAAGAAAGTACCCACACAATGGGGGACACACTTGTCAACATTCCCGTTCCCTTCAGTGTCTTAAGCATCTGTTTTCAATGCAACTACCCCAAGAGACCTCCCAACAGATCCTGCGAGGGTTGGGGGGGGGGGGGCAATAAAAACTTGGGGTGCCTTGTCCCCCCTCGCCGTGTCTTACCACGTGCTCCTTGCTGTCACCTCTTTCAATACCATAATTACAGTATGTCTGTGTGGAGCCCCCCTTCTGGTCGGTAATAAAAAAGTGCCCTAAGCCTGTTCCACTAAGTTCCCTCTGTTGCCCCTATGCTTTTGGGGTAGGCCGCCCCACCCCCAGAAAGGGGGGGGCAAAAAAAAATGGGTAGCACACTCAAAGCAAAACCACATAATTCTGTGCCTTCCAGCACCCTCTTTTGTAATGCACCCCAACACCCCTTTTTTACA
This sequence comes from Pleurodeles waltl, assembly GCF_031143425.1. Lineage (NCBI taxonomy): Eukaryota > Metazoa > Chordata > Amphibia > Caudata > Salamandridae > Pleurodeles > Pleurodeles waltl. The sequence goes on from NC_090444.1 coordinate 677,898,365, forward strand.
CTGCTCCCCAAAATTTGCCACCCCCCCCCACTCTGTAGTTGGGGGGGAGGTGTGGGTCATAAAATGATGGGGTCTACTACCGTGGTGCCCATCCTATCTGGTCACCCCCCTCTGTTTGCTGAAGGGGGAGGGGCACTCTTTCCTTGTTGGCCTCACTCCCCTGTGCTCCGCCCCCTGACCTATTGCCCCAGACTCTGCCTACTTCTGTGAATCCTTCCTACTCCTCCCTTTCCTCTGGGGCCCCACCCCTGTCTACACATGCCTCTCCTTGGTCCCTCCTAGGCTCTATGCTACCACCTCTCCCTAGGCTCCTCCCCCAACTATGCCCCCCTTCTCTCTGCTTTCCTTTCTTACTCCACCCATTCACACTCCCCCTCTGTGGCTCCTCCCCTCTACTCCCACTAGGCCTGGACCCAACCTCACTCTCTCTGCCCAGACACACCAGCCACTCTCTTATCCACCATTCAGGTCTCTCTCCTCACACACCAACCACTCTCTCCATCCACCAATCACCACCCAGGTCCATCTTCACCTACACACCAACCACTCTTACATCCACCAATCACCAGCCAGGCACACCTACACACATTTTACTTACCGACTTACCTCTGCTTCACCGCCATCAGCCATCAGTCATCTGGTGCCGAACCCAGGATTTGAACCCTGGTCACCTGGTTGGAAGGCAGGAACTTACCCACTGTACCACATGGGCTTCCATGTTTGTATCATTTCCAATAGTCCCTATATCATGGCTATGGTGTGTCATGCAGACTAGGGGGCCTGTATGTAGCTTATAGATGCTCCTGAATCCCTGATTACCAACAAGGAGCAATAGCTCAGTGGTAATGTCATCTGCCTCTGGTGCTGCAAGCTCCCTAGGACAAGGGTTCGAATCCCTCCATGGCTGGTAAAATTTTTTTCTTTTTTTTTCTTTTCCCCCATGAACTAATATTTCGATTTTATAAAAACTAGGAGCAATTTCAGACACTCTTTTTTGCACTAGTGCCCGAAAATTATAAATATTTTCTCTCCTGACTCCCATGCAGCCCCCTTCTTCATTAGTAGGTGAAATATGGGTAAAGCATTGTCTTCAGTTATCAATCTATTGAGTTTTTGTCTTTGAATTTGGCATTTTGTAGTGCGAATGTGGCCTAGGGGGCATAACTGAGCAGAAGTAACCCTCCCACAAATAGTAAAATAGGTTGAGTGGTGGGGATTTTTCATTTTGGTATGAACAGAGCTGTGTAATCAGGGGGATAGTGCCTGTGCTGCTGGCTAGGCATATTGGCCTAGTGTTAGCTCTCACTCACGAAATGATGGGTAAAGTTTGGAACTGGTTAAACTCCCTTTATTAGGTGCAATCAGAAAACAGACATGTTGAGGTTTTCAAGAGGCAGAAAAGGGTAGAGTCTGGCGTGTGCTTCATTGTGCCTGCATCATGCCTGAAGCAGCAGCTAGCATGGCATGGCCTGGCCTGGCCTGGCCTGGCCCTGGGTCTTTAAACAACCCAGCGCTCAGTCTTTTGCTAGCAAGCAAGGCCCACGAACGCCCACGAACGCCCATGTTCTGTTTAGAGGAAGACCTCAGACAATTTGGCACCCTGCTAAATGAGGGTGCTGTCCCATGAGCGGCCTTCGAGCGGGATAAAGCTTTAGCGTAAGACAAGTTGTCAAGCTTAAAATTCTGCTGAAAACCATATGTTGGAGGCCACATCATGATGGAAGCCTGTGAATGTCTCAGGCCAAAGTAAGCATGGGAGTACATTATTTGCATAGGACAGCCCCCTTCAAAATCACATCATCATGCTGCAGTTGCCATGTAGCGTTACTAGAGGGCAGCAGTATGACCATAAAAGAAGAGAGAAGTGTTAAATCTGTTTGCTGACGTGCTGCTTGTCTTTGTTGGTCTTTGCTGGGCCTCTGGAGCAGAGGACTACAATAAGCGAGTGAATGAGTAATGAGGAAAGATTATCCTGCTTTTGTGGGGAAGAGAGAGCACTTGCAGGGAAAACGGCAAGATGACAGAGTTAAAGCATAGATGTTTGCTGAGTGATTGGGTGAGGGTGTCGTCTGTCTCTTTGAAAGGACACGTGAGAGAAGAACAGGAGCCCATGGCCTTCAGATGGGAGAAGAAGCATAGAAGAGCATTTTCCCCAAAATAAAAACCTTCACTTCATCTCAAAGCTTCCAACTTTGCAGGTTGTAAGATTTGCCTTGTTTGCTGCATAAATAGGCAGAACTAGTGAGGCTCTTCCCAGAATATAAGTAGCACACTCTTTGGGAGTATCCTTAGGCCAGGCATGTCAGGCACGTAATTGGGGATATGAGGCCAAGAAAAACTTTAGGAAGCTTGCTCTAATCATCTGCAGGATAGAAGGACTCTGGAGAGAAACTAGAGAGGGAACCAGGCTGCACAAAAAAGGGGCAGGGTGGCACATTACACCCTAGCAGGAATATCCGATCCCCATACCTCTACCCCTGGGACACCATTTGTGACTTTCAATACCCCCATCTCATTGCCACTCAAATGTTCCGCCTTAGTATCTGAATGACCATAAACACCCTTCCTTTTGGCCCTCCATTTGTAATTCTCCCAGTAACCCAGGTGCTTTTGCCACTGTCCAGCCTACAGTGACCAGTTGGATGCACATTGCTCGGCACCCCATCCACTTACCACTCCGTGCAACCCCTCTCCGCACACTCAAACTACTCTTCTTTAAAACTGATATACACAATCTGCCTCACTATAAGCTGTAACCTTCCCTCTATAGATTACATAGCCAATCCAAGGAGGTCAAATCACTGGTCGAGCACCCCAAACTCTCTGCAGACGCTGCCAATTCATGGACTACTGCCTACTTTGCATGCAATGATTATTCTCTACGCCACATCCAACCAATTGCCACATGCGCCGTCTCCCTGACTCATTCAACTACTTCCCCAAACCACCCGCCTTATTTAACAAATTTTAATGCTCTCAGCTGTCATAGCGGACATCTCTGCTTCCTGTTCACCCACTTTTCCCCTTCTTTCTTAGTAGCCCACCTGTGCTCAGATGGCCATTCCTCCAAGTGCCACTTGAAACTCGCCTTCCTTCTGTTTCTCTACCTTATAAAGCCCCTTTCAGTACTACCATCACAGCAATTGTCATTTTGTGGCTGCTCCTTTGTGGTGAGTGAATGAAGCAGATTGTATCGCACAAGAAAGTACCCACACAATGGGGGACACACTTGTCAACATTCCCGTTCCCTTCAGTGTCTTAAGCATCTGTTTTCAATGCAACTACCCCAAGAGACCTCCCAACAGATCCTGCGAGGGTTGGGGGGGGGGGGGGGCAATAAAAACTTGGGGTGCCTTGTCCCCCCTCGCCGTGTCTTACCACGTGCTCCTTGCTGTCACCTCTTTCAATACCATAATTACAGTATGTCTGTGTGGAGCCCCCCTTCTGGTCGGTAATAAAAAAGTGCCCTAAGCCTGTTCCACTAAGTTCCCTCTGTTGCCCCTATGCTTTTGGGGTAGGCCCCCCCACCCCCAGAAAGGGGGGGGGCAAAAAAAAATGGGTAGCACACTCAAAGCAAAACCACATAATTCTGTGCCTTCCAGCACCCTCTTTTGTAATGCACCCCAACACCCCTTTTTTACACTGCTCCCCAAAATTTGCCACCCCCCCCCCCCACTCTGTAGTTGGGGGGGAGGTGTGGGTCATAAAATGATGGGGTCTACTACCGTGGTGCCCATCCTATCTGGTCACCCCCCTCTGTTTGCTGAAGGGGGAGGGGCACTCTTTCCTTGTTGGCCTCACTCCCCTGTGCTCCGCCCCCTGACCTATTGCCCCAGACTCTGCCTACTTCTGTGAATCCTTCCTACTCCTCCCTTTCCTCTGGGGCCCCACCCCTGTCTACACATGCCTCTCCTTGGTCCCTCCTAGGCTCTATGCTACCACCTCTCCCTAGGCTCCTCCCCCAACTATGCCCCCCTTCTCTCTGCTTTCCTTTCTTACTCCACCCATTCACACTCCCCCTCTGTGGCTCCTCCCCTCTACTCCCACTAGGCCTGGACCCAACCTCACTCTCTCTGCCCAGACACACCAGCCACTCTCTTATCCACCATTCAGGTCTCTCTCCTCACACACCAACCACTCTCTCCATCCACCAATCACCACCCAGGTCCATCTTCACCTACACACCAACCACTCTTACATCCACCAATCACCAGCCAGGCACACCTACACACATTTTACTTACCGACTTACCTCTGCTTCACCGCCATCAGCCATCAGTCATCTGGTGCCGAACCCAGGATTTGAACCCTGGTCACCTGGTTGGAAGGCAGGAACTTACCCACTGTACCACATGGGCTTCCATGTTTGTATCATTTCCAATAGTCCCTATATCATGGCTATGGTGTGTCATGCAGACTAGGGGGCCTGTATGTAGCTTATAGATGCTCCTGAATCCCTGATTACCAACAAGGAGCAATAGCTCAGTGGTAATGTCATCTGCCTCTGGTGCTGCAAGCTCCCTAGGACAAGGGTTCGAATCCCTCCATGGCTGGTAAAAATTTTTTCTTTTTTTTTCTTTTCCCCCATGAACTAATATTTCGATTTTATAAAAACTAGGAGCAATTTCAGACACTCTTTTTTGCACTAGTGCCCGAAAATTATAAATATTTTCTCTCCTGACTCCCATGCAGCCCCCTTCTTCATTAGTAGGTGAAATATGGGTAAAGCATTGTCTTCAGTTATCAATCTATTGAGTTTTTGTCTTTGAATTTGGCATTTTGTAGTGCGAATGTGGCCTAGGGGGCATAACTGAGCAGAAGTAACCCTCCCACAAATAGTAAAATAGGTTGAGTGGTGGGGATTTTTCATTTTGGTATGAACAGAGCTGTGTAATCAGGGGGATAGTGCCTGTGCTGCTGGCTAGGCATATTGGCCTAGTGTTAGCTCTCACTCACGAAATGATGGGTAAAGTTTGGAACTGGTTAAACTCCCTTTATTAGGTGCAATCAGAAAACAGACATGTTGAGGTTTTCAAGAGGCAGAAAAGGGTAGAGTCTGGCGTGTGCTTCATTGTGCCTGCATCATGCCTGAAGCAGCAGCTAGCATGGCATGGCCTGGCCTGGCCTGGCCTGGCCCTGGGTCTTTAAACAACCCAGCGCTCAGTCTTTTGCTAGCAAGCAAGGCCCACGAACGCCCACGAACGCCCATGTTCTGTTTAGAGGAAGACCTCAGACAATTTGGCACCCTGCTAAATGAGGGTGCTGTCCCATGAGCGGCCTTCGAGCGGGATAAAGCTTTAGCGTAAGACAAGTTGTCAAGCTTAAAATTCTGCTGAAAACCATATGTTGGAGGCCACATCATGATGGAAGCCTGTGAATGTCTCAGGCCAAAGTAAGCATGGGAGTACATTATTTGCATAGGACAGCCCCCTTCAAAATCACATC